>NC_091646.1:26807874-28069477 GCF_027580195.1 Bos mutus | reverse complement strand
TCAGTTCTCATTTGTACTTTTATTCTGATTGAGGTTTAATTTACATACAACAAGATTTACCTATTTTAAATTTATCATTCAATTACTTCTAGTAAATTTACGGAGTTGTCCATTTATTACAATCTAGTCATTCCCATCATCTCAAAAAGATCTGTGGTGCCCATCTGCAGTTCCCTTTTCTACCTCCAGTCCACAATAAAAAATGAGCTAATATTTCTAAATCACTTAGGATAGTGCCTGTCATCTACCAAGAGATGTATGTTACATAAATAAAAATGTCTGAACAGGAGGAAGAAATACAATGCAAACCATAAAACCAAATGTCTGATTTACTGGCATAATAAAAAATGAATTTGGGTTGCATTTTAATCAGAACAAACTTAATACTTCATATAAAGATACTGTAGCTTATTTCTGATTAGTATCTAATTTAGTTTTCCCTTATAAGCCTCTTTGAAAAGCACAGTCCTGGTTTCCATAGTAAATCTGGAGGCCTGAGCAATTAACTGAATTACTTTGAGAAGGGGAAAGAAAAGAAAAAAAAATCTGTGTAACTCAGATGAAAAGCCAGCAAGAGTTTTCACTTTTGACTTCTCCTGCTACTGTTACCTCACATTATGATTATATGGGCTCCCCTGGTAGCTCAGCGAGTAAAGAAACCTCCTGCAATTCAGGAAACCTGGGTTCAACCTCTCAGTTGAGAAGATCCCCTGGAGGAGGAAATGGCAACCCACTGCAGCATTCTTGCCTGGAGAATCCCAGGGACAGAGGAGCCTGTTGGGCTACAGTCTATGTGGTCCCAAAGAATCAGACACGACTGAGCAACTAAGCAATGCACATAGTTATATAGTGTTTATTCAAAGCTCTCTAACATCCATGATCTCATTGTACACCTTCAACAATCCTGCAAGATAACTGCTTTCATTTTCTTCTTCTATTTTTTAATCATAGCAATGATGATTTCTACTGAGAGGCAAGCATCTGAGTAAAACCAACAAGCACCTGACAAGGGAAGCCAGCCAGCCAGCCTGCCTGGACATCTTCTGGCTTCACAAGACACCTATTTCACCAGGTATTTGGACAAACGGACTCAATCATAATTTGGGCTAAAAATGACTGGATATTTTCATAAAAGTATGAAAAAAACCTGTTTTTAAACACAAAAATAACAGAGAAGGAGAATAAGGAACAAATTATTAACAGTCCAACTCTCTCATTTTAAGGATGAGTCTCAGTAATTTCTTGAGGTCACACTAGGTCTGCCACCCAAGTTTCCTGACTTCTTACTGGGGGCTCTTCTACTGTACTAAGCTTCATCTGCCTAGTTAATTTTTGTGTATTTTCTTTGCAATGATACCAACTAAATTCTAACTTTTCATTTTTACCTTGAAACACTGAGTGAAAAATGATATGGTATCTAATACTGTTAGGGAAACTTCCATAGCAGTATTTCCTTCAAGAAGTGCCTGATGGAAAATGTTTGCTTCAGTTGTTGAAGAACCTGAAATTAAAAAAAAAAAAAAAGGAAATTAAAACTGTATGACACAGGGATTCACATAACAGTTTTGAATGATTTTCTCTCCCAAAGACTCAGAGAGAGAGACAAGCAAAAAGACACCAGGCTCTCAGTACCTGCAGACTTAATGAGTTTCGCTGTATTTACTCCTTAATCAAATACCATCTGGGTTAATCAATTCTGCTATTTTTTACTTCAGCTCTGTATCAACAGCTCTGTAACAAATAAATAGGTGCCTACTTCTTTGTAAACAAGATGTGAGTGATGATCTAGGTATGTACCTAAGAAATAACGTGGGAGGCATTTTAGGCTGTGCTGCTAATTATATGGGCAAAAATGAGAAATCATAGAAAAGCAGCTATGTTATGTACAGGGGTTCCCTATGGCCTGATGTTTTCCATGATGCCAATGGTGTGAGACTTGTTTCTAAATCAGAAGGAAAACAAAGCATCTGGGCCAACTGAAAGACACAGCTTCAATACATTGTTACAAGAGACAAAGAGCAAAGCTGAAGGCTGTCCCACTCCCATTTTTTTTGAAAGGTCCTGAGTCTAGTAGCTCAGCATCCATCTGCTCAAGACATTTGTGTTTATGATTAGTCCTCATGGCAGAGCCAGTTCTGCTGGCTTCCTCTTATGCAACCTCTAAAGGACTGTCTGGTAATGAACATTGTCTCACTCTTTGACTTTTTATTAAGATTTGCTTTCAGAGAATAGCTTTCATGTATATAACCCTCTAGCTTCCTATTGAACTTGTCAATATTTCAACCTGTGTGAAATACGTCTTTGTCAAAATAGTATTTACAGTGCTCTGACCTCTGCAGACAGCTCAGCATGGGCAATCCCTTAATAATCACTGAATGAACAACAGTCACTCTAAACAAATACTATATATACTATTATATTCAAATGTCATTATTTACATTAAAGTATGGATAAAAGATATTGAATGTAAAATAATACAAGAATAATAATTCAATGAGAAAATTAATTTCCTTCATATTAAACTAAGAACTCACTATTAACTAAAATTGCTAAAAACAATGCATGCATATTTGATATTATATTCACATATGATGAAATGACTGTACAGAAACTGAGATGTGAAATGATGTCCAGCTGTACTGGTGATTTAGGTTAAATAGTATTAACATCTGTTTCAAATGGGTACCCTACCCACATTCTGCACTTACTGTGATTAAGTGTAAATGAACTTTCCAGGCTACTAAGATGCTGAAGCCGGGCCTGCATTATTCCTGATCTGTTTCGGAGAGCTGGCATGGTTTGTGATTTTCGGTCTACTCCAAAGTGTTTTGACAGCCAGGCATCATGCACCCTAAAATAAATGTTAAAGTTAGGAAATGGATTACTCTAATACTGTATCTCAATGTTACATTTTTAAACTAATAAATGACTAGGTTTTCACATAAACACTGTGCTATGCTCAGTATTCTACCAATTCTTATGTGGCTTAAATGAGACGTCACTGAGAATTGTATAATGCTTACTGTATATTTAAAATACCTTATACTACAAGAATGCAAGTAAGGAATTTAGAGAGAGTTTCTTACTTCCCTTCCTCTCCTCAAAAATATCAGACAGTGGATAATATATCAGAGTGGACAATACTGCAATAAGATTCCATCTTTATCTCAGGAGATAAGGAAAGGCAAGAGTCAGAGAAAACAATGAGAGGGACACTCAAGAGTTGACATGGCAGGGGGTGGTTTCCTGGAGTCAGATATTTAAGAATGAGCACCTGTTTCTGGACCAGAGTTAAACTTGGATCAGAATTTTTACTCTACAAAGATGTCTATTTGCACATTTTTATTTTGTTTTCCTTTAATTTTAGGGTTTCATTAAAAAAATTAACAACTAGGTAATGCAGGGACTGAGAAAGAAGAAAGTTTTTCCATCCTCTAGTAAACACAGAAGGCAGGTCACCAGAATCTTAGAGGTTAAGGTTCATGATGGTAGTTACCATACCAGTTCCCAACCAGCTCCCAGTGCTGGGAAGACAACAAAAATTGTCACCTGAATTATTAGTATGTCCCAGAGTCTCAGCAATAAACCTAATCCAAACCACCTCCTTGGGCTTCCCTCATAGCCCAGTTGGTAAAGAATATGCCTGCAATGCAGGAGATCCCGGTTCGATTCCTGGGTCAGGAAGATGCCCTGGAGAAGGGACAGGCTACCCATTCCAGTATTCTGGCCTAGAGAATGCCATGGACTGCAAAGAGTTGGGTGTGACTGAGCGACTTTCACTTTTTTTCAAACTGCCTCTTTAGTTTTTGGAAGTGCCATGAAATTTACTTTCATAAAGAAAATAATTCTATTTAAGATCCTTTAATGTCTAACTCTACCTCTGAAATGTATCTTATCAAAATAAGCAAGTAATCTTTTCCTTAGGATCCCACAAACATTTTCTAAAGTATTTATTTCACTAAGACTTACACAGCAAAAAGAAGAAAGAAATAATATATAATGCATGTTGCAATTACTGTTTGGGATTTCTGTTTACATTACTAACTGAGGTGAATATTGATAGGTTGTAGACAAAAGGACACAACTGACAGTTGTCCTCACTTGACAATTTCCTGCCTTCCCCTGGATCTAGTCTTTTCTCACATCCTTCAGAAGAGACAAGCATCTGTTCTAGGATTAGACCGGAAACGGTGCACGTCAGTCTAACCATTACCCTTTGGGAAACTTAAAAAAATGTTACACTTCACATCAGGTTAATTTCAACTTTAAGTTGAGAAGCATTAAATAAATCATGCGTATCTTCAGGCTAGCTCAAAAGGAAGCATCTAGGTTTTGCATGGCATGATTAAGACTGCCCTCTGTTGGAAGAGAAGAAAAAAAGAGGGAATTGCACTGCTATGGGAATTACCTTGCTATGTTTCTTTTCCCCATGTATCTAAAGTGAAACAAACATACTCTAGAAAGAAAAACAGTAGCATGTTAGTACTATATTACCATACTTTGCATTTTAACAAATAATATTTGAAAATTCATGTGTTACAAAGAATGACCTATTTAAAATCATATTACAAGAATATGTTTTGGTATACACAAATAAATATACAACCACCAGCCATATTATATCACTCTACATTCATTTGCTACAGTTACTTCAGCACCAAAAAGTCTCAGGTCTTCATATACAATTATAATGACATATTTCTAAAAAACGTATCAATGCAAATCATCCTTCGAGCTTTATAGTGTGTGTCATAGCAAAGGTCTCTAAAAAGTCATTCACACCTAAAAAGGTTCTTAAGCCCTAAAAATTGTGGCAATTGCTATATTTTTTTATAATGGCATTAAACCACTTTCTAGTATAGAAAATCCCAAACATACAAAAGTAGAGAGGACAGCAAACTAAACCCCACATACCCAGCACCCACGAGCTTCAACAATTATCAACTCATGGCCACTCCTGTTTAACTTCTACCCCAAACAGGTCCTCCCCACTCCCTCCACACTTACTACCTCCTCCATAATTTTAAAGTAAATCCCCAACAACATCATCTATTTTCATTAGTGAATATTTCATTTTTAGTGTTTTTTTTTAATCCTGCTTTGTTTGCAAATATTTTCTCCAAATGTTTTGCTGGACATGCACATACACTATCATATATGTTATGTGTACTATTTATTTTAAAATGTATTTAGAAATTACACATCACTCTAATTTCTCTCTTACCTTTCAACAAAATAGCTCAGCAAACAATATAGGACAACTTCCCCCCTCCACTTAGGAAAAAATCAAGTACCTTGGAATATATATACATGTACACACAAACACACATTTCTGAAGTGGGTAGAATTACTTGGCTCTATCTAAAGATACACATTCTAAACTCCAACATTTAAGGGACTCCATTAAGCCAGCATCTGCTTTAAATGAATAATTAGTACAGCTGGTGCCACTTCCAGTTTTCCAGATCACACAAAGATTCCTGATGGTCTGCAAAGATGGGCTATTATCAGCTAGAGTTTTCTATAATACCACAAGTATTTCATTTACATGTTTTTCTTCTATGTGTGAAGAAGCTATATGTCAACCTATAAACTATGAAAATAGTTTAACATTCCCTACATTATGTACAAACATGCTGATGAAAACAAAAAAGGAGTAATATTTCATTTACTATAAACATTAAGCTCCCCAAAATAAGAGGAAATTTTATGAAAATAAGACAATTTACTCTAGAAGTATGAGAATGTTTATGAGCTTCTGGGGAGATACCTTGTTCCAGTAAGTTAACAGTGTATCTGAAAATGGAATAAAGTGTTACAGCTTGAAATAGCAGAGACCATAATAGCAAATATTAATAGCACAGTGAATTCCAAAGTACCAATAACTTTAGTTTCAATAACCATCAACTCATAACCAGTTCTGTCTCATCTGAATCCTGCCCTCCTATCTCATCTCACTGCCCAATACCCACACTACTCTATTGAATTAATTCCAAATATACTGCTAAATCTGTAAGTATTTTCAACTTTAACAATTATTTTTATTTACTTTATAAATGTTCTTTTTGATGGCTTATCATCCCTGAAGACAGGAAGCAAAGTAGACCTGGGGTTTTTCTTAAAATTTTATGCAAAATGGTGCATTTATGTGCATTGTTCCAAAGGCAGGGTCAAGCACCTTTGCCTGCTACTCAAAGGACTCAGAGAACCAAAAAGTTTGAGAACTTGAGAGGAAAAGTGATAACTTATTTTCCTCTTTCTCTTTGGATTATTAACCCTGAAGTTCTAGGAATATACATACATACCACACAGATTCATGCAACAACTATTTTAGATACAAAAGCCTCTATATCACATATACTTCTCTTTGAGTTGTTCTTTTTTTTTTAACTTCCAACACACTCACTGAAAGTTTTTTAAAAGAAAAATATTACCCCCACTTAACCTTCATTCCGTTTTGTAACCTATTCAGATATAGCTAATGGTGTCAGCAGTTTCACGTCTAAATTTTAAAAACCTAGTGGAAGTGTTACTCAGTCGTGTCCGACTCTTTGTGACCACATGGACAGTAGCCTCATTGGGCTCTTCTGTCCATGGAATTCTCCAGGCAGGAATACTGGAGTGGGTTGCCATTTCCTTCTCCAGGGGATCTTCCCGATCCAGAGTCTGAACCTTGGTCTCCCACATTGCCGGCAGACTCGTTACCTACTGCTGCTGCTGCTAAGTTGCTTCAGTCGTGTCCGACTCTGTGCGACCCATAGACGGCAGCCTACCAGGCTTCCCATCCCGGGGGTTCTCCAGGCATGAACACTGGAGTGGGTTGCCATTTCCTTCTCCAATGCATGAAAGTGAAAAGCGAAAGTGAAGTCGCTCAGTCGTGTCCGACTCTAGCGACCCCATGGACTGCAGCCTACCAGGCTCCTCCGTCCATGGGATTTTCTAGGCAAAAGTACTGGAGTGGGCTGCCATTGCCTTCTCCGCATTACCTACTGAGCCACCAGCAAAGCTCTAGCATGGCAATTCTGTAACTGATTACTGTTGCGATCCATGCTAGAGCTTTGCTGGTGGTGTTACCTACTGAGCCACCAACACCACCAGCAAAGCTCTAGCGTCGATCGCACAGTAATCAGTTACAAAACTGCCAGTCTCCCGAGAGCCTCTAAATCTAGGAATGGACCACTAAGCAATGTTGCCTAAACGGAGGGGTGACAGGGAGGAAAGAGTGCATGGCTTTTGACTTTATGTCCAATTTACTAATGACCATGGGTATTTGTGGTTTTCAATGATTATAAAATATTGACTGTCCGGAATAAAGATGCTAAAATCGGGTCAAATTAATTTGTTTCAAAAATAAAGCAAGGGGTAAGTTCCACACCCCCCCCCTTTTGTGACGCACTTCAGCTCAGCGGGGCTTTCCCAGAATTCACTGCGTTTCCACTCTCTCTAGTCTCCTGTTGGCACAGGGTCGCTTGAAGCCGCCATCTTCCCTGCCTTGTGCCTTCGCTCTTCTTGGCAAAGGAGGCTGGTGTCTCCTTCCAGCCCCCCACCTACGTCCTGCTGTCCACCCCTGAGCCATCTTTGATCCATCTTCTCCCCCACCAGGTGCCCTGAGATGACTTCACAGGTCTGTAAAAGCGGTGAAACTCTCGATCGGTCCGCAGCCCAGTTCTAGTTGACGGCCCTTCTGCCATTTTCTGGAGGTGCCTGTCTCCACTATTTGACAATCCCAGTCAGAGAATCAAGATGGAGGTGGGGGATGTGGGTGAAGAAGACAGGGAAAGTGGGCGGAGCTCTTCTGAAGAAGATACAATGCAGAACGTTAGCCTCTGTGATGTGTCTTCTGAAGATTTTAAAAAAACCTGGCTAACACTAAAAGAGCTCCATGACAGAGAGCTACGCCGACTTCAGGGGAAAGTAAACAGTTTGAGAAAAGAGCGATTGTCAGACGGGAGGAGGACAGGCTCCATATCCAGAATTAAAGAGTTGACGGAGCAAAAGAGAGCCCTGAATGACACTATCCATGACCTGCGAGGTCAGTTAAACGCGAAAGTATGCGATCACTGTACAGTAAACGAAACATACAGAAATACACTACAGCAAGAATTTTATGATATCCAACAACAAAATCTGAAGTTTATTTGTGAGCTTACAGCAGAAAGGAATAAATTAAGAGAAGAAAACAAGCAACTTTTGGCTAGGCTCAAGAGGAAACAGCCACAGTCTCGCCGTTCTTCTTCTGATAGTGATGACGACTTCATCCCTGGGTCTCAAAAGAGCGAGTCATTTATTTCGATCGGGGACCCTCCACCTGGACCTGAGAGGTATGCGGCTCTCAAAATGATAACGCAAACGAAAACCAAACAGATGAAAGCTCGAGGGAAAAAGAAACAGCCACACAGTTCCGAACTTCAGGTTCCGTTGTACAGGCAGGACGTCTTTGAGGTGCCAGAGAGCCCTCAAGAGATTTCCTCTAACAGCACTAAGACTATCACAATAAGCAGTGGCAGTCAGAAGTCATCTAGCACTGTTCCTTCAGCGTCTACACTCGGCCCTCAGACTGTGTTTGGATTTCAAGATGACTCCAGCCTTCCTGATGCCAGGCTTGGCCATCCACAAAGCAAATCCATTTTCACACAGAGGACTGAGATTGATTTCCCTTGGAGCCTTTCCATTATTTCTCCAGAAGAAGACCTACCTACTGAAATATTATCTGAAACTTCAGAGGAAAGTATGATTGATTACAGCAAAAGCATATTTTCTCCTCTTACACAGAGAGACGAAAACACCACTTTACATCTATTTCCTTTAGACTATACTTCAAGCTCTACTGTGCAAAGACCATCATTTGGTGTTTTTCGCGTTTCAATGAGAGAGAGCAGTAGCCAGACACCTTGCAGAGAACAGTCCACAGCAAGGAAGGATACGAATGGAGCTACAGGTGCAGCCCATGATGCTGATAAGCCACAAGGTGAGTCTCAGGCTTGCACTCAGGGTCTTCAATAAAGAGAAAAGTCAAGATACAGTTAGAAAATGGGGGAAGTAGCTATCACTCCATCTCTGTCTTAAGGAGACTACTTTTCTGGTCCAAGAGGACAGTCTTCCTATCAATTCAGACTATTTAACATTTGTATTCAGACTATGTAACTGATAATTCCTGACTTTGATTCTATTTCCCAGAATATAATATACAGGCAAAAAATGTTGGGCAAATGACTAAGACTTTGAAATAGTGACTTATTGCCAGTTAATAAAATTCAGCTACAAAGAAAGAAACTTAGTTTTCAGAATCCCTCTACTTCTGTATAGAAGTGTAGAGATGATCATCATTTTGTTGAAATTAAGCTGCTAGTGTCTGTGAGTCAGTGTGTGCCATGCTGAGTTGGTTTAGTTGTGTCCTAGTTTTTGCAACACTGTGGACTGTAGCCTGCCAGGCTCCTCTGTCCGTGGGATTCTCTAGAAGAATATGGCAGTGGGTTGTCATGCCCTCCTCCTGGGGATCTTCCCATCTTTTTGTTGAAAGTCTCTTAGACTCTTGCACTGCATGCTGAGTTCTTTATTTGTTCTTTGAGTCTTAGGCTAAAAAAAAAAGCGGAAGAGAACAAGAAAAAGGCCTGGGTTGTCAAAGTTCCTCCTGGGAAATATATATAAATGAAAGACTTCAATGGCAGCTGAGTTTTTATTACTAGAAAGATTCAGCTGGGAAGCCCTTATGAGTCAATAAGAAGGCTTAAAAAAAAGAAAGCCAAGAGAACACCTAAAAGGCCTGGACTGTAAGAGTTCAACCCTGAAATACATATAAAGTGAAATACTTACTGGACTTGACAAGGTAACTACAATACTTACACTGAGAAAGATTCAGAAGCAGATATTTTTCAGAATAAAATGAGTATGACTTTACAGATACCATATAGCATGACTTAAATTACAAAAGAGAAGATGTGACACAGACTGTATACTAGTTATGAAAATTTGCTTTTAAAAATCAAAAAGCAAGAGCAGAAGAAGGAAAAACCTCATTAACAAAGACCAACTATTTAGCAAGCAAGGTCAACATTTACAAGAGGATACAAGAGGAGGAGACCTTTTCAAGAAACAAACCAGTTATGGTTTTATCCATAACACAAAGCAGCCAGTTGCTTGTCACTGGTTATCACAGTGTGTGTGTGTGCATGTGTGTGTGTGTGCTTGTGTTTGCACGTGTGTACGTGATGCAAGTGTGCACATGTATACTGAATGGAGGAGGGGAGAACTAGTCAGCAATGCATGTCCCTTTCCTCCTTTCTTCTCTCCTCCCTCTACCACCCCCTTATTTTCCCTGGGCTCTGGTGGTATTCAACTCCTTTTTTCTTTACAGTTTTTTTTTTCCATGTGTCCTTGAACCTGTAGAAAAAAAAAGTTATTGAGTGAATTCATGTGCCATTAAAACTCACCCTTTAAAATAGAGTACAATACAGTAGTTTTATGGTATATTTAAAAACTTGTAAAACCATCACCACAGTTTTAGAATATCTTCATCACCCTTTAAAAAAGCCCATACATAATAGCAGTCACTTTCTACATTCCCCCACTTTTTAGCTTGTGGGGAGACAAAAACAATAAGCTGTGGTTGTGGGTGTTAATTTGATTCAATATTTCTTGGAATGAAGTACCACCAGGGTTGAATATTATCTCCCTTTACATATTTCTTTCCCAAAACATGGAAGCTTATAACATAGTCATCAATAATCTTTGACTTTTACTCTAAATCATACATTCTAAGTAGTTGAAGATTCTAGTTTTTTAAAACTGTTTAATAGCTTTAATTAATTTAAAACATTAATAGTACTTTAGAATTAACTCTTCGTATCTAGCTTTTGATGTGTTTCAATCTCTCTAGCAAGTTAACTATCAACTCATTTTATGTTTTTATATCCTGCATTGTTACAAAAAATGTTTAAAATAATAAGAAAAACAAAATGGAAAAGGGTAAAATTTACTGTATTATGATTTGACTTTTATTCTAAATCATACATTGTTAGTACTTGAAGATTCTACTTATTTAAAACTCTTTTGTTAGTGTATTTTAGAATTAACTAGTCATATCTAGCTTTTGATGTGTTTCAATCCCTCTGGCAAGTTAACTATCAACTCATTTTATGTTTTTATATTCTGTATTATTACAAAAATGTTTAAGATAATATTTACTAAAAACAAAATAGAAAATAAGTAAAATTTACTATATGATGATTTGACTTTTACTGTAAATCATACATTCTAAATGCTTGAAGATTCTAGTTACTTAAAACTGTTTTATTAATGTACTTTAGAATTAAGTATTAATATCTAACTTTTGATGTTTTTCAATCTCTCTGTCAACTTATTTTTGTTTTTATATTCTGCATTATTACAAAAAATTTTTAATATTTACTAAAAACGAAATAGAAAATAAGTTAAAATTTAACTACTCTATTGTGATGGTCAAAACCCGGGTGCTTTTATGTACTTCACTTCTGCTTGCCTTTTTTTTAAGAATATTTATTTGGCCACACAGGGTCTTAGGTGTAGTATGTGGGATCTATTTCCCTGTCCAGAAATTGAATCTGGGACTCCTGCATTGGCAGTACAGCGTCTTAGCTACAGGGAAATCCCTAGGTTTTTTGTTTGTTTTGTTTTGGGGGGTCGTTGGGGTGGTTTTATGATTTTTTTTTCTTTTTGAGCAAAAGTAGAAAAGGAATAAAGAGGAAGGAATTGTGTAAACAAAGGTGGTACTTGGAATGAGATAGAACCTTCTGATTTTACTTCCAAAGGACATGCAGTTTATGAAAATCCTTTGCTTATATTCTATTATATATGGTAAAGAGGAAATGGTAAATTATAAATAATAAAATTATACATCAAGGTAAAGAGAACAGCCTGGAAAAGAACCTGACACCGTACAAATCTGTATAATGTTCCTGTGAAGATAATGACAGCATTCCTTACCCTCAGAGAACCCTTCCTGTCTTTTTCCTTGCGTTTGATTTTGTAAATCCTGGGTCAAATAAAAGCTACAGTGTTAAATATGACTTTTGATTATTGTTATTTTCTTCTGTTTACATTGGTCATTTAATGCATTCTGTGCTGTGCATGAAAAAAATACTCTAGCACTTCTAAAACTATTGCCTCACTTTAGTAAGTAACTGTTAGTCACTCATTCGTGCCCAACTCTTTGCGACCCCATGGACAGCAGCCCACCAGGCTCCTCTGTCCATGAGATTTTCCAGGCAAGGATACTGGAGTGGGTTGCCATTTCCTTCTCCAGGGGATCTTTCCAACCCAGGGATCGAACCCGGGTCTCTTGCACTACAGGCAGATTCTTTATTGACTGAGCCACAAGGGAAGCTTTAGAAATTAATTTTAAAGAAAAAAAATTATTTCAAGGAATCAAACCTGTATGATGGAAATGAATCTATTCTATGTTAAAATATAGGAACATTCTAAGGTCAAAGTCTTCAAAGTTCTGTTTGTAATGTGCCTATGTCCTACATGCAGATGATGGTCAAATATTTGTTACGTGAACTTATGAATCTGTGACGGTGGAGTACAGTCTATGATTAATATGCTGGTAACTCACCTTCAGAAATCATTTTTACTATATACAGATAGCACATCAAGAGGCTTCTGATTTCATATTGATCCAATCGGTTATACTGGGATACACTACTCCTTGTAGAACTCTGCCGAGTCTGTAATACAAAGATAAGGCTTTTGTGAAACAATGCTGGTATTTTAGCTTCCCTTAGCCTTTAACTCAATAACATTTTAGTCCTGTTTGGGAAACTTCTAAGCACATCACATATAACCACATTTGGAAGGTAAATGGGCTGAATCTTTGTTGCTACTGTACCTAGTAATATCACTGGAAATTATCTTGCAGTCTTCAAAATATGGCCATGAATATACTGTGTATGTTTCATTCCCTAAGTCCTGTGTTTTAGTAAGATAATGTTTTAAATCATATGTGGGTATTCTAGGAAAAATAGCCTTTATGTCAAGGAGAAACTTACATTTTAAACTTTTTAACTTGAATCTCATTAAGAGTTTATTAAAACTCAACTTCTAAATAATAGTTCAGAAAAATCTATCTTAAAAGGAAGCTTAATAATATTACAAGATAATTTTACTAAGAAGGACCCAGTAATACTTCAAAATTGGAGCCTCTACAAAGTAGTGATGTTCCTATTATTTAGTGACTTTTGTTTAAATATCGGTTAAGCATGACAAGATCTGACTTATTCGGGGATTTATATGAATACAGTAATAACAATGTCCTAAAGAAATTGCCCTTGTTAGAAACCAGTGCTTTCAGCTGAGCTAACCTGGGCTTAGGCTATACACTTACCAATGTAGGAGTTACTAAAAACTTTTACTTGGGACAAAACATCTAGGTTCTGAATGCTTGCTAGCTGTGTGACTGCTGGCAAGTCATTAACCTCTTTGTCCTTTGTGTGCCTTACCCATGACAGTATCTGTTGTCTTATTTCTACATGGCGGGAAATAAGAACTTTATGATTAAATAAAGTCCATGGGGTAGCAAGGCGTTGGATATAACTTAGCGAATGAACAACAACAATGGGCAAAGACTCAAGGCAGTCTATATAGAGTGGTTCTTAAGGGGATGGTTCCCAACCAGCAGCGTCAGCATCACCTGGGAACTTAGAAATACAAATGAGCAGGCCCCCAGACTGACAGAAACAGGATGAAGCTCAGCTCTCTATTTTTATTATTTTTTTTGGAATTTCATTCATTTATTTATTTTTTAAATTTAAATTTATTTTAATTAGAGTCTAATTACTTTACAATATTGTATTGGTTTTGCCATACATCAACATGAATCTGCCACAGGTGTACACGTGATTTTTTAGAAAGTCGCCCAGATGATTCTGATACACAGAGAGAACACCATGATCTAGGAGAAGAAGTGCTGAAATTCGAAAACTTGGGTTTAGGTCTGGCCCTGCCATAGTTGTGTGGCTGCCCTAAGTCACAATCCCAGTTTTCATTTGTAAATTGAGAGTTGGAATTTATTATTTTTATGGACCCTTCTAACTAATTTTATATGGTTCTATGATTTCATGTAGCAGCATGACAAGGCTTTACTGGTCTAAAATGAGGTTTCTCTATCTCAAGGCTGACCTATCCCAAACTTTAATGTTAGGCTTGAAACAATCTCATGGAAAAGTTAGTATATTCTGATTAAGTGATTCTGGAATGTTGAGATTATCAATCTGGGGACCTAATTTTTTTTTCATCCCAAGTTAAGGTCATTATTCTTAGAAAAGAATAAAAAGCTGAATTAATCCTGCCAGGGAGTGATTTAAGTGATATGGGTATATTAGGCATTTTAAACTTGAACCTTCCCTCTCTAGAACAGGTTTACAGATTCAAAGTTAGAACTCTGAAAGATGAATACCTTATCCTCTATAAACAGTTTTTAAGATATCCAAGTAGCAGCTGCCAGGATAGGAAGGAACTGCTACATTATGGGATACTTTTTATAGATATAGTATAGACTACAGGAGAGTAGAGAGCTCCTTATTTACATAAAAAGAAAGACTGTCATGGTTAAAACATCACCAGGGTTAACCTATATATTTTAGGGTCTTACATTTTCACCAGTGCTGCTCTGATCTGGAAATCCAGTTGCTCCTTCTGGGATGAGGGAACCTCTTGAATCTTCCCTCTTAATTCCATGTCCGTTTTGAAAAGACCCATAAGCTGGAAAAAGCCAAGTCCTTGTTAGCAACAGGAGGAACTGTCAAAAATAGTTTGAAAAATAAGTACTGGGTTAACTGGGCTTCCCAGGTGGTGCTAGTGTTAAAAACCTGCCTGCCCATGCAGGAGGCATAAGAGATGCAAGTTGGATCCCTGGCTTGGGAAGATCTCCAGGAACAGGGCATGGCAGCCCACTCCAGTATTCTTGACTGGAGGGAGGAAGACAGAGGAGCCTGGCAGGCTACAGTCCATAGGGTCACAGAGAATTGGACATGACTGAAGTGGCTCAGCACTGGGTTAATTTTGGTAAAGTCATATTTTAAGAAATAGATCTTGGGCATCTAAAATGTGAATTTTATATACTATATTAAAACACCATAGGAAGCCAAATAAAGTGTAAGCAAGTTTTTTTACCTCGAAACACTTAACATTATGAAACTACAAGAAATTCCTTGGAAGTCATAACATAAAGGCAAACAATGAGATAATTTTATAGTTAAGGAAACTTTGGCCCAGAAAAGGGAAGTGTCTTGTCCAAGACTGGAGACAGATAAGAGGATTGGAAACTAGTGTTTTTCTCATTATCCTCCATTTTCTGAGTATACTAAGCTACTTTTTTCTATAACCTGAAACAAGGAAACCTAAGCAAAGAAACATGGCACAAAGTGTGAGTCAGATTTTAATTAAACTTTGGTAGAGATCATGCTATATATAGTTTTATCACAAAATATTTCAAAAAATATAGAAAAGTGTAGGGTACCTTTCTAGATAGCCATACCATGTATAATCTTTAAAGGAAGGACTTAATTACCAGTGTCTTTGTCAGTGCTCAGACTCCCTCTATTTGTAGGTGAAGTGAAGCCACATGCAAACTCATCCCTCGATGCCTGTAACACAATGTGATACCTCTGTCACTTAAACAAATTTGTACACTAGGATAAGAAATCAGAATTAACAGAATGAAAGGGTACCCCAATTTTAAACAAAGCTCACTGCGAAAGTCTAAATCAGGTATCAGTACTGGTATTTAGGTGACTTCTCTTTTAAAAATGGATCCGAGTATACTGTTATAACTATGACCTCTGGCAAAGTGATACAACTCTAGGTGGCTGGTAAAAGCTGCAACTCGTGTGGTCTGAACATGGTTCCATTCTCCTCCTTGAACCAAAGGCAGTACTAGAAGGAGAGGTGTGACCAGAGGCCCTACATGAACTTGAGCTGCAAAAGAAAGAACAGGTAAGTAAAATATTTCCACATATCACTGTTGAATGTTGTGGAGTGAGCATAAGCATGAGTGACTGTGAAGAAAGGCTCCCTTGGCGCTCGCTTGACACCAGGTAGGTGATGCAGCATCTGCATTTAGCTGATTTACATAATTGGGAGCTACAGGCAATCAAGCCCTCAGTGAGGCTTAAAAGCAGCTTTCTCAGGAACCCAGGGCAGGCTTGACAAATCTGCAGACATTTATTATGGGGAATTTCCAAAGGAAGCTGTGAGGAACACAGTTTTACCGGCCACCCACTCAGCTACCGAACATGTGATGGGGATTTTGGCCATACAGAGCATGGAGTGGGGGTAGGGCAGGAGTTATTCACCCTACTGGGCAAAACTATAAAGTATACACCACATTTTAAAATGGTGACCGGTCAAATGGAGCATGTCTGGAAGATTGGAACTGAGAATGTAAAGGGTTTGAAACAACAAATGATGAAGTGGAGCTAGCTGGTCTGGAGAAACATTTAGAAGGGACATGTATGAAGGGGTACTGTGTGGAGGTAGAAGTGGATGTGCTCTGTGTACCTCTAGAAGGCAAAACCAGGGCAAGTGGATAGAAAATCATGTAGATCAAATGCAAGAAGGAAAGTTTTAAATACAACTATGGCTAAAGGTTTTTTTTTGCCAAGTGGGAGACTGATCATCTCCAATGTTCCTTGCAACTCTAAGATTCTAAGGGGAGAAAGAAAACACAGACCAACCATGATGAGTTAAAAGCCGCTCACCAGAAGTGCTGAAACAAGGCTGTCAAAGGGAGGGAGAGGTGAAGGAATATAGTTTAAGGCCTGGAGCCTAACATCTTGGAAAGTGAATATTTTGTTCAGTTTTCCAGTTGAATAAATAGATGAAGGCATATAACAGCAGCAAATCTTAAAAACAACACACTGAGCACAAGGGATTCTTGGTGTTCCCTTGGACCTCATTACTCAAAGTATGGTCCTTAGACCAGAAAGAGCCAAAAGTTTGTTTGAAACGTATAATCTCAAATTCCACCCCAGGGCTACTACATTAGAATTTATCTTAATTCCCCAGATGATCTATATGCACATTAAGATTTGAGAAGTACTGCTACAGGAAAAAGTATAAATTTAAAATGATGTAAAAGGTGAACTATTGAGACCATACAGCATATGACCCTAGTTCCAAATACAGTCAATAAAACAGGATAAAATGCCAACAGAAACACGTGACTACTTACAGAATTAGGCATGGCTGCACAAGAATACAATGTATCTCGACCTGCTAATCGCTGTATATTTTCCAAAAGCAGTCCAACAAATGGCAGGTACAACTGTGCTATTTTGGCTTGTTGGTTCTGCAAAATAATTATCAAAAGCTTAGTAGATATATACTATGTATATATTACAAATAAAGTTGGCTCCATCTATCTGTTTAAAGACTAAAAGTGACCTAATATCCATAACAAAACAATGAAGCATGAGTCTATTTATACTCATAGTCTCAAGACTAATTACCAGAGAACTTGTAGGTATTTGGATTTATATACAATATAGTCAAATCACATCCCTCAACCATCACTACATAAAAGGCAAAAGTTTATTTTTTTAAATAGCAGTTGACTTATAAAGCAGATTGTATTAGTCCTGTCTTTTAACTCCGGTGAGGGCTGAGTATGATAAGATCAAGAATCACGTCTGTCTTGTTCACTGCTTCATCCTCTGTGCCTAGGCACACAGGATATGGTCACTATACATTAACTGAATGAATGAATAGATGGAAGAAGTAACAAAATATTCCTTCCAAAAATAAGTTTTGCTTTGACTCAAGCTGCAATTAAAATAATGTGATCTTGGCCCTCTAAATCAATTATACAACATGGGAGATTGATATCTTTGAAAATATCCAAGTAAACCTGGACACCGGTAGTCTTAATTAATGTGGTACCTCTTATACTAATTTATGTACTGCTTTTCTCAGCTATAGTCCTTGTCAGATGTTTATAATCATTCAAATCAGCAAAAACTGTGGTGATGGCACATGAGCTGCCCTCCATATATATGTCAGCACTTTGGAAGACTTATGTAAGGCATCTAGGGTACAATGGTTAACCAACAGAATTCTGATCTAAAGTATCTCTTAGTTCCTTTAATTTGCATTTATTCTTGAAACTGAACAATTTTTCATATGTTAATCGACCACTTGTCCTTCTCTTGCGAATTTCAGGAACTCTTAATATATAACATATATGTGCTAACATATAACCCTAATCAAGAATGTCTCTATCACTAGGAGATTCTGGTTCAGTAGGTCTGGGCTGGGTCCCAGGAATCTTCCCTAGATGGTTGTGCACAGAGGTTTGAGAACCACTGATCTAGTTCAACTTCCTGATCAAGACAAGAGCAACCTGCACCTGCATCTTTGACAGATGCCTAGTTTTTAAGCTTCTTAAACACTTCAGCACTTTCAGAGGTTCTGTTAGAAAAGTCCTTAAGCTGTTCTACCTGCTAGATAGAGTTAGGCCTTTTGGATCTGCAAAGAGTAAGTCCACTTCTACTTTATACAGTAACCCTTTAAATATCTGGGGACACATCACGAATTGTCTTAATTCACTCTTCACAAAGCTAAGTAGCTGTTATTATTTTATTTTTCATATGGCTTTGATTTCAAGAGTTTATACCATCATCACCATTTTTCGGCAGTTCTGTAATTTTCCAGTGTCCTACTATGGTTTTTCCAGTAGTCATGTATGGATGTGAGAGTTGGACTATCAAGACAGCTGAGTGCCGAAGAACTGATACTTTTGAACTGTGGTGTTGGAGAAGACTCTTGAGAGTCCCTTGGACTGCAAGGAGATCCAACCAGTCCATCCTAAAGGAGATCAGTCCTGAGTGTTCATTGGAAGGACTGATGCTGAAGGTGAAAATCCAATACTTGAGCCACCTGATGCCAAGAACTGACTCATTTGAAAAGACCGTGATGCTGGGAAAGATTGCAGGCAGGAGGAGAAGGGGATGACAGAGGATGAGATGGTTGGATGGAATCACTGACTCAATGGACATGAGTTTGAGTAAACTCTGGGAGTTGGTGATGGACAGGGAGACCTGGCGTGCTGCAGTTCATGCTGTTGCAAAGAGTCAGACACAACTGAGCAACTGAACTGAACTGAACTGACTTAATATTTGAGAGGCAGTATAGTCTAGGAGCACAGATTTTGAATTTTAGATACACATGAATCCCAGTGCTCCTGTTACTAGTGACTTGATTGTGATCAAATCACTTAACCATAGTTTTCTCTTAATAATAGTAATATAAATTCATATGAGCTAATATTTAATATAGTGTCTGGCATATACTGAGTCCTCAATAAATTTTAGCTATGATTATTAATATTATAGCTTCTAGATGGGATTTCATTTCAGTTCAGATAGTGATTACTAGGGAAGGAGATACTACACCCTTCTTAGGTGAACAGGAACACAGGTAAAACACATGCAGTCAGGGCAAACACATTAAAAGTTTTGTCTGCACAAAAGACAGAAAACCATCTAAGAATCTATTAAAGAAGACAGGTTAGACAAATAAAATAAGGTGTATTCATATGAGAGCATACTATGCAGATTTTTTAAAAATATAGATCTAATCTTCAGAATATATTGTTAAGTGAAAAAATAAAAATACATAATGGTTTCTATTTTATATATGTGTGTGTGTGTAGGCTTGTGCATGAATAAAGCAGAAATTTATATAAGAAACTGATAAACAGTAGTTGCTTGTAGAGAGAAGAATTGAGGCATAGAGGAAAGGAATGAGAGAGAGGCATTTTGATTTTTTTTTACCATGTATGCAGCTTATTATTTTAAAAAAGGAAAAAAAAAATGCCGACAGTCCAAGTAGAAATTGCGATTCTTCGGTTGTCAGTACCATTTGCAGTGAGTACAGGAGCCGATATACGCCCCAGAATAAATGTTAGATTTTGAACATTCTGGTTCTGAGCAGGAAAGATATCTCATGGTATGTATAGCAAATAAGGAGAGCTCCCAAAGCAGTTTAAGAGTAGCATGTAACAGGGACCAGTGACATCCCCATAATGTCATCGGAAGAAAGGCTGAGGAGTGGCAACATGGTTGGAGTGCAGGCCTGGGTGGGATACCAGGACAAGTAGTCTCAAAGCAGCCTTTCCCCAGGAAGCATTTTTTCTTGACTGTATTTTTATTTGGGAAGCCAGATGGAAATTATGGGTGTATAAAGCTCCCCTCTGCCCTCACCTTGGCATCATTCTTAATGGTGAACATGTTTTAAGTGAATGTACTTGACAAATGACCTCTTACTCAGGCCAACTGTGAGCTCTTTGGATCAAACACAGAAAGGAATTGAAGCTCTGGGTGAGCAGGCCCATGAAACAAAGTTTTATTGGGGAGAATCCTATACTCAATTAAAACCTGTCAGAAGATTTTGAACAAAGAAGGGGCTTTAGAAATCCCTGAAAGGGTAATGTGGTGGGTATTTCAATGTGTCCCATAGTCTAAAACCTCAAAGAAAACCCATGCATCTGTGGGCACCTTAGCTTTGACAAAGGAGGCAAGAATATACAATGGAGAAAAGACAGCCTATTCAATAAGTGGTGCTGGGAAAACTGGACAGCTACATGCAAAAGAATGAAATTAGAACACTTCCTAACACCAAATACAAAAATAACTCAAAATGGATTAAAGAACGAAATGTAAGGCCAGAAACTATAAAACATCAAATACTCAAACCGGCAGTGTTATTTACAGATAACAGTAGTGGTATGTGTGTGCATGTGTGTACATATACTGTTCTCAGAATTTTAAAAAGTTAATAAAGTGCAAACATGTGATATAAAATATTTTAACTTCTACCTCTAGGTAAGGCACTAGTGAAATCCCATTTTCTTTCACTTTCCTCTGAAGACACAAGGGGAAAAAGAAAACTTCCTGCTTCAAGAACAGGAAGTTCATTTTGTACTTTACCCACAAATTTTTTGAAATCACAGTTAAAGACATTTTCCTTCACATTGCATAAGACCCTTTTCCCACTACTAGTAGGCACAAACAGACCCCAGCAGTAACTGGCACTTTTAAAGATTTGACAAAGCTTGGTTGGAATGGAAGACTTTAACATATCTTTTCATTTGATACATTATACTGGTTAATTTATGTTAAGTCAACACCAACATCCACAAAAAAGAAAGCGATGCATAATAGAGTAGACCACACTAAATGTGAGTATGTTATTATAATGTGAAAAAACAATGCAAACCACAGTACATAATAACATCTTAAAGCTAAGGCATTTAAATCTAGTTTAGGCTAGAATTCTAGAAAACTAGCAAAATTTGCAAGTAAAACATATCTTTGTAATTAAAGAAATATAATTGGATATAGCTGGCAGGCTTATTTTTTTTAATGACAAATAGGAATACTATAGGAAAACAATAAAACCCATCTCCAAGTCAGCTTTCCAAAGTAATCACAAAATAAATGATATAATGCCTTTATTTAAATTTGAATGTAAAAATGAAGGAACAAATTATTATGAAACAATATGATATTACCTTGAGCCATCTGGTACCAAGTAGATAAGTTCAGTCAGTCAGTTCACTTGCTCAGTCACATCTGACTCTTTGCAACCCCATGAACTGCAACACGGCAGGCCTCCCTGTCCATCACCAACTCCCAGAGTTCAGGCAAACTCATGGCCATCGAGTTGGTGATGCCATCCAACCATCTCATCCTCTGTCATCCCCTTCTCCACCCACCTTCAATCTTTCCCAGCATCAGGGTCTTCGCAAATGAGTCAGTTCTTGGCAGTAGGTGGCCAAAATATTGGACTTTCATCTTCAGCATCGGTCCTTTCACTAAACACTCAGGACTGATTTCCTTTAGGATGGACTGGTTGGATCTCTTTGCAGTCCAAGGGACTCTCGAGTCTTCTCCAATACCAAAGTTCAAAAGCATCAATTCTTTGGTGCTCAGCTTTCTTTATAGTCCAACTCTCACATCCATACATGACCACTGGAAAAACCATAGCCTTGACTAGACGGACCTTTGTTGGCAAAGTAATGTCTCTGCTTTTTAATTAGCTGTCTAGGTTGGTCATAACTTTTATTCCAAGGAGCAAGCGTCTTTTAATTTCATGGCTGCAGTCACCATCTGCAGTGATTTTGGAGCCCCCAAAACTAAAGTCAGCCACTGTTTCCACTGTTTCCCCATCTATTTGCTGTGAAGTGATGGGACCAGATGCCACAATCTTAGTTTTCTGAAGGTTGAGTTTTAAGCCAACTTTTTAACCTCCTCTTTCACTTTCATCAAGAGACTCTTTAGTTCTTTACTTTCTACCATAAGGGTGGTGTCATCTGCATATCTGAGGTTATTGATATTTCTCCTGAAATCTTGATTCCAGCTTGTGCTTCTTCCAGCCCAGCATTTCTCATGATGTACTCTTCATATAAGTTAAATAAGCAGGGTGACAATATACAGCCTTGACGTACTCCTTTCTCTATTTGGAACCAGTCTGTTGTTCCATGTCTAGTTCTAACTGTTGCTTCTTGACCTGCATACAGATTTCTCAGGAGGCAGGTCAGGTGGTCTGGTATTCCCATCTCTTTAAGAATTTTCCACTTTGTTGTGATCCACACAGTCAAAGGCTGTGGTATATAGTCAATAAAGCAGAAGTAGATGTTTTTCTGGAACTCTCTTGCTTTTTCAATGATCCAAGGGATGTTTGAAATTTGATCTCTGCTTTTTTTTTTTCCCTCTGCTTTTTCTGAATCCAGCTTGCACATCTGGAAATTCACGGTTCATGTACTGCTGAAGCCTGGCTTGGAGAATTTTGAGCATTAATTTGCTAGCATATAAGATGAGTACAATGGTGGAGTAGTTTGAGCATTCTTTGGGGTTGGAATGAAAACTGATCTTTTCCAGTCCTGTGGCCACTGCTGAGTTTTCCAAATTTGCTGGCATATTGAGTGCAGCACTTTCACAGCATCATCTTTCAGGATTTGAAATAGCTCAACTGGAATTCCATCACCTTCACTAGCTTCGTTCTCAGTGATGCTTCCTAAGGCCCACTTGACTTCACATTCCAGGATGTCTGGCTCTAGGTGAGTGACCACAACATTGGATTATCTGGGTTGTGAAGCTCTTTTTTGTACAGTGCCCCTCTGTATTCTTGCCACCTTTTCTTAATATCTTCTGCTTCTGTTAGGTCCATACCATTTCTGTCCTTTACTGAGCCCATCTTTGCATGAAATGTTCCCTTGGTATCTCTAATTTTCTTGAAGAGATCTCTAGTCCTTCCATTCTATTGTTTTCCTCTATTTCTTTGCATTGATTGCTGAGGAAGGCTTTCTCATCTCTCCTTTCTATTCTTTGGAACTCTGCATTCAAATAAGTATATCTTTCCTTTTCTCCTTTGCCTTTCACTTCTCTTCTTTTTATAACTATTTGTAAGGCCCCCTCAGGCAACCATTTTGCCTTTGTAAGTAAGTTAGGTTATTCTAAATTCAATACAATTTGCCATCTATTTTTGCAACCCATAGGGTTTAATAAGATTTGAATATACCCTTTATCTTCATATATGTTAAAGGTGTAGCAAATAGTGGCTACAGCTGTGGTCTTCACATGTAGACACTGTGTAGTATATGTAAGATTTATAGCCATGCATATATTTTTTTTCAGTAAGAAGATAAACTTCATATTATATGTTTTATATTTGACATACTTAATATGTCTTATTATTAATCACTTAATAATAATAGCATTTATCTAGGGAGATATATTTAAGGATATATGGGTATTTAAAAGTATACACAGGGCTATAACCATGTTTTTTTTTTTTAATTCTAATCAGTTTATGTAACAAATCATGAAGGAGTTATGTCGTTCTTTAGACATCATTTGAAAAACCAGTGTTTTTCTTCAACAGTTAACTGAACAGTATTTTTAAAACCTAAGGGCTTTCCTGATGGTTCTGTAGTAAAGAATCTGTCTGCCAATGCAGGAGACGTGGGTTCAATCTCTGGGTGGGGAAGATCCCCTGGAGAAGGAAATGGCAACTCACTCCAGAATTTGTGCCTGGGAAATCCCACGGACAGGAGCTTGGTGACTTAGTGACTAAACAACAATAATCATTTGAAATAGAAACAAAACATTATTGTAAAAATAAATTACTCAATACTCATGTTATTTTTCTTACTGAAAACTTCATCTTCAATGTAAAATCTTATAGAAACTAGCTAATGTGATACTGGTGATGATACAAACATCCTTACCTTGTGCTGGTATCTAGTGTCAAATGCATGTTTTATCAAAAGATTCTTTATGACAGAGATAGCTGTATATCTGATCTCATAATTGTCTTGAAGAGCAATGGAGGTTTCCCTCAGAAGCAGACCAACCAGGAAGTGATGCTTGCAATACTCATCTGATAAACTGTATTCAAGATTTGAATCTGCAGTACAATGAAATTTAAAACTCATTTATAAAAATATTCAAAGATCACTTTAACATTAAAGTACTATATTACTTAGTAATATGTGATCATGCTAGCAAGAGCTATATTTTTATTGTAAACAAATATGAACAATATTTTATCATATAGAATAAGCATGCAAAATTTTACAAGATACAAGCACTCGTCATTGGGGCCAGATGATAGCCTTAATGACAATTTCAGTTGGTAAAGTAGTTCCTAGAATTCTTTTTTTTTCTAGATGCTTTTCAAATCTTAGGATAAAACCTAGAATGAAAGAATACTAGATTTGGCAATGTTTTAACACATTTCTTCGTATCTGAAGACATTTAGTTACAACTAAAAAATGGAGTACTTCTAAACAACACTTGATTCACTCATCTGTTTATATTTGTGGAGCAGAAAGAGAAACTAGACAACTGCATCATTATAACAGTATAAACTATTGAATGTTTTACTAAATGTTACATATTGGCCCCAATTCAATGGAGTACAAGAATGGTAAGAAAAACATCCTCATCTCACTCAAATTCATTACACAAATACAAATCTTTTATTTCATAAAATTACCACTTCCAGCTATTTTCTTCACTTCCTTTTAGATCCTCCATCCACTTTAAATCCCAGTTGCTAATATCCTGGTTGGGACTTGCCTTATAACTACTCAGAAGGAATTGTGACTGAGTACAGACATTTCTACAGGAAACTTCTGCTATCTTTATTTCCTTTCCCCTACCCTTTAATTTTAGTGAGGCCACAAAGCTGAAGGATATGTTTTCTGTTTCTTGTCTAGTCTCTTTAAAACTTAATAGGATGCTATATATTCAACTAGGATTTAATAAATGCTAAGTCAGATTTAATCCTCAATCCTCACCCCTTCCTTTCCCTGAATTCCTCAAGCTATCAATAAATGATGGGCAAAGTATCTGAGCTATACATGCTCAGACTCTATTATACTAAGGGAATGGTTGAATAGGGGTGGTTGGGTTTTTTAATATTTTTCTCCATTTTCACAGGCAGCCATTCAATCACTAAAACCACTGCTCAGCAGTGGTCTCTACTCCCCGAGAGACCAAGACAGCTGGTGTTCTTTCTGCCATTGCTCATGGTCTTTTGTGAATTACAATCACTTACTATGTACAAGGGTCAGTACAGACTAACTCAGGTTGCCTTATCTGGGTCGACTGTACAATGGCAGTACGGTTTTTTCACTTGAGGGATTTGAATAAGACCAATAAGGTAGTTTCATCCACACCTTCAAAAACTGTGGCCAAGAAGTCATTAAACAGGGTCAGAGAGAAGGGAGGCGAGCTTGGGAGAGATGACATACACTTAAAAAAAAGATACCCATCAGTCCCCAAGCTGGTGTGGGCCAACACATGTTTTCTGAGGATGGTGTTTTAAAGTTGATTCTTCTAGCAATCAACATCGAAGCTTATTTTTTTCCTTTATTCAAAAAAATAATTTTATTGGAGCATAGGTTGCTTTACAATGTTGTGTTAGTTTCTACTGTACACCAAAGTTGGAGAAGGCAATGGCAACCCACTCCAGTGTTCTTGCCTGGAGAATCCCAGGGAAGGGGGAGCCTGGTGGGCTGCCATCTATGGGGTCGCACAGAGTCAGACACGACTGAAGTGACTTAGCAGCAGTACACCAAAGTGAATCAGCTATACATATATCCCCTCTGTTTTGGGTTTCCTTCCCATTTAGGTTGCCACAGAGCACTGAGCAGTGTTCCCTAAGCTATTCAGTAGCTTCTCATTAGTTATCTATTTTATACATACTATCAATAGTGTGCATATATATACTGGAATATTACTCAAGCTGGTTTTCAGAGTTATCAAATACACTGCCTCCTAGGTTTTCTGGATGCATTAAATAAAGCCTCATCTTGGCTAGGGAGGATCTGAAAAGCAAACAAGGCCCCCATCCATCTTAGCCATTCATGAAATCAATTGTTTTTAAAAACAGCAAACTACTTTAGAGTGAACCGAGTTAAACCTACCTACTGAAGTCAAACGGTCCACCGCAAATGAAAAAAAATCTAATTAATATATGAAAAGAAAAGGGACAAATAAAAAACATAGTAACGTAAGAACAGTGCTACACAACAAAGCAGCCAATAAAACTAGCAATGGAGATAACTGAAGGCACTTCATAAAGTTCATACATACATATAACTATTTTATTCTGCTTTTATACTTCTCTTCTGAGGTTCCATTCACAGAAGTGCATTTATATGTTTTTTTCAAAATTCAGTCTCATATAAGAACCCAAACAGTACAACAGAGAGCAATTTTATTAGTATCTGATGTCTGTGTTTAAGCAGCAATCTATGTAACACACCAAATTTCTTCACACTATGAATACTACCACTGACACTATGAAGGAAATGCAGAGTACCATTAACGAACTGTTAATGTTCTTCAGATAGTAACAATTCTGAGATTACCTCTAGAATCACTGGTTTAACTAGAAAACATTATACTATACTAGCGCTAGCAAAAAAAATGAAAACACAATTCCAAATGATGGAAAACACAAATACATACCTTGAACTCGCTGAAGTTTAGGTTTGGCAAAAGCCATTGGCAAATTCAGAGGAATGTAATGTTCATGATTGCAAATTGTTTGCAGAAATTCAAACTTGTATTCAGCCAGAACCTAAGCACAAAGAAATTATACATGAACTCCTATATAGTAGGCATTTACTATTTTAATAATTTAAAATATTAAATTTTAATGGGCTTCCCAGGTGGCTCTAGTGGTAAAGAACCCGCGTGCCAATGCAGGAGACACAAGAGAAGTGGGTTAGATCCCTGGATTGGAAGATCCCCTGGAGGAGGAAATGGCAACCCACTCCAGTATTCTTGTCTGGAGAATCCCATGGACAGAGGAGCCTGGTGGGCTATAGTTCATAGGATCTCAAAGAGTTGGACATGACTGAGCAACTGAGCACACACATTCTAAAATAATTAAATACAGAGCATTAATTTTCAAAACAGAAGTGTTTAGTATTTTAGGTATACCTTGAAATGTGACCTGTGCAGTAAAGAGTCAACAATGCAGGCTCAAGACTACTTTCCTAAAAAGGCCTGCTTGTAAGGCTGCTCATTGGCTGGCCGATTGGGAAATTGGATTTTTTTTTAATTATGTAAGTTTCAGATACACAATATCATGATTTGACATCTGTAAACACTACAACGTGATCACCACCACAAGCCTAGTTACCATCCCTCATCACCGAACAGTTCACACCTTCTTCACCATTGTGCCCACCTCCCCCCCCCCCGCCATACTCTTCCCCTCTGGTAACCACTAATCTGTTCTTGGTATCAATGAGTTTGTTTTTGGTTTTTCCGTTCACTTTTTTTACACTCCACCTATGAGTGAAATCATATGGTATTTATCTGAGTTATTTCACTTAGCATAATACCTTTAAGGTCTGTCCACATTGTGAAGTGGCAGGATTCCATTCTTTTTACATCTGAGTAGTATTCTGTTATACATATATCCACTGATGGACATTTAGGTTACTTCCATATCTTGGCTACTCTAAATAATGCCACAGTAAAATAAACATAGGGGTGCATATAATTTTGAATTAGTGTTTTCATGTTCTTTGAATAGATACCCAGAAGTGGGAAAGTTGAGTCACATGGTAGTTCTATTCTTAATTTTTCAGGAATCTCCATACTGTTTTCCATTGTGGCTACGCCAATTAACAGTCCTTCAGTGTACAAGGGTTCCAATTTCTCCACATCCTCTCCAACATTTCTTTCTTCTTTTCAATAATAGCTATTCTAACAGTTTGTAAGGTGCTATCTCATTGTGGTTTTGATTTGCATTTCCCTAATGATCAGACATTACTTTGCCAACAAAGGTCCATCTAGTCAAGGCTATGGTTTTTCCTGTGGTCATGTATGGATGTGAGAGTTGGACTGTGAAGAAGGCTGAGCGCCGAACAATTGATGCTTTTGAACTGTGGTGTTGGAGAAGACCCTTGAGAGTCCCTTGGACTGCAAGGAGATCCAACCAGTCCATTCTGAAGGAGATCAGCCCTGGGATTTCTTTGGAGCGAATGATGCTAAAGCTGAAACTTCAGTACTTTGGCCACCTCATGGGAAGAGTTGACTCACTGGAAAAGACCCTGATGCTGGGAGGGATTGGGGGCAGGAGGAGAAGGGGACGACAGAGGATGAGACGGCTGGATGGTATCACTGACTCGATGGACGTGAGTCTGAGTGAACTCTGAGAGTTGGTGATGGACAGGGAGGCCTGGCGTGCTGTGATTCATGGGGTCACAAAGAGTCGGACACGACTGAGCGACTGAACTGAACTAAACTGAATGATCAGTGATGTTGAACATCTTTCCAAGTGCTGTTGGCCATCTTTATGTCTTCTTCCCATTTTTAAATCAGGTGGTTTTTATTGTTGTTGAGTTGTATTAATCCATGATGGGTATATGATTTGCAAATATCTTCTCCTATTCAGTAGGCTGTCCTCTCCTTTTGATGATTTACATCACTGTGTGGAAGATTTTTGGTTTGATATAGTCCCATTTGCTTATTTTTGCTTTTATTTCCCTTGCCTTTGGAATCAGATCCACAAAAACACCTCTAAGATGGATGTCAGTGAGGCTACTGCCTACACTTTCTTCTAGAAATTTTATGATTTCAGGTCTTACATTCAAGTCTTTGCTGCATTTTGAGTCAACTTTTCTTTATGATGTAAGATAATGGTGTAGTTTCATTCTTTTGCATATGGCTATCCAGTTTTCCTAATGTCATTTATTGAAGAGACTTTTCCTCCACTGTATGTTCTTTGCTCGTTTGTTTTATATGTGTGAGTATGGCTTTCCTGGTGGCTTAGATGGTAAAAAATATGCCTGCAATGCAGGAGACCTGGGTTCGATCCCTGGGTTAGGAAGATCCTCTGGAGGAGGGCATGGCAACCCACTCTAGTATTCTTGCCTGGGGAATGCCCACGGACAGAGGATTCTGGGGGGCTGCAGTCCATGGGATTGCAAAAAGTCAGACACGAGTGAGCGACTAAGCACATGCATATGTGTAGGTATATCTCTGAGTTCTCAGTTTTGTTCTCTTGACCTGTGTATCTGTTCTTATGCTAGTACCATGCTGTCTTGATTAATATATCTTTAGTATAGTTTGAAATCAGTGAGCATGAAACCCCTAGTTTTGTTCTTCCTATTTTTGGCTATTCAGCATCTTTTGTGGTTTCATACCAATTTTAGAATTATTTGTTCTATTAATAGCTCTGTGAAATATGCCACTGGAATTTTGATAGGGAATACACTGAATCTGTAAACCACTTTGGGTAGTATGAGCATTTTAACAATATTAATTCTTCCAATCCATGAATATGGAATATTTCCATTTATTTGTGACTTCTTCAGTTTCTTTCATCAATGTCTTATAGTGTCAGTGTACAGGTCTTTCACCTCCTTGGTTAAATTTATTCCTAGGTATTTTATTCTTTTGGATGCAATTGTAAATGGAATTGTTTTCTTAATCTTGTTGATAGTTTGTTATTAGTATATATAAATGTCACAGATTTCTGTATGCTGATTTTGTATCCTACAACATTACTGAATTCATTTATTAGTTTGAACAGAGTTTTGGTATAGTCTTTAGGGTTTTCAATATATATTATCGCATCATCTGCAACTAGTGACAGTTTTATTTCCTCCTTTCCAATTTGAATGCCCTCTCATTCTTTTTCTTGACTAATTTCAGTGGCTAGCACTTCCAATACTATGTTGAATAAAAGTGGTGAGAGTGGGCATGCTTGTCTTATTCCTGATCTTAGAGGAAAAGAGCTCAATTTTTTCACTGTTGAGTATGATGCTAGCTATGGGTTTATCATATATAGACTTTATTATGTTGAGGTATGTTCCCTCTAGACCCACTGTTCAGAGAGTCTCTTATCATAAATGGATGTCAAATTTTGTCAAAAGTGTTTTAAGCATCTAAATTTCTTTGTACTTCTGGAGTTTGAAAATACAACTAAAGGTATATATATACAGCATATTCCAGGAACACACACATTACATCTATTAAGATGATTGTATTATTTTCATCCTTCATTTTATTAATGTGATGAATCAGGTTTATTTGTGGATGATGAACCATCATCGTATCCCTGAAATAAATCCAACTTGACCGTGTTGTGTCATACTTTTAATTATTGTATTATTATTATGTATTATTATATTATTATTGTATTATCATATTCAATTTGCTAATAGTTTATTGAGGATTTTTGCATGTTCATCAAAGATATTGGCATGTGATTTTCTTTTTTGTGGTGTGGGAAATTTTATCTTGATACCAACATTCCCTACAAGGTAAGGTTGTGCTTTCTGTGCCAGCCTGTTCAGCACCATGCAAACAATGTGATTTATGGTGAGCTTCCCTGTCTTTCCTTTCCAGGACTCTGGAATTATGACCAGCCTCCAACACATAACTAGCCCCAATAAAAATCCTAAGTTCTGAGTCTCAAACAGGCTTCCCTAAAGAGAAATATTGCACATAATGTGGCTCAGTTTTCACTGCTGGAGAGAGGATGTGCTCTGCGTGCCCCTTAACATGAGGGAGGGTGCTTAGGAAGCATGCACGTAGATTGCCAAGGACTCCACTTAATGTCTTTCCCCCTTAGTGATCCAGCTGAGCATCCTTACTGTGTCACTATAATGAATCTTAGCCATGACTACGACTATATGGGACCCTCAAAACCCTATCCATTATTCTCTGCTCTGAGGTACAACTACACTCAAAGTACCTATAGGAAAATAGCAGCTCCAAATCCTCCAGAGGAGAATACATGTCACCCTTGGTCTCACACTCTAATGTTTGGCACCCACTATAATTATGCCCTTGTAACTTACCTTAGGATCTTTGGGGCTGAATCCAGATATATAGTCATTTATCAAATTGAAGACAAATCCTCTATCCATTAGGGTCAGACAGCGCTATAGGAACCAAATCAAAATGAACAGTTAGTTACCTAATTCTAGTTTTTAAAATTCAACACATTTAAAATTTTTTCCACATTAAGGGGATGACATTCTCACTTTTACAGATAACAGAAAAATTTTCAAAGATTTACACGACCTTAAAGAGATAAAGAGCAAATGACTTATCATTGAATTGGGACTCAACTATGTTCTTTTCAAAATAAGATGTATATATATAACATCTTATTTTGAAAATAAGATATATATTTTCTTATATATATATATATATATATATATGATAAATATTTGAAATATATATACATACACACATATACACATTCAAATACATATATGCATACATATACACATATATATGCAATCTATTTAGCTATACTGCCTCATTTTGGTTCATTCTCAAAGCTCAAAGTGAACTATAGGGTGGTCAGTCAGCCATTGAAAGGTGGGGCGGGGCTTGCCTATGTGAACATTTCAGGCCAAAGGGGAAGTTTTTCTTTGGGTTCTGTGAAGTCTTGGCCTACAAAACATTCGTCTTGTGTGATAGCCATACTAGTTATTCACATTTTCCTGCTGTCACTCTCCTAGTTAAGGCTTTCATTACCTTGCAACTGCACAACAGCAGTTATCCTCCTAACCTGTCTTCCTGCCACTAATCTTTCCATCTAACTGCTTCCAGATTCATCTGTAAGTCCTAGCCCTAATCATGTCCCCATTCTTTCCAAAAGCTTTCAATAGTTCCCTGTTGCCTCTAATATAATTTCAAACTCCTCAGCTTGGCATTCAAGGAAACCACAGCCTTGTCCCAAACTTCTTTTTCCCATTTTATCTATTTATTATCCCCTCATGTGATAATGCACTGTGCATTCCCACTTCCGAGTTAGTGCTCATACCAGGTCTAGCTAGCAATTCTATCACTACTTCTACAGAATCCTGCCCATTCTTCAATGATGAAGCCCATCTTCATTACCCTACAGGGCCCTTGAAACACTTTATAGTAGCTTGTATTTTACTTATTATTTTGCTGTTCTCACCTAAAGAGGATAATATGTTGTTTATGTTCCCCATGGTACCCAGAACATTCCTGGGAAATAGAAGGAACTCAATATTTGATTAACCAGCTGTGTGCATCTTGTCACCTCTCCTTTCAGCTTTCCCTGCCTCATCACCTCTCACCTGGATTAATGAGGTAGGCTTATATTTACCACTCATCCAAGATCATTTTGACGATCTACTGGGTTTGAGACAATGTATTACATTCTAGAGAAATACAAAGGCAAATAAATAACCCATGGTCTTTAGTCTTGTCCAATGGTAAAGACAAATAAATATTGAAAATACAGCACAATAAAAAGTTACAGAAGTATGGAAAGGACGGGTAAACAACAGCAGAGGTGATCAGCCCTGTGTGGGAAGGTTAGGGAAGAGCTGAGCCTAAAAGATGAATAGACTCTGCCAGGCAGACAAGGGGGAAGGACTAGTCTTCAAACTGGTTGTCTTGACTCTGGCTTTTTCCTCACTTCTTTCAAAGGCCTTGGTAGATAGCTCCATGGTATTCAGCTCAAAATCTAGATTCCTTAGCCTGACATTCATGGCCTTTCATCATTTGGCATCAGATGGCCTTTCCACCTCTGCCTCCAGACAACCTAAATTCTGCACAGTGACTTTCTCGCTCATTCCAAAATAATTATTGAATATGCCTATCTCATCTCTGCTCATGAATCCTCTACCTACAACACTCTCATCCCCTTTTTGGGGAACTGTTCTTCTAGTCTCTGTTCATATTACCTGGTCATAATCCCTCCTTTTCTTGTTTTCCTATTGTATTTTGTTGTTTATATTTTCAGTATAATAGTCATCACACTTTATCATGTATATGTATTGGAATATAATTATAGAGACAGCCTTTCTCATCTTTGGACGCTCACACAGAAGACAGACAAATGTTTGTTGACTTGTAATGAGGTCAATACTGCTATTAAATCAACTATGTTCTACTCCCTAACGTAGCAAATTTCAAGTTTTAACTCCATGAAAGAAACTGAGATCTTATATTTCAGATAGTCTCACCTTTACTTTAAAAAGATATGTGGTTGGTTTTTAAACACAAAAGGGCTAATGTAATAGTGTTAAAACTTTATTTTAGTTCTGGCAGAGAGGTCTTACATCAGAAAATCACACTGTAGAGATCTGAAACCTAGTGTGAATTTTCAATTAAAAAAAAAGGGTATGTTAGATATTAAAATTGCTTGGCTAGATTGTTGAGTGCAGGTTCTTAAAATAAGGTTGAGACATGATGAAGGGGTCTGAGAAGATGGAGAGTGGGAAGAAGTAAGAACTAAGTGCATCACAAGTCTAGGCCCCATCTCTGCAATAAATCAAATATTGCTATTACCCACTTTCTAGAACAATTGCATTCCAGCATTGCCCCTTACATACAGAGAATGACAAAACAGAGCAGCGAGAAATGTACTATCTTAACAGTTTGTGGCATGTCTCAAAATAATCTTACTGACCTAAATTAACAATTCTCATTTACATGTATTAGCAACAAGTAGATGGTGCTTATATTAGCAACATGTAGAATGTGCTTTTAGTTTAAGAGTTACAAACTCAAAGGCCAACAGGGTCAGAGAAATTACTTAAATGTATAGAGTGTCAGGGGTTCTATTAAGGAGTGGTACAGACCATGGTAACCTAGAAGGTAAATGCCCCACCTAAAGGTCAAAGCAAACACCCTCTTCCAACAACACAAGAGAAGACTCTACACATGGACATCACCAGATGGTCAACACTGAAATCAGATTGATTATATCCTTTGCAGCCAAAGATGGAGAAGCTCTATACAGTCAGCAAAAACACGACTCAGGGTGGATTGTGGCTCAGATCATGAACTCCTTATTGCCAAATTTAGACTTAAATTGAAGAAAGTGGGGAAAACCACTAGACCATTCAGGTATGACCTAAATCAAATCCCTTATGACTATACAGTGGAAGTGAGAAATAGATTTAAGGGACTAGATCTTATAGACAGAGTGCCTGATGAACACTGTACAGCAAACAGGGAGCAAGACCATCCCCAAGAAAAAGAAATGCAAAAAAGCAAAATGGCTGTCTGAGGAGGGCTTACAAATAGCTGAGAAAAGAAGAGAAACTAAAGGCAAAGGAGAAAAGGAAAGATATACCCATTTGAATGCAGAGTTCCAAAGAATAGCAAGGAGAGATAAGAAAGCCTTCCTCAGCGATCAATGAAAAGAAATAGAGGAAAACAACAGAATGGGAAAGACTAGAGATCTCTTCAAGAAAATTAGAGATACCAAGGGAACATTTCATGCAAAGATGGGCTCAGTAAAGGACAGAAATGGTATGGACCTAACAGAAGCAGAAGATATTAAGAAGACATGGCAAGAATACACAGAAGAACTGTACAAAAAAGATCTTCACAACTCAGATAATCACGAAGGTGTGATCACTCACTCTCACCTAGAGCCGGACATCCTGGAATGTGAAGTCAGCTGGGCCTTAGGAAGCATCACTACGAACAAAGCTAGTGGAGGTGATGGAATTCCAGTTGAGCTATTTCAAATCCTAAAAGATGATGCTGTGGAAGTGCTGCACTTAATATGTCAGCAAATTTGGAAAACTCAGCAATGGCCACAGGACTGGAAAAGATCAGTTTTCATTCCAATCCCAAAGAAAGGCAATGCCAAAGAATGCTCAAACTACCGCACAATTGCATTCATCTCACACGCTAGTAAACTAATGCTCAAAATTCTCCAAGCCAGGCTTCAGCAATATGTGAACCGTGAACTTCCAGATGTTCAAGCTGGTTTTAGAAAAGGCAGAGGAACTAGAGATCAAATTGCCAACATTTGCTGGATCATCAAAAAAGCAAAAGAGTTCCAGAAAAGCATCTATTCCTGCTTTATTGACTAGGCCAAAGCCTTTGACTGTGTGTATCACAATAAACTGTGGAAAATTCTGAAAGAGATGGGAATACCAGACCACCTGACCTGCCTCTTGAAAAACCTGTATACAGGTCAGGAAGCAACAGTTAGAACTGGACATGGAACAACAGACTGGTTCCAAATAGGCAAAGGAGTACGTCAAGGCTGTATATTGTCACATCATGAGAAACACTGGGCTGGAGGAAGCACAAGCTGGAATCAAGATTGCTGGGAGAAATATCAATAACCTCAGATATGCAGATGACACCACCCTTATGGCAGAAAGTGAAGAAGAACTAAAGAGCCTCTTGGTGAAAGTGGTGAAAGGAGAGTGAAAAAGTTGGCTTAAAGCTCAACATTCAGAAAACTAAGATCATGGCATCTGGTCCCATCACTTCATGGCAAATAGATGGGGAAACAGTGGAAACAGTGGCTGACTTTATTTTTCTGGGCTCTAAAATTACTGCAGAGTTTGCTTGCAGCCACGAAATTAAAAGACGCTTACTCCTTGGAAGGAAAGTTATGACCAACCTAGACAGCTTATTAAAAAGGAGACACATTACTTTGCCAACAAAGGTACATCTAGTCAAAGCTATGGTTTTTCCAGTCGTCATGTATGGATGTGAGAGTTGGACTATAAAGAAAGCTGAGCACCAAAAAATTGATGCTCTTGAACTGTGGTGTTGGAGAAGACTCTTGAGAGTCCCTTGGACTGCAAAGGAGATTGAACCAGTCCATCCTAAAGATCAGTCCTTTAGAACACCCTGAACTGGGTGTTCATTGGAGGGACTGATACTGAAGCTGAAACTCCCAATACTTTGGCCACCTGATGCAGAAAGCTGACTCATTTGAAAAGACCCTGATGCTGGGAAAGATTGGGGGCAGGAGGAGAAGGGGACGACAGAGGATGAGATGGCTGGATGGCATCACTGACTCGGTGGACGTGAGTCTGAGTGAACTCCGGGAGTTTGTGATAGACAGGGAGGCCTGGCGTGCTGTGATTCATGTGGTCGCAAAGAGTTGGACACGACTGAGCGACTGAACTGAACTGAAAGGCATTCAAATGAATATATTTGAAAAACAGCATGCAAAAGCAGAAAGATGTTCCTCCTGGCTAAGCCTCCTGTGGGACCTCTGATTTAATTAATTAGCCATTGGAGGTGGGGAATCAAACATGGCTATTTAACTGAACTGATGGATTAATTCAATGAGTAGTTACTCCAGCAGCCCAGCTGAGTCTCTAGAAAGTGGGTAATTTTTTTTCCTTTGGCTTTAAAGACAATACCTGTGAAGAATAATTCCTTACCATGTTCTGGATGCCTTTAACTCACCTTCAAGAAGCTAGCCAAACTATAATTGACATTTCTGGACTCATCCGGAATCTCTGCATAGCGAATAGTCACGTGGGGAATTATTGCAAGAAGCAGTGAATGTAAGACATGATGATATGCCTCAGAAAACCTCTGGCCTCTTGGAAGCTTCAATTAAATTGGCAAAGAAAAAAAAGAGTTGTGAAAGGTCTAAATCAGTGTTGTATTTTCAAACACATACTGTATATAAATGTGTTTTTAACCGCAGTATACTTTTTCTCCCAAATTAAAAAGACATGGCTAGTTAAATCTATACTTTAGATCATTACAGCACCTATTTGGACCTGTAATACTACAACTGACTGAAATCATGAACAAGAGTAGGTCATTCTGACCCAACTTTGGAATCATGTTCCTGAGATACAGACACATCCGTTTTTCATTCCATCTTTTTCCTGACACACAAAGTATACATGCATCCATGCATTTTTAATTTCAGTAAACCTGTTCTGTGGAAATATTGATAAAAATGTAAATATGAAGTGATTATTTTTTACTTCACAAGGTCTTAGCTTTCAATGCCTATAGCTAAAATTTCTTTGTACTTCTGAAGGAGTTTCAAAATACAACTAAAGGTATAAATACAGCATATTCCAGGAACACACGCATTATATAAAGAGATTTTGGTTTTTGTCTTTTTTACATAAAATGTTTTTAACTTTGTACATGCCTTCAATCTTTCTAAGAGAATAGTTCTTTCTGATTTGGTACGTGTTCTCCTTCCTAATGAATATTTTCGACACTGACATTTTAAAACCACAAGACAAAGGGAAAGCTTCAAAGATAATGTACTTAATATGGCAAATACCTCACAGGGAAGAATGTATGTGGTGAGCCTCTGAAGTTGAGACTTTGAAAACATATGAACACTTTTGTTGTTGTTTTTTTTTTAAAGAAAACCTGAAAAAAGCTACGGACTGAGAGTCCTTAAAATATAAAAGAGGATTTGCACATCACAGCTACCCATGAATAAGATTAGCCTTCTTTGTCTATGTTAAATATTATTCTTCAGCCTACTTACCTTAATTTTATTCTCTTCCAGCAAGTATGTGGCCATAGACTTTGCAATAATTTCAAAGAAAAACCATGAGTACTAAAATAAACAAATAAATACAAATCAATCTTTAATTGTTACCCAAATCCCTGAAGCTTATAAAAGGCTGACAAATCACTATGGATTTTGTCTCTGAAGTTTAATAACATTTTAAAGTGATCACTACTGACTATCCAAGTCCCATAGAATACCTTCAAATTGTGTTGGCAAAAAGGTATGCCTCAGGGCTGGCTTGTGATGTACAAAGGATATTTGGTGGAGAGGGGTATTTTATCACTGACACTGCTTTGATTTGCCTACATGTGGTGATAAGAACAAACCAACTTTTAGTTTACTTAATTACTGCTTTTAAATTCTCTATGGACAATGAATCATATTACAGCCTCCACCCAGTGAGGGACCCAACCCTGCCCTTTGTACAATACTGGGGCCAGCCCAAGTAGCAAAGGTGTTTGTGTAAGTAGGATTTGAAGGGTACAGGGAAGTCTCAAGCAGATACCTGGTGGCTCAAATGGTAAAGAATCTGCCTGCAATGCAGGAGACTCAGGTTTGATCCCTGGGTTGGGAAGATCCCCTGGGGAAGGAAATCGCAACCCACGGCAGTATTCTGGCCTGGAGAATCTCATAGACAGAGCAGCCTGGAGGGTTACAGTCCATGGGGTTGCAAAGAATTGGAATGACTGAGTGACTAACACCATTACTAATAGGAATAGTAAAAATTATGACAATAAGAAGAGCCACCATTTGAGAGAGTGCCTACTATGTGCCAGAAACAACATGTTAGATATTTTACTTGTATTTCAGAAATGAGAAAGTGGATGCTCAGAACTGCTAACTAACAGGCCCCAGGTCACAGAACTATTGTGTGATGAATACAGCATTCTCGCCCAGAGCTATACCCTCCAAAATTCTATTATGCATTTGACTGAGAGCAAGGGGTAGGTGGGGAGGGTAAAGGGAATGGAGGATTTCTGTGGAGAACTTGGGGGCAAAGGATGCATAGGCAAAGTGCTGGGCAAAGAGGGAGTCACTTGAGGAAATGAGGACAGACTAGACCCGGAATGGGAGGGCATCAAGCAAGCATGTCTCTGTGTCCTTACCTTTAGCAATTTGTTTATTGCTAAAAAGTCTGCAGACTGTTTCAGTATCGCTATCATTGTAGTCGCAAGAGTTTCATGTATCAGCTGGGCCTGAGGAGCACTGGGTTTTTCAGGTCGGAAGCTATACTACAATCAAAGAGAATGAATCATAAGACCAAATTCTCTCGTAAGACAAATGCTCAGAAAGAAAGCTTACTCCACAAACCTTAATGAAGGATCTTAAATAATTATCCAAGCCTTCTTCATGGCACTTTGATACGATATGTAAGAGAACCCTGAAACAACATTCACAAAAGTCAGCACGTCAGACCACAATGAAACACTATAGTTTGATTCTTAGATAAAACCAGCATATCTAACCCTTAAAAATACCTAATACTATCTAAATAATGAAAATATTAAATGGCATCTTAGTTTGGATCCAACAAAGATTTCAGCATGTAACATGTTCAGGGCTTTGTAAAATACATTTCTTGGGTCCAAAGAAGGATGTTTTATTTTGGCAACCAAGATATTTCTTTTCATCTCCTTTCTAAATCACATTTGAAGTATGTTCATAGCTACCATATAGTAAAAAGCCTTCAGTAAGGTAAATATTGAAATCCCCTCTAGTAAAAATCAAAGGAAAATAATAGGAAAAAATGTTAAACATGTCAACAGATGGGGGGAAGGGAAGGGCAAGACAAAGCAAGTATAATGAGATGAACTAAAATTGTAGGCAAATCTAAGATTAATAGAAAGTTTTAAAGTTATGAAGCCAGCAGTGGTTCTGCAAGTTTAGCATGCATCAGAAACACCTAGAGGGCAGAGTGCTCACCCCTCTCCCAGAGTTTCTGATTTTTTAGGTCTGGGGTGAAGTTCCATGATTAGCATTTTTAATAAGCTTCCAGGTGTATTGATGCTGCTGGTCTGGGAATCACGTTTTTTGAGAACCACTGGACTAGAATAATGCTTCTTAAATTAGCAACCAGACTACCCCCAATAGCAGAGAAGAGTAAACAGTATGTGGGTGTGTGGAGCCTGAACCCTGAGGCTCCAGAGACGCTGTGGCAACAGCAGTAGCAGCAAAGCCAGAAACACCCAGCAGTGAGCTTATAATTTTTTTAAACCCCTGTTTTATTTTCAAAAATTAAGTGCATTTTGCATCCTACTCTACAATATATCCTTGTTTGTTTTCCTATAAAAAGAACACTCTTATTCTTGTGAGTAAAAACTAATGGCCTAGGGCCACTCTGTCCAATGTGAGAGCTGCCAGTCACAAGTGGTGATGTAAACAAATTAACTACCATGAAAAATTCCGATTCTCAGTTACACCAGCCACATTTCAAGAGTTCAACAGCTAAATATGACTAATGGCTACCATATTGGGCAGTACAGGTATAGAACATTTCCATGACTGAAGAAAATTCTATTGGACAATACTGGTCAAGGGCGTGATTCTCAAACTCCATTGCATTAGGGCATCGTTGTGGAAACTTTAGGAAAAAAAAAAAAATGCTGAGTTCTGCTGTCAGAGATTCAGGTTTAACTGGTATGATGTATGGTCTGGGAACAGATATTTTAAAAAGCTTCCCAGGTTGCTCTAACATGCAGGAGTTTTAGAACCCCTGGTTGAGGAAAACACAGTAAACTTATCCTATGGTTTCTGGTACCATCTATCCCTGGGGATGTGAGTCCCTCAGTCCGAGAAGAAAGAAACTAGAGAAAAGTTATATTAGGCTTCTGCCTTTGGGGTTCTAATTTGGAAGACAAATGAAGAAATGCAAAAGGAAACAAAAGTTGATTCTTCATATTGTAACACCGAAACTCACATGGTGCAGTTGAAAGGAACGTCATCTTCATGGGTCATGTTTGTGAGAACTTGGAAGAGTTGCATAAGAATTACAGGTAGAAACTGTATCATGACTTGGATCTCCATGGCATGCAAACACTAAAATAAGTCATTATTAGTTATGAAAATCAAAGTATGATATAACTTGCAAAGGTGAAACAACCAAAAATTAAGTAATGATAAATACATTCACTCGAATATAAGCTCACTTTAAACACATGCTTCCAGGGATAGGGGACTTTGTCAATTACTTTATACACATCTCTATTTTGGCACTCAGATTTTGTTAGTTCCTTTAATATTAAATACTCTATTGAAGATGACAAGTATAACTGGGATCAACAGGGGAGCAGGCATGTTTGGAAGTACTGGAGACTGGCCTACCAGCCCCCAGCATTCATATGTTTTACAGGGGAAAGTGGGTCATCACTTTGCAGTGAGAACGGGATTCAATAAAGTGTATTTCTATGTATGGTTGGCTTTACACTGGCTCCGTCCACAAACTGAGGCAGTTCTGCGTTCTAACATCCTCACAGTACATTTCTTCAAAGTGCTAACACCCTACCCCTACTGATTGGCACATTAACATCAGAAAGAAGAAATATATCCGTGTATACAGAGAAGTGATACAAGCAGCAAAATATTGGGTTGGCCAAAGAGTTCGTTGAGGTTTTTCTATACAGCTTATGGAGAAACCCGAACAAACTCTTGGCCAACCCAATAATTGAAATGTCCTTCTTCTTCCGTCCCTCCTTCCTTCATTCACCCATTCATTCATTCACTCACTGAGCACATTCTACATATTGGAACACCAGTTCAGTATTTACTGCCTGGAAAAGACAGAGATGGTCAGACAAGTCTGTATCCTAAGGAACACAATATTCATCTTTCAGAGTGCCCCATGTTTCCATCCTTATGCTCACCCTCCCTTTTCAGGCCTCTCTCATCTCAACAGTGACCTCTTAGATTTCTGGACAGCTTCTCTTCAATCAGATACCTAATGCGAGAAACTGAGCTCAGGGAACCTCTAGTCTTTCCTTCACGTTTTTCCAAATGTTTTGCCCTCTCTCTTCTACCCATACAGCCATCACCCTGTTTTCAGGACTATAACCTATAACCAAAATAATCCAGTAATTTTCCATTAATACTAGGGCTATGTACAGTTTCTCCTCAATCTCAGTATATTTAACTCTCATTTCCAAAACTCAATCCTCCTCAAGTAGTGGTTACATCAGGCCACTTTCTGCCACCGTCAAAAAAATTGTTGATGCCTCTCCATTAGCCAGGACAGCGGTTCTCAACCAGAGACCCCTTCACCACCCCATCCCTCCAGGCCATCCAGCAACGTCCAGAGACATTTTCAGTTGTCACGACTGAGGAGGTGCTACCGACATCTAGTGGATAGACCAGAAGTGCTTCTAAGCACCCTCCAATGCATAGGACAGTCCTTTACCACAAAGACCCATCCTGCCTCAAATGCCAACAGCGCCAAGTTGGAGAAAACCTGACCCAGGCTATTAAGTCTAAGTTACTTAAAACCCAACTTATATTTTTAGCCTTAACATTCAGCATTCTTCATGAGGCCAAACTGGTGTCTTGACTGCTCTGCTCCTTGAAATTGTCAAATGCATGCCTACCTTCGTGCCTTTGTTCATATTTTTTTAGCAAAGTCCTAGCCACCCTTCCCAGTCAAGTTCACCCTCAACTTCGGTGAAGCCATTCATGCACTCATTCAATAAAGGTATACTGAATAAAGGTATACCGAATGGGCTTCCCTTGTGGCTCAGCTGGTAAAGAATCCGCCTACAATGCAGGAGACCTGGGTTGGGAAGATTCCACTGGAGAAGAGAACTGCTACCCACTCCAGTATTCTGGCCTGGAGAATTCCATGGACTGTATAGTCCACAGGGTCACAAAGAGTTGGACACGAGTGAGTGACTTTCACTTTTTTCACTTTTCATACTGAATGAACTTCCGACTGCCAAGCACATCAAATGGACATGGTTCCTATCATCAAGCAGTTCACAGACAATGGAAGGAAAACACATGGAACTGAATCGCTGTGACACAAACAGTAAATAGTACACAGTAAATGCACAGAAGAAGAAGCAATCGTGTCTGCAAGTGAAGAGGGAATGTCACACACTTCAGAGGACGGAGGTTCTAAGGTTCAAGGTTAAGTAGGATCACATCAGGTAGAAAAAAGAGAGATGGGCATTCCTTGCAGAAGTGGTCTCCCTGTACCAGTACTGTTTCTCTACACAGAGAATTTATTCTCTACCCAGCAGCCAGAGGGTTCTTTTTGAAAGGCAAGTTCAACAATGCCATTTCCCTCTATTACAAACAAAACCAATTGCCACGAACAAAAAGCTATGAAGGGTTCCCCATCCTCCACTCATCTGGGGCCATCCCCTGCTCCTTGCTGCTCAGTGTGCTCTAGCTATGCTGTCTTTCACACATCCCATTGCAAGGTGTTTACACCTGCTGCAATAGTCTGTAGATAAAACTTTTACAGTTTTATCATCTATGGCTGTCTTCCCCTCATCAGTTCTTTTCAGCTTGAAATTTCATCAACTCCTCAGACAGGTCTTCCCTGACAACTCCATCTTGACTGCACTCCTGGTCACATTAGAGCCCATTCAGTTCAGTCACTCATTCACATCTGACTCTTTTCGACCCCATGAATCACAGCACGCCAGGCCTCCCTGTCTATCACCAACTCCCGGAGTCCACCCAAACTCATGTCCATTGACTCGGTGATGCCATCTAACCATTTCATCCTCTGTCGTCCCCTTCTCCTCCTGCCTTCAATCTTTCCCAACATCAGGGTCTTTTCAAATGAGTCAACTCTTCACATCAGGTGGCCAAAGTATTGGAGTTTCAGCTTCAGTCCTTCCAATGAACACCCAGGACTGATTTCCTGTAGGATGGACTGGTTGGATCTCCTTGCAGTCCAAGGGACTCTCAAGAGTCTTCAACACCACAGTTCCAAAGCATCAATTCTTCTGCACTCAGCTTTCTTTATAGTCCAACTCTCATATCCATACATGACTACTGGAAAAACCATAACCTTGACTAGACGGACCTTTGTTGACAAACTAATGTCTCTGCTTTTTAGTAAGCTGTCTAGGTTGGTTATAACTCTCCTTCCAAGGAGTAAGCGTGTTTTAATTTCATGGCTGAAATCACCATCTGCAATGATTTTAGAGCCCCCCAAAATAAAGTCAGCCACTGTTTCCACTATTTCCCCATCTATTTGCCATGAAGTGATGGGACTGGATGTCATGATCTTAGTTTTCTGAACGTTAAGATTTAACCTGTTCTGTTTTCTTCACAGTACTCATCCCTATCTAATGGGACTTCTTTATAATCCCTCTCCGCCAACTGGAGTAGGTATGTTGTCTGAATTATTCCAATTATATTCCCAGCATCCAGTACAATATCTGGTCCCATGGTAGGTACTCAATAATTATTTGGGGGATGACAGAATAAATGAAGGAATCAAAGGGATAAAGATGGGAACCCTCTAATCTCAGTGGTTCCACAGTTTTGTGAACTCTGAGCATTTATATCCTGTATCATGCAATTGACATTTAATTACATATTGCTTTGGACGATTATTTGCACTACTGACTTATATTGTCATTTGACTTAAGTGGGCCCCTCTCGACTGGTCATAAGATCCCTATGGAAAATAGCCTAAGTTATTCTTCTTTGCAAGACACAGCATCTAGGAAAATACTGAACACATAATAAGCTCAGCATGTGGATGGTTAGATGAAGTGATTGAACAATGTCATTTATAAGGGCAAGAGATGGCAAGGTTTGATAAAAAGTACACGGGGCTAGGAGTCAAAAGACCCATCAAAAGACATGCTCGGCTCTGATCTCCTACTAACCAGGTGAATAACCACTGGCAAATCTCTGTCCTCAGGCCTCAGTGTCCTCATCTGCAAAAAAAGTATCCCTAAAGATACCTTTTAGCACTAACATTCCATACAGGAGTTTGGCACTTTCTATAAACACATGGCATTTCATTCATTGCCACTAGAGGGCGAGCACAGGTCACAGAACTAACAGAAATTCCACACCCTCAAAAACACAAATATGAATACCTTTCTTCCCCCTCCATTCTAAGAATATCAATACAGGAAATTTAACTTTGTTAAAACTTTTACAAAGCTTCCCCAGTGGAAGAATAAAGCCACGGATCTGAGCAGACAAGGCATTCACATATAGAGCGGGATTCTGGACATTACCCAAGATAAGGACTTGAAATTAGGTGACTTACTGTACTTCTTAATGCTCATTAAGAATAAAAGCCACCATTTATCGGCTACCTGCCTGATTCTACCTTTCCAACAATCTATTTTCTGTATGGTAAGCAGGATGATTCTTTAAAAACCAAAGTCACATTACATCACACTCCTTTGTTCACAGCTCCCCATCTCATCATATCTTACGAAGCCCTACTGCACCAGTAACCCAGCTATCTTTTCCAATGGGGCGGCCTATCCTTCCATGTGCCAGCCACACTGGAACTCCTCCTGTTTCTGGAACACACCAAGGAAGCTCCTCGGGGCCTCTGCACTTGCTGTTTCCAGCCCTTGCCCAGAATTCCACATGGCTGGCACCCTCCTTTCCCTTAGGTCTCTTTACTGGAGAGCTCCTTGTTGACAATCTAAAAAAGAGATCCTTATCACTCCTTATTTCCCTTCCCTATATTCTGTTTTTCTTTATAGTACTTATTACCAACTGACATAAGATATACAGTTGACCCTCCATCTCCACATATTTCACATCTGCAGATATGGAGAGCTGACTGCAAGGGACTTGAGAATCTCTGGTATCTAGGGAGGGTCCTGGAACCATGACTGCAGATGTATATATTTATTCATTTATGTGTTTAGTGTCCATCTGTCTCCACAACAAAGTAAGCTCCTTGAAAATAGAGATATTGTCTGTTTTCTTCACTTATCCTCCCCATGTTTAGAATGAAGCCTGGCCCACAGGAGGTACTCAAGAAAAAAGTGTGGAATGAATACCACACAGCAGATGCCCTGTCTCACTGAGGCCTCACAATCACTGTACAAGTGGGTATTACTGTTATATTTATGAGACAGAAGAAAAAACAAAGGCTTGGAGAAGTTAAGTAACTTGGTCAAGGTCAATCACAGAGCTAACAAGTGACAGAGCTGGGGTACAAGCTCATTTTGTGATTCCAGAACCCATACACGTATTACCTCATTCACACTGCCTCTCTGAAAGAAATGTCTATTTTTGTTCATTTCACATCATTCATTATTAACATATGTCAAAAGGGAAATCCTGTAGAGGACTTCATTTAAAATCAAAACTCCTCAGACTGGCCATGGCTGATCTACTGAAGGCGCAGCCAAGAGAAAAGCTACTGTCAGCTGGGTCTTATGACATGTGCTTTGTCCCACCATGTTAGGGAATAAACGGAATCTTGGATTCTCAATGCTTTTGATAAAATATGGCATTTCTTATGGCTCCTATGCACAATGCAGCAACTAGGTTCCCTCTTATCAGCTGACCCTTTTGATACTCTTTCACCTACGGACCCAGGAACCATTTCACATTGTATTCCAAGTAAAAGTGACTCGTTTCTCCTGGCCTTTTTCTCCACAGCATTCTCTACCTTTACTGGGCTGTCAGCAAGATGAGAAAAGACCTGGAAAAATCAATCTATGGACCCAAAATAAACATTTTCATGAGATTTTTTTTTAAGTATGTTGTTGAATTCTGGCTAAAACATTCTCTTCCTAATGCCACGCTTCCGTTGTGTGCTTCTAAACAGCCACTTGATGGAAAAGGACATAGTAGAAAGTGCTCTCTTGAGGATTTGCAACCAAAAGTATTTTCAAGTATTCATTTTTTTTTTGGCCCCCCACATCAAAAATGTGGCAACCAAAAGACAAGAAAAACAAACCTTTCACAGAAAGCTGCTGTTCATTTACCTTTAAATATTTAATGAGCTCCCCAGGAACTTCTTTCGAGCCTGACTGAATCAGCTGGCAATGCTGGAAGAATTTGTGCACATGCAGATCCTGAAAACCAGATGGATACAGCCATATGAAATTTGATTCATTACCCACAAAACACAGGCTCTCCACCTCTACCACCCGTCCTCCCACTCAGAATCTTGCAAGCCTGTTTCCCCAGGTTTTCTAATGACCCGACTCGGCATCTACAGCCACCAGCACACATGTTCCTCCTTGAGTCCCAGAGTCCTCTCAATCCACACACAAAACAGCGAACCAGGCCCATTCAGCATGCATCTCAGTGCACCGGGTAGGCCACCATTTATGTCCAACAGTGTCAGACTTTATTTTTCTGGGCTCCAAAATCACTGCAGATGGTGATTGCAGCCATGAAATTAAAAGATGCTTACTCCTTGGAAGGAAAGTTATGACCAACCTAGATAGCATATTCAAAAGCAGAGACATTACTTTGCCAACAAAGGTCCGTCTAGTCAAGGCTATGGTTTTTCCTGGGGTCATGTATGGCTGTGAGAGTTGGACTGTGAAGAAAGCTGAGAGCCAAAGAATTGATGCTTTTGAACTGTGGTGTTGGAGAAGACTCTTGAGAGTCCCTTGGACTGCAAGGAGATCCAGCCAGTCCATTCTGAAGGAGATCAGCTCTGGGATTTCTTTGGAAGGAATGATGCTAAAGCTGAAACTCCAGTACTTTGGCCACCTCATGTGAAGAGTTGACTCATTGGAAAATACTCTGATGCTGGGAGGGATTGGGGGCAGGAGGAGAAGGGGACGACAGAGGATGAGATGGCTGGATGGCATCACTGACTCGATGGACCTGAGTCTCAGTCAACTCCGGGAGGTGGTGATGGACAGGGAGGCCTGGCATGCTGCGATTCATGGGGTCACAAAGAGTCGGACACGACTAAGCAACTGAACTGAACTGAACTGAACTGAGTCCAATATTTGTTTCCTCTTTTCAGTAATGTCATCTCTGAAGTTGGGCGCTTCTGTATTTTAATGGAACAAGCAGGAAGAGAGGTCTGAACTGACAGGTGAAGAAAAGGGAGTCACCTGACCCTGCGGCAGCCAGTGTCCAACTGTCCTATGTGAAATCTGCAGACACTGAATCTGTGGATAGCACAGACTGTCTCAGGAATCAGAATCAAGAAATTCCGGATGAATTGAGAAAGTAGAATTGACATATATACACAATCATGTGTAAAATAGCTAGCTAGTGGGAAGCTGCCATATAGCACGGGGACCTCAGCTCTGTGCTCTGTGATGACCTAGAGGGATGAGAGCTGGGGTCGGGCGGGGGGGAGGCGCGGAGGGAGGTCCAAGAGGGAGAGGATATATGTATACATATAGCTGATTCAGGCTTCCCAAGTGGCGCCACTGCCAAAGAATCCACCTACAATGCAGAAGACGCGAGAGACTTGGGTTCAGTCCCTGGGTTGGAAAGATCCCCTGGAGGAGGGGATGGCAACCCACTCCAGTATTCTTGCCTGGAGAATCCCATGGACAGAGGAGCCTGGTGGGTTACAGCCCATGGGGTCACAAAGAGTCGGACACAACTGAAGCAACTGAGAAAGCATGCATCGCTGATTCACGTTGCGGTACAGCAGAAACTATCACAACAATGTAAAGAAATTATCCTCCAATTTTAACAAAAGGGATTAAAGAGAAAAAAATTGAAATCGGATTTTGACCTGCTTCCTCTAATTATTATCTGTGGGACCTTGGGTAAATCTTTTAACCTGACTGAGCCCCTGTTTCTTTTCCTGTAAAAGGATGGAATGGCCAAGGAAACCTGAGAGGGCTGCACCAAGGAGTGTGGGCTTCACCTTCTCCACCATGATTTTTCAAATGGTGCTTGAGGTGTCTCACAGATACTTGATTCTAATTTCAAGGATGCTGAGTCTAAGAGCAAACTGTAGTAGCTAACCCTGATCCACTGACTGCCAACTTCTGTGTTCAGCTCCAGTCTAACCATAAGAAAAACATCAGACTAATTCCAACAGAGAGGCATCTGCAAAGTACCAGTAGTTCTGAAAACTGACAAGGTCACCCAAAGCAACGAAACACTCGGAACTTGTCACAGCCAAGAGCCTAAGGGAATGTGAAAACTAAAAGTAACATGTTATCCTGGATAGAATCCTGAAACTGCAAGGGGTACTAATAGGTAAAAACTAAAGAAATCTGAATAAAGGCCAGACTTCAGCTAATGATTATGTCTCAATACTGCTTCAAAAGTTGTAACAAGGGTGTCACACTCATGTTAAATGTTAACACTAGAGGAAACTTGGTATAGGGCATATGGGAGGTAGCTGAACTATCCTCATAATTTTTCTGTAAATCTAAAACAGCTCAAAAAAAATATATGGTTTAAAAATGGTGATAATAGCCTCCACATTTTTTTCAGAGTTTTGGAAGATTCTAATCAGTCAATGGGAATAAAAGGATTTGGTCATTTGAGAAGAACTTAAAAATTTGAGCTATTATTAAGAATGGTGTTATTAACTATTGAGAAAGTGTTTCAGGCCACAACTTCTCTATATTCATGTAGAAATGAATATCATCTATTTTAATCAAGAAAAAAACCTCAAGTATTAAAATTGACAAAATTCAGGGACTTCCCTCATGGTCCAGTGGTTAAGACTCCTCACTTCCAAAGTAGGAGGCATGGGTTTGATCCCTGGCTGGGGAACTAAGGTCCCACATGCCACATGGCGTGGCCAAAAAAAATTTTTGACAAATTCATGGGATGCAACTTACTTGAGTGTAAATGGTAGACTCCAAGTGGCTTTTGATCTTCAACAAAGGCTTTGCACCATCTACCCACTTAATATCCACATTCGGTTGCTGGGAACAGAAAACATACATGTGAGTTTTTGTACCATAGTAATGGACAGATGAGCAATATATGTATTTCAACATTTTTCTCAGAAACAAATGTGCTAGTTTCAGACATAGGGAATTATTGGAGAAAATAACCTGCCTTTAGAATAAATGTATCCTAAATCATTTTGAAGTTCCCATCCTTTGCAGGCGGATACTTTTCCTAATGACAATAAAAATGACTATAAGAAGGAATTTTTTTATCATGCACAAAATCAGAGTCCCATTTTAAGTTACTGGAATCAACTGACATGAGGTTACTTTGTCAAACTATGACAGAAACTTCCCAACACTCGTTTTCCATACTTACTTTGTTGTGGACCAGCATCAGCCCTCAAACTACACTCTGAGTAGCTATCAACCACACTAAACCATCCAATACGCCAACAGTATTCTATTTTTTAAACATTTCATCATATACGGAAAACTGAATCACTTTGCTGTACAGCAGAAATTAACATGACACTAAATCAACTGTACTTGAATAACATTTTTTAAAAGAAGGCAAAAATAACATTTCATCATGATTTCTTCAACAAATACAGATATTTTCCTACCCTTCTGGATTCTGCATCATTCAGATTCATGTAGCCTGGGGGAAGATTGGCGGAAACTGGCAGCTGCTGCTCCAATGTGATGATTCTACCATCCTTCAGTAAAGGTACCCAGGCAAAGCCAACTGACAAGACAATAATCAACCATGAGAAATGAAATCACAGATGCAATTAGCTACACAAATATCTGGTCACTGGGGAGCAGGGTAGGGCTGGTGATGCTGCCAGGGGTTTGTATGTGAGAGTCCAGGTATTGGGCATCCAAGCACTGGGGGAAAAAAAAATGACTTTGGATGGCTTCCTAATCCTAGCCTGGCCACTAACAGGTTATTCACGCTACCTCCTTGACTATAATAGGAACAATAACACCCAGGTCTTCTATAGAATAGTGAGTGAAAGACCAAAGTGAGCTGATACACCAAAACACTTGGAAGCTTTTAAAGTGCATCCATTTCATTATCTTGACATACTAGGGGAGCATTTTGGTAGACTTATTTTTTTGGATTCAGATGTCTCTTGTCCACCTTACAGTCTCATATCCGAGACTATAATCAGACAGCAATCACCGTGTTGCAAAATTTCTTCCAGCAACCCTAGGGTAAGTAAAGGACTGTGGAAAATGAAGGTCACACGTCAGGGTTACGTTCTATATTTATACACAGCAGTATTTGGTTGGGTGGTTTTCCTGATTACAGAAGGAAGAGAGGTAGCAAGAGAATACAGCCACAGCACAGTACTTACAACTGGAATCACTGAGAGATTTTCCTCCCCAGTCTCTACATTTCTTAACAGTTCTACCCCAAAGAGCCTCTTGGCTTCTTATTAGAAAACTCATCATGTTCTAAGCTAAAAAAGCCAGAGCCATCTGTGTTGCTCAAGTCAAGCAGTGTCAGTATTTCCATTATAGAGATTACTTTGGACTTCAAGTGTTTATAACTTAGCTGTAAAAAGGATTGCTCTGAACTGAGTTCTGGCATATGACGGAGGGTGTTGGCTCGAGAGTACTTTTGAAAGCCACTGCCTTCTGATGCTTTAAAATTCTTTGTGTGAGTGTGTGGGTGTGTGTGTGTGTGCACGATGTGTGCGTGTGTTTACAGTGTGAACACAAAAGTCAACACAAATCTGGTTAGAACGTGTCTAATTTGGCAAAGCTTTAATTCTTAAAGAGACTGATACGTTGCATTCTCCAAGTAGACTGAATGGCTTTCTCAGACGCCAAAGCACGCCTGCAGGGCATCTTTACTAGTACAGCTTCAGTAATGCTTTACCCAGGGCTTTTCTTTTAGAAAAAGCAGAGGAAAGTAACATGAGCAGAAGAACCATTCAAAAGGACTCTGTCAAAGTAGTTAAACTGAAAATCAGACAAATGACAAAAGGTTTCCAGTCCAGAAAGCAGGAAAAGGAAAAGATATTTCTTGTTTTTCAGGGATATTTTTTCCTTACATAAATTTTTATTGACATATAATTCAGATGCCTTACAATTAATCTATTTAAAGGATACAATTCAATGGTTCTTAGTATATTCACAAAGCTCTACATCTATTGCCACTACCTAATTCCAAAACTTTTTTATCACCCCCAGAAGGAACTCCATACCCCACAGAAGTCATGTTCTATTTCCTCTTCTTCAAGTCCCGGACACCACTGATCTACTTTCTGTCTCTATGGAATTGCTTGGGCAACATTGTTGCACTGCAAATCAATCAGAGCATGGCCAAGTGTGTCTCTTAGTCAAAAGTCATCTAGAATGCTTGGAACCTATAAAGGTACAATGTCAAGCAATGCCTCAAAGGTGTGAAACCACTTAAAGGATAGACAGTTAAAAGTGATGAGTGCTGGGGAGGAGTTTGGGATTAACAGATATACACTACTCTATATAAAATAGATTTTAAAAACTAGCACCTGCTGTATACAGCACAGGGAACTATGTCCAATACCCTGTAATAACCTATAATGGAAAAGAATCTGAAAAAGAACAGATATGTGTGTATATATACATATGTACGTATAACTGAGTCACTTTGCTGTACACCTGAAACATTATAAATCAATAATACTTCAAAAAAACTTAAATATATATATTTTAAAAACTGATGAGTAGCAAGAAAATAACCACCTCATGCTCTACTGAGCATCTTGCCCACTTCTGTCTAGGATCTGGATAAGACAACATTTGTTAGTTTCCTCTGGAGGTACACTGTCATATACCTCACTGTCTCATTATTCTGCTAGATTTCTTCTCAACCTGCAAGGTCACTATCCTAAATGAACTGCAATTTCTAAGGGGATCTAGAACAAGAACACACTATCCACAAAGGGACTTTCCTAATATTCAGTACTGCTGCCTGCTGGGCATCACTCAGATGTGTCACTAACATTGCAAACTCAGCATCAGTCAAAACCCACCAGCCCTAGGCATAACTCTGCTACTCGGCAATACCTTCTTTCCAGTTTTGAAACTTCAGTGCTAACTTTGAATCATCTCTCTAGAGGCCAATCACTTGCCAGGCCCAGTATATTCCTCTGCAATTGTCTTTTCTCCACCCTCACCACCTGCCCCCCACCCACCCACCATTACAGCCCCACTGTGGTCCCCTTCCTCTCCTGAACTCTTGAAACAACCCCCTAACTGGTGTTTCCTTCCTTCCTTCTTCCTGCTCCACCTCACCTCACCCATTATATTGCTGCCTGATTGGATTTCCTGCAAAACAGCTCCTACTGGTGTTTATAACCCTCCAGTATTTCCTATTGGTAACAGAACAAAATCAAACCCACAACCTGGTATTCAGGGCCTTCTATCATCTGACTCTTCCTTTTCAATCTGGCATCCTATGCTTCCCTCCCCAGTTCCCGGTGCTCCAGTGCATGGAACTATTTGGGGTTCCCTGTCCAGATCCCTCAATACTCTGCCTCTATACTGGCTATTCCTTCATGCTGGAATCCTCTACCTTCCTGTCATGACTGCATTGTCAAAATCTATGCCACCCTTCAATACCTCACCCAAACACCATCTCCTCCTGGAAGCCTTCCCTGACTCCCAGCCACTTGTCCTTCCACCAGTTGAACTGAATAATTTTATGTGATGTCAGAGAATAACTCGCTCTTCTCTGATATCACATAGCACCATTTTATTGGTAACTACTACTTTCTGTCTTGTGTTATAAATGTCTACATAGATCTTGTTTCCCCCACTGGACCATGTGCTCACTGAAGATGACATCTATGTTTGATGCTCCACTGTCTTCTCCATATTACCTACTACAATATCTAGTACATAATAGATATGCAGACATATTTACCAAGTGAATGAACAAATTTAAGATGGGTCCAGGCTAACGACACAGAAGCAGCCTGAATGCCCATCAACAGAGGAAAGGATAAAGAAGATGTGGCACATATATATGATGAAATATTACTCAGCCATAAAAAGGAATGAAGTTGTGCCATTTGCAGAGGCATGGACGGACCTAGAGGCTGTCATACAGAGTGAACTAAGTCAAAAAGAGAAAAACAAATATCACATATTAATGCATATGTATGGAATCTAGAAAAATGGTATAGATGAATCTATTTGCAAAGCAGAAATAGAGACACAGATGTACAGAACAAACAAATGGACACCAAGGGTGGGAGGGGGTGGTGGAAAGAATTGGAAGATTGGGATTGACATATACATACTACCTTGTATAAAATGGATTAACTAATGAAAATAGACTATATAGCACAGGAATCTCTATTCAGTGCTCCCTGATGACAAAGAGGGGATATATGTATACATATAGCTGATTCACTTTGCTGTACAATAGAAACTAATGTAACATTGTAAAGCAACTAAACTCCACTAAAAATGGTAAAAAAAAAAAAAAAGAAAGAAAGAAAGAAAGGAAAAGATGGGCACAGGCTAACTTGGATTTGAATCCCAAAGCATACTGACACTGAGATAGTGGATGTGGCATGGGCCATGTCCATAGGACCTGTGATACTCTCCCAAGGATGCTTCCCATTGGTCTATCTAAAGCCTCGAGGAATGAGACCACAATTGGGGCTTCACTACCAATGCTTATTCAAGTTTGTTAAATCTATCCTCTTCTCCATAGAATTCCAATCTCCCTTGGGTTCAAAAATGCCCATGGCTCTGGGCTCACTTCCTTCTTCTCAATGAGTAGAGCTGCAAGATTCTGCTTGCTGGGCCATTCCACACAAAAGAAATAACAAAAATATAGCATCACAATATGGGTTTCTCTCTGAGAAGAACAATATTACTTTATGTTGCCTACAGTAGTCTAAGCACACTGGCAAGCATTTGGACATGATGTTGAGTAGAAATGATGATAAAATTAACATGTAATTCATATTTTAGCAAGGAAATTTTAACTCAGAAATGCACTTTTTGATAAGGGGAAGCGGTCTGTAGCTTGATGAAAGAGGGTATATCCTAAGACAACTCCATTTCGAATAGCTCTAGAGAGAGAGATTTAAAGAATGCATGGATATGTGTATACCTATAGCTGATTTACATTGTTGTACAGCAGAAATTAACACAACATTGTAAAGCAATTATACTCTAACATTTTTTTTTATTTTTAAAAGATACACACTTATAGATAGATTAGACATAGATATAAATATAGATAAATAGATAGAAAGAAAATCCAAAAAAGAATAGATGCATATATATGTACAAGTGAATCAAGTTGCTGTACACCTCAAACACCGCATTGTAAATCAACTATTCTCCAATAAAGAACACACGTACCTGGAGTTTCAACTGTGTCCTGCTTTTTCGTTGTTCCCTTTGTGTTAATTTCACAACTTACGTGATAGAAAGTGAAAAGCAAATGATGTTTTTGATGAAGGTGAATGGGAAGCTCAATTTTTATCTGAAATGAAAGCAAAATTATATAGAGCATTTTGTTTTCTTCGTCAAGTGGGACTGTCAGACCTTTAGCTTTGTTTCATCATACTTTTCCAATGACATAATTTTCTAAATCACAGGTTAAGTGGTCAAATAATAGATATCATTTAAATATATTCCAAATGCCTTTCTGGTCAGTTTCAGTTTGACAACAATATTCTCTTGGGTTGTGAGGGCTGATTTATTACTCTTCCTGGAGAGTTGTGGATTCTCCTGGATTCAACTTTGCAGAAGCATTTTCTGAAACACTGGATCAAAACCACATCCTTAAAGCCCAGAGATACTATGTAATTCAATCTGAGTCAGTGAATCCAATCCATCTACAATGTGCACTGAATTTGAAAACCTGCCTTTTTTTTTTTTTTTCAAAATCATTGCCCTCCTCTGCGTGGGAAAAAAAAATAAGCCTTTATGAATAAATGAGCAAAAAGTCACTGAGGTATTATGGAATCCACAAATTACAGTTGTATAAATTTCTTTAGAGGAAAAACACAGCTTTACTCTTGAATAAATAAAAAGTATCATGACACATGCATTTCATGCTAAAAATTAATACTTTAATACAAGCACCTCAAGTAATTTGCCAATCAGAACCCAAGTGAATGTTTTTAATGTCTCCTGGGAAGGATGTGGGCGACAGATCACAGATTTAATTGATTTAACGCACATGCGTGGACCTGCTCAGGAACCCATGTAAGCCTACACGCTCACACTCACTTTCCTGGTTAATACATAGCAAATGTTTCAAAAGTCCGTTTCTGGCTTCCTAACATGGATTACTTACTACATGAACAAGCTTTCTCTCTAGTGACTGGCACTGGTTATAGAGAGGAATACATTAAACAGCTTGGTGATGGGACATCTGGCCTAATTATCATTCACACAAGACACGGCTTTGGTGTGATAACTAATTTCTGTTGTAGGTATATTTCACCACAGAATATGCCTATTCACAGCATCTAGACCATCTGGGTATCTAATGCTCTGCTGCACATAAATATGGACACACTCCCTCCCTGGGTGGCAAAAACACATTCCCTGCAAAGGTTGGGGCACTGGACTGAGCAAGTCCCGGGCTGGGGTTTCAGGCCTCCATACTACAGCAGCTGGGCCTGGGGAACTGGGGACAGCAGGGTGGGGGGATGGTTTCTGACCAAGCCAGGGATGGACACGTGGAGCCTGAGAAGCAGAAACAGCAGACCTTCTGGCCTGGGATGCACACCCAGGTTCCATGGAGACACACGGTTATCAAAGGCAGCCTGCGGATTTGGATAAGCTGTCTATGCACAGACTAGAGGAGGTTTTGACAGAGACACTCAGAGAGACACTGAGAAGGACACAGACACGCAGAGACAGAGAAGTGGGAAGAAAGACAGCCAGGGACAGAATCGGGCAACCTGACTGAGGACAGGTGCTCAGAGGCCGGGAGATGGCCTCTGTCTATATTGCACTGAGGCATTTGGTGCAGCCGATGGGATTCTGGGGGCCCAGCCACACTGCTGTGTCTCTCAGAGCATTTCACTTACAGACAGGCTGCACCCTCCCATGCAGAACCACAGGAGGTAAGAGCTAGGAGGGCCTTCAGAAAACCCCTTCCAAATGTCTTATTTTAAACTCTGGAAATTGGAGACTCAGGGAGGGGAAGTGACCTGCTCAAGGTCATGGAGCCAGCTGATGTCCAAGTGTGGGCTAGAAGTCCTGTTCCAGTCTGGCGTTTGTTTCCTATGTTATCCCATGTCAGAGCCCCTTCTATCTGTGGGCCCAGGCTCCACTGTCACCAAAGGGCACCAAGCAGGCAGTGGCCCTTCATTCTGATGTGACATTTTCTATTTTCATGTGACTAACCACTCAGGGATTGAAGGTGCAGATGCAAGACTGGAAATGATTCAAACAGAAAAGAAACAACCACCACAGCATTTTCTCAATGAGAAAATAAGGTATTTTACCTCATCATAGAACTCTGGATTTTGGTTGTGATGTGAGACCACAGCATAAGCATTTGTGGTAAAGACAGACCCTGCAGGTTTTCCATAGATACACTGCAAAAGAAGGAAACAGAGTCACCACTCTCCAAGCTGCTCTTTAAACAGAATGCTAGAGAACCACATACAGTTACAGGCATCTGTGAGCACCGGGTCATGGCCAAGCCCACCCAGCTCTCACCATGAGCCTGTAAATTCCAAATCATTTCCAGTCACTCCAGACACCCCCAGACATCGCCTAACTTGGCTCCATGGATGCTGCTGAATTTCCTGCCACCAAAGAAATATAATTTCAACCTAGCTGACAGGAAGTGGCTGAACACTTCTAATCATTTGGAAGGGAAACACTCTCCAGCCAGGCCTGGCAAGCTTACTTCTCTCATGCTGTTTGCACTTCTTAATATGAGAAGCTCCTCCTTGGTCGGTCAGCAACATGTGCTGAATGCTCATTGTGCGTGGGCCAGGTAAGGAGTTTTAACAGAACCAACAGCAGATCCGTTCCTAGCCTCAAGGAATTAGAAAATGAATGGCCATTAGGCCAGAAAGGCTTACTGTTTTCTCACTTTACGAGCTATACTTTCAGAGTCACCAGCTTGCTGCTACACCAATAAAATGAATGGAAGGCTTTCTAGGGTTCAGTGGAAAGATCTGATTTCATTTCTAGTGTGAGTTTTTCACTTCCATAGGCTTAATACGTTCAAGGATGAATATGGAGTCGACGAGCCAGGCTCCTAATGGCCTCACCCGAGTACTTCAGAGCCAGCCTCCAGGCCAGCTAAGAAATGAAACTGACACTCGCCTGCTCTCCTGAAATATGGTTATGAAGGCAATTTGCAGGAACTGCAGAGAGGTAACCTAAGAATCTTTGAGAATACAAAAGGATAGTGCACGGAGATGAAAAAAAACTATTCTCAGCTCCACTGAAGAAGAAGCTGAGAACCTACATCTCATTTTAGCCAGCTAATCCTTAATTTAACTTAGGTTTCTCTGTGAAAAAAATCTCTTCTCAAAGATGAGAGCTATTAAACATTCAATGACTTAATCAGGGATATTCCAGCCTCTTTTCCTAGGTGGTTTAAGTGGAAGACTCGCCATCCATCTGTCTGATTTAGGCTCAAGCTAGAGACGTGGGGAGCCAGATAAACACTTTGTGATGGCTAGATGTTCAGACTTCTCTCTCAGACCTCTGATTCCTGGGCTAAAGAGCCAAAAGTAAAAGGTGGCTATAAAGAGTGAAACTGACAGGTATTTTAAGGATCACAGTATCAGATACTGAGATGCTTTTCCTAGATCACTCATTCAAGTTTGGAGGCACCATTTGGCCAGCCACAGACTCGAAGTCATATCTCAGATCAAAGCAGTCATGCTGTGCTACTGTCAGCTTGAAGCCCATTCAGGTTTCAAGGAGAAAGGAGTTTAAACTCCCCTGATGGTACCACTATAAGCTGTCAGAAGAAAATGACCTTGTGATTGGGCATTGAAGCAAGGCAAAACCCAAGTGGAGCAAAGGCAAAAATTCTGGCATATGCAGCTTACCCTTTTTAAAGCTATATATACGCTCCTAACACGTTGTGTCATTTCTTAATATTTAACTCAATCTTGCCGGTAATGTTTAAGAATAGAAAAGGCAATATTACATTTGTCAGTTTACTACATTTTCTTTGACATTTAAGCACATGAAACTTAGCATTTGAAACTACCTACTACCAAAATGTCTGTCTCTATGAAAAATGCATGCTTATCAATATCACAAACAAACCTTTAGAGCGCTAGCATCACTTTCATCAGAATCCCGGAATTCCACACAGACCGCAATGTTCCTTGCCTAAAAACGATTCATCATTCACAATGAGTCACAAAACGAGAAGATTATAAACAAGTGTAACACCCCAAAATGTATAGTTTACCCTGTTTACCTTGGCGAATGTTTTCTGGCTATCATATTTTAATTGCAAGGGATATACATATAGATGGTTTTTGTAAATGGTAAATGGGTAACAATATTTCGTCATTTCGGGAACAAACTCTTCAACTTCCACAGTAATATTTTGACAATTCTTTTCAAAGGGCTTCAGAGGCACATATGAAGAAGTAATACAATCTATAGCAGAAAAAAAAACAGGCAAAGATGCAACAATTGTTAACACATTCCTGCATTTATAAATATATATATATACCTGGATTGTGTTCTCAAAGAGCCGTTTAACAAACAGAATTCTTAGTGATTGACAAAAACTCATACAGCCACTTCAAGAACCCAGAAGAACAAGTAGGAATAAGTAGCCTGATGCTGATTTTAGTGAAACCCTTCAAACCAGATGCGGATTGCTATTTCATTCTCAACGTAGAGTGATTTTCCAAATATAACACATCATAATTTTGACAAATTTAAACTCTGCAAAGAAATCCATTACATTTTTCCTCCTGTGACTGCAATTTAGCTTTTCACTGCAAATTTTTATTGGTATCAGGGAAGTAACAGTAAATTTATGCCAATTAGCTCATGGCTAGTCCCTCTTAAAAAGTTAACGTAGTACAGGTGCAAATTTTCACTTAAGGAATAATGGCAGCCTTCTGAAACTACAGATCTTCAGATGTGTTACCAATAATAAATTCCATCCTCCCGAATGTGGAAAACAGAAAGCCTTAGAGAAGTATAGCAGCACATGTTATTAAGGTAGCCACTTGCAGTAAAGGTTATTCATACACTTAAAGGGGCTCTAAGACTGCTGGTCCTTGCTGAAGAGTGATATTGATGGAGAAGAAATATGCATGAGAGTCAAATCTGAGGACATAATAATTTTCACTGGGTTTGGTTTTCTATGATAGCGATACTTACAATAAAATATCTGGAAGAACAGAGTAAAGGTCCACAGATAAAAGTGATCATTTCACCACCCAGAGTTAACTACTGCTCATATTTTGGCATATTTTCTTGTAGTCTTCTTCCTATGTATGTCTCATCTAACAAACACAAAAATCTCACTGCATAGAGAACTGTATCCTAGTTGTTGGTATTTTATCTGATATCTTATTTCATGAACTCTTTGTAAACATCATTTTGCAGAGCTGCATACAAGTTTCATGGTATCAGGATGCCATAACTGAACTGAACCACACATGACTGAACCGTGACTGAACCACACTGACAGTGTCGTACTCTTTGGTTGCTTTCAATCCCTTCTGTAATATAGACAACACTTCAAAAAATATCTTATGCATAAACTCGTGTCTACACTTCTTTAGGAAAAAATAATCCATTGAACTCTTAGATGTTTTAACATGCCAATTGCCACTCTCCTACTTACAATCCTTTTGTGACTTCTCATTGTACTTGGGATAAAATTCAGTTTTTTAAGGAGTTACCGTGGTTTTCACAATGCTCTTCATGATGTGATTCTTCCTACTTCTCCCACTTCATTTCCTATCTCCTGTGTTCACATCACACACTAGACTAGAGTCTCATTGGTTCCTTTTGCGTCCATACAAACCAAGCTAGCTGCACCTCAAGATCTTTACATGTGACACCCTCAGAGTAGAATGTACAGTCCCAAGCATTTCATGCTGGCTGGGCCACATGGTGAGCCTTCCTTAGCCACCCTTTTTGAAAGCAGCCCACCCAATCAGAGACAGAAAGTATTCATTTGCTTTCTTGTTTAAATGTCTGTCACTCCTTCTAGACTGTAATCTCCATACTTTCAAAGCACCTAGTAAGTATTTAATAAAGTTTACTCAATGAATGTTTATTTGCTGAATAAATGGATAGATAATGTCAGAATTAGAATGCCTTAGTTACAGACGTTCATGGATGTCTCTTGCCAAACTGTACTCCTACTCGAGATGGGTGATGGTGCCTGGCCAAAACTAAGCCGGCATTAGACAGTTACAGTTTATTTTTTGCAAATTTGATAGATGAACAAAAACATAACAATGCTGAAATATTTACATTTGTGTTAGTGGCATAATTACTGAGACTGGATGTTTTCCAATTATTTACCAGTCATTTTATTTCCTGCAAATTGTTTTTTCTGTCTTCTGTCCATTTTTCTCCTGGGATCATAGATTCTTGTCTTTAGACAAGAAAAGAAATTCTCCTTTTGGATCCCTTCACTGATGAAATTCAGCCAAGGCAAAAGGAGCAGAAACTGACTGGAACACACTCACATCATATATTATACATGAAACAGCATCTGATAAAAATCAACTTAATTTACTTCCTAATCTCTAACCATTCACCATGTGTCCTGGGTTGAATAGTGTCCCACCAAAATTCATGTCCATTGGAAACTCAGAATGTGACCTTATTTGGAAATAGGGCCTTAGCAGATGTCATTAGTTAAGATGAGATCATAATAGATTAAAGTGAAGTCGCTCAGTCGTGTCCGACTGTTTGTGACCCCATGGACTGTAGCCTACCAGGCTCCTCCGTCCATGGGATTTTCCAGGCAAGAGTACTGGAGTGGGGTGCCATTTCCCTCTCCAGGAGATCTTCCCGACCCAGGGAGTGAACCCAGGTCTCCTGCATTGCAGGCAGACGCTCTACCGTCTGAGCCACCAGGGAAGTCCATGTAATAGATTAAGGTGGGCCTTAAATCCAGTGACTGGTGCTCTTAGTAGAAGACCATACGAGGACAGAGACAGAGACCAGAATGATGCGTCTATAAGCCAAAGGATGCCCAGGCTAGCCAACAGCCACTAGAAGCCAGGAAGAGGAGATTCTTCCTCAGAGCCCTGAGAGGGAGCGTGGCCATGCTGACACCTTGATTTTGACTTCCAGCCTCTGGAAACACAAGAGAAGATTTGTTGTTTTAAGCCACCCAGTTTGTAATACTTTCTTACAGCAGCCCTAGGAAACAAATACTCCATGTAAATCTCAAGAAAAATGTTAGGAAGATAAAACACCTGGTAGTTGAGTGCTCTCAAAGCAGGGGGCCCGGGTTCGATCACTAGTCAGGGAACTAGATCCCACATGCCACAACTAAGAGGTCATGTGCTGCAACTAAGACCTGGCACACCAAAATAAATAAACATTAACAAAATAAAAACCCTGAGATTCAAACGTAGCCTTTTAGGTTTATTTGCAATATTTAAGTTCTTACTTGAAAAATCCACAGGAACACATTCTACTGTGATGTTTAGCTGCCCAGGAATAATCTGCAATTTGGTCTTCTCTGGCCTAGATGTAAAATAAGAATATTTTATATTCAAAAAATATGATTACTAAGTGCACTGGTTACCATTTATTCAAACTTCCAAATGCTTCCAAATCCAAATGCTCCAACATTTGATTTTTCCCACATATGACTCACATTCATCATTCAAAGAAACTATAATTCATCTATGATATTGATTTACTGCAGTAACTCTAAAACACTTACTTCTTGTATTCCGAGAGCAACTTGAGAATGTCTTCATTGGAAAGCTTGCTACTATCTTGTTTATACAAAGGAGAAAATCTCCCATCCACATCCAGAGAGCCTTGAATATCTTTGAAAATGGGCCTAAAAGAGCAACAGAGGGTTTTTTTTTTTTAACTCGAAAGTATAGATAAATTAAAGATCAAATAGTGGTGATGGGAACATAAAATGGTGAAACTCTTTTGGAAAATAATTTGGCAGTTTCTCATGAAGTTAAGCATATACCTACCCTCTGATCCTGCGATTCAACTCCTAGGCATATTTCCACATGGTACTTGAATGTTCACAGCAGATTTATTTGTTATGGCCACAAACTGGCAACCATCCAGATATTCATCAACAAATGAATGGGTAAACTAATCGTGGTATATTCTTACAATGGAATACTACTCAGTGAACAACTGATACAACATTATGAATAAAATACAAAAACAGACTGAGAACAAGAAACCATAGGCAAGGTTACATACTGCATAATTCCATTGATATGAAGTCCAGAATAGGTAAAAGTCATCTAAGGTCAGTGGTTGCCTGGCTGGGAGTGGATGGTTGATTGGACAGGGATGTGAGGAACTCTCTGGAGTGATAGAAATGTTCTAGATCTTGGTAGGGGTGGTAGTTATATGACTATATACATCTGTGAAAATTTATCAAGCTGGACATATAAATGTACATTTTAATCAAAGATAAATTATATCTCAGTGAAGTTGATAAAAATTGAATTAGATCTTTAAGATCAACTTATATAGAGTTTATATCTATAAAATTTCTAATATGAATTAGAATTATTCCCTCCTCCTTCTCTTCTTTCATTTTCAAAGTAGCTATTTTACTGCCAGAACAGGAAGTAATATACAAGCACCCAACAGACTGGAAGCAACTATGGCCCAAAGCACAATCTCCCCTGGCAGAGCCTCTGAAAACTGCGGGTAAAGGCACTAACTACCATTCCTACTTCTAAGCATACCTCCTTTATTTTCAGTAAACAGGGGTTTATCACACAGCTTTTAAATATCCCAGCCAAGCCTTTAGAGTCAGTTCCTGTTGCTGCTAACAACCCAAATAATTTAAGAAGAAAAAAAAACAGCATAATTCCACATCAGAACTGGGGATTAAAGCTTCTAACTTTGAAGATTTTATAATTTATTTTTCTACAAGCACATTAGCATCAAGCAGTTACTGATGTGGCCTAAAAAGGGGTGGAGAGCTTGTGCCATGGCTGTCTATAGTGGGCTCTGAATTCAGGTCCTGTTAGTTCTAAGACCTGCTTACACACACGCCATGTGAACTTAGGCAAGGATTTATTTTTGCATTTCTGTGACTCAAATTCCTCATCTCCAAGATGGGGGAGAAGAGTACCTACCTCTAAAAGAAATATGCATTAAGCACGTAGACGCCTGCCTTGTACGTGCATGTGTGTTAAGTCTCTTCAGTTGTGTCTGACCCTTTGAAACCCTATGGACTGAAGCCCACCAGGCTCCTCTGTCCGTGAGATTCTCCAAGCAAGAAAATTGGAATGGGTTGCCATTTCCTCCTCCAGGGGATCTTCCCGACCCAGGGATCGAACCTGTGTCTCTTATGACTCCTGCATTGGCATGTAGGTTCTTTACCACTAGCGCCACCTGGGAAGCCCACCTGTACAGTTAGCACTTAATTACCATAAATATTGGACTGGCCAAAAAGTTCATTCTAGTTTTTAAAACCTGAACGAACTTTCTGACCAATAAGTAACAGCAGCAGCCACTGGAGCACCACTAAGTATGTTTCACCTTCTGGAACAGCTAAGTATACCACCTTCCACTACTCTTTGCCATTGACCTATCCTTGGCTAGCACTTCTTACTAGTTGGCAAAATAAGGACAAGGTGCCTTTTCATCTACCAACATGTAACACATTTTGAGACCCTTTCCCAAGTGAAATGATTATAGTGATAGAACAGTTACTGACCTTAAATCTCCCACTCTTATGGTACTCCCCAGCACCCACTGAACATAACTCACTGAATTATTCAGAACATAGTGCCCTTTACCCAGAAGTTCCAGTGATTTGTACAGGCTGTACCATAAACAAGTCAGGGAACTTGTACTTCAAAGGGCGTATAAGCAAGGAATACAGTTTCAGTCATCACTGTAGGTAGACTGGCAAGATTTAGAGAAAAATCATGTACACCACCATCAGATATGTGGTACAATTAACACACTTCCCAATATACTACCCATGAATAAGTTGCCAAATTTGTCATCAGAAAGCAAGAAAATCTAAGTAATTACACACTTGCACTGAGCAACTACATTTTTTGCCTTCTAGTTTTTAGTATGTTTTTCAGAATTACTTTATGATGGCTTTTCAAAGCATAAACCCAGCCAACTCTAAAATAGTGGGCACACTGTACATAATTCACTGCAATTTCTGGTTTTCTGGAAAAAAATTCCATCACTTTAGCAAATAAGCTCTGTTTTAAAATGCAATAAAATTAAGTGGTGTCAGTCAGATCAGTAACCCAAGCCAAAGAAAATTTCCCTGAAGCAAGACATTTGAAAAAATGAAAGGGTCTTTGAGGCACAGCAAATTCTAAAAGAAAGAATATTTATATCCTGCTATAGACTGAATGTTTGTGTCACTCCGCTGCCCCTACACCCCCAAATTCATATGTTGAGATCTAATCCCTAAGGTGATGGTATTTGTATGGCCTTTGAGAGGTGATTCAGTCATGAGGATGTAGCCCTTATGAATAGGATTAGTGTCCTTATAAGAGGCCAGAGAGATAGCCTGCTCTCATTTCACTATGTGAGACTACAAGGAGAAACTGGTTGTGTAAAACCTGGAAAAGAGTCCTCACCAGAACCCAACCATGCACTCTGATCTCAAGTTTCTAACCTCAGAGATTGTCAGAAATGAACGTCTGTTGTTTAAACCACCAGTCTAACTTGTTATGGCAGCCTGAATGGACTGAGACACATCCGAAGTGTCCCAATATATAACTGGTTTGTCAGAAACAGACTTCTGAATGCTGCTGGCAAGGACAATAGCCCTCAACTTCACACAGGAGCATGAATAGATGGGTCAGAAATACATTTGTACAAACCTGGCAGCCCAAGCAAAGGGCATTCTGTACTGTCCAAGGCGGCTACACACTTGCTTAGCTGTCCTGTGCACCTTCTGGGCCGTCTAAGGTTAGAAATAAAAAGATAGGCTCAGATTTGTCCAAACTATCAGAGACTCACCCAGAACAAATAATTTCCCTAACTTACTGATATAAAACATCAAAAACTAGGAAAACAAGATACAGAAATAGTTATAAATAAAACACAACACACATCAGCCACCCACTTTTCAAGATAAAAGTATTTCCTAAGGTTATGGATTTTCTCATCAACAGAGCCCTCGTCAAGATATCAGAAGACAAACAAAATAGATGTATGGCATGTTTTGTACTGCAGACTGCTACTAGGAAAATAATTCAGCAGTTTTAATGTCTATTTCCTTTCACACATGAGCAGGCATATACTTATCATTCTTGGGTGAAGTTGGTTCTGGGTACTGCTGACCTTTTTACTCCCAAGATAAAAGCCAAATGACCAAGACTCAATGCAATTAGTTTAGCGTGGGCAGGAGCTGCTGTTTGCACAGGCACTGGGAGATGACAAAGGAGATAAACTGCCTATAGAGTCTAAACAGGCTGTGAAATGCTGCCTCTATGCTATCCCTAGGGATACAGAATGATGAAGGCTTTTATCTATATTGTTGAGACTTTTCCCCCCACAAATTAGTCATTCGTGTCCTCAGCATCTCCCACTTAATAACACTATTTTCATCCACAACTAAAGGCTACATACAACAGACTGACTCATAAGTACTCAGAAGCTGGATTGCCGCTAATGAACTATGCCATGAATGCTTTCCGTCTTTGGGCCTGACTTTTCTCATTTATAAAATGAGAGAGGATTAGATCAATAATTTCCAAAAGTTCAGAATTCATGATACAGAAATTTGGAGAATTATCTGCATCGCCAACTTTTAAGGTTGCCATTTAAAGATTGTGTCTGATTCTTTGTGACTCCGTGGACTATAGCCTACCAGGCTCCTCTGTCCATGGGGATTCTCCAGGCAAGAATAGTGGAGTGGGTTGCCATGCCCTCCTCTAGGCAATCTTCCTACAATCCCTGCCACTTCACACACCAACATTATAGAAAGACAGATAGGTGTGATGTTTAAAAAGTAGGAAGTGCAAAAATCTCAGAATAAACTCCTTCAAATTGAATACCCTGAAGCTTCATGAATGGCTCACTATCTTGGCTTTCTTTTCTCATGTCATCAGAGACAGGATTAAATTTGAGTACCGTCTGGCATTTACCCTTGTTGCTCTGACATCTTTGGCTAATATGCAGGGCTGGGAATAAAGAAAGAGTAGCTATTTCCAAGGATATAGTGTCAATGAACATATGTTGCCTAAAAGCCTTTAGCTCTGATTTTGATAAACAAGCAAAAAGCAGATTGCCATGTAAAAAGGGGAAAAAAAAGTCATTTTCAAGCTTAAACGTGCATACTTACAGAGCACACGATATTTTCAGAATATATTGCATGCTGAAAGAATGTTGGTTTTTTTGTTGTTGTTGTTGTTGTTATTGTCTTTCTTTTTAGAGGCATCATTGACATTATCATTTAAAGTATCAATAAAAGGCAAATTTTGCATTTGGCTGAAATGCTCACAAATGATCTTTATAAATACCTTTGCCGGGTCGGAATTTTTGATGTAGGGTTCTGCACAGTGTGTGATGTTTCCTTGGAGAACCTTTTCAATTCTTGCAACCAGGAAAATTTCAGGATGTGGATTCGTCACTGAGAAAATTCCCTGGAAAAAAATTCCTTCTGTTAGATTTTTCTTTAATGTAATCTCATGCATACAGTTGCTTGGTTAGTGATTCCTAGCGGTGTGTTTGGCACAGAATATTGATATTCAACATAGGATCATGTCCAGGGCCCTGGTAAGAGATAGCATTTCCATTCATACAGTTTTCAAAGGTCCTGATTGATGTTCCTTTCAATATAGATTTTCAATTTTGTCACCAGTCTCACATCTATTAGTCCCCAAAGTGTAGGTGTCACCCTGACTACTTAGCCTCTTGTGTTTGGTGGGGTATGCAAGGTGTATCCTTAGGCCTAATCAATACAATGTGTATTGTTTGGCTTAAAGTAGCATGTGCTAAAATAGCATACATTGCTGAAGTGGGACAGGACATGCATTTTTAAAGGTAGCTGCCTGTAACTCCACTGCAATTCACTCACCCTTAACTACTACTAAAGGTAGCCAAGAAGGATGAAAACACTTTACTATTCTGCATAGAATAAAAACTAAATCATCCTATAGAAAACACTCCTTTGCTGCAGCAGAAGAGCTCTGGTGCTCTCAATGTAAAGGTAGAGGACAGACGATCCAAAAACTCCTTTTGTTCCAAAACAGTTTGTTTCAGGGACTAATGTAGATGCTACCAAGCTCCATGTGGAACAACTATACCATCTCATGTCCAGCTCAGCTCTTTCCAAATATAATATATTCCAAATAGCCCGTTAGGTGGTGATGTCTGTTGCTTAAATGAGCATCACACAAGTGAATTTGAATGGAAAAATCCATCGTTGGGACTCTACCAAGTTTTATTTTGTCTGCTTGGTATATTAACAACTGTGTTAAGATAGTGTGTTCCAGTTTTCAAAGCATTTCAGACTCATGAGCTCATCTGTTGCAGATAGAACTCTCTGAGGTAGACAGAAAAGAAGAGAACACTGAGTAGAGGACACTAAGTAATCCCCCCCAAATCCAAATGGCGTCTAAGGGTCCTGGATTATGGCTGATTCACCTTCGGATTCCCAAGCAGCAACGATGGAAGAAAGTGGTTAAAAGTTGTTCGAGGAGTTAAATTTCCTGGGTTCAAATTCTGGCCCCACTATTTATGGGTTTAGATAAAGTCACATCCTCCCTATAGCTCAGATTTCCCACCTATGAAATGGGCTATGACAAGAGGAATGGCTATTTTGTAATCTTCTTGAGTGGATTCAATGAAGTAACGCACATTAGGTAACTGGTTACCAGAGTAACCCACATCTCAAGGTCGCAGAATCCGATTTTTGGTTCTGCCAGCAGCATGCTGCCTGGGTTATGAGATGCAGCTGGCAGAGTGCTGGAGCAACCCACAGAAAGTATGCTGAGCAGTGCTTTTGAGCACCATCTCAGGCTTTCGATTGTCACATAACCGTGCTAGATAGCTTTTGTGCACCCTCCCCTTAGTCTTTGGGAAGATCCCCTGGAGAAGGAGCCTGGCAAGCTACAGTCCATGGGGTCACAAAGAATTTGACACGACTGAGCCACTAACATTTTTCACTTTTTTTTCTCGTCTTCATAAAAACCCTCAAACAAAGGCACTACGACACACACTTCTTACAGATTAAGAAACTGAGGCGTAGTTAGGTTTGTGCGGTAAGTGGGTGACGACTGCACTCAGGGCTTCCAGACAATACAGCCCAGGCTACAGAGCCACTCAGCCTATCAACACAGGCTCCCATTGTCTCACCTGATAAAGCTGGATGAGAAGAGCAACGCTGCTGACTGCCGCAACTAACATTCACTGAGCACCTTCTGTGCCCAGTACTCTAGCCATTTCCCTACACTGATGCCAGAAACAAACATGATCGTGTCAAAGGATGTGACAATTTTATCAGAGGAAGCTGCTTTGACTGTGTGATCCCCGTGACTGCTGCTCTCACTAGCAGCCCTACCGTACTGAGCAAATTCGGCAGGTTGGCACAGGGCCGAGTGCTTTCTGGGATGGGGCACCTTAGACACATGAGAATGCTGAGGCACAGAGATGCTCACTGTTCAACTAACCAGGATTTCAAGGTAGGGGGACACTCTCTGAGGCAGTTTTGCCTTTTGCCCCTTAGCTTCCACCTCTTCTCCACTCCCCAGAACACAGTGGGGTAGCTAGAGAATACGCTGGAATCCCAGGTGGCCTGGGAGTCTGGCTTTTCAGGACAAGGCCCTCCTTTCCCACCAAGGAGACACGGCTATCCCTGCCTCTCTTCAGGGTGACTGTCACCCACATCACTGCCCCCTCCCTCTAAGGAACGGGCCAGGTGTCCCCACTCTCCCAGGGTGTGGCAGGGCATGTGGTAGCAGTGCCCTTTTTCACTAGCTCCACACCTGCTGACCCCCAGTGGGGAGCACACAAACAGACTCCCAAGGGTCAGCACCTCCCCCACAACCCCACCCTAGGTCATCTTGAGGGACCCAGGACACCGAGCTCTATCTGGGCACTTGGGAAGGAACTGTTAGGCAGCTGAGAGTGAAGTGACTGGTCACAGTAGCTGGTTGGTGTCAGGAAGGCAAAACTACTCGATGGGCTCAGCTTCTTCCTATTCCTGTGGTCAACTGTTGCTCCTCAGGAAGCCGCTACAGAGAAAGACTCTCCAAGGAGCAGATGGGGAGAACCTAGAATAGCTCCAAGCACCACCATCCACCGAGCCCTGGGAGTAGGTGGCCTCTTCCTATAGATCCTGCTGCCGCTTGAACAGCCTTGCTGTAGGGGTGGGGTCTTCACACTTTCCACAAGTGCCAGGGAAGTGCCATGTCCCTCTCTAGGGTGAGAGGGAAGCAGAACGGCAGGAGGGGAGGGGCAGGAAGGGGGAAGCTGCACTCTGGGGCCTGTCAGAGCCAGATTCAGGTCCTGTTCCTCACCATTGTAGCTCTGGGACCTTGAATGAGTCACCTGGTTGCTCCGTGCCTCAGTTTCCTCATCTGTAAAATGGGGATAGGAATAGGACCTATCTACTTTACTAGGGTGTGGTAAGAATTAAATGACTTCACACAAGGACTTCTCTGGTGGTCCAGTGGCTAAGACCCTGCAGTCCCAGTGAAGGGGGCCCAGGTTCAACTGCTACAACAAAAGATCCCACATTCCACATGCTAAGACCTGGCACAGCTAAATAAATAAATATTAAGAAAAAATAAATGACTTCATACGGATAAAGCACGTAGAGGAAGACTGAAAAAAATATTGCTGGAAAAGAAATCAATGAGTTCAGATCAGTGTTCAGATCTGCTAATACTGTCTCTCCCTATACACTACTGCATCCTAGTCCTGAACGGAAGAAGTTGAGGAAAAAGCCTTCTTCAAAAGGGAATGTTCAACTATTTGAAGTAAAGGACCACTTCCTGATATCTTTACTGGATCTGGGGAAAGAGTGCAAAATGATCAAGCCATTTGAGGCCACTTCCATTCATTCTCACCTCTGCAGCTTTCATCTACTCCTTTGAAACCTCCCTGATGTCCCACAACTTCTGCGCCATCTTCTAAGTCAACTTTCAACCCCTGAAGCCTCCTCACATTCCAAACCCCTCCACTCCCATTGTGTTATACATCAGTTCAGTTCAGTTCAGTCGCTCAGTCATGTCTAGCCCTTTGCAACCTCATGGACTGCAGCACGCCAGGCCTCCCTGTCCATCACCAACTCTGGGAGTTTACTCAAACTCATGTCCGTTGAGTCAGTGCTACCATCCATCTCATCCTCTGTCATCCCCTTCTCCTGCCGCCCTCAATCTTTCCCAGCATCAGGGTCTTTTCAAATGAATCAGTTCTTCACATCACGTGGCCAAAGTACTGGAGTTTCAGTTTCAGCATCAGTCCTTCCAATGAATACTCAGGACTGATTTCCTTTAGAATGGACTGGTTGGATCTCCTTGCAGTCCAAGGGACTCTCGAGCATCTTCTCCAACACCACAGTTCAAAAGCATCAATTCTTCGGCCCTTGGTCTTCTTTATAGTCCAACTCTCACATTCATATACGACTACTGGAAAAACCATAGCTTTGACTAGACGGATTTGTTGCAAAATGATGTCTCTGCTTTTTAATATTCTGTCTACGTTGGTCATACCTTTTCTTCTAAGGAGCAAGCGTCTTTTAATAATATGGCTGCAGTCACTATCTGGAGTGATTTTGGAGCACCCAAAAATAAAGTCTGACACTGTTTCCCCATCTATTTCCCATGAAGTGATGAGACCAGATGCCATGATCTTAGTTTTCTGAATGTTGAGTTTTAAGCCAACATTTTCACTCTCCTCTTTCACTTTCATCAAGAGACTCTTTAGTAGTTCTTCACTTTCTGCCATAAGGGTGGTGTCATCTGTATATCTTGGGTTATTGATATTTCTCCCAGCAATCTTGATTCCAGACTGTGCTTCATCAAGTCCAGCATTTCTCATGATGTACTCTGCATATAAGTTAAATAAGCAAGGTGACAATATACAGCCTTGACATACTCCTTTCCCTATTTGCAACCAGTCTGTTGTTCCCTATCCAGTTCTAACTGTTGCTTCCTAATTTGCATACAGATTTCTCAAGAGGCAGGTCAGGTGGTCTGGGATTCCCATCTCTTTCAGAATTTCCCAGTTTATTGTGATCCACACAGTCAAAGGCTTTGGCATAGTCAATAAAGAAGAAATAGATGTTTTTCTGGAACTCTCTTGCTTTTTCAATGATCCAATAGACGTTGGCAATTTGATCTCTGGTTCCTCTCCCTTTTCTAAAACCAGCATGAACATCTGGAAGTTCACAGTTCACGTACTGTTGAAGCCCAGCTTGGAGAATTTTGAGCATTACTTTCCTAGCATGTGAGATGAATGCAATTGTGTGGTAGTTTGAGCATTCTTTGGCATTACCTTTCTTTGGGATTGGAATGAGAACTGACCTTTTCCAGTCCTGTGGCCACTGCTGAGTTTTCCAAATTTGCTGGCAGATGGAGTGAAGCGCTTTCACAGCATCATCTTTTAGGATTTGAAATAGCTCAACTGGAATTCCATCACCTCCACTAGCTTTGTTCTTAGTGATGCTTCCTAAGGCCCACTTGACCTCACATTCCAGGTATGTCTGGCTCTAGGTGAGTGATCACACCATCATGATTATCTGGGTCCTGAAGATCGTTTTTGTATAGTTCTTTTGTGTATTCTTGCCACCTCTTCTTAATATCTTCTGCTTCTGTTAGGTTCATACCATTTCTGTCCTTTATTCATCTGTTCTTTATTTATCTGATACAGATTTGCCTTGAGAGTCCAGGAGACTCTGGCAGAGGCGTGGGTCAGCGATGGCCTACTGCAGGGTTGGAGGTACTGAGTGCAGCAGAGCATGCATTGGATCTTTTGAAGGAGGTCACCATTATCTTCATTACCTGCACCATAGTTTGGCCCTAGGTAAATAATAGGGAGGGAACACAGCCCCATCCACCAACAGAAAATTGGATTAAAGATTTACTAAGGACACCCTGCCCATCAGAACAAGACCCAATTTCCCTCTCAGTCAGTCTCTCCCATCAGGAAGCTTCCATGAGCCTCTTATCCTTCTCCATCAGAGAGCAGACAGACTGAAAACCACAATCACAGAAAACTAATCAATCTGATCACATGGACCACATCCTTGTTTAATTCAATGAAACTATGAGCCATGCCATGTAGGGCCACCCAAGATGGACGGGTCATGGTGAAGAGTTTTGACAAAAGGTGGTCCGCTGGCGAAAGAAATGGCAAACTACTTCAGTTATTCTTGCCTTGAGAACCCCAAGTACAGTATGAAAAGGCAAAAAGATAGGACACTGAAAGATGAACTCCCCAGGTCGGTAGGTGCCCAATATGCTACTGGACATCAGTGGAGAAATAACTCCAGAAAGAATGAAGAGACAGAGCCAAAGCAAACACAACACCCAGTTGTGGATATGACTGTTCATGGAAGTAAAGTCTGATGCTATAAAGAGCAATATTGCATAGGAACCTGGAATATTAGGTCCATGAACCAAGGCAAATTGGAAGTGGTCAAACAGGAGATGGCAAGAGTGAATGTTGACATTCTAGGAATCAGTGAACTAAAATGGACTGGAATGGGTGAATTTAACTCAGATGACCATTATATCTACTACTGTGAGCAGGAATCCCTTACAAAAAATGGAGTAGCCATAATAATCACCAAAGAGTCTGAAATGCAGTATTTGGATGCAATCTCAAAAACGACAGAATGATCTCTATTCGTTTCCAAGGCAAACCATTCAATATCACAGTAATCGAAGTCTATGCCCCAACCAGTAATGCTGAAGAAGTTGAAGTTGAAGGGTTCTATGAAGACCTACAAGACCTTCTAGAACTAACACCCAAAAATGATGTCCTTTTCATTATAGGTGACTGGAATGCAAAAGTAGGAAGTCAAGAAACACCTGGAGTAACAGGCAAATTTGGCCTAGGAGTACAGAATAAAGCAGGGCAAAGGCTAATAGAGTTTTGCCAAGAAAACACATTGGTCATAGCAAACACCCTCTTCCAACAACACAAGAGAAGACTCTGCATATGGACATCACCAGATGGTCAACACCGAAATCAGATTGATTATATTCTTTGCAGCCAAAGATGGAGCTCTATGCAGTCAGCAAAAACAAGACTGGGAGCTGACTGTGGCTCAGATCATGAACTCCTTATTGCCAAATTCAGACTTAAATTGAAGAAAGTAGGGAAAACCACTAGACCATTCAGGTATGACCTAAATCAAATCCCTTATGATTATACAGTGGAAGTGACAAATAGATTCAAGGGATTAGATCTGATAGATGGAGTGACTGAAGAACTATGGACAGAGATTCCTGACATTGTACAGGAGGCAGTGATCGAGATCATCGCTATGAAAAAATGCAAAAAGGCAAAACGGTTGTCTGAGGAGGCCTTACAAATAGCTGTGAAAAGAAGAGAAGTGAAAAGCAAAGGAAAAAAGGAAAGATATACCCATTTGAATGCAGAGTTCCAAAGAATAGCAAGGAGAGATAAGAAAGCCTTCCTCAGTGATCAACGTGTTATACATATCAGCATTTAATTACATTCTGCCTAATTTTGCTGCCTGAGGTCTTTCAAACAGACCTAGGTTCAAATCCCACCTTCACCACTACTGGCTTTGCCATGGTAGGCAGCTTACTTAGCCTCCCTGATTTGCAAACCAGTCATAATTATATTTTACAAGACAATCATGTTTACATGAGACATCAGTGGAAGATTCTAGCACACACGAGATATTAAAAAAATGTTGATTTTCTTCCAAACTGGGTTATAAATGGCATGACAGCTGAACACATTGAAGTAAGGCAGCAAATATATCATGGGCTTACAAGGACTTATTTGGAATTGTGTGGAAAACTTTCAACATATAATGCAATAGCAGGTTCTCGAATACTTATAATACTGTTTTGCTCAATCTGTCTTTTAGAAGCACAGGCCATCAGAGTGGAATGTTCATATATGTGACAACCACAGTCGAGTAACAACCCAAGAGAATGAGGGATAACATGGGGAAAAACGACCACAGATCCACAGCCCACAGAGGGGGAGTGACAACACATGTATCAATGAGCATAATCTTTGACACCGAAATGCCCAATGCTAAAAATTTATTCTAGGGAGATAATACAAATGAGCTACAAGGATGCAATAATGCAGCATTATTTATGATATGTCAAAATTAGAAATATCCTAATAAGCTAAATCACCATATCATTCTTTAATAAGAATATAACTGATCCAGAGAGTGATATAGGATGATAAACATGATGTTCAATGAATACAGTAGGTATAAAACAGCAGGACTATAATACAGTTCGTAAGAGCACACATAATGTATATGTGTTTATATATACACAACAGAGATATTTAGAAAAATGTTGGCCAAAATGTTAATAGTTATCATTTATGGGTGGTGATTTTTAATTTTCTTCTTTAGTACTTTTTGTATTCTTTGAATTTTCTACATAATAATGTATTTATCTTTTTAATCAGGAAAAAAAGTAACTTTTTTTTAAAAATCGGGGAATAACTGTTTTACAATGTTGTCTTGGTTTCTGCTATACAATGCAAATCAGCCATAATTATATGTATGTCTCCTTCCTCTAGAGCCTCCCTCCCCCCTCCCATGCCACTTCTCTAGGTCATCGCAAAGCGCCAGGCTGGGCTCCCTGTGTTATATACACAGCAGCTTCCCACTAGCCAGCTATCTTCCACATGATGGTGTATATGTGTCAGTGCCACTTTCTCAATTCGTCCCGCCCTCTCCTTCCCCTGCTGCGTCCACAAGTCAGTTCTCTACGTCTGCATCTCTACTCCTTCTCTGCATGTGGGTTAATCAGTACTATTTTTCTAGATTCCATATATATGTGTGTGTGTTAATATATGATATTTGTTTTTCTCTTTCTGACTTACTTCATTCTATAGAACAAGCTCCAGGTTCACCCACCTCACTACAACTGACTCAAATTCGTTCCTTTTTATGGCTGAGTAATATTGCATTATACACATGGTTGGTGGGAATGTAAATTGATATAGCCACTACAGAGAGCAATATGGACATTCCTTTAAAAACTAGGGATACAACTACCATATGACCCAGCAATCCCACTAATAGGGCATGTATCCTGAGAAAACCACAATTCTAAAAGACACGTGCTTCCCTGGTGGCTCAACTGGTAAAGAATCTGCCTGCAATGTGGGAGACCTGGGTTCGGATCTCTGGGATGGGAAGATCCCCTGGAGAAGGGAAAGGCTACCCACTCCAGTATTTTGGCCTGGAGAATTCCATGGACTGTATAGTCCATGGGGTCGTAAAGAGTTGGACACAACTGAGCGACTCTCACTTTCTTTTCAAAAGACACATGCACCCAAAGTTCATTGCAGCACTATTTACAATAGCCAGGACATGGAAGGAATAACATTTTTATTTGAGGTAAAATAAATCTCCTTACAAAGTGAGCTGCTTTGTTCTGCTTCTTCCTGCATTAGTTCTCTGCAATACTCTAATTTCCTTTCAGTTGCAAAAGTCTAGAAGGCAGACTATCAGTTCTGCTCTGCCTAACCTCTTAAGTCCTCTGGTCTGATCAGAGGTCAAAATGCAAGGGAACTGTTTGGCTCCTTCTGAAGGGGATTCTTTGTATCAGATAGGACGGCTGTGACGACATAAGAACTCCTTGTGTAAGGACTGTTTATGCTCCATTAAAGCTACCTACTCGAAATGGGAATGGCAAAGGGAAGGTTATTTTAGGGTCAACTTTTTCTTCAAAGAAAATAGCCTTTCAGGTACTTATTGCCTTGCTCAAAAGTATGTGCATGAGTCCAGGGGTGTGTCTGTATCATCTGCATTCCATCTCACAAAATACTTCCTTTGAGATTCCCATCACGTCCCACTTCACTAGGGTATTATTAGCATATTTGCTGTTTTCCCTTTTATTCCCTCCAACTTCAGTCACCAGAAAAACAGCTATACACAGACCCTACAAAAGACGGAATGCCCATGAAAACATTAAAATATTGGCCTGAAACTATGCAAGAAACCAAGGGTCTTTCTGTTTCTTATTCTGAACGTGCTACCAAGACTAAAAGATTCCTTACCTGCTTTATAAAGCGTAACTGAGATTCAGCAATTCCATGAATGAAAGACTCAGGTGAAGAGCCTCTTGGGGTACCATCAGTAGCTGGTTGGCTTGAAGGGCCCCACAGCATTTCACGGACAGATGGGGGATTCAAGTCTACATGGAAGTCGGCTGAAATCTTACAGTTGTTCTTCACATCAAACAAGGCAAGATTAATAAAAAAGGGTTCAACCTGGGAATGAAAACCATTACATTTTTAAACAATGACTTTTATTTTAGGTGGGATGGGGGAGGGACACAAATTACAGAAATTTTTTTTTTATTCTTCAAGTTTCTGTGATTACAGTTCCTTTCTGAGTTCAATATTCAGCTAAAAGTGTATTATGGCTCATTTGCATATGAGAAAGAGCTTTCTAAATAACAGACTCTCAAATTGTAACTTTTGTCCTGTGTAATTTCATAAGTTACAAATTTTTTTAAATGAGTAGAAATCGGAAGCCACACTTAAAGAACATCAATTATTCTATGAATAAATTTTAATTCTCCATAGGCTCATTGAAATTACCTAAAAATACTGCCAATATTACACAGTAGAAATAAATCTTCCCTTTTTCTATATTACAGCTTACTGGATTATACATTTAATAAGAGCTAATATCAGTCAAAATCAAATTACTTGACAAAAGCTTTGCCCCATCAGCATTTTGGAAGACATGATTCCTCTCTACAGATGGCATTTGAAAGCTGGTCACAAAGAGAAATTTCATGCCAGATGGCATAAAGATTAACCCTTTACACACCGAGAGTCTGCTAGTGTATCTCAGCTACTTCATAAGAGAATAAATCATCACTGGATACTTTTCAAACATAAACTAGAACTCCCTTCCCCACCCCCCCACAAAAAAAAGAAAACAAAAAAGGTGAACAGAAAATGCAGTCTTTTGGGCGATTTTACATTCATAGTTTCAAGTATTCCTAAGCAGCTCAAATGATCTGTGACAGCTAATAATTAGAATTTTCTGTGCAGAACACAATGAATTCACTCGATGAGAATAGTGAGTGAGACAAGCTGACTGAACAGCCTCTGTGTTCCTTCATGATTTTGGTGTTCCTTATTCATGGCTATGAGTCAATTTCACAGAAGTCATATTCTCTAGTAAAATTTACAAATTTGAGGACTTTCCAGGTTCTGGAGATATGTCCCTCCTGAAGGTCAAGAGCCTACCTACTCTGGTATTTTGAATAGGTAAGACTTTCATGAATCCTCTTAAGATGAAAACATATTCCTATCCTGGCAAAAGAAAGACAAATAAAATTCTTCCATGTTAAATTTATTGTAACATGTAGCAATGGAATTTTCACCCAGTAAATTAGTTCTCAGCAAAAACAAAACAAAACAAAACAGTAATTTCTTTAATGTACTGGTTTAAGGGAGGTAGAAGAAAAAGTCATACATACGTTTGTGGGTGGTCCTTTTGCATTGTCTCCAACTTGACCCAAGATATTGAACATTAAATCATGGCAATTTACCAAGAAACGTTTATTGCACTTTTCCTCAAATGGCTTTATATCAGGTTCAATTCCTGAAAAGTCCAACCTCTAAAAAACAGATAATATGAATCATTTCTCTCCCAAAATAGAATTCACATGAATTCACATAGATCTCTAAGTAAAACTTGCAAAATCTAACAGATCTCTGTCCATTCTTCATTTGAACTCTTAACTTTTTTCAATGAGCCTTTGTAGTGTTCTTACACTAAGGTTCTAACACTGAAATAAATCCCTGCCTCACTCCTGACCCTGCTCCTCTGATTTCATCTCCTACCACTCAAGCCTGCCCCCTCCCTCTGTTTCAGCTCCACCAGCCTCTTTGGTTATTTTTCCAGCACACCAAGTACACTCCCACCTCAGGACCTTTGAACTTGCTGTTCTGTCAGGAACTCTCTTTCCCCAAGATAGATGCATGGTTTACTCCCTCATTTCATTCAAGTCTCTAATCAATTGGCAGTCTCAAAGACAGACTTTCCTTAACTCCCTATATAGAATTATATACTCTCTGACAGCCTATACTCCCTTTCCTTAATTAAGTTTCTAACATTATTTTTAACATTTACTTCATTATTTATTGTTTGTCCTCCCCACAAAATACTGTGTTCCAGGATGGTAGGAATTTTGTTTCTTTTCTGAGCTGTGCATGAAACAAATTTGACATGAATGGATATGGGAGGCAAGAATAATACCATAGCCTCTAACTTGGAAGATTCAGTAGATTGCGATGTTATAAACTTAGTTGTGAAATAAAAATGAATAGCAGATATAAGGGGAGGGTGAATAGAGACAATGACTTCAGTTTAGGATATACTGAGTTTGAAAGGATACAAGTAACTGGTTAGAAAATAGGGAAGGTGTGGGTTGGAGATCTGGATTTCAGAATCAGTGGCAACTAGGGTGAGGAGGATGAGGCTGGAACCCTGGGGACCACCTACACTGAAATGATGGACAGAGGGTGAGGCGTGTACATAGGAAACAAAACCACTGAGCTCAGCTTCTAACAGAGCTGGAGGATGAATCCTGGCTGCCACTGAGATATATTTTTTAAATTATTCGTACTTCAAAAAAAGTTTAAAAGAAGATACTGAGAGTCAAGAAATTCCTCCCAGCAGGGGAGGAATCTGTCCCCCTCCCCCGCCCCAAAGAAACTCACTGAATCCCCCTTCAGCTCACCCAGCTCAGGCGATCTGAGTTCATCTGTTCACTCTGATTGTCTGAACAGATTCACATTCTGTTCACAAATGTAAGAAAAAGTATAGACTGTGGCACAACTTACTATACTTTCAATAAGACCAGAGAGAGGGTAGATGGGAAGTGACTGGATGAATCTGAGCAGAATATATTGCCAGTATGGAAAAGTCAAGCCAAGAAACACAAGAATTTTTCTCAATTGCCTGAGTAATTCAAGCCAAAACAGGTATTGTGCCTGAAGAGTCTTAGATAATTATAGCTGTTCTGACCTTGACTGCGTCACTGACAAAACTCCCCTTAAAAGGGCCTAAAGTATAATATTTGTACCTGAAAGCATAATTTTTTCCCCTAGAGTCTATTTATCTACAAATGTGTGGGACTAGACAGCTCCCTCTTGAACACTTATCTATCTGTGGAGCCAGCAAAGGCAAGTCATTGCCATGGAGATCAATTCTAATTTCCGCCCATTTATCTGCTCTCCTTTCGAGCTTACTCAGACAGTGGAATGTGAAAGAAAACTGGACTAAACCACTCCAGCCCCCTTTCTCTTCTGAGGCCTGTGCGTGCAAATGTGGGGACATACGGCCTTCTCTAGGAGTTCAAAGTCAGAACCATCTCCTTCAGTCAGTGTTTCTTTATTCTCTACAGTCAGTGGTAGAAAACTCGTCTCTGGACACTGAACTCTGACCATAAGGGAAGGTTGATATTATCGGATGGCCTGCCTACCTAGAAATGTACACACAACCTGGATTTCTCTGTGGTAAAATTGGCCTTCCGTAATTAACACTGAATTCAATTTTTGCTCAAACTTTCATCTCAACTGTAAATTTTTCTCTCACTGTAGCTCACTGATAAACAAACATAAAATCAGTTCTGCTGCATGACCACAAAAACACTACACCACAAATTTTTTAAATACATTGGATGGAGTTTCAACCACAGTCAATTGGCTTCTTTGTATACAATCAAAGAGTCTGACATGTTCAATTAGAGTGCAATCAAGATGGCGGGGGGGGGGCGGTGCACGGGACAACAAGTGAATCAAAGGCTCAGACATGGCTCAAACAAGTAAATTTCTGAATTAATATCTTAGAACTAACATTCCCAAGGCCTGCTATACACTTTCTGGAAAAAAATTATAGAACTTACACAAATAATATAATAGTGCTATGGGGGAAAAAAGATGAAACATTTAAAATGAATTTTCCCCAGATAATTTTATTTTTTCATGTAGTATTTTTATTAAGGAAAAACTTCTGCATTATTGATAGACTACATACTTTTTCCATTTCAGACTAAAAGAATTTTAGTTAGAAAAATGTTTGAAGCAAAAGAAACACAATCTATCTTCCCAAAATTATTTTATATTTTATTGCTACATATTCACCGAGAAAAAAACTATAATGCTTATATAATGCATACTATTTAAAAATTCCATAGATTTTAATTAGAAATCTCATGTAGAAAACCCCTTCATGGATCACAGCCTTGTCATGGCAAAGAGGCTTGCGTAACTCTGTGAATCTATGAGCCATGCCATGTAGGACCAACCAAGACAAACAGGACAAGGTGAAGAGTTCTGACAAAACGTGGTCTACTGGAGGAAGAATGGCAACCCACTCCAATATTCTTGCCACGAGAACTCCATGAATGGTAGTAAAAGGCAAAAACATATGAAACCAGAAGATGAGCCCCCCCAGATCAGAAGCTGTCCAATATGCTACTGGGTAAGAGCAGAGGGCAATTACTAATAGCTCCAGAAAGAATGAAGAGGCTGGGCCAAAATGGAAACAACACTCAGCTGTGGATATGTCTGGTGGTAAAAGTAAAGTCCAGTGCTATAAAGAACAATATTGCATAGGAACCTGGAATGTTAGGTACATGAATCAAGGTAAATTGGAGGTGGTCAAGCAGAAAGAGGATGGCAAGAGTGAACATTGACATTTTAGGAATCAATGAACTAAAATGGACGGGAATGGGTGATTTAACTCAGATGGCCATTATATCTACTACTGTGGGCAAGAATCCTTTAGAAGAAATGGAGTAACCCTCACAGTCAACAAAAGAACGTGAAATACTGAGACATTACTTTACTGACAAAGGTCTGTATAGTCGAACCTATGGTTTTTCCAGTAGTTGTGTACAGATGGAAAAAGCTGGACCATAAAGAAAGCTAAGTGCAGGAAAATTGATGCTTTTGAATTGTGGTGCTGGAGAAGACTCTTGAGAGTACCTTGGACAGCAAGGAGATGAAACCAGTCAATCCTAAAGGAAATCAATCCAGAATATGCATTGGAAGGACTGATGCTGCAGCTGAAACTACAATACTTTGGCCACCTGACACAAAGAGCCAACTCATTGGAAAAAAACCCTGATGCTAGGAAAGATTGAAGGCAAAAGGAGAAGGGGGTGGCAGAAAATGAGATGGCTAGAATGGACATGAATTTGCTCAAACTCTGGGAGACAGTGGAAGACAGATGAGCCTGACTTGCTGCAGTCCATGGGGTTGCAAAGTGTCAGATAGTACTTAACAACTGAACAACAATATGTAGAAATACTGAAAAGAAAACCAAAAGATTCATCTTCCCTCAAGTATTTTATTTTCTTGTGAAGTATTTTCCATTAAGAAAAATATCTGTAAAATTTAGACATGGTAGAAGTTTACCATTTTTAAAAATTGGTAATTTAGTTGGAAAATATCATGGAATTACCTAAATCAGAAGAAAATATGAAAAAGAATAGATACATGTATATGTATGACTGAATCACTCTGTTGTACACCTGAAACTAACACAACATTGTTAATCAACTATACACAAATATAAAATATAAATTAAAAAATAAAAGGTAAAAAGAATCATGGAACTAAATATTAACTACATATTTAGTAGTATCTTAATACTAAAAGTGCCTCACTCTCGTGAAAGAGACTAAAATACACATGTGCACATAAATTTGCACTTTCCTGGATCGCTTTCCCTCTGAAGTGAGATTAAACCAGACATGAAAATTATCCCAGTTCTACAGGCCTACATCAAAAATGGAAAATAAACATGTCTCATATGATGTGGTGTTCCTTATACTATACATTTTCACTGATACTGGATCACAATTGTATTTAATGTGTTAAAAGCACTGAAACCATTGTTAAAGATTCTTTAATTTATTGACTTTGAAGAGTAAGATGAAGTGAAAACAATATAAAGAATTGAGAGGAATATATATATACACACACATATATACAGTTCCAAACTATTTGTATATTTTCAGCCCTCCTAGTGAAATTAGTTATTAAGCTACCTATTCAAAGCAACCAAGACAAAAAAATATAAAGCAATAAATATATGCCCAGTAGTTCAAAAATCAGTGATTTAAACATTTCAGACACTGTTTATCTGAATAAGCAACAATTATTTAAAGCAATATATCATTAATACCTGAACTTCTGAATCGAAAGAAAAGAGATTCTGTCTTCCATCTCCTCTACTGAGCTTGTTTAGTTGTTCAGTTTCTCTTCCATACTAAAATTGAAACAGACAAATATATATATATATATATATATATATACACACACATATACACGTGTTGATCATTACTTCATTTCCTTCAAAACAGTATTAAATGCCATTTAATGATCTAGTTTATGAGAAACTAGCAGCTTGACACAGCTTCAAATATACACTCTTCTCCACTTCCAAGTACTTAAGGTGGATACAGAATGCTTGCTGTGCAGAGTTACAGTCACAGTTACAGTTACAGTTACAGTCGACCTGTGCTATTAATCAAGTATTTACACTTTCTATACACTTTTTTAAGACCAAGAATATTATTCAACCCATAGTACAAAAAAGAAATACAAGAGACTTGTGATATAAAAGAGAATTAACAAGAGAACTAATCCATGGTGCTACTCATCCATGATATATATAATATATATATATATAAATCCATGAGTATATATGTTACATATATATATATGTATATTATATACAATTCTGATTCTATCACTTTAGGAAAAAAAAAAAAACATAATGGGCTCTATGGTCTGAAATAACAAAGACTCAAAAGAGAACACATTAAAATCTACAGGGGATCATGAGTGTGTTTCAAAATTTTTGAAAATATATTAACATTGAAGCTTAAGAGAATGGTAAATTTAAAACAGAAAAAAGTAACATCTAAATCTGTATAAGTTAATAGCTCAGGAGGAGGAATAAAGCAAAAATATAAATAGGTTTGGCAAGGATTTAAATGGAGAAATAGGGTATAACCTCCTAATCTAGTATAGAGTCCACAGAATAAAATATGTAACCTAGTAAGACAGACATGATAATCACCTCTACACTTTCAAAGCGGGCTCATTTCAAACACCAAAGAACAGAGTAATCAACACAAATGATGTCTGTTAACCAAAATCCTTATCTGATAAAATTATTCATATACATATAGATAGGCATTCACATACAGACAGACTCTGATTTTCATATGAAATTAACATATACAAACAATTAGACTGAATATCATGTTCAATCTGCATCAATAGCTCCTTGAATGAATAATATTTAGTGTATGAATGACATATAGTAATTAAACTGAATGTGGAGAAGGAAATAGCAACCCCCTCCAGTATTCTTCCCTGGGAAATCCCATGGACAGTAGGAGGCTGGTGGGCTACAGTCCATGGGGTCCTAAAAAAGTCCGATATGACATAGCGACTAAACCAGAACAATACACTTAGTAAGAAATAGCAGATAAAATTAATATTCATAAGAATCTAGTAGCATTTCTTGGAACCTAGGGAAAAAAAATAACACTTTCCAAACTGTTAGTTGGTACTGAGCAGGTCCAACCTGAGCAGTGTACTTGTCTTTTGTAATCTCTACCTGTTTCACTAATTTGTTGCGATTTTGAACTTAGAAATGACATTGCCAAATGGAATCCAGCATTACAGCCTTAATATGCAGGATTAACACTGTCTCACTTGAAGGTAAGTTGTAGTAACAAAGGTGTACCTTCATCAGTTCCGGATGCATGCTCCTTTCCAAACTGGCCATGATGTTCTCGGCTTTTCCTTGGCTGCTAGGTTCATCATCTGAAAATTCATTAAAAGCAGATGTTCTAAACCATGCAGACCATTAACAATCACCTAAGAGGAATATCCTAACTATCTCTCTCTCCCACCCCAATCTCTCCTACTAGATTTATTACAAAGAATTTTGATTATGAAAGCACTGGGAAAACTTTAATGGACTTTTGAAAATCTGCCATGAATCCCCTATCTGTTTTCAGTCTGGTTATATTTCACATGTCAGAGCCAATGGAACATCAACTCTTTAAAAAAAAGAAAAACCTATCAACCTCCACAGTCACTTTTAATGAAGAAGTAGGTCAACCCTCACGAATAAGAGTTCCATATTCACCCTACACAAAGGACATTCCCATGGATTAAACACGAGGGCTTTACCTCAATAACGAATTATTAAAAAAATTCTGACCTTGTGATATTTCCACCGTCTCCTTTTTCTCTTGCACTAAACTGTCAGTATTGATTTGAATAATCTTTTTCAAAGTTATCAACCATTCCTCCATTTCCTGCTCAGTTTCAGCAGCCAGATAATGGCTATACTTATCTAACATCTTGAGTTCAAAAGCATGACGGCGCATTTTGGGGCACTGGAGGGAAAAAAGAAGAGGTATGTGTTCAGTTAGTTTAGTTACCCTTTTAATACTAGATTTCATTAGTTTATTTTTACCTCAGCTCAGCACACATGTATGTCAATACTTTCATGAAATAATTGCTTCTTTCAACAAGGAACAGAAATTCCAAGACAATGTAAAGACCATGTCAAACATCTTTTTTATTCCCCTTAGTATTGAGCACTGGAGAAGGAAATGGCAACCCACTCCAGTATTCTTACCTGGAGAATCCCATGGACAGAGGAGCCTGGTGGGCTGCAGTCCATGGGGTCACGAGAGTCGGACACGACTTAGCGACCAAAGCACCACCAGTATTGAACATGGAAGTATAAGCACAAAGCTGATATAAAATACTACATGTTGAGTGGGTATTATCATTTAAGGCCTTCTGACATCCTTCACATTTAAATAATCAAACTAACTCGACAAAAATAAGCCAATGTTTTACTATTTCCACCCTGCTGGAAGTTTTCCTGACATATTTATAGATTTTCAAAAGCAGTCCTTAAAAACAAGCTCAAATGTGACCTGAAATAAATCTGGTAGCTGCTTTATATCACACCATAAAATACAATATCGCTATCTAGTTCATTTTCATCACAGTATGAAAGAAGTATAAAAGAAGACTGTAGTTGGTTCATATTAAAGTGTGGTTTTCAATAAAAATGATGGAAATGGCCTAGACTGAATCCTAGCACACAAGAAAAGAAAAGCCTCTTCCTTTCATCAAACATGATGACACCTTCTTTTATATTACCGCTTTCTCTGTCATGACAAAAGAAGTCTGTCCCCTGCTCTCAAACCTCAGCCTTAATTTCAAGGAAGGCTCATGAATCAATAATTTTCCACTGCATGGTCATTATTCAGGAAGGATCCAAGAAAGTCCCTCCTTCTCATCTTCAAAGTATAGTAAAGAATGATTAAACTGCTGTAGCAAGTCCTAAAGATTTATATATTTGAAAATATTTGGGAGGAGGGAATCATAAATAGAGGAGAAATCAGAGCCTGGGAGCCCCAGTAAAGGAAGGTCAAACTGTACTAGAGCTAATTGAGAAAATGTGGGAATTGTATGTGCCTTCTTCTTTCCAGAAATATAAGAAAGCTGTCACACATATATATTGGGTTGGCCAAAAAGTTTGTTCCGTTTTCTGTAATGTTACAGAAAAAAACAAATGAACTTTTTGCCAATTCAATGTATAAAAGAAGGTACCTTCTATTCACATAGATCATTGTATATTATATTTTAAAGTGTTTTTTCATTTGCTTCTCATGATAATCTCACTTAATAAAGTGAGGAGATATTATTAATCACACTTTACACCTCTGTAAACTAAGATTCAGGTAGGTTGGGGGTGTTGAACCGACATCTCCTGCCTCCCAATCAACGCAGTGCCCCTTCTAGTCGACCAGGCCAGGCTGGCTCTGTAGTCTTGGCTCCTATTGCTTGGTCAATCAACTTCCTACTTAATCATCTCTCTGTCCTCTCCTCCCCACCCTGTACATACTAACCCTAACATCCATGCCCCCTCAGTGACTCAAATCAGCAAACATGTATTAAGCCCCTACTGTATATACAACTTACCTAATTATTATAAGGGGCTTGGACATGAATATGACATGGTCTCTATAATGGAACAAGGAATGGGAATAATTCAGCACAGTGGTAGCACAGGGGAGCTGGAGCATAGTTCCACTTAGTGGGAGTGAGTGTGAGGAAGAAAACAAAAATGTTTTCATGGTACAAGGCCCATTTGAGCTAAGTCTTAAAAGATAAGGTTCAAACAGGAAGTATGTGCTGGGCAGAGGAACAAATATAAGAAAGGCACATGTGTGTGACACTCTGTGGAGTGCTTAGCCTGGAGTGATGAGAGCACAGAATGTATGAGGGGGGTGCCGGGGGTGGGGGTGGGGGGTTAGTAGGAAAAGTCAAATCACCATGGGCCTGCAATGCCCTGGTAGGATCTTTAGAGCTCACTCTGCAAGACAGTAAATCAAGAGCCAAAAGGTTTTGAACAGACGAGTGAAGGACCCCATCTATATCTCAGGAAGATGGAGTGGAGCATGGCAACGCAACAGAAGGCAGAAGACAAGACTCTAGACAAGAGAGGATAAAAGAGAGAACAGGAGGAAGACAGTGAGAATGGAAAGAAGGTGAGGGATTGAAGAGGCACTTTGGAGCAGACTCCAGAGGATCGCGAAAGCACTTGAATGGCAGCACAGAGGGAGACTGGGATTCTGAAGAGGATTCCGAGTGTCTAGTATGCACGTTTTGATAGGTGGAGAGGCAATTCATCAAGGCAGAAAAGTACTGAGGTTCTTAATAGATCAACAACCCTCTTCCAGAATGAGAAAGAAATATTACCTCCATGAGCCCTACCTGAACAACATCGATGCAAGCATCCAAGTAGATGCAACCTTTAGATTCTTTTGAATTTTTCTCATCTTTATAGGAATTGAGAATATACGAACCATCAGGAAGCTGAGTTAAGTAAAAATACCGTCTCTTGAACACCTATGGGGGAAAAACCAACAATGACACATTTGTTACATATACACGGCATCTGAACAAAACACCTTGATGGGTTTGCCACAGACATTATATCCGGATAATTTGCAGACAACTTGGAGAAGTCATTAGGAATCAGCATGATCTTCACTTTCTTAAGATGGAGAGCTTGAAGTCAAGTGGTTTAACTCTCAGCCAAGTATCTGGAGAAATTTTAACTCTTTATAGTTTATAAAGCATTTATGTATATGAATCACTATCCATTTCATTACAGCATCCTTTTCCTGTTTAATTGCAAACCATAACTGGATTCTTATTATTTCATTCACATCACTACAAATCCAAGTTGTATGTATATATACAGTATATATATACTTATATGTACATTATATATATATATATATATATATACGTAATATACACACACACACCCTGTATCATGTACTTATATCTCACCTGTAGACCTTACTGCACTCACTTATGCTGCTCCAGGGTCCCTATTCCTGAAAGTCCAGCTTAGAAAGTACTCACAGGGAAACACTGAGCACCACCACTTGCTACAAGTTGCTGCTGAAAGCCCTGTAGGCTGAGAAGTGCGTTAAAAGGCCCAATGGGATTAGCCCATCCATTTGAAATCAGGGATTAATAGTAAGGAATACCCTTGCTACAACTCACAGTGAAATCCACAGGAATTGGAGAAGAGCTGGAAGACAGCCTGATGCATTTATTCTTCCCTCTGCATGTGTGCATGCTCAGTCGCTTCAGTTGTGTCCAACTCTTTGTGACCTTCTGGACTGTAGCTCTCCAGGCTCCTCTGTCCATGGGATTTCTCCAGGCAAGAATACTGGAGTGGGTTGCTGTGCTTCCTCCAGGGGATCTTCCCGACCCAGGGATCAAACGCACATCTCTTACATCTGCTGCATTGGCAGGCAGGTTCTTTATCACTAGCACCATCTGGGAAGCCCCTCTGGGCTTCCTTGGTAGCTCAGTTGGCTAAGAATTTACCTGCAGTGCAGGGGACCCCAGTTTGATTACTAGATCGGGAAGACCACTCCAGTCTTCTTGGGCTTCCCTGGTGGCTCAGTTGGTAAACATCTGCCTGCAATGCTGGAGAACTGGGTTCGATCCCTGGGTTGGGAAGATCCCCTAGAGGAGGGCATGGCAATCCACTCCAGTGTTTTTGCCTGGAGAATCCCCAAGGACAGAGGAGCCTGGTGGTCTGCAGACCATGGGGTCACAAAGACTCAGATGCTGCCTCTCTATTCTCCCTTAAAAAGAGTCTTGGACCTGCTGAAGGAGGTGGGAAAGGGGGATTCAGAGCTCTCTGATTCAAAGTCTGTGGCAGAAGCCACAGACTGCAAGATATGTCTAGCATTTGTTATAGTAAAATTCCCCAGGACAAGAGATCTAAAATGATTTCAGGGTGGGAATGGGGAGACAGACTAGGAAATAGCCTCTTGATGATCCTATTGAAGAAATGCATTCCTATGCATCTTGTCTTACAGAAGTCAGTTTTCAGATTTAAGCCTGCTGTTTTCAATAACCCATATGACTATCCAGTATGATCTCTGACTATTTTAAGAACTTTAATTAAGGAAAGAGTAGTATTTGGCAAGATTATTCTTGAAAACTACTTAACTTCTGGCAAAGTATCCAAAATATCAACAATTTATTTCTCTATGGCATGAGTAGGCAAAATATAAAAATATGTTAAACGGCATTTCCTTTAAGGAAAACCAGTAAAAAAGAAATCATATGCTTGTGGTTATTTTTGACTTGTTCAAATACCATTGATTTTGGAATGAATGACAAAAATATACCAGTATGAGGAACACCCTAACAGGTTAGACTGGTAAATGCTTATAGCATCTATTTCAGAAAGGGGCTGTGTGGGCTATATGGAATCAGTAGAAAGAAGTTCAAGCAGAAAAATACCAGTTTGGATGCCAATCAAGTAAATATTACTGTTTTACAAAGGTATAAAAAGTATGTGTGTGTGTCTCTGTGTGATCTCATTTTACCCACATTTAAGTTTACTGCAACTGTAACTGAAGAAATCTAGATCCATATACAAGGAAAAAGTTAATCATAAAGGTCATTATATATGTGTCTGTGTATATATATATTGCTTATTTTTATGACAATAGTTCATATCTGTTATTAAATTGATGGAACCAGACCTAAAATGACACAGTTCAAAATTTCACATGAACAGAATACTACTTCTTAAAAGTTATCACAAAAACTATGTATGATAAAAATAAATTTTCCAGGCAAACCTAGATCAGTCTTCTGGACTCTGTGGGAGAGGGAGAGGGTGGGGAGATTTGGGAGAATGGCATTGAAACATGTAGAATATCATGTATGAAATGAGTCGCCAGTCCAGGTTCGATGCACGATACTGGATGCTTGGGGCTGGTGCACTGGGACGACCCAGAGGGAGGGTATGGGGAGGGAGGAGGGTTCAGGATGGGGAACACAGGTATACCTGTGGCGGATTCATTTCGATATTTGGCAAAACTAATACAATATTGTTAAGTTTAAAAATAAAATAAAATTAAAAAAAATTACAACCAGATTAGAATCTGAACCATGGTCAACTCTACTCAAGGTTCATAGACTCAGTGGTACAGTCTATAGAATCCACTGGCAGAGTCCTTAACCAGCACCAGAGGAAATAAAGATACAGAGCAAATCAGTTGTGGCACAGAGTCAAATTATAGCCTGCAAAATTTGTTTCATGTACAGCTGCCTCACCAAGCAAAGACGCTTCATGGCAGCCGGCACTTCCAATATTAGCAAGGCACGATCATTACAATAGAGATGGAAAGGGATCTGAAATTACAGTCAGTCAGTTCCTGTAACACTGCAATTATGTCTAAATGTGACACTGAGGTAGGAATGTAGCTTGCAGATCTGGGAAGAGAGCAGATGCCTGGAATCGCAGATCTTGAGTCTCACCCAGCACTCCTGCTCCCCAGCAGTGCAACTGTCCTCACGACTTGCCTCGGTTGTAAAGCGATGGGATCAGACTACATGATCTGTAACCTCCTTTTTTTTCATTATCTACATATAACTTTATTGGAAATGAACAAATAACATACCTGCCTTCCCAGCTGGGGGCCACAATGCCCAAGTGATTTCCTACACAGGCTTAAATCATACAGTCTGCACAGTAAGGAAGTTTCTTAAAGTCATTTCTATAGACATCAGACTGTCCCCACAACAGATCCATAAGATCTCTAAGATTTCTTTTCATTCAAATATTTTATGATATATGTTGGGTCTCAACTTCTGGGAAGCTTTTAAGATACTTTTCAAAGAAGAAAGGAATATCTTAAATCTCTCAGTTCAGTTCAGTCACACAGTCATGTCCAACTCTGCGACCCCATGGACTGCAGCATGCCAGGCTTCCCTGTCCACCACCAACCCCTGGAGCTTGCTCAAACTCATTTCCTTTGATTTGGTAATACCATCCAACCATCTCATCCTCTGTCGTCCCCTTCTCCAGCCTTCAATCTTGCCCAGTATCAGGGTCTTTACCAATGACTAAGTTCTCCGCATCAGGTGGCCAAAGCATTGGAGCTTTAGCTTCGGCATCAGTCCTTCCGATGAATATTCAGGACTGATTTCCTTTAGGATTGACTGGTTTGATCTCTTGCAGTCCAAGGGACTCTCAAGAGTCTTCTCCAACACCACAGTTCAAAATCATCAATTCTTCAGTGCTCAGCTTTCTTTATGGTCCAACTCTCATATCCATACATGACTACTGGAAAAAGCATATCTTTGACTAGACAGACCTTTGTCAGCAAAGTAATGTCTCTGTGCTATCTAGATATGTCATAGCTTTTCTTCCAAGGAGCAAGCATCTTTTAATTTCATGACTGTAGTCACCATCTGCAGTGATTTTGGAGCCCAAGAAAATAAAGTCTATCACTGTTTCCATTGTTTCCCCATCTATTTGCCACGAAGTGATGGGACCAGATGACACAATCTTCAGTTTTTGAATGTTGAGTTTTAAGCCAGCTTTTTTACTCTCCTCCTTCATTTTCATCAAGAGGCTCTTCAGTTCCTCTTCACTTTCTGCCATTAGGATAGTATCATTTGCATATCTGAGGTTATTGATATTTCTCCCAGCAATCTTGATCCCATCTTGTGCTTTATCCAGCCTGGCATTTCGCATGATGTACTATGCAAATGAGTTAAATCTCTCATATGGAATCAAAAGGGAAATCAGAAACATGACTTTATAAATTTATATAAATGTGGGATTCCCCAGGTGGTGCTAGTGGTAAAGAATCCACCTGCCAATGCAGGAGACATAAAAAACTCAGTTCGATCTCTCGGTCAGGAAAATCCCCCAGAGGAGGTAATGGAAAACCACTCCAGTATTCATGCTGGGAGAATCCCATGGGCAGAGGAGCCTGGCAGGCTATAGTCCACTGGGTTGCAAAGAGTTGGACATGACTGAGCATCTGAGCACAAAATATACTTATTTATTTGGCTGTGCCAGGTCTTGGTTGCAGGATACAGGATCTTTAGTTAATGGCATATGAACTCTTAGGTGCAGCATGTGAGATCTAGTTCCCTGACCAGGGACTGAACCCAGACTCCCTGCATTGGGAAAGCAGAGTCTTAGCCACTGGATCAACAGGGAAGTTCCAGAAACATGACATTTTTTAATGTTGTTATTTAGAGTACAGGTTTACCTTGGTATTTTTTTCCATTTTGAAAAGAAGACAGCTGTTAAAATAATGACTATATAGAACAGTGGTAATTACTCTATATCATACCTTTCATCTGATGGCCTCAAGTTCTTTGTAACCAGGAGCTAATTTTTTTAATGTCACTTGGGGATTAGCGTCTTTATCCACATGTTATCTAACAGCAAACTAAGAGACTAAGAACTCACTCAAGTTCACATGGGCAAGGCGATGGCAGAACTAGGATCACAATCATAGGACAATGACAAAAAATCCTGCCCAAACCTTCCAATGGCTTCCCATTGAGATTAGAATAAGACCTGAAATCCTCCCTATAGCCTGGGATGACGTGCATGCTCTGGCCTTGGGTTACCTCATGGACTTTATTTCTAATTATGCAGCTACACTGGCTTACCTGCTGTTCCTCAAACAAAAAAGTGTCCTTTGGACCTTTACGCTTTATGTCCCCTTGGCCTGGAAGTCTCTTCCCCCACATATCCACAGCTTCTTTCAGGTCTTCGCTTGACTCTTACCTCCTCTGAAAGGCTTTCTGTGACTACCTGCCCTCGTGGCAGCATCTTATTTTATCTTTTTCATAGAATCATCACTATTCAAATATATCTTATTCATCTATGTATCTATTTGCTGTCTCTTTTAAAACGATTAAGGTCCACATCTCATCCACAGCTATAGCCCTAGTACCTGAGACAGTGCCTGGAACGCAATAAAATTTTGCAAAATGAATGAGGAATGAATGAATAATTCATTCCCCAGTGCAGATTCTCCAGTGGTTTCATACAATAGAAGGGTGTCTCTCTGTAATGTCCATATTCTTCTTCCTCTTCTCCCATTTTATTATGTTTCCTAGATGGTGAACACAGCTGAAAATTCCCCACTTAACTCAGTGAAAAGCATGAATCCTGACCAGTGGCTTACCCAGACCACCCAGAAGAACAAAACAGAGTTAGCCAAAGGAGATTATTCTCTGGCATCAGGTTCTGCCAAGTATCTTGAAGGCCCTGAGCTATTCAGAGAACAACCTTTTGAACATTTACCCCACACGACCCTTTCTGGAGCAGGAACAAAGGGTTCGGGTTAATTCAATGATGGAAAGCAGGGAGGTTTGAGCACCTAGTATTCTCAAATTAGGAGAGCCTTTTATCATTTTACGTAACAAATCTCAAGGGTGTTTAACCTATGTGTGTTCCCTAGAGGGTAATTATGTACTGTTAAATTCAATGAACCAGGAGCCCTGAGAAAGGATGGTCCGAAGGCTTTGTTAAAGTTAGGTGGGCCAGGAGCAATGTAGAAATCAGGAGGGGGAAATTTACCTGACTCATCTCTCAGAATAGGGAAGAAGAGGCAGCGAGGAAAAGAAGAAAGCAGGAGAATAGGAGACACACTGGGTCTGAGAACTATTCAAAGCAAAGATGAAAGAAATAATGGGGAAGAAAATCCCATAACTTATCAGAAAATTGAGTTGCCGTTAATGACACCAGACTGTTGGGAACGTCACCCTGCTAAAGCACCCCTACCCATAGGTTGGCAACCTAATATATCACTTATGACTCTCTACCATATTATTTTACAGTCCTACCAGGTTTTAATATACTACATAGGTGTACCCTCTGGACAACTGGTTAAAAACCAAATAGCTTTACTTACATAATTCTATCATATCTGGGCCCTGGAAAATTTTTTTAACTATTTAGTTTGAAGCAAAGTCTAAAAAGAGGGGTCTACAACCCACCCTTCTCATTAGAGACAAATTAATTTATTGTCTTTCTTGGGGCATGTCATGGCCCTGCTCAAATTTCCAATGACCCCCAGTTACCCACATACGTGGTAAGGCTCCCATGCCTGATCTGACATTCAAGGCACTCCCACAGCCCTATTAATAATATAAAATAATACCGATCTGTGACATCTGTGGAGTGCCTACTACATTACAGTTCTGACTAAGTGCTTCTTTCATATCAGTGAAATCCTCATAATGACCTTGTGTGGTAATTACTATTATCATCTCCATATTGCAGCAGAGAAACTGAGGCCCGAGGAGAGAGCAGAGGACCAAATCAACTCTATTTCCCATGACTAGCCAACTTCACCTAATATACTTGCCCTGTACACACTGCCTGCCATGCTCACCTCCTTTCTGATTCCCTTCCTTGACGTCCCCACCCCCTTTCCTGGTGGTCCAGTGGCTGAGACTCTAAGCTCCCAATGCAGGGGGTCTGGGTTTGATCCCTGGTCAGAGAACTAGATCCCACATGCCACACCTAAGAGTTCGCGTGCCACAACCAAACATCCTGCATGTCACAACGAAGATCGAAGATCCCGCATGCCACAACTAAGACACAGTGCAGTCAAATAATTATTTAAAAAATAAAAAAAGCCCCTAATAAATGGTTTTAAACATTCACCAATGAAGAGAGAAAAGGAAACATTAAAAAAACAAACTAATTAGTGAGAAATCCCTTACCCATTAAATAAGTGTCATCTGTTTGTCAGCTGTGAGAGATGGACTGGAAGACTTGAACATACAAGGTATTAGTGTAGCAAAAACTAAAAGCTTCCCTCTACCTCTGTTCCAATAAACACAGTGACCTTGGCCTCCCAGCAATTATTTTAATTTCATATGTGCTTTTTTAGGTAAAATCCTCTTTTGATTTGTTGTTCACCCAGTGCAGAAGGCAAAAAGCCCTCCTCTAACAGTGAAAGAATAAGTGAGAACTCTTAGGCTCTGCTTTGTGCAAAAAGAAAGGGCACCAGAACTGAGTCATACATCAAGCAACTGAACTTGCAACCCCGATAATGTACCCAGACACTTCAATGTTTAATTGCTAAGAACGGAGAGGAGGGAACTTGAGGAATGTGACCAAATTGAGCCAAGAAGATGCCTAAAGGTGGGTGTCCCAAAGGGTTGGCCAAGAATCTGCAACAGATTTTTTTTTTATGAAAAACCACAGTCAAGATCAGATTCTTCCTTATTCCATATCATTATATCCCTCAGGAAAAACAGTTCTGAATACCACAGGAAGGTCATGTCCAATATCAGAGCTATCTAGTCCACACTAAATTCCTTCACTGATATGGAGAGATGCTGAAAAAAGCAGATGTCCCTAGCAGCTAGCTACTTGGGAAAGAGAGTATGGACGTTTCCGTGATGACTGACGCTTCTGCCCAAGGGATCATTTATTGTCTTTGCTATCTTTAAACTGCTCTCCAGAACTTTCCCAGGAACTGAAGAGTAGCAATGGGGTGTGTTCTCATGATCTAGAAGGTACAAATTGAGGAAATTAATCACCTATGACAAAGCTTGTCTTGTTTTAACATGAACACTGAGAAAAAAGCAATTATGAGCTGAGTGAAGTGGTCACTGTGCCCAGACAACCAACAGAACTTCTGGGAGAGCTACAAGCTGCCAGCATCTGCCTCCATGAAAGGACATGCTCAGGCACCAGATAACTGTGACTTGGGGAGGGACACATGTCATTAGCAGCTCTCCTGTAGCTTGGGTTCCTCAGAGCTAGTTCTCAGCCAATAACAGGGAAGCTCAGCAAGCACTTCTGGGGAAATGAGAATTGTAGAAAATGGTGCAGACTATATCCCGTCTGACCTCACTGGCAGAAAGGTGGATACTGGGGAAAATACAAAGATTTATTCTCTAAATATGGGGTCTTCCAATCTTTCAATAGGAAGAGCTCAGCTCAGTTTTCACCAGACCTTTTTCCCTAGAGACCATCCATTGCCTTCAACGTTCTTGCAAAACTGTCTGGCAGCTAGCAAGGGAGGCTGAACTTTCTAAAGCAGCTCATGTACAAATTCCTTGGGCTACATTATTCATATTGCATTAGAGGTCATGTGCTTGCTTTCTCAAAAGCCCTTATAAAGTAGGAGTCTTCTGATTCTCTTTTATCTACTGGACTTTGTGGAGTCTTTTCTAACCCCCTTTCCTTCATTTTTTTTTTCTTTCTACCTTCTCACGTGATTCTATTTCTTCCTTCCTGGCTATTAGATGGCCTTATTTCTGAGAGGCAACATGGCCAGGAAAAAGACTCAGACTTGTTGATAAAAATAGTTTTAAAGTGGTTGTGCATAATTTCAAACAATCTAAAGGACTGATTCTGCATAGCTTTTAAAATCCAAAAATTTTTAAGTGAATAAAGATCTGTAAACTTCACCTCCCTCTGAAAGATACCCAGCTGCCCTGCTTTAATCCCCGTCATCCACAGAAGGCTCCGCCAGCCAGTGTCAAGACACAGCGCATCAAAGACATGCAGATAAAATAGGAGGGCAGACACATGGCTCCCATAGGCTGTTATTTGCCAATGAGTCATGATTAATACCCAGAGCCTTCTGCTGTAGCTTCCTGGTTAGCCTGCTGTGAATTTGCAGGGGCTGTCAACACGCAAATTTTCTGATAGAAAAGGTTCTTTGGTCTCAACTCTGCAAGCGCTAGCCCTGTGGTGAGCTCATTATTGAAGCCACCAAAGCCTGTCACCAGCATGGGCTGGAGTTCCTAGCAAGCAGGGGACTCTGCATGTACCGAAAGTCAAACTACCAGCAGGATCGGGAAAATGACTCAACCAACAGCATACCTGAATCATCTTCCCATTCACTCAGGAGAGGAATTAAAATTCTTCATGTCAAACATTGGCGCAGTAGAAAGAGATATATAGAATTTTCCCTTTCAGAGTGTCTCATAAACTCTAGCCCTCCACCTCAGTTCTTCTGTCCTCTGCCTGAGCCAATCCAGGCCTGATGTGTATGATCCCCCACCCTGTACAGGGCACCTAGGGATACAAGCCTGAGGCCTCCAGTGCATCTCAGTTTATTGGCCTGTACTTCTGCTTTGGCCCTCAGTCCAACTTTAGCCTGACGACTATAAAACTGCTACCCACGCCCCATCCTCCCCCTGCCTGTTTCATACACTCACACACCCTCTGTTTATGTAGGGAGAAAGAGTACAGTAAACACTACGAGTTTCCACTAATTTCAACGATGCTAAACTAAATTAGAGTCAAAGTACAATTTTTATAGGAAAAAAATATCTTGGTGAAATCCTTCAGATACCTTTAACTGAATCTGGCTGGACCTTCCTCTCATGCCCAGTCTAGCCATGAGAAAATCTGGAAATCCACTACTTATTGCTATGGTTTTAGGAGGTAAAAACCAGAAGAACATAGATTGTATATTCAGCTCCCAGAAATCCAAAATGGAGACTCAGAATCCATAATAAAGAAGAGCTGGGATAAATGAAATCCATAACCTGAGACAATTCCCAAAGCTCATTATGGCCTTTATATTTCAAATTATTCCCCACTCATTTTTTTAAAAAGAACTGTGTAGCACATATGACCAAATTAATTTACTCTTCTTTTCCTTTCTCTGCTTACTGTTTGGTAAAGGTTTTGAAAAGAATAGGTGTTTTTATGTTATGTGAATTACATCTCACTTTTGCAAAAAGAAGAAAGAAGTGGTAAAAATATGAACAGCTGGGGATAAAAAAAAAAAAGGGAGGGGGGAAGCAAAGAGCCTAGCTCAGCAGCAGCATAGAAATGATTAGCCGGAAACAAACAGCAGCTGTCCCCTTCAGCCAGGCCACGTGGTTACCAGGTCATCTCAGACCCACGACCCACTTCATGAATTTATGGTTCCTGCCTGGCCTTTGTAAGTAGTGGAGTTTTAAACCTCAGGGGGAGATGATACAAAAGCTGAACAATCAATCTTTGACTAACTGAGTGAATTGCTTTTCTATTTCCATTATAACAAGTTACGATAAATTTAGTGGCTAAAAACAACATAAATGTACTATCTCACAATTCTGAAGGTTAGACATCTGACATGGCTCTCACCAGGCTAAAATTAAGGTGAGAGCAGAGTTCTGCTCCTTTCTGAAGGCTCTAGGGGACAATCCACTTCCTTGCCTTTCCCAGCTTCCAGAGGCTGCCCGCATTTCTCGGCCCTTCCTCCATCTTCAAAGCCAACAACATAGCATCTCTCTCTGACTCTGCTTCTACCCTTACATCTCTTTCCCTAACTCCCCTCTTTTGCTTCTGTCTTCCAGTTAAAAGGACCCTTATGATTACATTGGATAATCCAGGCTAATCTCCCTACTAGCTGATTGGTGATTTTTTAAACTCCCCTTTGCCATGTAAGGGAACATTTATAGATTCCAGGGATTGGGAATGGATGTCTTGGCAGCGGGGTCTTTATTCTGCCTACCACATCAATCTGTAGTTCATGAATTATGGTAGAAAATTTGAAAGCATACACCTTTTACGTAAGACAACTGCATTTGCATTTATAATATATAAGCTCCTTAAAAAGTAATACTGGGGCTTCCCTAGTGGTCCAGTGGTTGAGACTTTGCCTTCCAATGCATGGGATGCAAAGTCTATCCCTGGTCGGAGAACTAAGATCCCACATGCTGCAGAGCAACTAAGCCACATGCCACAACTAGAGAGCACACAGACCATAACTGCGTCCACACTTTAACTAGAGAAGCATGCGTGCTGCGACGAAGCGCCTGCATGTGCGATGAAGACACAGCAGAGCCAAAATAGAAAAAACTAAAGAAGAATTTCTTTTTTAAAAAAGGTATATGTAAAACAAATTATAATTTAGTCATTATAAGTGGAAGTGTTAGTCGCTCAGTCATGTCTGACTCTTTGTGACCCCATGGACTGTATGGACTGTAACCCACCAGGCTCCTCTTTCCATGGAATTCTCCAGGGAAGAATATTGGAGTGGGTTGCCATTTCCTTCTCCAGGGGATCTTCCCAACCTAGGGATGGAACCCAGGTCTCCTGCATTGTAGGCAGATTCTTTACCATCTGAGCCACCAGGGAAGTCCCAAAGTCATCAGACTAACTCACTACTGAAACAAATCCTGTGGTGAATAGTTCTGTAAAGATATTAACTCCCTGATGTCTTCTTTTAGGAGTCCAGATTTTCATACATTTACTTAATGTTGGACTAAAGCTTAAGTATGGGTAAAGCATTTTAATATTTTGAGAAGTTAGGGGAAGAGAGTGGAATCAAAAACCATAGAACCATTTTCTAAGAAACTGCCCAGAATTATCACCTTCACATGGACATTTCTGAACCTGATAACTCTGATAGGAAATATAATAAAGACTTGAATCTCACTCACTCAGCTAGGGAGCACCAACAACATGCTGATTAAGATCACAGGCTCAGGCATCTGCCTACCTAGGTTCTGATCCTACCTCTGAAAACTCGAAGCTATATGACTTTGGGTTAATCACTGAATTTCTTTGTGCCTCACTTTCCACGTGTCAACCAAGAATAATAATTTTACCTGTATCTTAGGACTGCCATGAGGATTAAGAGATACAGAACGTGAAACATTCAATATGGTGCCTGGCGCAGATCAAGTCATCAATAAGTGGATTTTCTTATCCTCACCACGTTCCAATGCACAGGTTTAGGTGCAAAAGACATATAGGAAGTATTCTGCAACTTAGATTCATTATTTTCAGCACTTGAAAATGAAAGTGAGAACAGGACATAACCACTAAATGGAAAGCAACAGGCAAAATATTAAATTAAGATAAAACTGGAGTCTTCCCTTGGTAGACACCCATGGTTTCTGCTTGCAGGTTATGTGCAAGATAGAATGACCTTTTTTACTTAAAGGAAGTGTGAATCACCCTCAGCAAACCACATGATGTGATATTGAATATCCAAAAGAACAGTTATATTTGGTATCAGAGAATAATTTGGTTTTCTGCTCAGAATCTTCAAGTAGCTTGTTAGTTTTACCTTTGGATTGTAATGGCTCTCCACTGCCTCCTGAACAAAAGCCAACTTCATGTCTGAGGCATTCATGGCAGAATTTGATCCCTCTCAAGTTTCTAACTTCATTTTGCACAAACCGCATGCATAAAGTTGCTATTCTGGCCAAAGTACAAAACTCTAGTTCTGACAGGACTAAGGTAAGCCTTGGTATAGTAGCTAATTTGGTATGTTTCTTAAATCTAGTTTGGAGGTTTCTGCAGGCCAAGAATACCGTCTTAGATATCCATACATTTTCCCCATTGTGATCGGCATAGAATGAGCAACTAATTAAATTTGGTAAAGAAAGAGAGTACCCTATTCTTCTACTCAATTTACATTCATTTCCACACAGGAACCTTTGATGCCTTTTTTGTTTCAAAGCTATTTTCTTCACTCAACTGACAGCCTCCTTTTCAAACACCCTGATTCAGAAGATAATAATTACATTTCTTTAAAAAGGTACGCTTCTAAATTTATCTAAGGTTCCAGAGTTCTTCAATTCCATACTTCTGTGAGAATCCTCTCACTAAAGAATTTTTTTTGCTGGGGCTCCTTGCTAAAAAATTTTTAAAAATAAATATTGCTTCCAGAGAGGCTAGTCATGGCACTATCCTTAAAATGATGAAATGATAATAATAACTACTTCCTACCTTCATGGTAACTGTGATGGTGCTATTTACATTGGCTTTATGCAACCAGCCTTGTTTGATCACACCACCCTTCTGAGAGCATAAAGATGATGAATCCTGAAACAGAGGGAAAACCATCAGTGAAACAGCAGCTGGCCCATTATCTAATCAAACAATTGGGGAGCACAAACTAGGCCCTGCCGCATTTTGCAAAGCATAAAGCTCCCTCTCCCTGCACCCCCCACTCCCCCTTGAAGATGCCTGATTAAACTTGAAATTGTTAATAACAGGATGAAAGGCTCTGTGCTGAGAAATGGAATATTGCCTGCTGTATCAGTAGACAAAGGATGTCAAAGTCAACAGCAATTGCAGCCACCAAGGATGGTGAGCTGGTGAGCCCTGAGAGAACCCAGAGAGGAAAGAATACCTGCCATCTAGCAGCCATCAGACTGCAGCCACTCCCTGCATTAAACCCTGAGGAAACTCAGGATACTGGCTCCAGATAGCGGAGGTATATATCAAAGGAATGATGTCAGTGAGCCCCGACTCTTGCATCTTCCTATACATAGAAAAGTGCTAAATTCCTTAACTTGGTTTTCTTTAATTAACAATCATCTTTTGATGTTCAAAATTCCTGCCCTTCATCACAAAACTTCTAAATAACCTGGCTCCACCTCTTTCCTCCACTGAGCAGTTCTTTCAGGGTTACTTGAGATGCTGCCTCCCAGACTTGAAGTCTTACAAATGTCGACTGAATAAAAACGTAACTCTCAACTTTTAGGTTGTGGATATTTTTTAAGTCCACAGTGCCATGCACACAATAGACACTCAATATTTACTGAATCATATGGGCTGTCTTGTGGGAAAGTCTTCTACATTATGTAAATGGTCAAACTTCACCTCAAAATGTCATAGACATCTGGGTCCTCTGTTCCAAGAGGGATCTATCAGGCAGGAGAGTCCATATGAATCACCACACCACATGCCCAGTGCAGGAAAAGCAACTCCACAAGTGTGTCCCACAGGTGGGAAAATGGGTTTATACACACATCACAGCCCATTTCACTTTATTTTTCCTAAACTCCATTTGGAAATACAACAATGTTAAATTAAAAAAAAAAAAACACTCATTAGCTTGAAAGTTTGCTCCAGATCATTCATAAACAATTCTTTCCCTCATCTTTTCTCAGAGAAATCTCTCTCAACACAAGGGACCTTGAAGAAGCCAGTGCAATTGCCCCCATCATTACCTCATCCTTCTCACAGTCCTCATCAATCTCAAATACATGATTGGGAATCTTTTCTGGTCGCAGAGACTTGCTGAAAATACAAAAGAGTAGTCTTAGACACTGAGCAGAATACAAAAAAAGAAACCAAATCAAGATGAGTAGACTTCTTTCTTTCACAACCAAGAAAATGCCAAGACATAAGAAGGAGGAATTCTTTTCTCCTTTTCAAACTGAGATTCTCCCCTCTGGCATTACCTTCTGCAAAAGGACTCCCACGCGTGCAGCCAACAGCAAAGACGTAATAAGCCCACATTGCAAGGAATGCACGCCAGAGCTGTCGGTGGTGGGACCTTATCTTTCCCAGGCCAAAAAGCAACCCCATGTCATTCTGGCTCTTCCATCTGTTTGCTATATGATCCTGGACTGACCATCTTAGGACTCAGCTTTAAAGGACATTTTTAAGACTCAGTTTTCGTCTACGGGAACGTGCCTTGAAAGCTACCAAAGGCTACACCAAGTCTTATTCCTCCAAAACATCTCCCATGTGATATCCTGTGAGGTTAACAATCTTATGGATGAAAAGGGGAGGAAAGTAAGCATTCAAGTGACTGAGTGACTAGCCCAAGGTCACCCAGCTAGGAAGTGGTAGAAATAAGATTTGAACCCTGACAGTCTGGCTGTTGGGCCAGAGTGCTCACAGCAGCCTTTCAACTCAAATGAAACAAATGCACTTAAAAAAAAAGTATCTGCTTATTTATTGGGCTGCATCAGGTCTTAGTCGTGGCACATGAGCTTAGCTGCCTCATAGCATGTGGGGTCAAATTCCCCAACCAGGAATCTAACCCGTGTCCCCGGCATTTCAAGGCAGATTCTTAACCACTGGATCACCAAGAAAGTTTCAACAGATGTACTTTTGTCAGAGATGTCTGGGGCCATCAAACTGAGTCAAATGTCTTTTGGCTTTTTCATTGACAGCACTAGAAAATGCTCACATTATCCAGAATCAAAGAAGGATGATTTTACAGTCAATATACATGCACCAAAGCCAAGAAGTGAACACGTCCATTTCAGAAAAAATTTCAATAAGCAAAAATATCCAATTACCCAAAACACACTTACCAAACATACTGGTTGTTTGAGGTTTTGCTTTATTATCTGTGATAATTGAGAAGCTTCACAAGTGGTTTGAAAAAATGTAAAATGTTTAATAACTCGCCTCTTGAAAGTTTCTCTTAAATTCTAAACTTACCATGGCAGCATTCGAAAGTCTCCAGAGAAGTCTTCATACTTGTAGTTCACCACATGCCAATCTGTGCTATAGGTTTTAATACACTGAAAGAAAATAGGAATCTTTCATTTGAAATGTAGGAAAGGTACATGCACACTGTTTTTATGTCTGGTAATAAGCTGATGGGGCTTCCCTGGTGGCTCAGGGGTAAAAAATCTGCCTGCAATGCAGGAGACTGGGGTTCGATCCTTGGGTAGGGAAGATCCCCTGGAGGAGGGCATGGCAACCCACTCCAGTATTCTTTCCTGGAGAATTCCATGGACAGAAGAACCTGGTGGGCTACAGTCCATGAGGTCACAAAGAATTGGACATGACTGAAGCGACTAAGCAGCAGCAGCAGCAATAAGCTGACAGACTTTTAAAAATCATCTGGGGCATGCTAGTACTGAGATCTTCCTTTGGGGATTAACTGTGTCTTCCTAAACCAGTTGGTGGTAATAAATCCCAATTCACATGTTCTCTTGGACTCTCTGACTTCAAGTCCAAAGAGTATTCAAGTTTATAAGAAAAGACTAAGAATACAAGCTACTTGTAAAAGTATTTAAGCTGTATCCTCTATGTCACATCAAATAGACTTGTTATGTAGGTCAGTTAAATTCTAGTAATTTTGTTTTCCATTTCCACTGGAGTATTTTAATTACAGTATTTACTAAATGAATGAATAATGACTTTTCTTCTGTGGCCTCTGAGCCTCTTACCTCTTTGACAAACAAACTCTGGGCCCTCTTCTCACCATCTTCTGGCACAGTGGACTGGACTGTTCGGCGCTGACGACTGATCACGGAGATCTAGAAGACACAGAATATTCTCGCTATACGAACCAGCCTGAAAAATGCAATTTTGAAGAAGTACTAGTGGACTCACAGATATATCTTCCATTGGAAACATAAGCAGGTCTCGGAGCGGGTCGCTGTAAATCTGAGTTTTTCTTTGGGCGATAACGTTCTCATAGTCCAAGGGCTCAACAACTTTGGTCTTTTCCTTTATAAGAGACACAAAGAAAGTAATACTGTCAAACAGACTGAAGTTCTTTGTCATGTGTCCAAGATACATTATTTCACCAAAGGGATTACTGATAATCAGCACTTAAGGGAGACACTTTTATGAGAGAAACCATCTCTATAATTAGACACACACACCAAATACACACACACACACACACACACACACACACACACATCTCTCTGCTAAAGGCAAGAGCTCAGGAGAGACAGCCCTGTACTCTGCTTGTCCGTGTACCCCCCAACAATTTATTGAATTTAAGACAAAACAAAAAGTGGCCTATTTAGAAGCCTGTGAGTTGATAATGAGTATGCACTATTCACTGGGTAACTGAAAGGGAGGCAGTATCAACATTCCTATGCCCATTCGGTACCAGGCATGCTGTCCAAAGGATGCCTTAAGTTCTGCCATAGCCGGTGAAGGTATGGGTCCTGGAGATGCTTGATTCAGTGGACAGGGCATGAAAGGATGAGGTTCCGGGTGGCAAAGTCAAGGGTCCCTGTGGGACTTGCAGGTGACACAGCCATTGACAGTAGAGTCCAGCCGAGACCAAGGTTACAAGGGTTAGTGACTCTGAGAAATCCAGGCTGTGATTCTTTTAATAAGAGTGATAACAGCATTTACTAAGCCCTTTCTAGATGCCAGGCATCACACCAAGTGCTTTCTCTACAGTTTTTCATGTGAGACTCATAATAACCCAATGAAACAGGTTGAATCTTTGTCCCCACTTTACAGATGAGGAAATCCTGGACTCAAATCAGGTTAAGTAACTTGCCCACCTTTAGAGCTGGAATTTAAACCTGCATCTGACTCCAAAGCTCTGTTCTTTCTACTTCATGCAGCCTTCCGTTGCCTGAGAAATACAGAAAGATACTAAAGAGCAAGGTACTGAACTTGGAATAGGATCCCATCTCCTACCTTCAACAAACCTAAAAGATGCTAACAAAAACAGTATAGAGGTGCCTCAAGAAATTAATAACAGAACTACCATACGATCCAGCAATCCCAATTCTGGATATATATCTGAAGGAAAAGAAATCATTATCTCAAGTTCACTGCAACATTATTCACAATAACCAAAACACGGAAGCAACCTAGATTTCCATCAAGAGAGGAATGGAGTTTTTAACAACATAAAATAGATAGATAGACACACAGATAGAAAGGTTGTTCAGTCACAGAAAAGAAGGAATTCTGCTCCTTGAATAAATCTTGAAGGCATTATGCTAAGTGAAATAAGTCAGACAAATATTATGCAATATCACTTATATGGTAGAATCTAAAAAAAAGTAGAATGGTGGTTGCCAAGGGCAGGGGGATGAGGGAAAACGGGGGAGAACTTAGTCAAAGGGTACAAACTTTCAGTTATAAGTTAAGTTCTCAGGACCTAAAGTACAGCATGCTGACTACACTATATTGTATACTTGAAATTTGCTGACAGTAGATCTTAGACATTCTCTCACACACAAAAAAAGGTAATCATGTGAGGTGATAGATGTATTAATTAACTTGATTGTGGTAATCACTTCCCGATGATACATATATATTAAATCATCATGTTGAAGCTTTTAAACATATACTTTGATTTTTCAATTATATCTCAATAAGTCTGCTGGAACAAAAGATCTGAACAAAGATATACTTTATTTCAAGTCAAATTTGGATTTATTGACCCATGGGATTAAATTAAGCAGATTATCCGTATCATGTCTATAGATATGCATGTGAAATGAGTTGAAACAAAAGAAAAAAACTCTTATTGTGAACGCAGAGATTTTTCTGATAGGAAAATTTGACCCCCTTGTCCCACATCTACCATGTTTCATGGACCCAATGAAAGAACACTGTGAATGCAGCTTCCAGCCCTAACAATCAGTGTGATCCATTTCTCAGAGAAATATGAGAATAAAGTGAATAAAGCCCCATCAGAGAAGGCAAGACTTAGTGAAAAAAATTTCAAAGTCTTGCTTTTGGTGCCAACTATCTTCCCATACAGATTGCAAAAACAGTCCTCAAATTTCAATGTTTAACCTGTTGGATTAGCATCTATTAATCTCTCTGCATAGTAATTTCATAAGTACCTACTCCAAGTAACTTTGAAAAAGAAAAAATCCTCCTTTAGCTTTCTAACGTAGTTGTCAAATTAATATGCTAAAGGATACAGCAAAATGAACCACTTATTTACACGTGCAGTATATGCATTCTAAAAATGAAACTTGCAGTTCTCTGTGTGTTTTAAAGGCCACATATTCGTGTTACAGAAAACAAGGTTTCACTTTTCATAGAAAACCGATTCAACTAAGCATTCTGGGTCTTTGCTCCTATTTCTTTATCAGTGGTAGCTCGAATGCAGAAAAAGGTAGAGTGGTTATTCTGAGTCCCACAAATCTTCCCCTGAAAGAAGATCTAAGCCTGTGAATCAGGCTTCATCTTTTTAAGAGGAAAAAGAGAAGGACTAAGGGCTCCCTCCCATCAGCCAGCTGCCTCTGATCTGAATTTTTTTCTCCAGCCCTCTCCCAGGCATTAAAAGCCCAAACTGTCAGTGGCTACAGTAGGAGTCAGCCCCAAAGAACCCCATCCTACATTTCCCTTCCAGTAGGATTCAGTGTAACTCTGTTGGCATCAGAGACAATGAAAACCTTTGACTTTTAGAATTATCATGATTTAATAGCAGCTCTGCCTGGCAGTCTATGTATAATTTTTTAATTAATTTGCATTGGAGTACAGTTGCTTTACAATGCTGTGTTCATTTCTACTGTACAGCAAAGTGAATCAGGGGATTCATATACAATATATCCCCTTGCCTGGCAGTCTAGAACATAAAATGCTTATCTAACTTTCCTATTTGGCTTTATCATTTGATGATCAAACTTACAGGGTTACCCTAAATAAAGCTTCTATCATACACAAAAAGGGTCTTCCTCTCAGATTTGGGAACTGCCTTCCTGCCAGTTGGTACACTGATTGGCCTGAAAAGGTGCTTTCTCATAACGTAAGAACACTGTTATAATAAATGGTACTTTATAAACATCCAGCTCATAGCAAGCTCCCACTGTGTACTTCTCTAAATTCTGTAGCAGCATTAAGTAAAAGGCAAAAGCATTCATATAATCTGGAGAGAAGCAAGCATATGTTTCAGTCTTCTCTTCTTAAGTAGTGACAGGAAAACCGTCAGCCTAAATTTGGAACCTACTCAGTTTTCACCATGTAGGAGAAAAAAAAAAGGTTTGCCTTTCAAAGTTCATATTCACTGATTCCTGAGGGCTCTTGAAATAACTTGCTGGTTATATTATTAGGGGCTTGGGTGTTGTTTCACTCCAAAATGCCTTTGAAGTTTTAAGAAAATACTTTCAATATATATTCTACCTGTTTCTTAACCCAAACCTGTGAAATAGACAAGGAAAATACTATTGTTTCAAAGTTACACACGAAGAAACTGGTTGAGAGCCTTAAGATCAGCTGTGTATATCCAATGGTAGAATCTGGATTCAAATCCAGGTCTTCCAACTACTGATCCTTTTTCTGTTCTTAGTGTGCATCCATGCTCAGTCGCTCCAGTTGTGTCTGATTCTTTGCAACCCCATGGACTGTAGCCAGCCAGGCTCCTCTGTCCATGGGATTCTCCAGGTAAGAAAACTGGAGTGGGTTGCCATGTGCTTTTCAAGGGGATCTTCCCGACCCAGGGATCAAACCCAGATCTCCAGCGTTGAAGGTGGATTCTTTACCCACTGAGCCACCTGGGAAGCCCCTCTGTTCTTAGCAGTGTCTCCCAACTCAACTTACTCATGTAAAAAGTCTTCAAAAATTTTTGCCACAACTTCTGCACTATTATATACTCCATATTTTTCTTCAAATCTCTTTTCCATTGAAATGGATTTATTGAAACAGTAAACTTCGTATCAGTCCCCCAGAGGAAACTAAGTCAATATTTTCCTAATCCTTAGTAAAATAAAAATTTAAATGTCAATCTCTGTACTGTGGTTTGGGACACAGTACACTCTTCCAGACTTAGGACACTAGGACCAAATCTCAATAGACTTTCATGTATAAACCCTCAAATTGTGAAGAAGTGCACAATTCCACAAATGAAGATAACTTTCTGATTTCTAACATCGATTGAAATGACAGAGATTGAAAAAGGGAGCTCGTCAGTACAGATTCAGATACAGTCTGCTTCTTAGTACAGAGACAGGAAGGCACAAAGACGTATCCTCATTGGGAATCACCAACAGCATCAAACACTGAAGACTTGATGCTTTAGTGGTAGTCCCTGTATATCTACTGCACAGTGTGACTGATCATTCATCATCTCAACTTACGTATGTATCAATGTAAAACCAAGTTTGCAATCCTAAAATCATATGTAAATATGTATATGCAAGTATATCTTCAACCCTCCAACCACTCATGTATTTAAAAGGGAACAGGGACTTCCCTGGTGGTCGAGTGGCTAAGATACCACATTCCCAATGCAGGGGCCCAGGTTCCATCCCTGGTCAGAGAGCCAAATCCGACATGCCACAACTAAGACCTGGAGTAGCCAAATAAATAATAAACACGTAAAAGTAAAAGTGCACGTTACTAGCAAGCTGGCTTAGTACTGGGGTGGGTTGCCACTTCCTTCTCCAGGGGATCTTCCCAAACCAGGGATTGAACCCGGATCTCCCGCATTGGAGGCAGACACTTTAAACTCTGAGCCACCAGGGAAACCATATCATTGGAAACTGTATCATTTCAATTTCATTTTTAAAAAGTAATCATAATCATGTAATATTCTGTTAACAGTGCAAAATCAGCCTGCTGATTTAAATCATTACTTCTGTTTAGATATTACACCAAAGGTCATTCGTTCGCTGGTAAATTTTTGACTTTAGAAACTAGTTCTCCTTAAGAATGCTAAGAATGTCTCTTCTACAAGTCTGCAGTGAACACTGCTTGACAGAATCCCTTCTGTATCACACTGGGAGAGAGAGCAGAGCAGGCAGAAGGCTTAGCAGTGGGGCATGGAGCCAATTCAAAATCTCCCCCTGCCACCTCCTTCTCCACATTAAGTTTTGGTGCCAGAAGGAGAGCGGCAACAACTGGTTTAAGAAGGAGAATGATGGCGACCAAAAGTTAGAAGCTGATTTTCGCAGTATTGTGATCAGACTATGGTTTCAATGGCATCTGAACAGACTTATATTGAAAATAACAACCATCTTAGAAAAGAAGGAAGACACAAATAGAGGGGGTTACTCCATGCATCTCTCCTTCCCACCCGTTGCCCACTTCCCTCCCTTGGGAATGACTCCAGACACCCACTAAGAGATTTAGCTCCCCTTTTGTTTCAGACATTTGGAGCCAGGTTTGGAAGGCTTTCTCTACAGAGATCTCAAAATAACACTTTACGCTCAAAATGGCCCACTGGGGACATGCTGCTTCCAGCAATGCAGAAAAGAAAGTGGGTTGGGGGGCAGAGCACTCTTATCAAGTCCCTGCTAAGCTCCAGGCTTTGTGCTAGCCCTGGGTGGCTCAACTGGTAAAGAATCCGACTGCAATGAGGGAGGATCTGGGTTCGATCTCTGGGCTGGGAAGATACTCTGCAGAAGGGAAAAGCTACCCTAGTGAAGAGAAAAGCTACCCTCTTCAGTATTGTGGCCTGGAGAATTCCATGGGCTGTATAGTCTGTGGGGTCACAAAGAGTCAGACACGACTGAGCAACTTTCACTTTCACTTCACTTTGAGGAGCTCATGATCTACAGGGGGAGGTTGATAAAGCCAAGACAGCTGTGATCACAGAAACTGTTATACTTGATCACAAGTATAACACTTGATCTGTTTAACTTGATCACAGAAACTGTTATAATTTGAAGCCCCATTTGGCTTCCACACGTGTCAGACCCTTTGATATGACATTTTCTTCCAACAAAACGACTGCACAAGTGTTCTTGCACATTAAAGTGTGCGAGCCCATCTATTCACATGTATAGCAATCAGAAGAATTCCCCTATATGGCTACACATGGTCTCGGATCATTTCATCTTCTACTTTTGTTGATAAATTCTGTAAGGTTGGAGACTAGGTATCTGTCAAGAGTGGCGGGATGGTAGAGAGCAGCAAAATTTGAGCTGCAACTAGCAGAAATGACAAACGTCACCACTGTAGACTAGAGATTTCTAGAGGGGGACTCTACACAGCATGGCAACAAAGGAACATGACTGTGAGGAATTTTTCATAAGGTTCATGTCAAGAGTATCTGGCTTTATTATGCCCTTGTCTTTTGTCAATCATATGATTACCTTTCACCAGGTCATTTCTTTTCCTTTTTCCAAATAGGAACTCAAGTACCAAAAGAGCTTTGAATTAATATAAACTGGATGATGATGCTAGTGGAGGGAAGGCCATCTTTTCAGTTAGTACAACCGACTTGGCAAAATAGACATGAACATATTTTAATAAAGATTATTTTTCAGGACAGATCTTGGCACAGATACCCACTTACAAATCTCATTCAAGACACTGACCTTTCTTACAGCTAACAAACAGCTAAAGGGAAAATCATACTTTTCATGAGACCATGGGTAATGCTCATTCCTAATTTCTACCTTGGCTCTCACATTCTTCCTGTGAGAGTCCAACCTCCAACCTCTCTCATCCACAGCCCTTAACGTCTTTCCCAACTACTGTGGCATTTACTCACGTAGAGCTGTAATTGCATTGTGGGTACTTTGCATATTAGACTCCTTAGCAAGATCGTAAACACCTGGAGGAGAAAACAATGTCTGTACATTAGCTATCCCTTACACTGAGCATAATATACACTAAGTATTTTATATCTATTATCTCACTTAATTCCTGCAAAACCTCACAGGAGGTTCTTTTATTATGCCCATTTTACAGATGAGGAAACTGAGGCTCAGGCAGGTCCAATGCCACATATTAGCAGAGCTGGGATTCAAATCTATATCTATCTGATGGACTCCAGAACCAGTATTCCTAACCATAATACACACAAACAAATATAAAACATTTCCCCATCCTCGATCCTACCATGTTTAATTCCCTTGTACAGACTTAGCAATTTAGGATTTGCTGGCCCTGACTCAAACTACACTTTCTTTTTTTTTTTTTTTTTTACCAAAGTGAGATCTTGCCTTCTCATCGCCCTGATGATACTGAGCATGACTGGCTTATGGAACTTGTAATTGGATAAGAAGTTTTACATTTCTTAATTGTTGCTTCCAATTTAGCATTTGCCATCAGTGAGTAGGGATTAGCACCTCAGGTCTTTTACTTTGGGGCAGGAGTTGGCAGATTCAACTTCAAATGGGTAAGAATCAGATTACAAAAAAAACAACAGTAAGATGTTGTCAAGGGACCGTGTCTAATTCACCTCAGTATCCTCCATAGAACCTAGAAGAGAGTCGTGAGAACCACAAAGCCAGACAATAAAACAAAGAGACTGATCTTTTACACGTATGCTTTCCCAGCCCAAATGGCAGCACACAAGAAGAGAGGGACAGCTCATTGATTGCTAAGGCTTTCAGAATTCATTTTCAGATCTCAGTTTCAATTTGATTTTTGATTCTGAGAAATCAGCAAAATGAGATTCTAAAGGCATTTAAATCTGAGGAAAAAGAAAACTCATTTTTTTTTTTCCTCTTTAGAGTTTTCGCCTAGGGAGGAATTCTTTTTAAACGCCAAATTACTTTTCTAAGTCTATTTGGCTATTTATACAAACTCAAGAACTATTTTTTAAAACCTACAAAGAATTTATATATTTTTTAAAATCACAAAATAGACAAGTCTTGATATATCATCTATGATTAATTCAAACTCAGTTAACAAGTGTTTTCATTACAGGCAACTCAAATATTATGCAAGTAATATAGATTATCTACAGATGAAAAAATAAAATTTTGATGCACTCTATACCCCAAAACTTGATTTAAACGGATAATTATAAGTATACTCAATATGCTGGCTGACAGGTAGGAAACCTGATTTGAATCCAGTCACTCCCTTACTTTTTGTGTTTACTTTGTGCTAATTAGTATTTAAATGACTCAAAGATAGGACAAAAAGAGGTAAAAAGAAAGGCTTGAATAAATTGAGAGAATAGTGAAGTAGCTTTTTAAAACTAGAAGCACAGTTTGTATTCTTTAGCAAACCATTATTGACAAAAAGAAAAATGCAACCTGGTTATATGTAATGGCTTTCTTTCGGCTTGCTTTCTAGCCAACCAAAGAATTTAACATGTTCACATAGACATACAAAATTACTGCAGATAATTCATTCATGCAAGAAGAAATTAGACTATGTGTCCATCAAATAATTTAAAACCTGCCTCAGATCTTGGTTCCCACTCCAGTAATGACATAAAAGAAACCTTGTTGACTTTTTCTTGAATTTGACAAACACAACTATAACATACCTTGCATTCTTAAGCAGAACAAAATGTAAAATGCACTGATGTTCGACGGGTCTACGTATTGAGCCAGCTAGATTACTTACACTCCATGAAAACAGAAAAACCCAAAGGTCCTGTTTGTGTCATTTGAACACAACAGGACAAATCTATTTCATTAAAAAAGCTCTGTAACCTATAAATCAGCCACTCATCATTTTCCACACTGGATCCAACCACTGGTCTACCCATTCAATTAATTTGCTTCTGACAATGGAGTAAAGAAGACTGATGGGCCCCATTTTGAAAACCAACCTTTAAAGGAGCAAAGACACACCCTTCTACAAATACTTTCATTTTCCACAATCAGTCATATTGGATCTATCCATTAATCGAAATTCTGCCTTTTTTTCTCTTTTTGTGGGGAGGGGAAATCCGGGGGTGGACTTCGCTGGTGGCTCAGACGGTAAAGAATCTACTTGCAATGCAAGAGACTTGGGTTCAGTCCCTGGGTTGGAAAGATTTCCTGGAGAAGGAAATGGCAACCCACTCCAACATTCTTGCCTGGAGAATCCCTCAGAGAGAGGAACCTGGGAGACTACAGTCCATGGGGTCGCAAAGAGTTGGCATGATTGAGCGACTAACACTTTCACACTTTTATTCTCACACTTTCTGCCTTTTTTGAATATCCTCAGTTCATACCACTTCATAATACATTCTAAAGCTATATGAAATAAAGTGAGAGCTCCTTTGATTTTTCTTAAGTTTACCTCTTTAAAAAATCAGGAGATGCCCTACTTCTTGCTATATATAATTATTTCAGTATACGGTGACCTGAGCCATGTTTATCCTATCTACCCACTTGTGATTAAAGAGATAGACCTTCTTCCAGTAGGTTCTGCCTTTTGGTGATGTGAGGCAGGAGTCTATACATCATGCTGCTTATCATGCCCTGTATCTTATTGTCCTTCCTACGTCCTGGGAGGACTGTTCACAGTGTTTAGTCTACAGTCACTCCCACGCTGCTTTAGCAGAGAGTAATCAAGCTCAGAGCCTACTCTCAGGTTAGTAAGTTTCAGTGACCTCTCCAGCTCTTATCTATTCAGAAATTCATCTCTCACTTTCCTGTCCACATTTTCCAGCATCCTTCGGGTAATCACCCCTTGGCTCCTCAGCATTTTTACACATCTTCCTCTAAACAAACAAACAAAAAAATGCCTATCTGTAATCCTTGTTTCTTTCTTTAAGCCAATTTCCTCCTAACCAGTCTCACTTCCTTATACCTAAAAAGACCCCCCCACTATTTAGGAAGAGGAGTTCCCAGGACAGCAACCATGGCGGCCCTCACTAGAATGGTTAGGTGTCAGTGTGTGAGGAGCCCACGCTTCAGCCAGAGTCCACTGATAGGCCTGGTACAAAAGTGAAGTTTGCTGCCCTGTCACTCCCTGACGGCTCTTTTGGAGCTCTTACAGAAACACAAAACACACAGCTTAGTTCTGACGGTCCCTGAGCATCCACCCTGTGCCAGACAGTGGGCTACAGAGCTGAGAAAACAAAGATGGGCAAGATGTGGGTGCTGCCCTTCAGGAATTCACGAGCTTCAGAGGGAAGACAGACCTCCTCAATAGACAGTTAAAATTCGACGGGATAAGGGGATATGGAGAAGGCTGTGGGAATGCAGATTCATTCCATGGGTGAAGGAGGCTCAGAGAAGACGTCACATGTGTGCTGAGCCTTGAAGGCCTGAATAAAACTGCCCGTGGCAGGCCAGGTGGAGACAGGTATGGCAGGCAAACACGAAAGCAGAAGTAATAGAAGAGGATGCGAATTGATGTGTTCAAGGGGTCTGGGGACACACAGAATAAGGAGAAATGGTCGAGATGAGCTGGAAAGGCATGATTACAGAGGACCACAGATGCCAAGGCCATGAGATTGGACTGCTTCATAGTATAGGCCATGGGGAGCCAGCAGAGGTTTCTAAGCAGGGGAATGACATGAACAGATGTTTTACTCATATTTATGCACGGAAAGCCAGGAGGTCAGCGCTAATGGAAATTAATCCATAAAATGACAGCATAGGCTGAAAATTTGCCCCATTGTCTACTTTTTCCAGGAGCAATACACAGAATTATGGAAAACTACTCATTACAGTTGCATACAAAACTACTGAGGAAAATAAAGTCAGGGTTCTGTTTCTGTGAGGAGCTTTTCTTTCAGAGAAAGAAATGCTTGCTTATATCTTCCTTGTGTGACAGAGATTAATTTGCCTGAGCATTTTATTTTGAAAATATCAACTGCCAATTTGCACTTCATGTGTTTCCCACACCTTTTCAATGGCTAATTTGATTCAAAATGCTTAAATTTTCAGTGAAACGTAAGGTGGATCACAATATTTCTTTGTTTAAACCCCTTTAAGGGGTCAACACAGCCTGCAGAGTTGGTGATTTGCAAAGCAGAGAAAAATGTTGGGGTAAACAATGGGAAGGACTGAATAAAAATGTCCTATGTTTTCCTTGAGAAATACAGAATATATTAATATAATCAGCAATAAGTTTTTTTAATTAAAAAACAAAACCATAGCCTACAGAAAAAGGTTGGCTCTGGTTAGTAAGGCTTATAAGATCTGGCCTCCACTCCCAGCCTCTGACCCCACCCTCTAATCCACACCCGCCTACCCTGTGGGCAGAGCTCCTAAGAGCCGTGTTATCCACCTTTGCTGCTCCTCTGCCAGTTCTCCCCGCAACCCCACCGCAAGACTTCATGAAGCTGCCCATCTTTCTAGGTACAAATGGCCACTCCCTCCTACCCAGTGCTACCCACCTCCTCAAACCCAGAGGTAGGACCTGTACCTCCTTCCCCATCTTAGTCCCATGATGAAGTGCTATGGTGCCCATTTCCTTTTCCACCTCTCCCCTCACTAGAATGAAAGCTCTGTGACTCAAGGGTCTTTGTCTTATTCTTGGCTCTATCCTCATCACCCTCAAATTATTATCTTAAATGACTGAACGAACAAAGTATGAAACCACTGTGATTATCTTTCTAATCTCAACATTGATATTTTCTGGACTTCCCTGGTGGTCCATAGGATAAGAGTCCACCTGCTAATGCAGGGAACACGGGTTTGATCCCTGGCCCAGGTAGATTCCACATGTGGGGCAACTAAGCCTGTGTGTCCCACAGCAACTAAGCCCAGGTGCCCTAGAGCCTGTGCTCCACCACAACTAGGGAAAGCCCGCAGGCAGCAACAAAGAGACTCAGTGCAACCAAAAAGAAAATAAAACGATTTTCTGCCTCTTCCAATCTTTCAAGAGGATTCAAATCTACCAAATGCTCACTGAAAAACACACATTTGAGTAGCCGTCCAAAGCAGCCAGACTACTGAGCACTTTAATAACATGAATCATCACTCATTCTTTTTTGACAAAGTCACAACATCATATATGAAGTTTTCATAGAATCAGACACCTGCATGAAGAAACGTAAAGTGTCAGGGGGTAGAAAATCGTGCTGGTTGGACATGTGAATTAGACTTGAGAGAAAGTTGATGACTCCAGAAAAACTCTTTTTGTGCTTGTAACAGTTCTCCCATTGCCAAACTTCCTCCTGAGCAACCTCTCTCTCTCCCCATCCCTCCCCTCCCTTCAGCTCACATTTTCTCGGTGTGCTGAAGGTGCCTACAGGTACATTTTCTGGCTGCCTTCCCTAAAAGTAACTGAAAGTGCAATTCATCACACATGCAAAGAACCACTAGCAAGAAGCACCCCCATTTTGTGATGCTCATCTGACGCAATGACACTGTGAGACTCCAGACTCAGCACAACCCTCCCTCTACAAGCCTCTACCTATAACATGTGGCTGGACCACTGTCATAATGATCGAACTCTCTTTCCTAGAAAAGAATCTCCCCATGTTGTCCCCAGGACCATCTCCAACTAGGCTAACATCCCCCTTGCCAAGTCTCTCCATATGACAGCACATTCCTATCCTGTGTTCATTTTCATTTCAACCTGGACCCCCTGGTCAATAGCACTCTCATTAGTCCTTTGTCATTCGGAACCACATCCATGGCCACTCCCCAGCACTACATCAAACCCCTCCTTGCTTGTCTTTACTGCCACAGGAAAAAATCCTAACTGGGTGCTCAGGGCCTTCACTTACAGGGATAACAAATCCTTGGCTCAGCTGGGCTCTCAGTCTCCTCGAGGATTTTACTTACTCCTTGTCAGCACACCATGACCTAAAGAATCTGCAGTCCCCACTGGCACTGACAAAATTCATATAACCCTATATCTTTCCTGATTGATTTAGCAGTCAACTCCTTTCTGGGTGCCACTTTCTCCACTCCTAATTTGCTTCCTAATCTGGAGTCTCTAAATGATCCTTGGATGGGCTACATGGGATCTATGAAAGTCTGAAATTATATGAAAAATGTATGAACATCTTTATAGGAAAAGGACCCAGAGCTTTCCCTACCTCAAAGCAGTGTGTGATCCAAGAAAGGCTAAGATCTACTGCCTTACTAACTGCGTATAAACAGGTCACACTTTTTTATATAAGATTTATTGATTTTGTGTAATTATAAAGCAATACATGGGACTTTCCTAGTGGTCAGTGTTGAAAAACGTGCCTGGCAATGCAGGGAACACAGGTTTAATCCCTGGTGGGAGAAGATTCCACATACCATGGGGCAACTAAGCCCGTGCACCACAAGTACTGAGCCTGAGCTCTAGAGCCCACGAGCTACAACTACCGAAGCTCACACATCCTAGAGCCCATGTTCCGCAATGAGAGGCCATCAAAATGAAGAACCAGCACAGCCAAAAATAAATACTGATTTTAAAAATGTTTAATTAAAGCAATATATATTCATTAAAGGATCTTTAATCTAAAGAAGATCTTTAATGTAAAGAAGAAAATAAAAGTTACTTAGAATTCCATCATTCAAAGAGGACCGCTATGAGTGACCATTTTGATGTTCCTCTATCTCTTTTCTATTTTCTCTCCTTTTAAACTGGATTCATACTATTGATTTCTGATAGTTACAGTGTTCCAAATAACATAAAAAACTTCAGAGTACAAGGAATTTGGGACTAGTGTTCAAAAATTCCTTTGATTTTCAAGTGCACCCACCAACAAAATTTCTTGAGCACTGCTATGTGTATGACATACCACTCCAAAAGTCAAGAGGTAAATAAAGCCTTATCCAAGTTTTCACACAAAGTGTTTAAAAATTCTAGGGATTTCAACAATCTGTGTAAAGCTCCAGCCTAAGAAAAAGAACATTTTAGTTTACAATGACTGGACCTATATCAACCAGAAAAAAGGGGAGGCAGGTGGCAACAATGACTTAATCATAGACTTGAAAGAATGCAATTAAAACCACCAGAAGTCAGGTTTTTAAAAAAATGGTTTTCCTTTACTACCAAAACATTTTTCTTTTATCACCTAATGATAAAAAAAAAAACAGGTGATTAAAAAAACACATGAGATGGGACTATAGAGTAAAGGCCCAGGTCATCTCACATGACTCATAAACTCATTCTGAGGAAAATTCCCTGTGTTTTGAGCAATGACATTAGGAAATAATTGTGTGGCTTCCTATGGCGACTGTTCAAAGGACAGCACTTGTGTGCTTGTGGAATTCCGCTGTGTTGAAAGAGGATGATCAGTGTAATTACTTCACTGCCACTGCTTACATATTTCACAATCAAGATAATTCTGGAAAAACAGGATTATTGCTTCTTTGCTTTAAATACATATAGGCAGAGGACAAGCCAACTGAAAGATTTCTTATCTCAAGTCCACTCCCTCCAATACAATTTTCAACTTACATTTAAGTATTATTCCATTTTCCAGCAGGAAAGCAAGTAAGTCTCTTTGCACAATTCAAGGCTGAACCCAGTGAAATTCTCTAGAACTTTCTCTCTGTCACCCCATACCATGCTAAACCATTGAGCCTTTTCCTCATTCCTCTGACCATTGGAAGTCTCTCTGAGGGAGTGATCCAGGCCTGACCCCATCAGAGTTTGCCAGAATATACTGGAATTGACTGGAGAAGGCACAGCCTCTGGTCAGGTCAAAGGCTCAGCCTTGCTTTCTTGTCAACACCACAACGTGACCGCAGCTTCTTGCAGGCTCTAAGTGAGGTAGTCACGCGGCAAGCAGACAGAGGCAGCCCCACTGCAATGCCTCAGCATCTTTTTCTTCTTCAGGGCCAGGGCCCCTTTCAGAAGACCCTGGAGCAGCCAGTGGACAGGATGGTTGAGAGTGGATGCGAGAGTTAAGAGCCCTTTTTAGGTCACCACAGATCACTGAGCAGTGATAAAGAACCCAACTGCCAATGCAAGAGACATAAGAGACACAGGTTCAATTCCTTGGTCAGGAAGACCCCCTGGAGGAGGGCATACCAACCCACTCCAGTATGCTTGCCTGGAGAATCCCATGGACAGAGGAGCCTGGTGGGCTACAGTCCACAGGGTCATAAAGAGTCGGACACAACTGAAGCAACTTAGCTAGCTAGCTAGCTAGTAAAAGTCGCTTAGTCATGTCCAATTCTTTGCAACCCCATGGACTGTATCAGCTCAGTTTAACTAGCTAGCTAGAGCACTGAGCAAAGTGAAGTGACTCAGTCGTGTCCGACTCTTGTGACCCCATGGACTGTAGCCATCAGGTTTCTCTGTCCATGGGACTTCCCAGGCAAGAATAGTGGAGTGGGTTGCCATTTCCTTCTCCAGGAGATTTTCCCGACCCAGGGATTGAACCTGGGTCTCCTGCATTGTAGGCAGACGCTTTACCATCCACCACCAGGGAAGTCCTACGGAGCAAAAGGAAATCCAAAAAAAGAGGCAATATATGTATACATACAGCTGATTCACTCTGCTAAACAGTAGAAACTAACACAACATTGTAAAGCAACTATACTTGAATACAAATCAGTAATTTACAAACTCTTGGACTTTCCTAGTGGACCAGTGGTTAAGAATCTGCCCGCCAATGCAGGGGGCACAGTTCCAATCCCTGGTCCAGGAAGAGCCCACATGCTTGGAGCAACTAAGCCCATGCACCACAAGTACTGAAGCCTGTGTGCCCTAGAGCTTGTGCTCCAACAATAAGAGAAGCCACCGCAATGAGAAGTCCTCGCCCTGCAACTAGAGAGTAGACCAAACTCACGGCAACTGGAGAAAAGTCTGCACGCAGCAAAGAAGACCCAGCACAACCAAAAAATAAAGAAAAGAAAATTGCTAAAACATCTCCTCTACTTGTACAAGACATGAACCTTATCTACTCAGCCTTGTGGCACTGGGAGCTCACTGTGGGCAGATTCTCATTCTTTTTCACCTTCATGTTCCTAGTGCTTTGCACAGTAGAGGAGGCACAAAATAAGTGTCTGGTATCAGCTGATTGAGTCAAGTATATGAAACCAGAAATGATCTAAAGACTTTTCCTGTTGTAATATTCTATAAACTGTAAGCAGGCATCCTTCTGTAGGCAAGAAAAAGTTTTCAGAAGGTTTTTTCAATAAAAACTTTGCAAAGAATTTATTCTATCTATATTTCAAATTGCTATAATATTTCCTATAAATAAAATATCACCTTAAAACGATCAAAAAAAAAAAAACCAAAAAACAGAGCCCTCAGATTCTCTTAGAATGCCACAATCAACATATGAGGGACTTGAGTCCATTCTCCAGGGCTCAGTGTGTCGCACAGAAAGACCAAAGACTTTAAAGCCTTTTTATAGACTTTTCATTGTACTACAGCTGGAAAGTAAGACCTGCTGACCCATTAGGTCCCCACGATGTGCTCAACAGCTTTGCAACTCGACACCGACTTATTTCTTTTCTGTTTGGGGATTGTCTAAGGTGCTGAAATTTCATGGGGGAATAAGTAGGTGCTACTGTACTACCTATACCAGAAGCAGTAGAAAGTCACGGTCATTTTACTGACAAGAGAGTAGTTAAAAGTAAAAATGGTCAGACTTTCCTGGTGGTCCAGTGGTTAAGAATCCACCTGCCAATGCAGGGGACACTGGTTTGATCCCTGGTCCTTGAAGATCCCAGTGCCTCAGAGCAACTAGGCCTGTGTGCCACAATTTCTGAAGCCCACGCTCCAAAGCCCATGCTCCACAACAAGAGAAGCCACCACAATGAGAAGCCCATGCATCGCAACTAAAGAAGAGCCCCTGCTCACTACAACTAGAGAAAGTCCCCTACCCACAACAAAGATGCAGCCAAAAAAAAACAACAACTGTATTTTTAAAAAGTAAACACGGTCAAACGAAACCATTAAAGATTTTGGTATTCTGAATGACAAGATTATGGATGAATTTTTCTTCTTTTTTCTGTTTTCCCCCCAATTTTTCTAGCACAAACATGTATTGCTATTATAATCCAAAAACATAAAATTAACTTTATTAGCTTTTTATTATGGTAAAATATACATAAAATTTACCATTCTGACAATATTAAGTGTACACTTCACTGGCATTCAGTACATTTACATTGTTCTGCAACCACCACCATTATCCATGTCCAATTTTTTTCATCATCCAAAACAGAAACTCTGTAGTCATTAAACCCTAACTCCCCCTTCAACCCAACCACTGGGAACCTCTGATCTATTTTTGCCTCTATGAATTTGCTTATTTTAGGTATGTCATACAAGTAGAATCATATATAACTGGCCTTTTGTGTCTGGCTGATTTCACTTCACTCAGTTCAGTTCAGTCGCTCAGTCGTGTCCGACTCTTTGCAACCCCATGTACCGCAGCACACCAGGCCTCCCTGTCCATCACCAACTCCCGGAGTCCACCCAAACCCATGTACATCACGTCAGTGATGCCATCCAGCCATCTCAGCCTCTGTCATCCCCTTCTCCTCCTACACTCAATCTTTCCCAGCATCAGGGTCTTTTCAAATGAGTCAGCTCTTCGCATGAGGTGGCCAAAGTATTGGAGTTTCAGTGTCAACATCAGTCCTTCCAATGAACACCAAGGACTGATCTCCTTCACAATGGACTGGATGGATCTCCTTGAAGTCCAAGGGACTCTCAAGAGTCTTCTCCAACACCACACTTCAAAAGCATCAATTCTTTGGCACTCAGCTTTCTTTATAGTCCAACTCTCACATCCATACATGACTACTGGAAAAACCATAGCCTTAACTAGAAGGACCTTTGTTGGCAAAGTAATGTCTCTGCTTTTTAATATGCTGCCTAGGTTGGTCATAACTTTCCTTATAAGGAGTAAGCATCTTTTAATTTCATGGCTGCAATCACCATCTGCAGTGATTTTGGAGCCCAGAAAAATAAAGCCAGCCACTGTTTCCACTATTTCCCCATCTATTTGCCATGAAGTGATAGGACCAGATGCCATGATCTTAGTTACCATGATATTAATATTTTCAAGGTTCATCCATATTACAGCATGTGTCAGAATTTCATTCCTTTTAAAGGCTGAATATGATTTCACTGTACGTATGTAGAATGCTTTGTTTATGATGGACATTTGGGTTGTTTCCACCTTTTGCCTATGGTGAATAACAGGATATGAACACTGATAGGATGTGTTGATAGGAACACTGGTGTACGAGTATCTGTATGAACCCCTGCTTTTTCTTTGGGGTTCACAATCTAGAAGTTGGATTGCTGGATAATACAGTTGTTAGAAGAAGCAGAGTGACTGAAACTACCCACCCTGGCCAGGCACCATAGTAACCATTTACATGATCTTTTTTATGACAGGAGGTCCTGGTAAGGAACACAGAACTAATAGGCCACCACCAATCAGAAGAGTTCAGGAAAGGTCAAAAGGAAACACCACACATCCGACCACCTCCCAGAATCCTTCTCACTGGCATCCATCTTGGCTGAACAAGGCATGGACTTAGAGTCCACAAGGAAGGACTCTGAGTCAAAATGATTGGCTAAAGATGACCCAGAAACTAATCCCATCACTATAAAACCCAAGACTGTGAGCCATGTGGCAGGGCAGTTCTCCTCGCTTCCCTTCCCTACTGCTCTCCACCTGGGCGCCCTTCCCAATAAAATCTCTTGCTCTGTCAGCACATGTGTCTCCTTGGACAATTCACTTCTGAGTGTTAGACAAGAGTCCAGTTTGGGGCCCGTAATGCCTAGATGTCTGCAGGTGGCAGGAGACGTCTGTAAGGCCACCCCTTTTGCAACAAATGGTGACTCTGGCAGGACTCTTCATTGACCATTCAGGGTACTCAGAGACCAGCTTGCCTACCAATGGACCAGACCCACCGGCTGCAATTGGGACCCTTTTGTCCCTGGTCTCCTCCTGACTAGGACAACTGGCCAGAGTGCCCTGACCCAGTAAGGAACAAGAGACTTTATTGACCTCTCTCCCCTTCTCTGTCCTTAACCCTTCCTATTCTACCCCCTTTGTCTTGTCCCCCAGTCCTAGATGCAGGAATTGGCCAAAGGGACTCAGCCTGAGCTGGGGATTGGAGACTGATCACCTCCTCTTGGCAGAGAACTCGAATTCTGGTTCTGTTCTGGTATGGTTTCTGGTAAGGTCAAGTTCCAGTCCTCCTTTCTCTGAAGGCCCAGGGTAAAGTCCCGTAATGCCTAGATGTCTGCAGGTGGCAGGAGACGTCTGTAAGGCCACCCCTTTTGCCCTCCTCTCCCGCCTCCTCCCCCTTCTTCTTTCAACCTGGCTTCCTTTCCTCCCTTTGAAATGTTTGAAGACCGAGAAATTTTCATTTACTCTGTTAGTACTTGGATCTGGAGTTCTATGTCTCTATAGGAGGTTTTCTGAGAGACTGTAATCTTATATTTAAGTGTCTGATGAGGACTGCCATATCTGTGTGTATATGTTTTATATTCTGTGTTCTGTGTTATGATTTGTGATGGCCATTTTGCTTTGTCTGGCCACCATTTGGTTTAGACCTGCCGCCATTTTGTTAGAACTTGATTTTCTTTCCCTGTACCTTGAGACCAGGGCTCTCAGGAACACTTATCTAGACCATCTCTAACTCCTGAGACTGAGGAAAAATGGGAAAAAGCCTTTAAAAGTTTTATTTATTCCAACTGTTATCTATAAACTTGTAAATTTTATACTGTACTATCTAATTCATGACTAAGCTTAGAAAATGAAGCTAGATCTTGTGTTGTGTCTGTCTGAATATGTCTCGGTATGTCTTTGTCTCTGGATAATATTTTTTGAGATTAATTTGTAAATGAGCTGTATTTAATTGGCTTAAAGAAAAGTAAGCATTTACAAATCAAATAATTCTAAAAAAATACATTCCAAGTTCAAGTGAACTGGGAAATATTCAGTATTAAATACCTGATATTAATGTTTGTTGATCTATCTAATACAGACATGTCTTAGAGTAATTTACATTAAGTACAATATTTCCATTGTACCCTGGTATAATATGTTAAATATTATCATATCTGTTACAAGTTTGTCAACAAGGAAATTACCTCCAGTGAAGAAACTTCTAAAAAAATGTAAATGAGAAGTGAGCCATAGATAAACTCTACTAAGAATAATTATGCTTTCGGGGAATATCTGTCTAAAATAGTCTCTCCAGATTGGGATAACTTAAATTTCTAAGGGTTGTGCTAAACTAAGTGTTGGAAGTCTATTGAATAGTTAGGTCATTTCCAAATAAAATAAGATTTTGAAACATTTACTACTAAACACTGATTTCCTTTTACAGAGAAACTAAAGAGATTTGGGACTATAAATGAATAATGTTTGGTGCCATCCTAAAATGTTCTAAGAAAGCAAAGGTTTTAGAAATTATCACTGGTATTTATGCTCAGGAATCTATAAAATGCTAATATAAAAGTTAGTTCCTGGTTGCTAAAGGAAAGAAGTGTGTTTTCAGTAAAAAAATAAAAAAAAAGTATAAAAAAATACTGAAAAGAGTCATACATGATCAGTATTTTCTAAAATTGGATTACAGTTAGTTAGATAAATGGATTTTGTTAGGACTGACACAGCCATAGGAAAACTGGTTAGAGCCAACTAACTTTCACAAGTTAACTTTCACAAGACCCTGAGCCTCGGTATATACGCCCATTGTGACATATCAACAAGCAAAATGATACACCCATCAGCACTGATTCTAAACCCTTTTAATTGATCTTTTTGATAAAACTTCCTAAATCAAATTCTGTTAAAGTTCCTTTGACCTCTAGCTCACTTTGGGGTACTTCAGAGGGCCCCTGAAACATCCCAAAGAGAAATATTAAACTAATTGTGTTTATTTGGTTGGTTAAATTACATGAAAAATATTATCAAATGAGTAATAAATCCGCTCACGTTATAGTATATGGTAAATATTACTAATATAGGTACCCTAGAAATTATATGGAGTTCTTAACATTCTAATATGTCCTGGTATTCTAATAGAAAACCTAAACAAAGGTCCGTCTAGTGAAGGCTATGGTTTTTCCAGTGGTCATGTATGGATGTGAGAGTTGGACTGTGCAGAAAGCTGAGGGCCGAAGAATTGATGCTTTTGAACTGTGGTGTTGGGAAAGACTCTTGAGAGTCCCTTGGACTGCAAGGAGATCCAACCAGTCCATTCTGAAGGAGATCAGTCCTGGGTGTTCTTTGGAAGGAATGATGCTAAAGCTGAAACTCCAGTACTTTGGCCACCTCATGCAAAGAGCTGACTCATTGGAAAAGACCCTGATGCTGGGAGAGATTGGGGGCAGGAGGAGAAGGGGATGACAGAGGATAAGATGGCTGGATGGCATCACCAACTCGATGGATGTGTTGGCAAAGTAATATCTCTGCTTCTCAATAGGCTATCTAGGTTGGTCATAAAGTTCCTTCCAAGGAGTAAGCATCTTTTAATTCCATGGCACAGTCAACATCTGCACTGATTTTGGAGCCCAGAAAAATAAAGTCTGACACTGTTTCCACTGTTTCCTCATCTATGTCCCATGAAGTGATGGGACCAGATACCATGATCTTTGTTTTCTGAATGCTGAGCTTTAAGCCAACTTTTTCACTCTCCTCTTTCCCTTTCATCAAGAGGCTTTTTAGTTCCTCTTCACTTTCTGCCATAAGGGTGGTGTCATCTGCATATCTGAGGTTATTGATATTTCTCCCGGCAATCTTGACTCCAGCTTGTGTTTCTTCCAGCCCAGCATTTCTCATGATGTACTCTGCATAGAAGTTAAATAAGCAGGGTGACAATATACAGCCTTGACGGACTCCTTTTCCCATTTGGAACCAGTCTGTTGTTCCATGTCCAGTTCTAACTGTTGCTTCCTCACCTGCATACAGGTTTCTCAAGAGGCAGGTCAGGTGGTCTGGTATTCCCATCTCTTTCAGAATTTTCCACAGTTTATTGTGATCCACACAGTCAAAGGCTTTGGCATAGTCAATAAAGCAGAAATAGATGCTTTTCTGGAAGTCTCTTGCTTTTTCCATGATCCAGCAGATGTTGGCAATTTTATCTCTTGTTCCTCTGCCTTTTCTAAAACCAGCTTGAACATCAGGAAGTTCATGGTTCACGTATTGCTGAAGCCTGGCTTGGAGAATTTTGAGCATTACTTTACTAGTGTGTGAGATGAGTGCAATTGTGCGGTAGTTTGAGTATTCTTTGGCATTGCCTTTCTTTGGGATTGGAATGAAAACTGACCTTTTCCAGTCCTGTGGCCACTGCTGAGTTTTCCAAATGTGTTGGCATATTGAGTGCAGCACTTTCACAGCATCATCTTTTAGGATTTGAAATAGCTCAACTGGAATTCCATCACCTCCACTAGCTTTGTTCGTAGTGATGCTTTCTAAGGCCCACTTGACTTCACATTCCAGGATGTCTGGCTCTAGGTGAGTGATCACACCATCGTGATTATCTGGGTCATGAAGATCTTTTTTGTGCAGTTCTTCTGTGTATTCTTGCCACCTCTTCTTAATATCTTCCGCTTCTGTTAGGTCCCTACCATTTCTGTCCTTTATCGAGCCCATCTTTGCATGAAATGTTCCTTTGGTATCTCTAATTTTCTTGAAGAGATCTCTAGTCTTTCCCATTCTGTTGTTTTCCTCTATTTCTTTGCATTGGTCGCTGAGGAAGGCTTTCTTATCTCTTCTTGCTATTCTTTGGAACTCTGCATTCAGATGCTTATATCTTTCCTTTTCTCCTTTGCTTTTCGCTTCTCTTCTTTTCACAGCTATTTGTAAGGCCTCCTCAGACAGCCATCTTGCTTTTTTGCATTTCTGTTCCATGGGGATGGTCTTGATCCCTGTCTCCTGTACAGTGTCACAAACCTCCATCCATAGTTCATCAGGCACTCTATCTATCAGATCTAGCCCCTTAAATCTATTTCTCACTTCCAGTGTACAATCATAAGGGATTTGATTTAGGTCATACCTGAATGGTCTAGTGGTTTTCCCTACTTTCTTCAATTTAAGTCTGAATTTGGCAATAAGGAGTTCATGATCTGAGCCACAGTCAATTGCCATACGACCCAGCAATCCCACTGCTGGGCATTCATACCAAGGAAACCAGAATTGAAAGAGACACGTGTACCCCAATGTTCAATGTAAACAGTACTGCAGCACTGTTTACAATAGCCAGGACATAAAAGCAACCTAGATGTCCATCAGCAGATGATGGATAAGAAAGCTGTGGTACATATACACAATGGAATATTACTCAGCTATTAAAAAGAATGCATTTGAATCAGTTCTAATGAGGTGGATGAAACTGGAGCCTATTATACAGAGCAAAGTAAGTCAGAAAGAAAAACATCAATACAGTATATTAACACATATGGAATTTAGAAAGATGGTAATGATGACCCTATATGTGAGCCAGCAAAAGAGACACAGATGTAAAGAACAAACTGTTGGACTCTGTGGGAGAAGGCGAGGGTGGGATGATTTGAGAGAAAAGCATTGAAACATGTATATTATCATATGTGAAATAGATCGCCAGTCCAGGTTTGATGCATGAGGCAGGGTGCTCACGGCTGGTGCCCTGGGATGATCCTTAGAGATGGGATGGGGAGGGAGGGTCAGGAGGGGGAACACATGTACACCCATGGCTGATTCATGTGAATATAAGGCAAAAACCACCACAATACTGTAAAGTAATTAGCCTCCAATTAAAATTAAAAACAAAAGAAGCCCGTGCACCACAACTCGTGAGTAGCCCCCACTTGCCACAACTGGAAAAAGCCTCCAGGCAGCAACAAAAACCCAGCGCAGACGCAAATAAATACATTTCTAAAATCCTTTTTAGAAAGTGAAGATTGCAAAACTCTGTGAATATACTAAACAATAAAAAATTGATGTGATTACTTTAAATGAGAGGATTTTATGCTATGTGAATTACATCTCAATAAAGTTGTTTAAAAAACTAGGCTTAATTTGGTTATATTTGATAAAAATGAGGGTAATTTTAGGAAGAAAAAGATTTTTCAATAAATGTTAAATCCCAGTTTGTTAATGGAGGTCTGAATCTAGTAAGACTCATTTTCTGGGTAGTTCTTTGCTGTTATGTGATATTAATGTAAAATTTAACTGAATTCTTTTTTTTTTTTTTAACTTTTTTTTTTTTAACTGAATTCTTAAAGAGCACCCTAAGTTTACTTCTGAAGCTTATCTCAATAATGTATCTTTGGATGAAGATCAGATGCCTCATGAGCTGCAACCAGGACTGGAAAAAGACATAATTTAAAGGACTGTCTCCAACCTGGATGAAAGGACCTTTTTATCAGGTACTCCTAACTGGCTAATGCACAGTGAAATTGATTCTTAGATTAATTCCCACTTCCAAAGGCCCCTACACTGGACTGGTCTAAAGAGAGGAGAGCTGACCTGATCTGACCTTAAAATGATACTTAGAGGAAAAACTACAGCAGGAGGAGAAAACGACAACATCAGAGATAGACAGTTTGCCCAAGATGCTGGACCTGATTCATATGATCATTTATAATGTTTCCTTGACTTCTTAGACCTTTACATATAAATCAAATGCTTTTCTATCATAGGCCTGATACTATGCTAGTTTTAAAAATCAATCCAATTGTTGGGTTTGTGGCCAATTACCTGTGTCTAGTTCTGGGTTACCTTGGCAAATTTCTCTACTTCAAGGCTCTAACTAGTTGGCCCTGAGAAAATTTACTTAAAAAAATTTATAGTCATATTCAAGTCACTATTGATATTACTAGATGGGATCCCCTCACCTGGCCAATTAATAATGCCTGCTCTGACTCTGGTCATAAATTTGAGTTTTCTTCTATTATTCAAGCTCAATCAGAACAATAAGCAAAGTTTCAGCAAAGGAAAAAAAAATCTCCCACAATTATGGGATAGATTTATATAGATAATACCAGGCTATGGTAATTTAGATTTAAAGTCTCCTGTATGTTGAAAACAGTTAAATCATACTAGGGAAAATCAATCAAGTAACATTAGAAAACTAGGCTATGTGCCTTATAGACAGTGCCAATATATAATTTCCCTGGAAGATAAAGATTCATACAAAGTAGACTAAGTCAGATGACCTGGAATATACTGGGCTACATCTAATGGAAGCTCTTAGCTTAAGTCTTACTTATGACTTTACTAATACTGCTGACTATGTTATTTGTATTTTACCTGTTTTACAAATTTGCTGTTTCTTATACTGCCAAATGTGTGACTGAGGCCTCTGATAAAATAATACATAGTTCCATATGAGATCGATGATGGTAACAGTGTAACTCCAGATATGGGAAGAAGCAACAAGAGGGAATGTTTTCCTGGACCAAAAGGCTAATAAGACAGGTGGTCCAGAGAATTTTGGATACTGTTTTATGGCCTAGTCCAGTACCAGCACATTGAGTGGCCTGTCAACAAAATCTTTGCCAAACCTGAGAATGGACATTCTCAGCACCATGGGATAAAATGGTCATGAAATGCCCCCCTCAAAATCATGGTAAAGTTTATGACCAAGAAGGGGCTCTCCCAACTAAAGAACTGACACTTGCCAACTACCTCTACAAAGATTAATCATTACCACTGCAGCTGCTTATCTTCAACACCCCTAAAAGGAGTTCAGGTTGGAAATTGGGAATGAGACACTCTGTGCTCTGGAAAAAAAAAAAAAAGAAACTGGCAGAACAAGCCTTCGGGTAGTTAGATCTTTTCAGGAGAAGATTTTATGAGTTCCAATTCTTATATCTTCTCATACCTAGAGAAACACTGACATCGTTAATGGTGACATCTGCTTTGGTTATTAAGGAGAATTTTACAATTAAATTTCAAAATAGAATACCTATGGTTCAGACATCCAAGGAAATAACTAGGTGATTCTATGGGTGTAATTTCAGACTAGACCCTGTATTGCTAAACACTTGAGTTTTCTGAGTCGTGTCAGGCTTGGATGCCACCATTCTCAAAACAACGTCTGCTGGCAGCTAGTAACTGCAACCATACCTTTTATAAAACTAGGCAACTGGCTACCTGACTACAAGCCTCCCCAAAGTGCCAGGTCCAGACAGGGTTTCAGGCCTATTCTTCAAAAAAAAAAAAAAAAAGAACCTGGACTGGCAACTCGTTTCTTACATGATATTTTACATGTTTCAATGCCATTCTCCCAAATCTCCCCACCCTCTCCCTCTCCCACAGAGTCCATAAGACTGATCTATACATCAGTGCCTCTTTTGCTGTCTCGTACACTGGGTTATTGTTACCATCTTTCTAAATTCCATATATATGCGTTAGTATACTGTATTGGTGTTAGAGGGAGGGTATGGAGAGGGAGGAGGGAGGAGGGTTCAGGATGGGAAACACAGGTATACCTGTGGCGGATTCATTTCAATATTTGGCAAAACTAATACAATATTGTAAAGTTTAAAAATAAAATTAAAAAAAAATAAAATAAAAAGATGCAAACTATTAAAAAAATGAGATTTATTTTGTCTATTAAAATTCCAGTTATCACTCCTCCAACCACTTCTAATTGGGTCTGTTACACCAAAATGGCAGACCAAGGGATTGAGATTTTAATCATACAAGACTCAGATCTAGGACTTAGAACTCAGGAATACTTCTAAATCAGTGTCTATTCTCCAATCTGAGACAGTCCTATGCCCCATTTTGACAGGAAGTTCTCACAGTCAAAGCTGCCTAGTTCCCTGAATTAAAACTGAGCAGGACTCTCTGGGGCTCTGGAGTACAGATCTGTTCTGTGTTCTCCATTTCTTGTCTGTAGGACATAGGCTTCGTTCAGCCTCCTTGACCTTCCCTGAGCTCCAAAGGGTAGATTCAAACAGTTGCTAATCAGGGAAGGGAGGGGATACAGAAACAGGAGAAACAATCAAAGGTTGGTACAGCCTTAAAACAGGGTCCTGGTTCCTACTCCAAAAAATATGCATAACAATGTCTTTGAGTTCTACAGAACTGGAGCCCCCACCCAGGTGGAGGATGGTAACTTCAGGTTGAACACAAGATTCCTGGAGCACAGCTGTTGCCTCACCACCAATCATAAAAAAAGTCACACACCCTGCAGCCCTCACCCCAAATGTTGCCTTCTTTTTCTCTGGACCAGTGATGACCATCCTGTTAGGTATCCTGTTTGGCCCCTGTCTATTTCATCTCTGAGAGGAGCCAACAGTTTCAAGCTAAACTGCTGTTATTACAAGGGTGAATGCTGGTTTCAGGCAAAGAATACCTCGACTTAGATCAGGTAGAGAGAGATTTCTGCTCTGCTAGGCAGGTCTACGCCCATGCACAGCAGGAAGAAGTTACAGAAGAAAGAGACCTCCGCCCCAATTTCCAAGAAATATCTTGAGTATGAAGTCTCTCAGGGGGGTAGTTGTTAGGGGAAGCACACTGACTGAAACCACCCACCCTGGCCAGGCACCATAGTAACAATTTACACGAGTTGTTTTATGACAGGAGGTCCTGGTAAGGAACACAGAACGAAAAAGCCACCACCAACCAGAAGAGTTCAAGAAAGGTCAAAAGGAAACACCACATGTCCGACCACCTCCCAGAATCCTTCTCACTGGCATCCGTCTTGGCTGAACAAGGCATGGACCACAAGGAAGGACTCTGAGTCAGAATGATTGGCTAAAGATGACCCGGAAACTAATCCCATCACTATAAAACCTGAGATGAGCCATATGGCAGAGCAGTTCTCCTGGCTTCCCTTACCAAACTGCTCCCCACCTGGGTGCCCTTTCCCAATAAAATCCCTTGCTTTGTCAGCACATGTGTCTCCTCAGACAATTCACTTCTAAGTGTTAGACAAGAGCCCAGCTTTGGGCCCTGGAAGGGGGTCTCTCTTCCTGCAACAAAGTGATTCTATATTGAACTTTCTGAGGAACTGCCGAGCCACTTTCCACAGTGGCTGCACCATTTTGCAGTCCCACCAGCATTGCACAAGGGTTTCAATTTCTCTTCATCCTCTACAACATCTGTTATTTTCCATTTCTTTGACAACAGCCACCCTAGTAGGTGTGAAGACGTATCTCACTGTGGTTTTGATTTACATGTGCTTATTGGCCATTTGTTTATTTTCTTTGGAGAAATGTCTACTAAAGTTCCTGGCCCATTTTTTATTTAATCAAGCTGTTTGTTTTTTTGTTGTTGAGTTAGGAGTTATTCATATAGTCTAGATATTAATCCTTTATTAGGTATTCTGTGGGTTGCTTTTTTCTCCTGATAGTATCCTCTGATACACAAAGGTTCTTCATCAACTTTATTTTTTGAAAAAAACACAGGTAAAAACTTTAGAGGGTAGACAGACAGTGTAAAGTATAGAGGAGATGGGAATCCTCATGCTTCTTTTTAGACTTCCTTTTTATGGGAAAAGAAACAAGAACTGAGGTCATTTCTACGAGGTAACAACTCACATCTCCTCCCTCAGCTTGGCTTCTCACTAGGCAGCTAGTGCTGTAGGACACTGGTGTGCTAGTGAGAGTCCCAGAAAGGGAACTCATGCTGGTGGGTGGTAGGTGAGCCCAATGGGAATGCGCAGGGTGGTGAGGACATGGGATTCTGTAAGATTAAGGTCCGCCAGTTCCACCAGGCAGACATTTCATGCCACCCTTTCTCAGGCTGGTTCATGACTATATACACTCAAACTTCTAAAATGGAAGATAAACGCACAGATTTGTTACTACTGAATGGAATGGACTGTTCAACTCCTCATTGTGAAAAGTGACACCCAAGCCAAGTTCCTTCTTGAAGAATCAAACTATTCAAGTGACATCCTCTGTAAATTGCAGGCATTTTGCCTTTTGTGTATCTCTGCCCTTCATTTCTTTTCTCCCTCCTCCTCCCTCCCCACCTCCCTACTCCTGTCAGCAAAATGGAGCTTCTAAACAACTCTTTGTCATGTGAGAATTTATTTTCCAAACATTTTTGAAGTTTAATGAGTTTCTACAGGCAATCAATCAGAAGAAGCACCACATATTCATTTTCTTCTGGGGATCCTGGAAACACTCAAATCCCCTGGAATGTGAATACATGAAGTCTAAATTTCAGGACAATTGTGACGCTAAATTGTTGAATATCTAAGACTAAAGGTTAACCCACTGCAGATCCAGTAAATTGATTATTTCCTGCTCTACAAAGTAAGCATTTGTTATCAAAGATATTCTCAATTATAAATCACTGATCCACCAAACCATTCTTTCATAAGAAGACAAATATCTGAAACTTTCCCCCTAACATGGAAACATACCTCATACCCCAGGGCATGAATCAAGTACTGTACACGAATTCATTTAGCAAAGAACCAAACTGGAAGTGTTAGGGGAAGCATGCTGATTGAAACCGCCCACCCTGGCCAGGCACCATAGTAACTATTTGCATGAGTTGTTTTACCACAGGAGGTCCTGGTAAGGAACAGGGAACTAATAAGCCTCCACCAACCAGAAGAGTTCGGGAAAGGTCAAAAGGAGACACCACCTGTCCGACCACCTCCCAGAATCCTTCTCTCTGGCATCCATCTTGGCTGAGCAATGCGTGCGCCACCAGGAAAGACTCTGAATTAGAATTATTGGCCAAAGACCACCTGGAAACTAATCCCATCACCATAAAACCCGAGACTGTGAGCCACGCATCAAGAGGTGTTCTCCTGGGTTCCCTTACCCTACTGCTCTCTACCTGGGTGCCGTTTCCCAATAAAATCTCTTGCTTTGTCAGCATATGTGTCTCCTGGGACAATTCATTTCCGAGTGTTAGACGAGCCCAGTTTCGGGCCCTGGAAGGGGTCCCCCTTCCTGCAACAGAAGGATATCTGTAGGAAGCCTCCCTCCACCTACACATTCCAAAACAACTGGTTTAGAAATTTCATCTTTCTTCTTAGGAAATCCCTTTTTTTGGTAATTAAATCGTTAGGGGAAAAAAAAAAACCTGAATTCCTTTAGCCTGTGCTCACATGCTCTACCCTTCAAAGTCATCACATTATGGAATGGGTAGGGGTAAAGAAAACTAAGAGGGGAGGAAGAAAAATAGCTCATCTCTACCACAATTCTAACATTTATTGAATGCTAGCTAAGTACCAGGTGCTGTGCTAAATGCATTACATGTGTTATCTCATTTTATTCTCACAATAATCCTGTGGAATAGAAAATACTATCATGACTTACATTTTATCAATGGGAAAAATTGAAACTAAGGGAGGTGGGACAGGAATGGTAGGCAGAATTCTATGATGCCCCCTAAGATATTTGGCCCCAGCCTGCTAACCATATATAATTCTCTCCCCTTGATTGTAAGCCAGACCTGTGAATATTATGAGCTATCATTCCCCTGATTAGGTGACTAATAAATTGACTCTGAGGTCACCAAAAGGGAGATTATTTTGGGTGGGCCTGGCCTAATCAGATGAACCATAGGAGAGGAACCAGGCCCTTCTTGGAGAGGGAGATTCACCCACTGGCCTTAAAGAAGCAGACAGAAATATTATGAGCAGTCCACAGTGCTAGACTTGAGGCTCTCCTCTAGGAACTGACAGCCACCCCCAGCTGTCAGCCAGCAAGAAAATGGGTCCAGTCAGTCCTACAACCACAAGGAACTGAACCACGTCAACTTGAAGGAGCTTGGAAAAGGCCCCTAAGCTTCCAGACAGGAACACAGTCCTGCCAACACATGTGAAACCCTGAGTAGACTCTAGCTGTGACCTGCCCATACTTCTGACCCAGAGAAACTGAAATAAGAAGTGTGTGTTATTTTAAGCTGCTGAGTTTGTGGTCATTTGCTATGCAGCAATAGAAAACTCATTCATTCAGGAGTCAAAGCCAGGACTTTTTAACTCTGGCATGAATACTCTTAACCACTACAGTAGTTCCAGTGGCAGTCTCACAAATTCTTAACCATTTTTAATTCTTCAGAAAAAATAGAGACATCAATTTTTTCAACATTTTTTGGCAGCATCACTCGACATGTGGGATCTTAGTTCCCCAACCAGGGATTAAACCCATGTCCCCTGCAGTGGAAGCATGGATTCTTAACCACTGGATTTCCAGGGAAGTCCCCAAGACATCCATTTCTACCAAACAGTCATGGGTATGATCTTTTCCTCTTCTGATGCAGTTTTCAAGTTTTAAAAATGTTTGGGGGACTTCCCTGCTGGTCCAGTGGCCGAGACTCCATGCTTCCAATGTGTGTGTGTGGCAGGGGTGGGGCTGATCCCTGGTAGGGGAGCTAGATTCCACCTGATGTAACTAAGGGTTTGCAAGCTGCAACTAACACCCACAACAGACAAATAGAATAAAAATATTTATGTTTTGATTGTATTCTAGAACAGAAACACATATTGGCTTAAGATCTGGGGGAAGAATACATATTCAATCAAAAACTGCTCAAATGCAGTATGATGACAGGTAAAGTTGTGAAAAAATAAGTAGGCTGGAAATCCTAAGATTTTATTTACCAATGGCACCTTGTTGAAGCGGGTTTGGTTTTTGCAAGGGCTCCAGGCTGGGCTACTTATGAATACTTTCCTTCTGACTATTGCATGATCTACAAGATCTGTCATCGTGTGCCTCTGAGGAGATGACAACCCATTATCCCTTCTCAGACAGCCCAACTCAAAATTCACTGAATAGGACCAGCCAGCGAATTCTCTGCTGGAGTGAGATCAGCTTAAAGAGCAACTCACAGAACTGTACACTGGAGTTGCTTCTTGGAGGGCATCAGTCAACAGCTCATGTTTCATGTTCTTTCATTCACGAACACACCCAAACTACACGTGGGGGCAAAGTAGATGTATAATGATAGCTAATGCTTATGTAGCTGATGCCAAGCATTTACCATGAATTATGTCATTGAGGTCTCACATTTACCTCACAAAGTAGATATTATTATCACTGTCTGTCCCATTTTACAGACCAAGAAACTGAGACTTCTTTAGAAAGTAAAGTAACTTTCCCAACATTCTCCAACCAGACAGTGGCATTTCAACTCAGATGCTGATACCACAGCTCACATTCTCAGTCACTTTGCTGTATCACCAGTACTTCTGCTCTGCAACTACATATTTTTTCCATCCTTTACAGGACCTAGCAATGAGCCTTCACATAGCAATGTTCCATAGATATTTGCTAATAATGATAACGAATGAGGCTCATACTGGAGGGACTAGGCAAGGTTTCCAGACCCTTCATCACTGGGAAAAGATGGGAGACCAGAGGACTGAAGTTAATACAGGAGAAGGAGGCGGGCTGAAGGCAGCCCCTCACTCACATGTGTCCCAATCTCACAGTAAGTGAACAGAATCGTACGCTATGTTGACTAACTGTATACAGGAAGATATGATTCTGGCACTAAGATCACAAAAATCAAAAGGAAAACTAACTCAGTTTTCCAGAGTTTATTTCTCCCTTTTGGAAAAGTTTCTGTGACACATCTGGAAGTGATTTTCTAACACACTAGTTCCAATGAGTCATCTACACTATTAAGCAATGATTCCATAGGGTGAACCCTGATCATATTTTTCCATTAAGTGGCATCCACCGAGGTCAATGAAAGGCAATGGCTGACCCAGACTTGGACAACCTCACCCTCCACAGCCCCATTTTATATTATCAAGAACGTCGGTTTTAAAAGGTATAGGAATGCAATCTATCTCCCAGCACTAACGCAAGACTTGTTCTAATACCCTTAGTCTCCTTTCACTGCAGAAGATGGATCCAAAGACTGCTATGGGGGAAGCAACACTCAGTAAAGCTGGCAAAAGAAATGTTATCAGGTCATGTGTAACCATGAGGCAATCAGAAATGGAGGGGTCAGGGTGGGCAGAAGAATAAGACAATCTATGGTATACAGAATTCAACTGGAGCACAAGACTCTTAATGCCACCAACAAGAATTTCCCAAGGAATATTCTAGAAAGGACTGCCAATCCACCCCTTGCCCGTTCATCCACATCCTAATACAGTGGCTCCAACATCAACTTTTCACCCATATCATAATTGGTTTCCTAATATTTAAAAGCTCTAGTATTGATGTTTAGAAGTATAACTTAAGTCCATTTCCCAGAGTCTTCTGACACTTGGATTTCTGTCAGATTACAATGAAAGAATGAGTCATGTTTTTTCAGAGACTAAGGAGCCACTTACAAAGGCTATTTTAAATCTTTCAGGTGACAAGGGTATTATTTAGTTCCCAGAAACAATAATTGACTAAATGGCTTCCTCAGGCCTGAAAGAGTTAATACAACTTCCCAGAGCGATTCTTCACTCCCAGGCACCAAAACAATCTGATTGTAAATGGCAAAGCAACAGTCTCAACTTTAAAGCATTAAATCCTACCTTACAAAAGATAAAAATTTGTGGGTGGTGATTTGCATTACAAAAGGATTTTCTTTGCTTCGCCAAAGAATTCCAATCAAACATATTCAAAAATCAGATTCCCCTAATGTATGCTAAATGATATGATTTGCACATGAGCTTCATTGAGCAAACACAGCTGTACCAAAGCTTGAATTTAATTACAGGTACCTCTTCATGTGGTTCTTCAATACCCATATCATTCCAGGGATTGGGGGGCGGGGGCGGGGAGGAAATTAGGACAGCTAACAGGCAAAGAAAAAAAAAATTAAAGATCCACACAAGCAGAAAAGAATTACGTTTATTTTTCTAAAAATAAAATATTTCATGTGTGGTGTTTTTTTAATAGACTAGTTTTTCAAGCAATTTTAGGTTCACAGCAAAACTGAAAGTACAGAGAGTTCAGTTCCCATGTACCCCCTGCCCACACGTACAGCACAACCCTCCCATCGTCAACATCCCCTACCAGAGTGGTACATTCGTTACAATCCATGAACCATCACTGATGCATGTTAATCACCCGCAGCCTATAGCTTACACTAAGGTTCACTCTTGGTGGTGTACCTTCTACGGGTTTGGACAAATACATAACAATATTTATCTCCCACTAGTCGGAGAAGGCAATGGCACCCCACTCGTGTACTCTTGCCTGGAGAATCCCATGGACGGAGGAGCCTGGTAGGTTGCAGTCCATGGGGTTGCACAGAGTCGGACACGACTGAAGTGACTTAGTAGTAGTAGTAGTAGAGTATCATACAGAATTGTTTCACTGCTTTAAAATTCCTCTGCACTCACCCTATTCAGCCCTCCCTCTCCTCTACTTTTAAGTTATGAAAATATTCAAAGCTCAGTTTAAATACAACAAATCAATTTTTATAAACCACTTTTATATTAAGATCAGAATGGGTGCTAGAAATAAAATGGAGCATGAAATGTGGTGGGGAAAAGACAGAGTACAAAAGCAACCAAAAAGAAATTAATTCAAGCATGTGCATACTGATAGAAAAAAAGGGGGAGCACACAGGGAAAAGGGAAAAAGAGGTCCTGCCTATCAAGATCTGCAGCATCATCTAATTATTTGAAATGTCAGAGGCAAGACCTTCCATTTCCAAGCTCTTAATTCATCCCCAATTCTCCCATCCATTTGTTTTAAATCCACAAGAAATCTAAGATTGCTTTTAAATAACAGAACAAAGATACAGCCTATTGTAATCTGTAATCCTGTTCAAAATCAGGAAAATGGCAACCATAAATCCTTGCAGTATCAATGCATATCAGCCGTTAATAGTTTTATTTGAAATTTCAGTGTCTCTAGTGATTGATTATATTAATGGCAGCAAAGGATGACTACAGTATCGACACACCTAAGACACAGGTAACACGCAAGAAAGGTGAGAGCAATTTTAATTTACATTTCAGAAAATTCAGGGTAGGCATTTCTGCCTCTCAAAACTTGTGAAGATAATATGAAACATTAAATAGATATATGCAGGTCTATGGGGTCGCACAGAGTCGGACACGACTGAAGCGACTTAGCAGCAGCAGCAGCAGATCTACAGACATATAGGTGTAAGTATGTACACATAAACCCTTTGAGACTTCACTTTATAGAGAACCCACTATGATCAAAATTAGGGGAATACTTAAGCAGATCGAAATGAAATGCAAATAGGAACTGAAGTCTCAATTTCTAGACCATCCTAAATTTATTGCTTCAAAAGAGAGAATGTGAGATGTGGAAAGCAATGAACAAGCAGCTGTAAGATTATAGGAAAAATATTTTAATAATAAGAGCACCATGCTAATTACTATATAGATACCATGTCATACACATATGCATTTATATGTGTCACCAAACTATAGCAAGCCTGAAAAGTAAGTACTGAGCTTTTCTTGAATTCTATCAATACTTTTTCCGATTACAGAAATAATACATTTTAAGAACAGAAAATGTAAAACAAGAAAAAAAATTTACTCATAATCTCAGCACTCAGAGATGCATACTGTTAATATTCTATATACCTACATGTATTATAAACACAGGCATTCCCTTTGAGAATGTTTCTTTGAATATAACAATAATACTAACAGCAAATATTTATTCAGTGCTTCCTATGTTTCAGGCATTATTTGTTCCCTTGTATTCTTTTACTCAATCCTTACAACAACCCTGTGAAGTCAGAACTATCTACCATCGTCTCCATTTTACAGGTGAGAAAACTGAGGCACAGAGTGGTTAAGCAACTAAAACCATATATTATCACATATGTGTTATTTTAAAAAAATACAATCATACTTTTCATGCTGTTTCATACTCTAAACTTTTTCCCATGTCAATAATAAACAGAGATGTCATTTTATTGACTGCATGGTTTTCTGGTGTGTGGATATAAATTTTGCCAACCCTTACTTTTGAACAGTCAGGCTGTTGAAGCTTGGGGCAGGGGTGTTGTTTTTTGTTGTTTTGCTACTGTAAACAACTCTGTAAGGCACCCTGATGTTGATACTATTTCCTCTTTACAAATGAGCATAAGGTGTTTCCACACGGTTTAATAGCCTGTCCAAGGTAACACAGAGGGTCAGAGGAATCACTGGGCCTTTCTGGCACTCAGACAACTATGCATTAGCTCCTTCTACTCTCCTGCCTGCTCCTTAGGCATTTACATGTTAATGAAGGCAATGGCACCCCACTCCAGTACTCATGCCTGGAAAATCCCATGGACAGAGGAGCCTGGTAGGCTGCAGTCCATGGGGTCACTAAGAGTCGGACACGACTGAGCAACTTCACTTTCACTGCTCACTTTCATGCATTGGAGGAGGAAATGGCAACTCACTCCAGTGTTCTTGCCTGGAGAATCCCAGGGACGGCGGGGCCTGGTGAGCTGCCGTCTATGGGGTTGCACAGAGTCGGACACGACTGAAGCAACTTAGCAGGACGAGATAAGTTGTCAACCATAGATAGTTATGAGGCTGAATGAAATCAAGTCCTCTCTAAAACTGGAGAACTGGAGTGGTAGGCTGAAAAATTCTCCCCCCACCCAGATATGTCCCCATCATAATCCCTGGAACTCCCAAATTATACCTTATGGCAAAGGGTCTCTAACATGTGTTTGAGTTCATAAGGGTCTCAAGATAAAGAAATCAAGATCACTCTGGATTATCAAGGTGGGGCCTAAATGCCATCACAAACATCCTTATAACAAAAAGGCAGAGGGAATGAGAAAGAATGAAATAATGCCATTTGCAGCCTCAAGGATGAACTTAGAGATTATCATACTGAGTAAAGTCAGTCAGAGAAATAAATATGGTATTATATCCCTTATATGCAGAATCTAAAAAGAAATGATACAAATGAACATTTTTAACAGAAGAGATACAGACTTACAGACTTAGAGAATGAATTTATGATTGCCAGGGGGAAGGGTGGAGGGAAGGGATAGTTAGTTTGGGATGGGCACGTACACACTACTATATTTAAAATGGATAACCAAAAAGGTCCTAAGGTATAGCACAGGGAACTCTGCTCGGTGTTAATGTGGCAGCTTGGACGGGAGGGGAGTTTGGGGGAGAATGGATATATGTATATGTATGGCTGAGTCCCTTTACCTTCACCTGAAACTATAACATTGTAAATCAGCCATCAGTTCAGTTCAGTTCAGCCGCTCAGTCGTGTCCAACTCTTTGCGACCCCATGAATCCCAGCACGCCAGGCCTCCCTGCCCATCACCAACTCCCGGGCTTCACCCAGACTCACGTCCATCGAGTCGGTGATGCCATCCAGCCATCTCATCCTCTGTCGTCCCCTTTTCCTCCTGCCCCCAATCCCTCCCAGCATCAGAGTCTTTTCCAATGAGTCAACTCTTTGCATGAGGTGGCCAAAGTACTGGAGTTTCAGCTTTACCGTCAGTCCTTCCAAAGAACACCCAGGACTGATCTCCTATAGAATGGACTGGTTGGATCTCCTTGCAGTCCAAGGGACTCTCAAGAGTCTTCTCCAACACTACAGTTCAAAAGCATCAATTCTTCGGCACTCAGCTTTCTTGACAGTCCAACTCTCACATCCATACATGACTACTGGAAAAACCATAGACTTGACTTTGTTGGCAAAGTAATGTCTCTGCTTTTGAATATGCTATCTAGGTTGGTCATAACTTTCCTTCCAAGGAGGAAGTGTCTTTTAATTTCATGGCTGCAATCACCATCTGCAGTGATTTTGGAGCCCAGAAAAATAAAGTCTGACACTGTTTCCACCGTTTCCCCATCTATCTCCCATGAAGTGATGGGACCGGATGCCATGATCTTAGTTTTCTGAATGTTGAGCTTTAAGCCAACTTTTTCACTACTTTCACTTTCATCAAGAGGCTTTTTAGTTCCTCTTCACTTTCTGCCATAAGGGTGGTATCATCTGCATATCTGAGGTTATTGATATTTCTCCCAGCAATCTCAATTCCAGCTTGTGCTTCTTCCAGCCCAGCGTTTCTCATGATGTATTCTGCATATAAGTTAAATAAGTAGGATGACAGTATACAGCCTTGATGTACTCCTTTTCCTATTTGGAACCAGTCCATTGTTCCATGTCAAGTTCTAACTGTTGCTTCCTGACCTGCATATAGGTTTCTCAAGAGGCAGGTCAGGTGGTCTGGTATTCCCATCTCTCAGAATTTTCCACAGTTTATTGTGATCCACACAGTCAAAGGCTTTGGCATATTCAATAAAGCAGAAATAGATGCTTTTCTGGAACTCTCTTGCTTTTTCCATGATCTAGCAGATGTTGGCAATTTGATCTCTGGTTCCTCTGCCTTTTCTAAAACCAGCTTGAACATCAGGAAGTTCACGGTTCACATACTGCTGAAGCCTGGCTTGGAGAATTTTGAGCATTACTTTACTAGCATGTGAGATGAGTGCAATTGTGCGGTAGTCTGAGCATTCTTTGGCATAGCCTTTCTTTGGGATTGGAATGAAAACTGACCTTTTCCAGTCCTGTGGCCACTGCTGAGTTTTCCAAATGTGCTGGCATATTGAATGCAGCACTTTCACAGCATCATCTTTTAGGATTTGAAATAGCTCAACTGGAATTCCATCACCTCCACTAGCTTTGTTCGTACTGATGCTTTTTAAGGCCCACTTGACTTCACATTCCAGGATGTCTGCCTCTAGGTGAGTGATCACACCAACATGATTATCTTGGTCATGAAGACCAAATCAGCTATACTCCAATATAAAATAAAAAGTTAAAAAGAAAAAAGAAACAGGCAGAGGGAGATTTGCAACTACCAAAGAGCAGGCAACATGACCCACAGAGGCAGAGACTAGAGTGATCCAGCCACAAGACAGGGAATGCTGGCAGCTACCAGACCTGGGAGAGACAAGGAACGGAAGTGGCCCTGAATTCTCCAAAGGAAGTGTGGCCCAGTGATACAGATTTTGGACTCTGGCCTCCAGAACTATAAGAGAATTCATTCATTGTTTTTAAGCCACCGAGTTGGTGGCAATTTTTTATGGCAGTCTCAGGAAACCAGTACAGGAAGCAAGAGGCTATGGGCAACTTGTTCCGAATGTGTACATTCGGGCGGGGAGCAGTGAAGGATGGCCATTTGACCTAAACCCTGCAAGACAGATAAGATTCCCTTTAGCAAGGAAGGAAGTGGAAGGGCCTTCTAGGAAGAGGAATCAGCACGTGGAAAGCATGGAGATGAGAAGCTTTAGTGTTTTGGGGGAGCAGTAGTTACTGGACCACTAATGGTCCAGTGCAGCTGGAGCACAGGCAACAGGAAGGGATGTGATGGGAGAAGAGGATCCAAAAGTGGGACAGGAAGGAACAGGAAGTCCTGCTAAGAAATCTGGGTGCTCTTTTCCGGTAATGTGGAGCCAATGCAGGTAGAATTGAGTTTGGGGATTTTGTCATTTTCCCTCATCTTTCCTGAGAGGGAGCAGAATGGGAGGTCAGTTTCTAGCTATTTCAAGACAGTAACTGCTTTGCTTGTTGCCAAGATGATGATCCACTCTGGTATGTCATACTCTAGGGACATGGAGACAAGATCCTGCCTAAGGGATTTCTCCAGGGGAGGGACAAGAACCGTGACAGTGGGGCAGCCCTGCTCCATTCCACCTGGTGTCAACTGGGAGGACTCTGGTGCCCCCCGGGAGACTCTGCAATAACCCCTGTTGCTATGAAATGTGTATGGCCTCTGCCAACTCACCACCCCAAGAAAGCAAAATCCTCCATTAAACTGAACTTCATTTGTGTCTCCTGTGGAAGGTTTCACTTTTGAAACGCCTACTAAGCCAAAAAAAGGCCACTCTTTCCCAATGAAACACAGCAAAAAAAAAAAAACTCAAAACACACAAAGTGATGTAAACTGGGCTCTGGATTTGTAATTATATCATTTCTTAAACTCTTCATTCTTATTCCATAATTCCGCAGACAGAACCTCTGCTTCTTTTAGTTGGAACTAAATCCAAAGCCAGGACATTTTAGGGGACAACCTTGCCAGATGTGTAGCTCCATGACATTCCCTTAGCATCCAGGCCATTGAATTTCCAGAAAAGAAACCCAGCCATCACTAGCTCAGGCCTTTGGAATTTTCCATCCTTGGCTACAGAAAAGGTTAAAAAAAATAAACACAGTGATGGCCTTGTCCCATGGAGAACACTTTATGGCTGAACATGGGGGAGAGGGAAGGAAGAGGTGAGAAAAAGATGAAAAGGGCGAGTAAGAAAGTGCCCACAGTGGAAGGAAGTTTCCAGAGCACGGGGCTGGAGATGGGAAAGTTGTGGTGCAACTGGAGCCAGAGATCCAGATCTACAGAAGCTTTTTCTGGAAGGCTACAGTACAGAGAGGTGAGCGCTGATGGGAACAGCAACTGAGGAAAATCAAAATGAGGGGGGAACAGTCAGGGTACAGTTGAAGGTAGAAAGAGAAAGAAAGGAAATCTGATAAGGAGAGCACGAAGTCAGCCAAAGGAATCCAGCTCCAGTGGGCGCTGAGCTCAGAGCAAGTCTCAAGGCTTCAGCGGCAGTCTCCATGACATTCCTGTCTAGCCAAGTTTGCTGCCTTGAGAAATACGGGTCTGGATTGTTGTGAACTGTGGCCCTTCTTCTACAGGAAGATGGAGGACGTGAGAGCCAGCCAACCCTTGACTCCCAAAAGAAATCTGGCCTTTGCAGGTTTCAAATCTTGAACCCTCGAGTTGGAGAACTGGGTCCCAATGATCATATACAGCAGAGAACTGCACACAAGTGTCCTGCGCACTCCTTCACTAATTAATTCAAGGTCTTGAATTATCTGAGGTGACAGGGTGTGCTGCTATCATCTCCTGAATGTCTACTCACCCCCACTCTGGTCCCACCCACAACTTTCCCATTTGCCTAGTATGGTTTCTACAGGGGTAGATTTATTCCTGTCTGAATCTAAAGATATACTGGCTACTCTCATTAAATAGTTAATATTTTAATCTCTGGACTCCTGGTCTACTATAATGAGGGGGAAAAAATCCCTTCCTTCCGTCTTAACTTATTTTTATCCTTTAGTTTCTTCAGATTAAATCTTTGTCTCCCTTCCCCCACCCCACCCCCAACTTTGCTCTAAGTAGATTTAATCCATTAAAAAGAAATCAGTGGAAATAGATTCTCTGCTTCTCTTCAATTTAAGCAACAGTTCTAGAAGCATTTCCTTTGGGATTTTAGCATGACCCAAAGCAAAGTATCTATCTTTTCCTTCAGCTCAGGCAGCTTGCTATCTCTCACAGCTCAGCTTGCCTCTCTCTCTCTCTCTCTTTCTCTCTCTTCTTTCACTCACTCACAAACAACACATTTGCTCTGTAGTTGCTTCTGGTATATACCACACTCCCAGATGTTCCAGAGTCCTGAGGCATCAACTCTGTCATGAAGCTCATTGATCTAATGCCTACTGCCCATAAGCCATAATTCAGATGAGGGCTACTAAAAAAGAAAAAAAAAAACAAACCCAAACTAGAAAGGAGTAAGTCAGTAAAATAATGTGAAATTAACTGCAATAAAACAAGCCAGGTTGAAGGGCAAGAGCCTGTAACATGAAAATGAACATCCATTTCTAAAGATTTAAATAGGATTACAGTTAATACCCTTTCACATTCTAGAGATAAGCAGTATATAAATACATTAGGAAAAAATTTTTATGATAATTCCACTGAAAACATCTGAATTTTTTTATGGAGATGGCTTATAAGGAGAATTGGAACAGTTTTCCTATTAAGCAGAAAGGAAAGGAAAAATGGAACAAGAGAAAGGGAAGATGGTTAATGTATATTTTGTCTATAAGATTTTTAATCAAAATCTTGCCAACCCCCAGATTTACATAATTTTTTTTAGTACATTTCAACCAGTTATTCAAGGGCCTGGAAAAAGATAGGCCAGCCCTCAGAGAAATATAGCCATGACCAATTAGAACTGATGTAAAAATAGAAAATGCAATCCACATCGATGATAGAGTGCTTCTTCAGGGCAGTCGGGCTCTCTGCCATCAGCTCATCATGGATATTGTTATAGCCAGTGTTCGGAGGGCTGATGAAAATGTGATCAGCCAGGAAGCTTTTGTGGTGTGTCTAAGATGGCAGTGACTGGACTTGGTGAATGAGAGAGGAAGTTTCAATTTCTCTCTCAACTGAAACCATCATGAAGCCAGAAGGAATCAGAGAGATTTTCCAGTCCTTCCCTCTGCTTCTCTAATCATGTGTTTTAGAAACCCATTTTTGGGAAAGAGTCCATCAATTACCTTGAATATACAGGAGGGCCATGGCCAGTCTAACTTGACCATCAGGATGAGTGAAATGCATCTCCACAGGACAAATGACAGGTGTCTTGGGCTTGTCAGTGAAACAGTTATTCTCTGTGATTTGAAACCATCCTTTTCTCTTTTAAACACACACACACACACACACACACACACACCCTTACCTCTTTACGCTTTAGCTGAGGGTGGAAAATTCCATAGGCCTGAACTGGCCAAATGCCTGCTAAGTGTCTGGCCAGCTTGTATCTTGAAACACCTCAAGTCTGAAAGCAGTGCCCACTTACAAGAACTCCAGACTGAGAGATTTTTGTGTGGGAAAATTTTTTTTTTAATTATGAAGAATTTAAGAAAACATCCAAACTGAAATTGCAGACTGCAAACCTATATTGCTTTCTTCCGGCCAAAATTCTCAAAAGGGATTGTGCTTTCTCATTCTAATTCTGTGAAGATTTCTGCACCTGGTTCACAGTGTGCCAGTCTATCAGACCCTCCTCCAGACCCTATGGTGTTCCTCATCCACCATAAGATCACCATTCCTCAACTTCCAGCAATGCCTGAGCACTAGGCAGATGCCCCCTTCTTATTTACTGGAACTTGTGACTATGTTATATTACATGGCAAAGGGATTCTGCAGATGTGATTAAATTAAGGACTCTGAGGTGAGAAGATTACCCTCACTAGTTATCCTGGTGGGAACAATGTAATCATGAGTCTTTCTAAGTGAGGGAGGGAGGAAGGCAGGAGAGTGAGAATCAGTGAAGGAGACGTGATGACAGAAGCAGTGTCACTATGACACGATGTGAGAAAGACCTGACCAGACATTGCTGGCATGAAGACAGAGGAAGGGGCCATGAGTCAAGGAATGTAGGCAGCCTCCAGAAACTGGAAAAGGCACCGTAAGAGCTCCCCGCCTAGAGCCTCTGGGAGGAAGTGAGGACTTACAGATACCTTGGCATTAGCCCAGTGAAACCTGTTTCAGACTTCCAACCTCCAGGACAGTGAGTTTAATAAACCTGTGCTGCTTTAGCGGAGAAGGAAATGGCACCCCACTCCAGTACTCTTGCCTGGAAAATCGCATGGGTGGAGGAGCCTGGTAGGCTGCAGTCCATGGGGTCGCTAAGAGTCGGACACAACTGAGTGACTTCACTTTCACTTTTCACTTTCATGCACTGGAGAAGGAAATGGCAACCCACTCCAGTGTTCTTGCCTGGAGAATCCCAGGGACGGGGGAGCCTAGTGGGCTGCCGTGTATGGAGTCGCACAGAGTCGGACACAACTGAAGCGACTTAGCAGTAGCAGTAGCAGCAGTGCTGCTTTAGACACTAAGTTTGTGGCAATGTTTCTAGTGGCCAGAGGAAATTAACAGACCATGCGTCTGGTGCACATCTCAGCAGGGCCACCGCTAGAACTCCTCATGGAAGTATTCTGCCTCTTCTGAGTTCTCTAAGCAGACCTCCTGCTAAGCTCAAGCTACTGTGCAGTCACTGTGAGGGTAGGGCAGTCCTCCTCAGGATCAGCAACAAGATGAGAACCCCCCTAGAGGAACTGGGCACTTGACTGGCAAACCAAGACAGAGGGTTAGATACGGGGTCAAGCCCAGGACACAGGGACAGCAACCCCTGGGGACAAGAAAGAAGATCAAACCCAGGGACCAGCAGTGGATTTGACAGGGCAGAACCAACAGCCTAGATGACTTAAGGCTCAGCCCCCAAGCTTTGAATACAACGAGTTTTCCAAAGTCCCCTGCTTAGGGCTCTGCACCTGGGGTGATGCCAGGCTGGCAGTGGACATCCGAGTAGCTCCTGCTCCACACTGAGGTAGCAGGGCGAGGGAGCTGGGCATCAATCACAGAACTGAAGTGAGAAAGCCCTGCAGAATTCTCCTCTGACTTCCCCAGTGAGAATTCAGCCAGACCATTTCATTTTGTTTGGAAGGGGCAGACAGAGGCAGAACTCCTCTGTAAGCAGTCACGTGGCTCACCAGCAGTGGAGGAGTGATTCTCCCCCAGGTCAGGTTAGCAGGGAGTACCTTCTTTGCGGCACAAGCACTAGAGCATGAGCTAAACACTCTGCTGGCAGAAGAGAGCTGTGGTGCCTATGAGCTTTCCAATAACTGTTTGGTTCAGTGTTTGCAACAGTTGATGGAGAGCCCTCCCGGATTTCAGTTCTTTCTGGGTGGGAAGTTAGGCAACTTAGAAGGTGGTATGCCCTCCTTCAGGTCTCTAGGAAATCATTCAATGGACCGAAGCCTTGAGAACTTGTTAACCTATGAAAATAAACTGGTTTTGCCAACAACATTCTTCTACTCATGCCATGAACATTGACAACAGGTCCTGTAAGGCGTAAATCTGGCAGTTTGACAAGTGGGAAAACTAAACTGCTCATATAAAAGGCATGGAGAGAAATATATATGTTGTTATTTTTGGACAGCACTAACCTGCTTGGGAAAAAAAAAAAAACATAAAAAACAGTTCCCTGAAAATGATCCCATGTACCTCAGCTGAACCAGTGTCCTGGAGATATTTTTTCCCCCATATCATTATTCAAACAGCAAAGAAAGGAAGAACGGCCAACAGCAAACAGTTCTCAAAATCCTTTGGCTGACTTTGGCAAGGAAAAATCTATACTGATCTTGCCTGCATTGCTCAATAACAACATCACCCCTCTTTTTTTCCTTCTGTCCTCACCTTCTACTTTCCCATAAAAGAGACCTAAGCTTGTTCAGAAATAAACACTGTTTCCCAATAGGAGGAGATCATCACCCAAACCACACTAAAAGAGATTCCTCCACCCAATCTATTGTGGAATCTGGCCCGGGAGCTAGTGCTTCTTTACCTGATTATGCCAAAGAAATTGAAACACCTGGAGTTCATTACCTGTTCTGTCATTTAGCAAACATGGGTGGCCTACAGCCTGCCTCACTTGAAACCATGCCTCTGTTCCCTTCTGATGGGAGAGAGGTGACGGCAATGCAGTATGCATTTCATAGCGACCTGGAAGAACGTGTGAGGGAGGTCAGAGACATAGCTGCAGTTTTTTAAAACTCTTCCTAAGATCAGGGCTATAAAAATACAAGGTCTTTTCATTGTCCAACCACCATTTCGTACAAAGGCATTCCCCAGCCTCCTGACCCACTTCACCGAAGCACTTCAAATAAAGATGTTCTGGTCTCAGAGGCTTAGAAGAACACTTGACTTCTTAGTTAAATCTCACCCAGTCCAATCTTTAAGCCACTAGGGAAAGCAACAGGAGGGAAAAACTGAAGTATCAGAGTACCTTCAAACATTTCTCTGCAGCTTGAAACATAACACAATCTGACATAAGCTGTTGAGAAAGGCCAAAATATAACTTCCTGTCAACAATAAACTCAATGGGCAATAAAAATAAAGTGGCAAAGAATGGCAGGAAATCATTAATAGCAAATTTTGGCATGATTGTGTGAGGCTCTGCATAGACAATAGGTAAACCTCACATCCCTGGAACAATTGGCATGTTTTCTACCGTATCAACCACAATGGAAACCTCTCCACACCATTCCTAATAGAACTGACCCTGCTACTGCAAAACCAAGATAACTGGGTAGAAAAGGACATTAATTTCTTGCTGCTACTGCTAAGTCGCTTCGGTGGTGTCCGACTCTGTGTGACCCCATAGACAGCAGCCCACCAGGCTCCCCCGTCCCTGTGATTCTCCAGGCAAGAATTAATTTCTTAGGAGACCTTTAAGCTTGAAACGTGCCCACTAAAATTACATGTTTCCACAATACATCTTTTAAAAGGCATTTGAATGTCAATATTCATTTGATTATTTTTGAAGTATGGATGAATGCATGAAATGAAGATTAATAAAGTTTTGAGAGGGAAAGGAAGGGTTGTTGAAGTTCTAGTCTTCCATACAGAGCCCAGTGCTCTTCTAGCCACGCTTTTGCAGGAACCATGATAAAGAGCCAGTCATAAGTTCCCCAGACCAGAGAACCTTCCCCGGACATGGGATGGGATGTTGTTCCCCACTAGACAACTAGCCTTCCCACTCATTCATCTGGCTAGTCTGAAAGCAGGAACTGCCAAAAACCCAGAGTTTTTGTTTTGTTCCTACCTCACATCCACTGGGCTCTCTGATATGACCCCGTCCACCTGAGAATGGCGGTTCCCCAGGACCTCATGGGCAGCCAGCTTATTCTGCCAAGAGGGAATGATTCTTAGCTCAGCCATGTATGTAGCTCACCCTCTGGGGCATTACCTGGAGCAAGGAAATAAAAAAGCAAGAGTAGGGATTCCTAACCTTCAAGCTATGACAAACCTAGACAACATATTAAAAAGCAGAGACATCACCTTACTGAGAAAAGTCTGTATAGTCAAAGCAATGGTTTTTCCAGGAGTCATGTATGGATGTGAGAGTTGGATGATAAAGAAGGCTGAGCACCAAAGAATTGATGCTTTCAAACTATGGTGCTGGAGAAGATTCTTGACAGTCCCTTGGACTGCAAAGAGATCAAACCAGTCAATCCTAAAGGAAATCAACACTGTATATTCATTGGAAGGACTGATGCCAAAGTTAAAGCTCCAATACTTTGACCACCTAATGCGAAGGAAAAAGACCCTGACGACTCATGGAAAAATACCCTGATGGAAAAAGACTCATGGAAAAGACTCTGATGCTGGGAAAGAATGAAGGCTGGAGGAGAAGCGGGCAACAGAGAATGAGATGGTTGGATGGCATCACCAACTCAATGGACATGCGTTTGAGTAAGCTCCAGGAGTTGGTGATGGACAGGGAAGCCTGGTGTACTGCAGTTCATAGGATCTCAAACAGTCAGATATGACTGAGTAACTGAACAACAACAGGGCTTCCCTGGTGGCTCAGTGGGAATCCACCTGCAAATCCACCTGCCAGTGCAGGAGGGAGGGGTTTGATCCCTGGTCTGGGAAGATCCCCCATGCCATGGAGCAACTAAGCCCAAGTGCCACAACCACTGAAGCCTGTGTGTCTGGAGCTCATGCTCCACAAGATAAGCCACCACAAAGAGAAGCCCGAGTACCACAACCAGACAGTAGCCCGCATTTGCTGCAACTAGAGAAAAGCGCATGAAGCGATGAAGACCCAGCATAGCCAAATCCAGGGATGCAAGGATTCTTCAATATCTGCAAATCAATCAATGTTATACACCACATTAACAAATTGAAAAACAAAAACCATATGATTATCTCAATAGATGCAGAGAAAGCCTTTGACAAAATTCAACATCCATTTATGATAAGAACTCTCCAGAAAGCAGGAATAGAAGCAACATACCTCAACATAATAAAAGCTATATATGACAAACCCACAGCAAACATCCTCAATGGTGAAAAATTGAAAGCATTTCCTCTAAAGTCAGGAACAAGACAAGGGTGCCCACTTTCACCATTACTATTCAACATAGTTTTGGAAGTTTTGGCCACAGCAATCAGAGCAGAAAAAGAAATAAAAGGAATCCAAATTGGAAAAGAAGTAAAACTCTCACTGTTTGCAGATGACATGATCCTTTACATAGAAAACCCTAAAGACTCCACCAGAAAATTACTAGAACTAATCAATGATTATAGTAAAGTTGCAGGATATAAAATCAACACACAAAAATCCCTTGCATTCCTATACACTAATAATGAGAAAATTGAAAGAGAAATTAAGGAAACAATTCCATTCACCATTGCAACAGAAAGAATAAAATACTTAGGAATATATCTACCTAAAGAAACTAAAGACCTATATATAGAAAACTATAAAACACTGGTCAAAGAAATCAAAGAGGACACTAATAGATGGAGAAATATACCATGCTCATGGATTGGAAGAATAAATATAGTGAAAATGAGTATACTACCCAAAGCAATTTATAGATTCAACGCAATCCCTATCAAGCTACCAACGGTATTCTTCACAGAGCTAGAACAAATAATTTCACAATTTGTATGGAAATACAAAAAACCTCGAATAGCCAAAGCTATCTTGAGAAAGAAGAATGGAACTGGAGGAATCAACCTACCTGACTTCAGGCTCTATTACAAAGCCACAGTTATCAAGACAGTATGGTACTGGCACAAAGACAGAAATATAGATCAATGGAACAAAATAGAAAGCCCAGAGATAAATCCACGCACCTATGGACACCTTATCTTTGACAAAGGAGGCAAGAATATACAATGGATTAAAGACACTCTCTTTAACAAGTGGTGCTGGGAAAACTGGTCAACCACTTGTAAAAGAATGAAACTAGAACACTTTCTAACACCTTACACAAAAATAAACTCAAAATGGATTAAAGATCTAAACGTAAGACCAGAAACTATAAAACTCCTTGAGGAGAACATAGGCAAAACACTCTCCGACATACATCACAGCAGGATCCTCTATGACCCACCTGCCAGAATATTGGAAATAAAAGCAAAAATAAACAAATGGGACCTAATTAAACTTAAAAGCTTCTGCACAACAAAGGAAACTATTAGCAAGGTGAAAAGGCAGCCTTCAGAATGGGAGAAAATAATAGCAAATGAAGCAACTGAAAAACAACTAATCTCAAAAATATACAAGCAACTCCTACAGCTCAACTCCAGAAAAATAAATGACCCAATCAAAAAATGGGCCAAAGAACTAAATAGGCATTTCTCCAAAGAACACATGCAGATGCCTAACAAACACATGAAAAGATGCTCAACATCACTCATTATCAGAGAAATGCAAATCAAAACCACTATGAGGTACCATTTCACGCCAGTCAGAATGGCTGCGATCCAAAAGTCTACAAGTAATAAATGCTGGAAAGGGTGTGGAGAAAAGGGAACCCTCTTACACTGTTGGTGGGAATGCAAACTAGTACAGCCACTATGGAGAACAGTGTGGAGATTCCTTAAAAAACTGGAAATAGAACTGCCTTATGATCCAGCAATCCCACTGCTGGGCATATACACTGAGGAAACCAGAAGGGAAAGAGACACGTGTACCCCAATGTTCATCACAGCACTGTTTATAATAGCCAGGACATGGAAGCAACCTAGATGTCCATCAGCAGATGAATGGATAAGAAAGTGGTGGTACATATACACAATGGAGTATTACTCAGCCATTAAAAAGAATACATTTGAATCAGTTCTAATGAGATGGATGAAACTGGAACCTATTATACAGAGTGAAGTAAGCCAGAAAGAAAAACACCAATACAGTATACTAATGCATATATATGGAATTTAGAAAGATGGTAACAATAACCCTGTGTACGAGACAGCAAAAGAGACAGCAATGTATAGATCAGTCTTATGGACTCTGTGGGAGAGGGAGAGGGTGGGGAGATTTGGGAGAATAGCATTGAAACATGTATAATATTATGTATGAAACGAGTCGCCAGTCCAGGTTCGATGCACGGTACTGGATGCTTGGGGCTGGTGCACTGGGACGACCCAGAGGGAGGGTAGGGGAGGGAGGAGGGAGGAGGGTTCAGGATGGGGAACGCGGGTATACCTGTGGTGGATTCATTTCGATATTTGGCAAAACTAATACAATATTGTAAAGTTTAAAAATAAAATAAAATTAAAAAAAAAAAAGAAATGAATACATTTTTTTTTAAGGCAAGGGTACCTGCTTCCCTTCTACCCATTTACTGTTGTCTGTTGACTTGTCACACATACACAAAAGACCTCCTGCACACCATCAAGCCCAGGAAAAATAATGCAGGCCAACAGTCATTCAGTGCCCTCCATGTGCCAAGCCCTGGCCCGCAGTGCTTCACATGCAACTCGCTGAAGCCTTTCAACAAACCCACAAGAGGGTTCTCGAGTCCCAGAAGGTTAAAAAACTGGCCCAAGATCACCCAGCTAATAAGCCACTAAGCTGGACTTTGAACCCAGGCCGTAAGCTTTCAGAGCCTACTCTGCCCTACTAAACACGCTTCACAGGCAACGGAGCTGAATGAAACTGTCCCTTTGCCCCAGTTACTGCTCTGGGAGCCTGCAGGGTGCGGCCCTGCAAGAGTTGGAAAGGCATCTGGCTCTGAGCTGATATAAGTGACATGCTAACGTTACCATGAACCCCGCTGCAGTCTGACAAAAGCTGAAGGAAACCAAGAGATATAAATCCCAAACAGAGATGTATCATCAAATGACCGTTAGGATTTACAGAAAAGGGGAAACCGCTCTCGCGCTTTCTCCCGTCTGTGGTTTCTGGCCTTCCCTTCTGTGTTTCAGAAAGAAAGAAAAAAGAAAATGGCACACACAAAAAAAACTAACAACTTTTCAACATACTTATGATTTTATGTGTCAGAAGAAAGCAAAAGCAGAGAGGTGAAGACACCTCTGAATGGAATTCCAACAAACGAGCAACAGGGGCTCCCAGGGTGGAGCGCTGGGGGTCTAGGAAGATAGCAAGGACTTCGGCAGCTCACAGAGGTCAAGTCAAGGAATGGCAAGATGAGTGTCAGACAACTGCCGTTTACTTTCTCCATTCTTATGTTTTTTTTAAAAAAAGGCCTCTGTAGTTCAGTAAACGTGGGCAATGCCAAGAAGAACACTTAATTAGCAGAGGCTCATTTAACACTAACACTGTTGAGCCCAGAAGGATCAAACTCTTGAAAAACCCTTAAGGATCACAAAAAAGATCGTCACAGGGCCCTGGGCAGAAATGATGTAACTAGCTGAAGAGAGAAGCCACACCACCATCTTCTCTATTTCAGTCATTTGCATACATCTCATCTCCCTTCCGGGCCTGACAGTCCCTCCAGGGCAGGAAACCTCCAGCCTCTTTGGGGGAAAGACGCTAGTGAGGCTGAGCCCTTGGAGAGGAGGCTGCTCGAGGGTGACCTAACTTCCCATGAAGTCTGGAGAGGCCGCTATTGCTGCCCGGCCTCCCACTTCCCTAATCACCCCCAAAGGTGCAAACTTCTTCAATCAGCTAATCTCTCCTACAATCTCACCTCACCAGCTGCTCAACCCTGGCTCTTCCTCCCCTTCCTAATCCCATCTGGGACACTCTTTTGGCCCTCAACAACCCCAGTCTTTTGCCAAAACACAACACTACACACTCTCTCCCTTCCCCTCTCATGGAACACGCTGATCCTGCAGATCACCCGGGTGGACAAACTTCAGCCATCTTGACTCCACCTCTCCCCATCCCACTTTCTCTCCCTCCCACTTCTTCCTTTCCCCACTCCGACGCCCCCTTCAAGACATCACTAAATCCTGTTGATTTTATCACTTCTCTTCTGCCTTATCTCCATTGTCACTGCCTCAGTTATGCCTTTGTTGTCCCTCTTCAGAGGGTTAGGGTATGAAATACTGCTCCCTTCTTTATTGTAATCTGTATTAGACCCTTCCAGAATACAGTTTTTGTTATAGAGAAATCTAGTAACAGTATTTCATTCGCATTTTGGATATGAGTCAAGAAGTCAGGGACTTACCTTTATGAATCACTTATACATCAGACACTTTCCAAATATTACCTTCTTTGACCCCACGAGAACTCCACAAGGTTAGGACAACTATCTACCCCCATTTCACAGATGAGGACAACAAGATCTGGTTACTTGCCTCAGTTCACAATGCAAGCTGGTGACAGAGGGCAGATTCAAGCCCAGGTCTGACTCTTGAACCTGGGCTCTGCCTTCCATATTTTAAGGAGGACACTGAAACCTTGGAAAGGAGCCCAAACAAGACAAATGTGATGGTAAAGCATCTTGAAACCAAATCATGTGAGGAAGGAACAAAATGAAGGCTGTTTGGCTTTGGGAAGAGACAATTTTAAAATGCCATGGTGGCAGTCTCCAAATATTTGAAGGGTTGTCATGTGAAAGAGGAAGCAAACATTCTGTGTGTCTCCAAACAGCAGAGCTGGGCCTAGCCTAGCAGTGGAACTTACAGAAAACACATTTCAGCACAACATTTTTACCCAGCCCTCTCATAGGCGGAGAGTGGCTAAGAAGCTAGTCCCCGTTTGTCAGGGGTGGTACAGGGGACATTCCTGCCTTGAGTAGGCAAGTGGCCTAGATCTGTGTTTCTGTGCACTGTGCACATCAAAATCACCTTGGGTTGTTTTTAAAAATACAGATGCCTGGCCCCACCCCAGACTTATCGAAACAGAATCTTAGGGCTAGAGACCGTTAGTGCGAGGATTACAAACCAGGAAATAAGTCTGTAAGAAGGTTCACTCGAATCCTCAAAAGAAGAAATACAAATGGCTAATCACACATGCAAACTTGTTCCACTTCAAGACTAATGAAAGGAATGCAAATTAGAAGAGTGTTATGCCCTTGATCACCTATCAGATTGCAAAGGTTAAAAAATATTAATTGCCAGTGCTGGATGCGGGGTGGAGAGAGGAACACGCACACATTCTGGTGACGAAACAGTAAATGGTAATAACATTCTGCAGCGCAATTTAACATCAGGTTTAAGGGGAACTTTTAATGCTAAATACGTATCTAATGTTGGAGCAAACAATTCTGGTGCTACATATTTATCCTAGATGGTCAATCTAGCAAGTTTGAAAGTACCTGCTCAAAGATGTTCATTCCAATCCATGTTTATACCTGCACTGTCCAAAATAACTTTATGCAGTGATGCAAATTTGCTCTCTGTGCTGTCCTACTTGCCAATTACTAGACACGTGTGGCTATTGAGCACCTGAACTGTGGCAAGTGCAGTTTAGGAGCTGATTTTTAATTAATTTTAATTTTTTAATTAATTTTAATGCAAATGTAAATAGCCACAGATGGCCAGTAGCTACTGTCCGGGAGAGCTTGTGTTCAGAATGCCACAAAATTATAGCTTCTCAAGGTATCAAACAATAAAGGATGATTAGCTATAATCCACCCACAGTGTAATTTTTGGCAGTCGTTAAACATGATTATGTAGACTTATATTACTGATGTCAAGAAATGTTCTTAAAATATGGATAAGTGAAATAATTATTTAAAAGTTTGTATGATAAATTTGTTTAACACATTCAGCTTAAGAAACAAATTCTACTATTTGATGCTTCTAAGTAACCTCTGCACTGGGCTTGCAGACAGATCCTTCCTTTTCCAAACCTGGAAAAGCCAACAGGAGCAGCGAAGACTATTTCATTGAGGGCCCAGCTAAGTCTTTGAACTGGAGTGTGCATGTGTGTGTGTGTGTGTGTGTGTGTGTGTGTATGTTAGTCGCTCAGTCGTGTCCAACTCTTTGTGACCTGCTATAGGGCTACACTTCTCTGTCCATGGGATTTTCCAGGTAAGAATACTAGCGTGAACTGCCATTTCCTTCTCCAGGGGGTCTTCCCGACCCAGGGATCGAACCCAGGTCTCCTGCATTGCAGGCGATCAAAACCCATTGCAACTGGCTTTATTATTTTGTACTCAATTAAGTATATTCCACAAATTCCCTTGGGAAGAGGGAGCAGGGGAGCTGATTCATTTTCAGGCCTTCCCTAAGTGCGAACCTAAGGAACACTTCTGGGTGTGTGTGTGTGTGTGTTACAGGGGTGAGTGAGTGTGTGAGTGTGTGTGTGTGTGTGTGTGTGTGTGTATGTGTGGAGAGCTTTTCTCTACTGGCCTTGTGTGCAATGGGGCCAGCCTGGGGACCATGCATGCATTGCCTTGCCTCAAGGGGCTACAACCCGTAATATCTAGCAACTCTTTCCTGATCCTTTGGCGCACAAGGAATTGAGGGTATATTCAGCAGCAGCAAGCAAACAGTTTTGAAACACCTACTAGGCGACTTTCCCAGGCTGACACAGGGACTCCTCCCAAGGGCAGCCAGAATACAAAAGGTTTATCAAATGGCTTTGTCCCCTCATAGGCACAAACAGCTCCATCCTGAATTCTAACAAAAACAGCACTAAAACTCTGCATTCTAAAATGTGTGTATATATGTAAACACTTCTCAGTTAATCACATACACTCTCAGGTTATAATATTCCTCCCCAAGTCTTTCTTGAGAAACCTCTGCCAGTGGTTAATTCTGTAATTATCCCTTTGCTTGAGTTAAAAGTATCCTTCATAAAAATGCCAAACTTACAGGAAAATGCAGCCACAAAATGGTCTTTCTTTCTCTGCTTCATTATTTAGTTAATAGATTCGAGGAAGTACTGATAACTGGATGAAGGTCTGAATACACAACTACATGCTATATATAGCCCAGGCCTTCTGAATTTTTCAAACAGTGAACAAAACTGAATGATGTTAGCAATATGCCAAAAAGGGTATAACTGGTTTTTTTTTTAAACAAACCACCTAAACAGGAAATTCTGTATATTTGTTCAGCTTGGTGGGTTTTCCAACTTCTAGTAAAAGATACACCACAAGAAAGCTTGATCTACAGCAGGAATGACTCCATATTGGAATCTAATGAATGTGACTCCATGTTGAAGCCCTAACTTGAGTGTCGTGGGTTTACAGCAGCAAGTATAAATCCCACCTCAGCTGTCACAAATAAACATTTTGGGTCTTAAATCAGAAAAGAATCAGACGTTATGTCGGCAGCTGCAACGTGCATGGTCTACTCACTCTCCAGTCACGCGTGGCTTTACTTAATGAGCTCTTGGTGTCAGGAAAACAGGGGCCAAGAAAAAGAGCCATTTAGGAGAGTATACTCCTTTATGATTGTTTCCTCATTTCTTAATTGACTGAACCACTTTAAAACAGCATTCACTAATGTGCTATGAATAATCTATAATTGACGTATGTATATAATCTGGGCATCCTCCTGATAAACACATATGTACACCCAATCCAGGCTGGAACTAATGAAACAAATGAAAATAAAGTAATCCACATTCACTCATCATTTTAAGGCATCTAGGATTGTGTCTTGCACACAGTAAGGACTCAACAGATATAGATTTAGATTCCTAGAATCAGTTCTCCCCACCTCCCAAAATTTCAGTGTGGACTACATACCAAAGTAGTAAATAAATATTCCTGTGCCTTGCCTGTTAAAGTCTGTAGCCTTGGTTCCCAAGTAAGCTAGATTGGAGTCTCCTCCCACTAACAGCTTTCTGAGCTTTGCCAAAGAGTCAGTGGTTAGGAAGGTACCTATGTTACCCCAAATTATTTTTCAAACCCGAAAACCTGGGCAAGAATGCTAATGTTAACTTTACGCTGCTGAGGGTGGCAGGTCAAATGCTGGTCAAATCCCAGTGGAGGTTTGCTGAGGCCCATTTATTCTCTTGAGACCATCTGTCCACTTCACAGGGTGTGGTAGAGAGCCAGCTACCCATGCTTAAGTAAGATTTTTCTTTCTTCCTGAATTTAGAAAAGGGTTTCCTGTGCAAGGGAGATTGAATCACTTGTTAACAATCACCCGAGATAAGAGCCCTGGTATAAATTCCCTACACACAGCTTGTTTTCCAATCTTAAGGGGCTGTGCTGACAATCGAGGTTCCAATCTGACCCCAACAGGACCTCATTCTACAATCAGTGAGACACACAATCAGCCAAGTCCATTAAAACAACATTAAAGGTCTGGGTTTTTAGCTCTGCTAAACAGCAGGATTAAACTTTCAAGGTTCCAGCCAGGATAGAGAGATTTCTTTAAAGTCACTTGGCTTTGCACAGTTGTAGCTATTAGGGATCAGATCTTTATCTCAAAGGTACATATTTTGCCTTTGATCCTCCTCCAGAAACTCCCACTAATGTCAACTTTCTCCACAGTTGGGATCAGGTCCCTGGCCTCCTTTTTTTTTTTTTTTGGCCTCCCTTTTATGTTGGTTTTATCAGATACTACAAGATCAACAGAAAAATTACATGGAAAGGCTGTGAAGTTCCCTTGAGATGATAAGTTGTTTTAACAAAAACAGCTCACTCTTAAATGGTGAAATTTAAACACAGCAGATAACTTGCTGTAAGGTAGAGGTACCAGAGAGAGATGAAAACGACCAACCAACCAACCAAAGCAACAAAACAAACAGTAATTAACCAGTCTGATTGCTTATTTAGGTTTTGATCGCTGGTCCAGGAAATTGGCAACAAGCGTCTTGAAAACAGAAGAGGCCCGTTAGTACCCGTCCGCTGAGCTCCCGAGTCTGACAACCCGAGGGTACAACGGAAGGGTTCCCAAGGGGTCAGCTCGCTTTCCAATCCCCATCCCCCAGCCCTGAGCGGTGGGGCTCTGAGCCCAGGTCCTCCATCCCCAGACTAGCGCACACCATCTTCTCCTAAAACCCCATGGGCCCATCTCCTCGCCTCTGGAGCGCTCCCGGGTCCCAGGGGACACCCTGGCCCTGCGGCTGCCGAGCCCGCGCCCACTCGCCCCGGGACCCCGTTGTCTCCAATCCGCTCCCTTCTGGGCGCCAGCGCCAGCAGCACCCCTTCTACACCCATCACCACCCTCTCCCCAGTAGCAGGAGGAAGTCGCTGCGCTTCCTCCGTTCTCACCGCCCGCCCGAGCTTGGGCGCCCGGGGCTTTTTGGGTGGGGTTCTTTTTTTGTGTACACGGTGTGAGTGTCTGTGTGTGTGTGTGTGCGTGCGCGCGCGTGCGTGTGTGTGCAAAACGCTCATCGCATCCTTCCGCCTAGGCTGCCTCAGGTGCGGCCAGGAGGGAATCAGGATCTCGCCGCGCCGGGGTCTCAGGCTCTTTGTGCGGGTCTCGGGGAGCAGGGTCCGCTCTCCAGCTCACGCTCCCCTCCCGGGGCCCGGTTCCGAGCCCCCGATGGCCCGTCGGCGTCCAGCCAGGCGCACGCTTCCTCCGCCGTGCGGGGCAGCCGGGCAGCCGCGGCGCTGTCAGCGGGCACCTGGGACTCGGACCCCCAGCGATGGGTGGCCGCGGCAAAAACTTACTGAAGCGGAGCAAAAAGCGCGGAGCGCACCGGGCGGCCACAGGCTGAGCCGTCCGTCCCGGCCCGGCGCGCGCGCGGGAAGCCGCCCGATCGTCCTCGCCTGGAGCGTGTCCCTCGGGACCCCTCGGTCACTCACCAGCACCACCGAGCTCCGCACGGCCTCCGACACGCTCTGCCGGAGCTCGGCCGCCGTGCCAGGCTTGCTGAGCCGCTTGGTGAATTTGCGCACTTCGGCCATGGCAGCGGCGGGCAGGTCTCGGCGGGCGTGCTCAGTGCCCGGGGCCGGGGCGGCCGCGGCTGCTCCCGGTGTTTACACGCCGGCTGGCCGGCCACATCGCAGCTCGGCGGCGGCGCGGCTCCCGCGGCTCCTCCTCCCGCCCCCCGCGGCCCCGCCCTCCTTCGCTCGCTCGCAGTCCTGCCCCACAGCAGCGGCCGCTCCCTCCCCTAGAGAGCCGGAGCTCCGCGCGCGAGCTGCGGGAGGAGGAGGGTGTGTCTGGCGGGGAAGGGTGTGCGGAGGGGGAGGGAGCGCGGGAGGGGGGCCCGGGGTCACGAGGGAAGAGGGGGGAAGTGGCAACCGCTCGGGCTCCGCCCGCAGCTGATGTTGCTGGTGCAGCCGCATCCGGGAAAGGAGATCTGGCTGCTTCATTTTTCGTGTGTATTTGGGGGGTGGCGGGGGCGGGGGGACACGGAAAGTCGCCAAGAGTGCAGCACGCTCTTCTCCAGCGCTCCTTTCCCACCCGTTAGGCTGCAGTGCCCGCTGGAGGGCTGGGGAACTCTAGCCTCCCCTCACCCCTCAAGCCCCCAGGGCAGGGGCGCCAGAGGGGCTGGGGAACGACGTGGAGCGGCCGCCTATTGTGTGCTTCGCCCGGGAGGAGTCACGCCGATGTCAGAGGTCGAAGGAGGGAGAATGGTTTTCCGGCCGGAGCGATATGCCTGGGTCACCTCCCCACACCGTTTCCTTACCCATCGGTCATCCTCACGTTTGGGGCGGTGGGGGGGCAGCCTCGGAGTCGAGAGTTGCTGTAGCGAACCCACCCCGCAATCCCCCCCCGCCCCAGTGCAGGGAACAGCTGGGTGGTGGGGGCCTGCACCTGTGGCAGGTTGTCCAGTTGGGCAGAGACTGCTGTAGGCCGGGGCGCGGGAGCCAGGGGGCGGGTAGGAGGGTGGTATTGGGAAGGCAATTACCTGGAGTCCAGAGGATTTACTGATCTTCTAGAAGCGTTTACACACCGTCCTGTCACCTCTCCATTTCCCACTCCTTTCCTTATCCTCTTCACCTTCCAAGAAATTGTTTCCTAAGAATCAAGGAACATATTCTGAACCGAGATGTAAAATAAAGATGTTTAAGACAGAAATAAATCACAAGCTGGAATCAAGATTGCAGGGAGAAATACCAACAACCGCAGATGAGGGTGAAAGAGGAGAGTGGAAAAGATGGCTTAAAACTCAACATTCAAAAAATGAAGATCATGGTATCCGGTCCCGTCATTTCATGGCAAATAAAAGGGAAAAAAGTAGAACCAGTGACAGATTTTAATTTCTTGGGGTCCTAAATCACTGTGAATGGTGACTGCATCCAAGAAATTAAAAGATGCTTGCTCCTTGGAAAAAAAGCTTTGACAAAACTAGACATCGTATCACTTTGCCAACAAAGGTCGGTATAGTCAAAGCTATGGTTTTTCCAGTAGTCATGTATAGATGTGAGAGTTGGACCATAAAGAAGGCTGAGCGCTGAAGAACTGATGTTTCCAATTGTGGTGCTGGAGAAGACTCTTCAGAGTCCCTTGGACAGCAAGGAGATTAAACCAGTCAATCCTAAAGGAAGTCAACCCATTGGAAGGACTGAAGCTGAAGCTCTAATACTTCAGCCACCTGATGTGAAGAGTCAACTCATTTCTCATTGCAAAGAGTCACCTGATGCTGGGAAAGATTTAGGGCAGGAGGAAAAGGAAGTGGCAGAGGATGAGATGGTTAGATGGCATCACCAAATCAATGGACATGAATTTGAGCAAATTCCGGAAGACAGTGAAGGAGCCTGGCATGCTGCAGTCCATGGGGTCACAAAGAGACAGACACAACTTAGCGACTGAACAACAAGACAGAAATAAGGATGTGAATCTTGAAAGTACTTGTGACCCTGTAAAGCCTCCTCAAGTGCAAAGTGAGGTTCTGCTAACTGCAGCAATTTTGTCTGGTTACTTAATGTGTTGACAGTTTGAAAATGACCAGTAATTTCTGTGGATCCATGCAGCGCTTCTAAGTGGATCCTACCACTGCCATAAGGGCACGTTCCCCACTTTTCCCATCTTCAAAGAACAAACAGTCACACCTACATATAGGGCATGCATGGTTGATGGCTTCTGTGAGTCCAGGGAAGGCCAGATCTCTTAGCAGCATGACTATTGCAGCAGCCATCACATTAGTCCCAATAAAGCATAGACAAAGTTTCCAGAGAGTTTGGGCCCTGGAAGTCCTGTAAAGGAAAAAGCCTTTTATCACCGATCTTGGCTTTGCACAGTGCATGTGTGTACAAAAGTTGTTAATCATTGAATGTTGGTATATCAGTCTGAATTCACCCCTCTGTTCCATGAGTACCTGTGTGTTCCATACTGTTGGTTACCTCCACAATAGCCATAACACTTTTTCCTTGCTAAGGGAGCAAGGTATCTGGTATCAGCAGAGCCACGGGGCTTAAGAAATGCAGACCCAGCTCCAGGTGATGAATTATGAGTGGTTAAAAAGAAAATCATGATAACCTTACTCTCCTTTACCAGTTGCCATTGTTCAGTCACTAAGTCGTGTCTGACTCTTTGACATTCCATGGACTCCAGCATGTCAGGCTCCTCTGTCCTTTGCTAACTCCCAGAGTTTGCTCAAACTCATGTCCATTGAGTTGATGCCAACCAACCATCTCATCTTCTGCTGTCCCTTCTCCTGCCTTCAGTCCTTCCCAGTATCAGGGTCTTTTCTAATGAGTCAGTTCTTTCTATCAGGTGGCCAAAGTTTTGGAGCTTCAGCTTCAGCCTCAGTCCTTCCAATGAATATTCAAGGTTGAATATTTATCCTTTGCTAGATTAATGGTCTTAGCTCCCATTCAGTTTGGGCCAATGGAATATAAAAGAGAAGTGTGGGAAGAGAGCTCCCACACTCTTTTAAAAAGAGGAAAAAAAAAAGAAGATATTTTTTTAAAAGAACTGTGCAGAGAGACCTCTGCTCCCCTTTTTCCCTGAGAGGTGTCTTTTCTGGCGATGCATCTGCTCTTGGCAGCCATTTTCCAACCACAAAGAAAGTCCAAGACCATCAAAGAGGAGCAGATCCAGAATCCAGACGGCATTGAATGGTTGAATCAACCTTACCTGATACTGCCTACCTCTGAGAAAAGTAAACCTTTATGGTTTATGCAACCTTTAGTTGAAAATTGTTTCTTTCAGTCAAAAGCATTGTTACTACTAGAGACTCTGTTGTAGCCACTAGAAGTATACAGGGTTGAACAAGACAGGCAAGGTCCTTCTTCTGGTGTAGCTTACCTGCTAGTGCTAACAGATGACCATGTTAATTACAGAATGTGAAAAACACTATGTGGAGGATTAAGTTAAGATGATAGAATAGGGAGTAACTGGAGTTGAAGACCTAATTTATATTGTTTATTAAGCTTCTTATTTTGTATTGGGGTATAGCTGATTTTTCTGGGCTCCAAAATCACTACAGATGGTGACTGCAGCCATGAAATTAAAAGACGCTTACTCCTTGGAAGGAAAGTTATGACCAACCTAGATAGCATATTCAAAAGCAGAGACATCACTTTGCCAACAAAGGTTCGTCTAGTCAAGGCTATGGTTTTTCCTGTGGTCACATATGGATGTGAGAGTTGGACTGTGAAGAAGGCTGAGTGCCGAAGAATTGATGCTTTTGAACTGTGGTGTTGGAAAAGACTCTTGAGAGTACCTTGGACTGCAAGGAGATCCAACCGGTCCATTCTGAAGGAGATCAGCCCTGTGATTTCTTTGGAAGGAATGATGCTAAAGCTGAAACTCCAATACTTTGGCCACCTCATGCGAAGAGTTGACTCATTGGAAAAGACTCTGATGCTGGGAGGGATTGGGGGCAGGAGGAGAAGGGGAGGACAGAGGATGAGATGGCTGGATGGCATCACTGACTCGATGGATGTGAGTCTGAGTGAACTCCGGGAGTTGGTGATGGACAGGGAGGCCTGGCGTGCTGCGATTCATGGGGTCGCAAAGAATCGGACACGACTGAGCGACTGATCTGATCTGATCTGATCTGATAGCTGATTAGGGCTTTCCTGGTGGCTCAGACAGTAAAGAATCTGCCTGCAATGCCGGAGACCCTGTTCAGTCCCTGGGTTGGGAGGATCCTCTGGAGAAGGAAATGGCAACCCACTCCAGTATTCTTGTTTGGAGTATCTCGTGGACAGAGGAGCCTGGCAGGCTACAGTCCATGGGGTCACAGAGTTGGACACAACTAAGCAGCTAACACTTTCACTTTCACATAGCCAATTAACAATGTTGTGATAGCTTTGGGTGACTAGCGAAGGGACTCAGCCATACATATACAGATATCCATTCTCCCCCAAACTCCACTTCCATCCAGGCTGCCATATAACATTGAGTAGAGTTCCCTGTGCTATACAGTAGGACCTTGTTGGTTATCCATTTTAAATATAGTAGTGTGTACCTGTGCATCCCAAACTCCCTTCATTTTAAATATAGCAGTGTATACCTGTCCATCCTGAACTCCCTAACTGTCCCTTCCCCCTACCCTTCCCCCCCAGCAACCATAAGTTCATTGTCTAAGTGAAGACCTATTTTAGAATAGATGGTCAAGGAAGTCCTCTTGGAGGAGGTGAAAATTGTTAGATTCTTGAAGGAAAAGAAGCAGCCAGTAAAGATCTAGAGGTAGAGCACTCCGGGTAGAAGAAATGACAGATACAAAGGCATGGAGATGGGGGCAGACTTAGTGTGTTCAAAGCCAGAAGACAAAAAAAGGCCAGCATGGTTGAAGCATAGAAGGAAATGGAGTGGTAGGAGATGGAATCAGAGAAGTAGGCAATTTCTACAGAGCCTTGTGAGCCATGGAAAGCATATGTCACACGGATGGTATGCAAACACCATCTGGTCATTATGTAGGCTCCTCGCTTATTCTTGAGACTGTAGGTTTCACTCTCTTGCTTTAGGGCTTCTGTTTCATTACACAAACATTAAACATTGTACTATGCACTGAGAGAGGATGCTGGATGAATTAAATACACTGTCCATTCTCTTTAGGGGAAAAAAAAGTCTTTTGGAGAACGTGTTTATGATACAAGGAAGTATGTGATAAGGACCGTACTTGAGGTGAAAAGGAAGATTAGAAGATCGCATGTGATTAGGAGTATTGAAGGCTTCCTGTAGGAGGGGGTGTTTGAGTTAGACCTTGAAGATGAATAGGATGTGGGCATGACTACACTCTCGTAATAGGCTTCCCCAGTGGCTCAGCGGTAAAAGAATTTGTCTACAGTGCAGGGAGACAACAGGAGACGTGGGTTCGGCATTGGGTCTAGAAGCCCTGGGTTGGGAAGATCCCCTGGAGGAGGCCATGGCAACCCACTCCAACAGAGAAGCCTGGTGGGCTACAGTCCATAGAGTCGCAAAGAGTCAGACATGACTGAAGCAACTGAACACACATGCATGCACACTCTCATAGTAAAGGGAAATTGTAGAGGCAATCCTACAGCTTCCAACAGAGCATTTTATTGGGTGGTTTCCACATTTGTTAGGTATCTTTGATTTCATCACAAATTTACCTATCCTAATGTTTAATTTAATGTTAGCCCTATCCTAATTGAACTTGAGATTCAAGTATTAGAAATGCCATTGAGCCTTTTGACCTAGATGTTCCACTTCTATGAATCAATGCCAAATAAAAACACTCTCATGTGAACTGAGATGCTTGCATAAACATACGCATTGTATCAATGTTAATAATAGCTAAGTATTAGAAACAATCTTGGAGAAGGCAATGGCACCCCACTCCAGTACTCTTGCCTGGAAAATCCCATGGACAGAGGAGCCTGGTAGGCTGCAGACCATGGGGTCACGAAGAGTCGGACATGACTAAGCGACTTCACTTTCACTTTTCCCTTTCATGCATTGGAGAAGGAAATGGCAACCCACTCCAGTGTTCTTGCCTGGAGAATCCCAGGGACCGGGGAGCCTGGTGGGCTGCCGTCTATGGGGTCGCACAGAGTCGGACACAACTGAATCGAATTAGCAGCAGCAGAAGCAATCTAAATATCCATCCATAAGGGACTACTTTATCCTCAATCCCTAGATCAGTGCTTAGGTACTCAAAAAATATTTATTGAGTGAATGAATGAACACTTGGACATAACATGATTCATTCATACTAAGGAATTCTCTACAGCTATTTTTTTTTTAAATGAGGTATGTATATATATGCATGCATGCTAAGTTGCTTCAGTTGTGCCCGACTCTTTAGGACCCTAAGGAGGCCACCAGGCTCCTCTGTCCATGGGATTCTCCAGGCAAGAATACTGGAGTGGGTTACCATGCCTTCCTCCAGGGGATCTTCCTGACCAAGGGATCGAACTGGTGTTTCTTATGTCTCAAGCATTGGCAGACAGGTTCTTTACCACTAGCGTCACCTGGGAAGCCCCATATCTGTATGTGCATGCATGCTAAGTCACTTCAATGGTGTCAGACTCTTTGAGACCCCATGGACTGCAGCCCACCAGGCTCCTCTGTCCATGGGATTCTCCAGGCAAGAATACTAGAGTGGGTTGCCATGCCCTCCTCCAGGGGAATCTTCCCGACTCAGGGATTGAACACAGGTCTCTCAAGTCCCTTGCATTGGCAGGTGGGTTCTTTACCACTAGTGCCACCTGGGAAGCCCATATATGCATGTACTTACGTGGAAAAACTTCAAAAGCAAGTTGCAGAACAATTCTAATTGTGAAAAAAAATTGTATTTACGTATGTGTCTCTTTACCCCTATACATGAAACAGTGGGGGGCCTCATGGTGGGGTCCTGGGTGTGGAGAGCAAGAGGACTTTACCATTTTATCACCTAAATGCTGCAGATTCTCAAATTTATATTTCCAGCTTCAATGACTAGACTTGTATGTTCAATTCATCACCCCTATGTGGATGTCTAATAGACACCTCAAATTAAGCATGCCCAAAGCCTAACTCCTATTCTTTCTCCACAAATCTACTTCTATAATTTCCTGTATCTCAGTGCATATGACAGTTTTTTCTAGCTGCTCAAGCCAAAAACCTTAGAGTTATCCATCTCTTATTTCTTACACATCTAATCTAACAGTGAGTCCTGTTGACTCTGCCTTCAAAATACATTCAAGAGGGACTTCCCTGGCATCCAATGGTTAGGGCTCTGCACTTCTACTGCAGGGGGTACAGATTTGATCCCTGGTCAGGGAACTAAGATCCTGCATGCCAAGTGGTATGGCCGAACAAACAAACACAAAAATACCTTCGAGATCCAAACACTTCTCACCATCTCTACCGATACCACACCCTAGTCTCAGCCACCATGTCTTGCCTAGATTATCTCAGAGGCCTCTCAACTGACACCCCATCCTCCACCCCGCTTTCCCCTGTACCTGGCTACAATCTATTTGCGAAATACCAGCCAATCTTTCTAATCAGTCCTTATGCCTTGCCCAGTTTGTACTTTGACTGACCTGCAAGATCCAATGTATTAGTACTTTCTTGCCATGCAACAAATTACCTCCAAATTTAGCAGCTTAAAAGAACACACATTTATAATCTCACAGTTTCTGTGGATCAGAAATCTGAGCATGGCTCAGCTGGGTCACCTGGATGAGGATCTCTCACGAGGCTATGATCAGGGCATTGGTTGAGGTCTCACTCATCTCAAGGTTCAATTGGTGGGTTAAGATCTCCAGCTAAGCTGGCTCAGTGATTGTTGGCAGGATCTGGATCCTCACAAGTTGCTTGGCTGAAGGCCTCAGGTCCTCACTGGCAGTTGGCCATAGGCTGCCTTCAGCTGTTGTCCACATGGGCTTCTCCATAGGGCATCTAGAACATGGCACCTGGCTTCATCAAAGTGAGCTACTGAGAGAACGAGAGACTACCAGAAAGTGGAAGCTTCAGCCTTTAAGAACCTAATCTTGGAAGTGACACCCCTTCAGTTTTGCCATCTTCTATTCATTAGATCCAGTCCCCAGTCAGGGGGAAGGTTACGCAAGGGTTTTTGCACCAGGAGGTGGGGACCATCGGGGACTGTGTCAGAAGCTGCCTGTCACAGACTAGACCACCTGTCATACTACATATCCTTTCCCATAAGTCTCTGATCTCGTCTCCTATTGACCCTCCCTCTTGTATTCTGTGCTAGAGCCACACAGGCATCCTTCTGGTTTCTTGGAATGGCAGGCATTGCCCATCATCAGAGCACTTGCTATTCCCTCTCCCTGGAAGGCTCCTCCCCACATAGCTTCATTGCTTTATTCCCTCAACTCCTTTGGGTTGTGCCCAATGTCAGCTTCTATTAGGTCTTCCTTGATCTCTCTGTTTAAAATGGTAACCCTCCCTCCTATCTAACTTACCCTTCTTTACTTTTCTCCAAAGGGCATATCATCATTTTATGTGCTGTATATGTATTTATGTAGTTATTTTGTTTAGCATCTGTCTTTAACACTAAAATTTAAGTTCCATGCATGCATGCTGTCACTTCAGTCATGTCCGAGTCTTTGTGACCCCATGGACTACAGCCCGCCAGGCTCCTCCGTCCATGGGATTCTGCAGGCAAGAATACTGAAGGGTTATATTCAGGATAGAAGGGTTGTCATGCCCTTCTCCAGGGGAATCTTTCCAACCTGGAGAGCAAACCGCATCTCCTGAAACTTCTGCATTGCAGGTGGATTCTTTACCCACTGAGCCACCTGGGGAGACCCAAGTTCTGTGAGGGCAGGACATTTTGTCTGCTTTGTTTACTACCTGTTTTAAATGCTTAGGGCTGTGCTGTCCAATAGAAATAAGATGCAATTACATATGTAATTTTAAATTTATTAGTAGCCACATTAAAATTCAGTAAAAAGAAAGTGGTGAAATATATTTTAAGAATGTATTTTCTTTGACCCAATATATCCAAAATGCTGTCATTTCAGCATGAGATCAATATACAGGCAGACCTCGTTTTATCACACTTTGCAGAAACTGCGTTTTTAAGTCAATTGACAGTTTGTTTGCATTAAAGGAATCCGCTGTTGCTATTTTTCCAACATTTGTTCACTTCATGTCTGTGTCATGCTTGGGTAATTCCCACAATATTTCAAACTTTTTTCTTTTTGTTATGATGATCTGTAATCAGTATCTTTCATGTTACTGTTGCAAAAAAGATTACAACCTGCTCTGGGCTCAGATGATGGTTGGCATCTTTTGACTATAAACTACTTTTTAATTAAAGTGTATACATTGTGTTTTAGACATAATGTTATTGCACACTATATGTAAACTGCAGTATGGTATAAACATGACTTTCTTTTTTGCCCACACCAAGTGGCATGTGGGATCTTAGCTCTCCCACTACAGATAGAACCCATCCATGTCCTTTGCATTGGGAGCATGGAGTCTTAACCACTGGACAACCAGGGAAATCCCTAAACTTGACTTTTATATGCATTGGAAAACCAGAAAACTCATGTGATATGTGCTTTATTGAAGTGGTTGGAACCAAACCCACGATATCTCTAAGGTATGCCTGTAAAAATTGTTACTGAGATTTTTGTTTTTACTTTATTTTTATAGTAAGTCTTCAAAATCTAGGCTTCACCTAACATTCTTCAGATACTAAGTTTTCATCAGAAATCCATGATCTACATTTAGATTCATAGTACTAGTTGAAAGAGTACATTCACACATCCCAGTTGTTTAAAAAGTTTTCCAATAACTGTATCATATATTTAGTTTTATATTTAAATATACATTAATTAAAATTAAGTAAAATTGCAAATTCAGTTCTTCACTTGCACAAGCCTCATTTCATGTGTGGCTAGTGACTACTAAATTGGACAAAACTGGCTTAGAACAGTGCCCAGTACATCAGGGTCACTCAATAATTAATTAAAATATGCAAATTTATTGTGTGAGGCTTTTCCAAAGAGAAGATATTCATGGTTAGTTAGATGAGACAAATAAAGCAAAATGAAAACAATCATGATGCCATGCCCACTTCTTTGTTTTGAGGCATTTGTAGCAAGCACAGTGTAATTGTGGAGAGCTGTAGAAACTCCAAAGCACATTTATATCCATTAGCTCTTGGAATCCTCAACACAGTTTTGAGAGGTACATAGAGCCAAGACTATTTTTCCCATTTTACAGATAAGGAAACTGAGAAAGCTAAGTCCTATGTTATTTGGCAGAGCAAGAAACAGAACCCAGGTCTTCTAGTTCTTTGCAGTACACCAGATAGTGTCAGGAAATGGCAACCCACTCCAGTATTCTTGCCTGGAGAATCCCAGGGACAGAGGAGCCTAGTGGGCTGCTGTCTCTGGGGTCGCACAGAGTCAGACACGACTGAAGCGACTTAGCAGCAGCAGCAGCAGAGAGTGTCAGGTAACCAGAATGGCCTTGAGAAGAACTCCATTTTACTTCATGTCATTATGGATCCATCATCCATGAATTTGTAGTGATGGTGTGTGATTGGATACAATAATACACGCATTATAGGAGTATCTGAAAATGTTAAGAGCCCTATTACAAGTATGAGACACTCTAAATTATATAAACCTTATTGTGTGTACACTGACAGCCTATTGCACCACTTGGTATAATAGGAGGTTTCTTATTCCCCAGTCAAAGCCACAAACCTCACCCTCTTTGTTACTTTTTCTGAATCCACCTCCTTCAAAGAGTGTAATAAAAATCTTCTACCCATAAATTGTTTGTGGATTTAAGGATAACCTTTTCCCCTACTGGAGGCTAATGATATGTCTCTGAAAATGCAAATGTAGGGGTCTTGAGTATTTCAAAGGTTGTAGAAAGTACTAGGTGTTACTTTATACTGTAAATGCATGTTTCTGAATGGGAAACTTGTGAAAGACTGAATGGTCCAGGCTAGGGCAGGAAGATGAGGGTTTGACGCTGGGCGAGATGAGTGGAAACCATCTCTGGTGCAGAGTTGAAAAGAGCAAAGGACTACTTTCAGAGGCCTTTAGGGGCAGATAGATTGTATCAGAAAACTGCAGGGACTAGGATCAGAGCAGGGACAAGCACAGGGAAGGCAGACACTTGGAGCTGGAGCAGATTTTAGAAATCACCTAATGACTAGATTCTAGTTCAAACTGCTTCACTGTATAGGAGACAAGACGGGGTTAAATTCAGACACAGGAAAAGAAACCACTTAGGAGAAGGGGCCACATGACAGGCCAGAGAAAGCACCTGGGCTGACACCTAGTAGGAGTACAATCAACATCCTGGTGGTCCAGTGGCTAAAACTCTGTACTCCTAATGCAGGGAGCTGGGTTCGATCCCTGGTCAGGGAACTAGATCCTGCATGTTGCAACTAAGAGCCAGCACAGCCAAATGAATAAATATTTTTTAGAAAAAGTTTACTGAACAAACAGGACCGTGCTTCTGCTGATGCCAAAAAGGGCTCTTCAGGGTAATAAATGCAACCAAGCCTGGAAGGCACACTAAGGGGAGAGGAGAGGAGTGACCTTTTACTGAGTTCCTACCATTTCCCAGGCATCATGATGATTACTGTGATCTGACCACCCTGGAGAATTCACAGGAACACAACAACCCAAATGGTCAGGGCCGGTGAGAGGGTGTATAATAAACAGGAACAGAATAGCATAGTGGGTATGCACTAGGGCACAAGAGTCTAATTGAACTGGTTCAACTTCTGGTTTTCTACTCTCTAGCAAAGTAAGCATAAGCAGCTCACCTTCCCCCATCAGAAAAAAATGGGAATAACAATTAGTATCTGACTTTCATGTTTATGGAAATTTAATGAAAGAAAGTGTCTGGCACACAGTAAGCCATCAAATAAACATTGGTTGTCTATGGCAGAGGTTATGTTTCCCAAAGATGCTAGAGCATGGTCTCCCATCCCATGCGCTCTTGTGTGTATGTGTATATATATATATATAGTAATATATATTAATACATATTCTACTATATATAGTATTTAATATATATATATGTTTATTTATTTATTTATTTTTGTCTGTGCTGGGTCTCTGTTGCTGCCCCAGGGCGTTCTCTAGTTGTGGTGTGAGGGCTTCTCATTGCGGTGGCTTCTCTTGTTGTGGAGCACTGGCTGAAGAGTGTGAGGGCTTTAGTTTATGGCACGTGGGCTCAGTAGTTGCAGCTCTTGGGCTCTAGAGCACAGGCTCAATAGTTGTGGCCCACAGGCTTAGCTGCTTCGAGGTATGTGAGATCCTCCTGCACCAGGGATCAAACCCATGTCCCCTGCATTGGCAGGCAGATTCTTTACCACTGAGCCACCAGGGAAGCCCCAACATGCTCTTTTTACAATAGGACGTTAATGCTTTGGCCTCAAGGCGATACCAGCTACATAATTTTCTGGGCTCAGTGTGAAGTGCAAATGCAGGGCCCCTTACTTGAAATGTATTCAAAATTTTACTTTTACACTTACAATGACAGGAGAACATTAAACCAAGCATGGGGTCCTTCTGAGGGTGGTGCCCTGTGAGACTGTCCAAGTAGCACACCCATGAGGCTACGGGTCTGTGTTGCCTCTCCCAGAATCCCAGTGGGCTTGTGACCCTGGCAGAATGACGCAATGTGACTTCTGAGGAGTGATCATGAAAAGTGATACAAAGTCTATCTGGTTCTTTGTTGATACCCTTTTGGAGCCCTGAGCTGTCTTTATAAGCAATCTATCTGTCTCCAGGACACCATGCATGGAGGAAGCCCAGAATGACCCCTGTGGAGAGGCCACATGGAGAGACCCTGAGGCTACATGAAATGAAAAGAATGCCTGAGCAATCTCCTGCTACTATGGTGCCCCTGCAATTCCAGCTTCAATCACCATGGGGGACCACAATCACATGTGAAATTCATCAAGAACCATCCAGCTGAGCCCTTCCTGAAATTCCTGACCTACAGAAACCATGAAGAATAATAAAATAAGTGTTGTTCTTCTAAGTTACTAAGTTTTGGGGTGATGTGTTATGTAGTAATGGATAACTGGAACACTATCATTAAAACAAGGAATTAAAACAGCCAGTGACAGGAGCAGAAGTGATATAGCAGAATGAAAGGAACTGTGTCTGAATGTGTGAAACTTGTTTGGCTCCTGTCTCAATCAAACTAGCTTTAAGAGAATTTTAAGACAATAGGAAATATTTGAACTTGGACTGGGTATTAAGTGATATTAAGGAATAATTGTTCATCTTGTTAGATATGACCACAGCATGATGACTATGTTAAAAACAGTCTTTATAGATTTGAGATGCATACTGAAGTATTTACAAATGAAATAACATGACCTGGGATGTACTTAAAAGTGCCTCTGAAAGTGCCAAGATCATTCAATGGAGGGAAATGTAGTTTCTTAAGCAAATGGTGGTGGGACAATCATATTTCCACATGCATAAGAATAAAGTTGGATCCTTTTCTCACTCCATAGATGAAAATTAACTCAAAAATAGATCAATAATCTAGTTATAAGCACTAAATCTGTAAAACTATTAGAAAAAACAGACACATATATCTTTATGACCTTGGATTTGGTGATGGACTCTTAGATTTGACACCAAAACCACAAGCAACAGGAGATAGATAACTTGGACTTTATCAAAATTAAAAACATTTGTACATCAAAGTACATTATCGAGAAGGTGAAGAGTGGGAAAAATATTTGAAAATCATGTCTTTTAAAAGTTTAGTATCCAGTATAAAGAATTCTTGTAACTCAACAAGAAAGAGAGAAAAACTCAATCAAAAAATGGGCAAAAGACTTGAACAAATATTCCTCCAAAGACATACAAATGGCCAAGTAACATACGAAAGGATGCTCAACATCATTGGTCATTGAAGATATGCAAATTAAAACCACAATGAGACACCATTTCCCATCCGCTAGGATGACTGTAATGAAAATAATAATAATAATAAAGAGACTGAGCTGCTAAATCTCCTTATTGCCAAATTCAGACTTAAATTGAAGAAAGTAGGGAAAACCACTAGACCATTCAGGTATGACCTAAATCAAATCCCTTATGATTATACAGTAGAAGTGACAAATAGATTCAAGGGACTAGATCTGATAGAGTGCTTGTTGAACTATGGATGTAGGTTCGTGACATTGTACAGGAGACAGGGATCACGACCATTCCCAAGAAAAAGAAATGCAAAAAAGCAAAATGGCTGTCTGAGGAGGGCTTACAAAAAGCTGTGAAAAGAAGAGAAACAACAAACAAAGGAAAAAAGGAAGGATATACCCATTTGAATGCAGAGTTCCAAAGAATAGCAAGCAGAGATAAGAAAGCCTTCCTCAGCGATCAATGCAAAGAAATAGAGGAAAACAATGGAATGGGAAAGACTAGAGATCTCTTCAAGAAAATTTGAGATATCAAGGGAACATTTCACGCAAAGATGGGCTCAACAAAGGACAGAAATAGTATGGACCTAGTAGAAGCAGAAGATATTAAGAAGAGGTGGCAAGAATACACAGAAGAACTATACAAAAACGATCTTCATGACCCAAATAATCACGATGGTGTGATCATTCACCTAGAGCCAGACATCCTAGAATGTGAAGTAAAGTGGGCCTTAGAAAGCATCACTACGAACAAACTAGTGAAGGTGATGGAATTCCAGTTGAGCTAAATTCCAGTTGAGCTAATCCTAAAAGATGATGCTGTAAAAGTGCTACACTCAATATGCCAGCACATTTGGAAAACTCAGCAGTGGCCACAGGACTGGAAAAGGTCAGTTTTCATTCCAACCCCAAAGAAAGGCAATGCAAAGAATGCTCAAACTACATCACAATTACACTCATCTCACACACTAGTAAAGTAATGCTCAAAATTCTCCAAGCCAGGCTTCAACAGTACGTGAACTATGAACTTCCAAATGTTCAATCTGGTTTTAGAAAAGGCAGAGCAACCAGAGATCAAATTGCCAACATCCGCTGGATCATGGAAAAAGCAAGAGAGTTCCAGAAAAGCATCTATTTCTGCTTTATTGACTATGCCAAAGCCTTTGACTGTGTGGATCATCACAAACTGTGGAAAATTCTTCAAGAGATGGAAATACCAGACCACCGGACCTGCCTCCTGAGAAATCTGTATGCAGGTCAGGAAGCAATAGTTAGAACTGGACATGGAACAACAGACTGGTTCCAAATAGGGAAAGGAGTAAGTCAAGGCTGTATATTGTCACCCTGCTTATTTAACTTATATGCAGAGTACATAATGAGAAATGTTGGGCTGGAAGAAGCACAAGCTGGAATCAAGATTGCCAGGAGAAATATCAGCAACGTCAAATATGCAGATGACACCACCCTTATGGCAGAAAGTGAAGAGGAACTAAAAAGCCTCTTGATGAAAGTGAAAGAGGAGAGTGAAAAAGTTGGCTTAAAACTCAACATTCAGTAAACTAAGATCATGGCATCTGGTCCCATCATTTCATGGGAAATAGATGGAGAAACAGTGGAAACAGAGACAGACTTTACTTTTTGGGCTCCAATATCACTGCAGATGGTGACTGCAGCCATGAAATTAAAAGACACTTACTCCTTGGAAGAAAAGTTATGACCAACCTAGACAGCATATTAAAAAGCAGAGACATTACTTTGCCAAGCTGGTTCGTCTAGTCAAGGGTATGGTTTTTCCAGTGGTCATGTATGGATGTGATAGTTGGACTATAAAGAAAGCTGAGCACTGAAGAATTGATGCTTTTGAACATCAATTGGAGAAGTTGGAGAACTTTTTTGAACATCAGTTGGAGAAGTGGTGTTGGAGAAGACTCCTGAGAGTCCCTTGGACAGCAAGGAGATCCAACCAGCCCATCCTAAAGGAAATCAGTCCTGAATATTCATTGGAAGGATTGATGCTGAAGCTGATACTCCAATACTTTGGCCACCTGATTCTAAGAACTGACTCACTTGAAAAGACCCTGATGCTGGGAAAGATTGAAGGCAGGAGGAGAAGGGGACAACAGAGGATGAGATGGTTGGATGGCATCACTGACTCAATGGACATGAGTTTAAGTAAACTCTGGGAGTTGGTGATGAACAGGGAGGCCTGGCATGCTGCAGTCCATGGGGTTGCAAAGAGTCAGACAAGACTGAGCGACTGAACTGAACTGGGGTCATCAGAGAGCCCCGAGCTGAGTTCCCTGTGCTATACAGCAGATTCCCACTAACTATCTATTGTACACATGGTAGTGCATATATGTCAATCTCATAAATAAATAGAAGGAAGGGAGAGAGAAAGGGGGGAAGAAGAAAATAGCAAGCATTGGCCAGGATGTGCAGGAATTGGAATACTCATACTTTGCTTGCGGGAATATAAAATGGTGCAGCTGCTGTAGAAAAACATTTTGGCAATTCTTTGGAAAGTTAAACATGGAATTACCATATGATCAAGCAATTCGTATCCTAGGTATTGATATATATCCAAGAGAAATGAAAGCATATGTCCATACAGAAACTTTACATGAATGTTTATAGCAGCATTATTCATAATAGCCAAAAGGTGGAAACAGCCCAAATGTTCATCAGTAGATGAATGGGTAAGGAAATTTTGGTCTAGCATATAATGAAATATCTTCATCCATAAAAAGAAGTACTGATAAATGTTATAATTTGGATGAACCCTGAAAACATTATGCTACGTGAAAGAAGCCAGACACAAAAAGTCGCATATCATATGATTCTATTTACATGAAATACCCAGAAAAGGCAAATCCATAGAGACAGAAAGCAAATTAATGGTTGCCAGGGGTTGGTGGAGGGGGAAATGGGGAGTAATTGCTTAATGGACATAGAGTGTTCTTCTAGGATGATGAATACGTTCTGAAACTAACAGAGAGATGGTAGTTGCACAGCATTTTGACTGCACTAAATGGCACTGAATTGTATGTTTTAAAATTATTAACTATAGAATATTATTCCAATTTTAAAAAGAAGGAAATACTATCATGTGATCCACATGGCTGAACCTTGAGGACATTATGCTAAGTGAAATAAGCCAGTCACAAAAGGACAAATAATGTATGATTCCACTTACATAAGATACCTAGAGTGGTCAAAATTACAGGAACAGAAATAGAATGGTGGTTGCCAGAGCCTGGGGAGAGAAGGAAATGGGGAGTTGTTCAATGGGTATACAGTTTCAGTTTTAGTAGAAGAAAAAGTTCTAGAAATCTGTTACACAACGGTGTGACTGTAGTTTATAGTACTGATAAATACACTTAAAATGATGAAGAGAGTAAATTTTTTTAAATAATTTTACTTATTTTTGGCTGTGCTGAGTCTCTATTGCTGTACAGGGTTTTCTTTAGTTGTAGAGAGCAGGGGCTACCCTCTAGATGTGGTGTGAAGGCTTCTCAGTGCAGTGGCTTCTCTTGTTACAGAGCAAGGGCTCTAGGGTGTGCAGTTCCAGGTCTCTAGAGCACAGGCTCAATATTTGTGGCACATGGGCTTAGTCGCTCTGAGGCATATGGGATCTTCCTGGATCAGGGATCTAACACGTGTCTCCTGCATTGGCAGGCAGGTTCCTATTCACCGAGCCACCAGGGAAGCCCAAGAGTAAATTTTATATTATGTGTTTTATCACAAATAATTTTTAAATAAAAAACTGGTTAGCTGTATGTTACTCAAATTTAAGCTTAAAAAATACTACAGCAAAAAAAAAAAAATAATGGAGGCGTGGTGGTAGATGAAACTAGATTAGCAAAAAGCTGATAATTGCTGAGGTGGGTTAAGGGTATCTGAAGATTCATTATACTGGTCTTTCTTCTTTTGTGTATGTTGTATATAAAATTTTCTATAATGAAAACTCAAGAGAGAGACGGTGCTTGTAAAACTATATAATACATATTGTCTGGTTTCAGGAATTTCTCTAAAATTACTTTAAAAGTCTAGAGTAAATCATGCCCTGACAAACTGCCTACGTCTGCTGATTTGGCATGGACCAGTGGCAAAAAAACAGACTGCCAAGGAAAACAGCAAGTGTTGGGAACGCTGATGCCTAAGGGAACACACTCATATAATTGTTCTTATGTGATAATCTGCCTTTCAAAATGGCGTGCTATGCCCAACAGCTACTAAAAGTCCATAAAAGATCACCAAGAGAAGGAAAACGTGACAGTCAGAGAATTAATGCATAGGCAGCATTTATCAACTAAACATCTTACTAAAATGTATTGTCCTCATCCGTGACTACAGTTTCTGTGACACTCAGAATTATGTGTTAAACAAATGTACCGCCAGGGCTACCATACTGAATAGTGACAATTCTAGAGAACTCCAACCACATCCTAGGCTATGTGAGTGGCAGCCCCTAGGGACGTGGACGGACAACTTGTACAGTCCCACGCAAGTGGCCCGATGCTGTATTAACTCATTCTCCTCACTCCCCAGGGATATTTTGGTTGGGAAAAAAGTTATAAACAAATAAAATAAACAAAAACCCAGAGTCTTGGAGTGCTCAAATGAAGTCTTTTTTTAAAGCTTCTGTTATATTTCTTTACTTCATATAAGTGCTACTTTGCGGTTTTAAAAAATATTTTATGTATTGGTTGGTTTGGCTGTGTCAGATCTTCATAGCTGTGCACAGACTTCTCACCAATTAAGGTGTGGGATCTTAGTTCCCGGACCAGGGATTGAACCTGTGTCCCCTGCATTGGAAGGCCATCTTTAACCACTGGACCACACGAGAAGTCTCTCAGATGGAGTCTTAATCTAACAAAAACAAAGTTAGAATTTTTAATTACAAGTGAATAATGTCCATCTATAGATGACTGTATAAAGAAGATGTGGTACATATGTACAATGGAACACTCCTCAGTCATAAAAAGGAATGAAATCATGCCATTTGCAGTGACATGGAAGGACCTGGACGTTGTCATGCTAAGTGAAGTAAATCAGAAAGAGATAGACGACGTATATCACTTATATGTGGAATCTAAAGAATGATAAAATGAACTTATTTACAAAACAGAAACAGATTCACAGACATAGAAAACAAACTATGGTTACCAAAGGGGAAAGGTGGAGGGGAGGGATAAACTGCGAGTTTGGGATTGACAAGTATACACTGGGTTGTGTACTTAGTCGCTCAGTTATGTACACCTCTTTGCAGCCCATGGCTCCTCTGTCCATGGGGATTCTCCAGGCAAGAATACAGGACTGGGTTGTCATGCAGTCCTCCAGGGGATCTTCCCAACCCAGGGACCGAACCCAGGTATCCCACATTGCAGGTGGATTCTTTACTAACTGAGCCACCAGGTAAGCCCTACACACTACTGTATTTAAAATAAATAACCAACAAGGACCTACTGTATAGCATAGGGAACTCTGCTCAATATTCTCTAATAACCTAAATGGGAAAATAATTTGAGAAAGAATAGATATATGTATTGTTGTTCAGTCACTAAGTCATGTCCGACTCTTTGTAACCCCATGGACTGCAGCACACTAGGCCTCCCTGTCCCTCACTATCTCCTGGAGCTTGCGTAGGTTCATGACTATGAATACTGCCTTGTCGTGGTGAAGGGGCTTACGTAACTCAATGAAGCTATGAGCAAGTTAGACCTCTTACCTGAGAGAAGTTAGACCTCTCTCCTGATCCACAGACTTGTATAATACATCCAAGTGTCTACTCAACCAAACCTACCTGAATTTAGTAGAGGTGTGTTAAAATTAATCTGCCCCAAATAAACCTTCTCATCTCCCCCTACAATTGTTCCAGAGGCTTACATATCTCAGTGAATGGCAACTCTGTGTTTCCAGTTGTTCAGGCCCAAAACCTTGGAGGCAACCCTATATTTGTCTCACACCCTACATCCAGGCCATTAGCATATTCCGCTGTCTCTACCTTCTCTGCATAAGATCATTTCTCACCATCTCTGCTGCCAATACTCTGGTCCGAAGGGCCATCCTCTCTTACTTAGGTGCTCCTTGGGTCTTCTTGCTCGCAGTCACCACTCCTTCAGTTTGTTCACAGCATGGCAGCCAGTGCGGTGCTGTTCAAAGGAAAGTCAGACCACAGCAGTTTGCTCAAAACTCCACTGACCCCTCATTTCACTCAGCGAAAGCCAAAGTCCTGACAGGGGTTCATGCCCTCCAGTGACCATTCTGCCCTTCTCACTATCCTCATACGGGAACTTCTGGCTTGGCTTTCCTGCTGTTTCTCAAACAAGCCAGGCAGGCTCCAGCCTCCAAGCATTTGCCCTTGCTGTCCCTTCTGTCTGGAATGCTGTTACCTCAGACATCCTCGAGGCTCCCTCTCTTCCCAATTTCAGCCTTTGCTCAAATGCCACCTTCTCAGTGAGACCTTCTCTAAACACCCTATCTAAGCTTGCAACCCAGCTCCGCCCTCAGACTCCCTATTTTTTCTCTTCACTGTTTTGTTTTCTTCCCAAAGCACCCTATTATCTATATATTTTCTTTAGTGTTGATCTTTTCCCAGCTCTGTGTGAGAAGAATTTTTGTCCTTTTTTTTTTTTTTTTCATCGCTTATATTCACAGCACCTAGAACAGTGCTTGGCACGTAGCAGGTGCTCAATAAATATTTGTCAAATGACTGAATAATGTCAAACTCCTGTTCAGCACAATTGTTTATAATATGAAGAAAGTGTGTGATCAGAAGACACGAAAGTATTGTTCTCATCCCTAAATATTGCTTTTTATACCACATTTTATAATAAAACTTGAGTCGTGTCCAACTCTTTGCAGCCCCATGGACCTAGCCTACCAGGCTCCTCCGTCCATGGGATTTTCCAGGCAAGAATACTGGAGTGGGTTGCCATTGCCTTCTCCAGGGGATCTTCCCAACCCAAGGATTGAAGCCGGGTCTCCCACACTGTAGGCAGATGCTTTACCGTCTGAGCCACCAGGGAAGTCTCCTCTTATAATAAAACTTGAAAACACAGATATCTGAGCTTAGTATATTTTGTTCTTTTATACATATATTTTTAAAAGTCTTTGTGGAATTTGTTTCAATATTGCTTCTGTTTTATGTTTTGTGTGTTTTGGCCCTGAGGTATGTGGGATCAGAGATCAAAAGTGCACCCCCTGCATTGGAAGGCAAAGTTTTATAACCAGTGGGCCACCAGGGAAGTCCCTGTATTTTGTTCTTAATGAAATAAAAATAATTCAATCTTCTAAATGTGTTATCATAAGTATTTTGGTGTCTTATAAAATGTATAAAGCCTATGAATCAAATTGTAATCATTTCTTACAGCAATTAATCTCCCAGTAAAATGTTTTCGTTGTTTGATTTTCTACTTTAATTCAAATGAGCATTATCTTGAGCTCTTGGTGGAGTTCCAGCCACACATGATAATTTTAATTTTGGTCAAATACACTCGGGAAATTCTGCTTAGTCTATTATCTTGTGTGAAACTACTTCATCTCCTTGGTCCTTTACCAGATTTTCTGGACTGCTACCAGCTGGGTGACTTCAAATGGTCTCTTGTTCTTCTTCTGTTTTGCAAGTCAGCCTGAATTTCTCGTCAAGTGCTTGCTGTAGCATTTGCTTTTCTGCTAGTCTTAATAGAGAGCAATTTTTCCCCTCTTAGAAAATGTATTTTTTTGTATCTAAGCTTTAATGGCTATTGACTTTAGTTTCATATTTCTCATGAAATGGCTGGAAATGTCTAAAGGGTCAATATACTTGTTGGACTTCTTGTTCTCCCCACGTGAAAAGTTTTCAAGATTTTCTTTTTCTGTAATTATGACTGGTACTCCATTTGAAACTTTGGGTCTGGTGTCAGCCTAAATGTTAAATTCTTTCTTCATGTCCTCTTTGCAAAAATTAAAAATTTGAACAAACATAATATATACATACAATTATGTATATATCATATTTGTGCATGTATTTATATTTTTGTATGTATACCTGTGGCGGATTCATTTTGATTTTTGGCAAAACTAATACAATTATGTAAAGTTTAAAAATAAAATAAAATTAAAAAATAAAAATAAACAACTTTACAGAAAAAAACAAACAAAATATATTTGAACAAATATATTTGTTCAAAATATATTTGTTTTATTCAAAACAAATTTTGAATAATCTGTTAATTAGTATCGTGACTATATTAAAATATATTACACACACACACACACACACACACACACACAGGCTTCCCTGATGGCTCAGTGTTTAAAGGATCTGCCTGCATGCAGGAGACACAGGAGACCCTTGTATATGTGTGAATATGTATGTACATATATACAGAAACTCCGTGTATATACTTCCCATGCATATTTTTCTACTTTTGTTGTATATATGTATTTTATTCTTAAACAGTATGTGGTATCTTCCCCTCTTTCATGGCCCATCTGCTTCTTCCTTTGTTTCTTAGCTACTTGCCACCTAAACTCTCATCTTTGCATGACACAATCTTCTCATCTGAAAGTAATCACCATATTCAATAACTTTTCCTCAGTCCTGATTACCTGACTCCACATTGTTCCTCATCCCCTCCCTCTTAAATCTCTTCTCTGAAGGCCTGGAATCTGTGACATGATGAAAAGATGGAACTCAGGGCAAGTATCCTGCTTTGGCACTTCCTATTTGCAGGCTAGTTTTCTTCCCAATATCTGGCTTCACGAATCCTAAGTGCATTTTTAGCTGGATGTTCTGCTGTTTCCTAAGGCGAACATGTCTGCTCCCATAGCTTCTCTCTTTCTGTCAATGCAGGATCACCAGACATAAAATCTGACTCATCTCTGACTCCTTTCTTGACTTTACACCCACACTCTGTCAATCACCCAGCTTTGTGATTCTTTTTTTTTAATATTTGAATTTATGAAATCTTTCAAACACATAGGATGGAGCATAGAATAAACACCTATTTAATCACTGCTCAGTTCAGTTCAGTTCAGTCGCTCAGTCGTGTCTGACTCTTTACGACCCCATGGACTGCAGCATGCCAGGCCTCCCTGTCCATCACCAACTCCAGGAGTTTACTCAAACTCATGTCCATTGAGTCGGTGATGCCATCCAACCATCTCATCCTCTGTTGTCCCCTTCTCCTCCCGGCTTCTCATCCTCTGTTGTCCCCTTCTCCTCCCGGCTTCAATCTTTCCCAGTATCAGGGTCTTGTCAAATGAGTCAGTTCTTCGCATCAGGAGGCCAAGGTATTGGAGTTTCAGCTTCAGCATCAGTCCTTCCAATGAATATTCAGGACTAATTTCCTTTAGTATGGACTGGTTGGATCTCCTTGCAGTCCAAGGGACTCTCAAGAGTCTTCTCCAACACCACAGTTCAAAAGCATCAATTCTTCAGTGCTCAGCTTTCTTTATAGTTCAATTCTCACATTCATACATGACTACTGGAAAAACCATAGCTTTGATTAGATGGACTTTTGTTGGCAAAGTAATGTCTCTGCTTTTTAATATGTTGTCTAAGTTGGTCATAACTTTTCTTCCAAGGAATAAGTGTCTTTTAATTTCATGGCTGCAGTCACCATCTGCAGTGATTTTGGAGCCCATGACATATATTAATATTTTTCCATATGGGCTTCAGAGGTTTTCTTTTAAAAGTTTTTTCTAGCTTTATTGATATAATTGACATATATCTCTGTATAAGTTTAATGTGTACAGCATAATGACTTGATGCACTTATATTGTGGAATAATTACCACAATAAGTTGTTATCTCATATAGTTACAAATGTAACTCATATAGTTACAAGTCTTTTTCAGAGTTTTTCAAGAAATAAGATATTATTAATACATTTCAGATCTACTTTATACCTCTCTCCTCAATCCTATTTCCCACTCCCTTACAGGTAACCACGACGTAAATTCCAGGTATAACTTCCCATTCAAGGCTTTATACTTTTACTACGTATGCATTGGGGTTGCAAAGAGTTGGACACGACTGAGTGACTGAGCATACCCCTATGCATTTTTCCATTAATAATATATGGTATTGTTTTGTGTATTTAAAAATTTTTACATATATGGTGTATTGTACATACAACTTGGGTTTGTAATTCAACATAATGATTTTGATTGTTATCCATATTAATACATTTATACCTAGTTCATTCCTTTAAACTGCTATACCCTATTCCATTGTATGAATATACTACAATTTATGTACCCATTTTCCTTTTCACTTGTAGGTTATTTCCAATTTTTCAGCATCAAGAGTGATACTGGATGAGCATTCTTGTACACGTCTCCTTGGGTACCTATGTAAAGTTTCTCTGGAGTCTGTATAGCCAAGACTGTCCTCACCTTTCCCCTAAACTAGCACATTGTCCTTCCAAGTGGTGGTACAGTCTTGCACAAGCTATTAATGAAAATTTCCCTTTCTCTTCATTCTCATTTCTATTTGGAATTTTCAGACTTTCTTCCAAAAGCATTAACATTCTGTTTTCATATTTGTGCTCAGTCGCTGAGTCATGTCCGACTCTTTACAACCCCATGAACTATAGCCCACCAGGCTCCTCTCTCCATGGAATTTTCCAGGCAAGAAAACTGGACTGGGTTGCCCTTTCCTCATTTAGGGCATCTTGCCCACTCAGGGATTGAACCCGTGTCTCTTGTGTATCCTGCATTGGCAAGTTGATTCTTTACCACTAGTGCCACCTGGTTTTCATATTTGAGTATTTCATTAGCCTGGGATTTAATTTTGTGAATGGTGTGTGGTAGTGATATTGTAAATCTCTTTCAATCTGAACAACCATTTGTTCTAGCATCACTTAGTAAACAGTCTCATCCTCTCTTATATTTCAATTCACTTCTGTCATATACCACTTTTCCATATATGAATGAGTCTTTTCTGGTTTCTCTGTTCCAATCCATTGAACATCTTATCGTCCTTCTGCCATTAGCACAATGTCTTCATTGCTATGTCTATAATGTCATCCAATCTCATAAGGGAAATACTCTCATATTGTTCTCCTTCAAAATGTGTTGGTTATTGGCACTTTTACATATGAATTAGAGAATTAACCTATCAAATTTCACATAAACACAAAAACCTCTGGGAATTTTTATTGCAATTGTATTGAATTTATAGATCAATCGGGGAAAATTGATCTCTTTATGATATTGAATCTTCCCATTACTGAACTTGATACACTTCTCTCTTTAGTAATGTCATCTTGTCCTATTGTGAGTATGATTATTTATTTTCTTTTTATATTGATCTTGTATCCAGTAATCTTGCTGATTTCTCATATGAAATCTAATAGTTGGTGGATTATCTTAGATTTTCAATAAGTGGACAATCATATCATTTGCCAGTAAGAATAGCTTTGTCTCGTCCTTTCTAATTCTTATGCTTCTTTTGTTTCTTTCTTATTGGATTGACTAGATTGTCCAGTACAATGCTGGATAGCAGGTGCAATTTCTTTTTTTATTATATTTTTAATATATCAATAAGAATGCTTCAAAAATATTATGAACACTGAGGATTATATAAAAGATTTTTGGTAGATACCTCTATCAATTTAAGAATGTTACCTTCTATTCCCTGGTAGCTCAGTCGGTAAAGAATCTGCCTGCAGTGCAGGAGACCAGGGTTCAATCCCTGGGTTGGGAAGATCCCCTGGAGAACGAAATGGCAACCCACTCCAGTATTCTTGCATGGAGAATCTCATGGACAGAGGAGCTTGGGGGGCTACAGTCCATGGGGTCTCAAGAGTTGGACATGACTTAGTGACCAAACCACCACCACCACCTTCTATTCCAAGCTTGCTAAAATTTTTGTGTATCGCCTCTTTCTAAACAGAGATTAAATCATGTGTTGCCTCTTTGTAAACAGATTAAATCATTATTAACAATATTTTATTGTAATGGAGAGTTTATTTTAGAGGCAGATCAAAATTATGGGAGAAACTATTCATATTCTCTGACCCAGCTATCTACGTCTACACAGAGGCAGAGCATTTGGATCCCAAAGACATAAGCCCCTCATCATTGGAGTCACCTAAATGTTACGTGTAATTCTTAGGAGTCAAGAGAGAACTTTTGAATGTCTTAAGAATCCAAATGTATATAATGGGCAAAGAGAAGAGTCCAAATGACATTCCTGCCATTACTGGTAGGTGCTGGTTTTTAGTGACAGGGATATGCTGAAAGGAAGGCATTGAAAGGGCTGAGCACTGTCAGGCAATGGAAGAGAGAAACTGACTATATTGACAAAGTTTTTTGAGAAAGAAACTCCTGGTATTTTTCAACAAATCCTACTAGGAAAATGGGTTAACTATTTAAAAAGATCTATAATCACTCCCACTCCATACACATTGAAAAATTAAAAAAAAAATCAAACCGCAAAAATCTTGAAGAAAAGGTAAATGAATATTGGCTATCTAGATAGGGGAAATTGTTCTATGTTAAAACAAGAGACTGGATCATGTAAAACCTCTGTAAATAAAGGGATCATGACTTACAAGATCAACAATAAGCTAGGCACAGAAATAATATATTTATTGTATGAAGAACTGATGCTCTCTTTGATAAGAAACACAGAAAGATTGATGTGTTCACAAAGTGGGAGATAAAAATAATGAAGGATTAAAAGCCTGTTCAGCCTCACTAAAAATCAAAGAGAGGCAAATTAAAACAATTGTTAAATATCATTTATTGGTTATCAAATCAGCAAACTTTTTCTTGAAGTGTGACTATTGGTAAGTTAGAAACTCCTGTTCATTGTTGGTGCTTGAGTTTGCTATAGCAATGTGACAGTGTGGTGGGTGTTAGAAATATGCACTCATGGCTGCCGATCATCTTTTGAACACCATTTCTATTAGGGTTGCCAAATTTAGCAAAGAAAAATATGAGAGCCTGGTTAAGTTCAAATTTCAGATAAACAACAAATAATTTTTAATATAAGTATATTCCAAACATTTATGGGATATACTGGTTCTTAAAAATTATTTGTTGTTTATCTGCAATTCACACTTAACCATCTTGTATTTTATCTGGCAACGTTCTATACTTGTGGGAATTCCAGGTTTATAAGGCCCATCTCATATTCTATGTCCTTTGCAGTTAGCCTGCAAGCATATGACCTCAGCTTTGCTTTCAGAAGACTTAGACTCTACAGTAAGGATGATAATTAAATCCAGCTCTGCATAGAGCTTCCATTCTTGCTGACATTGGTGATGAAAAGTGAGGTTCTGCTTTTTTGTGTGTGTGTGCTGGTGACAGTGCAGGGCAGGGGGATGTTTTACAGTGATGTTCAAGGCCACCACATACGTACAACTTTGAAATGTGCTATTTACTTAGATTATGATATCTTTTTCATCAAGCTTGTTCTGTGACCTGGCTTGGAGCGTCATTTCTGGCCATTTAGCCTTGATTATTCAGTCCTCCCAACAATTCTGTGAATGATTCAATATCCTTTAATAAATTCATTTTCTGCTTAATCTTCCAGAGTCAGCTTCTGTTGCTTTCAACTAAGAAACCTGACTGACAGACAATAAGTATCAAGAGCCTCAAAAATGTGCATATCCCTGAGTGAAATCAGCCAGTCACAAAAGGACAGATATTGTGTAAGTCCATTTATATAAGGCTCTTAGAGGAAGTATATTCATAGAAAAAGTAGAGTGTTTGCCACGGGCTGGAGGGAGCAGGGAGTAGAGAGTTAGTATTTAATAGGGACAAGGTTTCACTCTGGGAAGATGAAAAATTCCTGGAGATGTATGGAGGTGATCATTACACAACAATGTGTATTACTTAATGCCACTGAACTGGATGCTTAAAAATGGGTAAAACGGTGCACTTTACATTATGTATATTTTACCTTGATAAGGAAAACGCTTACAATAACCTAAGCCAGAATAAATGTATACAATATATATCTAATATATTAGTAATATATCTAAATATATACAAAATATATGAAAGCTCACATTCCTGCAGGGGAAAAAATATGCATGTCCTTTGAGTCCCCATTCTAAGATGTTTACTTAAGTGCAGGCTACACTGTGGAAAAAAATTGTATACAAAAGTGTTTAGCCAAGTGTTATTGAAGAAAACTTAAACTCTGGAAACAATCTAAACCTCTAATATTAAGAAAATGGTTGAGTAAATGATGGCATATTTAGATATCAGGACACTCTGCAATCATTAAACAGAATCATTTAAGGAATATTTAGGGTCATGGGAAAATGCTATCATAATAAGTGACAAAAATCAAGATAAAATTTACATGTGTGGTATGATCACTATTGTGTTAAAAAAAAAAAAAGAGTTAAAAAAATATAGCTGGAAGAAAACAAGTCAAAATGGAACAAAAATGTAGCCTTGGAGAAGGGTCCTGGTTCCCCCTCCAGGGACATACATAACAATATCTTTGAGCTGTTTTGCAGATACTGAAAACCCCACCAGGTGGGAGAAGGTAACTGTATGCTTCCCACAAGCACAGTCTTAGATCCCAAATCAGTTGGAACCAGAGAGTTGATGACGCTGATTCCCACTTATTTCACCACCAACCAACCAGAAGAATGTCCCTGAGCGGTTCACGTCCTCTTTGAATCACTACCATAAGACTCCTCTACCCACTCCAGGTCTGGACACATAGTTTTGAGGGCATTAACCCTCTATGGCCCCCTTTGTCTGGGAAAGCAACAAAACTATCCTTTTCTACTTCAAAAAAAAAAAAAAAAAAGTTTGCCAACTTCAGGTTGCTCTGGGTCATCAGCTTATTTTCCCCCCTACTTTTAAAATACTTTTCCATTTGTTACACAATGAATAAGAATTGCTTTTGTAACCATAAAAAGAAGCCTTTTCTCTAAACTTATTGGACAACCTATACCCCACCAGGCAGGCTCATGTCCATTGTGCAAACACACTGGATGATTTCTTTTGGGGCAAGGACTGTGCAGGCATAGGATTTCAGAGTGACATCTCAAGGCAGGGAATGGGGGCAGAAATGCAAAAGTGCTCACTGCTTCTCTCAATACCATTCACTACAGAGCTCCTGGAAAAATACCCCAAGTGCCTCGGAGTAATAGCTCACTTATGTTGGTTCTGATTGTTTGGTTTTTACATGCTTAGGATTTGCTTCTGGTATTCCTTTTGGGGAATGCCTCCTGTATAAGGTGGCAAAGTCTAGCCAGGCAGATCTAGAGATTATAATTTGATGAACAGCTCCAGCATAAGGATGAAGAGGCCTGTTTCTCACACAGAGACAGGTGAGCCTACGAAAGAGGGGGGCAGGGTGGAGAAGCGGTCGTATGCAAAGCAACAAAGTGCGTCTTCTCAAGTACCCATCTGACTGTGTGTTGTGCCCTGTTCAGTCGCTCAGTCGTGTCCGACTCTTTGCGACCCCATGGACTGGAGCTCACCAGGCTCCTCTGTCCATGGGATTTCCCAGGCAAGAATACTGGAGTGTGTTGCCATGCCTTCCTCCAGGGTCCATTTGGCTAGCTCAGGAGTAATTTTAAATAGTATTTTTATATGACAACAAACTTGAATATATTATGGAGCTAAAAGCAAAAAATGCCTGGATTTTTAAAGTAAAACCCAAGACTTCAATGAAATCTTATGCTCACAGGATTTATATGCCCCTGCACAGAACATCTCTGTGCTCAGAGCCCTCAGGTGGGGTTTAACTGAAAATAAGGCCCATTTTATTTAACAACTCCAGATTTATTCAATGTGACTAAGTAAATGCATGATAGTCATTTCTTTTTTCCCCTCAAAGCTTGTGCAAGTTTTTCCTCCTTTGCTTACTTGGTTTATGTCCTGGAGTGTTTGCACAAAACTGGCTAATGTGTTATTTCTGTTCAACTTCATCTGAATCCAGTGTCCTCAGAGGGACGTTCCTTATCAAAGCTTCCAGATATATTCCATGATTGCAGAGTCAGCCCTGAAGTCCAGCTTGTAGGTTCCTCTTTTAGAATCTCTTAAACAAACCATTGTCCTTTTGTAATAGTTTCTTCCAAGTCTTAACAGAGATCTCTGTTCTCTCAAGTGATCGCAGGACATTTTTGACTGAATTGTGAACACTCTGATATTCTAGAAAGAGAAATGGGTCATGTGAAAACTCTAATGGAACACACAGAGATCCATTTATTCATCTATTATTTCAATGACATTTATTAAGCATCTACTATGTACTAGGTACTGTTCTAGATGCTGGAGTCTCAACGATGAGCCAAATTTGACACCATCTTACCCAGAGCAAGAGAGAGACCTGAGTTAAATAAGCACAAATACATGGATACTTATCATAAGAATAAATAAACAGGTCTTCTCAGCCACCTCAACTCTGCTCTGGTGTGTGAACAAGGATGTCTAGAATACTGGCTCATTATTCTCATCTCTCCCACCTCCTTATTATAGAATTATACATCCGCACCCTTTGCCATGCAACTTTGCAGTGCATTCCACCCAGTAGAGTAGATGGAGTATATTTCTTCATCCTATCTACTTTGGGTTTGAGCATGCGACCTACTTTGATCAAGGGTTCTATTTGGCCATATTTGTGGGCCAAAGTGATAGTGTATCAGTTCTGAACAGAGACTTTACCATCTTACAGAAAAACTGGAATGAACATTTTGGCCAACCCAATACTTTTGCTTCTGTCTTGTGCTCTTGCCAGCCACTAAAAGATGACTGTCTACAGGTAGCTGCTCCTCTTTGGCTTGGATCCTGAATGGACAAGCAGACCTCAGAGGCCAGGCTAGTCAGTCCCAGTAGACCAAAACCAGCCTACAGAACCATGAACAAGAGATAAAGATTTGTTGTTGTATCTGGAATTTGAAGGGTTGTTATTGTAGCAAAATCTGACAGGTCATCAGGTTATGGATAGTTATTTGAGTACCTATTATATGCGAGGCTCTGGGCTAGGGGTTGGCTTTAAGTGGTTAACAAACCCAGACACTCTTCTCATGAAAATCACAGATAACCCCTTTTGTTTGGCTGCCATATTTTTTCTTATTATTTTTTATTTTCTCTTTAAAGTGGGGCCAGTAAAATATGCTAAAAATATGTCTGAAACCTCAATATTACTAATCTGGTCTTGAGTTTCTACCTTCCACTAACCCCTCAACTTAATTGGGCTCCTAGAATGGAGGTATTACCATCACATTTTCATTTCCAATGACATGGAAAATCTGTCTCTCTTGGGGAAAAAAAGGTTTCCTTGCCAGTGTCTGGGAATTGAAAAAGATTGGAAACTACTCTTATTTTAAAATTCTGTCTTAAGTTATGAAAATCTTTCCAGTAATTTAGTGCCTTTAAAGTGTTTCGTAGATGTAAGCAGAGTATGCCTTATGGCCTGGCTGTTTTGTATCCAAAAGCATGCAAGGTAGAGGTCTCCTAAGCTTAGCTCTGTGAGGAGAGATTCATCAATCACAAAGCTTTGATAGAACTGATAGGGCCCCTGCTAAAAAATGACAAATTCATTTAAAATTTACAGCAAAGGAGGGATTCCTGGTGGTCCAGCAGTTAGGACTCCATGCTTCCACTGCAGAGGGCTCAGCTTTGACCCCCTGGTCGGGGAACTAAGATCCCACAAGCAAAGGATACTCAAAGAGTTATTTACGTCATCCTATTTAACCTTCCCAACACTCATAGGGTTTAAGTCTTCATTGAAGGCATTACTGAGCACCTGCTATGTGCCAGATATTATTCCAGAACCTTCTGGCATTATTAAACAAAATAGATAACAATCCCTGATTTCAGGGGCAATGAGGGAAGACAGAAAAGAAACTATTATGATATTAAATAAATAAATAATATTCTTCAGTTTGGTTTCAGTTCAGTCATTCAGTCATGTCCGACTCTTTGCGACCCCATTAACTGCAGCACGCCAGCCTCCCTGTCCATCACCAACTCCCGGAGTTCACCCAAACTCATGTCCATTGAGTCAGTGATGCCATCCAACCATCTCATCCTCTGTCTTCCCCTTCTCCTCCTGCCCCCAATCCCTTCCAGCCTTTTCCAATGAGTCAGCTCTTCGCATGAGGTGGCCAAAGTATTGGAGTTTCAGTGTCAACATCAGTCCTTCCAATGAACACCCAGGACTGATCTCCTTCACAATGGACTGGTTGGATCTCCTTGCAGTCCAAGGGACTCTCAAGAGTCTTCTCCAACACCACAATTCAAAAGCATCAATTCTTTGGTGCTTAGCTTTCTTCACAGTCCAACTCTCACATCCATACATGACTACTGGAAAAACCATAGCCTTGACTAGACGGACCTTTGTTGGCAAAGTAATGTCTCTACTTTTTAATATGGTGTCTAGGTTGGTCATAACTTTCCTTCTAAGGAGTAGGTGTTTTTTAATTTCATGGCTGCAATCACCATCTGCAGTGATTTTGGAGCCCAGAAAAATAAAGTCAGCCACTGTTTCCACTGTTTCCCCATCTATTTGCCATGAAGTGATGGGATCAGAGGTGAGAGAAGGTAAGAGAAACCCAAGGTAAGAGAAACCCAAGTAAGATGGTAGGTGTTGCGAGAGGCATCAGAGGGCAGACACACAAACCATAATTACAGAAAACTAGTCAGTCTAATGGGAGAAGGCAATGGCACCCCACTCCAGTACTCTTGCCTGGAAAATCCCATGGGCGGAGGAGCCTGGTAGGCTGCAGTCCATGGGGTCGCTAAGAGTCGGACACGACTGAGTGACTTCACTTTCACTTTTCACTTTCATGCATTGGAGAAGGAAATAGCAATCCACTCCAGTGTTCTTGCCTGGAGAATCCCAGGGACGGGGGAGCCTGGTGGGCTGCCATCTATGGGGTTGCACAGAGTCAGACACAACTGAAGTGACTTAGCTTAGCTTAGTCAATCTAATCACACTAGGACCACAGCTTTGTCTAACTCAATGAAACTAAGCCATGCCATGTGGGGCCACACAAGACAGGCGGGTCATGGTGGAGAGGTCTGACAGAATGTGGTCCACTGGAGAAGGGAATGGCAAACCACTTCAGTATTCTTGCCTTGAGAACCCCATGAACAGTATGAAAAGGCAAAATGATAGGATACTGAAAGAGGAACTCCATGGGTCGGTAGGTGCCCAATATGCTACTGGAGATCAGTGGAGAAATAACTCCAGAAAGAATGAAGGGATGGAGCCAAAGTAAAAACAATACCCAGTTGTGGATGTGACTGGTGATAAAAGCAAGGTCCGATGTTGTAAAGAGCAACATTGCATAGGAACCTGGAATGTTAGGTCCAAGAATCAAGGCAAATTGGAAGTAGTCAAACAGGAGGTGGCAAGAGTGAACATTGACATTCTAGGAATCAGCAAACTGAAATGGACTGGAATGGGTGAATTTAACTCAGATAACCATTATATCAACTACTGTGGGCAGGAATCCCTTAGAAGAAATGGAGTAGCCATCATGGTCAACAAAAGAGTCCGAAATGCAGTACTTAGATGCAATCTCAAAAACTACAGAATGATCTCTGTTCGTTTCCAAGGCAAACCATTCAATATCAGAGTAATCCAAGTCTATGCCCCAACCAGTAACACTGAAGAAGCTGAAGTTGAATGATTCTATGAAGACCTCCAAGACATTTTAGAACTAACACCTAAAAAAGATGTCCTTTTCATTATAGGGGACTGGAATGCAAAAGAAGGAAGTCAAGAAACACCTGGGGTAACAGGCAAATTTGGCCTTGGAATATGGAATGAAGCAGGGCAAAGGCTAATAGAGTTTTGCCAAGAGAACGCACTGGTCAGAGCAAAAACCCTCTTCCAACAACACAAGAGAAGACTCTACACATGGACATCACCAGATGGTCAACAGTGAAATCAGGTTGATTATATTCTTTGCAGCCAAAGATGGAGAAGCTCTATACAGTAAGCAAAAACAAGACTGGGAGCTGACTGTGGCTCAGATCATGAACTCCTTATTGCCAAATTCAGACTTAAATTGAAGAAAGTAGGGAAAACCACTAGACCATTCAAGTATGACCTAAATCAAATCCCTTATGCTTATACAGTGGAAGTGAGAAATAGATTTAAGGGACTAGATCTGATAGAGTGCCTGATGAACTATGGAATGAGGTTCATGACATTGTACAGGAGACAGGGATCAAGACCATCCCCATGGAAAAGAAATGCACAAAAGCAAACTGGCTGTCTGGGGAAGCCTTACAAATAGCTGTGAAAAGAAGAGAAGTGAAAAGCAAAGGAGAAAAGGGAAGATATAAGCATCTGAATGCAGAATTCCAAAGAACAGCAAGGAGAGATAAGAAAGCCTTCTTCAGTGATCAATGCAAAGAAATAGAGGAAAACAACAGAATGGGAAAGACTAGAGATCTCTTCAAGAAAATTAGAGATACCAAGGGAACATTTCATGCAAATATGGGCTTGATAAAGGACAGAAATGGCAGGGACCTAACAGAAGCAGAAGATATTAAGAAGAGGTGGCAAGAATACACAGAAGAACTGTACAAAAAAGATCTTCATGACCCAGATAATCATGATGATGTGATCACTTACTTAGAGCCAGACATCCTGGAATGTGAAGTCAAGTGGGCCTTAGAAAGCATCACTACAAACAAAGCTAGTGGAGGTGATGGAATTCCAGTTGAGCTATTTCAAATCCTGAAAGATGATGCTGTGAAAGTGCTGCATTCAATATGCCAGAAAATTTGGAAAACTCAGCAGTGGCCACAGGACTGGAAAAGGTCAGTTTTCATTCCAATCCCAAAGAAAGGCAATGCCAAAGAATGCTCAAACTACCGCATGATTGCACTCATCTCACATGCTAGTAAAGTAATGCTCAAAATTCTCCAAGCCAGGCTTCAGCAATACGTGAACCGTGAACTTCCAGATGTTCAAGCTGGTTTTAGAAAAGGCAGAGGAACCAGAGATCAAATTGCCAACATCCGCTGGATCATCAAAAAGCAAGAGAGTTCCAGAAAAACATCTATTTCTGCTTTATTGACTATGCCAAAGCCTTTGACTGTGTGGATCACAATAAACTGTGGAAAATTCTGAAAGAGATGGGAATACCAGACCACCTGAACTGCCTCTTGAGAAACGTGCATGCAGGTCAGGAAGCAACAGTTAGAACTGGACATGGAACAACAGACTGGTTCCAAATAGGAAAAGGAGTATGTCAAGGCTGTATATTGTCACCCTGGTTATTTAACTTAGATGCAGAGTACCTCATGAGAAACACTGGGCTGGAAGAAACACAAGCTAGAATCAAGATTGCCAAGAGAAATATCAATAACCTCAGATATGCAGATGATACCACCCTTATGGCAGAAAGTGAAGAAGAACTAAAAAGCTTCTTGATGAAAGTAAAAGAGGAGAGTGAAAAAGTTGGCTTAAAGCTCAACATTCAGAAAACGAAGATCATGGCATCTGGTCCCATCACTTCATGGGAAATAGATGGGGAAACAGTGGAAACAGTGTCAGACTTTATTTTTGGGGGCTCCAAAGTCCCTGCAGATGGTGCTTGCAGCCATGAGATTAAAAGACACTTACTCCTTGGAAGGAAAGTTATGACCAACCTAGATAGCATATTCAAAAGCAGAGACATTACTTTGCCAACTAAGGTCCGTCTAGTCAAGGCTATGGTTTTTCCAGTGGTTTTTATGGATGTGAGAGTTGGACTGTGAAGAAAGCTGAGTGCTGAAGAATTGATGCTTTTGAACTGTGGTGTTGGAGAAGACTCTTGAGAGTCCCTTGGACTGCAAGGAGATCCTACCAGTCTATTCTAAAGGAGATCAGTCCTGGGTGTTCTTTGGAAGGAATGATGCTAAAGCTGAAACACCAGTACTTTGGCCACCTCATGCGAAGAGTTGACTCATTGGAAAAGACTCTGATGCTGGGAGGGATTGGGGGCAGGAGAAGAAGGGGACGACAGAGGATGAGATGGTTGGATGGCATCACCAACTCGATGGACATGAGTTTGGGTGAACTCCAGGAGTTGGTGATGGACAGGGAGGCCTGGCGTGCTGCAGTTCCTGGGGTCGCAAAGAGTCGGACGTGACTGAGCGAATGAACTGAACTGAACTGAAGTGATGGGACAAGATGCCATGATCTTAGTTTTTTGAAAGTTGAGCTTTAAGCCAACTTTTTCACTCTCCTCTTTTACTTTCATCAAGAAGCTTTTTAGTTCTTCTTCACTTTCTGCCATAAGGGTGGTGTCATCTGCATATCTGAGGTTATTGATATTTCTCCCGGCAATCTTGATTCTAGCTTGCGCTTCATCCAGCCCAGTGTTTCTCATGATGTATTCTGCATCTAAGTTAAATAAGCAGGGTGACAATATACAGGCTTGACATACTCCTTTTCCTATTTGGAACCAGTCTGTTGTTCCATGTCCAGTTCTAACTGTTGCTTCCTGACCTGCATACAGATTTCTTAAGAGGCAGCTCAAGTGGTCTGGTATTCCCATCTCTTTCAGAATTTTCCACAGTTTATTGTGATCCACACAGTCAAAGGCTTTGGCATAGTCAATAAAGCAGAAATAGATGTTTTTCTGGAACTCTCTTGCTTTTTGATGATCCAGCGGATGTTGGCAATTTGATCTCTGGTTCCTCTGCCTTTTCTAAAACCAGCTTGAACATCTGGAAGTTCACGGTTCACGTATTGCTGAAGCCTGGCTTGGAGAATTTTGAGCATTACTTTACTAGCATGTGAGATGAGTGCAATCATGTGGTAGTTTGAGCATTCCTTGGCATTGCCTTTCTTTGGGATTGGAATGAAAACTGACATTTTCCAGTCCTGTGGCCACTGCTGAGTTTTCCAAATTTTCTGGCATGTTGAGTGCAGCACTTTCACAGCATCATCTTTCAGGATTTGAAATAGCTCAACTGGAATTCCATCACCTCCACTAGCTTTGTTTGTAGTGATGCTTTCTAAGGCCCGCTTGACTTCACATTCTAGGATGTCTGGCTCTAGGTGAGTGATCACATCATCATGATTATCTGGGTCATGAAGATCTTTTTGTACAGTTCTTCTGTGTATTCTTGCCACCTCTTCTTAATATCTTCTGCTTCTGTTAGGTCCCTACCATTTCTGTCCTTTATTGAGCCCATATTTGCATGAAATGTTCCCTTGGTATCTCTAATTTTCTTGAAGAGATCTCTAGTCTTTCCCATTCTAGGATATCATAATTACCATGTAAAAAGAAAAATATGACTAAGTACGATTATCTTCCTTGGGAATGAGTTGCTAGTATCAGACGTGGGTTCAAATCTCAGCGCTACCACTTAATAACTAGGTGATTTTGGGCAAGTTATTTAACTTCTTGGAGCCTTAGTTTTCTCATCTATATAGGCAGGGTAAAACCTCCCCTGGAATACTGTTTTGAGGACTGAGTTAACGCAGGTACAATACTTCCCACTTTGACCCATGGTAAGCAACAAGGATTGGTAGCTGCCCCTGTTGAGAAGTCATATATGTTGCCTGAGATCTGAAGGGCATGATCAGGATTTGCAACCGTAGTTTTTAAGCTTGTAAACTGAGAAATCTCAAAATTACAGAAAAGTTTCAAGAATGGTACAGAGAATACCTCTGATTACTGTTATAACGCATGCTCTCTCTGTGTATACACATTCATTTTTTCTGAACCATTTGAGAATGTCACATAATTTATGAACGATTTAAAGTGTCAGTTGCTCAGTCATGTCCAACTCTTTGTGACTCCCTGGATTGTAGCCCTCAGGCTCCTCTGATCATGGGACTTTCCCGGCAAGAATACTGTAGTGGGGTGCCATTCCCTTCTCCAGGGATATCTTCCGACCCAGGGTCTTAACCCAGGTATGCCACATTGCAAGCAAATTATTTACTTTCTGAGCCACCAGGGAAGTTTATGACCAATTACTCCTAAATATTTCAGCATGTATTTCATAAGAATAGGGATATTCTTTTATATGACCACAGTATAGTTATCAACTTCAGTAAATTTAATATTGATACAATTTTATGTGATCTACCATCTTATTCCAATTTTGTCAATTGACCAATAATGTCCTTTATAGCATGATCCTCCCATACAGGGTCCAGTCTAAGATCATGTATATATTTAATGGTCATGTCTCTTTAATCTCTTTAATCTGGAGATATTTCCGTAGACTTTGTCTTTTATGATATTGATATTCTCAAGGAGTACAGTCCTCGCTCTCCTCTTTATTTTTTCAATAGAATGTTCCTTATTTGAGGTTTGTTTGACATTCAGGTTTGACATTCTCAACTGAGATACTACAAAGGCAATGCTGGGTACTTCTCAGGGTGTCACATCTGGAGACACCCTGGTGATGTTAATTTTATCACTTGGTCAAGATGTTATTCAATTTCCTCACTGTATAGTTTTTTTTTTTTTTTTTACTATGCAATTAACAAGCAATTTGTGGGGTAATACTTTAAGACCATGCAACTATCCTACTGCTAATCAAAGTCATTGTTGACTCTGACCAATACTTAACATGATGTTGATTTTCCAACTCAAGTACTTCTTTTGCCTTCACCATTGCATACTCTAAACAAGATCCCTTCACGTTCCTCCATTTATATGTGTATGTATGTGTTTCTATCTATTATTGGTATGGACTCATGGCTTTCTGTTTTTTCAGGGTTTCATATTTCATTACCATACTTATTTTGCTTCTCAATTTGTCAGAGATTTGGCCTATGGCCCTTTCAAGCTGGTTCCTGTTCTTGTGACATACTCCTATCATGTATTTTGAGCATTTCCTTAATTTATGGAATAACAGCATGTTCCAGGACCATCTTGTGCCTACCTTGTCTAGCCCTGAAATCAACCATCTCTCTAAGTTCTGTGTAATAAGATCTTTTGATTCTAGCTTGGGGCTCTTTCTGTCACACCACAGCTAGTTCAGCCCTGCAAAGACCATGGCTACATTTGGGGGATTTGCATGGAAAGACACATCTCTGGGGTACAGGATAATTCCTGGGGAGTTATGGGAAACAAAGCTGATTACAAAGTTGTCCAGAGTGTAGAATTTTTTGTGGTAAGCAAATGGAAATCAATGAAGGTTTCTAATCAAAATTCTTGATTGGAAATCCCAGTAAAAAGAAGGGGGAAGGAGTGAGCTTTAAGACTGATTTAGTAAAGATTGAATTTCTTAGCTGGGAATAGGCAGTATGAACAAGGCAAGTATATACTTGATTTCCTTACATTGAATAAAAAGAAAATTATGTAAATTACTTCTGAAAATTTCTTCGTGTAATATAGGAGCACAATCGTTAAGAGAAATGAAACCAGCAGAAATTCCAATTTCATTTTTGTCCATGTAACATGTTCCTTCCGCCAATTTTTTTTTAAGCACCATCTCCTTTCTCTGGCTGCCCTCTAGTGGAAGTGAACTGAAATTACACAATGGCCTAAAACCACTTATATGTAGAGTACATCATGAGAAACGCTGGGCTGGAAGAAGCACAAGCTGGAATCAAGATTGCTGGGAGAAATATCAATAACCTCAGATATGCAGATGATACCACCCTTATGGCAGAAAGTGAAGAGGAACTAAAAGCTTCTTGATGAAAGTGAAAGAGGAGAGTGAAAAAGTTTGCTTAAAGCTCAACATTCAGAAAACTAAGATCATGGCATGTGATCCCATCACTTCATGGGAAAAAGATGGGGAAACAGTGGAAACAGTGTCAGACTTTATATTTTTGGGCTCCAAAATCACTGCAAATGGTGATTGCAGCCATGAAATTAAAAGATGCTTACTCCTTGGAAGGAAAGTTATGCCCAACCTAGATAGCATATTCAAAAGCAGAGACATTACTTTGCCAACAAAAGTCCGTCTAGTCAAGGCTTTAGTTTTTCCAGTAGCCATGTATGGATGTGAGAGTTGGACTGTGAAGAAAGCTGAGCGCCGAAGAATTGATGCTTTTGAACTGTGGTGTTGGAGAAGACTCTTGAGAGTCCCATGGACTGCAAGGAGATCCAACCAGTCTATTCTAAAGGAGATCAGTCCTGGGTGTTCTTTGGAAGGAATGGTGCTAAAGCTGAAACTCCAATACTTTGGCCACCTCATGCGAAGAGTTGACTCATTGGAAAAGACTCTGATGCTGGGAGGGGTTGGGGGCAGGAGCAGAAGGGGACGACAGAGGATGAGATGGCTGGATGGCATCACCGATTCGATGGATATGGGTTTGGGTGAACTCCAGGAGTTGGTGATGGACAGGGAGGCCTGGCGTGCTGCAATTCATAGGGTCTCAAAGAGTCGGACACCACTGAGCGACTGAACTGAACTGAAAGGGAAAATACACTGATGTTTAAACCAACTAAGAGAAATAGGTGAGATCACCAGTTAGAGCAGGAAGGACGTGAAATATCTTTGTGTTCAGTCCCTTATTCTGCAAGTAGGGATAATGAAGCCCAGGGAGGGGGGAAGCTACTTGTCCCAAGTCAGAAAGCTAATGAAAAAGTCAGAATACAAGCTGCTCCTGGAACACACCATCATTTCAAAGAAATCCTTGAAAACTTTCCTATTACAAAGAGCCCATTTGAATGTAGAAGAGTTTACTTAAATTTTGTAATACTTTGCCATCCAATATATATTTTTCAGAACTTTATTTTTAAGAACGAGAGGGGAGAAATCAGTAGTTATTCCATTATACAAAACACCCCAACCCATTCTCAATTTTATGTTTTTTATTTTTAATGTTTATTTGGCTGCCTCAGGTCTTAGCTGTGACATGTGGGATCTAGTTCCCTGATCAGGGATCGAACCTATGTCCCCTACATTACAAGCTGGATTCTCAACCACTGGACCACCAGGGAAATCTCTCAATTTTCTGTTTTTTAAATAGTAGCTTTTAAAAGATATATTTTATAAACCATAGGATTCACACCATAACTACTTGAAAGCTACCATCATACTTTCAAATACATGTAGACAAGCTCTTTTTTAACAGTTGAAAATTATTTATTATTCCCTTTTCTCCTTGAATATATAATTTTGTTCCTCTTCTCCCAGATTTTTATCCTAATATATTTTCATTCTTGGAAATGTTTATATTGATCATCCTAGCATACTTCTTTGCAGCAATATACAGATACATATGTTAAACATATTTTTCATTTCACGTGACCAAGATGCTCTAAATATTACTTTTCTTCTTAATTGAGTTAGCCTTACATTTATATTGCTGTAAGGCTCAATGAAAATAAATGCAACAATTTTAATCAGTTATTAAACACTAGTACATTTTGATTGGAAATAGAGCTCTAAATGAGGTGTATGAGGTGATTTTCAATTAGTTCATATTTCTGTGGCTGACTAGTTCTTACTGCTAAAACAACACAGGGTTCAGCTTCACTTTCTTCCTATTTTCCTTTCCATTTATATACCTAAGCACTGAGGAAGATTATTCACAAATTTAAGTAGATGAGAATTTTGTTATAATGTTGCCATTCAATTCTTTGAACCCTTTTCAAGTATATTAAAAAATACCGATCTATTATCAGTGATTTTTTAATGGTTAGCTGACAGGTATTCATACAATTTTGTTGGCAGAAAAGAGTTGGAAACCAACACTACCCCATTGTTGTAGTCACTCGTGTCCTCAGCCCCAATAATAGTATTTTGAATTGTCCCTCTCTTTGTCTCTATGGCGGTTTTTACACCCTGGGGCCATTCCTTAGAGTAAGTTTTGAGATGGGTGAGAAGTATGGTTTTTTATTGATATGCCAAGGGAGATACAGGTTGCTTCTTTCTCAGGCAGATGGATTTTAGGAAATCTGAGGACATATGAAAATGGAGGGTCTGGAAATTGATTCCTACAAAACTACCTTTGCCTACAAAACTATTTATGCCTTGGAAAGTCTTCATGTACCCTCAGGGGTATGTGTACTTGTCTCTAACAGCTGTTCCAACCAAGGAGTTCTAAAATGTTAGTGCTTATCAGAATTTATGGTGAGTTTGTAAATATGCAAATTCTGGAGCCTGATTCCCTTTGATCCCGATTCAGGAAACCTGGGGAGGCCTGGACTCTGCATTCTAAGCACACCTCCTTCCCTCTCCTCATCTGAGGCAAGTTGTGCCTGATAGAGTGTAAGGTGCAGAGGACAGTTTTTGCCCATGGGCTGCAGCATATACACATACCCTCGTTTTCTTAGCTCTGGCTCTAGGGCAAGCCTCTGAATGAAGCTAAAGTAGCGGCCTCATGGGTTCTGTTTGGCCACACAGGCCCCACAAGAGTGAATAAATCAATAGCAATTCATGGATGTTCGTTACTTACAAAATTAATCTCCATACAGCCTTGCTCCCTCCCTTCCGCCCACCTCCTACTTGCTCCTGTCTCACTGGGCAGATGGTAGGTTTTCTTAAGATTGGTCATGTGCCATGATTAATCCATAGGAAAAAGGAGGGTGGCGCATCTTTCAGGAATAGTTGCAGGCAGTGGTGTGCTGGTGCCAGCTTATAATACCTGTGAGAGCTGATCATTAAATTTGCAAGCCATGTATTAGACAAAGGTCAGAATTGTCAAAGCTATGGTTTTTCCAGTAGTCATATATGGATGTGAGAGTTGAACCATAAAGAAAGCTGAGTGCGAAGAATTGATGCTTTTGAATTGTGGTGTTGGAGAAGACTCTTGAGAGTCCCTTGGCCAGTAAGGAGATTGAACCAGTCAATCCTAAAGGAAATCAGTCCTGAATATTCATTGGAAGGACTGATGCTGAAGCTGAAGCTCCAATACTTTGGCCACCTGATGTGAAGAGCTGACTCTTCTTAAAAGACCCTGATGCTGGGAAAGAGTGAAAGCTGGAGGAGAAGGGGACAACAGAGGATGAGATGGTTGGATAGCATCACTGACTTGATGGACATGAGTTTAAGTAAGCTCTGGGAGTTGGTGACGGACAGGGAAGCCTGGTGTGCTGCTGCAGTCCATGGGGTCCCAAATAGTCAGACACGACTGAGTGACTGAACTGAACTGATGTATTAGACAGTCATACTTAAAATTTAAATTACAAGATAAAATATAGTGAAGACAAAGGAAAGTACTCAAAAACTCATCACTTCCTAATTATTTTCCTACCTTTTACTATAAGTTTTTTTTTTTTTTTTTGGTTGCCATGAGCCATGCAGGATCTTAGTTCCCTGACCAGGGATTGAACCTGTGCCCCCTGCAATGAAAGTGAAGAGTCTTAATTGCTTGACCACCAGGGAAGTCCCCCTTTTACTATAATTTTTGATCTTAAGGTTATTTACATCTGTTATAGCTGCATGGTAGGACTACTATATCAGCGTGCACTGCTGCGTATCCCTTCTCAAGTCCACACTAGGTGATGTCACACTGGTAGCTTGAGATCAGCTATAGTGAGAGTATTGACATGGCAGAAATGGCAAATGCTACAAATTGAGGCTTTCTTTTAGAGAGCTGACTGTTGAAACATTTACCAGCACACCCACCATTGGTTGTTGGCCTTGGGAAAATCCATGGCCATACTTGACCGCCTCTTGACCTTGCCCAAGTGAGTTAGCTGCTTGAACATCTATTCCTAGCTCAGGGACTTTTAAAGTTGAGGGTGCAAAGCAGTCTCTTAGAAAGATGTGAAAAAAGATTCCTGCCTCTCACCTACAGGAGGTGTGACCCAGGAGTGTGCATGGTTAACAAGCTCCCAGGTGCTTCTGAGGAAGGTAGACAAATCAGACATCCTACAGTTTAAGTGCTGCCCAGCCAGACTGAAGGGAGAAGGCCTTGAAAAAGGAGAAACAAAATGTTCTGTTCTCGACATTAATGCTTGAGAGTGAAATGCTTTCATGTAATTGTTTACATGTATAAGATGAAAATAAATCCTTTCCCTAATAGAGATGCACAAAAGCTTGACTGACCAAATCCGGTCTCTAATGGATTATTCCTTTGATTTAGCAAATGCCCACGTCAAGGTAAAAATACAGCCAGTGAAGTCACACATAATTTTCAATCTCTCTTCTATTACTGTAGCCTTTTTCAAGCGGGCAACTCAAGTTGGATATTTGTTGAGCATCTCATACTTGTAAGGCCCTGTGATCAAGTTTCATATACATTCTAAGGGTCAGTTCATAATAATCGACCATGAAGTAGAATCATTCTCTTGTGTATCTGTTTCAACTTGGTTCCTGGAGGTTTTAAGGCTTTCTACCACACTCCACTCCCATTGCCATCGGGATCTGTTCCAGCCTTTGGTGTTTCTGCAGTCTGTCTGCACTCCCCCCACCTCATACTTAGGGATTTGCTCTTGCCACATACAGAACTTAATGAAGGTCTTTGTTTTTTTACCTCATCCCAAACTCATCTTTTGGAAGACACTCCTGATTATGGATTGTGAATTACCAAAAGCAAGATTCAAGTTCTCTTTGATCATTATTATAATACTCAGCTGTTTTAGAAAGCAGGTTAGTTCTGGTTTGCTGTGCTTTAGCAAACACTTTGTTCTGTGGCTAACTTAGGTTAGTTTTGCGGTTCACTAAAATACATGTGAAATTTCTTTGGACATTCAGCAGATTGATATGGTTCCTTCTTGCTTTTTGGTTCTCTGTTTGGTCTGGTCCCAGGAGAGGAAAATTACTGCCATCTGCTCGAATATTCCTCCTCACTCTTCCTAGCTAGGGACAGTGAAAAATCTAAGGCTTTTTGTTTTCCTAGTAATTTTAAGTTATGCTTTTGGCCTTCTTATCCAGATAATGAATAATACGAACTGCAATATTTTATTTCTTAAAGTTTATTTATTTAATTTTTTGGCTGTGGTGGGTCTTTGTTGCTGCATGCAGGCTTTCTCTAGTTGCAGTGAACAGGGGCTACTCTTTGTTGCAACGCACGGCTTTCTCATTGTGGGGGCTTCTCTTGTTGTGGAGCACAGGCTCTAGGCACGTGGGCTTCCATAGTTGCAGTATGTCGGCTTAGTAGCTGCGGTGCTCGGGCTTTTAATTGCTCTGTGGTGTGTGGGATCTTCCCGGAGCAGGGATGGAACCTGTGCCCTTGCATTGCAAGGCAGAATCATAACCACTGTACCACCAAGGAAGCCCAGCACTGCAGTATTTTAAATGTTGAGTATCAGCTAGAGGAGACAATATTTACTGATTCAGCTGATGGATGTATTTGGAGGAAAAACATTAGGGAAAATGCTTCTCAAAACACTGATTTAGGGCATGATCAGTTGAAATTAGAAATTCTAGGTGTAGAACTCAGTCAGACTGTGCCATTCTGGTGCCACAGGTCAGAAGTTCTAATGCCAACATGAACATAAAGACATTAACAACAGAAAGCTACACCTGTCCTGGCAGTTGGGTGAGAGAGGTGATGGGCTTGGCTTTATTGAGGTTCCTAGTTGCCATATAATACAGCCAGCTCTTGGAGCAGTTGAATTTACTACAGTGAAGCTCTCAGGGACACTCTGACTTGGAACCACTAGTGCCCCCTTCTGGTAGTTTTGGTTATTGTTGGTATTGGGCTGTGAGCCATCCATTTAGTGGTAAACGTGGTCCTACATTCCATATGGGGCTTCTCAGGTGGCGCTAGTGGTAAAGAACCCACCTGTCAATGCAGGAGACCTAAGAGATGCGGGTTTGATCCCAGGGTCGGGAAGATCCCTTGGAGGATGGCATGGCAATCCACTCCAGTGTTCTTGCCTGGAAAATCCCATGGACAGAGGAGCCTGGTGGGTTATAGTCCATAGGGTTGCAGAGTTGGACATGACTGAACTGATTTAACACAACACAACATTCCATATTCCAGAAGTAAGTAACCTTGGTATGGCCTCTAACAGTGACGTAGCTTGGAATACCTTAGACAAAAACGTGAGGCCCATAGAGTTTGTTTTGGAGTCTTCTTATCTCCCATATGTTTCCCTTTCTTCCTTCCTGGTACCTTCCAACATTTTCCAGAGCCCTATTTTTCTTTATTTGCAACTCTTAGTTAATGCCAAGTGATAAGGAAAATTAATTGGTATCACCTTAACTAATTACGGAGAAGGCAATGGCAACCCACTCCAGTACTCTTGCCTGGAAAATCCCATGGACAGAGGAGCCTGGTAGGCTGCAGTCCATGGGGTCGCTAAGAGTTGGACATGACTGAGTGACTTCACTTTCACTTTTCACTTTCATGCATTGGAGAAGGAAGTGGCAACCCACTCCAGCCTGGAGAATCCCAGGGACGGAGGAGCCTGGTAGGAGGCTGTCTATGGGGTCGCACAGAGTCGGACACGACTGAAGCGACTTAGCAGCAGCAGTAGGGTAAAAAACCTTCAAGACCCAAACAAATGAAGCTATACTAAAGGAAGTAAACTAAAGGCAGAGGAGTTGATATACCTGGATGTGGTGACTGGCCTTGTAGACAGGTAGGGCAAGGTGAGCCAACTGTTACCCACCCTCCTTTCTCCTACTAGTCAATTCCATAACCAGGAATTCCATCTCCAGAAATGAGCTCCCTGAGTTGACTTCAACAGACTTCACATGGCTCTGACTTTGCAGGTGACATAAACTGTGATTGCCTTGCATATCACAGGTTATCTAGCTATCTGCGGAAGAAACAAGAAAGTGAGAGAATTCTTAGCTATACTGCCTCTGAAGGAATGCTGACCAGGCACATGGACCACCAGAGTTAGAAGGAATCTTAATCTAAATATCCTATTTTGTTAGGCTTTCAGAGAATTCCTTAGCTTTTCTGAAACCACAAGGCCACTAGAACCAAGGCTACAAACCCAGGCTCCCAATTCCTTTGCAGAAGATTTTTACAATCTATGATACTGCTTATCCTTAGAAGCTCATGCTTTATACTTCCATTTTAAGGATTTATCATCTTAAGTCAGGAATTAGAAATTCTGATAAAGATATTTGCCTCTATATCTTCTACTATTATTCATAGTAATAAAATACAGGTACACCCTCAGTATCCATACATTGCTTACATTGATAGAACATCTGATATGATCAACATTTGATCCATATGATAGAACATTTATTTATGCACCATGAAAAAATATGGAAACTGCCCATGATGTGTAGTATGAATAGTATTCAAATTATCTTGTATAACTATATAAGCTCTTAAAAATATACATGCATAAAAATAAAGCTACATATTCTAAAATATTAATATCTGTTATCTCTGACTTACAGTATTATGGGTGATTATTTCTTAAACTGTTTGGTATAAGTCACATTTTCTACAATGTGTAAGTATTAAAGTAAATTAAATATTTTAAATTAGAAAGGATTTCTTATGAATTTGTGTCAGTTTATAGATAAGGTATGTAGCTACTAAAGCCTTTCTTCTACCTAAGCCTTGCTACTAGTCCCTGCCAGCAATCAACATATATAATCCAACTCTGCCTCCACAAATGCTTCTTCGAGGATAGTATTTTACATGGAAATAATCCTTAAGTCATGGTTTCTCTATAACATTTTGTTAAATCCTCCTAAGATTTAGGTTTCCCACAAAATTCGAAGTTGAAAAATGTGTAACGGATCTGCCATTATTTATGCTCTACTGCTAATCTGAAGAGGCTTTACTAACAAAGGGCTGCCCTGGTGGCTTAGTTGGTAAAGAATCCGCCTGTAATGCAGGAGACCCAGGTTCGATCCCTGGCTGTGGAAGATCTCCTGGAGAAGGAAATGACAACCCACTCCAGTGTTCTTGCCTGGAAAAGCTCATGGACAGAGGAGCCTGGTGAGCTACAGTCTATGGGGTCACAAACAGTTGGACATGACTTAGTGACTAAACCACCAATAGTGGAAAAAAGTTTCTATAATAAAGAGTGCTCTGATTGTGACCTTTGAAGGAAAAGGCCATACTTTATTATTTTTTATTCTTTACAGTACCTCAGAGTAGGAACTCAGAAAATATGCAATAAAATTACTGAAATCATAATTGTAACACCTTCATGAATTTCTGAGATCCAAAGCATATTAGACTCCCTCGAGGTCTTAACACAGATTAAGCACTGGATGTTTGCTGAATGAGTGCAACTCCAGTGGAGCAACAGGACAGACCGTAAAATTGCTTTAGGATAATGCTAAGCATCTGAAAGCAAGGCAGGGAGTTGTCTACAAAAGAATGCCATTGTTTATTTACTAAATAAGTATGGCTATCTATATCATCAAATCTTAATAGAGGAACAGATAGTATAGACGAATCTAATTTTAAAAGGTGATGTGAGTAGAGAAAAAAGGCACTGATCTAAGTAACTTTGAAAAATGGTGTTGTGACCAGGTATTATGACATAAAAGACAAGGGACTTTATGTAAAAACTGTATTCTAGTTGGTAAAGGTGTTTCTTCTGGGGATATGGGTTAGCAGTTCTGAAACTGCTGAACATGTTATGTTGTGATTGAGTGAGTGAGTGAGTGAAGTCGCTCAGTCATGTCCGACTCTTTGCGACCCCATAGACTACAGCCTACCAGGCTCCTCCGTCCATGGGATTTTCCAGGCAAGAGTACTGGAGTGGGGTGCCATTGCCTTCTCCATGTTGTGATTGAACAAATAAGTAAATGGATAGTGAATGGTGGGAACCAGGTGGCTCACTGTTGGAGAAAGAGGTTATTCATAAGCAAGAGGAGGAAACTAGAATAACCTATGCACTAACGGATCACTCAGAGACATCAGCAAGGATTCAAATCCAATTTAATATCGAGATACACGGAAAATTTTATAGATGTAGATATAAACAGAGATCTGTATGCATGCATATATTTCTTCGCTCTGTCAGCTGAGATGGCCTAAGAGAAACAACGCCCCAGTAGCAATGAGCACATCTATCACCCGGATCTTCATTTTTAATACCAGTCTCTAATAAAAGGAACCTGGATAAGTGGTTGATTACAGAACTGGAAACGTATGAAATGAACCTGGAGCATGTTAGGAGTGACATAAAGAAAGGAAGTGCTCAAAAAAAAAAAAAAGTCAAAGGGACATAGAAACCAACTTGAAAGAACAAGTTGAAAGACAAAATAATGCAGTGTTGGACTACAACTCGAAGTATAAAATAATTACCTGTAAGTCCAAGCTGATACAAACAAATGGTTGAATAAATAAATAAGGCAGAAGAGACCTATCTCCTGTACTAAACAATTCCAAGTTAAGTTATACAGATACTTGCTTCTCAAGGAGGTGGGCCTTAACTCTTCCCTACCCCATGAGTTTGGGCTGTTCTTAGTGATTCACTTCCAAAGAACAGACTTATGGAAAGTGAGAAAAAAGTAACTTTGTAGTAGAGAAACCTGACAAACACTCCTCAGCCAAGTGATAAGTCATGCTGGTACTATATATGCTTGATGTGATGTAATGAAAGAACAATCCACCTCCATGAGCTTCCTCCCTAGAGGCTACAGCCTATTGAATCATGAGAAAAATACCAGACAAACCCAACTGAGGAACATTGAACAAAATACTTAACCAGTACTCCTCAAAACTGCTGAAGTCATCAAAAGCACGGGAAGCATGAGAGAATATCATGGCTAAGAAGAGCCAAAGGAGACCTGACAACCACATGTAATGTCACATCCTGGATGGGATTCCTGAACAGAAAAAGGACATTAGGTAAAAACTAGTGAAAGCCAAATAAAGCGTGGAGTTAACAGTAATGTACCAGTGTTGGTTCCTTAATGTGAAAAATGTGCCACTGTAATGTCACATGCTAACCACAGGGGAAGTTGGTGCAGGGGATATGTGAACTATGCAAACTTTTCTGAAAAATATAAAACTATTCTAAAATAAAGTTTATTTAAATTAAGGAAGCACAATATGCCTAAATGAAAGGTATTCTGGACTGGATCTTGGAATTGAAAAAGGACACTAGTGAAAAACTGGTGCAATATGAATAAAGCTGGGAGTTTACTTAATAGTATTGCAGCAGTGTGGATTTTAGTTTTGATCAATGTACCATGGTAATGTAAGATACTATCATTAAGGGAAACTGCGTAATAAGTACGTGGGAACGCCATATTTCCTTTGGAACTTTTCTGTAAATCTAGTTATTCCAAAATAAAATTTAAAAAATGTAGTGCAGAGTAGCTAGACATACAAGCCAGCTCAATCTGCTTGGGCCAGCCTAGATAACCTGTAATCTACATGATGACATTTGATTTGTTGGGGAATCTGCAGTGGATCCCTCCCCTCTTCTCCACACCACCCTTCGCACTGGCCCTGCTATATCAACCTAAATGTATTTCATGTCCATGGATCTACACCAGTCATGTGGTTGTGGTTAACGGGGGGAACCTGGGCTCCCCAAGACTAGATGACTTACATCTAGCGAACAAAAGAAAATAGAATGGACCAAGCTTCAGAACTGAAGGCAACAGGACAGCAGTTGCGGGGAGGAGTCTGATAATCAGGAGTTAGTTTGAAACAGAAGACAGGTAAGATTTTGGGGGAAATAGACAACGATTTTAGGCTGGGAGGAGGGGGGCCAGAGACCAGTGAAAACGTTGCCTTGGTTAGGTACTGTGTTTTTTTCTGCCTTACCTCTGGCTTACTCATAAGGTCTTTTTTTATTCATGTTATCTTTGCTACTTGTAATATTAGATGAACAAAGACTGGCCTGAAAGTCAAGTGGCTGTCATGAGTTACTAGGAAGCAAAAAAAAAAAAAAAAAGAGATTGGAAATAGGATGAGAAGGGGCATTCCTAGGGCTACAGCCACAAGACAGTTTCAAGTCTCTTGCTTGTTTCTATGGCCACCTTCTTCATCAGACTGTGAGCTCTTCTGGCACACGGATGCTGTCTTATTCTTCTCTAGTCCCAGCAATGGTCTGTACATAGATGTTCAATAAACATACGCTAATGCAGAAGTAAGGCAGGAAGCTAGAAACTAGTGAAACTGGGCATGATTTTCTTTTGAAAACTTATGAGGAAATATTAAATCCCAAACATATTTTTATCCTGAATCCCCATAATAAAGACTTTAAAAATTCCGAAAATTTGATTTTTTCATATCAGTAAGGAGAGCTGGCTCTCAAAATCTGAAATTGGAATTTGGGGAATGAATATATTGTTATACATGTATTTCAAATAATAAAAAGCAACTGTTTAGCTGTATAATGTGAAAGACCAGAGAAAATGGCATGCTAAATTATGTTGAGTCATTCATATTTTAATTCCAATTAATGTAAACAAGATGAAAGCAAGGGAAGGCTTGTTATCTCTCCAAAGAGTTTTTAATGAAATGTGGCTTTAAACTTATTTAGGCAGCCACACTAACTCTGTGGTGAAATTTTCACCAGAGAAAGGGAAAATAAGAAAATATGGTTACTTTTTTCAAAAGCTAGGTTTATTCACTTTAATAGACTGTTTGTTGCCCTAAGATAAGATTGTGCTTCACTTTTTTTTAAGTATTAAAATGTTCTCTCTTTTATGATGGTGGCTCAGTGGTAAAGAATCCACCTGCCAAGCAGGAGATGCAGGTTCAATCCCTGGGTAGGGAAGATCCACTGGAGAAGGAAATGGCAACCCACTGAGTATTCTTGCCTGGAAAATTTCATGGGCAGAAGAGCCTGGCAGGTTACATTCCACTGGGTCACAAGTCAGACATGACTTAGCAACTAAACAACAAATAGATGGTGGAAGTTTTTTAAAGTGTTGAGTTGAGAAAAAAGGGCTGGTGCCCTACGTCAATCCTTAAAATACTACTCATCCATGAAATATCAGTATCTGAAAAGTGCTTCTACATCCTCTCCTCCCTTTTTGTTTTTTTTTTTTTTTGGTCTAAAACTGTACTGAGGGATTCAGGAAATGCAGTGAGAAATGTATGTCTATTGAGTACTAACTAGGTACCAAGTTTTACATATACATGATTTTCACTAAATCCTTACAATTTCAGTGAGATATTCTCATATTACAGATAAGGACATGGAAATTAATATAAAATAACATGCCCAAGGAAGGTGCTAACAGAGGAAACCAAATCTAAGTTTATCTAATTCTAGAATCTGTGCTCCTTCCTATAATACCACACCACTTAATATAGTGAGTTTCTAATACAGTTCATTTTAGGGGAAAATGCTGTTCAATTTTTCTTTACATACATCTTGATGCTACCTTTTCAAACTCACTTTCTGACTTGTAACTTTGCAGTATATTTATATAATGATAAACCAATATTTTCAAAACTAAATTTAGAAGTATCAGTATTGTTCTCTTAAGCTTGCATCCCAACTATTTTGCCTTTGCCTTTTTGTTCAAGACACCACATAAAACCCATCAGGAAATATTCATATGGCAACACCCCGATTATATGCAGTTGAAACATCCAGCACCACAGCAAGACTACAAGGCATCAGGCAGAAGTCAGTGAAAGCCAAGCAGCCTCAGAGAGTTGAAGACACTGAGTTCTCTGAGACACTAGACCAATTCCACTGCCATCCAGACCCTGAGACTAAGAAAGAGCCTGATTAGAAAGCCAATGGCATAACAACTTGATCTGTCAGGCAGAATACAGGAAAGTGAGCAGAGAGGTGGGGGACAGTGAGGGAGGTGGGAGGAGAGGAAGGAGAAAGCATGTTGCTGGCAAGAGGAAGAAAGCAGCATAGAAATAAAACCAAGGTAAACAATACGGAATGAACTAGAAAATCCGGGACACTCAAGACTATGCTGATTAATATGGATATGATCATGTCTCCTCAGCTTCTCACTTACATACTGAAAACAACTGCAGTAAAGAATGTATAAGCATAGAGATGAACTGCTAGCAGTGTTCATTTTAGAACTAGAATTAAAAACTATTTTTCTTAAAGGTATGTAGCTAATACATTATAATTTAGGGGTCCAAAATGTGATCTCTGCTTGCTAAAAATCAAATTATAAAACACGACTTTTATTTTCTTACATTTCTCAAGTTACTGAAGTCATTGGAAAATAAAGTCACATGTTTAACAACTTTTGGCCACCAACTTTTAATAATACATATTTAATTTTCAGAAACATATGCTAACCATCAACAACATTATCAGGGTTCCATCAACCCCAGATGTTATTTCATTGGTACATTACATCAGTATTTACAAAGGCTTCCAAATTTAACAGCACAAAACAAAACAGCTTAATTTTTAAAACTACAATGCTTTAAAAAAATGTAAACAGTTCATTTTTACATTATTGTAAAAAAGAAGACTCACTCCTTAATGCGGCTTAATTTTTTTTTAAGTGAGCAAAGCCTGGTGCTCATGGATAAAGAATGAAAAGAATTCTTTACATAGAAACATTGTGCTCCAGTGTGGCAAAAAAAAAAAAAAAAATTATATATACACATACAAAGAAAAGAATCTTAAGTCCACAATTTAGACCACACACACAAAAAAATCATCCCCAAATTGAGAAATGTATAAAAACCATTTACACATGGTTGTTGACCTACTGAAAACCTATATAACATTTTTAAAACAATAATTCAGTCAAAAGATACCACTTCTCTTAAAAATGAAATTTTGTGCAAAAGAAATTATTTAAGCTAGAAACAAGACACTCCTCCTCAATAAGAGGCCAAAAGAGCCACTGAAATAATTTAACTCTGTTAGATTTAGTGCATGTAACCAAAAGGCACACACATGTGATTAATATATTAATATATTTTCATGCAGAAACCTGTGCATGTTCACAATTATATAACAAAAACACAAACGGAACAAAAGGGAAAGCCTAATGTTTGGCAATGTTATTCCAGCTACATTCCTTTTAGTCTATCAGTCCAGGGTTTACTAGATCATTAACATTGCCTCTCAAAAAATATATTATATTTGAACAACTTCCAATAAAAATTAAAAAAAAAGGATGTTAACCTGAAACACTATGATTTTTTTTTCAGTCCTGGTACATACAGAAACTTACTGATATGTTTATTTTAAATGTCATTTCAAATTAAGATAAATTTTTCCTTTTGTTAATAAACACTTTGATTGCTCCAGTGAAGTCAGCAGAGAGAAGAACTTCTGTGTTGTCTGTCTTCATAATACCTTAAAAGCATAAAAAAAAGTTTTTTATTGATTTAAAAGGAATATGAAGCCTACTGCCACAAGCTTGTCACATGCCCATGACCCTCCACCTCTGGGGTGGGAAGAACCTCTCCCCGCCTTTTCAGTCTGTTTCTTGGCTTGCTCCCATAATCCTTTCATCCTCCTGTATCTCTCCTCTCTGAGGCTCAATTCTACTTTACCTTGTCTTAGCTGCTCTTTTCCTGGCATAGGGAGATTATGGTCCCTTTGGGGCCTGGAAGCCTGGATTTAGTCCCAGGCAGCCAAGGCCTCTAAATTGTCTAATTCTTCATTTCATGGCAAGAGTGTGTGTGTGTGTTAGTCACTTAGTCATGTCCGACTCTTTGCGACCTGATGGACTACAGCTCACCAGGCTCCTCTGTCCATGGGATTCTCCAGGCAAGAAGAATACTAGAATGGGTTGCTGTGCCTTCCTCCAGGGGAATCTTCCTGACCCAGGGGTTGAACCTGGGTCTCCTGCATTGCAGGCACATTCTTTACTGTCTGGGCCATCAGAGAAGCCCTCACAGCAAGAGGCTAGTATATTATTCAGCCCCAGGACTGGAATGTTGGCAAGATGGGATCAGCTGGGCAAGTCTTTTGCTAACAGGGCTCACTAATAAGGTTGACAGTAAGGTTTACTGTACAGCAGACATACTGGAACTGCCATGAAATGAAGTATACATGATTGCTCTGTGAATGCTGACAACACCTTTTGCCTTTCCAGTCCATACTGAAGAACTATGTAGCTAAGCTGAATGGCAAAAATGCTTACCTCTTATGTTTGCTGGTAAAAACATTTAACAAACAAAATTCAGCGTTAACGATTATGCACAGGCAAAAATTGTAGACTTAAGAAGTGCTAATTTGTAAGGACGCAGATAATCCAAACTTTAAATGGAAAGTTGTGTACAGGATGAGTTAGACAAAATGGTTTCACTTAGATTTGCTAAAAACATATGCTAAGCCTTTGACTATTCCTAATACACTTTTCGTTTATCTCAAAGTACCATCATGCAGCAGAAGCAGCAGCAAACAACTGACAGATATCAGAGAGGCTGGAGAATAAAAGAAGTCATCATATATATAAATATGAAAATGCTTTATAAGATACTATATAATGAAGACAATAATATCTATTACACGCCAGGCATTTTGCTAGATGCATGTCTTATCTTTAATTCTTATCACAACCTTGTTTCTTTTTTTAGTTTTCAGCTTTATCTTTTTAAAAATTGAAGTATAGTTGATTTACAATATTGTGTTAGTTTCAGCTGTACAGAAAAGTGATTGAGACATGGATATACTTGGAGGTACATAAATATTTACATGAGCTTCCCACATGGCGCTAGTGGTACAGGACTCGCTTGCCAGTGCAGGTAGATGTAAGAGACATGGGTTCGACCCCTGGGTTGGGAAGATCCCCTGTAAGAAGGTATGGCAACCTACACCAGTATTCTTGCCCAGAAAACCCCACAGACAGAGAAGCCTGGCAGGCTGCAGTCCATAGGGTCGTACAGAGTTGGACACAACTGAAATGACTGAGCATGCACGCACATATATGTACATATATATTTTTTCCATTATAGGTTGTTATAAGATATTGAATATAGTTCCCTGTGCTATATAGTAAATCCTTGTTATTTATCTATTTTATATATGGTAGTGTGCATCTGTTAGTCCCATACTCATAATTTCTCCCTCTCCTCTTCCTTTTTGGTAACTGTAAGTTTGTTTTCTATGTCTGTGAGTCTGTTTCTGTTTTGTAAGTTCATTGGTACTATTTTTTAGATTTCATATATAAACGACATCATACTTATCTTTGTCTGTCTGACTTACTTCACTTAATATAATCGTTAGGTCCATCCATGTTGCTGCCAGTGGCATTATTTCATTCTTTTTAATGGGTGAGTAATATTCCTGTGTGTGTGTGTGTGTGTGTGTGTGTGTGTGTACTTTTGATTTGCATTTCTCTAATAATTAGTGATGAGTCAACTGGGGTCGCAAAGAGTCAGACATGACTGAGTGACTGAACTGAACTGAATAATTAGTGATATGGAACATCTTTTCATGTGCCTGTTGGCTATCTGTATGTCTTCTTTGAAGAAATGTCATTTAGGTCTTATGCCCATATCAAAACCTTATCAATGAGGTATTACCACCATTTTAAACATGAAGAAAATGGAAGCTTAAATAGTCAAATATGTCAGGAATAAAGAGGAGGGCAATCAGATATACTTTATGATCTCATACCCTGGGTTTGAGAGTATTCTTAGAATAGACCTACACAGGTAGAAAACAGCAAACACAAATCTGAGTATGATCCAAAGTTGTGCCTCTTTAAAAAGGACCCAGCGAAGTAGTAACCGAACAATGTTAATTCGGTACGGTTTTGAGAAGTTTAAAAAAAGCACTTTCCATTTTTCCTCAAATAGTTTTAAAAGCTAGAACTTTCTGTGCAATGTGTAGGGGAAATGTACAGAGTGCAAAAAGGAATCACTGGACAAAAAAAAAAAAAGAAAAAACCCAACCAAACAACTTAATTTAGAAGACAGAAACAGGATTTGACTGTGAGGGAAAAAAATGAAAAGAAATATTTCCAAACAGGCATTTAGTAAAGGTATAATAATTCTGAGTTGGTTTATTTTTAAATCATGTAAATGAAAGAAGTGCTAGACTGAAGCTTGTCTTTGGTATCAAAATTTTGCTTCACAGACAGAAGAAATAGTGTATTTAGTGCAGTGTAGAGTGCAAACAATACCACAAGGGAAACTGCTTGAGATTAAATAAATATGCTTGAGAACTTTTAAATATTCAAATAATTTTAGAAGCACTCTTGGTACACTGTATGCATTGCTTTGTCTTTATAACACTCTTCAAGACCTGGTATAGTCTCTAAAGTGAGAAAACGCATTTACTAAAATATTCTGCAATTGATTATAACAATACAAACCGTTTTTGTTAACAATCGGTCCAAATTCACATGGCTCTACCTTGTTCTTAAGAATTAACAGGAAAATCATTTTTATATAATTGGCACTCAGTACTACTTGATGGTTTCTTGTCACTTCCTAATCTGAGCATTTTATATAACTGAAAGTACTATTTGTTATTAAAGCCTTAGGACAGGCTTAGAGATATTGGGTTGGCCAAAAACTTCATTCAGGTTCTTCCATTGGCTGTTACGGAAAAACTCAAACAAACTTTTTGGTCAACCCAAGAGCTATCTATGAGAAGCTTTAAATTTGTGGCAAGAGAAAAGAATATTGCTTTCATTTTGGTTTAACTCACTTATTCAGTAATTCTTTATTAAGCATCTACCATATGCAGGCAAGCACTGGGCTAGGCACTGGCACTACAACAATAAATAAAACACATAAAATCTGTGTCCTCACAGAGATGATACTGTAGTAGAAGAGAAAGGTGATATATTGTGTATATATTTGTGTCTTGTTTGCATTTCTCTAAAGAGAACAACTGTTCATAAAAAATTACAACTTTTCAAAATTTTCATTTTTAATTCCCAGGTGAATTTAAGAGAAGTAAAACCTCTAAGAATTATGTTACCAAAACGTTTAGAAATGAATATCTGTCAACCATTATGTTGTATACAAGAAATATTCTTCATATTCATGAAGACCTCATAATACTCTTAGATCAATGAAGCTACTAAAGGCTGATCAGAGAGCATGAAGGACAAATAAACACAGGTACCTACCAGAGGGCATGGTTTCCAACACTTCGGCATCTTCACCTTTTTCATTTCCTTCTGATTTTTCAGATTGCACATCCAAAGACAACATCAAACTTGGGTTTGGAGCAAAGATAGCTGATGTAACAACTGCATTATGTGCTGTAAAAAAAATCAACTTTAGGATAACTAATAAGCTTGATTCTAAACATCAAGATAAAAAGTGTAATACGCAAAAAATATAATAGTGTATGTTATATACAAATATCTTTAGAAATGAACAGATAAGAAGTAACTCAGAACTATTTAAAACTCAAAAATATTTTCTTAAAAAAAATACCCAAAACCACATACAAGTTCTGAGATTCCATGACTTCTCAAATTTTACACAAGTATAAGTTCTTCCTTGGTATAGAAAAGTCAAACAAAGCCAATACAAACTGAAAGCAGTTAAAACTGCCAAACTCTCTCTCTGAAATAATGCCTATATAAATTTACTTTTATCTTCATTTTAACTTTATTTATCTAAAAGACACACCAAACTGGGCATTTACTTACCTTTAATACCTTCCCAAAAGTCATTACGATCTCTCCTGACTGAAGTAAACTTGCTTAAGTCATGGTAAGTACTCCAGATATAAACATACTTATCTTCTGAGCCACTAACAAGGTAATTAAAATCATGGCTAAATTTAGGGAAGAAAGAAAAAGAATCAAAGTTGTGGGGCTTTTTAGGGGTCTCTCTCTATCAGAGCTTCCTAGTTTGAAACACCTAAGAAAACATCCAAGAGAACTTGCTGAAATACAGACTCCTAGCCTCACTTCAGAAGCCCTGAACATGTAGGGTTGACATGGGTGGCCACTGGCATTCATATGTTCATCAAAGTTCTAGGTAACTGCTGCTGGGTTAACCCACACTGGGAGGAATGCCTGTTGTTGCTGCTTTGTCTCTAAGTCATGTACGACCCTTTGTGACACCAGGCCTGCCAGGCTCCTCTGTCCATGGGATTTCCCCAGGCAAGAATACTGGAGTGGGTTGCCATTTCCTTCTCCAAGGGATCTTCCCCACCCAGGGATGGAACCTGTGTCTCCTGCACTGCAGGCAGATCCTATACCACTGAGCCACCAGGGAAGCCCTCAGGAGGAATGAATGTCTACTTAAGAGATAAAAGAGAGAAGCTGAATACTTTATTAATTAAATTACTGGGTAATTACTGGGTAGTTCAAGAAAAACGGAGAACTGGTAAGAAAAGGACTGAAATATGAAATAAAGAGGGCTATAAAGAAAGAAGAGGTAAGTATTTCAGGAGAGCCTGTAGACCCTAAATTAAGAGTTCAAGTAATAATGACATGTAAAGGTGTATACAGGACATTGTACCTTACAGTCTCAAAATGTTTTATTAGTTTCTGTACTTAAAAGGCCAAGGGTGAGTGGTAGTGGGATAAATCTCCTCTTACAAAAGCACAAAGTACAAAAGCACAAATTCTGGAGCTGGGAGTCTTCTAATCCTGGCTCTGATATTACCAGTGTAACTTAAGGCAAATTACTTAATTTTCTGGATGTTGCTTCTTCATCAGCAGAGGAGGAGCAATTCTAACTCTACCAAACAGGTGGATAAGGTAAGTTCTGTATGATTGATAATATGAGATACCAGTTGTAAAAACCCAAAGTGACTAACACCACTATACATAAACATATAAACATAAGGTATAGATCAATGGAAAAGTGGGAGTAGGGGAGAAATATTCTGATCTCTATGGGGAATTCCTCATTGCTAATTTACCTGAAACTTGCTTTGATCTGGCTGCTGCTGTTGACATAACCCTTATACTTCATGGACAGCGACAAATCTCTAAGATCATATAGTCTGATTCTGGAGTCATTTGAGGTTACCAGTATCTAAAAACAAATCAAAGGAAAAGTTAAAAATACCACCATTTAATCTGTGTTAAGGTACAACTAAAAAAGGGTGTTACACAAATATAGAATATACCTCAAAACTAGAAAAAGCAATATTCCATAAGAAAGGAAATATATTCTTAGCCAAGATATGAAGAACTTACTTTCAGGAGTCTATATATAGTGTGGAGAGAGATGGTTTTGAACACTTAGTACCTTGTTTTCTCCAGGTAAAGGCTCAATGCCAGTAATTTTTCTTCCAACCTTGTTGCGCCCTCTGGTAGATCGGACATGTATCTGTGTGTGGTATTTCAAATGCTAAAAAGAAACCACAATTTAAAAAGATCAGAATTAGAACCTCAAAGATCATCTGAGCCAATTCACAGACAAACATGGTATTAATATTATTTGTCCCAATTTACACATAAGGCAGTTAAAGCCCAGGGAGGATACACCAACTTATTCCAAACCACAAAAGGGTCTTCTAAGTGTTCAAGTATGTAATTTATACAAGATAGTCATTTACCTCTGTATCATAGAAAATACACCTGCCGTCATATGTTCCAATCACTGCATATTTGCCATTCTGACAGAAATTTGCAGCTGTGATCAATTTTGTTTGCCCATCTACTTCATTCCACAAAGCCACTTTTTTGTCAGGTATGTTCCAAAGGCGGAGCTTTCCATCCAACGACCCACTTAGAAAATACCTGTCATCCTAAAAAGGTGGCAAAAGAGGAAGCTTTCATTTTACCACATGAAGAAAAACTAATCAGCAAATCAATACATCAAGTCTATAAGGAATAAATGTTAAAATATGTATGATTTTATCTTAAAAGTATTAAAGTAAGCATTATTTTATTCATTAAAAATAACAATTAGAAACCTCAATATTCATTTTTGAGAAATGAGGTTCTAATCATTCTATCATATCATTAAACTGCTTTTCCCAAAGAATAGATGTTAACAGACAATAGAGAAAATATCATGTAGAAGTGTTCTGTGATCAAATAAGTTTGAGAAATTCTGGGTTCTCTGTTAATGCGCGTTCTGAATCTTTAATCACCGCCTTTCTGCGGGGGGTTGGCAGGGGGTCAGGTAGGGACACCTAGCAGGGCTAGCACCTTCAAGGAATGTCCGGAGACATTTCTGATTGTCACAAAATAGGGGGTGGGCGCTACTGACATCTAGTGGGTAGAGACCAGAAATGCTGTTAAACATACTACACTGCACAAGACAGCCTTCCCTCTCTCTATAAAGAATTATCCAACCCAAAATGCCATTAGTGCCAAGGTTTAGAAACCTTGTTCTAAATTAAACCAGGCCTATTACAAAGTTGCTCTAATTTTTGGTAACATAAGAATTAAAGATAAAATAATTAGGATGCCAAAACATGAAACAGAGTTTCTTTTCCACTCAAGATTATTATTCTTACCTACTTCTGAAGCCTGTCAAGGATAACCTTCATAGAATAAGTATCTTTACGGATATGGTATAGTAGGCTCAACTCAATGTATACCAGTAGAAGTGATGAACAAGTAAAAATACTTTATCTTGGTCTTAAAATTCAGAATTTTATTTATATACACATATACACATGTGTATATGTGTGAGTATCTCTATTTTGCTATTTCTTTTATAACCCTGCTTCCTTCCAGGTTACATTATTTGATACAGTCATATTTCCAAGGAAAATGTCAACATCACTCCATTCTTCCCTAGCCCCTCTCATAAACTCTCCAAGTAAGCAGAAGTTTTAGAAATAAGGCTTTTCAGTTTCTAAAATAAAACCAAATAAAGGTATAGGAAAATTGCTGACTAAACAGAAACCTTAATGATAAAGTACTACATGGATAACTATCAGCATCTAATACCCCTCTCTTTCTACTCTGATACATTATAGTTAAAATAGATGTGGGGGATTTTGTTCACAGTTGCTGACAGGGGTAAACCCATTCCTGCTGCATCCTTAGGTGACAGGATGGGGGTATTTTTCAGAAAGAAGCCTCAAGAGCTTGATGGTCAAACTGATATGGTGTTAACACAGATTAAACATCTTTAATTTTCAAAAGTTCTTAATCAAGTACTTTATTAATGCCTATGTTATAAGCCTGCCCAGGGAGGGAAATTATATTGAAAGACAAAAGTCATTCTTCTTTCTTAATCTGAGGAAAGAGAGAAAGAAATGTGAATATAATTGAAAGTCTCCATTAAAAAGACAATGGGTATTAATATATAGAGATGAGGACATGATTGGAAATGTAATCATATACACTAACATAGGGGAGGGAAAGTCAACGAAGGTCAGCTCAAGCCTTCCACTTATTTCAACCTAGCTGGTGAAGCAGCACCAACACATGACATCCCTTGTCCTTACAGCTGCAAAGAACTAAAGCTTCTCTAGCCTTATGCGTTTAGTGGATCTATCTTACAAGGGCATCAGATAGGTCTGGAGTCCATGATAGTAGACTTTTCTCCTTTAGTTGAAATCATACAAAATTCCTTCTGGAGGAAAGATATTATAGGATTTTCTACACTGAAAATGAGTAAGAGGAGATCTCAAGATGAACAATGTTTTCAGACGTGAAACAGGAGTTCAGTCTATCTTGTAATGAATTTTTGTTTTTGCCACTTTCAACCTTTTCTTTGTCTCTTCCCTTCCTGACTCTCTTACAAGTATTCCTGCCTATATGCTTCCCTTTCTTATTTACCTGCTGTCTTTTCGTCTTCCACCACCTCCAACCTCTCTCCTCTTTAATAGGATATCTTATTTATTTATACCCTGTAGGTTTTATTAAAGACTTGGGATGATTTTTCACTAGTGGGATGATTTTTCACTAGTATATTGATATTTAGACTATAATATTTCCAGTTCTTCTAATGCAGATTAGTACAATATTTAGTTCCTTTCTTATTTCTAAAGCAGAATGAAACATTAAGTTGCTGTAAACTATACGGCTATTAATAGTTTTTGGTCCCCTCACCTTCCTCATTAGTATAACAAAAAACATTTTAACACTTACTCTTGGATGGAAAGCTATGGCAGTGACAAAATCTATATGCTGAAAACAGCAAAGGCATTCTCTTCTGGAAATGTGCCATAATCTGACTGTTTTATCCATTGAAGAAGAAAGCAGAAAGTAGTTCTATGGAGAAATTGACATTGATTATCTTATCATCATATAAAAAATATTTACACCATAAAAGTGAACTTTTAGTTTTAGTACCTCAATAGTTTTGTTATTATTACTGTTATATGCAGCATCAGACAGCACAAAAAGATATCCAATTCACTTGGACAATCCCGTTTTTTCCCCAAATAGTTAAATACCATATTTCTTTGATCCTAAGACTTTTTCACATTACATATTCTGAAATGAGCATGAATCTTATGACTTCTACTGAAAGAAATTTGCAAGATGCCAAGAGAGGACCAGGGTGTGCCTTAGTCATTGGAGTCTGCACCTACTGGAAGTTAGCATCACTTTGGTTATATTCACATTGATAATACCAGCGAATTTTAACTTACATGAGTTTCCTAACTGTCACTTAACATGCCTTCAAAAAGATCACCGTCCAAAGCAGCATGGAAATAAAAAGTTATTGTGCACCTGTCACACCTCAGGCAAGAAAATTAGAGAGTAGAAATTGTCAAATGTCTCAGAATTTTCAAAGCTGGAAGAGGGTAGTGTAACTGAGTTAGGCATTATGATGGCTCATCACCAGAAACCAAACATCTATTTGTCAAAAGCTTCCAGCTGGCAGAAGCTCTTTAATTTCTAAACACAAACCTATTTAAGGGAAGAACTATGAGTTATGCTGAACAAGGAAACTCAAATGAAATCTTAGTATTCTTTGGCATGAGTAAAGGTGCTAAACAAATTGAAATAATGATGATATTTACTGAGTACCTACAATATGCTAAACGTTGTTCTCAGCACTATACAGCAATCCTATGAGGCATGTACATTATTATCTGCTTTTGCAAATGAGAACACTAGGGTAGAGAGGTTAAATAATTTGTCTAAGACTATACAGCTTGTCAGTGGCAGAGCTGCAATTTGAACCCAGGTAGTCTGGCTCTAGGTCAGGCTCTAACCACTATACTACTATGCAGAGTGCTTATGAAAAATGAGATGTTTTGTTATTTGCTTAAAGTAATAAAGACTATTTAATCTTTGAATGTAAAAAGACTAAGCACAAATATGGATTCAGATATGTTACTGTACTGATACATATATGCTATCTGGGCCAGTGGTAAAAAAAAAAGTATATTTTATGTGGTATACCTATTTTAAAATAAAGATATATCTTACAACTAAAAATACAACTTTGACAAGTTAAAAAAGAAAAAAAAAAATCTAAAACCCAAAAACAAAAAAAAAACCAAAATAATGGAAAAAATAGAATTTTCAAAGATTTACAATAACTTCTGAAACATCTAATAATTCTTTTTTTTATTTTCAAAGGTCCACTCAGTTCCATAAGTTTTGAAGAGTATATACAGTTTGCTTTATATTTCCTTATATTTAATTAAATATAAATAATTATATTTAATACACTTATATTTAACAAATGTATAAAAACTAAATCTATGGTCTGCTGTTCATTAAAACTGAATTTATTCAATTCTTCCAACAGTCCATTGGTTTAAGTATACAAAAGAAAAACTAAGACATCCCTAAAAGTGAAGATGTCGAAGATGTGTTAAGACTGGTTCTATTATGCTAAGAGATTTTTGTTCAATAAATACTTATTAACTAAACAAAATTAAATAGTTTTCTTGAACTAAGCAAGGTCTTATGAGTCAGAAAAATTAGATTCAGATCTAGGTTCTACCCATAACTAGTTTTGTGATCTGGGATGGGTCAGAGGCCCCGTCTTCTAATCCACAATATGAAATAGCATCCACCTCATAACATTAACAAGGTAAATGTTAAAAAAAAAAAAAAAAAAAGAACTAACAAGGTAATTCTTGCTACCTGGCACAAAATAAATTTTCAACAAACAGAAAACCCCCTATAAATATCAACTGTGCTAGATACTGAAAGAAAGAACAGTAAAGAAAGTCAGACCCCTACTCTTGAGGGGCTTAGAATCTCATTGCCAATAAGACCTAGAAATGTACATACATAAATAGTTAAGTAAAAAGAAAGTTTAAGGGAAGAGCACACAGACAGATGAAGGCCTTAAGAACAAAACTAAGGTGTTCTGGAGAAGAAATTCTGCCTTAGGACTCCAGTATGACACCTGCTGTGCTTTCAAAGCCTGCCCTACAGATTTTAAACTTGCTTGGCCCCACAATCATGTGAGCCAATTCCTTAAAATAAACCTCCTGATGTATATATTTTCTCTTGGTTCTGTTACTCTGGAGAACCCGGACTGATACAGTGGTCAATGGAGAATTAATTTCTTCAGTTAGTTTTACATTTCACAAAAAATACTGGCTTGCTTTAAGACAGTAAAATGAGTGCAGGGTTCACAATTAGGTGCTTTGTACTTCTTGTTATAGATGAATATGATTATCAGATTTAAGGATACTTTATTATTATTTTTATATTTTTTTTCTTTAAATTTTTAAAAGAAAAATCCATCCTGAACCCTTAAACTTCCATCTTCTGACAACACAGATTTCATACAGGGTAGGGTGAAGGGGGAACAAAGGTACAACTGGGGCTCAATTTAGAATTAGACTACCAGGTGAGGCCCAAGCTTGTTCCAGGAGGTTAGAGAAAGATGTTATGAAATACACCTATAATATCTAAACAAATATGATAGGAGTAGCAATTCATAAGTGGAGTGACTCAAAGCTGGAGCTCAGGGAAGCCTGACTCGCTAGTATGTGTACATGCTCAGTCATGTTCAACTCTTTGGAAGTCCACCAGGCTCCTCCATCCATGATGAGATTTTCCAGGCAAGAATACTAGAGCGGGTTGCCATTCTCTTCTCCAGGGGATCTTCCTGACTCAGGGACTGAACCCACATCTCTTGAATTGGCAGTCAGATTCTTCATCACTAAGCCACCTGGGAATCTGACTTGCCAATACATACCAGTGATATCTTTGTGATACGTGAAGTTCTCCTGACATAGTTAAAATATATGGGCATTACCAGTATCCTTGCTAGTATTTTGCTAACTCAGATGACTTTTCTCAATTTAAGGCTTTTAAATATTACTTTCCCCCACAAATTCTTATTATATATTAGATTCTGATTACTGACAAATTTTAATACAAAGAAAGATACTGAATAATGCAAAAATTCCAAAAACGGCTTCATGTTTCAGATCTCTTAAAAGAAATTTAAAATAGCTCTTAAAATTTTTGCAAACTTCTAAGATATTTGATTGGTGGCAAAATAGCCCCCTACTCCTAAAATAATCTTGCTCTAAGGAAAAAAATGGAGAAGGCAATGGCACCCCGCTCCAGTACTCTTGCCTGGAGAATCCCATGGACAGAGGAGCCTGGTGGGCTGCAGTCCATGGGGTCGCTAAGAGTTGGAGACGACTGAGTGACTTCACTCTTTTCACTTTCATGCACTGGAGAAGGAAATGGCAACCCACTCCAGTGTTCTTGCCTGGAGAATCCCAGGGACAGGGGAGCCTGGTGGGCTGTCGTCTCTGGGGTTCCAGAGTTGGACACGACTGAAATGACTTAGCAGCAAGGAAAAAAAAGCATAAAATGAAGATTTGTAGAATATAATTGTTAAACCTAAATTAATAATTTCATGAAGGTAGCAGACTAGCTCCAAAACAGTCTTGACCAGCTAGGTCAGACTTCATCTTTGTAGTTGAAGTCATACGCATTTTGCTGAGGATAGTTATTTTGCAAAAATACTTTATAAAAGAAGCAAGAAGTATATAGACAGATCCAGATAGAAGCTGTTAAGTAATATAAACATTTTCTTATTGAGCCTAATCTATCATTTCTCTTTTTTAATTTCAATTAATTTGTAACTCCCACAAAATAGCTACAGACATTCGGACTTGATGGTGACAATCATACAAATAAAACATTTGTTCCTATCCTAAAAAGTTATACAGAATACAAAATTCAAATAAGAATTTCTTACTTTAGACCAGGAAAGATCAAGGAGATCAGCAGTATGTCCTTTATATTTGCAAAATGGCCGTTGTCGAAATGGTGCATTTTTATCATCAGGGTCTTCGTCAGTTCCACTGCATACCTATTTAGACATGAAAACAAATGTTAAAACTAGAAAAACAAAAGCTTCATACTCTTTCCTCCCTATTTGTTTTCTCTTCGTTTTGTATGATGTTTAACTGAAATTTTGACCCACTAAAACCCAACTCTTCTTTATGTTGAATCTACTACTTACTACTTCCTCACCTCCTTGTCCTAATAAACCAGGATCATCCTTAAAAACATTGTGCTATTGCAATCTTTCCCTCTCTAACAAAGCTCTCACTTTTTTTTTTTTAGCATCTGTTCCTTTAGGAGAGATGGGAGCAAATACCAGGGGATGATCACGGGCTTAATAAAGGACAGAAATGGTAGGGACCTAACAGAAGCAGAAGATATTAAGAAGAGGTGGCAAGAATACACAGAAGAATGGTAAAAAAAATATCTTCATGACCCAGATAATCACGATGGTGTGATCACTCACCTAGAGCCAGACATCCTGGAACGTGAAGTCAAGTGGGCCTTAGGAAGCATCACTATGAACAAAGCTAGTGGAGGTGATGGAATTCCAGTTGAGCTATTTCAAATCCTGAAAGACGATGCTGTGAAAGTGCTGCACTCAACATGCCAGCAAATTTGGAAAACTCAGCAGTGGCCACAGGACTGGAAAAGGTCAGTTTTCATTCCAATCCCAAAGAAAGGCAATGCCAAAGAATGCTCAAACTGTGGCACAATTGCACTCATCTCACACGCTAGTAAAGTGATGCTTAAAATTCTCCAAGCCAGGCTTCAGCAATATGTGAACCGTGAACTTCCAGATGTTAAAGCTGGTTTTAGAAAAGGCAGAGGAACCAGAGATCAAATTGCCAACATCCACTGGATCAGTGAAAAAGCAAGAGAGTTCCAGAAAAACATCTATTTCTTCTTTATTGACTATGCCAAAGCCTTTGACTGTGTGGATCACAATAAACTGTGGAAAATTCTGAAAGAGATGGGAATCCCAGACCACTTGACCTGCCTCTTGAGTAACCTATATGCAGGTCAGGAAGCAACAGTTAGAACTGGACATGGAACCACAGACTGGTTCCAAATAGGAAAAGGAGTACGTCAAGGCTGTATATTGTCACCCTATTTAAACTTAACTTATATGCAGAGTATATCATGAGAAACGCTGGGCTGGATGAAGCACAAGCTAGAATCAAGATTGCCGGGAGAAATATCAATAACCTCAGATATGCAGATGACACCACCCTTATGGCAGAAAGTGAAGAGGAACTAAAGAGCCTTTTGATAAAAGTGAAAGAGGAGAGTGAAAAAGTTAGCTTTAAAGCTCAACACTCAGAAAACTAAGATCATGGCATCCGGTCCCATCACTTCATGGGAAATAGATGGGGAAACAGTGAAACAGTGGCTGACTTTATTTTTCTGGGCTCCAAAATCACTGCAGATGGTGATTGCAGCCATGAAATTAAAAGATGCTTATTCCTTGGAAGCAAAGTTATGACCAACCTAGACAACATATTAAAAAGCAGAGACATTACTTTGTCAACAAAGGTCCATCTAGTCACAGCTATGGTTTTTCCAGTGATCATGTATGGATGTGAGAGTTGGACTATAAAGAAAGCTGAACACTGAAGAACTGATGCTTTTGAACTGTGGTGTTGGAGAAGACTCTTGAGAGTCCCTTGGACTGCAAGGAGTTCCAATCAGTCCATCCTACAGGAGATCAGTCCTGGGTGTTCACTAGAAGGACTGATATTGAAGCTGAAACTCCAATACTTTGGCCACCTGATGTGAAGAGTTGACTCATTGGAAAAGACCCTGATGCTGGGAAAGATTGAGGGCAGGAGGAGAAGGGGACGGGAGAGGATAAGATGGTTGGATGGCATCATCAACTCAATGGATATGGGTTTGGGTGGACTCCGGGAGTTGGTGAGGGACAGGGAGGCCTGGTGTGCTGCGGTTTATTTGGTCATAAAGAGTTGGACATGACTGAGCAACTGAACTGATCACGATTGGTTTAAGCTAATTAAAATGAGCTCACTCTCTTTTCCACCAATGATTGGTTTAGGCATAAGCATATGCTAGAATTTTCATCAATAAAACATGAGGGCAGGTTGTTTGCAGATGAGGAGATAGAGAGGCTTCTAGAAAGATTTCCTCACTCTTAAAAAGGAGTATTCTAAAGGGACCTTCCTCTTTTCTGCCTCTGAACACTGCTGTCTGTATGTGACAGTAAGTCACCAAGACAGTAGCAGTCATCTTACTACCATGAGGGGACCAAGTTAAAGAGAAGAACAGATAATGAACAGCAAAGCAGGAGGATGGAAGGACTTTCTGTCTCTGATGATGTAACTGAGCTGCTGAATTAACTAACTCTGGAGCTGCCTTACTTCCAGACTGGCTGCCTTATTGTTTAAGACACTTTCAGTTGAATTTCTGTTATTTGAAGTCAAAAGCATCCTGACAGGTAGAGGTGGGTAGAAAATAATGCCATGCATGTTTGCCATGCATTTAGTTTGCAATATGCTTTTGCATTTATTATCTGAGTGAATCCCAACAACTCTGTGAGGTAGGTATTACCATTATGAAGATGAAGAATTAACAAAAAATTGAGGCTCAAAGAGGTCAAAATAATATATTAAAAGTCACACAGCCACCTGTAAACAGCAGAACCAAAGCATGTAACTGTAAGTCCAGAGGTTGGTCCTCGTATGTTTTAGAGGATGTTGCTTGAGCAAAAATACAGGTTAGCTAAGACTTGTATATTTAGGGAAGGGTAGGTAGGATAATGAGGAGGGAGAAAAACTTGTATGCAAAAAAGTAGGGGATTAGGACAGAAAGGTACTTTGAGACCAGATCATAAAGACCCCTGGATTTGCAGTTTAAAATTTCAGACATTCTAAGGATACGGGGAACCAAGACAAGTTTCTGAAAAGAAAAAAATAACATGATCTGACTGGGACTTTAGAAAGAGAATGCTGGGTAATAACATAAAAGGTGGTTTGGAAAGAGAGTTGGGGTAGGAAGAGCAGTCAGTAAGTTTAAGAGTAATGAGGGCTTAAATAGGATGGTGGCCATGAGGACAGAAAGAAACTACTCCTGCCAGCTGTTAACAATTTTATAGGTTATAAAAACATCCTCACATCCACTGTGGAGGGAGACCAACAATATCAATGCCCTGACCCTTTGCCAAACACTCCTAATGCTGGATGACTACAGCTACTTCCTCTAATTTTACTGTCAGATTAGCGAGCACCAGGGGAAGACACAAAACAAAACAGGCTTCTTGCCCTGTTACATCAAATTCAACTTTATGTTTAATAATCCTTTTCATTTAACTAACTCCTTAGTGTACTGCCCCTAGCCATGATTCCAGGTCTCTTTTTTTCTCCTTAAACATCCATTTTCTTTCATGTATATCTGAATCACTTTGCTGTATACCTGAACCTATCACAACATTGTTAATCAACTATACTCCAATATAAAGTTAAAAAAACAGCCATTTTCTTTCCCTTGTATTCTACATATTTTTAAAATACTTCATGTATTTTTGATTATAAAGTAATACATACTCAGTATACACAAATCAGAAAGCATAGAAAGTAGAAAAACTAAGTTGGACATCTTTAATCTTTCATTTTTTAAAAATATAATTGCAATCATATTGTACACATGACTTGGGCTTCCCTGTTGGCTCAGTGATAAAGAACCTTCCTGCGAATCCAGGAGACGTGGGTTTGATCCCTGGGTCAGAAAGATCCCCTGGAGAAGGAAATGGCAACCCACTCCCGTATTCTTGCCTGGGAAATCCCATGGACAGAGGCGCCTTGGTGGGCTGAAGTCCATGGGGTCCCAAGAGAGTTGGACAAGACTGAGCAACTGAACAACATGTGGTTCAGTATCTTCCTTTTATTTTACATGAGCACCTTCCATATTTCACTCTTTGGAAACACCTACTAGTTGCATATGGATGTATCATAATTTAATCATTTCCAATTTGTTGGTAATTTAGACATTTTCAACTTTTTGCGAAATAAACAGCAAATCAACAAACGTCCTGGAAAAAAAAAAAAACGTCCTGGAACATGAATCTTTATCCCCATTTTATTATTTGTTTATCCTAACAGAAGTTTCAAAAGGCTTAAACCGGAGATTTGTATAGTATCTTCTGTAGTCTTAACGTGTACATGTGTGTTAGTCGCTCAGTCGTGTCTAATTTTTTGCGACCCCATGGACTGTAGCCTGCCAGGTTCCTCTGTCCACGGAATTCTCCAGGCAAGAATACTGGAGTGGGTTGCCATTTCCTTCTCCACAAAAACTGGGTGCCTGGGCCCCTGCTGGGGACCTTCTCCTGTAGTCCTAATAAAATCAGGTAAATTTACTGAAGAAAATTTTAGAAATACAGAGAAATATAAAGAATCAAATAAAAATGACCTAAAACCCTATCACTTAGAGGTAACTACTAGTTACAATTTATATTTCCTTTAAATTTTAAAATCTATAAATATTTATAGATATTTTTAGTCAAGATTGGGATAATATATCTAACTTTTCATTCTGCTTTTTTCACTATACATTTAGGATATTTTTTAATGGCATTAAATAATCTTTGAAAAGAATTTAAGGACTGCAACATAATAATCTATTACACTGTATAGATTATAGCACAGTTTTTATTTTCCAACCATAAAAATTTCATTTGTTGAAATTTTAGCTATTTTGAAAACAAAAAACCTTTTACTTAAATCTTTGGGCATATATGATTATTTCTTTATGATATATTTTAAAAGGCAGAATTACCAAATGAAATCTTATATATTTTATCTATATCTCTCTGAATAGATATATATATATGTAGAGAGATATTTTCTCTCTATGTAAATATAATGTATATATTAAACCTTATTATGAATATTCCAAATATACACAGAAGTAGATAAAATAATATACAGCAAAATAAACTCCATGCATCCATCACCTTCTTTAATGATTATCAACATTTTATTCATCTTGTTTTATCAATCTTCCCACTTTTATGTATTTGCTTTTTTTTGCTGGAGCAGTAAGATCTAAACATCATTTTATCAGTAAATATTCTATACGTATCTCTAACTAACAATCTCTCTTTTAAATATAATTATCATTACATTATCATACCTAAAAATACCATTTGTATCATCTAATATCTAATTTATATCTAAACATCCTGATTATATAAAAATGTCATTTTAAAGTTAGATTGCTTTGAAAATTTGTTAACATTTTGATATTTATTAACACTTACTATATACCAGGTATGGTATATAACTTGAATGCCAAAATAAATATTTCAAATCTACATATAATCTATTCTCAGTATTTAAGTCAGAATAAGCCTTTTAAAATATGTCAGACTATGTCATTCTCTGTTCAAAAACTCTGCATCGGCTTCTTTCTCAGAGTAAAAGCCAAAGTCCTTGCAGTGGCCTACATATTATGGCTGCCCCATCTGTACCTCCATGACTTCATTTTCCACTACTTTTCTCTTGCTCACTGGCTCCAACTACCCAGGCCTCAATGCTATAATTACTGAACATACCAGAACTCCTGCCTTTTCACTGTTTCACATGCTGCTGTTCCCTCTACCTGGAATGTTCTTCTCCTCCACGTAGCCAGATAGATGATCCCTCTTACCTCCTTCAAGTTTTCCTCAAATGACAACTTCTCAATGAAGCTTTGCTTGTCCACTGTATTTACCTCCCATCACCCCGCTTTGTTTTATTTTTTTTCCATGAAAACTTTCACCTTCTAATATATTACAAAATTTACCTGTTTTGTTTCTCTGTCTTCAACCACGAGAGTAAGTTTCATAAAAACAGATTTTTTGGTTTCTTTTATTCACTACTATATCCCCAGCCTTAATGGATCACAGCCTTGTCATGGAGAAGGGGCTTGCATAACTCAATGAAGCTCTGAGCCATGCTGTGCAGGGTCACCCAAGAAAGACGGGTCATAGTAGAGAGTTCTGACAGAATGTGGTCCACTGGAGGAGGGAATGGCAAACCACTCCAGTGTTCTTGGTGTGAGAACCCCATTAATATAAACAGTATGAAAAGATAGAAAGATATGACACCAAAAGATGAGTGCCTCCCCCCACCTCCCTGCAGGTCAGAAGGTGTCCAATATGCTATTGGGAAGAGTGGAGGGCAATTACTGCTGCTGCTGGTGCTAAGTTGCTTCAGTCGTGTCTAACTCTGTGCGACCCCATAGACGGCAGCCCACCAGGCTCCCCTGTCCCTGGGATTCTCCAGGCAAGAACGCTGGAGTGGGTTGCCATTTCCTTCTCCAATGCATGAAAGTGAAAAGTGAAAGTGAAGTCGCTCAGTCATGTCCGACTCTTCGCGACCCCATGGACTGCAGCCCACCACGCTCCTCTGTCCATGGGATTTTCCAGGCAAGAGTACTGGAGTGGGGTGCCATTGCCTTCTCTGGGCAATTACTAATAGCTCCAGAAAGAAAGAAGTGGCTGGGCCAAAGTGGAAATGATGTTCAGTTGTCGATGTGCCTCGTGGTGAAAGTAAAGTTCAATGCTGTAAAGAAAAATAGTGTGTAAGAAGCTAGAATGTTAGGTTCATGAATCAAGGTAAATTGGATGTGATCAAGCAGGAGATAGCAAGAGTGAACATCAATATCTTAGTAATCAGTGAACAAAAGTGAATGGGAATGGGCCAATTTAATTCAGATGGCCATTATATCTACTACTGTAGGCAAGAATCCCATAGAAGAAATGGAGTAGCCATCATGGTCAACAAAGAGTTTGAGATGTAGTACTTGGGTGCAATCTCAAAAATGACAGAATGATCTCAGTTCATTTCTAAGGCAAACCACTCAACATCACAGGAATCCAAGTCTATGCCCCAACCACTGATGTTGAAGAAGCTGAAGTTGACCAGTTTTATGAAGACCTACAAGCCCTTTTAGAACCAACATCTAAAAAAAAAAAAAAAAGATGTCCTTTTCATCATAGGGAATTGGAATGCAAAAGCAGGAAGTCAAGAGATACCTGGAGTAACAGCCAAGTTTGGCCTTGGTGTACAAAATGAAGCAGGGCAAAGGTTAACAGAATTTTGTCAAGAGAACACACTGGTCATAGCAAACACACTCTTCCAACAACACAAGAGACGACTCTACACATGGACATCACCCAATGGTCAATACTGAAAACAGACTGATTACATTCTTTGCAGCCAAAGATGGAGACGATCTACACAGTCAGCAAAAAGAAGATTTAGAGCTGACTGTGGCTCAGATCATGAGCTCCTTATTGCAAAATTCAGGCTTAACTGAAGAAATTAGGGAAAACCATTAGGTCATTCAGATATGACCTAAATCAAATCCCTAATGATTATATAGTGGAAGTGACAAACAGATTCAAGGGACTAGATCTGGTACACAGAGTGCCTAAACAACTATGAACAGAGGTTCATAACACTGTACAGTAGGCAGTGACCAAAACAATCACCAAGGAAAAGAAATGCAACTAGGTAAAGAGGTTGTCTGAGGAGGCTTTACAGATAGCTGGGAGGTGAAAGGCAAGGGAGTAAAGGAAAAATATACCCAACTGAATGAAGCATTCCAGAGAATAGCAAGGAGAGATAACAGGCCTTCTTCAATGAAAGTACAAAAAAGTAGAGGAAAACAACAGAATGGGAAAGACTAGAGACCTCGTCAAGAAAACTGGAGATACCAAAGGAACATTTCATGCAAGGATGGGCAAATAAAGGACAGGAAATGTAATGACCAAACAGAGGCAAAAGAGACAAAGAACAGGTGGCAAGAATACACAGAACTATACAAAAAAGGTCTTAAGGACCTGGATAACCATGATGGTGTGGGCACTCACCTAGAGCCAAACATCCTGGAGTGTGAAATCAAGGGGGCCTTAGGAAGCATTACTATGAACAAAGCTAGTGAAGGTGATGGCATTCCAGTTGAGTTATTTAAAATCCTAAAAGGTGATGCTGTTAAAAGTGTTGCATTCAAAATGTGAGCAAATTTGGACAACTCAGCAATGGCCACAGGACTGGAAAAGGTCAGTTTTCATTCCAATCACAAAGAAGGACAGTGCCAAACTACCATACAGTTGTGCTCATTTCACGTGCTACTAAGTTTATGCTCAAAATCCTTCAGCTAGGCTTCAACAGTATGTGAACCAAAAACTTCCAAATGTACAAGCTGGGTTTGGAAAAGGCAGAGGAATTGAGATCAAATTGTCAACATTCACAGGATCACAGAGAAAGCAAGGGAGTTCCAGAAAAACATCTGCTTCATTGACTGTGTGAAAGCCTTTGTCTGTGTGGATTACAACAAACTGTGGAAAATTCTTCAAGAGATGAGAATACCCCTTACCTGCCTCCTGAGAAACCTGTATTCAGGTCAAGAAGCAACAGTTAGAAGCAGACATGAACAACAGACTGGTTTCAAATTGGGAAAGGAGTAGGACAAGGCTGTATATTGTCACCCTGCTTAGTTAACTTATACGCCCAGTACATCATGTGAAATGCCAGACTGGATGAATCACAAGCTGGAATCAAGATTGCTGGGAGAAATATCAATAACTTCAGATATGAAGATGACACCACCCTTATGGCAGAAAGTGAAGAGGAACTAAAGAGCCTCTTGATGAAGGTGAAAGAGGAGAGTGAAAAAGCTGGCTTTAAACTCAACATTCAAAAAACTAAGGTCATGGCATCTGGTCCCATCACTTCATGGCAAATAGAAGAGGCAAAAGTAGAAGCAGCAACACATTTTATTTTCTTGGGCTCCCAATATCACTGAAGAAAGTGACAGCAGCCATGAAATTCAAAGATGCTTGCTCCTTGGAAGGAAAGCTATGACAAACCTAGACAGCATATTAAAAAGCAGAGACATTACTTTGCCAGTAAAGGTCCATATAGTCAAAGCCGTGGTTTTTCCAGTAGTCATCTAAAGATGTGAGAGTTGGACTGGAGAGAAGGCTGAGCATCAAATAATTAATGCTTTTGAATTATGGTTTTAAGACTCTTGAGAGTCCCTTGGACAGCAAGGAGATCAAACCAGTCAATCCAAAAGAACAACCCTGAATATTCATTAGAAGGACTGATGCTGAACCTGAAGCTCCAATATTTTGGCCACTTGATGCAAAGAGCCAACTCCTGGGAAAAGATGCTGGGAAAGACAGAAGACAAAAGAAGAAGGCAGTAGAGGATGAGATGATTAGATAGCACCAACTCAATGGATATGAATTTGAGCAAACTCTGGGAGATAGTGAAGGACAGGGGAGCCTGGCGTGCTGCAGTCCATGGGCTTGCAAAGAGTCGGACATGACTTAGCAACTGAACAACAACACACGCCCAATAAGTATTTGCTGACTAAATGAAGACACAGTACCAGACCTTCAGATGCCAACTACTGGAGCATAATGGTTAACAGCATTAGATCTAAAGACAAATGAGAGAAGTGAAAGTGTTAGTCGTTCAGTCATGACCAGCTTTTTTTTGACCCCATGGAGTGTAGCTCTCCAGGCTCCTCTATCCGTGTGATTCTCCAGGGAAGAATACTTGAGTGGGTAGCCATTCCCTACTCCAGGGGATCTTTCTGACCCAGGGATTGAACCCGGATATTCTCATTGTAGGCAGATTCTTTACAATCTGAGCCACCAGGGAAGCCCAAACGACTGATTAGAGCTGGGTTCTAATTCTGGTACTGTATCTACCTACTGTGTAAAATTGGTATATTACTCAATATCTCTAAGCCTTCTTTTCTTCATCTGTAAAACAGGGTTCTTAACAGTATTTCACAACAGTACCAGGATTGTTGTGAGGTAAAGTAAGACATAAAATGTACTTAGTAAAGTACATGGCACAGAGTAAAGGCTCATAAAATGTTAGCTGGTGTTACATAAATTGATACAGTATATAGTAAATGCTTTTAAGAGAACTACAGGTAAAGTACCATGGGAACAGTGAGGGAGCACTGATTAAATTAGTTGAAGCAAGGAATGTTTCAGTGAGGAGAAAAGTCTTAAATGAATTTCCCAGGCAAAAGGGGGAAAGCATATGTAAATACACGGAATCAACAAAGGGTCTGACATTTGTGTTGGGGCATGAACAACCAAGTGGCTCAGAACATAAGGTTTGGGAGAGGGAAGGGTTGGAAGTAACAGTGAGAGCTGAGGTCAGGCTGATCTCTGAAAGACTGAGTCATCTAAGGAATGTAGACTCAATCCTATAGGGAAAAAAAGAGAGCCAAAAGGAGTGCTTAAACAGTACAGTAACATGATCAGGTCCGTCCAGTCAAGGCTATGGTTTTTCCAGTGGTCATGAATGGATGTGAGAGTTGGACTGTGAAGAAAGCTGAGCGCTGAAGAATTGATGCTTTTGAACTGTGGTGTTGGAGAAGACTCTTAAGAGTCCCTTGGACTGCAAGGAGATCCAACCAGTCCATCCTAAAGGAGATTAGTCCTGGGTGTGCTTTGGAAGGAATGATGCTAAAGCTGAAACTCCAGTATTTTGGCCACCTCATGCGAAGAGTTGACTCATTGGAAAAGACTCTGATGCTGGGAGGGATTGGGGGCAGGAGGAGAAGGGGACGACAGAGGATGAGATGGTTGGATGGCATCACCAACTCGATGGACGTGAGTTTGAGTGAACTCCGGGAGTTGGTGATGGACAGGGAGGCCTGGTGTGCTGCAATTCATGGGATCACAAAGAGTTGGACATGACTGAGCGAATGAACTGAACTGAACATGATCAGATTTGTTTTACAGGAAACTAATTCTGCTGGCAGTGTGGATCAAAGAGTGGAATCTGGGAGAACAGCTATAATGGTCCAGGTAAGAGATAAAGGCCTGGATTGTAGCAGTGGAAATGATAGGAATGGCCAGATTCCAAAGACATTTCTGAGATTAGGTGGACAGGATATGGTAAATGAGTAGACACTGAAAGAGACAAGAGAATGAAAAGGATCACAGCTTCTAACTCAGGAGATGACATATTTATTAAACAACAACCTGATATCAAGTATGTAGACCATCAAAGGAGTGATTTTCTCAGGAAAATGGTAATTCTGTTTTGGGCATATATTATCATTGTTGATATCTGTCTTCTCCCACACATTGCTCATTGACATGAAGTATCCACTGCATCTTTATATTTTTAGTGCCTAACACATTTTTGACATTTAATAATTGTTTGTTGACTGAACCAAATATAAACTACTGTGCATTTTTAATAAAATACTGCATGTGTACAATTTCACAAAAATTTCCTCTCACTTTCTTATAGTTAAGTCCTTTCATCCAAGTTTTAGACTCTAATGATTTTGAAGGGGATCAGAATGTCACCCCAAAACATGCCCCTTTGCCTAGGATTATTTTGAGCTGAAGGCAACTGAGAAGAAACAGAGACAAGAAAAAACATCTGCCCTCCTCCCTTCTACTTGAAAGCAGAGCATAAAATGCCCTTTGTGAATGTGTCTCCCCCTCACCTCTCCCTTACCAGGAAGGAGAGAATCAATCTTATCTGCCTAAACAGAATCTTAGTAAATAACCATTACCTTCCATTAGTTTCCCCAACAGATTTACCTTCTCACAATTTACTGCCCCTAAAAGCCTAAACTCCTTTTTATTTATCTTGTCACTTTTCCACTAACTTTGCTCTTTGTTAAAATGATATATAAGCTCCTGTGTATAACAGCTTTTTGGGGTCTTCACTCTTTCCCTAGGAAGGCCTCCATATGCATACATAATAAACTGTCTCTCCTCTTAATCTGTCTTTTGTCAGATTATTTCATAGATCCCAGCCACAGGACATAAGATAGTAGAGGAAACTTTTTCCTCCCCTACAATCTATTCTCAAAAATTCTAAGCAGAAATTAAATGCTATAACACCCATATTGGTATTCCACTAATCAAGCACACCAAACATAAATAGATTTATCCAAGAAAAACATTAATTTTTAGGCAAACATCATACTTACAACTTCTAGTGTCAAGAAGAAATGTTACATGACTGGAGCATAATGGAGCAAACTAAACACACCCCTCTTCCTTTCTTCCTTATGTTTACTGAGCTACTTTCGGAAATCAATAGAAACAGAGTATAAGAGCCAGAATTCTAGGCATGGCATGACCAATGAGTAGGTGAATGATGTTGGGTATGTCACTCTGTATGCCCAACGGTACAATAAGTGCTTTTATGGACTCTATTTTGCATGGATGCTAAGAAGACAAGAGTCTATAAGAGATGTAAGTCTATATCTCAAAAGAGATAAAATATAAGATATCACTATCATGAGGAAAAAGAAAAAAGAACACATATATAAGGGAAATAAACTCCACCATGCTTACTGTGCCTCACTGCAGCAAGTAATAGGCTCAAAGATAATACTAGATATCAAACTCCAAAGGCATAGAGGCTTCATTTAACTGTCTCCATACAGAATGACAGACATGAAAGGAACCCCAAAGAATCTTTTCCTGAAAATAACAGATATAAATGATACTCAACTACTCCAGAAAAAAGAGTTGAGTACTTCAGGGCATCAGTACTTTTTGGGTCAAAGAACTACTGTGTTCATTTCCCATCCCCCGCCCCCTACAACCCAGCTGCACCACACAGCATATGGGATCTTAGTTACCCAACCAGGGACTGAACCCTTTGCTTCCTACAGTGGAAGTGTGGCATCCCAACCACTGGACTGCCAGGAAAGTCCCTATGCTCCTCATTTAATAGGTCTTCTACTCAAACAATGTTGGGAGTTACTTAGGGGTTTGGGAGGGGGTAGGAATGGAAGTAGTTAATAATCTGTAAGTAGCATTGTTAAAATAAGATAATATAAGATGGTACAAATAGTCCCTGTTTTTAATAGTAATCAAGACCTGGAAACTTTACTGTGAATTAAATTAATAAAAGCAAATCCTTTTCCCCTAAAGCGAAGTAGTTAAAATTTTAACCACTACATTAGTTAGTGAAGGCTTTATGGAGGAAATGGGCCTTGAAGAACAGGCAAGTCTAAAGTAGAAAAAAAGGGAGATTACAGGCATCCAGATAAGGGAATAGGAATGAATGAAAGGTATAGACGTGGTAATTTAACACTGATTTAGGCCTGCTGCAGTCAGGCATGGGGTTAGGTTCAAGGATACTAAGATCTGTGATACACAGATTTTTGCCTTCAATCGGTTCTGAGCCTAGCCAGAGGGACAAACTGCCAAGGAAGACACAGTAAGTAATATCAATGTCAAAGTACATATGACATACTATCAGAACACAAGTGAGGAACAATTTTGCTTGCATGACTCAGGGAAAATGATAAGAGAAGATAAGATATTTAGGCTGAATCTTGAAGGATAAGTAGGGCTTTGCTCTGTAAGGAAAGGGGATAGGAAGGGAATTCCTGGCAAAGCAAACCACATGAATGAAGACATGAAAGTGAGTGTTTAGGGTACAGACCTACACCTAGCCTAGCAAGTAGGATGCAGAGGTACTAGGGAAATTAGTACTGAGTTACAAAGGTAAGAAGAGGTAATAGCAGGAAGGATGGTGACAAGGAGCCACTAGACGATTTAAAATCACAAAATGATAGTCAGGTCCGGAATTCCCTGATGGTCCAGTGGTTAGGATTCCTTGCTTCCAAAGCAGGGGCCACAAGTTCCATTCGCAAGCCTTGTGGTGTGGCAAAAAAAAAAAAAAAAAAATCTAGTGGCAGTAGAGACCAGAGACAGAAAACCCAATTAGGAGGCTACAGCAAGCATCTAAATAAGTATCAAGGGTCAAGATGATGTGAGTGATGAGGTGACAGATTCCATGGGCATAGGAAGAGGTAGATTGGATAGAATTTTTAACTAATTTGACCTGTGAGTAAGAAAGAAAAAGTAAGAGAGTAAGAGAGTGTTTCTAACTGAGTTAAAAAGGTAACTTATGGATGTTGATGCCATTAAAGATGGCTCAAAAGAGCAGAAGCAGGGTTGTGGGTAAATAATAATAAAAAACATTTTCATGAATGATCATTAATATCTAACCAGCTGCTCAAGTCAGACACATGGGAATCATCCTATGCTACTCATTTTTTTGCCCCAGGTAATGAGTTATCAATTCGTTCTTTTATATTTCTCAAATTCAGCTCCTCTTTATGGTTTCTAGACTCATTGCTATCATAATCTACCATAATTGAAGTACTCATTTATTTATGAAGTTGAAAGCCTCTTAAATGGTCTCCCTGTCTCTAGCCTGGAACCTCCATCCAATCTGTCTTTTACACTGCTACCAGAATGCTCTTTCCAAAACAAAAATCTAAACATTTTAACTCAGCTTCTGATCTAAACTCCTCAAAGCCCATCCTTCCCCAGTACCTTGAGGATAAAGTTCATGCCTTGGTTTAACATAAAAAGCCACTTAAAATCCCAATCCTGTCTACCTTTCCTACAACTCCCACACACGCAGCCTTTGGTCCAGCCAGGCAGTTCCTTTAACATGCCATGCTGTTTCAGCCTCCATGCTTTTGCACTTGCTATCTGCTCTGATACTTCCCTTCCTTCCTTGTCTTACTCCTCATTCAAAAGCCTCCAGGGAGCTTTTCCTGATACCTAGATTCATAAGGCTAACTTGTATATTTGTGTAGTATCTTCAATAGAGTATTACCATCGAATACTATGAACTGCAGGTATATCTATTTCACTAGTCAGCAAGATCCCTGAGGCCACAAAATAAGTCTCCTTTGATTTTGCTGAATCTAGCAGTGTGTGGAACATGTAACAGATATTCAAAATTGATGTGCTTAAAGAACATGTAGGTGGATAGAGCCTTTATATATTGTTATGTGAAAAGGGCAGCACGCACAATAAGATTTCATTGTTGTTTAAAAAACATAAAGCTCTTGAAAGAAATCAAGAATTTTAGAGCCAAAGCCAGTTCAGGATTGGAAGCAGTGAGTGAATATCTTAATTGAGAATGGACAAAGGACAAAACTCAGGAGAAACAGCAATACTTAAGGGGGTGGAAGAGGAAGAGACAGCAGGGGTATAGGAAGAGAACAAGGAAGAAGAGAACCATGGAAAGCTGAGGGGAGAATGTTTAGAGTAGGGAAAAATTAGTGTCAAATACCATAGAGCTAATGAAATCCCAGGAAAATACTACTGAGCAGGTGAACATTTTAGGTTCTCTGTATTTACATAACCTTTGCTTCACTCAACACATAAGCATCACAGGGGACAGCTTAGAATATTTTGCATTCTGCTTTTTAGGTTTAAAACTGGTTATATTTAACTTTCCAGCTCTGAGACCAAATGAAAATCATTAAGATATTTTAAACTACCTGACACTGGGATAAAGCATTTACTAAACCAAGAAGATGGAAAAATTAAGATATTTCAGTATCTTTCTTTCTTTTCTTAGTTATTTCTTATTCAGGTATCCGTTACTTTTATCATTTTAAAAATATCTAGGGACTTCCCTGGTGGGCCAGTGTCTAAGACACTGTGCTTCCACTGAAGGGGGAACAGGTTCAGTCCCTGGTCAGGGAACTAAGATCTCACATGCTGTGTGGTGTGGGCAAAAAATAGGAGAAAATTTTTAAATAAAGTATCTCACATGGATTTGAGGAGAGGGAATTTCTTTTGTTTAGATTTACATTAGTATGGTAGCTTGAGTAATATTAGATACTGTCTGACAACCCTTAACCATCACAATTTTTCATTTACTAATTCTAACAGAAAGAATTCTCATTTCTAATGCATCTCAATTTTAACTACTTTCATGAATCTGTTATATCTGATAAACAATAAGGTACTTTATGGTTAAAAAAAAAATCATAGCATGTAACAATAGTAACCATAAAATAATGAACATACCCCTGTATCTGTATCAGATTTTGATGAATTTAGACTTTCCTGAGAAGGTGATGGGGACACACGTCCTAAAACGACATAGTAATTGTAAAAAGGCATGTATGTATATACAACTGTATATACACACACACAGAAAACATCAATCACAAATAATAACACAATAACACCTAATTAAAAGTCATAGAATGCATCATTCTAGAAAAATGTATTTTTCTAAACAAGCAAAGCATTAACTCTTAGGCACCAAAGTATTTGTTTTTATTATTTTTATATAGAATCTTTATAAATTGGCTTAACCACATGTCCAATTTAATAAAATATTGTTATATCCTCATTATTCATTGTGAAGACATTCTTGTCAATCAGAACAATCAGCAAGATGAACAATAAAGGGGTAAAAAGTGTCTGGGCTGGGTTAAATCTCAATTGTTGTTGTTGTTGTTGCTAAGTCGCTTCAGTCGTGTCTGACTCTGTGCGACCCCATAGACGGCAGCCCATCAGGCTGGGCTGATGAATCCCCTGGGATTCTCCAGGCAAGAACACTGGAGTGGGTTGCCATTTCCTTCTCCAATGCATGAAAGTGAAAAGTGAAAGTGAAGTCACTCAGTCGTGTCTGACTCTTTGCGACCGCATGGACTGCGGCCTACCAGGCTCCTCCGTCCATGGGATTTTCCAGGCAAGAAATCTCAATGGCCACTGAAAATAGTCTTTCTGCTCTAGGCAGGGAAATGAAAGAAATCTATAATAAACAGCTTTACTTTTTGTCAACTCATTATGATCTCAAATTATGTTGTTATATTGCAAACAACCTCATGGGGCTACTAAAGTATATGGGCCCCGCTGGCCAGTTTAGTGGCTCTCCCTAGATTTCTATGTTCCTCAAACTACTACTGGAACTATATTCTATACTCCTGCCCATGGTCACCTCTATTCTTCTTTCTCCCATATCTTAACTTCATGTATTCAGCCTTGGATGATTGGATAGCAAGAGGTTTGTGGTGAAAATGTACTGCAGTTAAATAACGACAATAATTACAAGAAAAGAATCCTATACACTTACAGCACCTAAAACATCAATTATAAACACTTTGCTGATAACATAATACAGAAATATTTTACACAGTTGTAATCGTGTGTATACACATCATATTCTGGGGTTTCTCTTTTCCATTTAACCTAGTTTCATATACTCTTTGATGTATTGACAAATCACATTTACTTTCCATGGCTTACGTTTCCTTAATCATTCTTTACTTATTAGATGTATGTATTATTCTCATTCTTTTTCTAGATTAATCACACATTTCCTTTTAACCTAGGATAGACCTGAAAGTTACCAGGGGAAACCAAACAACCTTGTCCTCGATAGTTCATAAATTTAACTCTGCAGTATACCTGATAAGAGATAAAGTAAAAAACTTTGTGGTAGTTTTTCCCACTGGGTTTAGATGCTTTTTGCTGTTGACTTCTGTCTTATTTTTAGGTTTGTGGCTTATATGGAAAATAGTGGTTGCTGCAAATGATTGCCAGATAAGACGGCATTATTATACCTAAAATGTAAAAATGCCAGATGTGTCAGGATTTTTTAAACCCTGCCAATAAAGGAAAAATACCTTCTGTATTGTATTTCATTCGCATATTGTTGAAATAGTCAAAAGCATTTTTTAAAGCCCATATTCTCACTACATTGTCTTGTCCAGCAGAGGCAAGTAATCTGCCACAGTGAGAAAATTTCATGGTCCACACAGCTCCCTGTGAAAACAAAGGAAGGTTCAAAGTTCAAAAGTTGAGACATTATTTTTCAGCCAAAAAAACCCCTTATAAGTTGTATGCCAAATGATACATAAAGTCCCTGAATATGAACAATTTCCATTCCAAAAGTGCCTTCATAAATCCAATTTGTTCTTAAGTCCAACAAAGTTAGCTTAGGTATACCCAACTAACACAATCGGCTATATAGTACTGTACTGTAATACATTTATGATACTTTTCAAACAAATAATATACAAACACAAAAAATTAAGACATTTTTAATCTTACAGTACAGTACCTTGAACAGTACAGTAGTACCACCTATATCACCACTGCTTTTATACTTGCTTCCAGACATCCTGGGCTTGAAATAAGGATACTGTACTACTGTACTCTATACAGTACTGTAAAGTACACAAAAGCACAACCACCTGAAGAGGATGCACACATGTGACCATGTATGCCAGACACGTGAACTAGCTTACATGATTGGACATGCGAACGCAGGTTTGCATCTTTGAAAGTTAGCAGGTTGAAGGTTTGTATGTAGGGGACTTATTGTATACTAAAATAATGCTCACATTACTAGCACCATTTAAAGCTAACAGTCCAGTGGTGCTATAATACCACAAAAGGGGCCTTTAGAAGACAGGGGGAAAGACAGCTGAGCTACAGTTTTCTATAATGTAAACTAACATCTTCAAGACCCATATATTGTCCACATATTAATGGAAATGGGAAATCTGAGGTGGCCAGAAATCTTCACTGCAAAAGTACAAAGCCTAGTCTGGGGTCTTAGTCTCCTAGCTGAACATGACAGCAAGTGGAATAGAAGGGGGCACAGCCGTGAGAATAGCAATAACAACTCCTGACAAGGGCTGAGGGAAGAATAAGGTGCACCTTAGCAGTAACCCTCACAGCACTGGGCATTTGGAAGTGTTGGAATGGTGTGGTCTCATTCTGTTTTCTCCCCAGAAAAAAGTTGTGTAGCATATTGCTAAAATTCTCAGACAGACAGTACTGAAAAGACTGGGGAGGTATGTGGGGGAAAGCAATAAAGAATGTGAATCCTTAAAATGGAAAGGCCAAATCCCAAATAATCTTATAACCACTATTAAATTGATAACATACATCTATGCAGATCAAAAAGATCATCCAAGTTAGAGGTAACAGTTTATTTAATGGAATATTCATTTCCACAAAATTCCCACAAAAATGTTAAGAAATTTGTCATTTGGAGCTTATTGCCATGAGATTTTAACTTAAAACTAGAAATACTGAAAAAGACTCAATACAGTACAAGGAAATTCATCAGATTCCTTAAGGAACTTACTATAAACAACTCAAGCTTTTTTTAAATTTTATTTTACTTTTAAACTTTACAATATTGTATTAGTTTTGCCAAACATCAAAATGAATCCGCCACAGGTATACCCGTGCTCCCCATCCTGAACCCTCCTCCCTCCTCCTTCCCCATACCCTCCCTCTGGGTCGTCCCAGTACACCAGCCCCAAGCATCCAGTATCGTGCATCGAACCTGGACTGGCGACTCGTTTCATAAACTTTTATTTTATTGAAGTGTAGCTGATTTACAATGCTGTGTTAATTTCTGCCATATAGCAAGCACAGTGTTTCAGTTGTAAACATAATACGTATTCTTTTTCATATTCTTTTCCATTATAGTTTATCACAGGATATTGAATATAGTTCCCCATGCTCTACAACTCAAACGTTTTATGTGTAGATTGTAAGTACCAAAGTAAATTCAAATCTGGTTGCTGCCTGATATGTATAAGCCAACTTTTAGATTTAAAAATGTAAATAAATAAGTAGATTCCCTGGTCAAAGACCCACAGCATCACTTACCCAGTTCTGAGTTTATTACACTCTTCCCTGTGTTTCTAGCATTTTCAGGGGGTAACTGTGATGTACTTTGTGAACTTGACATCTACTTTGGTACATTTTAAGACAACGTGTACCTCTCTCTCTCTCTTTGCTCTTTCACTTCACAAAATATACCGAGCTTCTGAAATATTTGTATAAATTATTTAAAATATACGAGGGAACATTTTAAACATTGTTCAAAGTGACAGATCACCCTTAATTGCTTTTAAGTTTGGTACCTTTCTTTGGTAAAAGAAAGTTTACACAGCTTTCTTAATGATACAGGCCTAGAGTTTACTTATAAGTCACTTCTTGAACAACAATTCAAAGATGGACTCTGCATTACTTATTCATTAAATCATATTAATATCAATTCACTCTTCAGGCTCAGGCTAGCAAAATTATATATATAAGAAGACATCAGCTTTATAGAAGTCAAATTATTTCTCTCAACGAAAACAGAATCAATCCTTAAAAATAAAAAGGTTGCTTACCATATGTTCACCACTAAGATCTTGTACCACTTTGATCTGATCAAAATCGTAAGGTCCTTTGAAGCCATGTGCTGCTTTGAATTTAACTGGTCTTGTGTATGGCATTCCTTCATCATCACTTGATGAAGGATCATCTTGATCAGTATGAAAAACTGAATAGAAAAGCAATAGAAAGCATCACTAGCTAATGTAGATATTGCTACAATCATATTTTCATATCTACTGCTTACCAAGAAGATTCATTAATTGGAAAAGCAAAATCTGTCTACTACTAAATAGCATATTGGTTTAGCAGCATGGAGTCTGGTAGTACCAGACTGCCTGGGTCCAAATTCAGCTCTGTCATTATCTATGTGACTATGGGCAAGGTATTTGACCTTTCTGTGCCTCAGTTTTCCTATCTATAAAATGGGATAATAATGGTATCCCTGCTGTATTCAGTCATGGGGGTTTCCCTGGTGGCTCAGTGGTAAAGAAGCCGCCTGCAATGCAGGAGACATGGGTTCAATCCCTGGGTTGGGAAGATCCCCTAGAGAAGGAAATGGCAACACATTGCAGTATTCTTGCCTGGGAAAACCCACGGACAGAGGAGCCTGGTGGGCTACAGTCCACAGAGTCACAAAGAATCAGATATGACTTAGTGACTAAACAACAACAATAATGATACTTACTTCATAGACTTTTTAAGAGGAGTAAATGAGCTAATACAGATGAAAGTGCTGAGAGCAGTGTTTGGCACAGAATAAATACTATGTAACAAATCAATACAGTTATAACAAGGGCACAGGAAGTTAAGGTGCAGAAATTCAGAAAATCTACCTAATTTTGAGAATATTTATAAACACTGATCTTACAAAACTAATTTACAACTGATTATTGAACAAACACCTCTTCCAAGTTGCTGCAGTCACAAAATATGTACAAATTCATGTTTAAGATAAATAAATTTTTCTTTCCACTCATAAAATTGATAGTGAGAGTAATATGATTTATTGAAATGCTAAGATAAAAGCTATAAAGATTTATTACTTTCAATAAAATACAATGTTTATTATAAACTATAGGCTAAACTTAAATGACTACAAATCAATTAAATATTCAGTTGAAGGGTTCTATTTCTCTTACCTTCGTCTCTAACACTTTTAACTTTATTTACAGCACGTTCACCATATTCCTCAGCAAGGTGCTTCGCTCTCTTTACTGATTTTCCTAGGAACTTCTTTAGTTGAGTCCTTACCAAAAATGTAAAAAAAAAAAAAAAAACCAACCCAGATTACCTCTTATTAACTCCAAAGTTCAACAATTCACAGATAATCTCATGAGCTGTGACTGGTAAAGAGTATCATTTTGAAATAATACCTTTTTTATATAAATAGTAGGTGTTTAACACCCCAAATCCCTTGTTCTATGCAATAAATATACTTAAATCAATATGGCTACAAAGGAAATATAGGCAGTCCCCCCAGTGACAGTATCATATCCTCTACAGCATTATCATGTCACTAGAGGAAAACATAGGTAGAACACTCTTTGGCATAAATTGCAGCACTATCTTTTTGGAGCTAACTCCTGGAATAATGAAAATAAAAACAACAAAAAAATGGGATCTAATTAAACTTAAAAGCTTCTGCACAGCAAAGGAAATCATAAACAAAAGACAACCCACAGAATGGGAGAAAATATTTGCAAATGAAGTGACCAGCAAGGGACTAATCTCCAAAATATAAAAAACAGCTCCTGCCAGCTGAATATCAAAAAAAAAAACAAAAACAAAACAATCCAATTAAAAATGAGCAGAAGATCTAAATATACATTTCTCCAAAGAAGACATATAGATGGCAAAAAAGCAGAAGGAAAGATGCTCTACATCCTTAATTATTATAGAAATACAAATCAAAATACAACGAGGCATCACCTCACATCAGCCAGAATGGTCATCATCAGAAAGTCTACAAACAATAAATGCTGGAGAGGGTAGGGCAAAAAGGGAACCCTCCCACATGTTGGTGGGAATTTAAATTGGTAAAACCACTATGGAGAACAGTATGGAGATTCTTTAAAAAAATAAAAAAGAACTACCATATGGTCCAGCAATCCCACTCCTCTGGGCATATATCTGGAGAAAAGCACACTTTGAAAAGATATATGCACCTCCAATGTACATTACTCACAATAGCCAAGACATGGAAGCAACCTAAATGTCCATCAACAAAGGAATGAATAAAGACGATGAGGTATATATATACAATGGAATATTAATCAGCCATAAAAAAGAATGAAATAATGAGATTTGTAGCAACATGGATGGACCTAGAGGTTATCATACACAAGTGAAGTAAGTCAAACACAAATATCATATGTTATCACTTACATGTGGAATCTAAAAAAACCATACAAATGAACTTATTTACAAAACAGAAACATACTCACAGACTTTGAAAACAAACTTACAGTTACCAAAGGGGAAAGGGGGAAAGGTGGAGGGGAGGAGATAAATTAGGAGTTTGGGATTGACATATACATACTACTATATATAAAATAGATAATCAACAAGAATCTACTGTATAGCACAGGAAACCCTATTCAATATTCTCTAATAACTTATATGGGAAAGGAATCTGAAAAAGAATGGATATATGCACATGCATAACTGAATCACTTTGTTGTAAGTTAAGCTAACATGATATTGTAAGTCAACTATACTCCAATATAAAATAAAAATTAAATAAAGTTATTATAAAATAGTGGTTATATTCCCCATGCTGTACAATATATCCTTGTAGCTTATTTTATACATAGCAGTGTGTATCTCTTAATCCCCTACCCCTATCTTGCCTCTCCCTTCTTCCTTCTCCCCACTGGTAACCACTAGTTTATATCTGTGATACAGAGATTAAATACATGTAGAGATTAAAAACAGATAAACCATTTTTAAAATCACAATAAGGTCTCTGCTATTTATAACTGAAATTATATTTTTCTGGTTAACTATAGGTTTACTACTATTATAAGCAAGAAAGCAGATATTTTAGCCATTTTGTATGATACCATCTCTAACATACATTTGTGCCTTCTTCAATGGCACTTAGTGCTCAATAAATTTCTTTAATAAACAGGGTCAGTTACCATCTTTACTATTCTTTAATACACCAAGGGTTCTCAAATGATTCCAAGTGGGCCATAATAATGGTTTCCCTCTCAGCCTTCAAGGCAATAGGGTAGGGCCCAGAGAAAGCAGAACCCTGGGTCAGTCTCTTCTGGCCATCAGCTGCCTCATCAGCTTACCCCAGGATTCAGTGCAAATAATACCATGTTCTGAACATCATGATGTGAGAAGAAGTTGAAAGCACTGCCGTGTGGAATGGTTGAGCAATATATGAGTCCTTTTTATCATTTTCCTCATTCTTCTCTTGCAATCAGAGTATTCTCTGACATTCTTATGTGCTAACTTATATTTGTCATGGTCTGATGCTTCTATTTTGCTCTGAGATTAAATATCAGATGACCAGACTTTTTAAAATTATGTAAGAAGTAAGTATAAAGGTTTTCAATAAACCTGAGGAGCTTTTCTTTTTAAAAAATAATGAGCTTTACTGCATGGAGCATTCTCTTTCCTAGAGGTCTATATGTCTCCTGAATAATTCTAATTATACGGTCCTTAATAGTTGCCACTGTTAGACAGCCAAAGTCCAGATGGCTGAGGTGTTATCATATACCTCCACTATGGGCATACCTTTTCTAAAAAAATCTCAAAGCTTTCTTTGCTATACTTTCCACATGAGGAAAAGATCAGACTTGAGTGGAGAACTCACTTTGGCCTTAGACTAAATTATTGCCAATTAAAGGACTTCCAGATATACAAGCTAGATTAAGAAAAGGCAAAGGAACCAGAGATCAAATTGCCAATATCCACTGGATCATAGAAAAAGCAAGGGGAAAACACCTATTTCTGATTCACTGATGACACTAAAGCCTTTGACTGTGTATTACAACAAATTGTGGGAAATTCTTAAAGAGACTGGAATACCAAACCACCTTACCTGTCTCCTGAGAAACCTACATGCAGATCAAATGCAACAGTTAGAATTAGACATGGAACAATAGACAATGCAAAATTGGGAAACGAGTAGGTCAAGGCTGTATATTATCACCCTGTTTATTTAACTTGCATGCAGAGTACATCATGAAAAATGCCTGCCAGGCTGGATGAATCACAAGCGGGAATCAAAATTGCGAGGAGAAATATCAATAATCTCAGATATGCAGATGATACCACCCTAATGGCAGAAAGCGAAGAAGAACTAAAGAGCCTCTTGATGAAGGTGAAAGAGGAGAGTGAAAAAGCTGGCTTTAAACTCAACATTCAAAAAATGAAAATCACGGCATCCAGTCCTATCACTTCATGACAAATAGATGGGGAAACAATGGAAACAATGACAGACTTTATTTTCTTGGGCTCCAAAAATCACTGCAGACAGTGACTGCAGCCATGAAATTATAAGATGCTTGCTCCTTGGAAGAAAAGCTGTGACAAACCTAGACAGCGTATTCAAAAGCAGAGACATCACTTTGCCGACAAAGGTCCGTATAGTCACAGCTATGGTTTTTCCAGTAGTCATGTATGGATGTGAGACTTGGACCATAAAGTAAGCTGAGTGCCAAAGAACTGATGCTTTCCAACCATGGTGCTGGAGAAGACTCTTGAGAGTCCCTTGGACAGCAAGGAGATCAAATCAGTCAAAAGGAAATCAGTCCTGAATACGTATTAGAAGGACTGATGCTGAAGCTGAAGCTCCAGTACTTTAGCCACCACGCATTTGAAAAGACCCTGATACTGGGAATGACTGAGGGCAGGAGAAGGGCGTGACAGAAGATGAGATGGTTGGATGGCATCATTGTCTCAATGGACATGAATTTGAGCAAACTCTGGGAGATAGTGAAGCACAGGTAAGCCTGACATGTTGCAGTCCATGGGGTCGCAAAGAGTCAGACACAACTGAGTGACTGAACAACAAGGGACTTGTGTATAATCAAGGAAATCCTACATGTCTACCACTGTGCTAGATTTTCATACAGGAAAACAGAATGGTATGATCAAAATCCTTTTGCAATATATTGTTCAGTCATTCAGTCATGTCTGACTCTTTGTGACCCCATGGACTGCAGCATGCCAGGCTTCCCTGTCCTTCACCATCTCCTGGAGCTTGCTTAATCTCATGTCCACTGAGTAGGTGATGCCATCCAACCATCTCATCCTCTGTTGTCCCCTTCTCTTGCCTTCAATCTTTCCCAGCATCAGGGTCTTTCCAAATGAGTCAGTTCTTCGCATCAGGTGGCCAAAGTACTGCAGCTTCAGCATTAGTCCTTTCAATGAATATTTAGGATTGACTTCCTTTACGATTGACTGGTTTGATCTCCTTGCAGTCTAAAGGACTCTCAAGAATCTTCTTCAACACCAACGTTCAAAAGCATCAATTCTTATGGTCTAGTTGTTTAACATGTATTTATTTTATTTTTTAAATCAGAAAACAATTTAAGATAATATAAATAGCAAATGTATGGTATATAGACTATAGCTGTCATTGAAATTGAGAACAGGAAAATCTATTATGAACTGGAGTGGTCAGGAAGAGTGTCATGTAGTTGAGTTTAGAAAGACAAATAGGATTTGGAGAGATGATGTGAAATGGAAAAGCAACTTCAAGAACAATTCATGTTCTTCTACCAACACTTCTGGTACCTATCTATCATCAGAAAAATAATACAAGCATGAAGCAAAATGTATTGATAATTTACTGTATGTCAGATGCTATAAAAATGACCAAGACAGCCTCAAGGAACTCATAATCCATTGCCTGAGGGCAGGGAGTGGTGGTGGTAGATGGACAAACAAACTGGCCAGAGCATAGATTTAAAACAATATGAAAGTTATCATACATAAAACACATACACACACACACACACACACACACACACACACACATATAGTAATAGATAACAGAAGCCTGAAATGAAGAAATTGGATGTAACTCACGTTTTCTGTTTTAACCGTCCACCATCAGTATCTGTTTGTTGAGACTGTAACTTCTCTTCATCGTCTGACTGTGCTGCATCATTACTACAAGAAGAAGTCATTTTAAAAGAAGCCATTTCTCAAAACTTCTCAAAAATCTCTATGTATACTTACTATACAATTAACTAATCAGTGTTAAGAAAAAAAATGTTTACACGCTTTATGTAAGTTTAATTTAAATGACCCTGAGAATTAAAAGACTTGAAAGATGGTACAATGCATAAAACATAAACAAATGCAATTCAGGAATTTATGAAAAAACTAACACAAAAAAGGCATTGTGCTGGGTAAAACATGCTGTGTAGAAATGACAAATTAACTTGTAAATATCTCCCTCCTTACTTATCAGGCACATCATGTGAAAGCTTTGGTTTCAAAGAAATTATTTCTTGGGTCTACATATTTCTCACAGTAAAGTCAATCATTTCACTCTAAAGACTGTCTGACCCTAAAAAGACAATACAATTATGTATAAATTTCTGATCCTTAAAGCTAGGTTTCAGAAGATCAGGTATTTATCCCACATGGCTTTTTAGCCTTTTATGTTTTAATATTGTCTCTAGAATAATATAAATCATTTTAAAAGAAGACAAACCAAATAGTATGATATTTAAGATATACCATGGAATCCGGTCCCATCACTTCATGGCAAATAGATGGGGAAACAGTGGAAACAGTGTCAGACTTTATTTTTGGGGGTTCCAAAATCACTGAAGATGGTGACTGCAGCCATGATACTAAAAGACACTTACTCCTTGGAAGGAAAGTTATGACCAACCTAGATAGCATATTCAAAAGTAGAGACATTACTTTGCCCCATAGCCTTGACTAGACGGACCTTTGTTGGCAAAGTAATGTCTCTGCTTTTGAATCTGCTATCTGCTGCTGCTAAGTCACTTCAGTTGTGTCCGACTCTGTGCATCCCCACAGACGGCAGCTCACCAGGCACCCCCATCCCTCGGTCCTGAGTGTTCGATGTTGAAGCTGAAACTCCAATACTTTGGCCACCTCATGCGAAGAGCTGACTCATTTGAAAAGACCCTGATGCTGGGAAAGATTGAAGTCAGGAGAAGGGGACTACAGAGAATGAGATGGTTGGATGGTATCACTGATTCAATGGACATGAGTTTGGGTAAACTCTGGGAGTTGGTGATGGACAGGGAGGCCTGGCATGCTGCGGTCCATGGGGTCGTAAAGAGTCAGACACAACTGAGCAACTGAACTGAACTGAACTAAGATATATATTTCCCCCCAAGTAACTGCACAGTTATAACAGAGAACAAAGTTAAATGAAGAAAATGTGATACACACAGGAATGTTATTCAGCCATAAAAAGGAAGGAAATCCAGCCATTTGTGACAATATGAATAGACCTTGGGAACATTAAACTAAATGAAATAAATCAGACAGAAAAAGACAAATACTTTATGATATCACTTAAATGTGGAATCTTAAAAAAGAACTTGTTTTCAAAAAGAGGGCACAAAGTTTAAGAATATATACATTAATTGACTCTATTTTAATTCTAACTTTAAAAAAAGAACACTGAATGAAACCAAATTAGGGACTCTCACAGTTCATAAACAGAACTCTTCACCACTTTCAATGAAATACTACAAATGATGAATAATAACATTAGGCCATACCTTACATATTCCTTAGTCCTTCTCATGATGTGTAGAGTGAGAGGATTAATACCCGTTGGCAGTTTCTCTTCTGCAAGACTCAAAGGTATTTCTTCTCCAGTATCTAGGTTTTTAATCATTACACTGGCTAAAATTTCCTGAAGTAAAAAATAATACCAAGAATACCTATAATTTAATTATCTTTTTGAGTCCACAAAATCCTAAAATATTTAAGCTAAGAATTTTCTAGATACATTCAGTACTGTGTGCAATAATTTTATAAACATTTTTAGTGAGATACAATTCCCACACCACATACTGTACACATTTAATATATAATTCAACAGTTTTTAGTACACTCACAAAGTTGTACAACTACCACCATCATCTAAGTTTAGAACATTTCTGCCTCCCTCAAGAGAAACCCCTATATCCATTAGCTGTCATACCTTATTCCCTTTTCCTCCCAGTTCCTGGCAACCACTAATCTACTTTTTTCCTCTATGTAATTGCCTATTCTGGGCATTTCATATAAATTATATTATATAGTATGTAGTCTTTTGTGATTGGCTTCTTTCACTTAGCATCATGCTTTCAAGGTTCATTTGTGTTATGGCATGTATCAGAAGCTCATTCTTTTTAATTGTCAAAATATAGTCCACATGGATGGATATACTACATTTTATTTATCTGTTTATCAGACATTTGTATTGTTTCCACACTTTAGCTAGTTATGAACACCTATGTACATTTTTTGTGTGGACATGTTTTCATTTCACTTTGCTGTATACATAGGAGTGGTATTGCTGGGTCATGGTAACTCAGTTCAGTTCAATTCAGTTCAGTTGCTCAGTCGTATCTGACTCTTTGCGACCCCATGAATCGCAGCATGCCAGGCCTCCCTGTCCACCACCAACTCCCGGAGTTCACTCAAACTCACGTCCATTGAGTCGGTGATGTCATCCATGCATCTCATCCTCAGACGTCCCCTTTTCCTCCTGCCCCCAATCCCTCCCAGCATCAGAGTCTTTTCCAATGAGTCAACTCTTCGCATAAGGTGGCCAAAATACTGGAGTTTCAGCTTTAGTATCATTCCTTCCAAAGAACACCCAGGGCTGATCTCCTTTAGAATGGACTGGATGGATCTCCTTGCAGTCCAAGGGACTCTCAAGAGTCTTCTACAACACCACAGTTCAAAAGCATCAATTCTTCGGTGCTCAGCTTTCTTCACAGTCCAACTCTCACAGCCATATACGACCACTGGAAAAACCACAGCCTTGACTAGACGGACCTTTGTTGGCAAAGTTATGTCTCTGCTTTTCAATATGCTATCTAGGTTGGTCATAACTTTCCTTCCAAGGAGTAAGCGTCTTTTCATTTCATGGCGGCAGTCACCATCTGCAGTGATTTTGGAGCCCCCAAAAATAAAGTCTGACACTGTTTCCACTGTTTCCCCATCTATTTGCCATGAAGTGATGGGACCAGATGCCATGATCTTAGTTTTCTGAATGTTGAGCTTTAAGCCAACTTTTTCACTCTCCTTTCACCACTTTCACCAAGAGGCTCTTTAGTTCTTCTTCACTTTCTGCCATAAGGGTGGTGTCATCTGCATATCTGAGGTTATTGATATTTCTCCCAGCAATCTTGATTCCAGCTTGTGCTTCCTCCAGCCCAGTGTTTCTCATGATGTGACAATATACAGCCTTGACGTACTCCTTTGCCTATTTGGAACCAGTCTGTTGTTCCATGTCCAGTTCTAACTGTTGCTTCCTGACCTGTATACAGGTTTTTCAAGAGGCAGGTCAGGTGGTCTGGTATTCCCATCTCTTGAAGAATTTTCCACAGTTTATTGTGATCCACACAGTCAAAGGCTTTGGCATAGTCAATAAAGCAGAAATATGTTTTTCTGGAACTCTCTTGCTTTTTCGATGATCCAGCGGATGTTGGCAATTTGATCTCTGGTTCCTCTGCCTTTTCTAAAACCAGCTTGAACATCTGGAAGTTCACGGTTCACGTATTGCTGAAGCCTGGCTTGGAGAATTTTGAGCAGTACTTTACTAGCGTGTGAGATGAGTGCAATTGTGTGGTAGTTTGAGCATTCTTTGGCATTGCCTTTCTTTGGGATTGGAGTTAAAACTTACCTTTTCCAGTCCTGTGGCCACTACTGAGTTTTCCAAATTTGCTGGCATATTGAGTGCAACACACTTTCACAGCATCATCTTTCAGGATTTGAAATAGCTCAATTGGAATTCCATCATCTCCACAAGCTTTGTTTGTAGTGATGCTTTCTAAGGCCCACTTGACTTCCCATTCCAGGATGTCTGGCTCTAGGTGAGTGATCATACCATCGTGATTGTCTGGGTCGTGAAGATTTTTGTATAGTTCTTCTGTGTATTCTTGCCACATCTTCTTAATATCTTCTGCTTCTGCTAGGTCCATACCATTTCTGTCCTTTATTGAGCCCATCTCTGCATGAAATATTCCCTTGGTATCTCTAATTTTCTTGAAGAGATCTCTAGTCTTTCCCATTCTGTTGTTTTCCTCTATTTCTTTGCATTGATGGCTGAGGAAGCCTTTCTTATCTGTTCTCGCTATTCTTTGGAACTCTGCATTCAGATGCTTATATCTTTTCTTTTCTCCTTTGCTTTTCGCTTCTCTTCTTTTCACAGCTGTTTGTAAGGTCTCCCCAGACAGTCATTTTGCTGTTTTGCATTTCTTTTCCATGGGGATGGTCTTGATCCCTGTCTCCTGTACAATGTCATGAACCTCTGTCCATAGTTCATCAGGCACTCTATCTATCAGATCTAGTCCCTTAAATCTATTTGTATCTAATATTAAACATGGTAACTCAATGTTTAATATTTTGAGGAACTACAAAACTGTTTTCCAAGGTACAATAATTTTTTAAAAAATGCATTGTTTAAAAGAAACAAAACTAAGATTTTGCTTCAAAGTTTCATTCTGAATAAATTAGCCAACCAATATATACTAAATTGTTAAGTTAAGAATCAAGCATTGAGCTTGTATATACTATACATCATCTAACATGTATAAAGACACATGTCTATAATATCAAGTTCCTTTTAAGCCCACTTCCTATGAAACATAGGCCTTGGCTTTCAATACATTTATTCTACCATATAATTGTGTGAGGAGAAGGCAATGGCACCCCACTCCAGTACTCTTGCCTGGAAAATCCCATGGATGGAGGAGCCTGGTAGGCTGCAGTCCATGGAGTCGCTAAGAGTCAGACATGACTGAGCAACTTCACTTTCACTTTTTACTTTCATGCATTGGAGAAGGAAATGGCAATCTACTCCAGTGTTCTTGCCTGGAGAATCCCAGGGACGGGGGAGCCTGGTGGGCTGCCGTCTATGGGGTCGCACAGAGTCGGACACGACTGAAGTGACTTAGCATAGCATAGCATAGCATAATTGTGTGAAAGGGCAAGTTTAAGTCAGAGTTAAACTTCCAGCACATTAAAAAAACAAAAACTAAGACAATCTTCAATTTTCATTTTTTCTTTTACAATATGATTTTTTGCCTAATAGCAATAAACTTATTTTTTGATCATAGTAAAATATATATAATACAAATTTATCATTATAACCCCTTTTAATTGTATAGTTCAGTGGCATCAACTACCTTTACATTGCCGTGCAACCACCATCACCATTCATCTCTGGAATTTTTTCATCTTCTCACTATGATCTTTATATTTTATATTTTCAAGAACAAACAAAAAAAAATTTAATTATACCTCATCAGTAAGCTCTCTCCCAGAGTTGGATCTAGGTCTCTGAGGGCCCATCACTTCACCGGCTATTGTCTGCCCATCAGGTGCTTTTCCATTTTCCTGAAATTATAATTTTATAAACAGAAAGTAGACTGAGTCAGTTTTTATAAATATTCAATTATTCATTACCACACACAGTTCTAAAGAATTCCATAATACAGATAATGGAGCCTACTGAAAATTTAAATAGAACATTCCATTTCAGTCTTTTATTATTCCCATCATGCTAAAAAACATTAGGTACCAAAAGTGTTGCTGCTCATGAAATAATGTCTGAGTAGTCTTGAAAGCAAATAAATGTTCTATTTGAACTTGGTCCAAAATCAGTCCTCTGCTAGTAAAATTTGCCATTAATCAGGACTATACACATGGATGTCTTGAGGGCAGGGGTTGGCAAACTTCTTCCCGTACAGCCAGATAGTAAAGATTTTAAGTGTTTTGCTTCACATATAGTGTCTGTTGCATATTCTTTTTTAAAAAAAAAAACAACACAATGCTTTAAAAGTACAAAGACCATTTTTAGCTTGAGGACCCTATAAAATGAGGCCACTATTGACCTCTGCTCTAAGGCTATGAAAAGACCATTGTGTCTTTTTGTGTGTATGTGTGATTTGAATTTTATTGCAAGTTCAGTGGCCACAGAATCCTTGATTTTTTAACAAAATAAAAATTTTTTATATTGAAGTATAGTTGATTAACAATGTTGTGTCAGTTTCAGGTATATAGCAAAGTGATTCAGTTATACATATACACGTAGCTCTTCTTTTTCAAGTTCTTTTCTCATTTAGGTTATTACAGAATATTGAGCAGAGTTCCCAGTGCTATATAATAGGTCCTTGTTGATTATCTATTTTAAATATGGTAGTGTGTATACGTCAATTCCAAACTCTCAGTCTACCTCACCTACTCTTTTCCCCCACCCCTGGTTATCATAAGTTCAATTCTCTAAGTCTGTTTCTGTTCTGTAAATAAATTCATTTGTATAACTTTTTAAGATTCTGCATATAAGCAATATCATATGATATTTGTCTTTCTCTATTTGACTTACTTCACTTAGTATGATAATATCTTCCAGTCTGCCAACCTGCCCCATCAGAGCTACCACATAAGTAACCCTTCAATCCCAGAATTTGGCAGAGGTAGAAATTCATGTTATCAAGTTCTTTCTATATTGCCTCATATATGGATGTATAGTCTACTGTATGAAGGTTTTTTTTTTTTTTTTCATGATTAGGAAAAGGAAATTACAAAAAAATTAACGTTCCCAATCTGACCACTATGTGTGTGTGTGTGTGTTAAGTTGCTTCAGTTGTGTATGACTCTTTGCGACCCTACAGTCCTCGGTTCATGGGATTCTCCAGACAAGAATACTGTAGTGGGTTGCCATACCCTCCTCCAGGAGATCTTTCTGACCTAGGGATAGAAGCCTCATCCCTTATGTCTCCTGCATTGGCAGGCAGGTTCTTCACCACTAGCACCACCTGGGAAGTCCTTTGACCATTATAAGTCAGGTAAATGAAGACGGTAGTTGCTTTTTTAAATAAATACTACATATAGCAGCATCTGTCACTTTTTGAACACACATACCAGGTACCTGGCATACTTTAGCTCATTTCAATCTTGCAAGAAACCTTCAAGGAAGGTTTTCCCCAAATTTGATCAATGAGCCATTTCAGACTCAGATGTTAAATAGGTTGCTAGAATCAGTCCGCTACTTAGTAGCAGAGCTGGACAAGGGATATGGTAGCCAGGTTTTGGAGACAAGGAAATATTTGGCCTGGAGAAGAAAGAAGGTTCAACAATCAACAAACCAGTTAGTTGCAGAAAGTTGAGAGCCTGTATCAAATATAACACATATTCACCAACCTGGGCAGTAACTATTTTATCTCCACTGGTAGCACTTGCCAAATCAAGAGAAGGCTGAGAATCTTTGACTGTAGTCTCTGAAGCCATGTTTGTAGTTAGGAGAGTATCAGATGTAATATTCTCTTTGGGAACTGCAAAAATAATAATATAATAATAACAACAACAACCAACACTTATATGACCTTATTCATAGCTTAGAAGTGCTTAAATCTTTATCTGATTCTTAGAACAATTCTACGAGAAAAGTGGTTTCATTACTCTCTTTTTATATAAGGGGAAACCAGGGTTCAAGTAAGTTATTTAAATTCCTCAAGGCTATACACCTTATACATGAAGAGATCTGGGGCTTGAATTCAAATCCTAAGTCCAAATCCTATGTTCTTTTTACTGTGCCACTCTGGCTCTCCAATGGTTAACAGATTTGAAAGTCTGCTGAAATGTTTAATTACAATAATGTAACAATACCAATGTAAACATTTTGGCTTTCTGTTACTAAAATACATTTTATAACTTGGTCATCAATGTGGTTACTGCTGCTGCTGCTAAGTCGCTTCAGTCGTGTCCGACTCTGTGCGACCCCATATACGGCAGCCCACCAGGCTCCCCCGTCCCTGGGATTCTCCAGGCAAGAACACTGGAGTGGGTTGCCATTTCCTTCTCCAATGCATGAAAGTGAAAAGTGAAATTGAAGTCGCTCAGTCGTGCCCAACTCTTAGCGACCCCAGGGACTGTAGCCCACCAGGCTCCTCCGTCCATGGGATTTTCCAGGCAAGAGTACTGGAGTGGGTTGCCATTGCCTAAATACAGCATAAATTGAAAAAAAAAAAATCAGAAAGGTCAAGTTTCAACTTCCCAAACTCCCCACAAAGATAGTTGTTTCTCAATTAATACTTACCATCTAGATCAGGTGTCTTAAGAGCCTCAAACTCCAATTCACTCTTCTTTTTTCTTGGTGGTGGAGCAGGTCGAGATGGAGGTGGGGGCCTAGGAGGTGGGAAGTTAGCTGGAGGGGGTGGGCGTGCTGGAACAGGCTTCTTTGTACTAGCTACTATATCAGGTTCTGGAGTAAGCTGTCTTGGCGGTTTGGCAGGTGCAACTTCTTCCACTACAGCAAAATCTTTTGTAGATAAGGAGTGTGAGGATGCAGATTCTAGAACATCACTTTCTTTGACTTCCACTTCTTCCTTGTTCAACACTTCTGTTACAGTTTCAGGCACATTAAGCTGTGCAGTTGAACTTATTTCGGTTAACTTTGTGGTTTCATCTACTGGCTTCTCACATGTGTCATCAGAAGGAAAACACTGTTTTGATTCTAATTCAGTTTCTTCAGATACATCCTGACTCTCTGCCTTCTGGGAATCTTCCTGCAGTACTTGATCTATGGCTAACAGTCCAGGTATATTGCTAAGTTCTGTTCCAGCTGTGACAGGACTGGCAGTAGCCTGATCAGATTGTCCTTTTCCTTTGGAATCCAAAGAATCATCTTCAAGCTGTATTACTTTCTGACTCTCCTCAATAATACTTTCAATAATCTGATGAAAGGTTAAAAAGCAGAATTTAGAAAGATGGTAACGATAACCCTGTATGTGAGACAGCAAGAGACACAGATGTATAGAACAGTCTTTTGGACTCTGTGGGAGAGGGAGGGGGGGATGATTTGGGAGAATGGCATTGAAACATGTATAATATCATATAAGAAATGAATCGCCAGTCTAGGTTCGATGCAGGATACAGGAAGCTTGGGGCTGGTGCACTGGGATGACCCAGAGGGATGGTATGAAGAGGGAGGTGGGAGGGGGGTTCAGGATTGGGAACACGTGTACACCCGTGGCAGATTCATGTTGATGTATGGCAAAACCAATACAATATTGTAAAGTAAAAAATAAAAATAAATAAAATAAAATACAAAAAAAAAAGAGTGAAATGATTTTCAAGAACATAATATTAGCTAATCATTTATATTTTACTTACTATGTGCCAGGCAATGTTCTTACCACTTTATGTGTTTTAATCTTTATAACAACCTTATAAGACAGCACTCTTACTATCATCAGTATACAAATGAGGGAACTAAGTCAGAGAGATTTACTCAAGGTTACAAAGCTAGTAAGTGATGAAACTGGTATAAATGTAGGGAGCTTGGTTCCAGAAACTGTACTCTTAATCATTATAACAAGGAATCTGTGTTAGTTCATGTAATCACAAAAATTCAATCAATCCTGTAAAAAAAAGTTTAAACCTAAATTTATATTCAGATGCTTCATGTCATAGTTTATTTACATATTTATGCCAAGTTAGTTGCAGTAATAGCCTGCTGGTTTGAGTCTAGTTAACAAAGCTATGAGAATGAAAACCACGTTGTATAAGAATTTAAGCTGTTTAGCTCAGAACTCAGGCCTGAACATGAAAAGCTAGTAGATCCAGAGAGATGAAAGTTCTTAAACAGACTACATCTAATGCCCTGCTCTGCAAAGAGATGTCAGGAGCATCAACAGTTCAAATACCCAGCTCATCTTGCCTTTTTCCCCTTTTATGTCTTATCTATAGTTGAAAAATACAGGCAGGCGTTCTGTTACTTCTACCAATATTTAGAAGAAAATATATTTTCTACTCAGTCCTGTCATCATTAACACATTAAATCTCCCAGTCCACTCACTTATCTTTCTACCACAGAGCCATAAATGACTTCTGCTTTCTCAATTCTTTGGCTCCAGAAAATTAACAGAATGTCTCATGAAACTATCCTGATGTGATTTACTACAAATTTGTGCCAGGTTGAACTGGATAGTATGTCATTCAATAATATTCATCCTTGATTTTGCAGCATATTCTATATATGATTTTTTTGTCAATCTTCAAATTTTTATCCTAGATCTACCTTACTTTCACCAGAGAAATATTAACTAGACTCCATCTAATTTGTGAATTAGGTAGTTACTGAGCACTGAGTCCTTTAGCAGTAATGGAAGCCAGATTATAGTAGGTTCAAGAAGGAATAAGAGGTGAAGGGCATCACGGGTGGTCTAGTGGTTAGGAGTCTGCCTGCCAGTGCAGGGGATGCGGGGTTCAGTCCCTGTCCTGGGAGGATCCCATATGCCGTGGAGCAGGTGGGCCTGTGCAGTGCACCACAACTACTGAGCTCACATGCCACAGCCACTGAAGTCCATGCGCCCTAGAGGCTGTGCTCCACAACAAGAGAAGCAACCGCAATGCGCATATAATGAAGAGTAGTTCCCGATCATCACAACTAGAGAAAGCCAGTGTGCAGTGACAAAGATCCAGCACAACCAAAAACAAACAAATAAATCTTTTAAAAAAGAGGTGCAGGGACAGCCAGTACAGTCTATGTTCTCAAAAAGCTTGGCTACACATGGAAGAGGGTTCAAGAAAGTGCTCCAGCATTTTTATAAGCTGAAGGGAATGTGCCAAAGGAAAGGAAGATAAGTTCTGGAGAAGAGGGTCTGCTGTGTATTAGATCCAGTACACACATTTTCTATTCAATCTTTACACAGCTTTTGTGAGGTAACTAGATTATCTCCCTTCGACAAAAGCAGCCCCACCCATCAGCAGAAAATTGGATTACAGATTTATTGAGCATGTCCCTGTCCATCAGAGCAAGACAGCCAGTCCCTCCCATCAGAAAGCTTGCACAACCCTCTTATGCTCATCTATCAGAAGGCAGATAGAAGAAGCAAAAACTACAATTTCACAGCCTCCAGAACAAAAACAATCACAGAAAGCTAACCAAAATGATCACGTGGATCATAGCCTTGTGTAATTCAATGAAGCTCTGGGCCATGTAGTGCAGGACACCCAAGATGGATGAGTCATGGTGAAGAGTTCTGACAAACCGTGGTCCACTGGAAAAGGGGATGGCAAAGCAGTTCAGTATCCTTGCCTCGAGAACCCCATGAACGGTATGAAGAGGCAAAAAGATATGACACTGAAAGATGAGCCCCACATCATCAGGTCACTGTCTAATATGCTACTGGATAAGAGTAGAGAAATAGCTCCAGAAAGAATAAAGAGGCTGAGCCAAAGCAGAAATGATGCCAGTTGTGGATGTGTGTTGTGGTGAAAGTTATAGATTGATGTTGTAAAGAACAATATTGCATGGGAATCTGGAATGTTAGGTCCATGAATCAAGGTAAATTGGACATGGTCAAGCAGGAGATGGTAAGAGTAAACATCAACATTTTAGGAATCAGTGAACTAAAATGGACAGGAATGGGAGAATTTAACTCAGATGACCATTATATCTACTACTGTGGGCAAAAATCCCTTAAAAGAAATGGTGTAGCCCTCATAGTCAACAGAAGAGTCCAAAATGCAGTACTTAGGTGCAATCTCAAAAATGATAGAATGATCTCTGTTTGTTTCCAAGGCAAATCATTCAACATGACAGTAATCCAAGCCTATGCCCCAACCACTAATGCTGAAGAAGCTGATGATGAACTGTTCTATGATGACCTATAAGACCTAGAAATAACACCAAAAAAAAAGATGTCCTTATCATCACAGGGGATAGGAATGCAAAAGTCAAGAGATACTTGGAGTAATAGTCAAGTTTGGCCTTGGAGTACAAAATGAAGCAGGGCAAAGGTTAACAGAGTTTGTCAAGCAAACACATTGGTCATAATGAACACCCTTTTCCAACAACACAAGAGATGACTCTATACATGGACATCACCAGATGGTCAATACTGAAATCAGACTGATTATACAATCTTTGCAGTCAAAGATGGAGAAGCTCTATAAGCAAAAATAAGACCTGGAGCTGACTGCGGCTCAGATCATGAGGTGCTTATTGCAAAATTCAGGCTCAAATTGAAGAAAGTAGGGAAAACCACTAAACCATTCAGGTATGACCTAAATCACATCCCTTATTATACAGTGGAAGTGACAAATAGACTCAAGGGATTAGATTTGGTAGACAGAGTGCCTGAAGAACTATGGATGGAGGTTAGTAACACTGTATAGGGAATGGTGACCAAAACCATCCCAAAGAAAAAGAAATGCAAGAAAATAAAAATGGTTGTCTGAGGAGGTCTTACAAATAGCTGAGAAAAGAAGGGAAGCAAAAGGCAAAGGAGAAAGAGAAAGATATAACCAACTGAATGCAGAGTTCTAGAGAACAGCAAGGAGAGATAACAAAGCCTTCTTAAGTGAACAATGCAAAGAAACAGAGGAAATCAACAGAATGGGAAAGACTAGAGTTCTCATCAAGAAAATTGGAGATACCAAGGGAACATTTCATGCAAAGATTGGCACAATAAAGGACAGAAACAGCAAGGACCTAACAGAACAAGAGACTGAGAAGAAGTGGCAATAATACACAGAAGAACTGTACAAAAAGGGTTTTAGTAACCCGTATAACTACAAAGGTGTCACTCACCTAGAGCCAGACATCCTGGAGTGTGAAGCCAAGTGGGGCTTAGGAAGCATCACTACGAACAAAGTTAGTGACTGTGATGGAATTCCAGCTGAGCTATTTCAAATCCTAAAAGATGATACTGTTAAAGTGTGGAACTCAACATGTCAGCAAATTTGGAAAACTCATCAATGGCCACAGGACTGGAAAAGGTGTTTTCATTCTAATCCCAAAGAAAGGCAATGCCAAAGAATGTTCAAACTACTGCACAATTGCACTCATTCCACATGTTAGCAAGGTAATGTTCAAAACCCTTAAACAGTATGTGAACCAAGAAATCTCAGATGTATAAGATGGATTTAGAAAAGGAAGAGGAACCAGAGATCCAACTGCCAACATCCACTGGATCATAGAAAAAGCAAGGGAATTCCACCCAGAAAAACATCTACTTCTGCTTCATTGACTGTGGTAAAGCCTTTGACTGTGTGGGTCACAGCAAACTGTGGAAAATTCTGAAGGAGATGGGAATACCAGATCACCTTACCTGCCTCCTGAGAAACCTATATGCAGGCCAAGAAGCGACAGTTAGAACCAGACACGGAACAACAGACTGGTTCAAAATTTAGAAAGGAGTAGGACAAGGCTGTATATTGTCACTCTGCTTATTTAACTTATATGCAGAGTACATCATGTGAAATGACAGGCTGGATGAATCACAAGCTGCAGTCAAGACTGCAAGGAGAAGTATCAACAACCTCAGATATGCAGATGATACTACTCTAATGGCAGAAAGTGAAGTGGAACTAAAGAGCCTTTTGATGAAGGTGAAAGAGAGTGAAAAAGCTGGCTTAAAATACAACATTCAAACACTAAGATCATGGCATCTGGTCCCATCACTTTATGGCAAATAGATGGGGGAAAAGTGGAAACAGTGGCAGATTTTATTTTCTTAGGCTCCAAAATCACAGTGGATGGTGACTGCAGCCATGAAATTAAAAGACACTTGCTCCTTGGAAGAAAAGCTATGATAGACCTAGACAGAGGCTTCATTTTGCTGACAAAGTTCTACACAGTCAAAGCTATGGTTTTCCAGTAGTCATGTACAGATGTGAGAATTGGACCATTTATGGCTGACTGTAGAAGAATTGATGCTTTCAAACTGTGGTGTTGGAGATGACTCTGGAGAGTCCCTTGGACTGTTGGGAGATCAAACCAGTCAATCCTAAAGGAAATCAACCCTGAGCACTTATTGGAGGACTGATGCTGAAGCTGAAGCTCCAATACTTTGGTCACTTGATGTGAAGAGCCAACTCACTGGAAAAGACCCTGATGCTGAGAAAGATTGAGGGCAGGAAGAGAAGGGGGCAACAGATGAGACGGTTGAATGGCATCACTCAATGGACTCAATACACTCAATGGATATGAGTTTGAGCAAATTACAGGACATAGTGAAGGACAGTGAAGCCTGGTGTACTGCAGTTCATGGGGTCAAAAGAGATGCACATGACTCAGCAACTGCATAACAACCATACAAAAGCAGGAATCTGAGACAGAGGCATTAAGAATTTTGCCCAAGGTCCCACAGCTAGTAAACTACAAGGTCAAAACTGAAATTCAGGTTTTTCTCCAAAAGTCCAGTGTTCTTTATACCATTCTACTTTGGACAGGAAAAAAAAAGAATACTAAATTCTCAGGAATTACATGAAAAAGAGGTAAAAGATGAAAATTTGCAGTGAGGGAAATTCGAGATGACGGAAAGGAGTGAATTTAGGCTTCTCAGCCTCTGATGGGCTTCCCTGGTGGCTCAGCAGTAAATAATCTACCTGCAATGCAGAAGCCGCTGGTTCTATCCCCGGGTCGGGAAGATCCCCTGGAGCAGGGCATGGCAACCCACACCAGTATTCTTGCCTGGAGGATCCCCATGGACAGACGAGCCTGGTTGGCTAAAGTGCACAGGGTCGCAAAGAGTCAGACATGACTGAAACAACTTAGCACAGCACAGCCTCTGACACTTACAAGCAATGGAAAGCAAGGTTATCTGCTAAAAGTGTGCAGACCCAAGTGGGCACCGCGAGATGAGGTGAATGTAAAGGTTTCAAATGATAACTATGCAAAGTGAAAAGGCCTACGCCATCAGAGGGGTTAAAAAAAGGTTGAAAGTCTTAAGCCTTCCCTCAGCCCTTACCTGAAGACAATCTCTTCCTCTTCTGAACTCCTATCAGTCTTACTGTTCATTATAATATGAACTAGAATATAATAAATGCAGAGTAGTACATGAGCTAACTCTGTATAAAATATTTTCTCTACACTTGGAAAGCAAGGCCCATGTTTTCTACCTCTTGATATGCTCCCATAGCACCTATTTATAGTACCTAGCTCTGTTTTTTTTCCCCCTGGGTTTCAGGAGGCAGCAAACAGGGAATGAGCAAAAGAACGGTGAGAATCAAAACTTTGTTTCCTATCACCCTCCTGCTTCGAAAAACTCATTCCTTTCACAGCAACTATAAAATAAAAACCAGATGTTTTAGCATGACATAAGAGGCATTCCCATAATCTGGCCCTAAATTTGGTTTCTAGACTCATGGTCAAACATTCCACACATTCCTCATCTCCACGCCTTTGTTTATGCCTCTCCTCTTCCATCTCTGCCTGCCCAAATCTTATCCATCCATCAAGAACCAGTTCAGATGCTACTTCCTCCTTCCCCATTCCTATCCTCAAGCAGAAAGTAAAGTCTCTCTTGTTTTCCTATAATAGTTTGAGAGTTTATTTGAATACTTATTACATTCAGTTTTGTGTTCATCTAATTTATTCTACTAAAATGTAAGTTACTGAGGACAGGGATTGTGTCCTGATCCAGCACATAACTCCATACCCTGTATCATTAATGTTGGACACTTAATTTACCTGAATGGCCTAGAACTTAAAAACTAATACCTAGAGTCTTAAGACTCACTCTATATAGCCCTGTGTGCATGCATCATCAGTCAGTTGTGTCTGACTCTTCACAACCCCATGGACTGTAGCCTGCCAGGTTCCTCTGTTCATGGAACTCTCCAGGTAAGAATTATTGGAGCGGTTGCTATTTCTTCCTCCAGGGGATCTTCCCAACTCAGGAATCAAACCCACATCTCCTGCATTGGCAGGCAGATTCTTTACTACTGAACCAACTGGGAAGCCCTATTGCCCCATAGTGTTTACTATTTTTTCAGCTTCTAAACTCTCCTTAAAACGCCACTTTTGAGGGTGGTGGTAGTGGTTTAGTTGCTAAGCTGTGTCTGACTCTTGTGACTCCATGGACTGTAGCTTTTGAGGGTGGGGGGCTACTAACTATACTTAGTTATAGTCACTCAGTCGTGTTGTGTCTGACTCTTTGCAATCTCATGGACTGTAGCCCACCAGACTCCTCTGCCCATGGGGATTCTCCATGCAAGAATACTGGAGTGGGTTGCCATTTCCTTCTCCAGGGGATCTTCCAAACTCAGGAATCAAACTTGTATCTCCTGCACTGGCAGGCAGATTTTTTACCACGGAGCCACCTGGAAAGCCCTATTGTCCCCATAGTATTCACTATTTTTTTCAGCTTTTAAACTCTCCTTAAAAAGTCACTTTTGGGGGTGGGGGGCTACTAACTATACTTAGTTATAGTCACTCAGTTGTGTTGTATCTGACTCTTTGCAACTCCATGAACTGTAGCCCACCAGGCTTCCCTGTCCATGGAATTCTCCAGGCAAGAATACTGGAGTGGGTTGCCCTACCCTGCTCCAGGAGATCGTCCCGATCCAGGGATCGAACCCAGGTCTCCTGCACTGCAGGCAGATTCTTTACTGCTGAGCCACCAGGAAGCCCAAAGGAAAATGTAGGATCAATATTAAAATTTGTAGTCCATTAATTTTCTGAAGTCCATAAGGGTGCAACAATGAATCTTTAGGGGTGGTGATTGTGCCTAGTACCATTCCCCTAGACATTTGGTGATGTCTGGAGACATTTTTGGTTGCCAAGATGGGGTAGGGGTGGGTGGGGGTTGGGATCTGACATCCAATGAGTCAAAGCCAGGAATGCTGCTAAACATTCCTAATATGTACAGAACAGTCTCCCTTTCCCTCCACAACAAACAATTATTCATCCCAAAGTGCTGCTGTTGAGAAACTCTGGGGTAGATGTGTCATCTCATTGGTCTCTGGAAATCCACTGGCTAGAACAGTGCCTGGGGCACAGAAAACACTCAAAACTTATATAAATGAATGAACACACACCATTCTTTCTCCTTGGTCTTTATCCCAATACTGTTAACAACCCATTGTCAACATTTTTATCTTATGCTCAGTCTCTTTTAGTAAATCAACCTCTGAAGGTTCATATCATCAATTCCTTAAAAAGTATCAAATGTACTACTAAAGTAATGACTTCTTGTAACCTCTAACTCCTCAAGACATTAGGAGTTAAAAGCTGCACTAAGCTTTTCAATACCTTTACCTCTTGTTACGAACCTCAAGAGTAGCTATGGCTTACTCTAACAAAAATACAAGTATGAAAAACAGAAATACATTATAAAACATTTTTCAAAATACTGATTCAAAGATAAATTACCAATTAGTTGGATTACAAAATGACTTCTAAAAAGTATAATGTGCTTTAAATCAAATTCAACAGATTCAAGGAACATTTACTGAACATCCAGCATGTACAGGGTACTATGCTAAAATAATATAAAAAAAATTTCCACTTTAAATATACCATATAAATATGACATCTGCTAAATTAATACTGACATTTTATCTTACCAACCTTTTTAGATACATCTTGTTTCAGTTCTTGTACAGTGGACTCATTTCCAACTTTGTATGCAGAGTTCTCTGTTTCCTATTTTCAAAAGAAAAGAACAAACCAAATGATGACATCTCTTTTTAAAACTCTGTTTAAAATAGGTACAAATTAGAAATTATAGCATTAATAAATCAAAGGCCCATAAAGGGCTTAGACGTTTGGGTATAGATTCCCAGAGATTTTATGCCAATTGGGACAATTTAATTTTCATAAGAAGGTTACCAATCAGCAATTTTCTATTTTTCTACTGTAATAGGCTATTTTCTTTTAAAGTGTACCTAACTTTTTAACATTAAAAAACTGTACAGGAATATAAGAACTACTAAGTACTTTTGCAGGTCAAAAAGGTTATGAATTTAAGCAAAGGGTTGAATCAGAATTGTTATTTTTCCCAAAGTATTGCTCCAAAAATATGGAAAATGTGGCAAACCATATTCAGAGAGTTGTTTTCTTGGAAACTCTATATGCTTCAGATAAAAGGAATCAAAAGTTAACTGGTATTAAATGAAGTTCCCAAAACAATAACAGATGAAGAAAATTAAACCCACCAAAAATACATATATATCTACGTATACATTCATATACACATACGTACATATATATATATATTTGGGAGGTTAAAGAAGGTAGAAATGGATCCTGCATTTCTGCTGGAAAAAATTTGGGTAAAATAAGACAATCATACATTTGCAAATCGTAACACAGTATTCTTTTCCATCTTAAATTTTCTTTACATTTATAGAAGTGCAGGAATTTAAATGCTACTACTGACACTGAGAAAAAAAATTTCATAATTCTTGGCGTCCATCACAGAGTTTGTCAGAAAGTCACTATATAACCATTTTTAACTGACCTAAGTTATATAAGGATATACGTACATATTAAGGTAGCAATTACACAAATATCAGGATAGGCTCCGATAATCTCTCTACTCCAGAGATTATTATATTGCTAAAGATTTAATGTGCTAGATATATTTCTGTAGGACTGTGGGACTTCCAATATCTTCAAGCTGAAAACTTGTTTCATTGAATTTCTCCCAGCATTTCAGAAATACTACCAATCTTATATAGATTATTCAAGAGAAAAGTTGTTTCAGGGAATTTGAAGTATTAGATAAAATCTAAACTCTACCATAGTCTATGAGCACCTAATATGATTTGGCTCCTGCCTGCATTTTTCACATTCAACATTCAGAAAACTATGATCATGGCATCTGGTCCCATCACTTCATGGCAAATAGATGGGGAAACAGTGACAGACTTTATTTTGGGGGGGCTCCAAAATCCCTGCAGATGGTGACTGCAGCCATGAAATTAAAAGACGCTTGCTCCTTGGAAGAAAAGTTATGACCAACCTAGACAGCATATTAAAAAGCAGAGACACTACTTTGCCAACAAAGGTCCATCTAGTCAAAGCTTTGGTTTTTCCAGTAGTCATGTATGGATGGCTTCCCTGGTGGCTCACCTGGTAAAGAATCCATCTGCAATGTGGGAGCCTTGGGTTCAATCCCTGGGTTAGGAAAGGTCCCCTAGAGAAAGGAACGGCTGCCCACCCCAGTATTCTGGCCTGGAGAATTTCATGGACTATTCCATGAGATCACAAAGAGTCGGACACAGCTGAGTGACTTTCACTTTCATGTACGGATGTGAGAGTTGGACTGTGAAGAAAGCTGAGCACCGAAGAATTGATGCTTTTGAACTGTGGTGTTGGAGAAGACTCTTGAGAGTCCCTTAGACTGCAAGGAGATCCAACCAGTCCATCCTAAAGGAAATCAGTCCTGAACATTCATTGGAAGGACTGATGCTGAAGCTGAAACTCCAATACTTTGGCCACCTGATGAGAAGAACTAACTCATCTGAAAAGACCCTGATGCTGGGAAAGATTGAAGGAGGGAGGAGAAGGGGATGACAGAGGATGAGATGGTTGGATGACATCACCGACTCGATGGACATGAGTTTGAATAAGCTCCAAGAGTTGGTGATGGACAGGGAAGCCTGGCGTACTGCAGTCCATGGGGTCGTAAAGAGTAGGACAAGACTGAGTGACTGAATTGAACTGAACTGCATCTTTCACATCTATATTGATCGCCTCCCTTTCCCATCATAATCCCAGAATTATACTTTGGCCAACTGGATGGTTCCTTACCATCCTTAGTGTTATAGCTCAAGCGTTATTATATTAGAAAAGTCTTCACTGACTACTTTAAAATAGCCATGGTGACAAGATGAGAGCTAATTCTTAAAAGCTGATGATCGTTAAGAACAGTTCATGCGTATTAGAGAAACACCTTCAACTGTCCTACAAATTAACTGCATGCATGCATGTGTGCCAAGTCCCTTCAGTTGTGTCTGACTCTTTGTGACCCCCTGGACTGTAGTCAGTCAGGCTCCTCTGTCCATGGGATTCCCCAGGCAAGAACACTGGAGTGGGTTGCCATGTCCTCCTCCAATTACCTTCTAATAACTGTTCATTATTAGTAGGGAAATCAGAAGCACTGTACTACCTTAATTCCACAGATATTTTCCCTAAGTTAACCTAAGAAAAATATATACCAATAATTCCTGTACCTCAATTTAATTTGATTTAATTAAGTACTTACAAAGATCAGAGACCAAAACTGCCAAGAAGTGATTAGGCTTCTATTTTATTTGGCTTTAAAAAAACCCTCTTAGACTTTGAACTTTTGAAAGATATCAACTCCTATAAGGTAAACAACTGCTAAGTCCTAGTTTTAAGGAGTGATACTGTATCTACCAGATGATCTGATCTCTAAAGAGGTTAACTAGATTTCTTAGTAAAATCTGATTTAGTATATAGTCATCTATGATTCTCTCCTTAGTAAGGTCTAATGTCCAGGCCCTTCCCCCAGCACTTCAATCAGGCTGATGACAAAGCAATGGAAGCCAAGCATGTGCCTGCAGACAACCAACATCAACTTAGCTAGACTTGAGACAGTCCTCAGTTATTACCTTCTTTTGGAGATGGGCTGCCCCATTACAAAAGCACAGTACCAACTAAATCCCGGTTCCCACCATCAGGCCATTTCTCTAACTCCTACCTATCAGAACCTGAGAAACATGCTTTCTTAAAAGGTATGGTTTTTCTATTCAATTTCCAGCATTCACACCATTGTTTCCCTCCATTTATATTGGATATTAAAGAGCCATTTGTACCCTCCTAGTATTCAGTTGTAAGATTTGAGCTTTTTAATTTTAAAAAGCTCACCACCAAAGGACCTAGTTTCACAAACCATTTGTACAAAGGTGATCTATACTCAAAGAAATCTTCATTATTATCTACTAAAGAACATTAAGCTAAAAATGTTAGTTACTAAAAAATTCAGGTCACTTCTGTTTTAGTAGTGAGGAAGGGGAAGTTATTAACTGTGACTAAAGTGAAATTTTAAAAAATGCTTGAGAGATGAGCTCGCCATTCTTTTTTCAGAGGAGAGAAAAAAAAAAAAAAAACAACTCAGGAAACTCAAATAGTTGTCATATGCATCCATACATTCCTATCAACCCCATCTCTCCATCAGACTCTTTTGCTTTAAAATTTTAAAGCCCAGATTTAAAAAAAAAAATGTTATTTATTTTTAATTGGAGGATAATTGCTTTATAATGTTGTGTTGGTCTCTGCCATACATCAACATGAATCAGCCATAGGTATACATATGTCCCCTCCCTCTTGAACCTTCCTCTCCACCTCACCCCTCTAGGTTGTCACAGAGCACCAGTTTGAGCTTCCTGAGTCAAACAGCAAACCCCCACTGGCTATCTATTTCACACATTTCACACACTACTCTCTCAGTTCTTCCCACCCTCTCCTTCCCCCTCCGTATCCACAAGTCTGTTCTCTATGTCTGCGTCTCCACTGCTGCCCTGCAAGTAGGCTCATTAGTAACATCTTTCTAGATTCCACATACATGCCTTAATGTACAATATTTGTTCTTCTCTTTCTGAATTCCTTCACTCTGTATAAATAGGCTCTAGGTTCATCCAACTCATTAGAACTGACTCAAATGTGTTCTTTTTTATGGCTGAGAATATTCCATTATATATATATATATATATGTACCACAGCTTATCTATTCATATGTCGATGGATATCTAGGTTGCTTCCATGTCCTAGCTATTGTAAATAGAGATGTAGTGAACACTGGGATACATATGTCTTTTTCAATTATGATTTTCTCAGGGTATATGCCCAGTAGTGGGATTGTTGGGTCATAAGGCAGTTTTATTCCTAGTTTTCGAAGGAATCTCCATACTGTCTTTCATAGTGTAAAGGCCATATTTCTTAACCTGACATTCAAGACTCATGGAAATATGGCCCCAATTTATTTTTCCAACATTCCACCACTGAAATGTTTACATTGGTCACACCAGTCTTTCAACACTCCCATCAAATTCTCTCCTTTGCATACTATTTAGTTCATACTATTCAGTTCAGTTCAGTCACTCAGTCGTGTCCGACACTTTGTGACCCCATGAATTGCAGCACGCCAGGCCTCCCTGTCCGTCACCAACTCTCGGAGTTCACTCAAACTCACGTCCATCAAGTCGATGATGCCATCCAGCCATCTCATCCTCTGTCGTCCCCTTTTCCTCCTGCCCCCAATCCCTCCCAGCATCAGAGTCTTTTCCAATGAGTCAACTCTTCATATGAGGTGGCCAAAGTACTGGAGTTTCAGCTTTAGCATCATTCCTTCCAAAGAACACCCAGGACTGATCTCCTTTAGAATGGACTGGTTGGATCTCCTTGCAGTCCAAGGGACTCTCAAGAGTCTTCTCCAACACCACAGTTCAAAAGCATCAATTCTTCGGCACTCAGCTTTTTTCACAGTCCAACTCTCACATCCATAAAAACCACTGGAAAAACCATAGCCTTGACTAGACGGACCTTTGTTGGCAAAGTTATGTCTCTGCTTTTGAATATGCTATCTAGGTTGGTCATACTTTCCTTCCAAGGAGTAAGCGTCTTTTAATTTCATGGCTGCGCCTAACATATAATGCTTTCCCATTTTTTCTCTATCTACCTATGTAAATATCTCCCAATTTTCAAAGCCTAACACAAGTTCTAACTCCTCCCAAAAACTTTTCTCTGCTATTCCAGGTAACACTGCCCTCACCATTGCTCTACCTTCCCATTCCCCCTCCAAACTCCTTGTAGTACTTAAGATCTATTCCAGTCTACAAATATCAATACCTCATCTATTATCCCTTCTTATATATAGCTCTCTTCTGTGAGCTTGTAAGTCATCAAAAGCCGGGACTATATCAAACTTTTCTTTAGATTGCTTAAGATATCAACAGATATGCTGTTATACACAATAAGCACTCAATAACCCATGTACATCCACATCATAGAATATTACTTAACAACAAAAGGGAATAAACCATTGATACAGGCAACAACTTGGATGGATCAACTGAGCCAATCTCAAAAGGTTACATACTATATGATTCAATTTTTAGGACATTCTCAAATGACAAAATTATAGAGATGGAAAACAGATTAGTGGTTGTCTGGGATTAGGGATGATTGTGGGGGAGGTGGTGGGTATGACTTTATAAAGGAAGATCTCTGTGGTGATAAAATCTCATTTGATTGTGGTACTGGTTACACAAATATACACAAGTAATAAACTGACACAGAACTATATACTTATACATCAGTATAAATTCTTGGTTTTGATATTATACTATAATTAAGACATAACCATTGGGAAAAATAGGTGAAGGATAAAAAGGACTTCTCTGTACTATCTTTGCAGCTTTCTGTGACTCCATAATTATTTCAATATAAAAAGTAAAAAAAAGAAACAAATATCTAACTTCATGTTTATTTACTAAATATGTACATTTTCTACCTAATTTTATTCAAGCTAAGGACAATCTATAATTACTGAGATAAAATAAATTCCCCAAACCTATTTGTGATAACCTAAAAATATCTTAAGATCTAAGTGGCTTTTAAAATCTACAAGCATAATCAGCAACAGTCTGTGGATAGGGGACCGGGAGGTGGAGGGTGAGGAATGGGAGGAAAGCTACAATTTCAACCATCTTCTTTTTGCACTGAGTGAACTTTAACCATGTCCATGTATTATTTTTTAAATGGTTTTATTAAATAGCTAATATAAAAGGATTTTTATAACATATAATGACTAAAGAATTATGATATAACCTTTTTTAAGCACTCAGGTTAATAAAAAGAAGTCTTATTATTAGCTTTCAAGTCTCCTGTATATCTTTCTCCATTTCCATTACATTCTTTCCCCCCTCAGAGATGACTGATATCCTAAACTTTGTGTTTATCATTCCTTGCTGTTCTTTAATTTTATTCTGCTTGTATCTCTAAACAATATATGCTTTAGTTTTGCATGTTTTGAGCTGAATATAAATGGAATCTTACTGCACATATTTTTCTGTGACTTGTTTCCCCCCTACCTCGACACCATGGTGCTGAAATTCATCCATGTTATTGTATATAACTAATTCATTCATAACCACTGTACAGAATATTCCATATGAATATCCCATAATTTATCAAAGATATCAGTATCCAATGTATATAAATAGAAGGTAGAGACACTGGAACTGAAAAAAAATTATAGCATGTTTGAGATTATACATACATATGTACAGACATACACACGAACACTACCATATACAAACATACACATACAGTATATATTCTATTTGATGTAAATAGTTCTGTTTGGTGATATTCTTGTATTTAAAATGGTTCTCATTGGCATAATTTCTCAGTATCAAATTTCTTTGCTTGAATATAAGGCTAGGATTGATTTTTATATGAGGTTATGATACCAAATACATGTGCCCATAATAAACATACTAGTGTTTTGGTTACTTTATAAAATATACACACGCACAAATACAAGTGTTCCTTTATTCTAAAAATTATAAACCAAATAAAAATGGGTAGAAATCTACAAAAGACTTACAGTCCCTTCCTTATAGTACAGTATTTAACTAGGTATTTCTAGAATACTTAATCACACCTCAAGTAAGATACAATGATAATATTACTTAGCAAAAAATAATAGAAAGCAAAAGCAAAAAATGAGGAATTACATAAAAAAGAGAAAAATGAATGAAAAGTGTATGCGATTTGTAGAAATACACTTATGACTTTCACAAAGCACAACTTACCTTTAATGCCGAAATCCCAACTTTTCCTGGATACCTGTTCAGAAATAAAAGCAAGAAGGTGTTGAATAGTGGCTATGAGAAGGGAAATCCTTCTACACACTCATTAAAGGCAAGTCCATATTTTTAAAAACATTTATATATTTTGTCAATTAGAAAACTCTTCTATACATATAGAAGATGTAGAAAACATAAAAAAGTAAAGAAGAAAATTAAAGTGACCCATAGTCTTACCACCAAGAGATCTGAGTTTGTATCTTTTGTCTTCCTAGACATATAACACTATAATTAGCATTAATATGAATATAATTTTGTACTCTTCCACAAATTTCTTTAGAAGTGGAAATGCAGCTCAAAAGTATACAGGCTTTTCAGTGTTTGGAGAAACTCTCAAATTGCTCTCTAGAACAGTTGTGCCAATTTACTCTCCCATTACTCTTCATCTCTGTTTCTTAATAACCTTGACAAAAATGAGTGCTATTTTAAAATATTTAGAAAATTCAATAGGCAAAAGTATTCACTGCTGTCTTAATTTGTGCTTCTTCAATTTATAGTGACGTGAAGTGAAGTGAAAGTCACTCAGTTATGTCCTATTCTTTGTGACCCCATGGACTATACAGCCCATGGAATTCTCCAGGCCAGAATACTGGAGTGGGTAGCCTTTCCCTTCTCCAGGGGATCTTTCCAACCCAGGGATCAAACCCACGTTTCCCGCATTGCAGGCGGATTCTTTACCAGCTGAGCCACAAACGGAAACCCAATGGATGAAGTTTCATATGCATTAGACATTTATGTTACTTTTAAAGAGAGAACACCCATTTTTGTTCATAGCTCTTTTTTGGTTTGTTTTTTACTACAACAAAACTCTATTCTTAAATACAGGCTACTTTAGATATGATAATTTTAAAAAGTAACTTTTCACCGATTATTTTCACCCCCCATATTTTTCTTCAAATAGGAACAATTTGATACCTGCTTCAAAACATGAAAGAGTGACATACCCTTACAGCTGCTTATTATATTTCAGGGTTACACACTAAGAAGCTTTTAAATCATAAATATTAATAAGCCATTTCTAAATTTTTTAAATGCAGCAATCACAGATGATACAATTTTATGTAGAAAGGTGCCTTCAAGATCTATCTAGCCATAGAGCCTCTTTTTATAGGTAAAGAAACTGAGGAGCTAAGAGACTAAATGGCTTTCCCCAATGTCACATATTTAGTTAGGGGCAGAATCAAGAGAAGCATCAAGTCCTACTACCAAGCTTCTCATGTGCCAAATTGAGTAATCTTTGACCTCTAATCAAAAGTGTGATTAAAAAGTTACTTTTGCCACTCAATAGAAAATCATCCCCTTTATTCAATGAACATTTATGAAACACTTACTATCTATCAGAGACTAAGGGTAGGAAAATGATTAAGACACAATCCTAGTTTAGGGGTTTTTTAAAGCTTGTTTAAAAAAAAGAAGGTAGCTGTATAAAAAAATAGTGCCTGCCCACTTAATTGCAGAGCCTGGACAATATAATTTCATCTTAATAAAGGATAATTTCCAGGAACAAAAATTTTTTTATCCCCAATTACCTGTTTTCCCTGGCAAACATTTACTGCTCAGTAACAAAATCCTGTTTATCCAGAGGTGATTAGGACCAAGGCTATTCCAATTTTTAAATAAGGAATCAAGATTCTACACAAAGAATGTGCAAAATAAGACAAGTGCAATCAAATCAGTAACAAAAGGTTAAAAAGCAAAAACAAAAAACCTTGAAGAGGCTCAAATTCCCATGTAGCACATATTCTGAACTCCAACCAAGAAGAAAATCACCTACCACAGAGGTACAGAGACAAGAGGAAGTAAGATTTTTTCAAAAAACTTAAGCCCCATATGAGGTAGAGAAGGAAAGAAAAAGAAAATCTGCCTTCCTCATAACTTCCACTTTGAGAAATCTGATCAGGTTTTTTAGCTGTCAAAAACAAAAACAAAAACAAAAACAAACAGAATAGGGCACCACATTTTTCTCTCTTGTATGTAACTGGTTTCATAAAGAGCTCTAAGTTATAGATCAGTTGTTGACATACAAGGAAACAGTTCTGATTGGTTCTGGTGGAGCTTTACATATAACTACATACAAAGTATAAAAAGTAATTTATTACTTCCTTTTGAAAGCCAAGGGAATGTAGTGAAAAGAACATGTGCAGATAGATGTTGCTTGAATATTGTTTCTGCCGTTTACCTTATGTGTGATCTTGATCAATTCATTTAATTTCTCCAGGCCTCAATCTCCTCCTTTGGAAAAGGGGTAAAACCATCTACACTTCATAGGATTCAGTGAGAGAGCACATGGGGCGCACACAATAAGCTGTAGTTTCTTTCCTCAGCAGCTTTGAATTGCTCCATTGAAACTCACAAATAATGAGTGTCACCAAGTTTCTCCAAGGGACTTTGGCAGTCTGTCAGTAGTGAGCAGCCTGAGACCAATTTCTGGATACAGAAAAGACACCCTACAGCCCATAAAGCTCCAGCCTATTTAACAACAGGGAACATGAAAAACACCAGATTATACTGAGCTGGGGATTAAATGGGATCCTGCTTGCATTTTGTGATGTCATTAAACAAAAAACTAATAAGAAAAGCCACTCATGTTTGAAACATAATGTAAATATTAAAAGGTTGCTAAGGTTTTGGTAGGTAGTAAAATACTTTGTAGCTTCTTCCAGTCTGATTAAGCCTGAGTTTGTCTTTAACAGGTAGTCTGTAAAACCAGATTTTTTTGTGATAAATTTTTTCATCCATTTATTAGCACCTAGTAAAACCTGAAAGCATATTTATAATTTGCAAAGTTAGTTAAAATGATTTGTATCATGTGCCAAAATGTGGAAACAACAATTCATTTCACCATAAGAAACAGTAAATCATTATTTAGTATTCCCACATGAAAAATTCTTAATAGGGGCCTTGTAATAACAATTATACAATGGCCATCAGTTATTAAGCATGTGCCAAAAACTGCGCTAAGACTTGATTGCTTTAGCTTCTTTAGCCCTCACAACTTTCCAATGAGGTATATTACCTTCCCTGTTTTACACAAAAAAACCCTGAAGCTTGGGTCAGATGGGGTAACTGCACTGCTAGTAAATAACTGGGCCAGAATTTGACCCTAGGCAGTGTGACTCTAGGGTCCACTCTCTCAACTACATTGCAATGTTGCCTTTTTTCTGTGTAAAGCCTTAAAAGATGACAGTTATGAGAATATTCTAAGCAGTGCTGCGAATGAACACCAAAGTAAAGGTAATTAGCGTTGCTTCTTGGGTTGAACTAAACTAATTAAGTCAAAGGCTTGAATCCTGATCTGCCTTTAACAACTACAATTAACATCTAATTGATTTGGCACTGCTAGGAAATGAAATAATGAAATGTTCCATATAGAAAACTGCCAGAGAAATGAAGCTTCTCTTTTCAGTGCCAAACTTCTGAAAGTGTTTTAATTATTTTTGAATTTCAAATTTCAAAAGCAGCTTGTAAATAAGTACATTATAGGCTAAGCCTTGCCATTTCAGTAATCTTGCCCTTGAAAATACCTTCTTAAACGATATACATTTTTCCCTTTGCTACTGATTCAGAATAATTATGCTCAAATACTACACTATATTTTAATACAGTAATGCCCTCCAGGGACTGTAAGGCACAGAGGATTTATGTGCCTTCACACTACAGGACCCTAGGCTACCATGATTGGAATGTCTGGGTTTTATAGCTTTACATCTCCCTCCTCAATGGAAGTGGTCACTTCATACAGTTGGCCATGTGCCTGCCTTAAAAAGCTCTCCTCCCCCTCCCTTTCTATCTTTTGCTTTTAGTCTGGGAAACCGGGTTTTTAAAAATGGAATTGTAGGGTAAAGAAAGAATCCAGATATTATGAGGATCTCCCTAGACAACCATTCAACTCTTATCTGTAACTCAGTCTATACATTCAAAGTAGAGATAATATTATACTGTTTCAGAGTGATTATGTGCCTAAAGACAATTTATTCATGTTCGAGTTTGGGGACAGGAGAAATAAGGGACTAGATCAAGAAAATTTAGTTCTACTCTTGGCTTTCCCAACCAACTAGCTGCAAGACCTTTAAGCAAGGGTTTTCAGAGTTCTGTAATTTTAGGAAAGTTTATTTTGAGACCCTTCATTAGTTTGGGAGTGAAGATGTAATTTTTATACCATGATTAATGATCTAAATTTTATACCCTCTGATTTTCCTTAAATTTGAGATACATCATAGAAAACATGAACATAAGCCAGCACACACACAAACATCCAGAAATGTCTGGTAAATACGCTGATACACCTAGTTAACTAGAAAAATACTCCTTCAAACTTTTCTGTACATACTAAATATTAGATTCCTCCTATTTAAAGGTTAAGGTTAGTGATTCTTCCCATAAAAATTCCCAATTTTCCCATACAAAAGTAAATAAAGTAATTTTTATTACACCCCATACATGTGAGAAATTTTTAAGAAAACCGAAGTAACAGGTAGATATATTTAAATATTGGTAATTTACCACACATTTAAACAAAACTTTTAGAAACCAAAATGAGAACTTCAAAAGTTCAATTTTCATTTCAAAAGTTTTTACCATAGGTTATTTTTAAATCAAATATTTTTGACACATTTAAATATATGATTAACAAAGCTTCACTGAAATAAGAAATGTGCTTCTTACAAAGCTGATCAAAAATATGACTTTAATGGGTGAAACTACCTTCATCACCTGATAGCATAAAAAGAATCTTCCAACATATTCTTACTAATTACAAATGCAGTAAATCTTTGATTTTGCAGCATAGTTTCTGAAATTAAAGACAATGTCTATCAATGGTACTATTAAACATGAAAACAAACAATTTCTGAAACAGCTTCAAAACAGAGTCTAAGTTAAAAAAATACTGTTATTCTACTAAACAAACAAACAACAGCAACAAAAAAAACCCCACATGGCTTACAGATCAAATACTGATTTTTAGTGTAGCCTGCACTCACGTTTTGAATATAAAAGCAATTTTAAGGTTAGCATTTCAGCAACTTATAATACAGACAGAATATTTTAATTCATTATATCCTATTTTCTGTAAAAAGTTAATTTCATGCACTCACTACATTGAGTTTATACTAACAAACCTCATGTTTGAATATAAATCAATGTGTGACAGATGCTTTCTCCCATTCCTATCCATTTAGCATTTTAATTCTAGAGTTTTCCTTTTGCAGCTAGGGTATTTGTGTTCAGTACCAAACAGTAAGGATGTAACAGAAGCAGAAGAGATTAAGAGGTAGAAGAATACACAGAAGAACTACACAAAAAAGGTCTTAATGACCGGGATAACTACGATGGCGTGGTTACTCACCTAGAGACAGAGATCTGGAGTGTGAAGTCAAGTGGCCCTTACGAAGCATTACTATGAACAAAGCTGGTGGAGGTGATAGAATTCCAGCTGAATTATTTAAAATCCTAATAGATGACACTGTTGAAGTGCTGCACTCAATATGTCAGCAAATTTGGAAAGCTCAGCAGTGGGCACAGAACTGGAAAAGGTCAGTTTTTCATCCAATCCCAAAGAAGGGAAATGCCAAAGAATGTTCAAACTACCCTACAACTGCGTTCATTTCACATGCTAGTAAGCTTATGCTCAAAATCCTTCAAGCTAGGCTTCCGCAGTACGTGAACTGAGAACTTCTGTACAAGCTGGATTTAGAAAAGGCAGAGAAACCAGAGATCAAATTGCCAACACCTGTTGGATCATAAAGTAAGGGAATTCCAGAAAAACATCTACTTCTGCTTCATTGACTACTCTAAAGACTTTGACTGTGTGGATCACAACAAACTGTAAAATTCTTAGAGAGATAGGAATAGCAGACCACCTTATCTGTCTCCAGAGAAATCTGTATGCAGGTTAAGAAGCAACAGTTAGAACTGGACATGGAACAACATATTGCGTCCAAATTGGGGAAGGAGTACGTCAAGGCTGTTTATTGTCACCCTGCTTATTTAACTTGTATGCAGAGAACATCATGCAAAATACCGGGCTGGATGAAGCTCAAGCCGGAATCAAGATTTCGGGAGAAATATCAATAACCTCACATATGCAAATGATACTGCTCTAATGGGAGAAAGGGAAGAGGAACTAAAGAGCCTCTTGAGGGCGAAAGAAGAAGGTGAAAAAGCTGGCTTAAAACTCAACATTTAAAAAACTAAGATCATTGGCATCCAGTCCCATCACTGCAGTGATGGAAAGCAGTGACAAGTTTTATTTTCTTGGGCTCCAAAATCACTGGAGATGGTGACTGCAGCCATGAAATTAAAAGACGCTTGCTCCTTGGAAGGAAAGTTATGACAAACCTAGACTGCATATTAAAAAGTAGAGACATTACTTTGCCAACAAAGGTCCATATAGTCAATGCTGTGGTTTTTCCAGTAGTCATATATGGATGTGAGAGTTGGACCATAAAGAAGGCTGAGTGCCAAAGAATTGATGCTTTCAAATTATGGTGTTGGAGAAGATTCTTGAAGAGTCCCTTGGACTTCAAGGAGATCAAACCAGTCAATAATAAAGGAAATCAGTCCTGAATACTCATTGGAAGGATTGATGTTGAAGCTCCAATACTTTGGTCACTGGATACAAAGAGCTGACTAATTGGAAAAGACCCTGATGCTGGGAAGGATTGAAGGCAAAAGGAGAAGGGGGTAGCAGAGGATGAGATGGTTAGATAGCATCACCAAATCAGTGGACATGAATCTGAGCAAACTCCAAGAGATAGTGGAGGACAGAGGAGCCTGGCGTACTGCATTCCACAGGGTTGCAAAGAGCTGGAAATGACTTAGCAACTGAACCACCACCACCAATGCAGTTTAGTATCTACACAACATTATTTTTAAAATGCTACACAGCATCAAAACATTGCTCTGGTCATTTTGCAGAGCAGTATAGGAATTATTTTTTCTTTTATTAACTCTGACCTGATCCAGTGATAACTTTCAGACACCTTAGGTAAAATTTTACTAGAATAATAAGGTCATTACTTCCAAAGGTAGGTGCTAATCACTGGGATTTGGATCTGACGACAATAATTACAACTTATCTAAAAGCTGTTCACTAAGTTTCCATAGAAAGCTAAATGTCAAATCCTTTCAATAATACTGCATTCAATTCAAAATATGCAAGCAATGCAGTATTTTATTTATAACTCTCTTAGCTTGATTTTGTTGTTTTTGAGTCGCTAAGTTGTGTCCTAATCTTTGCAACCCAATGGACTGTACCCCCCAGGTTCATGGGATTTCCCAGGCAAGGATACTGGAGTGGGTTGCCATTTTCTTCTCTGGAGGATTTTCCCGACTCAGGGATTGAACCCATGTCTCCTGCATTGGCAGGTGGATTCCTTAACGCTGAGCCACCTGGGAAGCCTGAGCTTGATTTTGCAACTTGCTAATAAACCTGACTCTCTAATTTACCAATGTTGAGAACAGTGGGCTTCCCTCATAGCTCAGCTGGTAAAGAATCCGTCTGCAATGCAGGAGACCCTGGTTCGTATTCATTCACTTAATAGAAACAAAATCAATCCAACAGAAAATGCAGAGGCTACTTTTAAGGGATTTTGATACAACATAACTGAGTTTTCTGTCCCAGGTGTTAAAAGTGAGCATACTACCTATAGATACTACCTGGTGTTAAAAAGAAATTTAAAGTAATTCTTTCCAAAGTCCTAAAAGGATTTTTTTTTTTAGATCAGTAAGAAGGTAAGAATATATATTTCTTCAGTGTTTGAAGGAAGACTCATTTAGACCACTGTCTCAATGTGAGGAAAACAAGGCTGAAGAAGGTTAAATTAATACCTTCATTCAACATTTACCTACTGCTTACCTCGTACCAGCACAGGGCTAGGCACTGGTTGGAAAGTAGTGAACAAGGCAGACAAGGTCACGCTCTCCTGCTGCTGCTGCTGTCGCTTCAGTAGTGTCTGACCCACAGTGACCCCATGGACTGCAGCCTACCAGGCTACTCTGTCCATGGGATTTTCCAGGCAAGAGTACTGGAGTGGGGTGCCATTGCCTTCTCCCACGCTCTCCTAGAGCTACACTAAGATGAGGGTCTGATTAGGTCTAGGACCCGGGTCTCTTTACTGATTTGAACAACACATGCAGCCTGTCAGTTTACCCCACAAAGTCTAAAATCTCTTCCTACTTTCACACGGGCAGGTAGCCAGTCAAGTGAAACTGGCCATTTATTAAAGTCTTAATTATCTAAAAGTGCCACCACAAATTCTCCAGTGAAGATTTGGGGGTTCCCAAAGACTGAAAGGGCACCATGACACCAATCTCAAAGTAGAAAGGCTGTAAGTTTAGCTACTTAGTAAAAGAACATGAACTGGAATCAGGATACCTGAGTTTTAGTTATGAATCTGCCAGTAACAATGTATGTGAACATAAAAATTATTTGGGGGCAGTTTTTCCAACCTTTAGTTATGGCTATTTCAAGCATGTACAAACTGGGATAATATTATGAACCCATATGTATAAAATGTTGACCATGGTCAATAGTGATCAATATCAATATGCCTCCCTCCACTCCCTTGCCAGATTATTTTGAAGCAAATCTCATAAATTATTTAATCTTTACCCATAAAAATTTCAATATGTATCTAAAATATAATTATAACACTATTATCAAATTTAGCAATTCCTTATTATATACAGTAAACATTCAGGTTTCCCAGATAGTCTCAAACTTTTTCTTACAGTTGGTCCATTTCAATCAATATCCAAATAAGCTACATGTGCCATAATCAGTTGATATGTCTCTTTCAATCAGTAGGTTTCCTTTCATTTTTTTATTTTTTGAAGTTCATGTATCGAGGAACTAGGCTGTTCATCCTAAAGATGATTTTTTTTTCCGGCAGTGAAACTATTGTGTACGATACTATAATGATGGCTACATGCTATTATGCAGTTATCCAAAACCATAGAACCTATAACACCAAAAGTGAACCCTAAGGGAAACTTTGGACTTTAGGTGATTATGCTGTGTCAATGGAGGTTCATCAGTCGTAACAAGTACCACTCTGGCGAGGGCATGTTGATAATGGGGGAGACTATACATGTGTTGGGGGAAGGGTGTGTGGGAAATCTCTGTACCTTCCTCTCAGTTTTGCTGTGAATCTAAAACAGCTCTTTAAATAAGTCTTAAACAAACAAACAAAAACACTAGGTTGTTCACCCTGCAGAATTTCTCATTGTCTGAATTTTGTTGACTGCATCTCCATGGCGATATGTCATAAGGAATATTTTAAAGGAGAACATGCAGAAGAGATTGGAGGGATGGAATGGACACACACCCAAGGAAAAGTACAAAAACCTATAAGAACAGTATCAGAAAGACTGTTGCTCAGAATGTGAGAAGATTTAAAAAATACCAGAGACAGTTTTTCATTATTTTAATTTATATTAACAAGAGTACCAAAAATAAACTGCAGTCTGCTTATACGTGGATAAATTATATAATGTAATAGGCTGGGCTTCCCTGGTGATTCAGACGGTAAAGAATCCGCCTGCCAATGTAGGAGATGCGGGTTTGACCCCTGGGTCAAGAAGATTCCCTGGTGAAGGAAATGGCAGCCCACTCCAGTATTCTTGCCTGGAGAATCCCATGGACAGAGGAGTCTGGCAGGCTATCAAATCAGACACGATTTGACTGAATGTACATATGTGAAAGATATATTGATTATTTTTCTTTCCAATTAAGATTGCTGATAGTCAAACCAGAAAGGGAAAAATAAATTATAGGATGAGGAAATCGAATTCCAAAGCACTCAAAGAGATAAAAATACCTGGCTACTCTAAATGAGTTCAGTTCTTCTATCCCAGACAAATTATATCCTAGCAAAAGCTGAGAATTTATGGAGTTCAATCTCTAAAACCTCTGAAGAATCAGAGTATGGAAGAGGATATTAGGAAAAACTTTGGTGGTCAACACTGGAAAGCAGGTAGTGCTACAAACTATAAACAAATTCACTTGATGTCAATGTCAAGCAAAATTCTTAAACACATGATGAAATAAATGTTTTAAGGGCCTTAGGTGTAGGGAAAAGATACTCTTATTTAAGAATAAGCATTTGCAGAAAGCTAAACATGCAAAATTAATTTTCTTTTTTGATAGGGTTACTGGCCGAGAACATAAAGAGCATACCGTACACACAAAAAAATCTGGATATTTTTTTAAAAATTTGTACTAAATTTTATAATTCTCTCAAGATATCCTTTTAGACAACAAAGGGATGTAGTCTAGAATACACTTAGGTGGGTTTATAACTGGCTAAACATAACTCAAGGTGTGCTGATTAATGGATCAATGAAAAACCATAAGGAAATATTAATTTTTTTTGTGCTCTATCCTACTTGATGTTCTATTCACTTGATGTTCTTAATGTCTTAAATGAAGAAACCGATGGCCTATCTACCAAATTTACAGATGGCACAAAGTTGGAGGGCTTAGGGAGTATACTAGCTGACAGTATCCAAAAATGTATTTCAACAGGTCAGAACCACTGGCCAAATCTTAACAGAATGTAATGTAGTAGGGATAAATGCAAAATGCATGACTGGGGAGATGTGATTTAACAAATCACATGAAAACACTCAGGTACTTTTGTTGACTGCTCAGACAGAGTAAAGGCTGTGATATGACTGCTGAAAGAGTCATAAAAGACTGCTATGACTTCAGCATATGACTGCTGAAAGAGCTAGTGTGATCTTAGGCTGAACTGCATGCATTCGAAGTCACTTCAGTTGTGTCTGACTCTTTGCGACCCCATGGACTGTAGCCCTCCAGGTTCCTCTGTCCATGGGATTTTCAGGCAAGAATATTGGAGTGGGTTGCCATTTCCTTCTCAAGGGTATCTTCCTGACCCAGGGATTGAACCTGTGTCTCTTATGTCTCCTGTATTGGCAGGCAAAACAAAACTATTATGTCCTGAACAAGGCGGGGGTAAATTCTACTCTACTTCCCACTAATAACAACACACTTTAGAATATCACGTGTCACTGGGATGCCATATTTTACAAGAAACATAAAATGGAACATATCCAAAAGAGAAACCAATTTGGTGAATGTTTCAGAAACTGAGTAGGATGATACAAAGTACTAAGGACGGCTAATCCAGAGAAGATAAGACAGAAATGACTGCCTCTTGACTTTTTTGACTTTGGTTTTATTTTGGAAAGTATAAGCAGTGAAACTTTGCATTTGGCTAATTTTCTTAATTAGTCTGTCTTAATTTAACTTTTAAACTGTTATTATATATTTTATATGTACAAGAGTAAAATGTAATTATGAAGCACAACAAATAAACTAAACTGTGACTCACTAGGTTACCTGAGAGTGAGAACAGCATCAAGATCAGAGCAGCTACTGTGTGCCGTATTCTGATGCCTTTGTCTCAGAGGGAACCACTAGCCCAGATCTGACTTACTGTTCCCTTACTTATTTTTAAAATGCCATGTATCTCTGAACAATATACTAAGTTTTGTTATTTCTGAGGTCTGTTTTCAGGAATGCACTTACAAAGAAAAAAAGAGCTGGACTCTTAAAATTAACATTGCAAAAATCTTGGTATTCATGCCAGAGTAAATAAAGGCGACCCTTGTCACTACATACTCACTTGTATTTAAGTCTCACAACTGTGCCCATACCTACTAGTCTCCTTCTGCTTCTCCTCCACCTAGGGTTGCCACATTTAGCAATGATAAATATAGGTAGCTCAGTTAAATTCCAGTTTAAGTATGTTTATCTGAAATTAGGGTTTAACTGGGAGGCCTGTATTTTATCTGGCAACTCTACCCTATCCCTAAATTAATTAGGTGGACAATTAATTCTATGATCTGTTCATTTGTGATACAGGAACAAAGTGGGAGGATTTGTATGGCCAATGTCATTGTATAAATATTAATCTAAGTATTAAACAGCATTTACTGGCTGGGGAAAAAAATAGAACATCTGTGAATTTAGTCAAAGCTTTTCCAGACAATGCATTCAGTAGACCTAACCAAATGCAAATATTGTATATACACTATTATATATTTTTCAAAAACACTCTGTGAAGAATAGGAAGGTGTATTATTAACAGCTTCATTATTTTGACTTATATCAAATCCCTCAAAAAAACCAAGATGGCTACTGTAACAAACTGATAAATCTCTTGAAATGTAAATTGACTTATAACCATTATTTATAAAGATATATCATTTGAAACTGTCCTCATGTTAAAAATGAACTTAACCTATATAGGTCAAATAAAGATCAGCAGTCAACTTTCTGGATAAATATCAATTAAAATTATGTTGTCATTAAAAAGGGATTAGGTTACTGTATTTACAAAGTCATAGGGGCTTCCCTGGCGGCTCAGATGGTAAAGCATTGTGGGAGACCCTAGTTCGATTCCTGGGTCGCAAAGATCCCCTGGAGAAGGAAACGGCACCCCACTCCAGCACTCTTGCCTGGAAAATCCCATGGATGGAGGAGCCTGATAGGCTACAGTCCATGGGGTTGCAAAGAGTCGGATACGACTGAGTGACTTCACTTTCACTTTATAAAGGGGATATCAGAAATATTTCAGATATTTTTCAATATTTTTCGATCAAGAAAACTAATGAACCTTCTACGATATGAGGTAGAACCTGCTTTTCAATTCTGTTTCAACATCTTCCCACAACCTGAAGCACGAATAGCTCCTATATTTGAATGCCAATCAATACAAGTGTGCATTAAAAACACATATAGATTAGACTCCTCAAATAGAAGCCAGTTGCATTCCCTTCCCTGTCTTACTGCAAAATCCACATTTTGAAATCAGGTATAGACATGGCTGACTACTGCAGGAGTCTAACTTATTTTTCACAGCTTCAGCAAGTGGTTTCTCTCTAGGCAATCACCGGATCACCTTTTCCAACTTTTAAACTCAAATATTCATCACTCATGCGCTAAGGCTTTAGGATAATTGGTGCTTAAAAGTCCACTTTAAAAAAGAACATTGAATTTCTGTAATTTCAAAGAGGCAGATCCCATAAACCATTCTACCTCTAGTTTCTCACCCTTTAGCTATAGACAGATCCTTCTGCCTTTGGGGTTTGGTGTTTCTCTTACCTCTTACCTGAGAGTTATCTGAAAAAAACAAAACAAAACCTGTAAGCCTTCTGAGAATAGGGTTGAAGGAATGTGCAGACTAAACCTGACACCTGCTTCAGAGTCAACTAAATAACTAGGAACTCAAAGACCCACTACACAAAATATAAGAATTTAACATTTAACATCCCTATTTCTAGACTTCTGGATGAAATTGGGCAACACAGAAAAATGGTTTAACAAGGTCTTCTTTTCTTTTTCTGTCAGTAAAAGGACTCATTTTTTATTTTAGGTTCTGAGGAAAAAAAGTAGTTGGCTCTGAAGAAGCCTTTTGCCAGGTTGCAAAATTCCTGACAGATTCTTAAGGAGGTTAAAAAGAGTAATGACACGGAAGGAAGGAGTATAGAGTGAGTCAGTGAGAATAAAGCTGGTGGCTTGGCAAACACCTTTCTTATAAGAAGGTAACTACCAAGGTCTTAGTGGAGAATTGCCCCATAGCTTGATTTTGTTTTTATCCACCTTTTTTTGCCTTTGCCATTGGAAAATATAAAAGTAGGATGAGCTTAAGCAGTACATCAACGAACTGAATCAAACAGAGCAATGAACAGCTCACCTGCACAAAGGTTTGGGATTCTAAGGTCCTTGAGGTGAAAAGGAGATAAGCATAGATAAGGCCCTAGCTAGCCATTAAAATAAGCAGGTAATTAAAGGGTTTTGATTTCCAAAGCCCAGCAAGCTGAAATACGAAGATCTGATGGCAAACTAAGACCAACACAAAAGTGCTCAGTCTAAACTAGTAATCAGAGAGGTTCTGGTGCTCACAAAACACTGACATGAGGATTTCTTCCCACTTAGACCAGGCAAGAGAAAAACAAAAACAAAGCAAAAATCAAAAGCAAAAGCAAAACCAAACCTCAAGTTGAACAAGAACAGTTCAAATTTAGAGAATAATATACTGGGTTTTATTTTTTTTTAATCTTGCTCTAAGTGCATAGTTTTTAAAAATTTGTTCACTGGAATGAAATTGTATACACTGATGCATATACATCATTAAATAAATGTATTTATTAATTAGTTACATTCTTATGGCAAGTTTTACTAGATTATATGCTAAGCATAAAAGTCCCCATAGAAGGAGGTTTCCCTTGATACATGGTAATTTTGGCTTATTAACAAGATTAATAAAAAATGGAGAATATACTTAAGGCAGTTATCTAACAGGGAATTAACCAAATCCTCAAGATGTGAATTAATACTTTTAATATTCTTTGAAGTGCCATTTTAAAGTACTATGAAAGTCAAGAAGCAGAATGTGTCTAAAATACCTAATGACTATTTTATCACTGATATTAACAGAAATAGATGGTGAGAAAGTTTGGCACAATGTTTCTATGTTTTCTGAAAGTGGATTTTGTGGCAACATTTGTAAGTGATCTATAATGAAATCAAAGGAAACTTTATAATGAAATATAATTCCAGCCATATATAAAGTAATTACAAACTTGAAGTGGACCTTAAGCAACTAAATATTGTCTAAAATGACAAGCTGATTTTTCAAAACTGATATATGTAATTCATGTAGTTTTATGTCATATTTCTGAAAGAACAGCTTCATAATCTATTTATTGATAAAATAACAGAATAATCACTTCTCTAGGCCTGCTCAAGAATTCTAAACTAAAAACATTCTACCCTGCACATTTACAACCATTCAATAAATACTCACATTCAAACAGTAACTCCAGGGTAGGGCAGCTATATCAACGTTCCAAACTGTCAAACTGGGTTAGATAAAAGTCATATCTATTAATGATTTAAAATAATTTCTAGAAAATTGCAACAGAAACAGATGGCTAAATTTACAACTATCTGGAAAAGTCAATACTAATGCAATCGTGCTAAATCACTTTGTAACTTTCTTAGAAAGTAAACAAGATTTTTGTCTACAGGCCACTTTACAGAAGCTTTATCAAGTTAATGTACTAATATGATTTTTAAGTTATCTAAAACATTCATTGGTGTACTAATCTTAAAAATTAAATGCCAGTAACTTCTAAGGTCACCTCACATAAAAGTTAAGAGCACTAAAGAAACTGTCACAACTCCCCTTTTCAAAAAATGTAACTAAATCCATTATATTATCAATGAACTGATTATTCAGACTTTGAGATTATTTTTCTTCTTCTGAGTTCACTGCTGCTAAGTCACTTCAGTCGTGTTGGACTCTGTGCGACCCCATAGCCCGCAGCCCACCAGGCTCCCCCATCCCTGGGATTCTCCAGGCAAGAACACTGGAATGGGTTGCCATTTCTACTTATCACCAAAGACTGGCAGAGGAACAAAAAAAAAGTCAAACTAAATCACACACAAAACATTACTATTATCTCTGATAAAAGATTTGATGGGAAAGGAAGTTGTAAACTAACGACTGAACTGAGGGCTTGGTGTAACTGGTAACATTTAATTATTCATATTTTCCCTCAATATTATGAATAATGGAAAACGACATATTTCAGTAATTAAGCATTTTAGTCTATAAATTCTACTTTTACGATTTATCTGAATTTCTACTTCTGCATTCTTTAATGAAGGTGTATTTAAAACTTGATCAGATCAGATCAGATCAGTCGCTCAGTCGTGTCTGACTCTTTGCGACCCCATGAATCACAGCACGCCAGGCCTCCCTGTCCATCACCAACTCCCAGAGTTCACTCAGACTCACATCCATCGAGACAGTGATGCCATCCAGCCATCTCATCCTCTGTCGTCCCCTTCTGCTCCTGCCCCCAACCCCTCCCAGCATCAGAGTCTTTTCCAATGAGTCAACTCTTCGCATGAGGTGGCCAAAGTATTGGAGTTTCAGCTTTAGCATCATTCCTTCCAAAGAAATCCCAGGGCTGATCTCCTTCAGAATGGACTGTTTGGATCTCCTTGCAGTCCAAGGGACTCTCAAGAGTCTTCTCCAACACCACAGTTCAAAAGCTTCAATTCTTCGGCGCTCAGCGTTCTTCACAGTCCAACTCTCACAGCCATACATGACCACAGGAAAAACCATGGCCTTGACTAGACGAACCTTTGTTGGCAAAGTGATGTCTCTGCTTTTGAATATGCTATCTAGGTTGGTCATAACTTTCCTTCCAAGGAGTAAGCATCTTTTAATTTCATGGCTGCAGTCACCATCTGCAGTGATTTTGGAGCCCCCAAAAATAAAGTCTGACACTGTTTCCACTGTTTCCCCATCTATTTCCCATGAAGTGATGGGACCAGATGCCATGATCTTCGTTTTCTGAATGTTGAGCTTTAAGCCAACTTTTTCACTCTCCACTTGCACTTTCATCAAGAGGCTTTTTAATTCCTCTTCACTTTCTGCCATAAGGGTGGTGTCATCTGCATATCTGAGGTTATTGATATTTCTCCCAGCAATCTTGATTCCAGCTTGTGTTTCTTCCAGTTCAGCGTTTCTCATGATGTACTCTGCATAGAAGTTAAATAAACAGGGTGACAATATACAGCCCTGACGTACTCCTTTTCCTATTTGGAATCAGTCTGTTGTTCCATGTCCAGTTCTAACTGTTGCTTCCTGACCTACATACAAATTTCTCAAGAGGCAGATCAGGTGGTCTGGTATTCCCATCTCTTTCAGAATTTTCCACAGTTTATTGTGATCCACACAGTCAAAGGCTTTGGCATAGTCAATAAAGCAGAAATATGTTTTTCTGGAACTCTCTTACTTTTTCGATGATCCAGCGGATGTTGGCAATTTGATCTCTGGTTCCTCTGCCTTTTCTAAAACCAGCTTGAACATCAGGAAGTTCACGGTTCACGTATTGCTGAAGCCTGGCTTGGAGAATTTTGAGCAGTACTTTACTAGTGTGTGAGATGAGTGCAATTGTGTGGTAGTTTGAGCATTCTTTGGCATTGCCTTTCTTTGGGATTGGACTGAAAACTGACCTTTTCCAGTCCTGTGGCCACTGCTCAGTTTTCCAAATTTGCTGGCATATTGAATGAAGCACTTTCACAGCATCATCTTTCAGGATTTGGAATAGCTCAATTGGAATTCTATCACCTCCACTAGCTTTGTTCGTAGTGATGCTTTCTAAGGCCCACTTGACTTCACATTCCAGATGTCTGGCTCTAGGTCAGTGATTACACCATCGTGATTATCTGGGTCATGAAGCTCTTTTTTGTACAGTTCTTCTGTGTATTCTTGCCATCTCTTCTTAATATCTTCTGCTTCTGTTAGGTCCATACCATTTCTGTCCTTTATTGAGCCCATCTTTGCATGAAATGTTCCTTTGGTATCTCTGATTTTCTTGAAGAGATCCCTAGTCTTTCCCATTCTGTTGTTTTCCTCTATTTCTTTGCATTGATCGCTGAAGAAGGCTTTCTTATCTCTTCTTGCTATTCTTTGGAACTCTGCATTCAGATGTTTATATCTTTCCTTTTCTCCTTTGCTTTTCACTTCTCTTCTTTTCACAGCTATTTGTAAGGTCTCCCCAGACAGCCATTTTGCTTTTTTGCATTTCTTTTCCATGGGGATGGTTTTGATCCCTGTCTCCTGTACAAATCTCACGAACCTCAGTCCATAGTTCATCAGGCACTCTATCTATCAGATCTAGGCCCTTAATTCTATTTCTCACTTCCACTGTATAATCATAAGGGATTTGATTTAGGTCACACCTGAATGGTATAGTGGTTTCCCCTACTTTCTTCAATTTAAGTCTGAATTTGGCAATAAGGACCACAGTCAGCTCCTGGTCTTGTTTTTGCTGACTGTATAGAGCTTCTCCATCTTTGGCTGCAAAGAATATAATCAATCTGATTTCAGTGTTGACTATCTGGTTATGTCCATGTATAGTAAAACTTGATAAAATATTCTAGAAAAATCTCAAATTACCTAGAATGCTTACTTATATAAAACAATCTGTAGGCCAAGTTTATTATTAAAAATATTACTCATCCTTATTTCCACCTTAAATACTAATTATTGAGAATATTATTTTTTCTAATTAGCTACTGGAATGCATTTTCCCCATTAATTTGATAGCCAAAATGTTTGACCAGCTGGAAAATATTAAAAACCACCACATGCATTCATTGTGACTGCTAGAAAACACCTCTGAGGAGGAAGGGGGGGCGGGGAGAAACATTGTGTTTCCAATTAGCGACTTGTAGCTAAAAATATGAACCAGAGTTATACTGCAAAAAAAAAAAGGAAAAAAAAATGTGGTCTAAACAACTAACAACAACCTACAAAACAATTACAGAAAAGAAAAATCTGGGATCAAGACTTTTTGATGAAGCACAGAAGTCCAAATCAGCAATGTCTCACATCTTGAGGAGTTTTCCCTTAGAACATAGAAAGAACAAAGAACATACCCTTTGAAATGTAGTGGCAGTGTCTGGGATTCCAGCTTTTTCAGAAGCAAGGTCATTTTCTGACCTAGCTACCATAGCATAATCACTTTCTTTAAAGCATAAAAAGAAAAGCATTTAATATACTGCTTTTTGTTGTTTTCAAGAGTGAATTATACATATCCAACTGGCAGGAGAGTCAGCCTCATCATTTTAATAATTCACATTTAAAACATATCATTGAAAAATGTTTATAGCTTAGAAAAGTGAAGTGGGAGGGACCTACTGTTTTACATCTTCATTCAAAATCATCATCTAAGTATCACAAACTAGTGAAATTCCACTTTTGCTAGCTGATTCCTATTTACCCTGAGCTGTTTATTTGCAAAATTAGCATAACTGTCCTGTCTCACAAAAATTGTCCTATCTTACAGAACTGCAGGATAGTCAGAAGAGATAAAGAAAATAAAAATACTTTGAAAATTAATGTCCAACATTAATCATTACCATTCTTTGTATGTTTAACAACATGCAGGACTATAATACTTCTTTCTTATTGGGAAGACATTCAATCCTGGGGGGGGGGGGGGAAGTTGGTAACAAGAAATAGATATGATTGCAGGATAACTGGCAACACTTCCGAAGGCTTCACTGTTAACACAATATTTACTGAATACAGAATGTACCCAAGTTACAAAGGTCCTATAAATCTAAACCACCATCTTTGCCTCAGTCCCCTCCATTTCTTCCCTTCACTCTTATAGGAACCAGTGTTTACAGGAATGGGAAGTGCGAGTGAAGATCTCAGAGAAACCAGGAAGTTCAAAAGTACTGCTAGAAGAAATTGTGAAAGGAAGTGGAAAACCAAAGAGCATCCCTATTTCCACCTAGGATAGGTGATGCTTTTGAACTGTGGTGTTGGAGAAGACTCTTGAGAGTCCCTTGGACTGCAAGGAGAACAAACCAGTCGATCCTAAGGAAATCAGTCCTGAATATTCATTGGAAGGACTGATGCTGAAGCTCCAATACTTTGGCCGCCTGATACGAAGAGCCACCTCATTGGAAAAGACCCTGATGCTGGGAAAGAATGAGGGCAGGAGGAGAAGGGGATGACAAAGGATGAGATGGTTGGATGCCATCACCGACTCGATGGACATGAGTTTGAACAAGCTCTGGGAGATGGTGAAGGACAGGGAAGCCTGGCATTCTGCAGTCCATGGGGTCACAAAGAGTCAGACACAAATGAGCGACTGAACAACAACAACACATCAACTGCAGACATCTCTCTACCCAGGAAAATAAGGCAAAGGTTAAAAGTTAACAAACAGGAGCTTTGACCTGGGATAAAATAGGTATAGCAAAGTTCACTTAAAGGAAAAAAGACTGATCTCAGTACCTAGCTTTAATCTCTAAAGCCAATCCAATAAAGATAAAATGCCAATTGCATAATACTGACAAACCCACTCACTTTCACTCACAAAGGTACTAGTTTTATCAAGCTACCTATTCCTTCTGCTCACCTATTTTCCACTAATCCAATGCTCCACTCTACCTGTGACACTAACCAATCCCACTTACCAATGCATCTCCTATATCCAATTTAACCAATCTTTCCCTTATTCATCCCCAAAGACCCACCCATTCATTATATTTCATCCACCACTGTTTCTTCTCACTTGTTAAGGAAGAATAAATTATTACACCAGGGAATCTCTGTACTAATGACCTTGAGGTAAGCTAGGAAGGAGAAAGCTGGAGGTGAATGGGGTGGATCTGGGGCTGAGAAGAAATGTTCAAACCACCTGTCATTTGGGTAGATAAGCATATTTTAAAAGAGTGATTTTTTTTTTTAAAAAACCACACAAATTGTTAATAGTACTGCTAATAACTAGAACCCTAACAACAGACTGGTTCCAAATAGGAAAAGGAGTACGACAAGGCTGTATATTGTCACCCTGCTTATTTAACTTCTATGCAGAGTACATCATGAGAAATGCTGGGATGGAAGAAAAACAAGCTGGAATCAAGACTGCTGGGAGAAATATCAATAACCTCAGATATGCAGATGACACCACCCTTATGGCAGAAAGTGAAGAGGAACTAAAAAGCCTCTTGATGAAAATGAAAGAGGAGAGTGAAAAAGTTGGTTTAAAGCTCAACATTCAGAAAATGAAGATCATGGCATCTGGTCCCATCACTTCATGGGAAATAGATGGGGAAACAGTGGAAACAGTGTCAGACTTTATATTTTTGGGCTCCAAAATCACTGCAGATGGTGACTGCAGCCATGAAATTAAAAGACGCTTACTCCTTGGAAGGAAAGTTATGACCAACCTAGATAGCATATTCAAAAGCAGAGATATCACTTTGCCAACAAAGGTTCATCTAGTCAAGGCTATGGTTTTTCCTGTGGTCATGTATGGATGTGAGAGTTGGACTGTGAAGAACGCTGAGTGCCGAAGAATTGAAGCTTTTGAACTGTGGTGTTGGAGAAGACTCTTGAGAGTCCCTTGGACTGCAAGGAGATCCAACCAGTCCATTCTAAAGGAGGTCAGTCCTGGGTGTTCTTTGGAAGGAATGATGCTAAAGCTGAAAATCCAATACTTTGGCCACCTCATGCAAAGAGTTGACTCACTGGAAAAGACTCTGATGCTGGGTGGGATTGAGGGCAGGAGGAGAAGGGGACAACAGAGGATGAGATGGCTGGATGGCATCACTGACTTGATGGACATGAGTTTGGGTGGACTCCGGGAGTTGGTGATGGACAGGGAGGCCTGGCGTGCTGTGATTCATGGGTTTGCAAAGAGTTGGACACGACTGAGCGACTGAACTGAACTGAATAACTAGAAAAATAATTTCCTCAGTCTCCCAATTTAAACAAAGACGTTCAAAAACATATTTAAAAGAGGACTATGGATATTAAGTTCATCCATGGCTAGTCTTTGCAGTTCAAGATTGATGCCAGAAAGAACACTTTTACCTCTTCTCTTGAGCCTACTTAGTAACCAGGATGCCTGCTTCTGAGAAAATGGGTTTGAATACAGCTCTACATTCTATTTATTGGTTCTCTAAAGAGTTTGACCTGTGGTTCATAAGAATGCTCACGGTTCAATGAGTTTTTACTGGAACAGTCTATTACAATTAGTAGTGGTCAAGTACATTTTATACAGGTATGGCTTCCTCTGTATAGGCTGGATACTGGAAAACATTAAAGTTTCCTGTCAGTACTTTCCAAAATTTTTATGGTTCATCCTAGGCCTTAAAAAAAATTCTTATCCTCCCCCCTGCCTTTATTTTAAAAATTTTAGGGATTAGGGTCCTGTGGATAAAGTAAAACCTTTTCTGCTCTGTAGCCTATTTGTGCAATTAAAATAAAGTTCTCCTTGGGGCATCATCAGAATTTAGTAACCAGAGCTTTGAATAGGATAAACTAATCTTAAAATGCTTTAAACTCTTAAACCATTCAAATGATTTAAAAATAAAAATTCAAGCCAGGAAATTTTAATTTAATCATTTCACAAACTCACAAGCTTACTACATAATATTCTAATTTAGAAAGATAAACATTTCTTGAAAAGTACACAAAATATCTTAAGAGAAATTTTACTGATTTTTAAAAACACATTACTTCAAAACCAATATTGTAAAGTTAAAAAATAAATAAAATAAAATAAACAAGAAAAGGAAAAAATACATTACTTATGTTATTGTTATATATTGAAACACATACCAAAATTGGCTAAAGCATTAAAAGATTAACCACCTCAGTTAAACTCAAAGATTAATTAGGCATATTTAGAAAGATTAATCAGGCATATATTTATTACTACACCATATAATATTAACAAGCATGAGCACCAAAAACAAACATTAACACAAACATTATATAAACTACTATATGAACTATCAGTTTATATATCCTAAATATTTTTTCAACATTCTTATTTTTAGCAAGACAAACACATTTGTAACTTAACTATTTTAGTTATTTGAATTCTGAGATTTTTATGAGATTTTAAAAAATAGAACATAATAAAGACCCGTACAACTATTTAATCTTTATGTTTCTTTTCCCATTTATCAAAGGCTGCAAAAGAAAGATAAACTTTCCTATTAAACTTCTGAACTGTTTTCCCAAATTAGAATGAAAAGTCCAAACATTCTTTCTGCTATCTACAGAAATAATTTTTGGTAGAAGCCAGATTATTTATTTGTGAGCTGATGAATCAAGGTACTTTTAAGTCACTTCAGCTAGCTCGTGATGACATAGGGTCTAAAATCATATTTGTATATATTTCTTAAATGGTAACTCAATCTTGAAATTTATTCTAGCTGATATGACCCATGGATGGCCATTGGATGCCAGTGATGTAATGCATTCAATCTTCAAGACAATGACTAACAATGGAACTGATAAAATTAGCATGAGAGAAATATTACCTAAACATGTTCCTGTTAAATTCTGTATGTTTAAAATGTTTGGAGACAAAAAGGTTTTGTGAACTTAAAACCAATTGACCCTAATGGAATGCCAAGCTGAAACTGTCAGACAGCTGCAGCTGGTAATAAAATGCTAAGATCTGAAGGGCTTTAGCAGAACCTGATTATATGGTAATCCTAGTATCTGAGCAGGCAAAAGAGCTAGAAAAATAACTGATAGGCTGGTTGCTATAGTAACCAAGATAAATTTGTATAGGACTGGGGAAAAACATTGGGGTTGCCATTAGGTATGAGGCCCACATTATGTCTTATGCAGTTTTTCCACAATTTTGAATCACGAGATGACAGACTAATACAAAGGCTGCTCAGTCTGAAATAAGAGAACAGATAAGATTCCACTCTGAAGAGTAAGGAAAGCACCCAATTAAAGGTTTAGCTTGTTAGCAGAAGAATATCTGACAGCAAGGGTGGAACAAACCTTGTGAAAGTTTGTAGAAATTGCTTAGCTATGGGTAGAAAACAAAAATGTAGGTTAATTAGCAATTCAAGTTAAATATCAGTAGGGCATCATAAAGTACCTACAATTTTTATTACTTTTAATTAATTCTTATAGACTATTAATCTCTCACAGAAAGGGTTGTTTAATTCACTGTATAGATGTGTATCTAAAACAATACGAAATACTGTGATTCGTCTGATCTCAGTTATCCATGTCCCAGTAAGCAGTCTGAGAACCTGGTCTCTCTCTCTTGGCTTCAGGGGCTACCTTCACCACCTACTCCATCACCACCACCACCCTGTCCTCCACCTACATACCCCAGGAAGTAATTACCAGAATTGCAGGCAGAGTTTGAGGAGGAAACAAACAGCATCTTCAAGGTTCTTGCCTGGCAAATTCACCTGACTTTGTCAAAATCTAAACAATGAACTGAAAAGAACACAAGGACTGTCATGTACTGTGAAGGTTATGCAGGTCTCAAATAACAACAATTAGAAGTTACTTTTTTTCTGTAGGACCATCACTGAACTGTCAACATGCTAAAACTATCTAGGTTTTTAACATTTTTAAAGATCAAATTTTATCTACCCTACTTTTTGAAGTAGGTTACCCCAAGAACAAAATAAAGTTTTCAGTTTTAAGAGTTTGTACAGATTCAAATTGAGTCCCCAAACTGCAGTACTGCTTCGGACTGTCCTACTTCCATGAGTCACCAAACTGACAGTTGGAGGCCACTAAATTTAGAGCTTGAATTTACTAATTAATATGCAAAAGGTCCCCTCCCAGCTCTACATGATGTTACATGGTGTGATAAAAAAGCATATGTAAATATATTTCTATCAATCCACAAAGCCAATGGCAATCAAATATAATCCATAATTCATCTATACCCATGAACAGCCATTTTTAATAAGGTTGTTAAATAACAGCTTATTTTTAATAGGGCTCTTAAATAACCCATATCACGCAAATAATTTTTAATTGAAATGCATCAATTTTCAATTCAGAGAGAAATGTTTCTGATGTCCAAGTGAAAAACAGTTTTCAACAAAGGCAGTTAGGCAACTTTTTATTTTTTAGACCAAACAACTCTTTGGGACAGTTTGATCTCAGTTCTTATGACTTAAAAATCAAGATTTGGGTTATTACTCCAATCTAAAATAATAGACTGCAATTGACACTAAACTAACAAAACAAATAACCATCCCTGTTCTTATATTAGCTGTTTTGTCACCGTTTTTTCATCCAGACTTGGAGAAAATTAGTGGGCAAAAGTGAGGATCCTAGAACATTCCATGTCCTCTGACAGCAAGACATAAAAGAAACAGAATCATGGTAGATGTAGTTGACTATCTCGGGAGTCCTGCTAACAGAGTATGTGCCAGAAACCTACAGCAGGGATAACTGCCAATACTTTCGTTCCTTCTACAGACAAGGCATCATGGTATAAATGAGGAATCAGGAGACTTGGGTTCTAGTTCTGAGTTTGCCGCTAATCAGCAATGTGTCACTTCCCCTCTCTGAGCATAGTTTCTCTTTCAGTTAAATGGAAGGGCTGGGCCAAATGATCTTCTGTCCCTTCCTACTCTAAAAATCTTACCATTTCTTCCAATAAAAAAAATGAAGAATGCTCAAAACATCACGTTTGTTTTTACAACATGTTCTCAGTGCCAGCCTTTAGTATGTGTATGCATAATCCACACAAAATAGCACAAACATTCATTTCACATATAATTTACCCAGTAAATATCTAGTTTCAAATCTACAGGTCTTAAATCATGTACCAAATACCATCAAGTCTGTTAAAACTCTCCTCAAATTAAAGATGAGGAAATGAAATGACTCATAGTCCAGGGCTTTTTTGTACTATACCAAACTTCCTCCTCCCTTTCCTGCTTTATCAAAAGATAGCATGATAGCAGAATATAATTCTAGATAGTGAAACTGATCTGGATTCAAGTCCTAACTTTGCCATTAGTTTGCTGTGTCACCTTGGACAAGTCACTTTCCTTTCTCAGGGCTTTGGCTTTCACATTTTACATGAAGGAGTTAAACTAGATGTCCCTTCCAGTTGTAACATGCTATGATCTTATAACAGCCCTATCTGACAAAACAAAATACACATTCTTGAAAGAGAAAGTGGGTATTTCTAGCCAAGAGAACTGAAGTTTGGGCTACTAGTTTTAAATATATGCATCAGTTCAACTTAGCAAGTTGGTCCTAAAGCATTTGACTCAAGTATCTCTTGGAGGAAATTACCTTGAATACACACACACACACACACACACACCCCAGTATGGGGTAGCTATGATGTACTAGAAAAAAATACTGGAGGAGGAGTCCAAAGAACTGGTTTCAAATCCCAGCTGTCACTTACAAGCTGTGTCCCCTAGGCCAATTTATTAACCTCTCTGAGCCTAAGGTTCTTCATTAAAATGGAGAAAAGAATAAGGAAATCTGACCTAAAATATCAATCAAAATAAATCATTGTAACTGTGATGTACACTGCAAAGCTGGACAAGTGGAGATGATCTCCCACTGTGGAAAAGTAGCTGCATTCAAATCAAGTCTTCCTATAAAAAACTGGACTGATTTTTTAACTTTATTAACTCTGAATTAAGAGTAGAACAACAAAGCTGAAGACACCATTGGAAGGGGAAAAGAAGAAAGAAATCAGCTTTAGGAAATGGATTGTTTATCTGGATTCTGCTAATTAACAAAACATGAGATAACTCTCAACAGCCTACTCAGTTTACTACAATCTGGTGAAATGTTCTGTGTACTCTAGAACATGCAATGCAAGGAACATTTCTTAAAGTGCCCAAACCGGGTCGGTTAACCTCTTAGAGTGCATATGGTGTAAATCTCTGAGTGTGTCTCAAGGGAGAGAAGATACTTCTAATAACCAGTATCTGATGATACCATATGTTTTCACAAATCAAGATTTCTCACTCATTTCTAGGTTGTTAGTTACCCAGCCAAGTTTCCTCACAGTACCTTATGCAAATAACAAAAACTGTCACAAAGGACAGAGGAAATGTTAATAATGCCAACCTTGTGCAGTCCTCTCAGTACTGCTAGTTCTTTTCAGATTAAATTCTCCAGTAGAGTTGAATTTCCTTCGAAATCCCCTCAGTAATGCAGGATGGAGCCTTGAAATTCATAGACTGACAGTAGTTTTACCCACAGAGCTCAACATCCTCAATATTTGGGCAGGTTAGAGTTAAATTCAGAAGGCTGGGTCCTAAGAGATGTTTTTACTTTTCACCTAGCATATCAAAGGATCAAAATGCTTGAGAAGTTTATTATTCCAGGAGGGAAGAAGTGACTAGCAATTCTATCAAAATGACTCATTCAGTTTAGATAAGTTAAATAACTCCAAGTTGTGCATACTTCCTCCCAAAGTAAGCACCCTGTGAAGTTAAATTTGCTAATTACAAGCAAGGAAGGAGAAGGGAATGAACACTGGAGTTCTTTCTGCCAGGTACTGGATTACTAGGCAGTTTACACAGGTCCTGATGTAGCCGTTATTCAAAATTAAATGTTACATTCATTGAAAAGAAACAATACTCATACAGCTCTAAATTTATTAAATCATATGATTACTTTAAGGGGAATACCAGGAAGACAAAATTTAATTTCAGAGGACTCCTATATACTTGGAAATCCAAGTGAATTTTCTATCCTCTACCATCTAGCTGTGAATTTGTTCCATATATTGAACTTAAAGGAGATTCAATGCCATCTCAAGTTTGGCCATTGCCATCTTCAAATCCCATACTAGTGATTTGAAGGTTGGTGGAAACACACTCATTAACGACCTACCAACGTACATTTTCTCTGCTTTTGTTGCTGTAACTTTTGGGGTACATATTATATATAATACCTATTCAGTTTTAGAACGACTTCTAGAATGTACAGATAATAGTAATTTGCATTAAGGTATTTCTTCCACGGGTAAGCTTGCAAATTGAAGGCCAGCTGACTTTTGGAACCATATTAGTGACTTTTACAGTAACATGACAAATTTTACCCATTTTCAAGTTCTCATAGCACGCAAATGTATTTCACTGCCTCTAGTGCCACACAAGACCAGTAGAAGAGTTCGGTGAACTCGCTTTAAACATTATTCCAACTGGGAAGAGTCGGGAGTGGGTCAGTAGAAGTCCCAGGCAAAGCGAAGCCTTCCAACTACTGTAGTTCCTACTCAGAATCTCCCTACTAATCACCACTAAAACATTTTGCAGAATTAGATAAAGAGCACCAAGCTGTGGCTCTCCTTCCAACCACAGATTACTCAGCACTTGTTTGTATCGCTGTAGTCGGTTGTACACATTTCTGTACGGCAACTCTTTTAAGACCGCAGTCTCGCTAATGGTAAAGGACCTCGTCTTCGATTTCCTCTGCCTCATGGCAAGGTGGTATTTTAATAAAACACCGCGGATCTAGAGTACATCAGCTAGAGGACTTTCCTAAGTAAACACCCAGTCTTCCCCCTCCCCGCGCTCCGCTCCTTTTCTTTTTGTGCAACCAAAAGAGGACGGCAAATAGGGAGTAGAGACACCTCTGAATCGGATAGGTAAGTTAGCGGCAAAAGAAGAAAAAAACAACCGTCAGTGCAATTCCTGTTACCGCTCCTTTAATCTATGGCCCCCAAGGCCAAAACGGATGTTTCAAGGTAAGCTCTGAAACCCTCAAATACACATCTCCGGCTCTCGAGCTCGTAAACTGTCCCACCTCGCAGAAAGCTGGACAAGAGAAAGAGGCTCCGAGAGAAGCCCGGGGGCCGTTTACCAGGGCCAAGAGGGAGGTTTGCCCGAGGTGGGCGATTGCCCTCCCCGGAACTCACTCTGAAGTAGCCGAGGGAGACGGAGAGGGGCTGCGGCGGCGGGACCTGGAAGGGGTGTAGGGGGTACGGCACAGGGGAAGCCAGGAGACGGGGACGCCTGGCTTCTGGGCCAGGGCTCCGGTTACTTACCCGATAGGGTCGCCGCCCTCTAGGTGCACATCTTCAGGGGCATCAAAGAATTCCTCCGTGTCGCTTTCCGACGCCATTTATAGGACACACCCGCGGGTGAGGGGGCCGGCGCCGCCTGGAGGGAGGGTGACTCTCGTCTCCTCCTCGTCGTCCTCCACCCCGGCGAACCGTGGGGAGGTGGGTCCCGGAGAGGATGAGGAGGGAGCAGACGATCTGAAGAGAGGAGCTGGACAGGGGGCCGCCGGCAACTGCCAGACTGAGGCAATAACCAGCAGAGCGGCCGTCTGAGGAGGCGGCGGTGGATCCAGGGACTGTTGCTGCCGCCGCTCCCGGCGATAGGTGTGTGAAAAGAGCTAAAGAGGCGGTGGCTCTCCTCAGTGGGGGAGGGCGGGCGCGCGGACGACAGCAGCTCCAATATCTCCCGCAGCGGCAATTACAGCTGCTGGGAGAGCTAGTTGCCCGCAAAACACGGACGCGCACCTACCCTCGCGAGATTTCGGGAGGGGCCGGTGGGGCGTGGGCGGAGCGAAGAGGTGGCGGGGGCGGTTCCTGAGAGGCCGAGCTCAGATTTCTGGTACTCGAGAAGCCTATCAAAACGGCGCAAGCGCCGTTGAGGGCGTTGGGTGAGGGCCGGAAGTAGTGGGGAAGGGTGGGGATGAGTGTTCTGAGGGGAGGAGTCTAGAGCCTACGCCTGAGCGGGGCTGTCCCCCGACTTTGTGGGAGCGCGCCTGATGTAGGTGGGGTCCGGCAGAGTGTCCCATTCACTAACTCTGCAATTCTAAAGAGAGGCATTTTTAGACGGGTGATTTGGAGTCTGCTTTTTTTCTTATGAGGAAATGGTGTCGGGATAAGTTGGCATTGTGGTTTAAATTTTCGTCGATTTAATTTATCCAAGGCCAGATTCCCAAACCCTAGGGGGTAGGCGGGTCCACCTCCTCTAGCGTTATGGGGCATAACCTGTGCTATTTAGTACAAGATCTCTAATTGAGATCTCTAGATAGGATCCTGCCGGCCCGAGGGTGGGGTCCAGGAGAGAGTGGGGAGTGTGCCAGTTCAATGGAGTAATGATGGATTTGTTGCTGGAGCTGAGCCACTGTAGGGCCTCCGGTTACTTTCTCTTTACAGATACCTATTGTTGCCCAGACTTAACGGGAGAGAAATTTTTACATACTGGTCAAGATGTGCATCAGTCAAATGGTAAATATATTGAGCAGATTCCGTTGCAAGGCTAAGAGCTTGTAACTTAATTCTCATCCTCGACTGCCCAGTGTCCAGTGATGAAAATAGAAAGGTGCTTATAAAAGACCAAGATGTTCTTTGTTAACGCATCATTGACTATCAAAGTGATAATGCTGACTTTATATATAATCGGGAAGCACATTTATTTTTCCAGCTGCCGAGACAGGAGGGCACTCGGAGCTGTTTGCACTACAATTGTTGCTCAAGATGGCGGCAGAAAAGCAACTGGAACCGGGGGCATGGCCTCAGAGAGGCTGGAATGGGATTCTAGATTCCTACGTGGAAAGCAACCAGGAAAACATCTGGGGTTACCTGGCGAGTTTGTGTAAAACCGAATGCCATATACTATGTATTCTTTAACACCCTAGGGAGTTGAGGGAAAACGCTGCATAATCAAATAGGGTAATATTTCTTGCACCAAACCTTATGATTATTCATAAGGGGTAGATAAACACCAGTAAGTAGCCACCTTCAGTTCAAGTCAGCTACTACTGTCAGTTAAGTTTAGGTTAGACTAAACTGACTGTCAAATAAGTCACTAAAAATAGAAAACAAAAATGTTTGGCTTCCAGAGCTTTTGGTATTTAAGAAGTGCACATAAGGGATTTGTGGACCCAATTATTAGCTTTTATGTGTTTTAAACATGCTAATTTTCTAGGTTTAAAAATATATCTCAAAGTACAAACTTTATTTTGTTGCTCACTATAAAGGGCTTTCCCAGGATGGTAAAGAACCCGCCTGCCAATGCAGGAGACCCAGAGTTCAATCCCTGAGTCAGGAAGATCCCTTGGAAGAGGGCATGGCAACCCACTCCAGTATTATTGCCTGGAGAATCCCATGGACAGAGGAGCCTTGTGGGCTACAGTCCATAGGGCTGCACAGAGTTGGACATGACTGAAGCAACTTAGCATACAATCAGGAAAGATACGCTTTTTTCCTTTATGGATTATGGAAAGATATAAGTAAATAAACTACCTGAATTTATTTTCTTCCTAGCTATGCAGCCCCAGCTATGTAATAGTTAATTTACATTTGCCTTAAAAATTAAAACTTGATGTCATGTTCTGTTCTAGGTGCTGAGCATGATTCAAAGATGAAGACAATTTACTTCCTGTTTCCCAGGAGCTCACAATCTAGCAATGGAGGAAAACACAGTCTCCTAAATTGGTGTTTTTCCCATTATTTCATACCATCTCTCTTGGACCTTTTAAGGTACCTTAAACATTATGTTTAGAAAAAGCTGAAATGAAATAGGAATGATAATCCAATAACATTTTTAGAGCTGTTCAAGTTATCTATTTAAATGCTTTTATCAATTTTATGAGAAAGTGAATTTCTGGAAACGTCAAAACACATGTGTACCACCTATGATCATTTTTAAAGATGTCAAAAGATGTATTTGTTTTGTCTTAAACATCTGTTCTTGAGTTTTAAGGCAGCAGATTTTAGGCTTAGTCCAAGGCTGTGGTTTTAAAGCTTTTCTCCTTATTAGAAATGAAACTCTTTAATCAAACCTGATTTCATACAAAGGTCCACATATCATAAAAATAAAAACTATTATAGTTGAAGCAGGGATAATTCAGGTTCCTGCCTGCTTGGCCTTCCTTGACTCTCAAGAGACTGCTGCAAGGCTCCATTAAAAAAAAAAAAAGTGAAAACTATTGGTCCAAAGCAGGCGTTGGTGAATTATGGTACCCGAACTCTGGACAAATCTGTCCTGCTGTCTGTTTTTGTAAAGAAGGTTTTATTGGAACATAACCAGCCGTACTTGTTTATATATTGTTTATGTCTGCTTTCAGAGCGGAGTTGAGTGGCTCATTTCCAAGGACTATAAAAACTACACAGTTCTAAGGCTGATGGGTTTAAGGAAACTTTTTATGTTTCCTTATCTGCATAGCATAAACCCCGCTTAGGGATTTCAAGTGCTAAAGTCACAGCCAGTGTATGAAATAACTTGTCTATGGTGTGGAATACTGGCTCTCGCCTCTTGTCAAGAATAATACAAAATGGCAGTATCTTTGGGGCCAGTTTTGCTCCAACCCCAAGAGTAATCACCTAGAACATCAGTGATAAAACTGTAATGCATGTAGGCCTTTGCATAAACAAGAGCTAAAGTGATAACCCAGGGAAAAACTTTTTTATGTACAAGGTTAGGTGATTTGAGCTATAATATTTACATGAAAAGATTTAATATTGCAACCACCATGAGAGTTTTTATGGATTTTAAAGTAGCAGAATCCATGGGAAAAATCATTCTGAAAATGGCCAAAACTTGTCAAGGCCAAGATTAAATTCTGTAATCATCAACTTTCAATCATCTGTTTGAAAAGTCAGTTGTGTTACAGATTATAATAATAAAACTTAAAAAATCTTTTGACTTTGAATTTTTATGCCTTTTTCAGGTCCATTCTACCTTCTTTTTTAAACGTCTTTATTGAATTTGTTACAATATTGCTTCTGTTTTATGTTTTTTGACTGTGAAGCATGTGGAATCTTAGCTCCCCAAACAGGTATTGAACCCACACCCCCTGCATTGACAGGTGAAGTCTTAACGCCACTGGACCACCAAGGAAGTCCCCACCTTCTTAATGATGGTTTATGTTAATATTAAAATCAGTTTTCGATCTCTGAGCACACAAGAACTGAAAGTAGAGAAAGAGTCTAGAAATGTGTCAAGAGACACAGAGAAGCCAGCCTGGAATTTAAAATGTGTTACTGATGTGTAATGAAATATTTTTTAGCCATATATTACTATTCAGGACCCTGGAAGAAAGCTAACTGGAATTATGTTAAACCAAAAAAGGGAATTTATTCACTTACATAGTTAAGTACAGACTGCTCTAACACTTGTCTGTTCCTTTGTGACTAATGTATTAGAGGACAATTTAAGTATAAGATGAATTTTGCATTTTCTTATGGGCAGTTTTGTCAGCCAGAAACATTAGGTGAAAACAGAAAACTAAACCCAGATGAATCAAGTTGCAGAGGAGTACATAAAATACACATAGACCTCAGCCATCTACCAGTTGCCTCACTTCTTTGTATGTTTTCAGTTGCCTCACTTCTGTGTATGTTTTGAGTCATACCCATCCACATCTAGTGTTGCAGCTTTTCACCTGATTTCAGATAACTGTCCATCTGTCACCTCACAGTAACTCATAACTTGCAACCCTTCTGATACCAATTTCCACAAGCAAGCTTCAGGTCTTTTTCAAACTAAAGCACCATGTTTATTGTAGTATTTTTGTATTTTGTAACCAGTTAGCATGTAAAACTGTGCTACCATTTTCATTAAGTTCATACCTTTTTTGTGTATGTGTCAGTGACAAAGTTTTAAAATCTTGTACTCCTAGTCCCATTTCCCCCATAAGCCCTGTGATTTTTACTGAACAACTTTGCATAGTGCAGTAATTTTGGGGAAAGCCTATGTTGTATTATAGCAACACTGACTGTAGTCCAGATGAAGTAGCTTCAGGCATAGTGGGATCCAGAGTCTAAGAGATCTCAAAACTTTCTCTTTCATCTTTGCTTATCTTTGCTTCTTTTGTGCTTAGACTTCAATTTTCCTATCACAGACAGATTCCTTTTTGTTGTCAGCAAAGCTGACTGTAGGCAATTGGTTTATACTGTCTTAATAATTCTCAGTCCTAAAGGAAGTAAGACTCTCTCTCTCCTAGTGTTGATATATTAAATCTCAGGGTCTATGTTGATTGGTCTTAGGAAACCCCTGTAGCTAAGGGAAAAGAGACTCTGAATTTTCAGGCATGGGTCAACTGATTCCCTGCCACACACCATGGAGGGAGAGACTACTCTAATCATCTTTCTTACTAGGACCACGTGGAGTATGCAATGGATGTTTTTTCCAAGAAAGGGTTACTAGCAGACAAGAACAATGTGCTAACCGCCAGTCGTTAAGGGGTAAGTCTCTATATTCATTGACGTGACAGGAGCTGATAATGTGTTAAATGAAAACAGATGTTATGAAATAATTGCATGAAGAATAATTCCATTTATGAAAATTATTTATCTATGTATCTATATGTGTATATAAGCGAAGAGAGTTCTGGAAGAGTGTTCCCAAATGATTAATGGTGATTGTCTTTGGTTGTTGATTAAAATAATAATGAAATTTATGGTTATTTGTACCTTTATAAAATGACTCAGTTTTCTACAATGAATATGTGTTACTGTGTAAACGAGGGGAAAATATTAAAAGAAAATATATAACCAATTATGTACAAGGTAGACTTACACATGAAATGAAAATCTGAGATTCATTTCCAATATAAGGTATTACATGTGTCACACTTAGCTTCTGGAACAGTTTAATAAGTGCCACTAAGAAAATGAACTTGGAAAAAATACCCACAAAGAAAATCTTGGAATGTAATTATTCTACTGATAAAAATTCATGTTTTCTACACTGCAGGCCTGACAAACAAAGAGAATGGTAATGATAATTTCTAAAGCAACTGTGAAATGATGCACTGATGTGGAGCTTCTAGAAGCAAAGTATAATGTTAGAGGTTCACTTCTAAATAATATGGACTAAGAATAATTTTGTTTTTCAAAACGGTAAGTAGTAATATATGACCTAATCTAAATTGAGAGAAACTAAGACATATGAACTTTATGCTTCAAAAATTCACTCCAGGTCAAAATCTGAAGAAGAGATCTTTTATTTTTCTTTCGTGGAAGAAAAAGAGTATATACATTCATACATATATATGTATTTTTTAATTGGTGAAATAATCTGCTGGCAAACATTTACATAGAAGTATCAGTCAGGCTACTGTGCGCATGTGTGTGTATGTGCATATACAGTTTAATTGAGTTTACTATCTTATAGCAAATGAGCCATGTTAATGAGAGAAGTGTCTGAAATAGTAATATTGCTCCAAAAATTAAAGCAACTGGTTGATATTTCTTTTTTTCCCATTTTTATGGTATTTATCTAAATAGAAACATCCCAACATTGGGGTTTATGGTAGGCAGAATTTTAAGCTAGACCTCCAAGACTGCCTCGCTCCGTCTATACACACGTCTTCTCCCAGTTATTTAAATCAGTGCTAATCCATCTGCTGTTGTGATGGGATTGTGCAGATGTAATTAAAGTTCCAAATCAGTTGACTTTAAGATAGAGGGATGATACTTGTGAATCTGACCTAATCACATGAGCCCCTTGAAAGCAGAGTTTTCTCTAACTAGTGGGAAAAGAAAGTCAGAGAAATACTCTCTGGCAGGCTTGGGAAGAAAGCAAACATCTAGGAAAAAAAAAGAAAGAAAGCGAACATCATACTGTGTGCTGACTTTGGGGGCCAAGACATGTGAAATGTGGCCTCTAGGAATCAAGAGTAGCTCCCTGCTGCTAGTAAGGAAATGGGGACCTCAGTCCTCTGGCTGCAGGGGTATGAATTCTGCTGATAACCTGAATGGGGTGGGAAGAGGACCTCAAACTCCATATGAGAAAGCAGCCTAGCTGACACCTTGACTTCAGCCATGCTTGACCCTGAGCGGAGAGCCTAGCCACACTGTACCCAGACTTCTGATTTACAGAACTATGAGCTAACAAATGTGTCTTTTTTTTTAGGCCATTCAGTTTGTGGTGATTTGTTATGAAACAGTAGAAAACTACTCCAGGGATAAATATCCTTATCTTCCCTCTGCTGGTTGAGAACCACGAATATAGGTAGGTCCTGGAAAAACAAGTGTAACACATCAGCAGGTGCTGTTTGCTCTCTGAAGTCCTTGAATGCACTTGGGAATAAATGTCACCCTGGAAATGAACATTATGGTATGATGTAACAGAAGAAAAAACAGTGAGTTCAGAAAAAAGAAAAAGCTGTAACATGAATTTAAAATATGAAAGAAGTATCTTGCTTCACATACACTCACACACACAGTACACCTAAAATTCAACCCCGTTTGTAAATATTCTCTAGAACCTCAGCAATCTTGCTGCCCATGTGATGTTAGGGACTGTCTGGTTCCCTTTCTTCTGTAGTCTTTAACCACTGAGTGAACCTGCTTGCTTTTAGAATTTAACCTTAGTTTCAATGTTAATCTTACTATTGACCTTCCAGTATTTTTATCTGGCTTTACTGTGGTTGCTTGATTATTCATTCATTCAACAGAGGGCTTGATATGTGCTAGGCATTGTATTATTAGTAGGTTAGCAGTGGTATAGTTTAGTCCTTCTGTGATGAGCTTTTCATCTCTGTCACCTACACTTGAACTCTGACACATGTAACCCAGATGATCTGGGAATTGAGCTTCTAGTGGTCATTTCTCAGTCCCTGAATAATTAAATCCCTAGCTTTTCATTTATGGCTTTTGCCTGTGTTCCTCATCTTTGAAGCCTAAACTTCTGGTTACCAGCCTTCTCCAGCCTGCCTTGACCACAATCTTCCAATATTCCCTAGCTAGTGCTAAGTTCGGAGAAGGCAATGGCAAGCCACTCCAGTACTCTTGCCTAGAAAATCCCATGGACGGAGGAGCCTGGTAGGCTACAGTCCATGGGGTCACTATAAGTCGGACACGACTGAGCGACTTCACTTTCACTTTTCACTTTCACACAATGGAGAAGGAAATGGCAACCGACTCCAGTGTTCTTGCCTGGAGAATCCCCTATGGAATCGCACAGAGTCGGACACGACTGAAATGACTTAGCAGCAGCAGCAGCAGTGCTAAGTTATGGGCTTGAAATCTTTTTGCCAGATCTGTTTTCCTACTTCAGTCATCCTATCCACCTGGGTCACATTGGCTGGCCGTTCTGGTTGGTCAATATCTCTTCAATCTTTAGACCCAGCCTGTCCATATACTTCTTTAAGTTGAGAAATAGTGGACATAATTTTAGGTTTTCAAAAGTTCAGCAAAGTTTTATAACTATAATGGTCATTTTGTCAAAAGTAGGCAATTTGTTTAAAAACTAATCATGGAGCTGATCTCAGTCTTGGACAAAAGTCTGAAAGTCATGATGTAAGTAGAGGGATGGGGGATGAAAAGGAAATAATCATTTGTTCTATACCAGTGATCTGGCTGGCATTTTACATGTTATCTCAGTGATTCAATTCTCTAACCTTTCCCCACTGTGCTGTTTTTTAAAAAAATTTTTATAGGAAGGGACCTGAAGCATGGTAGCAGGGTCAGAATTTGAACTTAGATGTACCTGGCCCTCAAATTTATGCTTTTCCTAGTATTCTGCATCAAAATGCAAACTTTTCTCTTTTTTTCTTTTGGAGATTGCAGAATGGTCACGCTAGGACAGGATTAACAGAGCTCACCTACCACTTTAGGCTCTGAAGGAAAGATCTGCGTTGACTATACGTAATCTTACTTCTGGTATTCTGAAAGATAAACCATTAGGCTTATTCAAGCAACTGTACTCAATTGTCTTTGCTCCTTTTGAAGGTGACATGAATGGACACTCTAATTGTGGTCTATCCAGGATTGTCATGTGGGCAAATGAAGGGTTGATATTAGCCTAGTAAGTTTAGTAGAGTGAGCAAGTTCATTAAGGGTGGCCTGAATGTAAAGACTTGTATATTTCACTAACTTTGGAAAATGCTTAGCCATTCTCTCTTTCTTATTATTTTTAATATTTCCTTATACGACTTCCATTAGATGCTTGTTGATCCTTTATATGTTGATAAAGACATATATCCTCCATACGTCTTTACCTGTCTTTCATATTTTCCCTTGTGTATGCTGCTGCTGCTGCTAAGTCGCTTCAGTCGTGTCCGACTCTGTGCGACCCCATAGACGGCAGCCCACTAGGCTCCTCTGTCCCTGGGATTCTCCAGGCAAGAACACTGGAGTGGGTTGCCATTTCCTTCTCCAATGCATGAAAGTGAAAAGTGAAAGTGAAGTTGCTCGGTCATGCCCGACTCTTAGTGACCCCATGGACTGGAGCCTACCAGGCTCCTCCGTCCATGGGATTTTCCAGGCAAGAGTACTGGAGTGGGGTGCCATCGCCTTCTCCTCCCTTGTGTATATTATGATATTTATTTGTGAACATGTGTTCCTTGGAACTTTTTCTTTGGACACTGAGACCTGGGTTTAAAGTGAATTCTTCTAGAGGAGAGTTGCATTTGCTTCTACTAGTCACCCAGGAATATTGCCAATCCACAACTGTTTTAAGCTAAATTTCTCGTATGAGATGTTTTGGCCATAGATTTCTGGACCCATATGATTTATGGACCCAGAGCTGCCTGGGATTATGATGTCTGAGGGGAATTTCTCTCTCTTTGTCTCTTATACCCAGAGCCAAAACCAGCGCAAGCACCTATCTCTACTATCTGCCTCTGGGTGGTAATTTTGCCCCCATTCATCCATTAAGAGCATCACCCTTTGGGAGTCTGACTATAAGCAGAGAAGGAAAGGGATGGTGTATGCCTGATCTAACTGCTAACCTTGCTTGCCTCCCAGGATTTGTCTTCTTTGTCCCTTGCACCTGCCTGGCCCTTTAAAACTACTAGGAACCAGTAGTGATCCAAAGGTAGATGCCATCTTCAGAGCTTCCTTTTTTATTCTGAATCAGCGGTGACATATCCTTACTGGCTGTTATTTTCCCACTATCTCAACCATCAGCCCTGAATTTAAAAGAATATATTCTATCTATCATACCTGTCTATCATTATCTGTCTATATATCTGTCTACTTATTTTAAGATGTGCTAAACTAGAGGTACTTCTTTGGCCATCTCTTTTGGCATATTACCTCAATTCAATTCTGTTCTACAGAAAGATGTTTGGATAGGTAGATTAAGATCTGTACAGTTATCATGGAGGCAGTCTTCCAGGCAAAAAGTAAAACTGATGATACAGAAGCTCTTCTTCTAGGTTTATATCAATTAGGCCATTGCTTAGTTGTGGTGGATGTGTTTTTACCAGATTTATCATATCTTCAAAAAAACAAAGAAGTTTGAGGCCTGGATCAGGTAATGTGATATAATTACTTCTACCAGCAGCAGATCCTAAAGCAGACACTTTCTGGACTAGAGAATTGCAGAACGTAGATCAAAAACTGGGTAGGAGGTGAGACTCCTTTTTTTCCAGAAGAGCGTAAGGATAGCTAGTCTGCCCAGGAAGTGTGGAGATTCAATTTATTTGAAACTGAGCTACTTTCTTACTGAGGAGCCATAACCTTTGTCTAAGAAGGGGTCAGTCATTTCTTTGATTGGAATCTAAGTCTTCCTCTTTTGGGTATACATTGGTTAGTGAACAGCTATTCAATGTCCATCATTTTGGTTGAGGGATGAATGTCAGTGAGGCTACTAACAGAAACCCATTTCCTCTGGTCATGCACCATATGTGGGAAACTCAGAGTCTAAGTCATATTTCATACCACCCTGGGAAAGACTGCTGCTGCTGCTGCTTAGTCGCTTCAGTCATGTCCGACTCTGTGCGACCCCGTAGACGGCAGCCCACCAGGCTCCTGCGTCCATGGGATTCTCCAGGCAAGAGCACTGGAGTGGGTTGCCATTTCCTTCTCCAATGCATTAAAATGAAAAGTGAAAGTGAAGTCGCTCAGTCGTGTCCGACTCTTAGCGACCCCACGGACTGCACCCTACCAGGCTCCTGCGTCCATGGGATTCTCCAGGCAAGAGTATTGGAGTGGGGTGCCATTGCCTTCTCCAGGGAAAGACTCTAGATCCCATCAATTTCTGAGGATGCCCATTGTAAATCCAAAAGTCATTCTGTGGGCCAAAGGATAGAAGGGAAGAAGTGATTAAGTAGTAATGAGCCACCCGAGGACTAAGAGTTGGGATGGTCATGGAGGGTGTTTATGGTGTTATAAAGGAAGAGTTTCATAGTGAGAAAAATAGGAGAATTTGTTTTCAGCTTAGATTCAAAACCGTAAGTGGCTTTTCCAGCAAAATGTATTGAAAGTGCATCTCCTATTGTCCTACCTTGAAAAAGACTGATTTAAAAAAATAAGAGACTCCTACTATTCCAGAGAATATAGATGCAGAATGCTGTTTAGCCCAGTAATTCTCAACCTGAATTTACTATCCTGTCCACAAAAATGAGTCTTGTCAAAAGCTCAGCCACCTTGGATAGAGGGCACACATCAGTTGATTTTCATATATCCCCTTGCCTCCCCACTGCCTCTCTTTTGGAACAATCAGATTAGACATTAATGAAAGTATTGCAAAATCTGGGACTTCACTGATGGCTCAGAGGTAAAGAATCTGCCTGCAATGCAGGAGATGCAGGTTCAATCCCTGGGTCGGGAAGATCCTTCAGAGGTGGAAATGGCAACTCACTCCAGGATTCTTTCCTGGAAAAAATCCCATGGGCAGAGGAGTTCATGGTGTTGCAGAGAGTAGGACATGACTGACTGACTAAACACACACACATTGCCAATTCCAGTTAACTAATACACTAGGTAGTCAGCTGTTCACAGAACACATTGGAAGGATGTAAAGCTTAACATAGAAATCGTTTAATTTTCCATACTTAGAGCAAGTACACATGATTCTTAAGAAGCACCCTGAAGCTAGAATTGGATCTCCCAGGTCAGTCAGCATCGGAAAGTAACTTGGCAGATAGACAGTGATCCTTGGATCCTTGAAGGAAAATGTATACAATTCCTTAGAAAGGAGAATATGGAGATTGTTATCAAAACCTGCCATAGACCCTTATAGTTTGTTTTATCTAAATATATGTAGTAAATAAACAAGCAGAGTGTATGTGTGTGTATTATGTATGAATGAGTAGGTATATGGTTCTTGTTAGAGTTCAGTTCAGCTTCAGTTATTCTCAACAGATATTTTTGCTGTCTTCATAAAGCCCCAAGATAAAGAACTCTACATACTGTTATAGGTATATAACCTGATGACCATGGTCAAGATCGTAACACCTAGAGTAAAGAAAGCTGGAAATTCCCTGTGGTCCAGTGGTTAGGACTCTCTGTTTTGCACTGCCATTGGCATGGGTTCAATACCTGGTTAGGGAACTAAGATTCTGCAAGCTGTGTGGCGTGGCCAAAATAAAATATATAAATAAAGTAAGTAAGGAAAGTTGTGTAAGCAACATGTCTTACTGCAATGGTTTTCAAACTATATACTCTTCTAGGGAGCTGTTTAAAATATAGATCCTGGAACTTCATCCTGGGCCTATTGAATTCTGATTTCTGGGAAGCCCCTGAAATTAGCATTTTAAGAAGCTTCCCTCAAGTGACTGTGATGCAGGTAGTCCTTAGATAACACCTTAAACAAGATCTAGTTGAGGAAGTGTCACATTATATTTGCATATTTGGTCATCAGACTGAGGATTCTAGCCATAAACACTCAGAGACATCTATAGGAAAAAAATGCCTTCCTTCTTCAAAGTGACTGTGAAATTGACGAAGGAGGTCTAAAAGTGGGACTATTAAAGAAAGTATAAATGTAAGAATCTTAAGTATATGTAAATATTTAGTGGCAATTAGTGTGTGTAGGGCGGTACTTTTTTTAAAACAAAACTATTTTTGGCTGCGTTGGTTCTTCAGTGGGGTGCACAAGCTTCTCTTTCTAGTTGTGGCCCTAGAGTACATGGGCTCAGTAGTGGCTATGCTCAGGCTTAGTTGCCCTCTGTCATGTGGGATCTTAGTTCCCTGACCAGGGATGGAACCTGTGTCCCCTACATTGCAAGGTGGATTCTCAACCACTGGACCACCAGAGAAATCCCCTGGGAAGTACTTTTGAAGATGTGTATTGTTCAAGCCTGAATGAGGGAAAGATTGAACTACAGGAAGGTAAGGACATGGAACCTCACGTAGTGGGTGGGTAATACCTAGGGGTAAACTTGTGAAAAACAAATCCAAAATCCAAAAGTGTATTTTTTGGAAAGAAAGAGAAGAGACGCAAAGTGTAGGATGGCCAGAGTCAAAAAGAAGCTCAAGAGCACTGGGTACAGAATATATGATGAATGCCAGAAAGTACAGCAGCCGGGGAGAATCTGAAGAGAAGCAATAGACAGAAATGGCAGACCACTCAGGATGCTCTAGTCCTGGGGACAGGACCAGGAACAGTGTGGGAGCAGGACTTCTGTCACAAGCCGGGAGGAAGAGATAGAAAGAGGACATCCTGGGAGCAGCCAGAGGGAAGCTAACCAAGTGGGTGATGAGAAGTGGTCAGGAAGTTAATGCTGTTTCAAGCTGAAGTCAAAAGTCATGTGTGTTGAAGGCCAGATAACAAAGGACTTTAACTCCTTAAAGACCAAAAAGGAAATTAAAGCTTATATTGTAATCTGGGTCTGGAAGGTGGAAGTAGGAAAAATTAATTAGAAAAACTAAACTTTGTGGTCAGGGTCTAGGGACTGTTGTCACTCCCCTGTTTTATAGGAAGTATTAGCAGTGTTCTTACCTGGAGAATCCCAGGGACAGCAGAGCCTGGTGGGCTGCCATCTATGAAGTCACACAGAGTCGGACATGACTGAAGCGACTTAGCAGCAGCAGCAGCAGTGAATGCTGGAAAGACCTACTTAGTGGTTCAACCTGTGCAAAGTTGAGCAACACTTTGTGAAAAAGTGTTAGTCGCTCAGTCATGTCCGACTCTTTGAGACCCCATGGACTATAGTCCACCAGGCTCCTCTCTCCATGATATTTCCCAGGCAAGAATATTGGAGTGAGTTGCCATTTCCTTCTCCAGGGGATCTTTCTGACACAGGGATCAAACCTGTGTCTCTTACCTCTGCATTGGCAGGTGGGTTCTTTACCATCTGAGCCATCAAGGAAGCCTGAGCAATACTTTGCCATCACCACAAATGTAAATAACTTTTCCTCAAATTTTCCTCTCAATGCTTTAAATTTACTTGTGTCTGAGATAGACCAAGAGAGTTGGTCAGTAGAGAAAGCCCATTATAGGAGGAGCCCATTATAGGCTGTCCAGATCCATTTCATCATATCTGCAACCCCAATAAGCTTTAAGTTAAAAAACAAGACGCTTACCCTTTAAGTCCTGAAAATAGGAAGAATATTTGCCATTTTTATTGTCAAACAGTCCTCCTTAGGGGCTTCCCAGGTGGCTCAGTGGTAAAGAAACTGCCTGCCAATGATGGAGATGTGGGAGACATCAATTCTTCAGTGCTCAGCTTTCTTTATGGTTCAACTCTCACATCCAAACATGACTACTGGAAAAACCATAGCTTTGACTAGATGGACTTTTGTTGGCAAAATAATGTCTCTGCTTTTTAATATGCTGTCTAGGTTGGTGATCGGAGAAGGCAGTGGCACCCCACTCCAGTACTCTTGCCTGGAAAATCTCATGGACGGAGGAGCCTGATAGGCTGCAGTCCATGGGGTCGCTAAGAGTTGGGCACAACTGAGCGACTTCCCTTTCACTTTTCACTTTCATGCATTGGAGAAGGAAATGGCAACCCACTCCAGTGTTCTTGCCTGGAGAATCCCAGGGACAGAGGAGCCTAGTGGGCTGCTGTCTATGGGATCGCACGGAGTCGGACACGACTGAAGTGACTTAGCAGCAGCGGCAGCAGGTTGGTGATAGCTTTTCTTTCAAGGAGCAAGCATCTTTTAATTTCGTGGGTGCAGTCACCATCTGCAGTGATTTTGGGGCCCAAGAAAATAAATCTGTCACTGTTTCCATTGTTTCCCCGTCTATTTGCCATGAAATGATGGGACCGGATGCCATGATCTTAGTTTTCTGAACGTTGAATTTTAAGCCAGCTTTTTCACTCTCCTCTTTCACTTTCATCAAAAGGCTCTTTAGTTCCTCTTCGCTTTCTGCTGTAAGAGTGGTATCATCTGCATATCTGAGGTTATTGATATTTCTCCCAGCAATCTTGCTTCCAGCTTGTGCTTCATCCAGCCCGGCATTTTGCATGATATACTCTGCATATAAGTTAAATAAGCACGGTGACAATATACAGCCTTGACGTACTCCTTCCCTGATTTGGAACCAGTCTGTTGTTCCATGTCCAGTTCTAACTGTTGCTTCTTAACCTGCATACAGATTTCTCAGGAGGCAGGTCAGGTGGTCTGATATTCCTGTTTCTTTAAGAATTTTCCACAGTTTGTTGTGATCCACACAGTCAAAGGCTTTAGCATAGTTAATGAAGCAGAAGTAGATGTTTTTCTGGAACTCTTTTGGTTTTTCTATGATCCAATGGATGTTGACAATTTGATCTCTGGTTTCTCTGCCTTTTCTAAATCCAGCTTGAACATCTGAAAATTCTCGGTTGAACATACTGCTGAAGCCTGGCTTGGAGAATTTTGAGCATAACTTTGCTAGTGTGTGAGGTGAGTGCAATTGTGTGGTAGTTTGAACATTCTTTGGCATTGCCTTTATTTGGGATTGGGATGAAAACTGACCTTTTCTAGTCCTGTGGCCACTGCTGAGTTTTCCAAATTTGCTGGCATATTGAGTGCCACACTTTTAAGGCATCATCTTTTAAGATTTGAAATAGCTCAACTGGAATTCCATCACCTCCACTAGCTTTGTTTGTAGTGATGCTTCCTAAGGCCCACTTGACTTCGCATTCCAGAATGGCTGGCTCTAGGTGAGTGATCACACCATCATGGTTATCTGGATGGTCATGAAGATCTTTTTTGTATAGTTCTTCTGTGTGTTCTTGCCACCTCTTCTTAATCTCTTCTGCTTCTATTAGGTCCTTACCTTTTCTGTCCTTTATTGTACCCATCTTTGCATGAATTATTCCCTTGGTATCTCTAATTTTCTTGAAGAGATCTCTAGTCTTTCCCATTCTATTTTTTCCTCTATTTTTTGCATTGATCACTTAGGAAGGCTTTCTATCTCTCCTTGCTAGTCTTTGAAATTCTGCATTCAGATGGGTATATCTTTCCTTCTCTCTTTTGCCTTTTGTTTCTCTTCTCAGCTATTTGTAAGGCCTCCTCAGACAACCATTTTGCCTTTTTGCATTTCTTTTTGTTGGAGATGGTCTTGGTCACTGCCTCCTGTACAATGTCACAAATGTCCTTCCATAGTTCTTCAGGTGCTCTATCAGATCTAATCCCTTGAATCTATTTGTCACTTGCACTGTATAATCATAAGGGATTTGATTTAGGTCATACCTGAAAGGTCTATTGGTTTTCCCGACTTTCTTCAATTTAAGTCTGAATTTTGCAATAAAGAGTTCATGATCTGAGCTACAATCAGCTCAACTCAGTTAGGCCTTCACATTTCCTCATGGGCCAGAAATCTCCAAATTGTGTTTAGGCACTCGTACCCAGGATGAAGTTCCAAGTTGTTTGGTGTCTTCTTTATTGTGGAAGGACAACAACAGATGTCCTCTATTTCCATGGTCTCTCAGCTCTCTCTCCTAATCACAGAAATATCTTCAAGTCTTGGTGTTGGGCTGGGTGAGCTGTCCTCAGGACTTTTTAGCTAAGCAGCTGTTGATAAGAATGTGATGGTGTAATGGAGGCATCTAGGGAAGCTGCTGTGGGGATAAATTGTCCTTGGTCATAGGATTGAGTCTATCTAAAAAAAGAAAATTTTAGGTGGCTTCATTGTACACTGTGTCGCCTACCAGGCCCTGGAATGCTGCTGCATGCCAGTAGTAAATGTATCCCCACAAAATAGGGCTAGCTGAAATTATAAATAGCTTCTAAAGAGACTTATTATTTCCTCTATAATGTTTTTTTTAATAATAAATTAGTTTAGGAAGCTAAAATTACGATAGGTATATCTTTGAGCAGATTGGTTGTTAGTGACAGTCATGTTCTTTTACACTATTGGTGACAATATTTAGTCTAAATCAGCAGTAAGATTTTTATGTTCTTTTTTGGGGGGGCGGGGAAGGGGGTGTTGTGTGGCATGCCAAATCTTAACTCCCCAATCAGGTATTAAACCTTTGCCCCCTGCAATGGAAGTAGAGTCTTAACTGCTGGACTGCCAGGGAAGCCCCAATTCCTATGTTCTTATAATGTAATACTTCCTCATATTTTTACAAAAGAGATTCATATGACACAAAAATATTAGTGGAAACTTGTGTTTTTATATCATTGGGAGGGTTTATTCACTTGTTCCTTCATTTCTTCTCCACAGGTACTAGGATTGTAAAATTGAATAAAACATAGCTTACTCCCTCAAAGACCTTAGAGTTTAGAAAGGAGGACAAATATACCTAAAACTGGTTGAAATACAGTGGAGTTTTAGAGATATGTGGTAGCAGTGGTTCTCAATCTCGGTACATGTCAGAATCACCAGACAAGCTTTGACAAATCCTGATGTCCAGGCAGTTCTAGAGTGACTGTCTTTCCCTGAAAAGAGAAGGAAACTCCATAGCTGAATTTTGAAAGATGAGTAGCTTACCAAGTTATAAAGAGGAGGAAGGACATGGTAGACAGGAAATACACACATGGGGGAACTTCAAGATTGTAGACATCAGATCTTAGCATGGCTAGAAAACATGCTGAGAAAGATGTGTTTGGAGAAGTAGGCAAAGAGATAGATCTTAAAGGGCCCTAAAGAGATATTTATACTTTATTATGTATGGAGCCGCTGAAGGGTTTTAAGCAGGGGACTGCCATGATCACGGTCAGCTTTGGGGTTTTGAAAGCTCATTCTGGTGGCAATGTTAAGGAAGGAGTAGACAACCCCAAACTGGGTCAGAGAGACCTGTTAGGAGGTTACTATACAAATCCAAATGAAAAATCCTATGGGTCTGGTCTAAGGCCATGGTAGTAGGGATAAAGTAGAAGAAATGGGGGCTTCCCTGGTTGCTCAGTGGTAAAGACATTGCCTGCAATGCAGGAGACTCAGGTTCAATCCCTGGGCTGGGAAGATCCCCTGGAGGAGGAAATGGCAACCCAGTCCAGTATTCTAGCCTGGGAAATCCCATGAACAGAGGATCCTGGCAGGCTACAGTCCATGGGATTGTGAAGAGTTGGACACAACTTATCAACTAAAACAAAAGAAAACAAACATAAGAAATGGTCGTGAGAAATATTTAGGAGGTAAATCAGTTTGGAGCTTGGAGGGGACACAGGGGAAAAGAAAGCATGGGATTGTGGAGTTTCTCGTTATGTGTCTGGGAGAATCCATCTCCCAGAATAATGGAAATAAAAATAAACAAATGGGACCTACTTAAACTCAAAAGCTTTTGCACAGTAAAGGAAACAATAAACAGAATAAAAAGGCAGCCTACAGATTGGAAGAAAATACTTGCAAACGATGTGACCTATAAGGGATTAGTCTCCAAAAGCTACAAACAGCTTATGATGCTTAACAGCATCAAAACAAACAACCCACTTAGAAAATGGGCAGAAGACCTGAATAGACATTTCTCCAAAGAGGACATACAGATGGCTAATAGGCACATGAAAAGATGTTCAATATCGCTAGTTATTAGAGACATGCAAATCAAACCTACAATGAGATATCATCTCACACCAGTCAGAATGGTCATCATCAAAAAACCCACACACAGTAAATGCTGGAGAGGATGTGAAGAGAAGGGAACCCTCCTATGTTGTCGGTGGGAATGTAAATCGGTACAGGGACTATGGAGAACAGTATGGAGGTTCTTGAAAAACCTAAAAATAGAGCTAACATATGACCCTGCGATCTCACTCTTGGGTATATATGCAGAGGAAAACATGCCCCCATATATACAAGCACCCCAGTGTTCATTGCAGCACTGTTTACAATGCATGCAAGAAACATAAATGTCCATCAACAGAGGAGTGGATAAAGAAGACATGGTACATATATACAATGGAATATTACTCAGCTATTAAAAAAAAGAAATAGTGCCATTTGTGGCAACATGGATGGACCTCGAGAGTGTCATACTAAGTGAAGTTAAGTCAGAGAAATATCTATGACATCCCTTATATGTGAATCTAAAAGAAATGATACAAATGAACTTACTTACAAAATAGAAACAGACTCACAGACTTAGAAAACTAACTTAAGGTTACCAGGGGGAAGGGATAGTTAGGGACTTTGGGAAGGTCATGTACACACTCAGTTCAGTTCAGTTCAGTCAGTCAGTCGTGTCTGACTCTTTGAGACCCCATGAATCCCAGCACGCCAAGCCTCCCTGTCCATCACCAACTCCCTGAGTTCACCCAAACTCATGTGCATCAAGTCCGTGATGCCATCCAGCCATCCCATCTTCTGTTGTCCCCTTCTCCCCCTGCCCCCAATCCCCCCCAGCATCAGAGTCGTTTCCAGTGAGTCAACTCTTTGCATGAAGTGGCCAAAGTATTGGAGTTTCAGCTTCAGCATCAGTCTTTCCAACGAACACCCAGGGCTGATCTCCTTCAGAATGGACTGGTTGGATCTCCTTGGAGTCCAAGGGACTTGCAAGAGTCTTCTCCAACACCACAGTTCAAAAGCATCAATTCTTCAGCGCTCAGCTTTCTTCACAGTCCAACTCTCACATCCATACATGACCACTGGAAAAATCATACCCTTGACTAGACGGACCTTTGTTGACAAAGTAATGTCTGTGCTTTTTAATAGGCTATCTAGGTTGGTCATAACTTTCCTTCCAAGGGTTAAGCATCTTTTAATTTCATGGCTGCAGTCACCATCTGCAGTGATTTTGGAGCCCCCAAAAATAGAGTCTGACACTGTTTCCCCATCTACTACCCATGAACTGATGGGACCAGATGCCATGATCTTCGTTTTCTGAATGTTGAACTTTAAGCCAACTTTTTCACTCTCTTCTTTCACTTTCATCAAGAGGCTTTTTAGTTCCTCTTCACTTTCTGCCATAAGGGTGGTGTCATCTGCATATCTGAGGTTATTGATATTTCTCCCGGCAATCTTGATTCCAGCTTGTGCTTCTTCCAGCCCAGTGTTTCTCATGATGTACTCTGCATGGAAGGAGGTTCGTGACATTGTACAGGAGACAGGGATCAAGACCATCCCCATGGAAAAGAAATGTACACACTGCTATATTTAAAATGGATAACCAACAAGGACTGACTGTATAGCACATGGAACTCTGCTCAGTGTTATGTGCCAGCCTGGATGGGAGGAGGGTTTGGGAGAGAATGGATACAGGTATATATATGGCTGAGTCCCTTTGCTATTTACCTGAAACTACCACAACGTTGTTAATTGGTTATATGCCAACACAAAATAAAAAGTTTAAAGTTTGGGGAAAAAAAAAGAAAAACATCATGGACAGGAACAGAAGTCAGAGTGGAAGTCAGTTTGAGGAGGCATGTGTTTGATTCTAGTGTTGAGTTGAATGTGAGGTGGTGAATAATCATGAAGAAATTGCAAGGCTTCACTTAAATACATAGGACTGGACATTTGAAAAGTGGTCAGAGCAAGTGATAGAAAGCTTAGATTCGTACTCATCGAAATGATAGGAACTGTGGGAGTAAATGGATTCTCTGAATTTTGACAGTTTTGTTTCTTCCTTCTTTCTTCCTTACCTTACCTGATGGCCCTCTAGTGACAACAAGCACACACGATACTGGATGCTTGGGGCTGGTGCACTGGGACGACCCAGAGGGAGGGTAGGGGAGGGAGGAGGGAGGAGGGCTCAGGATGGGGAACATGTGCATACCTGTGGCAGATTCATGTTGATATATGGCAAAACCAATACAATATTGTAAAGTTAAAAAATAAAATAAAAATAAGAAACAAAAAGTGCCTCAACTCAGTTAATGTTATCATGAAATGTATCTTCAGAACCCTGATTTGGTCAAAATATTATTGTATTACTATTTCAATATGAATGTAAGGCAGCACATCTATGCAGCAGGGGCCTCAGGCACCTCAGATTGAGCCTAAAGATGTCATTCGTTGTAATTCTGGGAGATTCAAGAGGATTTGAAATTGACCTCCCAGGAATCTAATTTCTATGAGGACTCAAGGAGGCTCCTGTCAAAAGACTTTATTCCAAAACAGTGGATATCACATCAGAATCACCTAGGGAGCTTAAAAAAACATCCCTTTGCCTACGATGCATCTCAGACCAATTAATCAGAACCTCTGAGGATGGAGCCTGACCAGGCATCAAACTTCCTCAGGTGATTCTTTGCACAGCCAAGATTGAGAACTGTAGCTCTAGAGGATGCGAGCATAGAGATACACAGGATTGAGTCAAGGATACTGACAAATGAAGCAGGGGAAGAGGGGTTCTGGGTACAACATGTTTCTATCAATCAAATTGCCCCTGGATTTAGCCCCCAGGGAGTTATACCCATGGCTGTCCCTGGATTGCCATACTTGAGACTAGGTCTAAAGAGCTGCAAAAGAGTAAAAGCTAAAATAACAGTGCCCTCTAAAACTCAGTAGGATAGTAAGAGCACAAGGGGTTACCAGCTTTGACAGCAACACTGGCAGTATTGGTTGTGGTGATGCATTCAGCACAATTTTATTGAAAGCTATATTATGTGCTAGGTACTAGTCTAGGTGCTAAGGATACAGTGGCAAACAGGACTGACAAGGTCCTTTCTCTCTTGGATCATGGATTCTCATAGTTTTTTGGTGGAAATGAGCTAAAAAAAAAAACAGTGTCAGATATTGAGAAATAGACTAACAAAAGAGGGTGCAGAATATTAAATGGAGTAATATGATAGAGGATGAGTGGGCATTTGTATTGATAGGTCAGGAAGGTTGCTCTCTGCAGAGGAGACATTTAAGGTAAAGTATGAATAACAAGGAGGAGGCAGCCACATAAAATGCAGGGGGATGAATATTCTAGGCACAGAGAACAGCAAGTTCTCTTGACTTGAAGGCTTTCAAGAAGCTTGGCATGTTTGAGGAACAGAAAGGAAGCCAGTTTTCAAAAAAATTGATTATTTTTTGACTGTGGTGTTTTCGTTGCTGTACATGGACTTTCTCTAGTTGCAGTGCTCGGGTTTCTCATTGTGGTGGCTTCTCTTGTTGCAGAGCACAGGCTCTAGGGTGCATGGGTTTCAGTAGTTGCAGCACACGGGCTCAGTAGTTACGGCTTTAGAGCACAGGCTCAATAGTTGCGGGCTCAGTTGCTCTGTGGCATGTGGGATCTTCCTGGACTGGGGATCGAAACTATGTCCCTTGCATTGTAAAGTGGATTCTTAACCACTGGACCACCATGGAAGCCCGGGAGGCTGGTTTGATTGAGGAGAGAGAAGCACAAGATGAGGTTCTAGAGGTAGTCAGGGATCAGATGATGTCCAGTGCAGTGACTCATGGTTAAGAGTCTGAATTTTAATCTAAACGTGATGAAGAGTCACTGAATAGTTTTCAGCAGGGAAATGATAAGACCTAATTTATATTTTAAATGATCATTCTTATTACTGTAGTGGAAAATGGATCATATTGATGTAAGAATGGAAACAGAGTACTTAAGGTGTTTGCAATAGCACAAGTACGATGGTGGCTTGGGCCAGGGTGATAACAGTGGAAGGCATATTTGAGATGAGTTTTGGAGCTTGAATCTGTTGGACTTATTCATAAATAGGATGTGGGGGTGAGGGAAAGAGAGCTATCCAGGTGATGGTGATGGTGGCAGCAACATTAGCAGAGGCATTGTTGAAGGCAGTAGCTCTGTTGGCAGTGGTACCTTCAGTGTCTCTGACAAACAGCATTGGCACCTTCAGCTCAGGCATCAGCTTACGTGCCTTTCACAGGCATTGTTGAAATATTAGCCACTCTTGGTGGTGAAAGGAACGGAGACATCATTACTGGAGGAAAATGGCAGGCACCACATGGCAGCAAGCGGATTCGTTTACAGAGCATATGTGAGATAGCCTCTGGGGACTTAATGCCAGAAATATTTGGGAAAAATTTAAGAAGAGTTATTTTTAACTTCTGCAGAGCAGATGGGAGTGAAGTCAGAGATATACTATTTTGTGATTGTGCTTGTGAGCCCATATTACCCATAAGCTGATTTGACAAAAGTAATCTGGTTTATTTTAAGGGAAGTCCCAATCAAAGCTATACTAAATTAAACATTATCAAATATATTTTTTGTAAACAATTCCCCACCAACTATGCAAGCATTAGCATTTTTATATTATAGTTGTGCAAGAAATCTTCAGGTACATGCTGATAAAGATTCAAACAATACAGAAGTTAAATGTTATAATTGCTAATCTTTTTCCAGCTGCCACCCAGTTATATTACCCAACAAGAGGTGACCATAATGAACAGTTTAGTGGTTTCTTTCAAAATACTTTCTCTGCTTATATATATACACACATATGTATATGCTTTTTGATATACTTTTATATACCATATGTAAATTGTTAAAAAGCATATAAAAAAAAGAATATATAAGTAGACAAAAACATATAGACAAAGGCATATATATGATATTTTAATATGTTATTTATTTATATATATGTAAATACACTATATAGAGTTTTTGATAAATTAAATCATTGATCTGCATATCACTTTTTTGAAAATCTAACTATAAACCAGAGGCATTTTTCCATGTCAGTGAATCTTCTTTTTTCAACACATGCATATATTCCATTATATGATTCATTATGAGTATCTTGTGATATATTTAGTCTGTTTTCTATGGATGGAAATTTATTTTTATTTTTACATTTTTACTTTGTATACCTATGCGAGTGTGTCTGAAGACTAGGTCTCTAGAAGAGGGATTGCAGGGTTGAAAAATGCATTTAATATTTTGTTAGATGTATAACCAGATTGTCCTCTAAGAAGAATGTACATTCTCACCAATAGTATTTGAGAGGCTCTCTTCCTTACACCCTCACCAACACTGGATATCTATCATAAATCTTTTTTATCTTTGCCAAAAAAGTGGGTGACAATTGGCCTTTCATTATTGTTTAATTTGTTGTTTCTCCAATACTAGCAATATGAAATATTTTTCATCTGTTGAATATTTGCAGTTTTTTCTATGAGTTGTCTATTGACAACAGACAATTCTTTACTGTTTGCTGATGTGTTATTTGTGTTTTTCTCACTGATTTGTAGGGACCCTTCATATATATTAAGTATTAATCCTTTTCTTACGTAATAGGAAAACATCCTTCCTACTCTGTTACTTGTCTTTTAACTTTATGTTTCTTTTGTTGCACAGAAATTTAAAATTGTTTTGTGATCAAACCTATAAATCTTTTGAATTTGGGGTTTGGAGTCTTGCTAAGGAAGGCCCTCCCAATTGAAGATTATGTAAAAATATTCTACTGTATTTTATTTTACTACATAATTTTTCTTTTTGTGTTTTCTTTCTTTTTTTTCTATTTTATTATTAAGTATTTCAAACTATTAACTACATATTATATATATGATGATAATTATATATGTTACATTTTAAAATGCATAGGCATAACAATAAAATAAACCTCTTGAGAAACCTATATGCAGGTCAGGAAGCAACAGTTAGAACTGGACATGGAACAACAGACTGGTTCCAAATAGGAAAAGGAGTACATCAAGGCTGTATATTGTCACCCTGCTTATTTAACTTATATGCAGAGTACATCATGAGAAACGCTGGGCTGGAAGAAGCACAAGCTAGAATCAAGATTGCTGGGAAAAATATCAATAACCTCAGATATGCAGATGACACCACCCTTATGGCAGAAAGTGAAGAGGAACTAAAAAGCCTGTTGATGAAAGTGAAAAAGGAGAGTGAAAAAGTTGGCCTAAAGCTCAACATTCAGAAAATGAAGATCATGGGGTCTGGTCCCATCACTTCACGGGAAATAGATGGGGAAACAGTGGAAACAGTGTCAGACTTTATTTTGGGGGCTCCAAAATCACTGCAGATGGTGATTGCAGCCATGAAACTAAAAGATGCTTACTCCTTGGAAGGAAAGTTATGACCAACCTAGATAACCTATTAAAAAGCACAGACATTCCTTTGCCAACAAAGGTCCATCTAGTCAAGGCTATGGTTTTTCCAGTGGTCATGTATGGATGTGAGAGTTGGACTGTGAAGAAAGCTGAGCGCCGAAGAATTGATGCTTTTGAACTGTGGTGTTGGAGAAGACCAGTCCATTCTAAAGGAGATCAGTCCTGGGTGTTCCTTGAAAGGACTGATGCTAAAGCTGAAACTCCAGTACTTTGGCCACCTCATGCAAAGAGTTGACTCATTGGAAAAGACCCTGATGCTGAGAGGGATTGGGGGCAGGAGGAGAAGGGGACGACAGAGGATGAGATGGCTGGATGGCATCACTGACTCGATGGACGTGAGTCTGAGTGAACCCCGGGAGTTGGTGATGGACTGGGAGGCCTGGAGTGCTGCGATTCATGGGGTCGCAAAGAGTCGGACACGACTGACTGACTGAACTGAACTGAACTGAGATACATGTCATCTGACTTAAGAATAGAACATCATCAATACCTTAGAAGGCCCCCGTGTGGATCCTCCTCACTTGTGTCCCCTTCCCTCACCACCGGAGATAATCACTATCTTGCTTTTTGTTTTAAACATTTGTTTTTTTCCTTTGTATATTAAACACATATGTGTAATGAATTTTGTTTAATTTTGGAAAATTGAGTAGTAAGCACTAATCTTACTGTATTAAGAATGGGCAATGTTGTCATTATTAAATGAAGTCTTTCATAGGAAGTCTCTGGGGCATAGCCTGTCTTCAGCTTTCCTGAGAGTTTATAGGAATCCTTTCTAAGGGAATTCTTGGGCAAAATCTTATGTGAGTTTTGTTGTGTTACACAATAGTGTGCTGAAACTAGCTTGTACTGGCTGGTGATTACATTTTCAGGAAATTGGTCTTATGTTGGCAGCTTGAAATTGGCCCTAAGGAAAATATTTATATCATGAAAATTGACAGACTTTAAACTCAAGGCTTTTTCTTTTGATTAACAAATATTTTGGAGAGCCAGCAAACCACTTGTCCTAAGAAACACAGGACTCACAACAGAAAGGGTATTTGGCAATGATAGAATAGTATGGATCCGGTTTTGAACATTCTGCAGAAAGATGACCAGAGGGAATGGGCTGGCCTATATTTTTAAAACTCACCATGGCTAATCTTCAGTTCTCAGGGTCAAACCATTTAGATAATACTACAAAGCTACAGTATTCAAAAGAGTGTATTATTGGCACAAAAACAGACATAGATCAATGAAACAGAATAGAGAGCCCAGAAATAAACCCACACACCTACTGTCAATTAATCTTTAACAAATAAGGCAAGAATATACAATGGGGAAAACACAGTCTCTTCAGCAAATGGTGTTGGGGAATTTGGACAGCCACATGTAAACTAATGAAGTTAGAACACTCCCTCACACCATAAACAAAAATGAACTCAAAATGGCTTAAAGAATTCAATATAAGACATGACACCATAAAACTCCTAGAAGAATAGGCAAAACATTCTCTGGCATAAGTCATAGCAATATTTTCTTAGTATCCCAAGTCAATAGAAATAAAAGCAAAAATAAACAATGGGACCTAGTCAAACTTATAAGCTTTAACACAGTAAAAGAAACCATCAAAACCAACAAAAGGAAATGACAACCCATGGACTGGGAGAAAACACTTGCAAACAATGCAACCAACAAGGGGTTAATTTCCAAAATATACAAACAGCTCATACAACTCAATAACAGAAAACAGAACTACAATACCAGAAATCAAAGCTACAATGAGTTATCACCTCACACTGGTCAGAATGGCCATCATTAAAAAGTCTACAAATAATAAATGCTGAAGAGGGTGTGGAGAAAAGGGTGGGAATGTACACTGTTGGTGGGAACGTAAATAGGTACAGCCACTGTGGAGAACAGTATCAGTTCAGTTCAGTCGCTCAATTGTGTCTGACACTTTGCAACCCCATGGACTGCACCATGCCAGGCTTCCCTGTCCATCACCAACTCTGGAGCTTACTCAAACTCATGTCCATTGAGTTGGTGATGCCATCCAACCATCTCATCCTCTGTCGTTGCCTTCTCCTCCCACCTTCAATCTTTCCCAGCATCAGGGTCTTTTCAGATGGGTCAGTTCTTCATATCAGGTGGCCAAAGTATTGGAGTTTCAGCTTCAGCATCAGTCCTTCCAATGAATATTCAGGACTTATTTCCTTTAGGATGGACTGGTTGGATCTCCTTGCTGTCCAAGGGACTCTCAAGAGTCTTCTCTAACACCACAGTAAAAAAGTATGAATTCTTTGGCACTCAACGTTCTTTATGGTCCAACTCTCACATCCATACATGACTACTGGAAAAACCATAGCTTTAACTAGATGGACCTTTGTTGGCAAAGTAATGTCTCTGCTTTTTAATATGCTGTCTAGGTTGGTCATAACTTTTCTTCCAAGGAGTAAGTATCTTTTAATTTCATGGCTGCAGTCACCATCTGCAGTGATTTTGGAGCCCCCCAAAATAAAACCTGTCACTGTTTCCATTGTTTCCCTATCTATTTCCCATGAAGTGATGGGACCAGATGCCATGATCTTAGTTTTCTGAATGTTGAGTTTTAAGCCAGCTTTTTCACTCTCCTCTTTCACTTTCATCAGAAGGCTCTTTAGTTCCTCTTCGCTTTCTGCTGTAAGAGTGGTGTCATCTGCATATCTCAGGTTATTTGTATTTCTCCCCGGCAATCTTGATTTCAGCTTGTGCTTCATCCAGCCCAGCATTTTGCATGATGTACTCTGCATATAAGTTAAATAAGCACGGTGACAATATACAGCCTTGATGTACTCCTTTCCTGATTTGGAACCAGTCTGCTTTTCCATATCCAGTTCTAACTGTTGCTTCTTGACCTGCATACAGATTTCTCAGGAGGCAGGTCAGGTGGTCTGGTATTCCCATCCTTTGAAGAATTTTCCACAGTTTATTGTGATCCACACAGTCAAAGGCTTTGAAATAATCAATAAAGCAGATGTTTTTCTGGAACTCTTGCTTTTTTGATGATCCAGCGGATGTTGGCAATTTGATCTCTGGTTTCTCTGCCTTTTCTAAATCAAGCTTGAACATCTGGAAGTTCACGGTTCAGATACTGTTGAAGCCTGGCTTGGAGAATTGTGAGCATTACTTTCCTAGTGTGTGAGATGAGTGCAGTTGTGCAGTAGTTTGAACATTCTTTGGCATTGCCTTTCTTTGGGATTGGAATGAAAACTGACCTTTTCCAGTCCTGTGGACACTGCTGAGTTTTCCAAATTTGCTGGCATATCGAGTATAGCACTTTCACAGCATCATGTTTTAATATTTGAAATAGCTCAACTGGAATTCCACTAACTTTGTTCTTAGTGATGCTTCCTAAGGCCCACTTGACTTCGCATTCCAGAATGTCTGGCTCTAGGTGAGTGATCACACCATCGTGATTATCTAGGTCATGAAGATCTTTTTTGTATAGTTCTGTGTATTCTTGCCACCTCTTCTTAATCTTTTCTGCTTCTGTTAGGTCCTTACTGTTTCTGTCCTTTATTGTGCCCATCTTTGCTAAAATGTTCCCTTGGTATCTCTAATTTTGTTGAAGAGAAAATTCTTCAAGAGAGAAATTTTCTCAAAAGAGAAAATTCTTTTCTTTCCCATTCTATTGTTTCCCTCTATTTCTTTGCACTGGTCACTGAGGAGGGCTTTCTTATCTCTCCTTGCTGTTCTTTGGAACTCTGCATTCAGATGGGTCTATCTTTCTTCTCCTTTGCACCTTTTGCTTTGCTTCTTTTCACAGCTATTTGTAAGGCCTCCTCAGAAGACCATTTTGCCCTTTTGCATTTCTTTTCCTTGGGGATGATTCTGATCACTGCCTCCAGTACAATGTCACAAACCTCTGTCCATAGTTCTTCAGGTGCTCTGTCTATCAGATCTAATCCCTTGAATCTATTTGTCACTTTCACTGTATAATCATAATAGATTTGATTTAGGTCATACCTGAATGGTCTAGTGGTTTTCCTTACTTATGTCAGTTTAAGTCTGAATTTGGCAATAAGGAGTTCATGATCTGAGCCACAAGCAGCTCCTGGTCTTGTTTTTGATGACTGTATAGAGCTTCTCCCTCTTTGGCTGCAAATAATATAATCAATTTGATTTCGGTGTTGACCATCTGGTGATGTCCATGTGTAGAGTCTTCTCTTGTGTTGTTAGAAGAGGGTATTTGCTATGACCAGTGTGTTCCCTTGGCAAAACTCTATTAGCCTTTGCCCTGCTTCATTCCATACTCCAAGGCTAAATTTGCCTGTTACTCCAGGTGTTCCTTGACTTCCTACTTTTGCATTCCAGTCCCCTATAATGAAAAGGACATCTTTTTTTGCATGTTGGTTCTAGAAGCTCTTGTAGGTCTTCCTAGACCTGTTCAACTTCAGCTTCTTTAGCATTACTGGTTGGGACATAGACTTGGATTACTGTGATATTGAATGGTTTGCCTTGGAAATGAACATGGATCATTCTGTTGTTTTTGAGATTGAATCCAAGTACTTCATTTTGGACTCTTTTGTTGACCATGATGGCTACTCCATTTCTACTAAGGGATTCCTGCCCACAGTAGTAGATATGATGGCCATCTGAGTTAAATCCACCCATTCCAGTCCATTTTAGTTTGCTGATTCCTAAAATGTCAATGTTCACTCTTGCCATCTCCTGTTTGACCACTTCCAATTTGCCTTAATTCATGGACCTAATGTTCCAGGTTCCTATGCAATATTGCTCTTTACAGTATCAGACCTTGCTTCTATGACCAGTCACATCCACAAGTGGGTGTTGTGTTTGCTTTGGCTCTGTCTCTTCATTCTTTCTGGAGTTATTTCTCCACTGATCTCCAGTAGCATTTTGGGCACCTACCAACCTGGGGAGTCATCTTTCAGTGTCCTATCTTTTTGTCTTTTCATACTGTTCATGGGGTTCTCAAGGCAAGAATACTGAAGTGGTTTGCCATTCCCTTTTCCAGTGGACCATGTTTTGTCAGAACTCTCCACCATGACCCATCTGTCTTGGGTGGCCCTATACAGCATGGCTCATAGTTTCATTGAGTTAGACAAGGCTGTGGTCCATGTGATCAGGTTGGTTAGTTTCTCTGATAGTTTTCATTCTGTCTGCCCTCTATTGGAGAAGGATAAGAGGCTTATGGAAGCTTCCTGATGGGAGACACTGACTGAGGGGGAAACTGGGTCTTGTTCTGATGGTGGGGCCACACTCAGTAAATCTTTAATCCAATTTTCTGTTGATGGGTCGGGTTGTGTTCCCTCCCTGTATTTGACCTGAGGCCAAACTATGGTGGAGGTAATGGCGATAATGGTGACCCCCTTCAAAAGGTCCCATGCATGCTCTGCTGCACTCAGTGCCCCCAACCCTGAAGCAGGCCACCACCGACCCACGCTGCCACCAGAAACTCCTTGACACTCATGGGCAAGTCTGGGTCAGTCTCTTTGTGGGGTCACTGCTCCTTTCACCTGGGTCCTGGTGCACACAAGGTTCTGTTTGTGGCCTCCAAGACTCTGTTTCCCCAGTCGTATGAAAGTTCTGGTGGTTCTATGGTGGGATTAATGGTGACCCCCTCCAAGAGGGCTCATGCCATACCCAGGCCTACTGCACCCAGAGCCCCTGTTCCTGCAGCAGTCCACTGCTGACCTGTACCTCCACAGGAGATGCTCAACACAGTTCTGTCTCAGTCTCTGTGGGGTCTCTGGGTCCTGGTGCACACAAGGTTTGTTTGAGCCCTCTGAGCGTCTCTGGCAGGTATCAGGGCTTCCCTGATAGCGCAGTTGGTAAAGAATCTACCTGCAATGCAGAAGACCCTGGTTCGATTTCTGGGTCAGGAAGATCCGCTGAAGAAGGGATAGGCTACCCACTCCAGTATTTTTGGGCTTCCCTTGTGGCTCAGCTGGTAAAGAATCCACCTGCAGTGTGGGAGACCTGGGTTTGATCCCTGGGTTGGGAAGGTCCTCTGGAGAAGGGAAAGGCTACCCACTCCAGTATTCTGGCCTGGAGAATTCCATGGACTCTATAGCCCATGAGGTCTCAAAGAGTCAGAGAATAGTATGGAAATACCTTAAAAAACTAAAAGTAGGGCTATCATATGATGATCCAGCAATACTATTCCTCAGCATATATCTAGAGAAAATTAACTCAAAAAGATGCACCCCAATGTTCATAGCAGCACTATTTACAATAGCCAAAACATGGAAACAATGGATGTGTCTATCAACAGATGAATGGATAAAGATGTAGTATATCTATATATATACAATGAAGTATTAGTCATAAAAAGAATGAAATAGTGCCATTTGCAGCAACATGGATGGACCTTAGAGATTATCTTATGAAGTGAAGTAAGTCAGACAGAGACAAATATTATATGATATCACTTATATGTGGAATCTAAGAAATAGTACAAATGAACTTATTTATAAAACAGACTTTGAAAACAAACTTATTATTCCCAAAGGGAAATGGGGGGAGGGATAAATTGGGAGTATGAAATTAATAGAAGCACACTACCATATGTAAAATAGATAATCAACAAGGACTGACTGTATAGCACAGGGAACTATATTCAATATCTTGTAATAAACTATAATGGAAAGAATAAAAATGAATATATTTTGCATATATATGTATAATGGAGTTGCTTTGCTGTACACCTGAGACTAACACTATTATAAATCGCTATTATAAACGCTCTTATAAAGCAACTATACTTCAAAAAAAGAATAGGTCAAATCATAACATTTCTGTGTGCGCATACGTGTGTGTGTGTGTGTGTTGGGCATGGGAAGATGAGAATCTCAAGCATTATTTGAGATCTTACCTGTTTGAAATGTCTTTACCCTGTCACTTGATTTTTGGCTGAATATAGAATTTTAGTTTGGAAATAATGTTCCTTCAGAATTTTGAAGGCATTGTTCTATTGTCTTTAAATTGCCATGTTACATTGAGAGGTGATTCAGTGATAGTGATTACAGATTTAGGTTATGGCAGTGAAGTGGGCAGTTGAGGCACCTGGAGAAAAGCACCATTGAATGTGATGGAGATCAAGGAACTGATTGACTAGAGGGGGTTCAGTGATCATCCATGTGAATATCAAAGTCACCAAAACAACAGCAGTAGATTTGGAGAGCAAGATTAAGACTGATGGCAAAGTCATCAGTCTTGGGGCTAGATGACAGCAGCAAGGTGTGGAGCTGGTGATTTTTAAGGAGGAATGGATTAGAAATGGCTGTGAGAGTGGGGGCAACACAGAGGGCACTTTATCTCCAAGTCTAGTGGTGTGACTTGTGTAAAACAGGTACAGCCTCCACTTGAGAGGGCTGTAGGGAAAGCAGTGTGCTCAGGGGAGTGTGAGGTTTTAGTGAAAATAGGAGGGTGAATGGAACACTTAAGGAAAAGACTGAGCTTAAGACTGAGACAAATGGAGTTCCAGAGGAAACAGTAGAAGAATTAGGGAGGTTGTAAAAGATGGTGAGAGATTTGGTTATTTTAGAAGAGGAAGAGAGCTGTATGAGAAATAACATATAAATTATAATAAAGGAGAGGTTTGGATTGGTGTGATCGAAGGAAATAGGGTATGTCAGGCACACTGTACAATTACTGGATGTTGGGGTATGTACATGTAAAATTCTAATATAAACTTAAATATATAATTGACATTTTATAGATTTCAATGTAGAGCTTTAATAGTCAGTAACAATTTGCCTTCTGAAAAGCTTGCAGCAATTTATAATCACTGTCACCAGTAGGATTTAAGAGAGTCCACTTCTCCATACTTTCATCAGTGGCATTGCATGCATGCTAAGTTGCTTCAGTTGTGTCCGACTCTGTGCAACACTATGGACAGCAGCCCACCAGGCTCCTCTAGTCCACGGGATTCTCTAGGCAAGAATACTGGAGTGGGTTGCCATTTTCTTCTCCATCAGTGACATTGGATACGCATTAACAAGTGTTTGATTGTTTTCATTTTTGCCAACCAGAGTAAAAAGAAAAGATCTCATTGTTTTTTAAATTGCTTACTAGTGAGGCTGAATGTTTTGAAAATTTGTACTTCTTATCTTTGAATTGCCTGTTTATACCTATTTTTCAAATTTTTATTCTCCTATTGATTTTTTTGTAATTCTTTATCCTTTATGTATATTAATCCTTTAATTTGTTAGTGTATTTTATCCAAATAGTACTTATTAGTCTTTTATTAAAACACTTGATTTTTATTTATGCTGTCATTTGTTGCGCAATTTTATATTTATCTGCAGTCAGATCTATCATTTTTTCACTTTATAATTTCTGTGTTTTGTGAGTTGCTTTTCCTATTTCAGTATTGTCATGAGTCTTGTTTTTTCTTCTATATTTTCTTTTAGATCTTCAATCCATCTGGAATTTATTTTTTAATTTTTAAAAGGTTATTTATTTTTAATTGGAGGATAATTGCTTTACAATGTTGCATTGGTTTCTGCCATACAACAACATGAATCAGCCATAGGTATACATATGTCCTCTCTTTCTTGAATCTCCCTTCCACCTCCCACCCTGTCCCACCCCTGAAATTTATTTTTGTATGTGGTATAAGGTAGAGATTCTAATCCCCTCCCCACAAAGAATAGAAAACTGTACTAACCTTATTTACTGAATAATCATTTTCTTCTCCTCTGATTTGAAATTTCACTGTTATCACATACTAAACCCCAGATGTGCATAAATATGCTTTGAAACTGCATTCATCACTGTTCCTTTATATAAATTTTGCTTTCTTGTGAATCAAGTCCATTCTCATTATTCCTCTTTTTCAAAAATTTCTGGGATATGTTCTTCCAGAGGAATTTTGGAATTAACTCTTAACATTTCAAAAAAATTTCTTTAGGTTTTGATTAAAATTGCATTAGATTTATATATTAATTATAGGAAGAATTAGGTTTTGATTAAAATTGTGTTAGATTTATATATTAATTTTAGGAAGAATTGTTTTATTTAGACTACTTATTCTAAATAATACAAGTTCCTCCAGGAACTTAGTATACTTTTCCATTTTTAAAAATTTTCTTTTATGTACATCAGTGAAGTTTTATGATTTTCTTCATATAGATTTTACACATTTTTTTCTAAGTATTTTATAGTTTTGCTATTATTATGAATAGGTTTTTTAAATTGTATTTTTGATTAGTTCTTTCCATTATATTGAAAGCAGTTGATTTTATGTATTCATCTTTTATCCTGGTGTCTATAATTTTATTGACTTTTATTCTATCCCAGTTAGACCATCATTTCATCAGCAAATAATTTCAATATTTAGCACTCACTTCTTTTTCTTCTTCTTCTTTTTTGTTTTTTACTAAGACTAGTGTGGGGAAAGTGGATATCTTTTTCTTTTCACTTAATCCTGATAGCTTCAATGATAGATGAATGCTAAGTCTGCTCCTCTTGCAATTTAAATTCAGATTTGGGTTTGAAATGTTGGGTAGATGCTTCCTGAAACCTTAAACTCAGCATATCTAAAATTAAATAAAGTCCTAATTACCCACACTTGCCCAAACCTGTGCCTAGTATTCATTTCTTTTTTCTGTTATCCAGGTTTAAATTACTCCGTTATTGCAGTCATTCAGGTACAAAATCTTAATCATGCTTGATTTTCTCCTTCTGTCTTTCCTCTCTCCGACTATTTTGTTCAGAAAATTCTCTCAATTTGCTCTCTATCCATTGTTGTAACACACATCTCCTCCTCTCTATTCTTACTGTTATCTCCTTCCATCTAATTTACAAACTATTATTTAGGACCTTCAGTTTTTAAGTACAGTATCAGTTCAGTTCAGTCTCTCAGTCGTGTCTCTTTGTGACCCCATGAATTGCAGCATGCCAGGCCTCCCTGTCCATCACCAACTCCCAGAATTCACCCAAACTCATGTCCATCGAGTCGGTGATGCCATCCAGCCATCTCATCCTCTGTTATCACCTTCTCTTCCTGCCCCCAATCCCTCCCAGCATCAGGGTCTTTTCCAATGAGTCAACTCTTCGCATGAGGTGGCCAAAGTATTGGAGTTTCAGCTTTAGCATCAGTCCTTCCAAAGAACACCCAGGACTGATCTCCTTTAGAATGGACTGGTTGGATCTCCTTGCAGTCCAAGGGACTCTCAAGAGTATTCTGCAACACCACAGTTCAAAAGCACAGTATATAGAGGTGCAAAAGTAAATAACACAAAGTTCCTACTCTTGAGTTCACAAGAAATGGATGATGGTTCTTAAACTTAACTAACTATAATACAATGCAGTAGATGCTATGAGAACTTTTGATTGCTTTGTTGTTTAGTTGCTAAGTCATTTCCAACTCTTGCAACCCCATGGACTGTAGCCTGCCAGGCTCCTCTGTCCATGGGATTCTCCAGGCAAGAATACTGGAGTAGGTTGCCATTCCTTTCTCCAGGGGATATTCCCGACCCAGGAATCGAACCAGGGTCTCCTGCATTGCAGGCAGATTCTTTACCAACAGAACTAGGAGGGAAGTCTGGGCTTCCCTTGTGGCTCAGTTGGTAAAGAATCTGCTAGCAATGTGGGAGACTTGGGTTTGATCCCTGCGTTGGGAAGATCCCCTGGAGAAGGGAAAGGCTACCCACTCCAGTATTTTGGCCTAGAGAATTCCATGGACTGTATAGTCGATGGGGTCATAAAGAGTCAGACATGACTGAGCGACTATAAAAACTACACATATACTAACTACAGTAGCCCAGAGGAGGAAATTATTATTTCTGCTTTATGCTGAATCAGAAAGGGTTGGCATTTGAGCTGAATCCTGAAGAACAAGTATGAATTTTTTTTCAAGTGCAAAAGGAGAGGGAGAAGAGGCATTTCTGGTAGAGGAAATAGTATGAATATATGTTATATATTATTCAACAAGCATCTATTGAGTGTTGACTATGTGTCAAGCATTGTACTGGGTGTGTGGCTTTAAGAATCTCCTACTCTTGTAGGAGATACACAGATAATCACAATAAGAAATTATGGGGAATATAGGTTATTCATTTTTAGAACTGTCAGTTCACTCAATGAAGTTTTCCTTTTGGCCAAATAATTTGCATATAGAAGCAATATATACACAATACTGAACAGTCTTAGCCAAATTTGACAAATTTCTCAAAATGTACTTATGACTGGGTTTGGACCAGATTTTTTTCTTCCTCAAGGCATTACTTCATTTCTGGACTGGGGCAGGGGGATTGGTTTAGCAATGAAATGACAGGACTGAGTTTATTTATTTGTTTATTTAACCAGCAAGAATTTATTGAGGGCCTGTTGGGTACCACATATTGTTAAACCTTGGGGATACACAGAAAAGAGAGAGCCCTTCCCTAAGAGAGTGCTGCCATCAAATGGGTTCAGTGGCACACTAAAATATAATTAAAACACAGTGAATGAAAAATTGTAATACATTTCATATTCTGTATTATAGGAGGATGTATGAAAGGTGTTCAACCCAGTCTTTGGCCAGAAGCTACCAGGGAGCCAGGGAAGATTTCCTGGAGGTGATGACACTTGAACTGAGGTTAGTTTTAATAACTTTAAGGCAATACTGTGATGAACATTTAGTTGCATATATGTGTGTATATGAGTGTGTATGTTTGGACCCATTAAAATCATTTCTTTAGAATAAACTACTAGATGTATAATGGCTAGATTAAAGGATATGAACAAGAAATTGATACAAGAAATTTTAATAACTTAGGAGCATGTTGGTGTAGGGTAGGCAAGGCTAAAGGCAAAGGACAACAGGGATTTCAGTTGCTGGCATGTTGTAGCTGCAGCCAGGGACTAGGTAAAAGCCTGCCTTCTTCTTGAGAAGGTTTGTTGGTAGGGTTACTAGGGTGGAGGTGGAAAACTGGGGGAACTCCAGTGATTGGTTGATGCCCTTAATAATAGTTCAGGGGGGTTTCCACTCCAAGATAACTGATACTTTGTCCAGCATCCTGAAGATGTCTCAGCCAAAGAGAACTTATCCTTTGCACTTCTAAGTTTTTCAAATAAACATCTCTAGGTTGGCTGAAGAATGTTACTGTGACAGCTAAGATGCAGGGAGTTCTACAGACTAGTGATGCCCTGTGCTACTGAGACTCAAAGGACAGCCAGTGGCCAGGGGCCCAGCCTCAATAACCATGAGGACATCTTGGGAAGGAGAACGGAGTGAAACATTGAAAGTCTAGGCATTTACTCAAAGTAGATTATTTGAAATAGAAAAATATTATTTTTTAAACTTAACAAGTTACAGATATCTTTAATTGACAAATTTGTGTCTGTATGCCTCCTGTATCATCCAGAAGAATAAGGGTATTAAAGAAACTTTAGATATAAAAAAAATAAAGTGTCTACACATATTTGCTCAATATGAACTGTAAAGTATAAATTTCTTGTTCATATCCTTTAATCTAGCCATTATACACCTAGTAGTTTATTCTAAAGAAACGATTTTAATGGGTCCAAACATACACACTCATATACACACATATATGCAACTAAATGTTCATCACAGTATTGCCTTAAAAATTGAAAATTGGAAACAAGCTAAATGTTTCATCATCTGAGGAATGGTTATAGTATAATAAATCTACTTAGTGAGTATTAATAAGCCTTAGTTTAATAATTCTTCAGTCATTACAAAGAATAAGAGAAGTCAATGTGTATCGGGATGGGAAACACATTTGAATCATATTGTTAGGAGATAAAGTCAGGATGAAGAATATTATATATAGGATAATCTCACTTATATAAAAGTGTATAGTGATCAGGGGCTTCCCTGGTGGCTCAGTGGTACAGAATCTGCCTGCCAATTCAGGAGACACAAGAGATGTGGGCTCAATCCCTGGGTTGGGAAGATCCCCTGGAGAAGGGCATGACAACCCACTCCAGTATTCTTGCCAGGAGAACCCCATGGACAGCAGAGCCTGGCGGGCTACAGTCCATGGGGTTGCAAAAGAGTTGGACATGACTTAGCAACTAAACCACCACATATAGTGATCTATATTCTCATAGAAATATACCCATATTCTATAGGAAAATTAAAAAGATTTTATCACTAAACATAGAGTGTGATCCCTTATTTGTTTAAAGTGTATATAATATAAAACTCGTATGTGTGTATTTACACATACACACAGAAGAAGGTTTCCAAGTATTTACAGCAAATTGTTAGCAGTGATTATCTATGGATGGTGAGATTAAGTAAAAATTTCACTCTTATTTATACATTTCTCTATTTCCTGATGCTTTCCCCCAGTGAGCTAATATTATTTTTATAATTAGAAAAATTAACATGTTTATTTCCTTTTGAAAACAAAAATGTATATATTTAGTGACATAAACATATTTTTAATGTATTAATATAGTGCATGCATGCATGCTTAGTCACTCATTTGTGTCCCACTCCTTGTGACTCCATGGACTCTAGCCCACCAGGCTCCTCTGTTCATGGGATTCTCCAGGCAAGAATACTGGAGTGGGTTGCCATGCCCTTCTCCAGGGGATCTTCCCAACCCAAGGATCAAACCCAGGTCTTCTGCATTGCAGGCGGTGGATACTTTACCACCTGAGCCACCAGGGAATAAAAGAACAGATTACTAAAAAGTTGTGATTTAACATTTGTTCTTATAGAAATGTTATAAAAATGAATACATGTTCACATAAGTAGAATATATACCAAAATATCTAGAATGGTTATCTCCGGTTCTTGGGATTAGCAATGATTTTTATATATTTTTATTTTTGATTAATCTTTTTTTCATTAATCTATTTTCTTTTTTTTTAAATTTAAGTGTATTTATTTTAATTGGAGGCTAATTACTTTACAATATTGTATTGGTTTTGCCATACCTCAACATGAATCCACCACAGGTGTACCCGTGTTCCCCATCCTGAACCCCCTCCCACCTCCCTCCCCATACCATCCCTCTGGGTCTTCCCAGTGCACCAGCCCCAGGCATCCTGTATCCTGCATCGAACCTGGACTGGTGATTCGTTTCTTATATGATATTATACATGTTTCAATGCCATTCTCCCAAATCATCCCACCCTCTCCCTCTCCCACAGAGTCCAAAGACTATTCTATACATCAGTGTCTCTTTTGCTGTCTCGTATACAGGGTTATTGTTACCATCTTTCTAAATTCCATAAATATGCATTAGTATACTGTATTGGTGTTTTTCTTTCTGGCTTACTTCACTCCGTATAATAGGCTCCAGTTTCATCCACCTCATTAGAACTGATTCAAATGTATTCTTTTTAATGGCTGAGTAATACTCCATTGTGTATATGTACCACAGCTTTCTTATCCATTCATCTGCTGATAGACATCTAGGTTGCTTCTGTGTCCTGGCTATTATAAACAGTGCTGCGATGAACATTGCGGTACATGTGTCTCTTTCCCTTCTGGTTTCCTCGGTGTGTATGCCCAGCAGTGGGATTGCTGGGTCATAAGGCACTTCTATTTCCAGTTTTTTAAGGAATTTCCTCTAATATATTTTGTGAAATTAAGGGGAAAAAAACCCCATTAAAGTACCATCAAGTTCCAGCCTGCTTGAAGGAGAGCTAGAGTACCTGGTTGTTAGATTTGAGGTGGTTGATGTGTCTTGCAGGGAAAATGTGCTCATGCTGGACTAGCTGCCTGATACAAGGCCCATTGCAAAATGAAAATGCTTTTTTTCAAAAGCAAGGGGAAAATTGCTGTTAAAGGTACTAAAATACAAAGCTTTTTTTCTTTGTTCCACATATCTTCTCTGCTCATGAACATGATCTATTGTCCCATTGGACTTCACTTACAAAACATAAATTCAAAGATAAAATCATGAAGAATTTCAAGATGGTTCTGGATACACTTGGCTAGGAACACCCATGAAACTGTGGCAGTGTCTTTTCCTATCAGCTGCAGAACAATTTGGAGTGGCATGCTTAGAGAGTATTCAGATCAGGCTTCTCTAGTCCAGGCTCCGCTTTGCAAAGCTAATAGTTACTTTTCCAAAGTGTGTCTTTGGAATCCATTTGTATCTATTCTGATTTCCACTAAGGACTCATGTTTATTAGGGGTAGTGCTGACCCAACCAATTGTCCCTTTATTTGTGGGCTGTGTGGTTTCCTAACAGTGACTGTGGTTCTGTTTTGAACAAAGAGACCTGTCCCATCAATGATTAGTGAGGACTTTACCCAACTCTATCAACTTTTTCTTCCTTACTTTGAAGGTAGTTTCTAAGCTTTGACTTCAGCCTCATGCAAAAGTCTATTCTGTCTTGCTGCCTTCTAACTCAATACTCCTTACCCCAGTTCTAGAGCATTCCCTGCTATTTCCTGACAAACAGAACTGGAGACTCCCTAGGTCCAAGTAGCTAGTGGCAGCTTTCCTGGTCTGCCATTCTGGCTCAATAAGATGAATGCAGGCTGAGTATGGAAAGGAGACAGAAATGAAAGGATCTTGAGTTGAGGGACCCTAGGGAGAGGATTCTGTAGAAAGAAATGGGATGGGAACAATAAAAAAGTGAAGAAATAGAACATAGTTTGAGGAAAGGGAAAGGTGGTTGAAAAAGAGGAGCAAAGACTCCAGAGGTCTAGAGAAATGTGGCAAGGTTTAATATTGGGGATTTATTAAAAATAAATGCCAAGTGAAGGATTCAAATTGTGGCATATTTAAAGTGTTTACTTACATTTAAAGAATTCATGCTTTCAAATTGTGGTGCTGGAGAAGACTCTTGAGAGTCCCTTGTACAATAAGAGGATCAAACCAGTCAATCCTAAAGGAAATCAACCCTGAATATTCACTGAAAGGACTGATGCTGGAGCTGAAGCTCCAATACTTTGGTCACCTGATAGGAGGAGCTGACTCATTGGAAAAGACCCTGATGCTTGGAAAGATTGAGGGCAGGAGGAGGAGAAGGGATTGAGATGCGATGATTGGATGGCATCACCAACTCAAAGGACATGAATTTCAGCAGACTCTGGGAGATGGTGAAGGATAGGGAAGCCATGTGTGTTGCAGTCCTTGGGGTTGCAAAGAGTCAGACAAAACTTAGCAACTGAACAACAACAACACATTTAAGAAGTTGTTTTTTTTTTTTTTTAGAAGTTGTTTTTTCTTAACATGGACAATATTGTGCATGGACAATAATATTCTGAAATATTATTCAGAATGATTCCTGGGTTTGTATAAAATAAGGATTTATAATATGTTATATAGGCACATATTAGAAATGAAAGACAAGGTTGAACTTACACGATGAAAGTTTTTTTAAAAAGTTTTAATTGTGGTAAAATATACGTAACAAAATTTACCACCTTAACCAGTGTTATGTATACAGTTCAGGCATGTTAAGTACATTCACATTCTTGTGCAACCAATCTCCAGAACTCTTCATCTTGTGAAATGGAAACTTTACACCCACTAAACAACAGCTCCCCATTTCCCCCACCCCCACAAGTCCCTGATTAACCACCATCCTACTTTCTGTTTCTATGAATTTGACTACTTTAGACACCTCATATAAGTGGAGTCATAGAGTATTTGTCTTCTGTAACTGGCTTATTTTATTTATCATAATGTCATTAAGCTTAATCCATGTTGTAGTATGTGCCACAATTTCCTTCCTTTTTTTAAAGACTGAATAATATGCCACTGTATGTGTATAGGGTTTCCCTCCTGGCTCAAAAAGGAAAGAATCTGCCTGCCATGCAGGAGACCCAGGTTTGACCCCTGAGTTGGGAAGATTCCCTGGAGAAGAGCATGGCTACCCATTCCAGTATTCTTGCCTGGAGAGTTCCAGGGATGAAGGAGCCTGGCGGGCTATCACATTTTGTTTATTCATTTGTCTATCGATGGACATTTGGGTTGCTTCCATCTGCTGCTATGAATATGGGAGTGAAAATACCTCTTTGAGACTCTGCTGTCAATTCTTTTGGATATATATCCAAAGTGAGATTGCTAGATTATTTGGTAGTTCTAAACTTTTGAGAAACTTCCACATTGTTTTCCATACTGGTTGCACCATTTTACAATACTGTAAACATGTACTATGGTTCCAATTTCTCCACATCCTCACCAACATTTCTGTTTTTTTTTTTTTTTTTATAGTAGCCATGCTAATGGATATGAGGTGACATTCATTCCAGTTTGCTGCTGAATATTATTCCATAGTATGAGTGTAACACAGTTTAGCTATTTACCTGTTGAAGGACATCCGAGTTATTTCTAGTTTTTGACTATTATGAATAAAACTACTATAAACATTCTTGCATAGGTTTTTGTGTGAACATAACTTTTCATTTCCCTGGGATAGATGCCCGGGAGTGCAATTGCTGAGTCATATAATGGTTGCATGTTCAGTTTTTTAAGAAATTACCAAACTGTTTTCCAGAGTGGCTGTACCATTTTACATCCCCACCAGCAACGTATGAATAATAGTTTTTTTACATCCTTGCTGGTATTTGGATCTTGCCATTATTATTATTATTTTTTTTGCCCTTCTTATAGTAGTAATATCTCACCATTTTGATTTTCATCTCCCTAGTGGCTAATGATTTTATTTTAAAAAATGATTTATCTACTTTTGGCTGAGCTGGGTCTTCGTTGCTGCACAAGGGCTTTCTCTAGTTGCGGTGAGCAGGGACTAATCTTTGTTACAGTGCTCAGGCTTCTCATTGTGGTGGCTTCTCATTGCTGAGCTCTAGATGCACGGGCTTCAGTAGTTGCAGCACGCAGGCTCAGCAGTTGAGGCTTGCAAGGCCTAGAGCATGAGTACTTGTGGCACACAGGCTTGGTTGCTCTGCAGCGTGTGGAATCTTCCCGGATCAGGGATTGAATCTGTGTCCCCTGAAGTGGCAGGCGAATTCCCATCCTCTGTACGACCAGGAAAATCCAGCTAATGACTTTTAACATATTTTCATGTTGTCATATGTATATCCTCTTTGGTGAAATGCCTCTTCAATGTCTTTTGCCCATTTTTCTAATGCTGTTGAGTTTTCAGAGTTTTTTAAAAAATATATTCCATATATTAGTCCTTTGGAATATTTGGACTATCTTCTTCCATTCTGTAGCTTCTCTTTTCATGTTCTTAATTGGATCTTTCACAGGGCAAAAGGTTTTCATTTTGGTGAAGCCCAACTTAACCAATTTTTTCTTTTATGGATCCTGCTTTTGATGTCAAATCTAAGAATGCCTTGCCTACCCGAGATCCCAATGATTTTCTCATAAAAGTTTTATAGTTTTATTTTTAAATACCTGATCTATTTTTAGTTAATGTTTGTATAAGGCATGAGACTTAGATTGAGTTTCATTTTTTGCTGATGGATGACCAGGTGCTCCATCATTTGTTAAAAAGTCTATGTTTCTTCCATTGGGTTGCCTTTACACCTCTGTCAAAACTCAGTTGGGTGTATTTATGCAGGTCTAGTTCTGGGTTCTCTATTTTATTTCATTGGTCTATGTGTCTGTCCCTCTACCAATATCACACAGTCCTGATTACTATAACATTATAATAAGTTTTAAAATCGTATAGACTGATTCTCTCCACTTTATTCTTGTTCAAAGTTGTTTTAGCTATTCTAGTTACTTTGTTTTTCTATGTAATTATGGAATAATCTTGTTTAGATCTATAAGAAATTTTGTTTAGATTTTGATAAGTTAGGTAGGTTTAGTTGCTCAGTCGTGTCCAACTCTTGCGACCCTGGGGACTGTAGCCTACCAGGCTCTTCTGTCCATAGGATTTCCCAGGCAAGAATACTGGAGTACATTGCCATTTCCTTCTGCATTAAAACTGTGTATCAGTTTGGGAGAGGATTGACTTCTTTACTATGTTGAGTCTTCTAAGCCATGAACTTGTGTTTAGATATGTGATTTATTTTATAAGCATTTTGTAATTTTTAGCATTTAAGTCCTGTATGTGTTTTTTTCTTTTTTTTTAAATTAAATTAAATTTTATTTTTTTTTTTTAAACTTTACATAATTGTATTAGTTTTGCCAAATATCAAAATGAATCCACCACAGGTATACATGTTTTGTTGTTAGTTAGTTGCTAAGTCGTGTCCGACTCTTTTGTGACCCTATGGACTTTAGCCCACCAGGCTCCTCTGTCCATGAGATTTCCTAGGAAGAATACTGGAGTGGGTTGTCATTTCCTTCTCCAGGGGATCTTCTCGATCCAGGGATCAACCTCCATCTCCTGCACCGGCAGGTAAATTCTCTACTGCTGAGCCACTAGGGAAGCCCTTATTATTAGAATTACACCTACACATTTAATTAATTTTTGAGCAATTATAAATTGTATTTTATTTAAATTTTGGTACTTTGGTGTAGATGTTTTCATTACTATTAGATTGGTGCAAATTTAATTACAGTTTTGGACCATGAATTTTAAATCATTATAACTAGACTAGGAACCATTAAATCAACACATTTTTTTGCCAACAAGAAATACATTTGCTTTTTCCTATAGCGTGAAAATCCATGTTTCGGGATTTGATGAATTCTTGGAAAGCATGTTCTGCCTCCTGCTGGTTGTGGAAGTGTTTTCCCTGCAAAAAGTTGTCAAGATTCTTGAAGAAGTGGTAGTTGGTTGGCAAGAAGTCAGGTGAATATGGCAGATGAGGCAAAACTTTGTAGCCCAATTCGTTCAACTTGTGAAGCATTGGTTGTGTGATGGGCAGTCAGGCATTGTTGTGGAGAAGAATTGGGCCCTTTCTGTTGACCAATGCTGGCTGCAGGCATTGTAGTTTCCAGTGCATCTCATTGATTTGCTGAACATACTTCTCAGATATTAATGGTTTCACTGGGATTCAGAAAGCTGTAGTGGATCAAACAGGCAGCAGACCACCTAAGAGTGATGATGACCTTTTTTTTGGTGAAGTTTGGCTTTGCGAAGTGCTTTGGAGCTTCTTCTCAGTCCAACCACTCAGCTGGTCTTCGCCCATTGTCATATAAAATCCACTTTTCATCACACATCACAATCCGATTGAGAAATGGCTTGTTGTTGCGTAGAATAAGAGAAGACACTTCAAAATGATTATTTTTTTGATTTGTGGTCAGCTCATGAGGCACCCACTTACTGAGTGTTTTCACCTTTCCAATTTGTTTCAAATGCTGGACGACTGTAGAATAGTTGACATTGAGTTCTTCTGGAACTTTTCGTATATTAATATTATATAGAAATTCAGTGGATTTTTATGTATTTATCTTGTATACTTAAATTTTGCTGAACTTGTAAGGCATCTATAGTAGATCCCTTGGAACTTTCTGCATAGACAGTCATGTTGTCTGCAAATAGCGACAGTTTTATTTCCTCTTTTCACGTCTGTATACCTTTTTTTTTTTTTTGGTCTTATTGCACTGGCTAGAATTTCCAGCACCATGATAAATAAGACTGGTTCAGAGTAGATATCCTTGCCTTGTTCCTGATCTTAGGAGGAAACCATCTAGTTTCTTACATTAAGTATGATGTCAGCTGAGGGGATTTTGTAGATTTCTTTATCAAGTTGAGGAAGTTCCTCTATATTTTTAGTTTTTCTGAGATTTTTTTTTTCTTATGAATAGTGTTGGATTTTATCAAATTCTTTTTCTGCATCTATTGATATGATTATGTGATTTTTCTTCTTTAGCTTGTTTGTATGGACGATGTTTGACTGCTGCAGAGTAGTTGTTGTCTAAAAGTTTTCTGTCTTACTAGGCTGTCCCTTTCCAAATCTTTTAGATAGAGAGTTCAGTCTTTTCTAATGGATTTTTGTGTTTGTGCCCATTGTAGTTTTGGGGATGCCAGTTTACTCATATTTAAGCCTTTTTTATATTGCTGAAAGAACTTTTAACATGCATTTTGACTAAATAAACTCTCTTTACTGATAAAATGAACATCTCTACCCTCTTCCAAATCAAAACAAGAACTTCAGAATGCTTTAACTCCACTGAAACCCCACACCTCTGCATTTGTACTTTTTACTGTTGTCTAGTATTTACTTCCCCCTTATCCAAATCATATATTGTTAATATTGTTTCATACAGCCAATGCTTGTTTGACTTTGACCACATATTTTCTGATTTCCTTCCCAGTCATGGGTTCCTTTTTCTTCTTTCTTCAGTTTGTTGTTGTTGAGTTGCCAATTTGTGTCCGACTGTTTGTGACCCCATGGACTATAACCCTCCAGGCTGCTATGTCCATAGGATTTTCCAGGCAAGAATGCTGAAATGGGTTGCCATTTCCTTCTCTAGGGGATCTTCCCAACCCAGGGATAGAACCCCTATCTCCTACATTCACAGGCAGTTTCTTAAGTTTATTCATTAGAATTTCCTTTGATGAAGGTCTTTTGGTAAAACTTCAAATTTTTTTTTAATTTAAATTTTTTCTGTTATTTTAGCCACACTAGGTCTTTGTTGTGGTGTGTGGACTCTTCATTGCGGTGCACAGGCTTTCTCTAGTTGCAGTGCTCTGGCTTCCCTTGTTGCAGAGTATGGTCTCTAGAATACATGGGCTCAGTAGTTGTGGTGCACGGGCTTCTTTAGTTGTGGCAACAGGCTTAGTTGTCCCACAGCATGTGGGATCTTAGTTTCTTGACCAGGGATCAAACCTGTGTCCCCTGCATTGGAAGGTAGATTCTTACTCACTGGACCACCAGGGAAGTCCCTCTAATTTTCATTTGTCTGAAAATGTTTTTATTTTGCTGTATGTAGTTTTTGACAGATAGTTTTGCTGGTTACATAATTCCAGATTGACAATTATTTTCTCTCAGCACTTTGAAAATATTATTTTATTTTCTTCTGGCTTTTATTGTTGCTTTTGAGATGCCTCCTGTCAGTTTTTTTTATATATATATAATAATCTATCTTTTTCTCTGGCTGCTTTAAGTTTTTTTTTTTTTTTAATATTTGACAGCAATGTATTTAGATTTGTGTGAGGTATTAAAATATATATATATATATATTGATTTCTGTCTCAGTTCCTGGCACAGAGCTACTGAATCCCTTGTAATTTCCTAAGTGATAAAAATACTGGGAGCATCTTTTGTTCTATTTCTGTCTTTGACCCTATCCCTGACACAGGGCTCCTAAAACCCTGGTAAATTCTTAAGTGATCAGAGCAAGGAGGAGCATCTTTTGTTCTGCTGAGGTGATTCTGGGTGAGTTCTTGCATGGTTCCTGCATGGGACTAATCTCCAGAAAGACCAAGCCATAATAAAAATCTTGAGATTTTCAGCTCCCTCCATATTATCCAGAGAGGGAAGAGGGGCTGGCAATGGAGTTAATGATGGATCATGCCCAAAAAACTTATGGAAGCCTCCATAAAATCTCAATAGTAGGGGGTTCAGAGAGCTCCAGGGTTGGTAAAACACATCCATACTGGGAGGATGACATATCCCAGCTCCACAGGAACAGGTGTTCCTCCATTTAGGACCCTCCCAGACCTTGCCCTGTGTATCTCTTTTGTCTGGCTGTTCATCTGTAGCCTTTATATTCTTTAATAGACTGGTAAATATAAGTGTTTCCCTGATTCTGTGAATTGTTATAGCAAATTAAACAAGCCTAAGGAGGGGGGTTGTAGGAACCTCTGATTTGTATCAATAACTAAATTGAATGGAAGTTGTGGGTAACCTGGAGACTTACTACTTATAATTGGCATCTGAAGTGGGGTAGGAACAGTCTTGTGGGACTGAGCCCTTAACTTATGGAACCTGACAGTATCTCCAGGAAATAGTATTAGAATCAAATTTAAAATTATAGGATACACAGCTAGTGTTACAGAGAATTGGTTGACGTCACATTTGGTGATTGGAGCATCAGGAGTGAAGTGTTCTTTGTGAGTAGGGTGTCTATGTAAAGGAAAGGAGAAACAGGAGGGAAGAAAGAGGTTTTTCCCAACATGGGAGGTAGACTTAACTGAGGTTCAAAACTCAGAAATCTTGAGTTTTCCTTTACAGTTTGGAATTTCTTTTTTTTTTTTAATCCTGTTTATGGTTTATGCTTTTAGAATTTGAGGCTTTATAACTTCCACAATTTCTGAAAATTTTTCTGCTAATATCTCTTTGAATGTTCATTACTGACAACTGCAAAAACACTCAGGGCTGTTGAAGCATCAACATTTGATTAGTGTTCTGCTATCAACTTCTTTTTGTTTTTGACCTCTGGAGATTTTTCTGTTCTCTTGTGGGCTGAGTTTTGTTACACATCAGAAAGATTAGATAAATCTACAGAGGGCATCCCTAGTGGTTCAGTGGTAAAGAACCCGCCTGCCAGTGCAGGAGACAGGAGTTTGATTCTTGGGTCAGGAAGATCCCCTGGAGAATGAATTGGCAACCCATTCCAGTATTCTTACCTGGGAAATCCCATGGACGGAGGAGCCTGGTAGGCTACAGTTCATGGGGTCACAAAGAATTGGACACAACTTAATGGCTAAGCAACAATAACAACAAAACCTACAGAATTTCTAGTTATTATGTAGCAGGAGATTTCTAAAAGAGATCTAGTCCCCCAGATTCCTGGAAATGAAATTTCACGAAGATCTCTCCATCCCTTTATTTGTCTCTAAGATTGTATATATGACTTTATTCTAGGTAACATTTAAGAGTTAAAATAAAGACCCTGATGCTGGGAAAGATTGAAGGCAGCAGGAGAAGGAGACGACAGAGGATGAGATGGTTGGATGGTATCACCGACTCGATGGACATGAGTTTGAGCAAGCTCCAGGAGTTGGTGATGGACAGGGAAGCCTGGCGTGCTGCAGTCCATGGAGTTGGAAACAGTCAGACATGACTGAGCAACTGAACATTGAGAGTTATATTTGAAGACAATTGAGAATATGGGGCTGGAGGCCAGTGACCTGCATGGTCCCATGAAACTGAGCCGTGAGGTTGAGGGCTTCAGAGAGGTGGTAAGGAGTAAGGTGAGTAAAGTTTGCCTCTGTCTTTCTCTCTCTCTCTTTTTTTTTTTTTTTAACCTTTGCTAGCTGCCTAAGTATTGAGCACATTTTAAAAGGTTTTAGCCTCAATTTCATCATCTGTCCATTGAGAATCAGTTCAGTTCAGTTCAGTTGCTCAGTCGTGTCTGACTCTTTGCGACCCCATAAACTGCAGCACGCCAGGCCTCCCTGTCCATCACCAACTCCCAGAGTCCACCCAAACTCATGTCCATTGAGTTGGTGATGCCATCCAGCCATCTCATCCTCTGTCTTCCCCTTCTCCTCCTGCCCTCAATCCCTCCCAGCATCAGAGTCTTTTCCAATGAGTCAGTTCTTCATATGAGGTGGCCAAAGTACCAGAGTTTCAGCTTTAGCATCAGTCCTTCCAAAGAACATCCAGGACTGGTCTCCTTTAGAATGGACTGGTTGGATCTCCTTGCAGTCCAAGGGACTCTCAAGAGTCTTCTCCAATGCCACAGTTCAAAAGCATCAATTCTTCGGTGCTCAGCTTTCTTCACAGTCCAACTCTCACAGCCATACATGACCACTGGAAAAACCACAGCCCTGACTAGATGGACCTTCGTGGCAAAGTAATGTCTGTGCTTTTTAATAGGCTATCTAGGTTGGTCATAACTTTCCTTCCAAGGAGTAAGCGTCTTTTAATTTCATGGCTGCAGTCACCATCTGCAGTGATTTTGGAGCCCCAAAAAATAAAGTATGACACTGTTTCCTCTGTTTCCCCATCTATTTCCCATGAAGTAATGGGACAAGATGCCATGATCTTACATTGAGAATAATAGCTCCAATTATTTAAGGCTGTTGTAGAATTAAATGAGATGACATGTATAAAATATTTGGCTCAGTGCATGGCACAAAAGTATGTTCAAGGAACCCTAGTTCCTCTCTTCCTCATCAGTAACATCATTTTCTTTTTCCCAGTCTCCATTTGCCAACCAGCATTTAGGCAAAATGGGACTAGAACTGAGTGGAAGAGATACTAGGTAGTGTTTGGCAAAGTAACAGTGGCGGAAGTGTAACTAGGAGAAGAGGAAAGCCCCAGTGATATGGGAAAGAAAATAGAAATATTGACTTCCACCCCAATGACTCAGCCATTCATATATAATTTGGAAACATGGAATCAAAGACCACCTCCCTCTGCATCACATGCAATAGTTTTGTCATTCTGTTTATAAACAATGTTTCAATCTCATGCAGTTGTACCTTATCCATGATTCTAAGAAAAGAGGCATCAAAGGGAAAAAGGAGAGAATGGGAAAGAAAAGAGTATAGACTTAAATCACAACTAAGAAGAAATAGGATGTAATTCCTATTGCTAAGAATAATGGAGTGTAGATTTGATGGTATAAAAGTGCTTTCTGGAATTTTATTAATTGGGAAAATATGTTTTCAAAGGAATAACTTGTCATCTGCGAATTATTGACTTTTAGTTTAGATAAAAGGCCCTAACCTAAGTGACAGGCAAAATAAATGAAAACAAAATATATATCTATTTAGCATGATATGAACTGTAGTTTTAATACTGAGGATTAGAAGTAGAGTTTCAATCTCAATTCTTAATTTATGAGTTATCACTCTCGAGTTTATCACTCTAGGTGATAGAGTTAGATTTTATGGTAATTTATATAGGCTTGCTTCATGGTTTAGTCTTAACTATATATTACTGATCCTAATTCAAATGTCAGAGTCTTAGATTAAGAACCCAAAGAGAATTTAAATTATGGGCTTCTTCTGTTTTTTTCTGATTTACCAATTGCAGTAAAGCATGGATTATAGCCTTGCTATTCTCTGGAAGACCATGACTAATACCAGAAATAATAATAATTGTTACCACCCCTAAATCAAGAGAAACAGCATAAATGTAGTAACTGATTTGGGATGTGGATAGGAAATTTATTTCTTTTGGAGTGAGAGTGAAAAATAGGCAATTTGCCTGTGGTTTAGGGGAAAAGATATAGGAATGCTTTTGTGATAATCAGTCAATAGTTATTCAAGGGAGACTTTGAGAGAAGAGCAGTTATTTTGGAAACTCTCGGACTGATGTGGGGAGCTGTATGTAATTCAGAGGAAGTCAGAATGCAGGTCAATTGGCTAGTTTATATCTTTTTAGTACATCACTCAAAAAAGTCAGGATCATTGTTTTAAAATCTATATTTACTAATATGACTTCTTAACTATAAAACAATTATCTGAAATATCAGTATTAGGAGTATTAATATATTTAGTTAGAGTTGTGATCTGTTGAATATAGTATATAATGAAGATTGTTATTCTTAACTGTGTGAGAACTTTTTATAATTTATTATGCAAAAGAGAGTTGAATCTTAAGAGCACTGGACTAATGTGCTCCTAGTCAATGAACCTCTAGGCCTTTCCTGCCGTATACCTTAGTCAAGCCTCAGAAAAAAAATCTTTCTCATTTCTCTTTCTAGCCCTTCTCTTAGTAGGGCACTCTGTCACTTTTCCTAAAGGCTTCAAAGCTGTGATATTGGCGGGACCGAGGGTGAAATTCCTTTGTAATCTAATTAAAAGCCATTTACAGATACATAGACTAATTGACAGAGTTCAGCCTGAGTGGATAGGTGTCTCTCATTCATCAGTGATTGATTTAGAGAAACTGAAACCAGTAAATTCGTTTAGTGTGATACAAACAGCAACCTCATTTTCTATGTTTAAATTGTTGTTATTTTTATTTTATTATTATTTTCAGTAAGTAAGTAAGTAAGTGTTAGTCGCTCAGTCGTGCCCGACTCTTTGTGACCCCATGGACTGCAGCCCACCAGGCTTCTCTGTCCATGAGATTTTCCAGGCAAGGATACTGGAGTGCGTTGCCATTTCATTCTGCAGAGGATCTTCCCAACCCAGGGATCGAACCAGGGTCTCCTGTACTGCAGGCAGATTCTTTACTGACTGAGCTACAAGGGAAGCCCCTTTTATTATTTTTAAATAGTTATATATTTATTCATTTGATTGTGCTGAGTCTTATTTATGGTACACAGGATCTTTGATCTTCGTTGTTTTGTACCTTAGGGTGGCTGTCAGCCTTAAATGTGATAATACATGTAAAACATTTATCACAGTATCTTGGTATATAGTGAATACTCTGTAAAAGTTAGCTATTATTGTTCTATGCTAGAGTGATAAATGACATCAAAGGGTTAATAAGCTGATATCTATGATCAGCATTTTGTTGATCTCAACAAACACTATTTTGATAAAATGACATACCTCAATGAGAAGAATACCACCATTTTAACCAGTAAGTTTGGAATAGTATAGTGATAATTTAATTTATTAATTATTTTATGGACATTAACCAGCTAGCTGCCAGTAAGTGGCATGTCTAAACATACCCGACTTTGTGCATTGTTCTTCTTCTAACAAAACAATTCCTCTAATGAGCCATACAGACTCCATCAGAGAGGTCTGAAGGGGGATGGTACATTTAGGAAAATACTAGTAATGGTGCACAACTGAGCTTTCATAGTGGAACAATATGTGAGGCAGTATTAGCTAAGTAATCCTATTACCAGAATCTCTAACATTCTACTGTTTTTGATTTAGTCATTCTATCTGTGATATTTTGAGTAAAACATGTTATTTATTATCTTAGTGTTAATCACATTTTCCTCTAAGATATATAGTTGAAAATTCTATAGCATTTATTTTCTTGGGCTCCAAAATCACTGTGAACAGTAACTGCAGCCATGAAATTAAAAGACACTTGCTTCTTGGAGGAAAAGCTATGACAAACCTAGACAGTGTATTAAAAAGCAGAGACACCACTTTGCTGACAAAGGTCCATCTAGTCAAAGCTATGGTTTTTCCAGTAGTCATGTACAGATGTGAGAGTTGGACCATAAAGAAGGCTGAGCACCAAAAAATGATGCTATCGAACTGTGGTGTTGGAGAAGACTCTTTTAGAGTCTCTTGGACAGCAAGGAGGTCAAGCCAGTCAATCCTAAAGGAAATCAACTCTGAATATTCATTGGAAGGACTGATGCTGAAGCTGAAGCTCCAATACTTTGGCCACTTGATGTGAAGAACCGACTCACTGGAAAAGACCCTGATGCTGGGAAAGATTGAGGGCAGGAGGAGAAGGGGACAACAGAGGATGAAATGGTTGGATGGTATTTCATAGATAGACATGAGTTTGGGCAAGCTCTGGGAGTTGGTGATGGACAGGGAAGCCTGGCGTGCTACAGTCCATGGGCTCGCAAAGAGTCGGACACAACTGAGAGACTGAACAACACAATAGCATTTATAATTTGCAATTTAAAAAACTAACCAGGTAACGAAATCCTTTGCAGGGCAATGTGGCTCCTAATTTGGTAGGGCAAATCAATGAAAAAAAAAAAAAAGAATTCCTTGTTTACTGCTTTACAGTAAACCTTTCAGAAACTTAGCAAGTGTGTTCCATTAGGATTACCTATATAAACATTTAATGCCATAGTGTATGATTATAGAGGAAACCAGAGAATATATTCTTCTTCCAATACTTAGATTATAGCTTGTGTGTTGCAGCCAGAAATAGAGTAAGGGGTTGTTACGGAGAGTGCTTCTTCGGAAATTCCCGGAGGCACGCATTTAGCTTCCTTCTCCCCAGGGCTAGAAACGTCTGTCCTTTTGCCAGCTGCTCTGTTCAGTTGTCAGGGCTATTTTGGGCTGCAGTGGGTTGATTCCAGTGGGGAAACGGCTGTATATCTCTGCTTTTTGAAATGTCCTGTATAAATGTATTATAAAAACCTTGGGGGTGGAAATCTTAGTCTTTCTGAAACAGCTTTTATTTGAATTCTGGGGCCAGGTTGTAAACTTTAGAAACCTGCAGAACTTAGTAAAGAAACCAATTGTTTATTAATTTTGAACACCTACTGTGAAATGGGTATCAGAGCAGCTTATCCAACAAGGGAATGGTGTGGACAATTTGCAGAAAACATTGGGAATCTCCAGATAGCCTGATGGGTGAGGGCAGATTATGGGGTGTGAGTGGAATGATAGTACAGTCCATTGGATTGGTAGCTCATTACCCAAAGAGATTTATTAATGGGATCCTAGAGGGATCCCTGTTCTCACCAGCAGGGCTCTGCTTAAGCTCCATCATGTGTTAAACATTTTCATCAACAACCTGGATGGAAATAGAAAGCATGCTTGCCTCATTTAAGTATTTCATAAAGATGAATGCCATGCATTCACAATCATAATACAAAAAGAGCTTGGCCCACTGGGTTAAAATGATGAAATCTGGCAAGAATGCATTGATAGGTCTATACTTAGGAATGGCGATGTATTATTAATTGGCAGAATAGTTATTCACACTTATATGTATTTTTTTTTTTTTACTATGTATGATTTTGGGCAAGTGACTTAACCTTGTTTGAGTTCCAGCTTCCTCATCTGTAAATATTTGCTCATGATAAAAGAAAGCAAACAAAATCCAGTAGTGCAAAGAGATATACAATGACGTGGAAGTTTTCCAGACCTCCAGTTCCCCAGTCCTTTTCTCCATACATTAAAAAACAGAGATAGCATGTGTGTGTATGTAAAACTTCCGTTTTAAAAAATGTATAACATGTATAGTATTTTCTCCCATGATTTTCCCACTTAATGTATCTTTTTTTTTCCCACTTAATGTATCTTGTAGGTAGTCCCATGTTAGCACATATATAACTACACCATTTTCCCCCTGTGATTTATTTATCTAGCATACAGATTAAAAGCATAGATTCTGAAGCCATACTACCTGGGTTCAAGTCCCAGCTCTTCTATTTACTGGCTGTGTGACCTTGGGCAATTTACATAACCTCTCTGTGCCTGCAGGAGACACAGTACCTAGGACCTATTCTAGTTTTAAGAATCAATGAAAATGTTTTAAATTTAATTTCATCTAACATCAGAAGAAAAGTGATTATAAAACTAATGAATATACAATAATGAATCCAGGCTGCATTATATTTGTCTTTATATACCAAAGCAGTTGGAAAATATAATTGTCAACACTTTCTTATGGTGGAGGTGTCCCACAATAGCCAAAGTGCTCAGGGCCCATGGAAATCATAATGTGACCCTGTGTGCCTCGGTTTCATCACATTGTGAAATACAGATAAAAAGAGTCCTTATTGTGTAGCGTTGTTATGAAAAACATTTGAACTAATATTTGGAAAGTCAGTCGTGTTTAGCACACACTGATTTCTACATATTCATTAAATAAATTGATAAGTTTAAAAAATAGGTAAATTATGGATATAGTAAAAAAAAATTCAAGAAATATTTTAAAATGTATATGATGAGGGAATTCCCTGGAAATCCAGTGATTAGGACTCCTTGCTTCCACTGTCCCAGAGCACAGGTTCAGTCCCTGGTTGGGGGACTGAAATCCCACATGCCACATGGTGTGGCCAAACAATCAAAAGTGTATGCAGTGAAAAGCACATCTCATCCTGTAGAGATTACTTGTATAATCATATAGTTTTTTAAAATTTATTTAAACTGTCTCCTATTTGATGGACATTTGGTTGTTTCCAACCCTTGCTATTGCAATCAATGATGCAATAAATACCCCTGTACATATGTCATTTTGAAAATGTGGGAGTATAACAAGATAAATTCTCTGAAATAAAATTGCTGTATCAACTACTTTAAATTTGGATAGATATTGCTAAATTGATCTCTGTGCTGCTAGCACCAATGTACACTCTTATCAGAAATGTAAGAATGCGTGTTCTCTTGCACCTGCATCAAAAATAATGTTATCCAACTTTTGGGTGCTTGATAATTTAGTAGGTGAAAATTGTTTCTCTTTGTTAGTGTGCATCTCTTTAATTAAGAGTGAACTTCAGTAATCTTGACATTCTAAAGCCAATTTCCTTTTTTTTGTTGTTAACTCTGTCCATATTCTTTGCCTATTTTTCCATTGTTTTTTCCCCCCTTTTTGAGTTGTAGGAGCTCTTTATCAAGAAAACTAGGTCTGTTTTATGAATTGCCTATAATTATCCAGCTTGTCTTTTGACTTTGGTTATAGTGCTTTTCCCGTGCAGACCTCACAAATTTTTATGCATTCAAGTTTGTCAATATTTTCTTTATGGCCTCTAGATTTTGTGTCCTGTTTAGAAAAAGTCTTTTCTTCACTTTGGGATATTTAAAAAAAACTCCCACTTTTTTGTCATTAAAAAAATGTTTAAATCTTTGATCAATTTAGAATTATTTTGAGGTAAGGAGCAACTGGTCCCATTACTTCATGGCAAATAGATGGGGGAAAAAATGGAAACAGTGATAGATTTTATTTTCTTGGGCTCCACAATCACTGCGGACAGTGACTGCAGTCATGAAATTGAAAGATGCTTGCTCCTTGTAAGGAAAGCTATGACAAACCTAGACAACGTATTAAAAAGCAGAGACATCACTTTACCAACAAAGATCTGTATGGTCAAAGCTATGGTTTTTCCAGTAGTCATTTACAGATGTGAGAGTTGGACCATAAAGAACGCTGAGTGTCAAAGAATTGATGCTTTCAAACTGTTGTGTTGCAGAAGACTGTTGAGAGTCCCTTGGACTTCAGGGAGATCAAACAAGTCAATCCTAAAGGAAATCAATCCTGAACATTCATTGGAAGGACTAATGCTGAAGCTGAAGCTTTCTTAAAAACTAATTCTCTCTGCAATACCATAATGTTAAGTAAATATATATATATATATATATCCTTAAATATATATAAGTATATATATATATCCTTAAATATATATAAGTATATATATATATATATATATATCCTTAAATATATAAGTAAATATATACTTATATAGTTTATTAAGAATATTTTAAATCAGCAGTGGATGTTGAATTTTGTCAAATGCCTTTTTGGCATGTGTGAAATGATCTTATTCTTTTTCTCCCTTGATCTGTTAACATAGTGAATTATATTGATGGATTTCCTAACGTTAAAAAAAAATCCCTGCCCCCAGAAGTAAATCAGCTTGGTCACTGGTGTGTTATTCTTTCAATGGGCTAATTTTGTTTTTTTGTATTTTGTATAGTATTTTTGCATTGAGATTCATAAGTGTGATTGAGCTCAAGCTTTCTTAAAATTTGAAGAAGATACTTTGGATTCTTTTCTGTGCTGTTAAACAGGTGATATAACTTGGAGTTATTCAGTATTTGGAGATTTGGTAGAATTTATCCGAGATTTCTTGGCTTCATACATTTGACAACATTTTCAATTTCTTTTATAGTAACTGGTTTGTTTTCATTCTGTTCAGAGTTAATTTTGGTGATTCCTAGGAAATAGGCCATTGACCCAAGTTTTCAAGTTGACCTGTAGAGAGTTGAGTAAACTACTGTACAATAATTCTTTTTACTTAATCCATCTGTGGTTGCTTCTCTATTTTCAGTTTTGTAACTTTCCTCTTGATTTGTATAAAATGACTTTTAAAAAATGTCTTTCATGATATACTTCGCATTACAATTCACCCATTTAAAGTGTACACTTTAGTAGGTTTAGTATGTTCACAGAGATCTACACCCAGCACCACAATTCATTTTAGGACACATTCTACATTCTCAGAAGAAACTTTGTAGTCATTAGTAGTCATTTCTAATTTCCCTCCAAGAACTTAGAGGCCTAGGCAGTCACTTATCTCTATCTGTATAGATTTTCCTAATCTGGACATTTCATATAAATAGAATCGTATAGTATGGTCACACATATGGTCTTTTGTAACTGACGCTTCCCTGGTGGCTCAGTTGGTAAAGCGTCTGCCTACAATGTGGGAGACCCGGGTTCAAACCCTGGGTCAGGAAGATCTCCTGGAGAAGGAAATGACAACCCACTCTAGTACTCTTGCCTGGAAAATCCCATGGATGGAGAAGTCTGGTAGGCTACAGTCCATGGGGTCGCAAACAGTCGGACACGACTGAGTGACTTCACTTTCACTTTATTTCACTTAGCATGTTTTCAAGGGTCATCCATGTTGTTGTAAAGTAAAATTTAAAATATAGATCTATACTGGTTTTACAATTTTCCTTATGAGTTTACCATCTGTATTAATTAGCTGGGGCTGCCACAACAAAATACGACTTATTGGGTGGTATTTTAAACAATAGGAATTTATTTTCTCACAAATCAGGAAGATCAAGAATTTCAAGATCAAGGGTATTGGGTGGTATTTTAAACAATAGGAATTTATTTTCTCACAAATCAGGAAGATCAAGAATTTCAAGATCAAGGGTCAGCAGGATTGGTTTCTTCTGAGCATCTCTCCTTGGCTTGTACATAGCCATCTTCTGTTGTTGTTAGTTGCTAAGTAATGTCTGACTCTTTGCGACCCCATGGACTACAGCATGCCAGGCTTCCCTGTCCTTCACCATCTCCTGGAGCTTGCTCCAACTCATGTCCATTGAGTAGGTGATGCCATCCAACCATCTCATCCTCTGTCACCCCCTTCTTTTCCTGCCACCTTCTGGCTGTATCTTAATATGGTCATTCTGTGTCTATGTTCTAATCTCTTCTTATAAAGACATCAAGTACACAGGATGTACTTACCCTAATGACCTCATTTTAACTTAATTAGCTCTTTAAAGGCCCTATCTCAAAACATAGTCTCATTTTGAATTACTGGGGATTAGGGCTTCAAAATATTAGTTCTGACAGGACACAATTTAGTGCATAACACCATCTTAAAGAGAAAAATCAAGTCTGTATAGCCTAGCCTGTTTCTACATCTATTTTTGATCAATTTGACCTAAGTCAGTCAAAATGCTCAGTTTCTCTGTGTGTGTGTGTGTGTATTTGTGTGTGTGCAAAATCTAAGTGTCTTAAAAATAATTTAGAAATCATTTTCCTCATTATGAAATTAATATATGTACACTATATGAGATTCAAATGCTGTAGAAATACATAAACTGAAAAGTGAAAGTCTTCTTTAGCTTCCACTGTCGCTAGCTTACAGCTTATTCCTCTAATTTTTTTTCCTGACATACTGATACCAACTGTGAAAATGGATCATATTCAACATAGCATTTAAAAAATTTTTTATTGGAGTATAGTTGATTTACAATATTGTGTTAGTTTCAGGTATAGAGCAAAGTGAATCAGTCTGACTCTTTGCAACCCCATGAACTGCAGTATTCCAGGCTTCCTTATCCTTTACTGTCTCCCAGAGTTTGTTCAGACTCATGTCCATTGAGTTGATCATGCCATCCAACCATCTCATCTTCTGTTGTCACCTTCTGTTCCTGCCCTCAATCTTTCCCAGCATCAGTGTCTTTTCCAGTCAGTCAGCTCTTCGCATCAGGTGGCCAAAGTATTGGAGTTTCAGCTTCAGCATCAGTTCTTCCAATGAATATTCAGGACTGATTTCCTTTAGGACTGACTGGTTTGATCTTGCTGTCCAAGAGACTCTCAAGAGTCTTGTCCAACACAACAGTTTGAAAGCATCTATTTTTCAGCGCTCAGATTTCTTTATGGTCCAACTCTTACATCCATATATGACTACTGGAAAAACCATAGCTTTGACCATACAGACCTTTGTTGGCAAAGTGATGTCTCTGCTTTTTAACATGCTGTCTAGGTTTGTCATAATTTTCCTTCCAAGGAGCAAGCATCTTTGAATTTCATGGCTGTAGTTGCAGTCCACAGTGATTTTGTAGCCTAAGAAAATAAAATCTGTCACTGCTTCCAGTTTTTCTCCTTCTGTTTGCCATGAAGTGATGGGACTGGATGCCATGATCTTGGTTTTTTTAATGTTGAGTTTCAAAACAGCTTTTTCACTCTCCTCTTTCACCCTCATCAAGAGGCTCTGTAGTTCCTCTTCACTTTTAGTTATACATATATGTACTCTTTTTTTCGATTCTTTTCCCATAGAGTTCATTACAGAGTACTGAGTCAAGTTTCCCATGCTATACAGTAGGTCCTTATTAGTTATCTATGTTTATATATAGCAGTGTGCAACGCAGCATTTTACAGAATACTTTTTTTCAATTAATATCCATGTACATCTTCCCATGGTGATACTGATGAATCTGTCATTAACACACACACACACACACACACACACACACATATATATATATTGCATTTTGTGTGCATATAATGATTTATTTAAATATGTCTCTATTGTTGAACATTGGGATTGGTATCAACTTTTAGTTATTGCACAAATCATGAACAATAGTGCAATGAATATCCTTGTACATTCATCTTTGTACTCTTACAAGATTCTGCAGGATAATTTTCTAGAAGCTGAAAAACTATATTCAAAGGTTATGAACATTTGTTCATAGCACTTTTTGACCTAGAGGCAATTCCTGTAGGTGAATCAAAAAGGTGTTTAGAGGTCCATGGTGGACCCTGTTCTGTCTGGTCTTTTTGAGGGGCCCATTTTGGGTAATTTCCATATCCATTTTTTGGAAATGCTGATATAAAATTATCTTTTAAACTTTGGCCACTAGGCTTAAAATTTTTTTAAAAGAGAAGTGTACTTACTTGAAAACCTATAGAATTAACATTGCATTGTTTGATGCATGTTCTTTTTTTTTTTCCTTTTTGGTCTTATAGCAATTAGCATATGACTCATTTCCATCTCAGTCATAGGATTATGAATTATGATTATGGCAATCCCCCTTATCCATTAAAGATAATGTACCCACTCGTGGGTACATTTTATAAAACACATTCACAATGATGTTGCCACATAGTGCTGAAAGAGTATAATTATTCTATATCTCTGTTATGTATGATATATATTATGTTTAAAATATGTTCACATAGCTTACATCTCAGAACTCTGATTTATGTTTAAAATTAGCCTTCACATACAATATGCATGTAGTCATATATTCATTCATGATCTATGCTAACGTTTTTATCCTTGCAAACATAACAATATGTATATTAAATATGAGCATACTTGCAAACCAATGTATAGTAAATGATACCTGCCACTGGCATAAGACACAGGCAAGAGAACTATTCCAGTCTCTCATTACATTTTGTTTTTTTCTTTTCCTGTTACCATGCCAGCAATCTAACAGTTTTGTTGTCGCTGTAAACTCCCTAGATTAGCCTTCCACTTCAAATCACCCAAGCCAGCATTATCCAATTACAGCCGAAGAATGGCCTAATCTTCCAGGCCAGCTGCCACAGGATGGCATAAGCATCTCTTTCCTCTAATTTATAGCATCTTATTCTTTCATTTTTGCCCATTGCAGTAATGAAATTGCTGAGCAAGAATACACGAAAATATCTACATTTTTCATTGATTGGTTAATCGTTTCTCCCAGCATTTCGGCACAATGTAGCATAACACTCCATTCAGAGAAGGCTTGCTTGAAAACAGCATTTTCTGCAATATTCTTTTTCTTTTGTTTTAATTCTTGTTGCATTGAGTTTTCCTAATGAAGACTAAAGGTGTGTTCAGATTCCCTTGATTACTTTTTTTTATTGTTTCTACCTAAAAAAAATATTTCTACTGCTTACAGTAGTAATATCTGCTTATTGTAAAACAAAGTAAACAATTGCAATATATAACAGATAGTGAAAGTAGGTTGCAATCCTCTCCTCTAGAGACACTCTGAAGAGTTAAGCATATAGTTTTTGCATGCTTCTTCCAACATATGTTATTTTAATTATTCATAAATATATACATATGAATGATTTTTAAACCATTTTTTTCAATTTTATTTTTTTTTATTTTTAAACTTTACAATATTGTATTGGTTTTGCCAAATATCAAAATGAATCCGTCACAGGTATACATGTGTTCCCCATTCTGAACCCTCCTCCCTCCTCCCTCCCCATACCATCCCTCTGGGTCGTCCCAGTGCACCAGCCCCAAGCATCCAGTATCGTGCATCGAACCTGGACTGGCGACTCGTTTCATATATGATTATACATGTTTCAATGCCATTCTCCCAAATCTTCCCACCCTCTCCCTCTCCCACAGAGTCCATAAGACTATTCTATACATCAGTGTCTCTTTTGCTGTCTCGTATACAGGGTTATTGTTACCATCTTTCTAAATTCCATATATATGTGTTAGTATACTGTATTGGTGTTTTTCTTTCTGGCTTACTTCACTCTGTATAATAGGCTCCAGTTTCATCCACCTCATTAGAACTGATTCAAATGTATTTTTTTTAATGGCTGAGTAATACTCCACCATTTTTTAAAATTGAAGTATAGTTGATTTACAATGTTGTGTTAGCTTCAGATATACAGGAAAGTGATTCAGAGACTGAACCTGCGTCTCCTAAATTGGCAAGCATATTCTCTACCACTGAGCCACCTAGGAAGCCTGTATATGTTATTCCCAAAGTCCTAATTTCTCTCTCTCCTCTCCGCTGTTACCCCCTTTTATAACCATAAGGTTTTTTTCCCCTACATATGTGTTTTTTTATGTCTTGCTCTTCTTTTTAAACCTATTTTTTAAGGTAGGAATTATTTCTAACATAAAGACAAGAATAAATAATTAAATAATGAATGCCTGGGCACCCACCACCCACATTCATAAAATCTTGATATTATGTTTTAATATTTAAAAATATTTATAAAATAGAAATAAAAATGTAAAAGAATTGAGAGACCCTATGTATCTATCCTTTCTTGATTTCATTCTTTTTATAGAGATAATTGCTATCACAAATTTTGAATATATCATTTAGGTACCCAGAAACAATAAGCAGTATTGTTTTCTGGGCTTTTAAAACTTCATATGAATTGTATTATTATATATATATAAATTATATATATATTATGATATATATATTATATGTATATATATATATGGATTATATTTTTTTGGAACTTGCTTCATTTCACTTAGTTTAGGTTCTGCTTACCAACAGTTTTTTTCTTGCTTCTTTTATTCCCTCCACCTCCACTTTCCAATCTTCTGGTGGATTATTAAGTTTTCCTTGTTCCCTTTATTTCTTCTTCTGGTTTAAAAGCTATATATTATATTTTTGTCTCTTTAAGATATTTCAGCATTTTATGATGCATACTTAAATATACTTTTTAAAATAAAGTCAACAAATTATTCTGTCCTTCTTACTATTAATACCACAAGGATCTTATTTCACAATACCCTCTGCATTTACTATTTCCCCTATATTGTTACTGTTTCAACTACTTTCCCACACATGCACAGCCTCCTCCACTGTAAACATCCCCAACCAGAGTGGCATACTTGTTACAACTGATGGACTTATATTGATGCCTCATAATCACCCAAAGTTCAGTTTATCAGTACATTTGGGTTCACTCTTGGTGTTGTACATTCTGTGCTTTTGGCAAAATGTATAATGACATGTATCCATCATTATAGTGTCATACAGAATATCTGTTTTACTGCCTTAGAAATTGTTCATGCTCTGACTATTTGTCCCACTCTCTCCCCTAACACCTGGAAATCACCGATCTTTTTACTGTCCCCATAATTTTGCCTTTTTCAGAATGTCACATAGTTGGAAAGGTACAATATGTTTCCTTTTCAGGTAAGCTTTCACTTAATGAATTTAAGGCTATCCATCTTTTCATGGCTTGTTATCTTTTTTTTTTTAAAAGTGGTGAATAATTTTTCATCGTCTGAATGTATGACAGTTTATCCATTCAACTACTGAAGGATATCTCGGTTACTTAAAAGTTTTGGCAATTATAAACAAAGCAGCTATAAACATCTGTGTGCAGGTTTGTGTGTGTGTAAGCTTTTGACTCCTTTGGATAAATACCAACGAGCACAACTGTTGGATCATATGGTAAGAGTATGTTTAATTTTGTAGGAAACTGCCAAAAATTTTTACAAAGTACTATAGCTTTTTGCATTCCCACCAGCAATGAATGAGAATTCTTATTGCTTCATGTTCTAGCCAGCATTTAGTATTGTCAGTATTTTGGATTTTGACCCATTCTAAAGGTGTATAGTGAAATCTCATTGTTGTTTTAATTTGCAGTTCCCTAAGCTATATGATGGGCTTCCCTGGTGGCCTATACGGTAAAGAATCTGCCTGTAATGCAGGAGGCCTGGGTTCAATCCCTGGGTTGGGACAATCCCCTGGAGAAGGGAATGACAACTCACTCCAGTATTCTTGCCTAGAGAATCCCATGGACAGAGGAACCTGGCAGGCTACTGTCCATGGGGTTGCAAAGAGTCAAACATGACATAACACTTTCACTTTGAAGATATATGGTATTGAGCATCTTTTCATATGATTATTTGGATATATATGGTATATCTTTGTTCCTTTACTTTTTACCTATATGTGTCTTTTTATCATTATTAATTTTAATTTTTTTGCCTGCACTGGGTCGTCTTGCTGCACGTGAGCTTTCTCTACTTGTAGTGAGTGAGGGCTACTCTCTAGTTGCAGTGTGAAGGCGTCTCATTGCAGTGACTTCTCTTGTTGCAGAGCACAGCCTCTGGGCATGCAGGCTTTAGTAGTTGGGGCACACAGGCTTAGTTGCTTCATGGCATGTGGGATTGTCCCAGACCAGGGATGGAACCTGTGCCCTCTGCATTGGCAGGTGGATTCCTAACCACTGGACCACCAGGGAAATTCCCTGTATGTATCTTTATATGTAACCTGGGTTTCTTGTAGACAACATATACTTAGGTCTTGTTTTTTATTCCTTTGACAATTTCTGCCTTCTATTAATTATTTTACCTTTAGACACTGATATTTAAGGTGATTATTCATATAGTTGGATTAATATCTACCATATTTATTCATGTTTTCTCTTTTTCCCTGTGCCTGTTTTTGTCTTCTATGTTTTATATGCCTTCTGTGGTTCTGATAATTTTATATGATTCTGTTTTCTCTTCTTTTTTAGCATATTAGTTATACTTTCTTTACATTTTTCTTAGATATTTTTTTTATAGTTTTATTTATATTATCCTAGAGTTTGCAGTATACTTTTACAACTAATCCAAGTTCACTTTCAAATAATACTATACCACTTCATGGGTAATATGAGTACTTTCCAATAGCAAAATAATTAATTTTTGATTAATAGGTTTTAGTGGTATGGTGGTAGGTGTAGGGGTATAGCAAGTGTTCTATGGAACTATGATTAGGTCTCAGGCTTCTAGTGAGCCTATATTGTGGGCTGTGAACTTCACAAGCGCTTCACAGTTTTGTTCCCCCTTAAGTGGTACAGGATGTCTAGAAAGTGGGGTTAGTTACTAGGGCACTAACAATAATAAAAGGATGACTATTTCCTAGATTGCCCATTTCTTGTTTTGCAAATTGCCCTTCATTAGGCTCTCATTTTAGAATCAAATTATAAGATTTTTTTTTCAAAATTCTCTTTAAAGGCTCATATAGCTTTCACAGGTCTAGCCCTGGTTGGGGGGTGGGGAGTGTAGAAAGAGGGTGTTAATTAGCTATATCTCTAGATCTGACAAAAGCTAGTATGAAACCTAGCTTGTTATGTATATGAAACCTATACATACTGTTTTCCTTCCCTGGGTTGGTTAGACTCTTATTATCAAAGACTCCAGTAAGTTATGTGCTGGTGCTAAGTTGCTTCAGTTGTGTCCAACTATGTGTGACCCCATGGACTGTAGCCCACCAGGCTCTCTGTCCATGGGATTTTCCAGGCACAAATACTGGAGTGGGTAGCCATTCCCTTCTCTAGGGGATCTTCCCAACCCAGAGACTGAACTTGTGTCTCTTGCATCTCCTGCATTAGCAGGCAGGTTCTTTACCTGGGAATAGTGCCACCTGGGAAGCCCTGTGTGCTGGTGAAACAGTTTATTTTGAAGGCAGGCCTTGTTAAGAAGAACAGAGTTACCTTGGTATATTTCAAATGGTTACTTTCCTGCCCTAAGTCCTGGAGGATTTTTCTGAGATATTCACTGTGAGAACCTGCTAATGTTTCTGGAAGTAAAATTCACAAAGTGTGGGGACTCCCCTATGACCAGGCCCCTCTGGATTTTTAACTTTTAGACTAGTCCACACTTAAACTAGCCTCCAGCAATTTGTCAGTTGTAGTACAGGTTTTTCTTTCCTGGCACTACTTCCTATAGAGGTTTCTGTTTATAGGTTCTTGCCCCAGTAAGTTGTGATTCTCTATATTCGCCTATTAGTCTCTAATTTGGGGGCATCAGTTTGGCCTGTGACCTCATTTCTCTGATGGATCTAAAAGAGTTGTTGATTTTTTAGTTTGATCAGCATTTTACTTAGAATGGAGTGATGCCTTCCAAGTTCCTTATGTTCCTGACTGGAAACTGGAAGTGTCTCATCCCATTTTAATATGGGATTATTTGTCTTGATTATTCAGTAGAAGAATCATCCATATATTATGGCTTTAAGTTCTAGTTTATTTTTGATTTTGTGGTTCTTTTAGCCTTGTAAATTGGTTTCTTTATTTTGGGATGGTCATTTATAATTCTTTTATGTTATGGCTTCATGTTTTGTGCCATGTTTAGAAAGACCTTTCCAACTTAAAAATATGAAAAATAATCACCCACATGTTCTTCTTGTACACATATTATTTCATTTTTATTTTTTATAAATTTATTTATTTTAATTGGAGGCTAATTACTTTACAATATTGTAGTGGTTTTGCCATACATTGACAAGAATCCACCACAGGTGTACACGTGTTCCCCATCCTGAAGCCCCCTCCCACCTCCTTCCCCATCCCATCCCTCTGGATCATCCCAGTGCACCAGCCCTGAGCACCCTGTCTCATGCATTGAACCTGGACTGGCAATCTGTTTCACATATGATAATATACATGTTTCAATGCTATTCTCCCAAATCATCCCACCCTCACCCTCTCCCACAGAGTCCAAAAGACTGTTCTATACATCTGTGTCTCTTTTGCTGTCTCGCATAGAGGGTTATCGTTACCATCTTTCTGAATTCCATATATATGTGTTGCTGCTGCTGCTGCTAAGTCACTTCAGTCATTTCCGACTCTGTGTGACCCCATAGACAGCAGCCCACCAGGCCCCCCGTCCCTGGGATTCTCCAGGCAAGAACACTGGAGTGGGTTGCCATTGCCTTCTCCAATGCATGAAAGTGAAAAGTGAAACTGAAGTCGCTCAGTCATGTCCAACTCTTAGCGACCCCATGGACTGCAGCCCACCAGGCTCCTCCATCTGTGGGATTTTCCAGGCAAGAGTACTGGAGTGGGGTGCCATTGCCTTCTCCGATATATATGCATTCAGTTCAGTTCAGTTGCTCAGTCGTGTCCAACTCTTCGCGACCCCATGAATCGCAGCACGCTAGGCCTCCCTGTCCATCACCAACTCCCGGAGTTCACTCAGACTCAAGTCCATCGAGTCAGTGATGCCATCCAGCCATATCATCCTCTGTTGTCCCCTTCTCCTCCTGCCCCCAATCCCTCCCAGCATCAGAGTCTTTTCCAATGAGTCAACTCTTCGCATGAGGTGGCCAAAGTACTGGAGTTTCAGCTTTAGCATCAGTCCTTCCAAAGAAATCCCGGGGCTGATCTCCTTCAGAATGGACTGATTGGATCTCCGTGAGTCCAAGGGACTCTCAAGAGTCTTCTCCAACACCACAGTTCAAAAGCATCAATTCTTCGGCACTCAGCTTTCTTCACAGTCCAACACTCACACCCATACATGACCACTGGAAAAACCATAGCCTTGACTAGACGGACCTTTGTTGGCAAAGTAATGTCTCTGCTTTTGAATATGCTGTCTAGGTTGGTCATAACTTTCCTTCCAAGGAGTAAGCGTCTTTTAATTTCATGGCTGCAGTCACCATCTGCAGTGATTTTGGAGCCTAGAAAAATAAAGTCTGACACTGTTTCCACTGTTTCCCCATCTATTTCCCATGAAGTGATGGGACCGGATGCCATGATCTTCGTTTTCTGAATGTTGAGCTTTAAGCCAACTTTTTCACTCTCCTCTTTCACTTTCATCAAGAGGCTTTTTAGTTCCTCTTCACTTTCTGCCATAAGGGTGGTGTCATCTGTTAGTATACTGTATTGGTGTTTTCCTTTCTGGCTTACTTCACTCTGTATAATAGGCTCCAGTTTCATCCACCTCATTATAACTGATTCAAATGTATTCTTTTTAATGGATGAATAATATTCCATTGTGTATATGTACCACAGCTCTCTTATCCATTCATCTGCTGATGGACATCTAGGTTGTTTCCATGTCCTGGCTATTATAAACAGTGCTGCGATGAACATTGGGGTACACATGTCCCTTTTGATTTTGGTTTCCTCGGTGTGTATGCCCAGCAGTGGGATATCTCCAATTGATATCTCCAGTTTTCTTGAAGAGATCTCTAGTGTTCCCCATTCTATTGTTTTCCTCCATTTCTTTGCATTGTTCACTTAGGAAGGCTTTCTTATCTCTCCTTGGTATTGTCTAGAACTCTGCATTCATTCATTTGGGTATATCTTTCCCTTTTTTGCTTGCCTTTTGCTTCTCTTCTTTTCTCAGCTATTTGTAAAGCCTCCTCAGACAACCAGTTTGCCATCTTCATTTCTTTTTCTTTGGGATGGTTTTGGTCACTGCCTCCTGTACAGTGTTACAAACCTCTGTCCATAGTTATTCAGGCACTCTGTCTACCAGATCTAATCCCTTGAAACTATTTGTCACCTCTTCTGTATGATCTTAACGGATTTGATTTAGGTCATACCTGAATGGCCAGCCTAGTGGTTTTCCCTGCTTTCTTCAAGCCTGAATTTTGCTATATAGAGCTGATGATCTGAGCCACAGTCAGCTCCAGGTCTTATTTTTCCTGACTGATAGACCTTCCCCATCTTATAGGCTTGGTATAGGCTTGATTATAGGCTGCAAAGACTATAATCAATCTGATTTCAGTATTGACCATCTAGTGATGTCCACGTTTAGAATCATCTCTTGTGTTGTTGGAAGAGAGTGTTTGCTACGACTGTCCTTTGTTTGTTCCTTTAATAGAGTATATTGATGTACTTTAAAGTTTTTGTATTTTCAGTGGCATGTCATGTTATTTTTCAGATAGCAGTCAGTGACTTCCATTGTGAAATCTAATGGAACTTTTACTTCTTATGGCACTTATTTTGTATTGTAGTCATCTGGAGAAATGGGAGAAGGGACTGTGTTTTTTTCCCCTCAACTTATAGCACTAAGCATAGTCTGGCCCCTCAGTACATTTTTTTAATTGATAAAAAAAAAAGATCAAACAATCATTAAGAAACATCTGATCTTACTTTGCCCATTCTGACATCACCTATTATTTTGACTTTGTTTTGGTCACCCCAAAATGAAAGTCAAATGACTGAGTTTCTTTTTTTTACAGGACACAAGCACATGAAATGGAAAGTTGCTTACCATGAGACACAGGTATATGGTTTATCCACCACTCAAGTTACTTGTCACATTAGTTCAGTTCAGTCGCTCAGTCGTGTCTGACTCTTTGTGACCCCATGAATCGCAGCACACCAGGCCTCCCTGTCCATCACCAACTCCCAGAGTTCACCCAGACTCATGTCCATCGAGTCAGTGATGCCATCCAGCCATCTCATCCTCTGTTGTCCCCTTCTCCTCCTGCCCCAATCCCTCCCAGCATCAGGGTCTTTTCCAATGAGTCAACTCTTTGCATGAGGTGGCCAAAGTATTGGAGTTTCAGCTTTAGCATCAGTCCTTCCAATGAACACCCAGGACTGATCTCCTTTAGAATGGACTGGTTGGATCTCCTTGTTACATCAGTTAGTTGACCTAAAAATTTCAAACATTGAAAACAATGTCAGCAACCTGAGATCAAAATGCACCACTGACCTCTTAGTGGCAGGATAAATTTATATGCAGCTCATCTTGAAGAAATCTCATAAAACTGATAAGAAACAGGTTCACTAGGGCTCAATGTTCAGAGATGCACCAAACTATTGGCTTGGCCAAGAAGTTCATTCAGGATTGTTCCATCTGATGTTATGGAAGAATCCATGCAATTTTTTTTTGCCAGCCCAATAGTGGATAATATGCATTGCTGCTGCTGCTGCTAAGTCGCTTCAGTCGTGTCTGACTCTGTGCGACCCCATAGACCGCAACCCACCAGGCTCCCCCGTCCCTGGGATTTTCCAGGCAAGAACACAGGAGTGGGCTGCCATTTCCTTCTCCAGTGCATGAAAGTGAAAAGTGAAAAGTGAAGTCGCCCAGTCATGTCCAACTCTTAGCGACCCCATTAGCATGGACAAAAAAATAATCATAGGTCATGATTTGGATATTGATATGCTCTTTACTGTTCTATTAATTTAATGATTTTCTGATCATCCCAGACTCCATTTTTGTAACTCTTTATTTTAAATAGCATTTGATTACAAACTTCTTTTGTTGGATTGGGCACAGCTTGACTCTATTGTGCAGTGTTGGGAAATGTGCTTGCTGATCTTAGGTTTTTAAAATTTTTTTTTTTTTCTAATGGGAGTTCCCTTGTATATTATTTGCCATTTTCCCCTTGTTGCTTTTAATAGTTTATCTCTGTCTTTATTTTTTTAAATTTTATTTTATTTTTATGTTTTTGTTTTTTTTACCATGAGGTACTTCAGTTATTTTCAGTATTCATCCCACTTGCATAATATCTAAGACAGAACTATGTCATACCATATTCTTTTTTTTTTTTTCTGAAAAATTTCACAATATAATGTTGATAGTTTACCATGAAGAAATTAAGAAAAAGAGAATAGTTTCTAATGTTTATCCATGTATTGACTGTTTGTAGTGCTCTTTACTCCTTCCTGTATTTCCCAGTTTTGTTTTGATATTATCATCATTCATAAAGGACTTTATCATTTTTATAGCTCGTGCATGCTTCCTTAGCTTTCATTTCTCTGAAGGTGTTTTCACCCCATTTCAAAAGATACTTTCAATGAATATCTATTACAGAATTGACAGCTTTAATTTTTCAGCACTTTATTTATTTTTTTATTTGATAAATTTAATGCCTTTTATTGCCATACCTCATTTTACTGTGCTTTGCTTTAGTGAGCTTTATAGATACATTTTTTTTTTTTTCCTTGTTAATTTTCTGTTTAGTTGATCTATCCATAAGTGTGAGTGGGGTACTAAAGTCTCCCACTATTATTGTGTTATTGTTAATTTCTCCTTTCATACTTGTTAGGATTTGTCTTACATACTGCGGTGCTCCCATGTTGGGTGGATATATATTTATAATTGTTATATCTTCTTCTTGGATTGATCCTTTGATCATTATGTAGTGACCTTCTTTATCTCTTTTCACAGCCTTTGTTTTAAAGTCTAATTTATCTGATACAAGTATTGTGACTCCTGCTTTCTTTTGGTCCCTATTTGCATGGAAAATCTTTTCCAGCCCTTCACTTTCAGTCTGTATGTGTCCCCTGTTTTGAGGTGGGTCTCTTGTAGACAACATATGTAGGGTCTTGTTTTTGTATCCATTCAGCCAGTCTTTGTCTTTTGGTTGGGGCATTCAACCATTTACGTTTAAGGTAATTACTAATAAGTATGATCCCGTTGCCATTTACTTTATTGTTTTGGGTTGAGTTTATACACCATTTTTGTGTTTCCTGTCTACAGAATATCCTTTAGTATTTGTTGGAGAGCTGGTTTGGTGGTGCAGAATTCTCTCAGCTTTTGCTTGTCTGAAAAGCTTTTGATTTCTCCTTCATACTTGAATGAGATCCTTGCTGGGTACAATAATCTGGGCTGTAGGTTATTTTCTTTCATCATTTTAAGTATGTCTTGCCATTCCCTCCTGGCTTGAAGAGTTTCTATTGAAAGATCAGCTGTTATCCTTATGGGAATTCCCTTGTGTGTTATTTGTTGTTTTTCCCTTGCTGCTTTTAATATTTGTTCTTTGTGTTTGATCTTTGTTAATTTGATTAATATGTGTCTTGGGGTGTTTCTCCTTGGGTTTATCCTGTTTGGGACTCTCTGGGTTTCTTGGACTTGGGTGATTATTTCCTTCCCCATTTTAGGGAAGTTTTCAACTATTATCTCCTCAAGTATTTTCTCATGGTCTTTCTTTTTGTCTTCTTCTTCTGGGACCCCTATGATTCGAATGTTGTAGCATTTAATATTGTCCTGGAGGTCTCTGAGATTGTCCTCATTTCTTTTAATTCGTTTTTTCTTTTATCCTCTCTGATTCATTTATTTCTACCATTCTATCTTCTAATTCACTAATCCTATCTTCTGCCTCTGTTATTCTACTATTTGTTGGCTCCAGAGTGTTTTTAATTTCATTTATTGCATTATTCATTATATATTGACTCTTTTTATTTCTTCTAGGTCCTTGTTAAACCTTTCTTGCATCTTCTCAATCCTTGTCTCCAGGCTATTTATCTGTGATTCCATTTTAATTTCAAGATTTTGGATCAATTTCACTATCATTATTTGGAATTCTTTATCAGGTAGATTCCCTATCTCTTCCTCTTTTGTTTGGTTTGGTGGGCATTTATCCTGTTCCTTTATCTGCTGGGTATTCCTCTGTCTCTTCATCTTGTTTAAATTGCTGAGTTTGGGAGTCCTTTCTGTATTCTGGCAGTTTGTGGAGTTCTCTTTACTGTGGCGTTTCCTCGCTGTGTGTGGGTATGTAGAGGTGGCTTGTCAAGGTTTCCTGGTTAGGGAAGCTTGTGTCGGTGTTCTGGTGGGTGGAGCTGTATTTCTTCTCTTTGTTCAGTCGCGCTATGGGGAGGGAGGGAGGGATGCTGCAAACAAATGACACTGGCGTGCGCTCGCAGTGCCTCAGCCACACTGGGTCTGCCCCGCTCGGGCGCGCGTGTAGCCCCCCTGCCCACACTGCTCAGGCTCTAGGTTGTTCCGCCGGGAACAATCCGAGGCTGGCCCTGGGTTGCATGCACCTCCCAGGTCCAAGCCGCTCAGGTTCAGGCACTCAGGTAGTCCTCAGAGGCGCAGACTCAGTTGGGGCTGTGTTTTGTGCTCTTCCCAGGTCCGAGCAGCTCAGGTGTGAGGTGTTTGGCGGCGCCAATGCTGCGACTTATCGCCTCCCCGCCACTTGGTTATCTGGGTGTAAAACCGGCGCACCTTCTCAGGCAGATGTTGACTGTCCAGACCCCCAATAAGTTTTAGTTAGCAAAGAAGCCAGTTTTATAGATAATGTCTCTCTGGGGCTGCGATTGCCCCCTTCCGGCTCTGGCTGCCTGTCACCGGAGGAAGGTTTGCAGCCGGCTACCTCTGTTTAGTCCTTTGTTCCGTGCACGGGCTGGCGGTGTCTTAGGTTAGGGCTGGGCACCGCATGGTAGATATCCCGCAGTCTGGTTTGCTAGCCCAAATTATTTCGCTCAGATAGCGCTCAGGGTATTCAGGCCAGATTCTTACTCTCAGTGATGCAGCCCGCGCCGCGCCTCCCTGCCCAGCCCCCGCTTGCTAATGGCGGATGCAGGCGTCTGCGCTGCTTCTCCGCTGGAGGAGTTACCGTAGGGGCTGCAATCTGTGAGTTTTAATTGTTTATTTATTTTTCTCCCTGTTATATTGTCCTCTGTGCTTCCAAAGCTCGGCACAGATTGGCAGTGAGAAGGTTTCCTGGTGTTTGGAAACTTCTCTCTTTTTAAGACTCCCTTTCCGGGACGGAACTCCGTCCCTCCTCTTTTGTCTCTTTTATTGTCTTTAATATTTTTTCCTACCTCCTTTTTGAGTTGGGTTGCTTTTCTGGGTGCCTGATGTCCTCTGCCGGCATTCAGAAGTTGTTTTGTGGAATTTACTCGATGTTTAAATGCTCTTTTGATGAATTTGTGGGGGAGAAAGTGTTTTCCCCATCCTACTCCTCCGCCATCCTGGCGCCTTCCCCGGTTTTTAAAATTTGAATTGAAATTATTTCTATCCATATCTAGGTGTTATTAAACTGAATCTCATACTAATTTATTGTAGCTAATATAAAGTATCTCTTAGGCTTTTAGATGCCTTGTATAGTGTATACATTACAGCTGAAGTTAAAAAAAATGTGCTCCATTTAGTTTTGGTGTATTATGGGTATCTTTCCTAATTCTAATCATGTTCTCAGTCTTACTCGGTTTATTGAATTGATTTCCCTGTAACTGTTAAAATAAAAGCTTATAATCTTGGGCTGTGAGGTTATCTATCACTCTTGCTTTGTACCACTACATGTTATATTTTTATTACAGTTGCTTCGGTGGTAGGATTCAAATGAGAAAGTTATATATAGGGACAAACGAGTACAATTTCTTTCCTTGTTTAAGTAACTAAAGCTGGAGTTCATCGGCCAAAGATCATTACACAGTTTTCATACTAGCTTTTCTCAGATCTAGAGATATAGCTAATTAACACCCCCTCTCCCCCACCCCTCCGCCCAGGGCTAGACCTGTGAAAAGCTATATGAACCTTTAAAGAGAATTTTGAAAAAAAAAATTTTGTAATTCGATTGTAAAATAAGAGCCTAATGAGGGGCAGTTTGCAAAACAAGAAATGGGCAATCTAGGAAATAGTCATCCTTTTATTATTGGCAGTGCCCTAGTAAATAACCCAAATTTTAGTGCTCAAAGCAATGCGGACACTTTAGACACTTATGTTGAAGTGGCAAAGGACCTCTCTTTGAACATTTAAACCATCAAAAGAGTGACCTGTAGTGATACCGGTTTCATTACTGGTCATTGTGATGTTCTGAACTAATTCCAAATATGGCCATTGTGCCTCCAATGCTGCTTAAAGGTTGCCCCATTTAGATTTGATTTGACAAGGGATTAAATGTGAAGAGATGAGGCAGGTGAGGTTGACAGAGCTGGACTGATTACCTCATTTCTGGATTCCTGGAACATGCTTCTAATAGATTTCCATGCTTCCGGTTTTCCTCCTTAGTCAATTTTCTCTACTACTACTCCCATTCTACCAGAATCTACAACATGGCTTTTGTTTTCATCCTCTTGCTTTCCTGCTTAGAAACTTCACAGACTTCCCACTTTCTGTAAATTTGAGTCCCTAGTTCATAATCTGATATTCAAGGCCCTTCATCATCTTGCCTAACCACCCATTTCATGCACATGTTCTTGAGTGTCCCCCATTGGGCCAGAACACCTAGGTCAGAACATTGCCAGAGCAGAGTAGAATTTTAACTGGGAAGTACCAAAACCATGACCTGGGATTCAACTATGTGTATCCAATTCCAAGACATACTTAGAGGCAAAGACTATTTGAAATCTCTTTGTGGAAGACTGAAGAGAGATAGAATGGGGTGGAAGGTGTGTGTCAGGCTGGGAAGGGAAGTTCAGAAAATAGTAACTGAACTAAAACTTTGATATTAATTATTGGCAACACATTTTATATAGTGCGTGCTGTGTGCTCAGTTGTGACTGACTATTTGTGACCCATGGACTGTAGCCCACCAGGCTCCTCTGTTCACGGGATATCCCAGACAAGAATATTAAAATGGTTTTCCATTTCCTCCTCCAGTGGATCTTCCTGATCAAGAGATTGAACCCACATTTCCTGCATCTCCTGCATTGGTAGGTGGATTCTTTACCGCTGAGCTACCTGGGAAGCCAATGATAGTAATTATTGGCAACACATTTTATGTAGCACCTAGAACCTATTGGTAGGAATAGGTAGAGCATGTGTTTTTTTTTTCTTTTTAAATAAATTTTTATTGGCGTATAGCTGCTTTACAGTGTTAGTTTCTGTGCTGTGCTAAGTCACTTCAGTCGTGACCAACTCTTTGTGAACCCATGGGCTGTAGCCCACCAGGCTCCTCTGTCCATGGGATTCTTTCTTTATGCAAGAATACAGGAGTGGGTTGCCATGCCCTCCTCCAGGGGATCTTCCCAACCCAGAGATCGAACCCACATCTCTTAAGTCTCCTGTATTGGCAGGCGGCTCTGTACAGCAAAATGAATCAATCATACATATTCATATACCCCCTCCCTTTTGGCCCTCCTTGCTATTCAGGTCACCACAGTGCATTAAGTGGTAGGTAGAGCATGTTAAAGGAACCACATTGAGCGAGTCGCTACTTCTTATCCCTCGTCTGCACCCTGCCCCCTCCATGCCCTGTGCTACAGAGTGTGTGCTCCTTGGGCTGTGCCTCTACTCAGGTCAAGATACTTCAACTGACCTTAGTAGTGACAGGAAGATTATCAGAGTTATGGATAGGAACAATGGTGGTTTGCTGGACATAGGCAGCTACTTGGAGGCATTTCCAAAATGAGTGTAGAGGGAGAGGTCTGGCTGGAGATGAGCTGGGAAGTTACCCACATGTGCTTGTAATCCAGGGAATGGGTGATATCCTCCATGGAGAATGTGTGGGATAAAAGGAGAAAAGAACTCTGGGGAATACTAACACTTAAGGGATGGATAGAGGCTGAGAGAAAAAGAAGCCAGTAAGAGCAATAGGAGAAGTGGCTAATAACAGTGGTGTGGTGACTGGACTGAGAATGTGTTTCAGTAACGAGGAAGGCATCCACAGATCCAACGGTTACAGAGAGACCAAGATAGATGTGGCTGGAATTGTGTCTACCAGATACGGCCATACAGAGGTCAGTGGCAGCCTCGGAGAAAGTGTTTGGGTAGTGATGAGATCAGTGCATGTGGTGAGCAAGTTGACAGAGGAAATCTGGATTATTCATTTCAGGTATTTTCCAGAGAAGGACGAGAAAGAGAAAAAGGAAGTGGCTAGAAGCCTGTGTGAGGAAAAGGAAGGATCTTTAAAGGAAAGGAAAGCCTTAAGCAGGTATATTGGTAGAGGGGGATGGATCAGAGGAGTGAGAGAGTTGAAAGTAAAAAAAACAACCGAGGGTAGGTGGGCTGGAGGAGATAGGAGGGATGGAAGTTTGAGTACAGGGTGGGTGGGGAGGCTGGATAGCCATGTCCCTTCCTCTGGCCAAAAGAAAGAGTGGGTTCCAGGTACAGGAAAGTTTGCACAGTGAAAGGAAATCGAGACTGGGCACATCTCCTATCAGCTACCTCTTCCTCACCAGTTCAGATCCTCTGGGCCTGATTGTCTCAGGGGCCTTTGGCTATTGCTTTGTTTCAGCCCATTCTCTCAATGGGCTCAGACACACTGACAAGGTGTAACCCTGCAGCTTCTTAGCTCTGGGCCCTGGCACTTTTCCTGCAGACATTGAGGCTTGAGACAGGGCGGGACAGCCTGGAGCACCCATGCATGGTGTAGCCTGGAAGAGCCTGGAAATGTGGAGGAGTTAATGCAGCCCAGGGGTGCAAACTTTTAACAAAGAAAACCTTTGTATTGACTCTCATTCCTTTGTGCTAAGTTGCTTTAGTTGTGTCAGACTCTTGAGACCCCATGCACTGTAGCCCACCAGGCTCCTCTGTCCATGGGATTCTCCAGGCAAGAATACTGGAGTGGGTTGACATGCCCTCCTCCAGGGATCTTCCTGACCTGAGGACTGAACCCACATCTCTTTTGTCTCCTGCATTGGCGGGGAAATTCTTTACCACTAGCACCACCTGGGAACCTTCCCTGGGAGTGCTCTCTAATAACTTACCAGGCTGAATCTTATGGCTTCTGTCTGTCAGAATGGCTGAATTTCAGCACTTTCTTATGATTCAACCAAATAGCACATAAAGCATTGTTCTGCCTTTTGGGGACCTCAGTTAAGAAACACTTAATGGTCTTATCAAAGTAGGAGGTATAGTCACCTACTGAACAGGAGCTCTCATTTTGTTTTTTTAAAGATCATGTTTAAGCATTTTTATGTTCTATTTTTTGGCCATGCCATGTGGCATGCAGGATATTAGTTCCCTGACCTGGGATTGAACCCATGCCCCGTGTAGTGGAAGCATGTTGTGTTAACCACTGGACCGCCAGGAAGTCCCATAAGCTTATCAATAGCTCTCATCTATTCAGCAATTCGTGAGTATCAGACAGTATGTTAATTGTTTTACATACATAATCTTATTAAGATATAAAGTAGGTATTATTTTTCCCATTTTACTCATGAGGGAACTGAGACAAAAAGAATTTAAATAACTTGTTCATGACCATACAGCTAGTAAATGGTGGATCCAGATATCAAACCCAAGTCTGTCTGGATTCTAAGCCTGCAATCTCTTTACAGAATTATGTTGTCTTGCCTAATATAAATGTGATAGACAGTTACAGGAAGACTGTTAAAAGGGATATACTAGAAGTTGTGAGGGCCCAGCTGGATTTAAAATTATGAGTTCATAGTGGCTCAAATATATATAGTGGTACAGGGCTTCCCTGTAGCTCAGATGGTAAAGAATCTGCCTGCAATGCAGAAGACCCAGATTCAATCCCTGGGTCGGGAAGATCCCCTGGAGAAGAAAATGGCAACCCACTCCAGTAGTCTTGCCTGGAGAATTCCATGGACAGAGGAGCCTGGCGGGCTACAGTCCATGGAGTTGCAAAAAGTCGACATGACTGAGCGATTAACACAGACAGACAGTGTTCTGCAGCTGTGTTCAGCCATTTGGCCATAGGATCAGAGAAGGCTGGTAATTAAATTTATTCAGAAATGGTGTATGGTTTTGATAGTGAACAATGTACAGTGGAAAGAACAGGGAGCAAGGGGATTGAGGATAAAAGAGAGTGCAGTGACTGACCATGGCATCCAGACTGGGTAAGTGAAAAGTGAGGCTCAGTGGAGGCAAACTAATAGGGAGGCAATGGAGGGGTTGTGAGTTTAAAGATCAGATTTATTGGGGAACAAACAGTTGGAAAGTCTGCAGGATAAGAGTTGTGGGGAGAGTGGCAAATTGGTTTGAAGGTGTTAAAGGTGGAGTGAAAATCCTTGGGCATGAGAAAGTCATGGCACTGCGAGGCCATGGCAGTGTATTGATCATCCTTATGGTCAAGTCTGGCCTCGCTGCCTGTTTTGTCCATAAAGTTGTATTGGAACACAGCCATGTCTATTTGTTTGCATATTGTTGATGGCTGCTTTCAAGCTACAACAGTAGAGGCAGGTAGTTGCAAAAGAGCCAGTGTATCCTACAAAGCCTAAAATATTTACTGTATGGTACTTAAAGATGTTCGGTGACCATGGTTTCAAAAATGCAATGGGGGAGTAAGGTGAACGGTGACATAGCTCTCCCTAACCCTCACCTTCACCCCGCATGTAGGCTGTGGAAGAGAATACAGCCTTGAGATGGCTTTATGGGACATGGTGCTGTAGGTGGGGAACCACCTTTCAATCAGCAACAGGAGATGGAGTGAATGTTCAGGGAAAAAGTGGACACATAGAAGTGGACTTTGTTTACCATGGTTAGAATTCCAGACTGTGCAGTGGAAATGTTGCGAGAGAGAGGAGGAGTTAAGACATTGGATAGAAAAGGGAGGAAGAGAGGATTGGCATTGAGATAACTGTTGGATTGTTGATGTCTAGCCAGAGCTTGCAATTTGGGTGGTGCCCAAGGATCACAGGCATAAAAAGGGAAGGAGGAATTTACCCAAGGTTCTCATTTGGGTCAGGCTGAGCTACTTCCAGATTGCCTCTAGTTAGTTACGAATTCCAAATTCCAAAGGCAAGCTGCCCATGGCATGGTGGCTTCCAGGACAGCCCTAGGCCTCTCTAATTTCCTTGTTTTGGCGGTCTGAGAGAAATGTCATCTGGTAATTTTTGAATATAGAATAAAATCCTGTTTTTCCCCTAATGGAATATTCATGGATTTTGCTTTCTGTCAGTGGAATTAGAAAAATTGTAAATTAACTTTTTGGTCACCTAGTCAGAGAATGTGCATGCTGATAACTTTTGTTTTAAAGTAGTAAACTATTTTTTTAAATATATATTAAATTTTAAAAATGTATATCTATATATATAGAAGGCATTCCTAGGTCAGAGTCATCTCCTTTCTCTTTTCTATCTTGAATAGTGTTCAGAACCATAAGTTCCATCAAGGCAGGGACCATATTTGGCGTTTTCATTGTTGTGTCCTTACAGCCTAGGAATAGTAAAAACTCAATAAATTTTTGTTAGGTAAATAAGAAAAATGGTTTTTCCCTTAATGGAGTATGACTTAGGTGTTAATGCTGAAAATATTGGAAAATATGGTTTATGATTTTCCATGAAACCTAGTGCTTGCTCAAACTGCACAGAAAAAAAAAAAAACGTATAGATTCTACCAGGTTTTAAAAAAGTACCACATGAGACATTTTTAAAGAAATAAATGCTTTAGGAAAAATTCTGGTTTGAATTATATTACCATTGGTAAATTTTTATGTATGTGTCCTTTTCAAAATGTTATTGTAGTATAGTTGATTTACAGTGTGTTAATTTCTACTGTACACCAAAGTGATTCAGTTATACATGTATATATTCTTTTCCGTTGTGTTTTATCACAGGCTATTAAATATAGTTTCCTGTGCCCTATAGTAGGACCTTGTTTATGGAAATACATCATTTTCAACATGATTTTAAATGAAAGATGTTTGAGGGACCTGAGGTAAAATAGGAGGAAAAGACAGAAAATCTAAGTTTTCCGTGTCTCAGTCCTTTGGGGCTGCTATCATAGAAAAATCATAGACTGGGTGGCTTAAACAACAAACATTTATTTCTCACAGTTCTGGGGGCTGCTGGCAAGTCCAAGATCAGGTGCTGAAAGATTCAATATCTTCTGGGCACCTGCTTCCTGGTCCATAGATAGCCAACCTCTGGCCATGTCCTCACACAGTGGAAGGGGCAGAGAGAGAGTGCATTTTATAAGTGCACTAATCTGATTCATGAGGGCTCCACCCTTATGACCTAAGTACCTCCCAAGGTCGGTCCCCACTTCCTAATACCATCGCATGGGAGATTAGGTTTCAACATGTGAATTTTGGAGGGATGCAAACGTTCAGTGTATAGCGCTCTACTACAATACTTTATAGTCAAAATCACAAATAGAATCATTGCCAAAGTTGGGAAGGAACATAGGTGATAAGCCAAAGAATTACAAATCTGGACCACCATGAGAGGAATAGAAATTGAACCAGGGATCTTGTCTTGCCTTCATCTATGAATATTTTGAGAAAGAATGCGTAAGAGAATGGCTTCAAGTTGTTTGAGAGAGACCTTACTGAATTTGAGCTTTAGAAAGAGGCAGTATGGCATGGTGGTTTAGAATCTGGGCTAGTGTGTCTCGGCTCTACCACTTAGTAGCTGTGTGGCCTTGAGAAATTTATGTACCTTCTCTAGGCCTCAGTTTCTTCATCTGGATACTGGAGTTTATAATTTTACCTCTCTTATAGGGTTGTGTGAGTATTAAATTAGTGTGTATATATATATTGGAGAAGGGCATGGCAACCCCCTCCAGTATTCTTGCCTAGAGAATCCCATGGACAGAAGAGCCTGGTGGGCTACAGTCCATGGGGTCACAAAGACTCGAACATGACTGAAGCAACTTAGCATATATATATATATATACACACACACATACATATATAATATTATATTTATTATATATTTATTGCAAATTTTAATATAATAAATATTAATATAATATTTAACATTAATAAAAATTTAATTATTTATTATATAAATTATATTATTTATATATAAATATATAAATGTTTTTATATTTAAAATGTTTAAATAAAAAGTTTACAAAATTTAAAAACTTTTAATAAATATTTTAATACATATATAATATATAAATATATTATTGTATACACATTTATTAATATTGATAATAAAATATTTAATAAATATTTAACATGATAAATAGTATATATTTATTATATATTTATAATATATCACATATATATTATATATATATATATACCATAATCTAGTTCATAATAGGAACTCAAGAATCATTATGATGATAATGATAATGTTTGGTATCAAGTAAAAAGGACTCTTGTTTTACCAATTTAGTACCCAGTTCAATAGCCAAGTGAAAGATTTTGCTTAATTTTAACTTGGCCTTGGCCATTTTGGCACTTTGAGCATATCATGGAAGAGGATTTACAATTTGTTGGGGGAGGTGGTCTGTATTTTTTAATCCTTTTCCCCTCTGAGTTTCTAAGTGAAGTGAAGTGAAAGTCATTCAGTCCTACTCTTTGCGATCCCATGGACTATACAGTCCCTGGAATTCTCTAGGCCAGAATACTGGAGTGGGTAGCCTTTCCCTTCTCCAGGGGATCTTCCCAACCCAGGGATCGAACCCAGGTCGTCTGAGCCACCAGGGAAACCCAAGAATACTGGAGTGGGTAGCCTATCCCTTCTCCAGCAGATCTTCCCGACCCAGGAATGGAACCAGGGTCTCCTGCATTGTAGGCGGATTCTTTACCAACTGAGCTATCAGGGAAGCCTGTCTTGAGTTTCTGCTGCTGCTGCTAAGTCACTTCAGTGGTGTCCGACTCTGTGCGACCCCATATACGGCAGCCCACCAGGCTCCCCCGTCCCTGGGATTCTCCAGGCAAGAACACTGGAGTGGGTTGCCATTTCCTTCTCCAATGCATGAAAGTAAAAAGTAAAAGCGAACTCGCTCAGTCGTGTCCGACTCCTAGCGACCCCATGGACTGCAGCCTACCAGCCTCCTCCGTCCATGGGATTTGCCAGGCAAGAGTACATTTGAATCAGTTCTAATGAGATGGATGAAACTGGAGCCTATTATACAGAGTGAAGTAAGCCAGAAAGAAAAACACCAATACAGTATACTAATGCATATATATGGAATTTAGAAGGATGGTAACAATAACCCTGTGTACGAGACAGCAAAAGAGACAGCAATGTATAGATCAGTCTTATGGACTCTGTGGGAGAGGGAGAGGGTGGGGAGATTTGGGAGAATAGCATTGAAACATGTATAATATCATGTATGAAACGAGTCGCCAGTCCAGGTTCGATGCACGGTACTGGATGCTTGGGGCTGGTGCACTGGGACGACCCAGAGGGAGGGTATGGGGAGGGAGGAGGGAGGAGGGTTCAGGATGGGGAACACGGGTATACCTGTGGCGGATTCATTTCGATATTTGGCAAAACTAATACAATATTGTGAAGTTTAAAACTAAAATAAAAAAGAAGAGGACTGGAGTGGGTTGCCTCTAGGACAATTCTACAAGCCGTGGCCTTTCCTTGGCGCACTTCAAAATAGTGCCGTAAGGTGGAGCTCTTCAAAATAGTGCCGTAAGGTGGAGCTCTTCCCGTACTCTAGAATCCCGAATGGCGGGACTAAGACTGGACTCTAGAGAGAGTAACGGAAGCCGCTTAAAATTATGGTCTTGGTGCACTAAAAGTGCTCCTGTATTTTAAAAGAATAACATTATAAAAGTTCAAACTTTAACTATCGCACAATAGACAAGTACTTGCTTCTAGAAAAATCAAAACATCCATTTGAAGATTTTAGATTCAAATCAGAGACATGAGAAATTCTAAAATATTAGGCAATCTAAAATGAAATGCATAATATAAAGCACTTTACATAGTGAATGCCTAATGTATGTGTGTGTGTTACACATCTCAATCTCCTAAAGACTGTTAAAAGGTCTCAAATTGATGTCTGAATGTGCTTGCTCTTGTGAGGACTGGGTAAATCCAGGTCAGTTGTCTGAAGTCATTTGCTTTCATATTGCAGGTGTCTATCCCGGGTGTCTAGCATGGCTGTAGGCCTTCAGTGCTGATGAGGATGATGGATCCACCTATATACCTTGTGACCAGCACATGGTGAGAGATAGAATGCCAAATATTCTCACCCTGTTTATGACAAAAGTTCTGGATCCTCATTCAGGTTCAAGCAAACCAAATCTAATCACAGGGAACATCAGAGGCTGGTACAACTTGGATGGATGGGGTTCCTCAGGGCTTAATCAGGAAATCTTAGTTCAGTCAGAAGAGGGTATCAACTGGATAGTGGGATTGTGAATAATTTTTTTGTATATATGCCAGTGCAGGAGATGCAAGAGACCTGGGTTCAGTCCCTGGGTTGGGGAGATCCCATGGAGGAGGTAATGGCAACCCACTCCACTATTCTTGCTTAGGAAGTCCAATGGACAGACGAGCCTGGCATGCTACAGTACATGGGGTCGCAAAGAGTCAGGCACAACTGAGGACACACACAGTCGGTTTGTCATTGCTTGCCTTCCAAGGAGCAAGCGTCTTTTAATTTTATGATGGCAGTCACCATCCACAGTGATTTCGGAGTCCAGGGAAATAAAGTCTGTCACTGCTTCCACTTTTTCCCCTTCTATTTGTCATGAAATGATTGGACCAGATGTTGTGATCTTGGATTTTTTAATGTTGAGTTTCAACCAGCATTATTGTCACTCTCCTCTTTCACCCTCATCAAGAAGTTCTTTAGTTCCATATGTATATATTCTGATACGAATTGAAAATCTTTTATAAAATTGGCGGATATTTTAGAAAAATTCTGGGTGTTGACGCCCGAGAATCGGAGACAGTCCCAGCTGCGGGGTCGCAGCTCTTCCAGCCACCTGACAATGTCGTCTCACTTAGTAGAACAGCTGCCGCCCCCACACAACAACAACAATAACTGTGAGGAAGGTGAACAGTCTTTGCCACCGCCTGCTGGCCTCAACAGTTCCTGGGTGGAGCTGCCCATGAACAGCAGCAATGGCGATGCGAAGAATGGGGGGCTAGAGCTGTACCCTCCTCATCCTCCATCCACAATGGAGACATGAAGATTCTTTTGGATGCACAGAATGAATCCAGACAGAGCAGTTCAAGAGGCAGTTCTCACTGTGACAGCCCTTCCCCACAAGAAGATGGGCAGATCATGCTTGATGTGGAAATGCACACCAGCAAGGACCATAGCTCTCAGTCAGAAGAAGTTGCAGAAGGAGAGAAAGAGGTGGATGCTCTGAAGAAAAGTGTAGACTGGGTGTCCGATTAGTCCAATAGACCTGAAAATATTCCACCCAAGGAGTTCCACTTCAGGCACCCTAAATGTTCTGTTTCCTTAAGCATGAGAAAAAGTGAAGCCATGAAGAAAGGGGGGATCTTCTCCACAGAGTTTCTTAAGGTGTTCATTCCATCTCTCTTCCTCTCGCATGTTTTGGCTTTGGGGCTAGGTATCTACATTGCAAAATGACTAAGCATGCCTTCTGCCAGCACCTACTGAGGGAAGAGAAGAGCCCCTGGGCCAGCATGAGACTTGTGAAGTGGTGTCTTGTCACAGTAGTTTATTTGAACTTGAGACCATTGTAAGCATGTCCCAATCTCCTCCCTCTTTTTACATATCCAAGTTCCAGTAACTCTCAAATTCAGTATTTTATTCCAACTCTGTTGAGGCTTTTTACTAACCTCCTTCCCTTTTTGGCCTGTAAAACACTTCTGCTGCTTCTACTGCTGCTAAGTCGCTTCAGTCGTGTCCGACCCTGTGCGACCCCGTAGACAGCAGCCCACCAGGCTCCCCCATCCCTGGGATTCTCTAGGCAAGAATACTGGAGTGGGTTGCCATTTCCTTCTCCAGTGCATGAAAGTGAAAAGTGAAAGTGAAGTCGCTCAGTCATGCCCGACTCTTCACGACCCCATGGACTGCAGCCTACCAGGCTCCTCCATCCATGGGATTTTCTAGGCAAGAGTACTGGAGTGGGGTGCCATTGCCTTCTCCATAAAACACTTCAGAATTTCCTAATAAGAGTTTACTGGTGTTTAGAAATTTGGAAGGGCTTCTTTACCGCAAACGCCACCAGCAGATTTAACTTTGTCAAGAATGCCGTTGTCTCCTCTCAGTACCACCAGACCTAGACCTGCACCATTCATGGTATAAATCTTACTCTTTCAAGATAACTCCCACCTGTCTCTTCCAATGAGCCCAGGTTGCAAATGATAAGAAAGCTACATGTTGTTTTGTTTTTCAAGACAAAGGGACACTTGAATTTATAGTTATGAAAAGAGAAAACAAAAACAAATAAAACAGACAAAGTACGACACAAGGAAAAAAAATATCCTGGGCAATAAAAAGTTATTTTAAACCAAAAAAAGAAAATGAAAAATTCTTAAAAATGAATATATAGTATTTTCGTAATCAAAATAAAGTAACCCAATCTCATTCTGGAAGAATGAACAAACAAAATAAACAAAGGTGAAAACTAGATGATATCCAAAGCTCTGGTCTTGGAGGGGAGCCCATAGTATCACCAAAACTAAAATATGGGCTAAATATGGGTGTTAACACTGGGGTATGGAGCCAGAGTCCAGGTTCTACGTGATGAGAACAAACATAAGTTGATTTGACAACAACGCATATAGTGGTGGTGAGTGATTGTGAATAAGTGCTTAGAGAGAAAGGAATCCACCCCTTCAGGATGAGCAAAGCCAAGCCTTCCCAAGATTATCTGGGTGCCTGACAAGTTCTGTGGTGTGCGTGAGGTGGGAGACAAGCTCCATGACTTGGGTCCTGGTCCATTGCCTCTGAATTGTGGTTGGGAGGCCAGTAGAGTTAGCCTTCTGTGTGTGCGGTTTATTCATCCTAACTGTGTATTGAAAATGTTTGGGGGGAAAAATTCCAGAAAGTTCCAAAAAGCAAAATTTGAATTTACCATGCACTGGCAACTATTTACATAGCATTGACATTATATTATATATTATATTTAATCTAGAGATGATTTAAAGCATACAGGAATATGTGTATAGGTATATGCCAATACTGAGCCATTTTATATAAGGGACTTGGGCATCCATTTGGTGGGGATGGGGTTGTCCTGGATCCAATCCCCACACAAGCTGAGGGATATCTGTACTCAGTTTCCTGGTCTGAGGTTGTTGGGGTAGCTCAGGGTTGGGGAGTGGCAGGTTAGGTTTTGATGGGCCAAATGCAGGCCCCTTCCTTTTCTTGGATTTCTGGACCATTCTCAACAGGTGACACTCTAGAGTTATAAATGTATCGGCAGCACTCCTGTCCTGGCATGCAGTGTTATATTCATGAAATATAACAGCGAGGAAGGCTGCATAGTGCTCCAATGGGAAACTGATTGGTGAAGAAGCATCACTTTGGTTAAAGGAGAACCTGAGAATGTTCATCTGCCTCCTCAAGCCCAGACCAACTGTGAGTCCTGTTAGTTTTGCCTTAAGTAAAGCTACTTGGTCCCATCACTGCCTTTTTCCTCACAGTGCTTTTGTCCCAGGAATAAGAAAAAAGGTGCTTCTACCATATTCCCCAGGTGCTTGATGGAAAGCACTGGAGGCTGCCAAACCCGCTGGAGTTCCCCCTTTTCCTGTGTGTGTGTGTGTGTGTATGAGAAAGAGAGAAAGAGGGAGAGAAAGAAAGAATGAGTAATAAACACAAAAGAGCCAGCAAAATTGATATGTAGGCCAGAAAGGCAAGATTCAAAAAATTACTATGAACGAGACACCATGATTTATGGGATTAGAGGCAGCTATCAAAGCTGAAGTACACATTTAGGATTCTAAAGTTAAGGAAACAAGAGAAAATTGGTGGGAAACAATCTCGATGACCAGGAATCTAAAGGACAGATACTAGCAATTGTTATTTTATACATCTGTTTTTGGTGTTAGTTATATAAGCATATACCCCTTTGTTAATTAATTGTATCTTTATAGCTGTGTTATATTAGGCAATTACTTGACCTATTTGTTTTCCCAACTCTACTAAAATTTTGCAAGAAATGGAGTGTCATCAGATAAAAGAATTGACCATAAAGGTAGATCCATCATTTTGCCTTTCTCACCACTGAACAGTGCCTCTGTGTATGCATCAGAAAAGAAAGATATTAAGGCCCCAGCTTGTTTTTCTGTTTAGATGAGAAATATCATGTCTTTGTGTAATTGGCTTTGTTTTGAAACACAGATTTTTTTCAGGCCAGATTTTTTCTCTGACCCAATTTTTCCCTCTCTTCTGTCACTTGGCTTATTTAAAATATGAAACTGGGAATCAGGCACTTGAGGCCTCATGATGACTGTGTCACTGATTTGGTATGTGATCTTGGCCAACATACTTAACAAATGAGGCACAGAAAGGTTAAATGGGGTTCGAAGGACTGTAAATACTGACCTGCCTCATTATTGATATTGTTTAGGTCTAGTACTTTTTTTAAACCAAAACCCAAAGCAAAGCAATTTAAAGCAAAGCACACAAGTTTTTTCTACATTTTTCCTACTCCCTTTCCCTTTCTTACTCCCTGCTCCCCTCCTTTCCCATATCTGTTGATTGAGTCCAGAGTAGAGATGGTCCCTTTTCAGAATGTCTCTCATCCCTCTTTGTCTGGGCTGTTAAGCAATCCAGCAGCATCTTTTGGGTGTGCTTTTGGGTATTTGGTCTTTGCAAATGGGGAAAGAGTTCTATTTGGGGAAACATAAAAATTTGTTTTGAATCATATGGCCCTTGCAAATCAATACTGGGTATGTTGAGGGATCTAGGCTTAACCTCAGTTCCATCCATGATTAACTGTGCACTCAGGCCCCATTTGAGGGGTAATAGAAGGGAAACCTGGGGTCACCAATCTGTCTGGGAAAAACATACTAACTTGCTAGAAAGCCCAATAGAGGACTTTGTGTTTGAAGCCATCTGAGAAACCCTATGACCATGAGCATTAATTTGTTCTTGACCTTATCAAAGGCTCAGTGGTAAAGAACCCAATTGCCAATGCAGGAGATATGGGTTCAATTCCTGGGTTAGGAAGATCCTCTGGAGGAGGAAATGGTAACCCACTCCAGTATTCTTGCCTGAAGAGGAGCTTGGTGGGCTACAGTCCATGGGGTTGCAAAAGTCGGACATGACTTAGTGACTAAACAACAGTCAATAAAATAACTACTAAGTTATTTACGTACTGTATAGCTCATATGTATATCATGTATATTAGATTAAAAATGATAAGGACAGTCATGTATTTTAATTTCTTGGAAATATAATTTCAAAGCATAGTCATAATAAAACAGGGCTTTATAACATCTATTTGAGGATCTGGTGATATAGACTGTGATTCCTGATAATGCAGTCTGTAATGGGACTCCAAATGGCTCTTTTCTAATTCTCATTTCTATGTTTGCATGTATGCATGCTAAGTTGCTTCAGTTGTGTCTGACTCTTTGCGACCCCATGGACTATAGCCTGCCAGGCTCCTCTGTCCATGGGATTCTCCAGGCAAGAATACTGGATTGGGTTGCCACGCCCTCCTCTAGGGGATCTTGCAGACCCAGGGATCGAACCCACATCTCTTATGTCTCCTGCATTGGCAGGCAGGTTCTTTACCACTACTTCCACCTTGGAAACCCCAATTTCTATGTGTAGCTATAACCAACTCTACTAGTAGGACTATATTAGTATCTTCTGAATTGTACCAAATGGGTAAACTACTTTAAAATGCTTCTGGGTTCAATCCCTGGGTTGGGAAGATCCCCTGGAGAAGGAAATGGCACCCCACTCCAGTATTCTTGCCTAGAGAATTCCATGGATAGAGGAGCCTGGTGGGCTACAGTCCATGGGGTCGCAAAGAGTCAGACATGACTTAGTGACTAAACAACAACTTAGAATGCAGAAATCTACACTGGAGTATATTGGTTCAGTTGCAAATAAAAGAATAATTTCTCTCTCAGCCATACATGCTGGAAAACTTGCCTTTCTTGACACCTTTTCCTTTCCTTTTCTCTCCTTCTCCATCTTATGACATTTTTTTTTTTTTTTGGCAGCACCATGCTGTTTGTAGGATCTTAGTTCGCAGACCAGGGATCAAACCTGAGTCGTTGGCAGTGAGAGCATGAGTCCTAACCACTGGACACCAGGGAATTCCCTCTCCTTTTCAGTCTTATGGATTTCACCTTCTGTGGTAGACCTTGCCAATTACCTCCCAAATCCATTCTTCCTTTTTTTTTTTTTTTTTAAATAAGAGAAACTGGACTTTTAGCTGAACACATGTTAATTCAGTTTTCCTTGTATGTGTCCATGTGACTAAGTTCTGGCTGATGAGGTACACGTGGGTGTGTTGTGTGATCATTTCAGCAAGTCGAAAAGGTAGAGATCACACATTTCTTCTCGTCTTCCTCCAGCACACAGTCTGGAACAAGGATGTTATGGCTAGAATTCTAGCATTCATTTTCATACTCCTGGCAGAATGTATACAACTAGGAGTCTTGATTCCTGAAGATTTCCTGGTGCTGTCATACTAGTCCTGGCCTGCCTACTTCTGAAGTTCTTATTTAAGCTACCCTTGTTTTGTGGTGATATGCACAGAAAATAGTTTTCAGGACAAAGATAATGGGTTTGATTTGGGGTATGTGAAATATGAAGCATTGGCAGGTTACTCAGGGAAAAATGTACAAGAGTCAGGGCTGTGGAGAGATGGTAGGACTGAATGAAACCATGCAGCTTTCTCTGCTTCTGTTCTCCTGCTATCTGGTATACTTGTTAAAATCCAGAGGAAATAGCATTAGTTCCACAGAGCTACGTTGGAAAATGTTGGCTTATACTACAAGGCCAGTGAGCATCTAACTGGTCTTTCAGTCACTCCCAGTTCTTGCCTTTTGAAAGTATTTTATACATTTTTCCCAAGGAACTTCTTTTTTTAAAAAAGAAAACTTCTTAAAAAATAATTAGTTGTTTTTTTTTTTTTTTTTGCCACACTGCACAGTGTGTGGAATCTTAGTTTCCTGACCAAGGATCGAACCCGCACCCCCTGCATTGGAAGCATAGAGTCTTAACCCCAGGACCACCCGGGAAGTCCTCCAAGGTAACTTCTTGAAACTATTTTGACCTGTGCCTACTGACTAGAGTTTGATTTACTTATGGTGACACTCACGGCCCTCCACAATCTGGACTGAATCTACTTTTCCAATTTGTTTTCATTGTGTCTTTTCATGCACCCCAAGCTTTTGTCAGACTGATGTTGACAGTCTGTCCAAATAGACTCCCTGTCCTATTTATGCTCCAAATTTTCTCTATTATGCCTTTGTACACACTCAGGATCATCTCTAGCCCATTTTGGTATGAAGCAGAAAAAGATGTCTCTTCCTCAGACACTTACTTCCATCTGTCAAAAAATTGTTGTTGTGTACTGATTGGTAGAAAATGACATTTTCCTGTGATCTAGTAGAAAATTTTTGTAATAAATGTACAAATCACTCACCTTTGAAGTAACAAGGAAGTTATTAAAATATGAACATTTTCAACTAATAGGGGTATTAACAAGGTGGACAGTGCCCTCTTAGGTGTAGTACTTTTGCAGCACGCAGACTGAAGAACCATGAGGGAGGCCCTACTTGTATTGTTCCCTCCACCTGAAATTTTACCCACCATCTTCGCATGTCCAAGGGCTACTCAAATGCCACTATCACAAAGCTTTTCCTGATTCTTCAAGGTGAAAATAAGTCTCCTCTCATCCTGAAAACTGGAGAAGGCAATGGCAATCCACTCCAGTACTCTGGCCTGGAAAATCCCATGGACAGAGGAGCCTGGTAGGCTGCTGTCCATGGGGTCACCAAGAGTTGGACACGACTGAGTGACTTCACTTTCATGCATTGGAGAAGGAACTGGCAACCCACTCCAGTGTTCTTGCCTAGAGAATCCCAGGGATGGGGGAGCCTGGTGGGCTGCTGTCTATGGGGTCGCACAAAGTCGAACATGACTGAAGTGACTTAGCAGCAGCAGCAGCATCCTGAAAACGCAGTATGTTTTATCTGGACCTCTCTTAGGGTATTTATCACTTTCTATTAGTATTCTGTTTATGTTGGTGTCTCCTCACTCTACTAGACTTAATGCTCTTTGGGGACAGGATGCATTTATGATTTACTTTTTAACTTCATAATACTTGGCAAAGTGTCTTATACTTAGGGTTACCATATGTCTCAATTTGCTTGGCCAATCTGGTTTATGTCTAGTGCTCTGACATAAGCATTAATAGTGATCCCCTTTCATACTCAAAATGTCCTAGTTAGAATGACAAATTGTATAGTCACTCTGCATGCATGCTGAGTAGCTTCAGTCATGTCCAACTCTTTGCCACCCTATGGACTGCAGCCCACCAGGCTCTGTCCCATGGGATTCTCCAAGTGAGAATACTGGAATGGGTTGCTATTTCGTCCTCCAGGGGATCTTCCCAACTCAGGGATCGAACCCACATCTCCTGCTGACTCCTGCATTGCAGGCAGATTCTTTACTGCTGAGCCACCAGGGAAGTCCAAAGTCACTCTACATATGTGGTATTCATTCAGTAAGTAATTAATGAATGAAGACATGAATAAATGACAGTGATTGAGGAGCCATTCACATAGAGAAGATAAGTGAATATGTGCAATTGGTAAGCTCATCAAAACAGAGAGAATACGAAAGATAAGGGCCAAGGACAGGGCCAATGTGGAATGTTTACATTGAAGGGATAGAGGAAGAGTCAACCAAGGATTCAAAGCAAAAGAAGTTGGGACTTCCCTGGTAGTCCAGTGGCTAAAACTCCGCACTCTCAATTCAGGAGAGCTGAATTTGATCCCTGGTCAAGGCAATAGATCCCATGTACTACAAATGATACCATATAATTTAAAAAGGAGTAAAGTAGATAGGAGAAAAATCAGGGTCATGTAACAGAAGCCAGAGAGAGAGTTTTAGGAGGGATGAAGTGGTCAGCATTGGTAAAAAGCTGTGGCTAGATCAAGCAAGGTGAGTTTTAAGAAAAAGCCAGCCAATCTGCCAGTTATTAGGCCATTGCTGACTTTCAAGACAGCAGTTTCAATACAGTGTCTTTAAGGTGGGGTGAAAGCTTGGTTGTGAGGAGTTAGTGGTGAGAAAGAAGTCAGTAAGCGTTGACTACATTTGTTAGAAGTTTGACTTGTGAAAGGAAGGTGATTGATAGGGTGGTAACTTGGGTCCAAGTCAGAGGAGCTCTGAGTGGGATTATAGACCGTAGGGAAGGAGCCATTAAAATAGCTGATGGAACAATTTCTTCCTGGGGTGGAGAGGGAACAAGATCAAGTATCCAAATAGACAGCATAGCCTAGGCAAAAAAAAAAAAAAAATAGACGTGGTTTTCTTTGAGACTCAAGCATTGTGATGCAGGCAAAAGCACCATGCATCATGCAGTTTGAAGAAAAGGGGGATGAAGGAGCCTACACGGTCAGTCTTTGTGGTGAAGCGGGAGGTGAGATCATCTTTGAGAGGACGGACAGCTGGGGTAGGACTGGGGACTGGAGAGCAGTGGAAACAGTTTGGATTTTGAACAACTGTTCTAAGAAATTCTCGAGGGAGTCAACAAGAGGCCTGCCAAGCTGCAGTGCAAGCCCAGCTGAGGTTCAACTTCCCAGAGCGAGTGAGATAATTTATTTCCACAGAATCCAGAGAAAATGTATTTCTCAAGCTTATTATCAAAATAGGCTTTTTGTTTCCACCAGGAAGAGAATAAAGGAAAACACGCTGGCAGTTTACAATGTGACAGAGGGTTATGAGCATTTAGTCTTTCCCAAAAGTTGCTCAGCCATCTGGAAGACTTACAGCACCCCAAGTGAAAGCGAACACTCCTACAGGTTGTTAGTGGGCGGTTAAGAACAGAGACCTAAAATCAAGCATCTTCTATTTTCAGAGCTACTCCGGGATAAACCTTGAGTTGCTATGCCCAGTCCTGAGCAAAGGCAAACACTGACATTTCTGTGAGATGGAGCATGAAGTTGCAAATAGCCTCTGCAATAAAACCCACTTTAACCAGGCAAAACCTTTAAGCTTACAAGCGGCCTGTTAAATCTACCAAAGACCAAATGTCAGGAGTTGCCCTTTAAAGCCCAAGTAAATGACCACAGTACTGGTGGCTTAAAATGAGAAAAGTTAAACATCTCACATGCCCACAGGTAATCTTTCCAAATGTCGTTTCATCATATATTCATAGTTATTACCGTGTTCTTGAAGGAGGTTAACATTTGGAGACAACTGTTTGGCCAAAGTGTTAGGCGTTATTTTCTTGAAAACAGAGTTTGCTTCCTTTGTTTCAGTGGGGAATCAAGGTGGCATTGGTCCAACAGCACAGCTGCCCAAGTGCATAAACAAGTGACTCCAATTCTTTTTCATCCACCTCTCTAACCAAAGTGTGCGATCTACGCATATGCACTTGATTAAGGCTACTTTCGTGTTTGTGTTGCCAGGCTCGTCCAGAGACACGCATTTGAGAGATGAGCAGTAAACCAGAATACAGGTCTTAAGACATCTATGCATAAGGCACCATAAGCAATTTCACTTAGATGCCTGTAAATTACTCACAGTTTCCCTCTTTTGTTTACTCAGTGAAAGGATTGTTTATTAAGCACCACCTGCATTAAATTATATGAGTATTCATTTCCTTTGGAAATAATTAGCTTGTTGTTTTTGCATCATTTTTTTTCTCACCAATTGTGGTACCATTTCAGGGGCACTATGGTGGGGGGAGGGTAATAGCATCTCTCCATCTGAAGAGTATGGCTGTCTCACTTCAGCCTGAAAGAGTTCCCTTTACTAGCTCTGCCATGTACTTCTTTTTTTTTTTTTAATTTATTTTAATTGGAGGCTAATTACTTTAAAATTTTGTGGTGGTTTTTTGCCATATATTCACATGAATCAGCCATGGGTGTACATGCGTTCCCCATCCTGACCCTCCCTCCCATCTCCTTCCCCATCCCATCCTGCAAGGTCATCCCAGTGCACCAGCCCTGAGCACCCTGTCTCATGCATTGAACCTGGACTGGTGATCTGTTTCCCATATGATAATATACATCTTTCAATGCTATTCTCTTAAATCATCCCACCCTGGCCTTCTCCCACAGAGTCCAAAAGTCTGTTCTTTATATCTCTTTGGCTGTCTTGCATATAGGGTCATTGTTACCATCTTTCTAAATTCCATATATATGCATTAATATACTGTATTGATGTTTTTCTTTTTCTTTTTTTTTAAGTTTTCTTCTTCAGTGTTTTTTTTTCCTCTCAGTTTTATTTATGTATTTATTTTTACTTTACAATATTGTATTGGTTTTGACATACATTGACATGAATCCACCATGGGTGTACGTGTGTTCCACATCCTGAACCTCCCTCCCACCTCCCTCCCCATACCATCCCTCTGGGTCATCCCAGTGCACCAGCCCTGAGCACCCTGTATCATGCATTGAAACTGGACTGGCGATTCGTTTCACATATGATAATATACATGTTTCAATGTCATTCTCCCGTATCATCCCGCCCTCACCCTCTCCCATAGAGTCCAAAAGACTGTTCTATACATCTGTGTCTCTTTTGCTGTCTCGTACACAGGGTTATTGTTACCATCTTTCTAAATTCCATATATATGCGTTAGTATACTGTATTGGTGTATTCCTTTCTGGCTTACTTCACTCTGTATAATAGGCTCCAGTTTCATCCACCTCATTAGAACTGATTCAGATGCATTCTTTTTAATGGCTGAGTAATATTCCATTGTGTACAGGTACCACAGGTTTCTTATCCATTCATCTGCTGATAGACATCTATGTTGCTTCCATGTCCTGGCTATTGTAAACAGTGCTGCAATGAACATTGGGGTACACGTGTCTCTTTCAATTCTGGTTTCCTTGGTTTATATGCCCAGCAGTGGGATTGCTGGGTCATATGGCAGTTCTATTTCCACTTTTTTAAGGAGTCTCCACACTATTCTCCATAGTGGCTGTACTAGTTTGCATTCCCACCAACAGTGTAAGAGGGTTCCCTTTTCTCCACACCTGCTCCAGCATTTATTGCTTGTAGACTTTTGGATAGCAGCCATTCTGATTGGCGTGAAATGGTACCTCATTGTGGTTTTGATTTGCATTTCTCTGATAATGAGTGATGTTGAGCATCTTTTCATGTGTTTGTTAGCCATCTGTATGTCTTCTTTGGAGAAATATCTGTTTAGTTCTTTGGCCTATTTTTTGATTGGGTCATTTATTTTTCTGGAATTGAGCTGCAGGAGTTGCTTGTATATTTTTGAGATTAATTCTTTGTCTGTTGCTTCGTTTGCTGTTATTTTCTCCCATTCTGAAGACTGTCTTTTCACCTTGCTTATAGTTTCCTTTGTTGTGCAGAAGCTGTTAATTTTAATTAGGTCTCCTTTCTTTATTTTTGCTTTTATTTCCAATATTCTGGGAGGTGGGTCATAGAGGATCCTGCTGTGGTTTATGTCGGAGAGTGTTTTGCCTATATTTTCCTCTAGGAGTTCTATAGTTTCTGGTCTTACGTTTATATCTTTAATCCATTTTGAGTTTATTCTTGTGTATGGTGTTAGAAAGTGTTCTAGTTTCATTCTTTTACAAGTGGTTGACCAGTTTTCTCAGCACCACTTGTTAAAGAGATTGTCTTTTCTCCATTGTATACTCTTGCCTCCTTTGTCAAAGATAAGGTGTCCATAGGTGCGTGGACTTATCTCTGGGCTTTCTATTTTGTTCCATTGATCTATATTTCTGTCTTTGTGCCAGTACCATACTGTCTTGATGACTGTGGCTTTGTAGTAGAGCCTGAAGTCAGGCAGGTTGATTCCTACAGTTCCATTCTTCTTTGTCAAGATTGCTTTGGCTATTCGTGGTTTTTTGTATTTCCATACAAATTGTGAAATTATTTGTGCTAGTTCTGTGAAAAATACCGTTGGTAGCTTGATAGGGATTGCATTGAATCTATAGATTGCTTTGGGTAGTATACTCATTTTCACTATAGTGATTCTTCCAATCCACGAACACGGTATATTTCTCCATCTATTTGTGTCCTCTTTAATTTCTTTCACCTGTGTTTTATAGTCCTCTATATATAGGTCTTTAGTTTCTTTAGGTAGGTATATTCCTAAGTATTTTATTCTTTTCATTGCAATGGTAAATGGAATTGTTTCCTTAATTTCTCTTTCTGTTTTCTCTTTGTTAGTGTATAGGAATGCAAGGGATTTCTGTGTGTTGATTTTATATCCTGCAACTTTACTATATTTATTGATTAGCTCTATTAATTTTCTGGTGGAGTCTTTAGGGTTTTCTATGTAGAGGATCATGTCATCTGCAAACAGTGAGAGTTTTACTTCTTTTCCAATCTGGATTCCTTTTATTTCTTTTTCTGCTCTGATTGCTGTGGCCAAAACTTTGAAAACTATGTTGAATAGTAGTGGTGAGAGTGGACACCCTTGTCTTGTTCCTGACTTTAAGGGAAATGCTTTCAATTTTTCACCACTGAGGATAATGTTTGCTATGGGTTTTTCATATATAGCTTTTATTATGTTGAGGTGTGTTCCTTCTATTCCTGCTTTCTGGAGGTTTTTTTTTTTTATCATAAATGGATGTTGAATTTTGTAAAAGCTTTCTTTGCATCTATTGAGATAATCATATGGCTTTTATCTTTCAATTTGTTAATATGGTGTATTACATTGATTGATTTGCAGATATTAAAGAATCCGTGCATCCCTGGGATAAAGACCACTTGGTCGTTTTTGTATGATTTTTTTAATATGTTGTTGGATTCTGTTTGCTAGAATTTTGTTAAGGATTTTTGCATCTATGTTCATCAGTGATATTGACCTGTAGTTTTCTTTTTTTGTGGCATCTTTATCAGGTTTTGGTATTAGGCTGATGGTGGCCTCATAGAATGAGTTTGGAAGTTTACCTTCCACTGCACTTTTCTGGAAGAGTTTGAGTAGGATAGGTGTTAGCTCTTCTCTGAATTTTTGGTAGAATTCAGCTGTGAAGCTGTCTGGTCTTAGGCTTTTGTTTGCTGGAAGATTTCTGATTACAGTTTCAGTTTCCGTGTTTGTGATGGGTCTCTTAAGATTTTCTATTTCTTCCGGGTTCAATTTTGGAAAGTTGTACTTTTCTAAGAATTTGTCCATTTCTTCCACGTTGTCCATTTTATTTGCATATAATTGCTGATAGTAGTCTCTTATGATCCTTTGTATTTCTGTGTTGTCTGTTGTGATTTCTCCATTTTCATTTCTAATTTTGTTAATTTGATTTTTCTCCGTTTGTTTCTTGATGAGTCTGGCTAATGGTTTGTCATTTTTATTTATCTTCTCAAAGAACTGGCATTTGGCTTTGTTGATTTTTGCTATGGTCTCTTTTGTTTCTTTTGCATTTATTTCTGCCCTATTTTTAAGATTTCGTTCCTTCTACTAACGCTGGGGTTCTTCACTTCTTCCTTTTCTAGTTGCTTTAGGTGTAGAGTTAGGTTATTTATTTGACTTTTTTCTTGTTTCTTGAGGTAAGCCTGTATTGCTATGAACCTTCCCCTTAGCACTGCTTTTACAGTATCCCATAGGTTTTGGGTTGTGTTTTTATTTTCATTCGTTTCAATGCATATTTTAATTTCTTTTTTTATTTCTTCTATGATTTGTTGGTTATTCAGCAGCGTGTTGTTCAGCCTCCATATGTTGGAATTTTAAATAGTTTTTCTCCTGTAATTGACATCTAATCTTACTGCATTGTGGTCAGAAAAGGTGCTTGGAATGATTTCAATTTTTTTGAATTTACCAAGGCTAGATTTATGGCCCAGGATGTGATCTATCCTGGAGAAGGTTCCATGTGTACTTGAGAAAAAGGTGAAATTATTGTTTTGGGATGAAATGTCCTATAGATATCAATTATGTCTAACTGGTCCATTATATCATTTAAAGTTTGTGTTTCCTTGTTAATTTTCTCTTTAGTTGATCTATCCATAGGTGTGAGTGGGGTATTAAATTCTCCCACTATTATTGTGTTATTGTTAATTTCCCCTTTCATACTTGTTAGCATTTGTCTTACATATTGTGGTGCTCCTATGTTGGGTGCATATATATTTATAATTGTTATATCTTCTTGGATTGATCCTTTGATCATTATGTAGCGTCTATCTTTCTCTTTTCATAGCCTTTGTTTTAATTTCTTTTGGTCTCTATTTGCATGGAAAATCTTTTTCTAGCCCTTCACTTCCAGTCTGTATGTGTCCCTTGTTTCGAGGTGGGTCTCTTGTAGACAACATTTATAGGGGTCTTGTTTTTGTATCCATTCAGCCAGTCTTTGTCTTTTGGTTGGGGCATTCAACCCATTTACATTTAAGGTAATTATTGATAAGTATGATCCTGTTGCCATTTACTTTATTGTTTGGGGTTCGAGTTTATATACCCTTTCTGTGTTTCCTGTCTAGAGAAGATCCTTTAGCATTTTCTGGAGAGCTGGTTTGGTGGTGCTGAATTCTCTCAGCTTTTGCTTGTCTGTAAAGCTTTTGATTTCTCCTTCATATTGAATGAGATCCTTGATGGGTACAGTAATCTGGGCTGTAGGTGATTTTCTTTCATCACTTTAAGTATGTCCTGCCATTCCCTCCTGGCCTGAAGAGTTTCTATTGAAAGATAAGCTGTTATCCTTATGGGAATCTCCTTGTGTGTTATTTGTTGTTTTTCCCTTGCTGCTTTTAATATTTGTTCTTTGTGTTTGATCTTTGTTAATTTGATTAATATGTGTCTTGGGGCGTTTCACCTTGGGTTTATCCTGTTTGGGACTCTCTGGGTTTCTTGGACTTGGGTGATTATTTCCTTCCCCATTTTAGGAAAGTTTTCAACTATTATCTCCTCAAGTATTTTCTCATGGTCTTTCTTTTTGTCTTCTTCTTCTGGGACTCCTATGATTCGAATGTTGGGGCATTTAACATTGTCCCAGAGGTCTCTGAGGTTGTCTTCATTTCTTTTAATTCTTTTTTCCTCTCTGTTTCATTTATTTCTACAATTCTATCTTCTACCTCACTTATCCTATATTCTGCCTCCATTATTCTACTGTAGGTTCCCTCCAGAGTGTTTTTGATCTAATTTGTTGCATTATTCATTATATATTGAGTCTTCTTTTATTTCTTCTAGGTCCTTGTTAAACCTTTTTTGCACCTTCTCCATCCTTGTCTCCAGGCTATTTATCTGTAACTCCAGTTTGTTTTCAAGATTTTGGATCATTTTCACTATCATTATTCAGAATTCTTTATCAGATAGATTCCCTATCTCTTCCTCTTTGGTTTGGTTTGGTGGGCATTTATCCTGTTCCTTTACCTGCTGGGTATTTCTCTGCCTTTTCATCTTGTTTATAATGCTGTGTTTGGAGTGGTCTTTCTGTATTCTGGCAGTTTGTGGAGTTATCTTTATTGTGGAGGTTCCTCACTGTGGGTGGGGTTGGACAGGTGGCTTGTCAAGGTTTCCTGGTTAGGAAAGCTTGTGTCGGTGTTCTGGTGGGTGGAGCTGGATTTCTTCTCTCTGGAGTGCAATGAAGTGTCCAGTAATGAGTTTTGAGATGTCAGTGGGTTTGGTGTGACTTTGGGCAGCCTGTATATTGAAGCTCAGGGCTATGTTCCTATGTTGCTGGAGAATTTGCATGGTATGTCTTGCTCTGGAACTTGTTGGCCCTTGGGTGGTGCTTGGTTTTAGTGTAGGTATGGAGGCATTTGATGAGTTCCTATCAGTTAATGTTCCCTGGATTCAGGAGTTCTCTGGTGTTCTCAGGATTTGGACTTAAGCCTCCTGCCTCTGGTTTTCAGTCTTATTCTTACAGTAGCCTCAAGACTTTTCCATCTCCTTTTGAAGACAATGGCCTGCCTTTCTGGGTGCCTGATGTCTTCTGCCAGCATTCAGAAGTTGTTTTTTGGAATTTGCTCAGTGTTCAAATGTTCTTTCGATGAATTTGGGGGGAGAAAGTGGTCTCCCTGTCTTATTCCTCTGCTATCTTCTGGTGTTTTTCTCTCTGACTTACTTTGCTCTGTATAATAGGCTCCAGTTTCATCCACCTCATTAGAACTGATTCAAATGCATTATTTTTAATAGCTAAGTAATATTCCATTGTGTGTATATATATACCACAGCTTTCTTATCCATTCATCTGCCAATGGACATCTAGGTTGCTTTCATGTCCTGGCTATTGTAAGCAGTGCTGTGATGAACATTGGGGTACACGTGTCTCTTTCAATTTTGGTTTCCTCTGTGTGTATGCCCAGCAGTGGGATTGCTGGGTCATATAGCAGTTCTGTTTCCAGTTTTTTAAGGAATCTCCACACTAATGGGACCTAATTAAACTTAAAATCTTTTGCACAATGAAGGAAACTATAAGCAAGGTTAAAAGGCAGCCTTCAGAATGGGAGAAAATAATAGCAAACGAAGCAACTGACAAAGAATTAATTTCAAAAATATATAAGCAACTCCTGCAGCTCAATTCCAGAAAAATAAGCGACCCAATCAAAAAATGGGCCAAAGAACTAAACAGACATTTCTCCAAAGAAGACATACAGATGCCACATGCTTCTAATTGGCAGTTGGATGGGGATGACAGAGCCTGTAGGCAAAGGAATCACCCTTTACTCCTAGAGAGCCCAGACACCTACTTACCTCAATAACAGGAATTATGATTATTATTACCAAGCATGTATTAAATGCCGTGACTACCAATGGTGGTGCTAAATGTTCTTTCTGTTATTTCATGTGATTTTCACTATAGCCATGTGGAGTGATTAGAAAGGTTTTTTTTGTGTTTTTTTTTTTTTAATGAGAAACTTGATATTCACAGAGGTTAAATGATTTCTATCCCTCACCTAATATTCTCAGTGGTTAATTGAGGGAACACATTTTAAAGTTTTGGTATTCCAGAATCAGAAGTGCCCCTGAAGGCATGTCCTTTTTCCTCATGAAAGGTTACTGAGCAAGTGCATACTTCTCTCTATGGTGGACTCTCCTTTTTCTGCCTGTAGCTAGAACTGTCTTCATTTTGTGCCTTTTTTACATTCACTGACAAATTTGCTTTTCCTTAACTATTACTTGTTCATCTCTGAGTTCTCATAGAAGTGTAAAAGGACAAGTTTACAGTCTAAAACTATTGATGCAGTTTACACAAATGGCTACTAAATTCCAGAAGCGCTCTGATTTAACCAGATAGTAATTATAGACTTAGCTATGCCCTGAGCCTAATCACAGTTGCTGAAACAGAACTTCCTACTGCATAAGCCTGATCAAAGATAATTAGAGACGAGCACAGGTGGTAAGTCTGTCGCCTGGGAGAAGAATTAGAGCTAGTTTCCACCATACAGTACCCAGAAAAATTTATACGCTGGCATGCTCCAGGCCAAACTCGCAAAGGCCCCAAGTCTCTTTCTTAGCATCAAGCTGCTGCTGTCTCTGCCTTACTTTTTAATTTTAGTTCTGCCATTATCTATGCAGTGGAGGGCAGCACTCCTCAGTGGGTTAGGGTGAGACAACAGGCAAAGACTGAGGGGTACCTGACACATTCTTCATCAGCTTGCTTGATTCTCCCCATGGCTGACTCAGTGCATCCAGCATTCTCCAGGATGTTTCTGGGTCCCTGGCCATGTTATTGATACAGAGGATGTATTGACGTGATTGTTCCACATGTGTTCCTGCTGGATTGTATTTACCCATGTAGGTATTAAGCTTTTAGATCTCTGCATCCATTTGGTAGCTCCAAATCCTAATAGATTTCCCATGGAATATGGACCTAACATGTAGTCTGATCTATGAAAAAAAAACTTTGCTGGAGGCATGAATCTAATACCAAATCTGTGAACTCTAGACCTACATGTGATTGGCATACAGAGACCTTAAAGTGATGCAAGACCAAGAATAACAAACCAATGCCCTTTCTAAAATTATACTATTACTTACAAACTGTGGAAAATTAACAAATGTGGGGCCAAGTCATTTAAACAAAGGGCAGCCTTGGAAAAGACTGTGGAACCAAAAATTCACAGTTCTGGAGCACACATCTGGTCCTCAACAATTGAAACATAGAGCACAGGTTTCTCTTCCTTCTGATTTCCCATTCATCCACTAGTGATGGTTTCATTTTTTGTTTTCCTCCATTGTAATGTATTAAATGAAAAGAATAGCCATATTTTAAACCTATCACTAAATACCAATTTTATGCTGATTTATACTGACATAAAGCCAGACAAAATGCAAAGACTAAAAGGGCCACTTCAAGTCTAATAATCACAATTACCTAGATATGGGAAAGTGTCTGAATTTACATCCTCATAAGAATTGAGACAACACAAATACTGGGGCTAAGTGTATGCATTTTAATTATGATCAATCAAAAGGAACATTAGGAGTCCAATTCAAGTGTTACTTTATACATAATAGAGAATACAAACATGCTTGGAAATGAATATGAGAGAAAAAATGTGCTAAAGTGAAGAATTGCAATTTGATACATGTACATCAATTACATTTATGTTGCAAAAAGCAATGTTCACCTAAAAAAATCTTATTTTTTTTTAGTTGCTTCTATTTCTAGATAAGATGGATACTTAATTGTTGAGAAGATTGACTATTTAAACATTGGATTTAATTACTATTTATGAAAATCCCATTGGTAACAATTTGATTATGCTTTTTGTGTATTTTATTCCCCAAGTTACAGCCCTTTTCCTACTTCTTTACATATATTTTAAGTTTTATTATTGGAATATTAATGCATGTGCAAAAGGAAAAAAAAAATCAGAGCAGGATTTCAAACAGATATTTACATCTCTGTTGGGGTCCTTTAATGGACCGGGACCTGGCGGTCCGGAGGCAACGATAAGAAAGTGAGAGAAAGAGGCTGATACTCCCTGGTTTACGCAGAAAACCAAAAAAGTCCTTGACACAGGACTTGCATCTCTCATGAAGGCACCAGGCGCCCTCTCGAGGCGGGTGAAGGCACAGGGTGCCTTCTCAAGAGAGTCTTAGAAGCCCAGGCAGGAGAGTGAGCAAGACGGGTCTCTGCACTCCAAGGAATCAGCTCAGAAGAGTGAGAGAGAGAGAGAGAAAGAAAGACAGACACAGGGACCCAAGCTCTTATGGAGCAAAGGTGCTTTAATTATTTTTCTGTGAGTATATATAGGCTGTGGTACAAGAAGTTTCTTACAACTATGATAAAGATCAGAAAACCAAGTGTATAGCAACTGTTACCAAGGGAACAAGGGATTAATAATGGTCACAAGGTCAGAAGACCATCCATATCTCAAGAAAGCAGATTGGGACTAAGCAGTTTTGTCATAAAGAGAATGTTTACTAAAGGAGATTCAAGCCTGTCTCACACAATGACCTTGGTTCCTGGGAGCAGCGTGCTGCTCTGCTTAAAAAGAAACAAAGGACTTGTGAGAAACACCACGTAGGAATCCTGTTAAACACTCCCCAACACATCTCCATGTTCATTACAGCATTATTGACAGTAGCCAAGAGGTGGAAGCAACCCAATGTCCATGGATGGATGAATGGATAAACCATATATGGTAATAGATGCAATGGAATATTATTCAGCCTTAAAAAGAAGGAAATCCTGTCACATGCTACAACATGGATGAACCCTGAGGATATTATGCCAAGTGAATCAAGCCAGTCATAAAAAAGACAAATATTATATGATTTCACTCATGAGAAAGGAAAAGTAGTCAAACTCATAGATAATGAAGTTAAAATGATAGTTTCCAAGGGCTGAGGGGAAGAGAAAATGGGTATGGAGTTTCAGTTTTACAAGATGGAAAGTTCTAGAGATCTGTTACACAATAAGGTGAATATACTTAACACTACTGAACAATATACTTTAAAGCGGGTAAGATGGCAAGTTTTATGTTATGTTTTTTTAACCACAATTTAAAATTTTTTAAAAGTTTAAAAATGAATACTAATACTAGAGTAGGGTGGGCCCCTAATCCAATATAACTGGTGTCCTTATGAGAAAATGGCCATGTGAAGACACAGGCACCAAGAATCTGTGTGAGGATGGAAGCAAACCAAAGAACACCAGGTTGCCAGGCAACCACCATCGGAAGCTAGGAAGAGGCAAGAAAGGATTCCTCTACAGGTTTCAGAAGGAACATGGCCCTGCCAGCATCTTGATTTTGGATTCCTAGCTTTTGGAACTGTGAAATAAATCTCTATTGTTTCAAGCTACCCAGTTGATGGTAGTTTGTTACAGAAGCTCTAGGAAATTAATACAAACAGGGATGATGTCTTTTTGTTCACTGCTGTATGTTCAGCATCTAACCCAGGGTCTGGAACATAGTAAGTGCTCAGTAAATATATTTGTTGAATTTAAAAAGCACATACAAAAGTAGAATAGCAGTGGTGTGCTCATAAGCATTTTAACATCCAACTCTTGGGGGAGGGAGCTGATGTGTGGCATGTACTGATTTTCATGATGGAAATACTTCCACCATGGCCAATTTCAAGATACCAGTGTGGTGTCAGAATTTCTGAAAATTAAAAAATAGGCTCCCCTGAGTAGGTCTTAGCCAGTTTCAGCACACCACTACTAGTATAATAGGCCCTCATTACCTGCTTCAACAATTATCAACTCATGGCCAATCTTGTTTCATTTCTACACTCACCCATTTCTCTCCGCTTATATAATTTCAAGGCAAATAATATTTTGATGAGTCAAATTTGACTAAAGAAAGTTCATCAGTGACATCTCATTATATGTCTCTAAAATATAAGGACACTTAAAATCACAATACTGTTATTGTACCTATGGTGTTATAGTTTCTTAATATAATCAAATATCAGATTAGTGTTCATATATCCAGTTGTCTCATAAGTACCCTTTTCTTGCATTGCTTGTTTGCCTCAGGATTTAAAAGAGGACCATACAGTGCGATTATTTCCTAGGTGTCTTCATTGACTTAATTTTTAGGTTTCCTCTTTATTTCTTAATTTATTGTTACTTATTTGTTGAAGAAACTGAATCCTTTGTTCTGAAGAGTTTCCCACTGTGTGATTTTGTTGATTTTTTTTTTATCGGAAAGCACCTAAGGTCTGGTTCTCTCTTTTAGAGTATTAGCCACCCACCACTTATGATCAATACCTAGATATATTAACTCACTGTGGGTTGCAAAATGATGACGTCCTGACATTCATTCTTCATTTATTAGCTGGAATATTTTTATAGAGAATACAAGTCCCTTCTATCTACTCTTTGGTTATGCTGAGCTCCAGTGTTTATGGGAAAAGCTGGATAAAATGCATGAATTCTTCCCTTTGTTTACCATTTTTCAAAATAATGAATTGGTTTACTAGCATCCTTCAACAATGACCAGTTGTTTTTTCTTTAACCTAATCATGAACCCCTGGATTTAAATATATTTGATGGATTTCAGTCTACTGCAGCTAATATTTTCACTGACTGTAATTATCCCATCTTTGTAGATTGAGACCATTCAATCTGACAAGATCTCAGTAATCTTTTTCTTTTTTTATATTCTTTTTTTCTTTTTTTTTAATTTAATTTTAGTTTTAAACTTTACAATATTGTATTGGTTCTGCCATATATTGAAATGAATCCGCCACAGGCATACATGTGTTCCCCATGTAGCTGCTTTTCAATGATCCTGGTAGTCTTAGATAGATGCCTTAGTGTCTAGTAGGACAAGTTGTTCCATTCTCAAGCTTCTAGACAGAATGTTAATGTCTTCTATCTTCTATCTTTTTACTTTGCTTATGTGTTTTTTTTTTTTTTTTGACATGCAAGTTTTAAATGTTTCTATGTCATTAAATTTATCTTCCCTTTTTGCTTTTGGATTTTGAGTCGTAGGAGAGATTTCCTCATTCTTGGGTTATAGAGGAAATCACCAATATTTTCTGTACTGATAAATGTTTGCTTGCTTGCTTCATTTAAATTTCTGATTCAGTTGGAAGTTATCTTGTTTATGGCATGAAGAATAGATCCAATTTTATCTTTTTTCCTTATGGCTCTCTAGTTATCCCAATATAATTTATTAGTAAGCCCAGTAGTCATGTACAGATGTGAGAGTTAGACTACAGAGAAGGCTGAGCACTGAAGAACTGATGCTTTCGAATTGTGGTGCTGGAGAAGACTCTTGAGAGTCCCTTGGACTGCAAGGAGATTAAACTAATCAATCCTAAAGGAAATCAACCCTGAATATTCATTGGAAGGACTGATGCTGGAGCTGAAGCTCTAGTACTTTGGTCAGCTGATGCGAAGAGCAGACTCATTAGAAAAGACCCTGATGCTGGGAAAGATTGAAGGTAAAATGAGAAGGGGGCAACAAAGGATGAAATGGTTGGTTGGCATCACTGACTCAGTGGACATGAATTTGAGTAAATTCTGGGAGATAGTGGAGGGCAGAGGAGTCTGGCGTGCTGCATGGACACAAAGAGTGTCCATTAGGTCACAAAGAGTCAGACATAACTTGACAACTGAACAACAAAGCCCATGTTTTCCTCTCTGATTTGAAGATTTGCCACTTTTATTTTAAACTAAATTTGCATATGAAATTGGGTCTCTTTCTGGATTTTATATTCTGTTATTGGTCTGTCTTATCATTCTATTTTATTTATAGAGGCTTTATAGTATATTTTATTATCAGATGAGTCTAGTGGCTCCTCTCAGGAGCTCTTATTTTTCAGGTTTTTAAAATATTCTTACTTGTTTGTTCTTCCTGATTAACTTTGTAATTATTAATTACAGTTTTTAATAAAGTATGTTTAACCATCTTACAAGCAACCTAACGTTACTATTTTTTATTAGAAAAAGAAGCTAAAGTTATAACCCACTTTCAGCTAAGGGGGTGAGAAAGAATTTACTTTAAATAAATAATTTCAATTTTTACATTGCAATCTTCAATCTATTTAGAATTTATCCTGGTTTGTGGTGTGAGGAATGAATCCAATTTTATCTTCTGTTTGGAATATTGAAAGGCAAGGTAGGCTGTAGGAAAGAGGCTTCAAACAATTGCTGGAGATATGAGTCAATAGAATCATTGTGAAATTTCATTCACAGAAAACACAATTAGACCTACTACTGCTGTACCATCATTATACCACCGCTATTTATGCTCTGTACTCTACCCTCATTGGCAGGAAATACTGCTCAACAGGAAGCCCTATAATCTAGTCACTTCTGGAGGTCAAGCTGAATGTATATTACTAAGGCAGGGCATGTTGACCCAAAGACTCGTTGATAGTACTTTTACTGTGTGGTAATGCATTGGATGTGCATAGCTCTCACTTTCTGGAGATACTGATTAATAGTTATCCATTTGAATCTTTATTGGACAACTAAGACTACTTATATACGATAAGTGTTAATAAGCAGAATTGTACTAACAGAAATAGAACAGTTCTGGAGAACAGAGTCCTGGGGCACACACAGTCTTGACTTGGGAGGTTCCAGCTTCTATTAACATTTTGAGCAAAATCACTAGTCTTGCTGTAAAAGCAAAAAATATACATACATGCACACAAGTTGCCCCTTCCAACCAGCAGCATCAAGTGATAAAATGTATATCATGTTCCTTAATTTTCATCACCCTGGCCCTCACCTTTCTGTTAGATAAAGCATACCATCATCCCCAACTCTATACCAATATTGTGTTTAAGGCCCTCGCCAGAGAACTCCATCTTGAAATGACTCCTAGTCAGCTTGTGTCAAAGAATAGTTGAAGATATTTAAGAGCTAGCCACTAAAATGTTAAGCATACATTCCCTCATGTTCTCTAAATACAGTTAGATATAGTACCTGTGACCTGCTTTTGAGAGATAGTATTAAGAAATGGTCACATGAAGCAATTCTGTATCTTTCAGAGAATTATTTGTTGAAAATTATTGCAATACTCATTGTCTTTTAACTAAGAACGCTTAAGAAAACTGCCGTCTAGAATGTAGTACCAGGCAAAAGCTTGTTTCTATGAAAGAAGTGGAGTTGAGATACTAGGAGCTATACATTTTTTTTTTTTTGACTTGATTTGGCTGGTCTTGGTCTCAGAGTACTCAGAAGAAAACTGGATGCTCAATTATGGTCATTATTTCACCCCTGGTTCCTAGTAAATTCTCTTTTCCTATCTCTCGAGTTTTAATATATGTAATTTATATCTTTATTTTCACCACCTGTGGCACATAAATCCTTACATTTATTTATTTTTACTCTACATTATATAAAATTCTTTAGAAGCAAGTAGGCTATAAATGGGGCTTCCCAGGTGGCGCAGTTGTAAAAAGTCCACCTGCCAATAATGCAAGAGACTGGAGAGATGTGGGTTCGATCCCTGGGTTGGGAAAATCCCTGAGGAAATGGCAACTCACTCCAGTAATCTTGCCTGGGAAAGCATGGACAGAGGAGCCTGGTGGGCTACAGTTCATGGGGTCAAAAAGAGTCGGATATGACTGAGCACACACAGCATACAAGGCTATAAATAGGAAATAAATAAATGTAAAATAAACAAATGTAAAATAAACAGTCCAGACCTCTTCTAGTGTGACATGAGATTTGAAAGAAAGTGAAAGTCCCTCAGTCGTGTCTGACTCTTTGCGACCCTGTGGACTATACAGTTCATGGAATTCTCCAGGCCAGAATACTGGAGTGGTTAGCCATTCCCTTCTCCAGGGGATCTTTCCAACCCAGGGATCAAACCCAGGTCTGCTGCATTCCAGGCAGATTCTTTACCACCTGAGCCACTAGCGAACCAATTATCACATGTATTTGGTACTTGGCTGGACTGCTACTCTTATTAAACTCTTGACTTGGGCATCGCAATCTGCAGAAGGATATTTTTATGCTTACTCAATTTATAGGCTTCTAAATCTAGAATGGAGCAAAGACTTTTCCTGTTTTTGGTGGGGGGGATGGAGTGGGATGGTAGATTGTTATTGCATCTTTAAAGTTGGTCTCTTTCATGATCAATTTACCTTCAGTTATAGAAAATTTGTATGATGCAAGAAGACCGAGATAGTGTCAGAGGGAATTGCTGAGTGTTCATATAAGCAGCTTGCATCATGTACCATTCTAATGTGGCAAAGAGTTAGTATTGCAACAGGTGATTTTAAGCATCAAGAAAAAGATAGGAAAGGTGTGAGGGGGGTGAGAGCAAGAACACTGGCAGTAATAGTTAGCAGGTGGGAACAGATTAAGAGGAGAATTGAAGGCCCTAGGCATGGTGCATGGCAGAGTGACCCAGGTGTGAGAATACATGCACTGAAGTAAGCAAGTAAAATAACAAAAGAGCATTAATAAACCCTATTCACATAGAGTACTCCCACCTTTCATATTCCAGCTCCAAACAACCTCCTCCTGAGTTAAGCATCTCCTCCTCTCTTTCCACAGGCATTTAGAAATAATCTCTTCTTTGTCTGACATTGTGTAGTACATCATTCATACTGATTTTATGGCTCTTAGCACTTTTTACTGTGTTTGTGGGTTTCTGTCCTTCCCTCCTTGAGGGAAATTTGTTCATCTTTACTTCTTAGATGCCTGGCTATGCTCCTCGGCTGTATATAGAGTCGTTAGCAGTTTGTTGAATAATGAATGTCATGATGAGTAACAGTGCAGACTGAATCCATACTGTCTGTTCAGTGTTGATTGTTGTCTTAAACACTAATGGCCCTGACTGTTGGCCTATAAAAAAGTTGGATGCTTTGAAACCACAGCTCTCTCATTTAAATTGAACTTCATGGAGCCCCTTTGGTGTAGTTAAAGATCTCTTGATGCTTTGAAAGCGGTAACCCTTGTGTGTTGGTGAGCATCAGGCTTTGGGGAAGGAATATAGCTTTCCAGGCCAATGTCCCACATTTTAACCAACTGGTATGCCAAGGACAGACTGAAATGCCTTTCTCCCCACCTTCATGATGACCTCACTTCAGAAGAGGTGACAACTTTTGTGTTGATCATAACTTTTCTAAAAACTCTGTTGAGTGAAAGCCTCCTGTCAGACTTTTCTTACAATGGGACCAAGTAACTTGGTCTTCCTGATTGTCACTCTCCACTTTTGCCATGAACTCTGGCTGTCTCTATGTGGCCACTCTGGTGGCCGTGGATGAGCCTAGTCCACATTTCTTTCTCCTTTGGTGGAAGACAACCACCTTCTTTTTAATCCCCAGTGGTGCTTCACTGGAAAGGTACAAAAGTGGAGGGTCTTATGAAAGGGGCTTCCTCAAGAGGTGAGTGGTTGTCTCCTCACATGACATTCTTCCCCAGAGTCACTGTTTCAAAAACAATAATGTTTTTGTTTTTATCATAGTATTTCCGGAGATCTTCAAAACCCCTTTTTCTCATACTGGGCTAGCCATCGGGACCTAAATGAAACTGACCCAGTCATATGTGTTACTGGCCTCTCCCTCAGCAGAACTTTATGCCCCTAGTCCCTCAAGCATTCAGGCTGTTTCTTTTGGCTTACCAAGATATGCTTGCAGGATAGGCTCTTGTATAAGTTATTTCTTATTTGCATTAAGGTATCAAACGTCATCTTTTTTCAGAATTATTTTCATACTGTCATCTCCATTTGTTTAGTAAAATAGCATCCCACTCCCTGCTTTTATTATCTTTTTATTCAAATTCACATGTGAAGAAATAATTAGGGTAGAAATTGGGAGGTAGGTGGTAATTCTCTGGGTATCTTTGACATGTTAATTTGGCCATTTCATATTCCATCTAAATGCCCTGTTAAGATCTCGAATAGGAGCCAGATTTCCTGAACCTCAGGATAATGTCCTATATACCTCATAAAGTACTGAGTAAAAATGCAAGTTTTGGGGTATGCCTGCCCCCTCTGGAATGTCCTTATAATTTAATTGATCACTGTAAGCTGGACACTCATTCAAGATAAGCAGATGCTGCCATGTCACTGAAGAAGGGATTAAGCCTCTGCTGACATCTTGATTTTAAGACTTCTGACCTCGAGAAGTATAAGATAATAAATGTGCAGTATTTTAAGCCACTGTTTGTGATGATTTGTTACAGAAACCAAAGAAAATTAATACAGATCTCATGCTTTTTTTGACTACTTGGCCTTGGTGTCTTGGTGGTGGTGCAGTCACTTCAGTCATGTCCAACTCTTTGCAACCCCATTGACCATAGCCTGCCAGGCTCCTTAGTCCACGGTGTCTTAGTGAAAGTGAAAGTTGCTCAGTCCTGTCCAACTCTTTGCGACCCCATGGACTATACAGTCCATGGGATTCTTAGACATCTACAAAAGGATGGCATACCAGTCCATCCTAAGGGAAAAAAAAAAAGCCTTTCAGTGGTTCCAAACCTAACCAGTAAGTATATATGTGTAGCTCAGACTTACCAGTGGGAGACACTTAGTTTTGTTTTCACCTTGAATTGTGATCAAAAGCTCTTAGATCATCTTTAGAAAGTGTAAGAGAGAGATTGACTTTACCCAAAACTGATTCTTTGAAAATAGTAGTTACTGTGGTATCTGGTCTCCATCCACTAGATGTCAGGAGAGACAATGCCAAGGCTCCTACTGACTGCTTCAACTTTCTACTAGGGTAGCGTTCCTGATTGGAGATGGCAGTGGCACCCAACTCCAGTACTCTTGCCTGGCAAATCCCATGGGTGGAGGAGCCTGGTAGGCTGCAGTCTATGGGGTTGCTAGGAGTCGGACACGACTGAGCGACTTCACTTTCACTTTTCACTTTCATGCATTGGAGAAGGAACTGGCAACCCACTCCAGTGCTCTTGCCTGCAGAATCCCAGGGACGGAGGAGCCTGGTGGACTGCCATCTTTGGGGTCACACAGAGTCGGACATGACTGAAGTGACTTAGCAGCAGCAGCAGCAGCAGCAGCAGGGTTCCTGATGAAGCTGAAAAGCAAACAGTTGCAGAAATTATGTAGTAATGGACATGTAAAATTCAGACAGGATACAATAATACTCTAAAAATTTTTTTGGAATATGTACAGCAAAATATACTAGTCTGTGTTCTCATGATGCCAAATGAAATATTGCCAGCTCTTTTAAAGAGTTTGTGGTAGCCCACAGAGGATTTCCTGGGCATTTCCCACTGGCCTGAGGCTTAACCTGTACTTTTTGCCCTTTCAAACAGCACTTTACCTAGAAAGCTTCTTAGCAGCTTAGCACAAGGGAATCTTATTTGTTGGTTTTGTGTAAAGTAGATCATTTCGTGGCTCTGAGTGTTCATGCAAGGGAAGGCATTATGTTTTTAGGAACACTTGATTTTCTTTTTCAGAAGATTTAAGCAATTTGTTCTAGATCCTGTCTGCTCTCTGTTTTCAAACTGACCAACTTGGTTCTGACTGACTACAATTTTCTCTTTAAGTTCCACTTGTTTTGATTCGCTCCTGGGTCAGACAGGGTAGGTATAGTAAGAAAAGGTTAGACACAAATAAAGATCAAAAATAACAAAGGTTAAAGGCACTAATGTCAGATGATTTATCAGCATGGCAACTGGGGTCAAGAAAGCAGAAACAGAAACACCAAAAAAAACACAAAAAGTACAGCACTTCTTGCTGATTGTGAGTGTGTGTATGTGTGTTTGTGTGTGTGTGCATGCACATGGGTTGGGTGGATTCCTAGGGTAAAAAACAAATCACAGATTTGTTCATGGGATACCTGATCACAAATCACCCAAGAACTGCCTGCTGGTTATAGAAACAGCCTGGATCAATAAATTGGACCAGAGCTCCTAAGCAAGTTATGTCTATTCTAAATACAGTGGAAAGCTGACCTTTTTATTAATAAGTTCTGTTATTCCACCTCAGTGTCCCTAGAATCATGTAGTCTTTTCAGATCCTGGTGGCTCAGACAGTAAAGAATCTACCTGCAGTGCAGAAACTACAGGAGACCCAGGTTGGATCCCTGGGTTGGGAAGATCCCCTGAAGAAGGAAATGACAACCCACTCCAGTATTCTTGCCTGAAGAACTCCATGTGCAGAGGAGCCTGGTGGGCTACAGTCCATGGGGTCGTAAAGAGTGGAACACAACTGAGGGTCTATCACTTTCACTTTCTTTCACCATACTTTTTAGGCCTTCTAATGACATAGTATAGTTTTTTAAGCTTTCTTTCTATTCATGAATCTTGCTGAATATGTCTTACTTTGTATCTGTAAAACTTTCTGGATTTTCTTTCTTCTTAACTTATGCATGCTCTCAGATCATCTTTGTTTTATTATTATTATTTTTTAATTTTTTACTTTACAATATTGTATTGGTTTTGCCATACATCAACATGCATCCGCCACGGGTGTGCACGTGTTCCCCATCCTGAACCCCCCTCCCACCTCCCTCACCATTGTTTAACTGTCTTGAGTCATCTATGATAGCTTAACATTCTCTTCTTATATTTTCCCTATATTCAGCATCAGTATGCTGAAGCTTTACATTCACCCAAAGCTTGTTGAGAGAGGGATATTTTGAGCTATTATTCCCCTATATCTACATTGTTAGTGCTCTTTTAACTTTTATTCATTGTAAAGTAATTAATTTTTGAATAAGTAATACAGGCATATGGTGAAAACTCAAACACTAAAAAGACATAAATATGTTTTGGGAAAAAAAAAAACCTAAAAAAGTGAAAAGTTTCCCTCCCATCATAACCCCAGCCATTCCATACCCTTCCCCAGAAGCAATAACTACTACCAGTTTCTTGTTTATTCTCCAAAGGTATTCTAAGCATTTATACAATATACACAAATAACATACTTTACATATTCTTCTACACCCAACATTTTTCATTTAACATTATTTTAGAGGTAGTTAATATCACTGCATGTAGAAATGCTTGATTCACCGTTTGAATTAACCATAATTTATTGATGAACATCTAGGTGGTTTCTAATCTTCTGTTATTATAGTATTAGTCATTCAGTTGTGTCCAGCTCTTCTGCGACCCCTTGCACTGTGGCCTGCCCAGGCTCCTCTGTCCATGGAATTCTACAGGCAAGAATACTGGAGTTGGCTGCCATTCCCTTCTCTAGGGGATCTTCCTGACCCAAGGATCGAACCTGGGTTTCCCATGTTGCTGGCAGATTCTTTACCATCTGAGCCACCAGGGAAGCCCCTTGCTATTATAAACATTGCTCTGATATGTATCTTTGTAGTCTTTCTTTTTTAATTTATCTTTTAATTGAAGGATAATTGCTTTACAGAATTTTGTTGTTTTCTGTCAAAGTTCAACATGAATCAGCCATAGGTATACATATATCCCCTCCCTTTTGAACCTCCCTCCCATCTCCCTCCCCATTCCACTCCTCTATGTTGATAGAGAGCCCCTGTTTGAGTTTCCTGAGCCATACAGCAAATTCCTGTTGGCTATTTTACATATAGTAATGTAAGTTTCCATGTTACTCTTGCCATAGATCTCACCCTCTCCTCCCCTCTCCCCATGTCCATAAGTCTATTCTCCAAGTCTGTTTCTCCATGCTGTCCTGCAAATAAGTTCTTCAGTACCATTCTTATAGATCCCATATATATATGTGTTAGAATACAATATTTATCTTTCTCTTTCTGACTCACTTCACTCTGTATGATAGCTTCTAGGTTCATCCACCTCATCAGAAATGACTCAAATGCGTTCCTTTTTATGGCTGAGTAAATATTCCATTGTGTATATGTACCACAGCTGCTTTAACCTTTCATCTGTTGATGGATATCTAGATTGCTTCCATGTTGTAGCTATTGTAAAGAGTGCTGCAATGAAAAATGGTATACATGTGTCTTTTTCAATATTGGTTTCCTCAGGGTATATGCCTAGGAGTGGGATTGCTGGGTCATATGGTGGTTTTATTCCTAGGTTTTTAAGGAATCTCCATACTGTCTTCCATAGTGGCTGTATCAATTTATATTCCCACAAACAGTGTAAGAGGGGTCCCTTTTCTCCACACCCTCTCCAGAATTTATTGTTTGTAGACTTTTTGATGATGGCCATTCTGACCTGTGTGAGGTGATAACTCATTGTAGTTTTGATTTGCATTTCTCTAATAATGAGTGGTGTTGAGCATCTTTTCATGTGTTTGTTAGCCATTTATATGTCTTTTTTGGAGAAATGTCTATTTAGGTCTTTTCCAAAAGACTTTTTGATTGGGTTGTTTGTTTTTCTGGCATTGAGTTGTACAAGCTGCTTGTATATTTTGGAAATTAATCCTTTGTCAGTTGTTTCATTTGCTATTGTTTTCTCCCATTCTGAGGATTGTCTTTTCACCTTGCTTATAGTTTCCTTTGCTGTGTAAAAGCTTTTAGGTTTAATCAGGTCCCACTTGTTTACTTTTGTTTTTATTTCCGTTACTCTAGGAGATGGGTCATAGAGGATCTTGCTTTGATTTATGTCATCGAGTATGTTTTCCTCTAAGAGTTTTATGGTTTCTGGTCTTACATTTAGGTCTTTAATCCATTTTGAGTTTATCTTTGTGTATGGTGTTAGGAAGTGTTCTAATTTCATTCTTTTACATGTAGCTGTCCAGTTTTCCCAGCACCATTTATTGAAGAGGCTGTCTTTCTCCATTGTATATTTTTGCCTCCTTTGTCAAAAATAAGGTACCCATAGGTGCATGGATTATTTCTGGGCTTTTTATCTTATTCCATTGGTCTATATTTCTGTTTTTGTGCCAGTATCATACTGTCTTGATGACTGTAGCTTTGTAGTACAATCTGAAGTCAGGAAGGTTGATTCCTCTGGCTCCATTCTTCTTTCTCAAGACTGCTTTGGCTATTCAGTGTCTTTTGTGTTTCCATCTGAGTTGTGAAACTTTTTGTTTTAGTTCTGTGAAAAATGTCATTGGTAATTTGCTAGGGATCACACTGAATGTAGACTGAGTTTGGTAGTATAGTCATTTTCACAATATTGATTATTCCTACCCAGCAACATGGAATATCTCTCCATCTGTTTATGTCGTCTTTGATTTCTGTCATTAGCGTCTTATAATTTTCTGTGTCTTTTGTCTCCTTAGGTAAGTTTATTCATAGATATTTAATTCTTTTTGTTTCAATGGTGAATGGGATTGATTGTGTAATTTCTCTTTCTGATTATTCATTGTTAATGTATAGAAATGCAAGTGATTTCTGTCTATTGATTTTGTATCCTGCAACTTTGCTAAATTCACTGATTAGCTCTAGTAATTTTCTGATAGTATCTTTAGGGTTTTCTATGTACAGTATTATGTCATCTGCAAACAGTGAGAGCTTTACTTCTTTTCCAATATGGATTCCTTTTATTTCTTTTTCTTCTCTGATTGCTATAGCTAGGACTTCCAAAACTATGTTGAATAATAGTGGTGAAAGTGGACACCCTTGTCTTGTTCCTGATCTTAGGGGGAATGCTTTCAGTTTTTCACCATTGAGAATAATGTTTGCTGTAGGCTTATCATATATGGCCTTTACTATGTTGAGGTAGGTTCCTTCTATGCCCATTTTTTGAAGAGTTTTAATCATAAATGGGTGCTGAATTTTGTCAAAGGCTTTTTCTTCATCTATTGAGTTATCATTTGATTTTTTTCTTTCAATTTGTTAATACAGTGTATCACATTGATTTATTTGCATATACTGAAGAATACTTGTATTCCTGGAATAAACCCAACTTGATCATGGTGTATGAGCTTTTTGATGTGTTGCCGAATTCTGTTTCCTAAAATTGTGTTGAGGATTTTTGCATCTATGTTCATCAGTGTTATTGGCCTGTAGTTTTATTTATTTGTGTTGTCTTTGTCTGGTTTTGGTATCAGGGTGATGGTGGCCTTGCAGAATGAGTTTGGAAGTGTTCCTTCCTCTGCAATTTTTTGAAAGAGCTTTATAAGGATAGGTATTAACTCTTCTCTAAATGTTTGATAGAATTCTCCTGTGAAGCCATCTGGTCCTGGGCTTTTGTTTTATGGGAGATTTTTGATCACAGCTTCGATTTCAGTGCTTGTGATTGGGTTGTTCATAATTTCTATTTCCTCTTGGTTCAGTCTTGGAAGATTGAAGTTTTCTAAGAATCTGTCCATTTCTTCCAGATTATCCATTTTATTGCCATATAGTTTTTCATAATAGTCTCTTATAATCCTTTGTATTTCTGCATTGTCTATTGTAACCTCTCCTTTTTCATTTCTAATTTTGTTGATTTGATTCTTCTCTTTTTTTCTTGATGAGTCTGGAAAAAGGTTTGTCAATTCTTCTCAAAGAACCAGCTTTTAGTTTTATTAATCTTTACTATTGTTTCTTTCATTTCTTTTTCTTTTATTTCTGCTCAGATCTTTATGATTTCTTTCCTTCTACTAATTTTGGGGTTTTTTTTTTTGTTCTTCTTTTTCCAGCTGTTTTAGGTGTAAAGTTATGTTGTCTATTTGATGTTTTTCTTATTTCTTGAGGTAGGATTGTATTGCTATAAACTTCCTTTTTAGGACTGCTTTTGCTGCACCCCATAGGTTTTGAGTTGTAGTGTTTTCATTGTCATTTGTTTCTAGAAATTTTTTGATTTCCCTTTTGATTTCTTCAGTAACCTGTTGGTTATTTAGAAACGTGTTGTTTAATCTCTGTGTGTTTGTGTTTCTTACAGTTTTTTTCTTGTAATTGATATCTAGTCTCATAGCGGTGTGGTTGGAGAAGATGCTTGATATGATTTCAGTTTTCTTAAATTTACTGAGGTTTGATTTGTGAGCCAAGATGTGGTCTATCCTGGAGAATGGTCCATGTGCACTTGAGAAGAAGGTGAATTCTTCTGCATTTGTATGGAATGTCCTGAAGATATCAATGAGATCCATCTCATTTAATGTATCACTTAAGACTTGTGTTTCCTTATTAATATTCTGTTTTGATGATCTGTCCATTGGTGTGAGTAGGGTGTTAAAGTCTCCTACTATTATTGTGTTACTGTCAATTTCTCCTTTTATGTTTGTTGGTGTTTGTTTTATGTATTGAGGTGTTCCTATGTTGTGTGCATAAATATTTACAATTGTTATTTCTTCCTGTTGGATTGACCCCTGGATCATTATGTAGTGTCCTTACTTATCTCTTGTAATATAAGGTCTACTTTGATAATGAGGATTGCTACTGCCACTTTCTTTTGGTTTCCATTTGCCTGGAATATATTTTTCCATCCTCTCACTTTCAGTCTATATGTGTCTTTAGGCCTGAAGTGGGTTTCTTGTAGACAGCATATATATGGGTCTTGTTTTTGTATCCATTCAGCCAGTCTGTGTCTTTTGGTTGGAGCATTTAATCCAACATTTAAAGTAATTATTGATATATATGTTCCTATTGCCATTTTCTTTATTGTTTGGGGTTGATTTTGTAGATATTTTTTCTTCTCTTGTATTTCTTGACTGTATAAGTCCGTTTAACATTTGTTGAAAAGCTGGTTTGGTGGTACTGAATTCTCTTAACTTTTGCTTGTCTGAAAAGCTGTTTATTTCTCCATCAATTTTGAATGAGATCCTTGCCGGGTACAGTAATCTTGGTTGTAGATTTTTCCCTTTCAGTATTTTAAATATACCCTGCCATTCCCTTCTGGCCTGCAGAGTTTCTGCTGAAAGATCAGCTGTTAAGCATGTGGGGTTTCCCTTTTATGTTACTTTTTGCTTCTCCCTTGCTGCTTTTAGTATTCTTTGTGTTTAGTCTTTGTTAGTTTGATTAGTATGTGTCTTGGCGTGTTTCTCCTTGGGTTTATCCTATTTGGGACTCTTGGTGCCTCTTGGACTTGATTGACTATTTCCTTTTCCATGTTGGGAAAATTTTCAACTATAATCTCTTCTAACATTTTCTTATACCCTTTCTTTTTCTCTTCTTCTTCTGGGACCCTATAATTTGAATGTTGGTGCATTTGATATTGTCCCAGAGGTCTCTGAGACTATCCTCAGTTCTTTTCATTCTTTTTACTTTATTCTTCTCTTCATAAGTTATTTCCACCATTTTATCTTCCAACTCACTGGTTCATTCTTCTGCTTCAGATATTCTGCTATTGATTCCTTATAGAGTATTTTTAATTTCAGTATTGTGTTGTTTGTCTCTGTATGTTTATTTTTTAATTCTTCTAGGTCTTTGTTAATTGATTCTTGCATTTTCTCCATTTTGTTTTCAAGGTTTTTGATCATCTTTACTATCATTATTCTGAATTCTTTTTCAGGTAGTTTGCCTATTTCCTCTTCATTTATTTGGGCTTCTGTGTTTCTTCATTTGCATAACATTTCTCTGCCTTTTCATTATTTTTTAAACTTATTGTGTTTGAGGTCTCCTTTTCCCAGGCTTCAAGGTTGAATTCTTTCTTCCTTTTGGTTTCCACCCTCCTAAGTTTGGTCCAGTAGTTTGTGTAAGCTTTGTATAGGGTGAAATTTGTGCTGAGTTTTTGTTTGTTTGTTTTTCCTCTGATGAAGGCTGAGTGGGGTGGTAATCCTGTCTGCTGATGATTGGGTTTGTATTTTTGTTTTGTTTGTTTTTTAGATGAGGTGTCCTTCACAGGGTGCTGCTGGTGGTTGGGTGATGGTTTCCTTTGTGTGAGTTCTCACTATTTGATACGCCGTAGGGTAGTTCTCTCATAGTCTAGGGTCTTGGAGTCAGTGCTCCCACTCTAAAGGCTCAGGGCTTGATCTCCAGATCAAATTCAGGAAAGTTGTGATGCTCACTGTTCTTTCAGGAGTCCATATTTATGAAGAACCAATTTATGAAGAGGAACTGTGGGAGAGTCTATCAGTAGCCACTATGTCTTGGGTGCTCTGGATGACCCACAGTCTGGGACCCTCCACTCAGCAGTCTGATGTGGCTGGAGTGTCAGAGACCCACAGGCCGGGTGCTGGCTCCAGAGACTGTAGTCTTTTTGGCACATGTGGGAATATATCTGTGGCATAAATCCCAAGAAAGGGAATTTCTGGGTCAAAAGGTAGGTACACTTTTAATTTTGACAGAAATTGCCAAATTGTTTCCATTGTGATAAAAATATGAAGCCCATAAGCAGTATATGGGAATGCCTATTCCCTCACACTCTTGCAAAAGATTGTATTATCAAAACTTTTTATCTTTCTTTATCTGATATATATCATAGATCTATATGTTCTAGATTTAGTTTGCATTTCCTTCATGTATGAGATTGAACATATTTCATATGTTCAAGAGAAATTTGTGTTATGTCTATTGCTCGGTTGAAATGGATAATGATCAAGGTTGTTGACTTAAGTCTTATTAATTTGCAGGAGCACTTTATGTATTAAGAAAAGTAGCACTTTTTTGCTTTTTGTTCCTATTTTTTCAGTTTGTCTTTTGATTTCCTGTTAATGATTTTGTGTGTGTGATGCAGTGTTTTTAGATTATATAAACTAATCAATCTTTCCTTTTATGGCTTCTGAGTTATATGGCATCTTATCTTTCCCTCACTGAAATTATTAAAACTTTCACTCATACTTTCTTTTAGTATTTTTATGGTCCTATAATTTGAGATTTAAAATTTTAATTCATTTGGTATAAGGAATGACATAGTGATTTAATTTTCCAAATATACTTTTTAACCTTAATTTCCCCCAATTATAAAGAAATTGACAGATAAAGGAAAGAAAAAAGAAAAATCACCTATCATTCTATTTCCTAGAGATAATTACTGTTGACCTATTATATTTCCTTTTTCTTTTTTTCTATGTATATGTAGAAATGCAGTTTTTTCTTGTGAAAATCAGGATCATATAGTTCATATAGTTCAATATCTTGTTCTTTTTTCAACTCAATATCACATAGTTCATATAGTTCAATATCTTGCTCTTTTTTCAACTCAATATCATATCATGAGAAATTTGCCATGTCAAATATGCCTACTCTTTTTTTAAATTTTAATTGGAGGCTAATTACTTTACAATATTGTGGTGGTTTTTGCCATACATTCACATGAATCAGCCATGGGTGTACATATATTCCCCATCTTGACCCTCCCACCCACCTCCCTCCCCATCCCATCCCTCAGGGTCATCCCAGTGCACCAGCCCTGAGTGCCCTGTCTCATGCATCGAACCTGGACTGGCAATCTATTTCACACATGATAATACACATGTTTAATGCTATTCTCTCAAATCATCTCACCTTTGCCTTCTCCCAGAGTCCAAAAGTCTGTTGTTTAAAATATGCTTACTCTTGAAATATGAGTACTTTTGTTCTCTGTCTGAGTCTGTCCCATCTACATCTATTTTGAGGCTTAGATTAAAAACTCTGGAGTAATAGAAACCATTTCTGTACAAATGGAAGTCTCATTTTTTGATGGACATCTAGGAAATGCTCATTGATAATATCATGCTTTTCCTTTCATTATTTTAATTCTTGATTAGAAGTTAGGTGCAAGCATATTTAATATGGGACCAACTTCTATTTTCTATATAATGCTCCAAAAATGAATAACAGAGCTATATGTCCACTATTCAATAATATTTCAATATAACTATTCAATAATATTTTGATACTGAACCACACCAAATCTTTATTTTCTGTGAACAATTTACTGTTAGGTATGTATCACTTAATGGGGTAATCATCTAATAATTGCTTTAACCAACAATACAAAGGGAACAGAGTGGGAAGAGATTTGATTTCTGGTGGGTAATAAAAGTCTTTGTGGAACAACTGATATTTATAGGGCTGGATGGAATTTGATAGATAGAGATAGAGGCAGGAAGGGCAAGACATTTCTGGCAAAGAGGATAAAATGTGCTAAAATCTAGAAGTGGTAAGCTACCAGGTATGTTCATTGAATTGTCAGTCCAGTTTGGTTGGGGTGTGGGTTACATGAATAAAAATAGCGGGCGATTAGGTTTAAAAATTAACCACACAAATGCAAAGCTTAATGAAGGTTTTGAAAGACAGACTGAAGAGTTGCTACTTCTCTAGGCATTAGGATGATGAAAGGTTTTTGACTTTTTATTATGAAAAATGTTAAACATATACAGTAAATAGAACTATTGCTGATTCTTTATGTGGCCGTCAGCCTACTGTAGCAGTTGTAATCTTATAACCACTCTTGTTTCATCTACATGTCCCATTTTCACCATATAATTTTGAAAGAAATCCCAGATGTCCTATCCTTTTATATACAAATATTTCAGTATATATCTCTAAAATATAAGGATTTTTTTTAAAAAAACATAATCATGATATCAAAATATAACCACACCTAAGAGAACTGATGATACATATTTCCTTAGAATGACTGAAGAAAGGCATGCCATCACCAGTGCAGTGCTCAACCCAGAAAAAAATCATGGTTGCTCCCCCCAAGTATAAAATATTGTGTTATTTAATTGAATGAACTCGATGTTGTATAGAGAGTTACCTAAATGCAGATAACAGAAATGAACCATTTTTTATGAGTGGTGAATGTGATAAGTCACTTCACTGACACAGAGTCATTTAAAGATTTTTTTTAAAAACATGCAATTACATCAGAAGCAGAGCTTGGAAACGATGCTTCTCAGAAGGGAAAAGGCATCATCAATTTCCATTAAAATCAAACTGACAAAATAATTTCCTCAACTTTTAAAGTCTTTCATAGAAATAACAGAGCTTTATTTCTTTCAGTCTTTGGTACCTTTGCTTGAACTGCCCAAGAAAGAGTGATTTTTTTTTTTTTAAAGACTAAGGTTAAAGAGACATAATTAAAAGAAAAGAAAAAATTAAATAGTTCAGCGTCCCAATAAATTGTGTCCTCCTAAGGAAACTACATTATATTAGAATAGATTATTATTTGGGGGTTCATTGGGAAAGTGCTGCTATCATGGTGGAAATGCAATTACATTGTGTTGTATGTTGATGAAGAGAAGGCCATTGAAGCCCAAAAGCCTCCTTATTCCCCTGTGTGCCTTTATCCCTGTGACATGAGCCACCTGGAGCCCTGTTTGTTCAGTTGCCCATCTGATAGAATCTCCTCATTTCCTGTGTGGTGGAAAATTCTTTTATTCGGCAAGTGATTGAATCCTTCTTTGGAATGGAAATCACTGATGTGTTTGAGACAATGTATTTGGCACAAAGCACAGATGAGTTCTTATATTCCTTTTTCTAGCAGACCTTGCCCAAAGCCTGTTTTTTTTTTTTTTTTTTTTTTTTAAGACAACAGAAGTGCTAAATGGGTTAGGTAGAGCGGAGATTGCTTTAGAATGTAAATGGTTTCTTTATTTTAACTTTATTTTCTGAAGACTTATTCTTCTCTAATGGGAGAAAGATGGGAGAGAGGGGAAAAAAAGCATCTCTTAGAACAGCTCAGTTTAAGATGTGATTCAGCCCTTCTGTGAGGTCACAAAGCCATTCAAATCTAAGGGGACAGTTGCACATTATAGCGTGATGCTGGTGCTTGTGCTAAATGACTTTGCATTCAAGATGGTTAAAAGTGGGATATGTGCACTGTAAGAAAATTTGCCCTTTCTTTGAAATATAGTAATCCCAATGAGAAATAGAGACTTCTGAGTGTAGGAGGCTGAACTCAGCATATATTTTATCTTTCCTCATTTTCTTGTTCTAACAGGCCTTGCTTTTGCTCTTTGTGTTGAATGGGTTATGGCTTGTTCTCTATTATTCTGTCACTAACTCTAAGTTTATTCAAACTCAGTTCCTTTAGATCATAAGGCTCACTCATCCTTCTGCCTAGCATGGAGATGAGCAAAATTTGACCAGATCAGACTAGATGTCAACTCTGGTCACAGCCCCTTTATCTATAGTTTGGACTTCCAGCAATCTTAACTGGGCCTCTCTGGAAGATGGCCAGAACCTGGAAAGAAACAAAGAAGGCCTTTGAGAGTTGGAAAGAACTATCACAGATGCCATGGACTGTACCCTGTAGGAGAAGCACCAGGAGAGACAGGCAGATCCTTTAATCAGTAACCTTATTTGGTACACGGTTCTAATAGACTTCATCATCTGGCCTGCTGGCGCTCAGCAAATTATATGAGAGGCTATTAGCAGCAGGTCCATTGAGAGCCAGAAGAAATAATAGCCAAAGCTTGGAATGCAAGGGAGGAATAGAATTTTAAAAGACATATACAAAAACCCAAAAAAATCTCAGCAGTCTGAGGCCATTGAATGAAAAGGAAAACAGCTGTGTGGGCCACCAAAGCCCTAAGCACGTCTCCTTTAAGACTAGGAACTGTCTTTCCTCTCTGTCTATATGTATTCCCAGCACTTAAGTCCATAAAGTTTATAAGATAGATTCTACTCACTCCATTCTGATTAAGAAGGCAGGAAAAAAAAATTCATCCTTTAAAAAATGTAATTAAAAGACATGTGAGTAAATCCCTGACCACAGGATTACTGGATCTTATGGTCTGTTTATGTTTAAGTTTATTACAAACTGCTAAACTTCTCCAAAGTGACTGTACCATTTTGCATTGCCATCAGCAATGTTTCAGTTTCCATTCCTCATCAGCATTTGGAATTATTAGGCTTTAAGCATTTTAATATTCTTATACATCAGATCAGATCAGATCAGATCAGTAGCTCAGTCGTGTCCGACTCTTTGCGATCCCATGAATCGCAGCACGCCAGACCTCCCTGTCCATCACCAACTCCCGGAGTTCACTGAGACTCACGTCCATCAAGTCAGTGATGCCATCCAGCCATCTCATCCTCTGTCGTCCCCTTCTCCTCTTGCCCCCAATCCCTCCCAGCATATTATTTTGGTTTTAATTTATATTTATCTAACCACTTACGATATGGAGTATCTTTTCATGTGCTTATTTGCTATCGGTTTATCTTCTTTGGTGAGGTATTTGTTCAAATATTTTGCCTTTTTAAGAATTGGGTTACTTTTTTCTCTTTATTATTGAATTTTCAGAGTTCTTTATACATTCTGGGTACAAACCTTTTATCAGATCAGTATTTACTCAAGTGAAGTGAAACTTTATATTCACATAAAAACCTGCATATAAATGTTTCTAGTGGCTTTATTAATAATTGCTGAAAACCGGAAACAATCCAAGTATCTTGCAACTGGTGAATAATTTTTAAAAAATTGTAGTACATCTGTAAAATGGACTGCTACTCAGCAATAAAAATGAGAAAACTCCTGATTGACACAACAATATGGATGAAACTCCAGTGCCTTATGTGAAGTAAAAGAAGTCAGGTTCAAATTGCTTTATATTGTCTGATTCCACTTATGTGACATTCTAGAAGAGGCCAAAATATAAGGGCAGAAAACAGATCAGTGGTTAGGAGCTGTGGGATGGTAACAGGGGTTGACTACAAAAGGGCAAGCAGGAAGGACGTTTGAAAGGTGACAGAACTATTTGTTATTAACATATTGATTTTGTTGGTGCTTTGTCAACACTCTTAGATCTAACATGACAGAAGGTGAATTTTATTCTGTATAAATCATGCCTCAGATTTTTAAAAGGACAAAAAGAAGAGTTGCAGGTATCAAAAGGAAGTAAGTTTTAAAGTCAATTGTTTAAGTATGAAGAGAATGCTAGATTTCTAATTTATATTCACTCAAGACTTTGATATAGTTCCATTTACTCTGGCATTTAGTATTACTGCTGAAAGTGTAGAAAGTTTATTATCTTAGTGATTTTTTTTTCTAAAAAAGTTTTTTTGAATGAGGCTTGAAACTTCTACTTTAATTCTGAGAATGTGAAGAAATACGGTGTCATAAAAAAAACTGGAAATTAATATATGATACAGTATTATTAACTAAAGTATAGATTTTGTTCAAATTTCACAAAAATTTTATGCTAGTGTCCATTATTTGTTTTCATACCCTATTCAAGATTTCATATTGCATTTAGTTGCATTGGATAGTTTTAGCTGCATGTAACAAATTCTAATAAACTCTCTTTTCATTTTTATTCTGTTACAAATATTTTCTAATTTTCCTTGTTATGGCTTCTTAGATACACCCGTCATTTAAAAGTGGACATTTAATTTCCAAATACGAGGGTTTTTTAAAGTATCTTTGATATTAATTTCTCATTTGGATTTTAATTTCTCATTTAAATGCTTTCTTGTCTGTAATCACCTTCTGTGTTTTTTCAGTCTTTTAACTTTATTGAGGCTTTCAGTGGCTAAGTCAAAGATCTCTCTTGGTAAATGTCACATTGCACTTGAAAATATGTGGATTATTCACAAATATCTTTTGATACTGATTTCTAACATAATTCTACAGTGATAAGAGAACAGACTCTGTATGATTTCAATACCTTTAGACCATGAAATTTTTGCAGCTTACTTTATGTCCCTGGATATGTTCCTGGTTTGTAGTCTATGGGAATTTGAATAGAATTTGTATCCTGCTGTTGTGTGAAAATTGTATAAAACTTGATTATGCTAAATTGGTTCATAGTGCTTTTCAGGTCTACTATATCCTTCTATGTTTCTATCTATTCATTCTATTAATTTTTGAAAGTTTAATCTTATTCAAATTTAATATTGAAAATCCAAATAAAAATCTTAATTTATCTATTTAAAGAAATAAATATAATATATAGTGCAACCATATGTAACTTTACTCTGTATTTTCCAAATCTCTTGTAAATGTGTTATCATACTTTCACAATTTAAAAAATAAAAAAGAAATAAAAAATTGTGAAAGATACACTACTGTGGCTACCTTTCAAGGGGTGTTCAGTAAGCTAGAGTATTAAATGGTCATTAGAATTCTATAAGAAGTTTAATCCTGTTTTGAGGGGAACAAAAAAAATGTTAATTACTTGATTTGGACTTGCAGGGAATTGTGAATGCAGCAGCATTAGGCCTTTGCTTAGCAGCGAGTTATTCATGTGATGGAAACATAGTTATGGTAGAAGAAGGGAGGAGAGAAAACTGGTCATCAAAAATAATCATCGGCTTCTCTGATTTTTCCTTAGTTCATGTGTGTACAAACCACAGACATGAATTACACTCTATTTTCCCCTTTTCTTTCTTATCCTCCTCTTCATCCTAGACCCATCCTTCATCAGACTTCACCAGTCCATCCTTCAGTTTGGAGCCGCGTCTCTGTGATCCAGGCATATAAGCAATAGCTCAGGCTCACAGTTTTACTTATTTCCTATGAATATTCCTACCCATGTGAATTTGCTCATATTGGTCCCTTTGCCTAATATGCACTGCCCCTGTGACTCTAATCTCTGATAGGCAAAATATATCTTTCAAGATCCAACTGAAAACCTGCCTCCTGCGTGATCAATCACCCCATTTATAAGTGAATTTTCCCTGTATGTACTTAGTAGAGTTGCAAAGAATGTTTATTGCTTTGACTCCAAAGGTAGGAAGTAAAGTAAAAGAACAAATACGCGCACATTACAGATGCTAGAGAAATGTTGAATGATGAACCCGGACCATTTGTTTGAAGCAATAAAGTGTAGTAGTTAATACCATGGAGGTGCCACTTTGCTTAAGTTTGAATATAAATACTACCAGCTCTGCGGTATACTGCAAGAATACACAGAAGAACTGTACAAAAAAATCTTCACAACCCAGTTAATCACAATGGTGTGATCACTTACCTAGAGCCAGACATCCTGGAATGTGAAGTCAAGTGGACCTTAGGAAGCATCACTACAAACAAAGCTAGTGGAGGTCATGGAATCCCAGTTGAGCTGTTGTAGCCACGCGTTCCAGGAAACAAACTCACTCAGAAGGACAATGCAGATAGTGGAGTGCAGTTTATTACACCGGCGGGCCCAAGGCAGAGTCTCCTCTTAGCCAAGGACCCCGACCAGTTTTTGTGAAAACCTTATATACCCTAAGCGTATGTGCCTAAACCCACCTCCCCAGATTCCCTGAAACTAGTCTGAACAAAGGAAAAAGAAAGATACACTCAAAGTCAACCTGTGATTCATATGCCTTAAACCAAGGTAGTTAACAGTGGACAATTATCAATAGGCTTGTGGTCATTCCCCAATAAGCATAATAGAATGTATGATTCTATTTGGTCACACAGATAATTAGGGTATTCTTTTAAGCATGGAGAGCTCTGGGGCTCTTCCTTCCAGGGTTCTGGTTTTCCAGTTGGTATGTCGTTTCCGTAGATACTGGGCATATAGCTCAAAGTCCACAGTCCAGCCCAAGATGGAGTCCTGCTTTCAAGATAGAGCCTGTTCTGTTTCCTCCTTCAGAGCTATTTCAAATCCTAAAAGACGATGCTGTGAAAGTAATGCACTCAGTACGTCAGCAAATTTGGAAAACTCAGCAGTGGCCACAGGACTGGAAAAGGTCAGTTTTCATTCCAACCCCAAAGAAAGGCAATGCCAAAGAATGCTCAAACTACCGCACAATTGCACTCATCTCACACGCTAGTAAAGTAATGCTCAAAATTCTCCAAGCCAGGCTTCATCAGTACATGAACCGAGAACTTCCAGATGTTCAAGCTGGTTTTAGAAAAGGCAGAGGAACCACAGATCAAATTGCCAACATCCGTTGGATCTTCGAAAAAGTAAGAGAGTTCCAGAAAAACATCTATTTCTGCTTTATTAACTATGCCAAAGCCTTTGACTGTGTGGGTCACAATGAACTGTGGAAAATTCTGAAAGAGATGGGAATACCAGACCACCTGAACTGCCTCTTGAGAAACGTGCATGCAGGTCAGGAAGCAACAGTTAGAACTGGACATGGAACAACAGACTGGTTCCAAATAGGAAAAGGAGTATGTGAAGGCTGTATATTGTCACCCTGCTTATTTAACTTCTATGCAGAGTACATCATGAGAAACACTTAACTGGAGGAAGCACAAGCTGGAATCAAGATTGCTGGGAGAAATAATCTATAACCTCAGATATGCAGATGACACTACCCTTACAGCAGAAAGTGAAGAACTAAAAAGCCTCTTGATGAAAGTGAAAGAGGAGAGTGAAAAAATTTGCTTAAAGCTCAACATTCAGAAAACGAAGATCATGGCATCCAGTCCCATCACTTCATGGCAAATAGATTGGGAAACAGTGGAAACAGTGGCTGACTTAATTTTGGGGGGCTCCAAAATCACTGTAGATGGTGATTGCAGCCATGAAATTAAAAGACGCTTACCCCTTGGAAGAAAAGTTATGACCAACCTAGATAGCATATTGAAAAGCAGAGACATTACTTTGCCAACAAAGGTCCGTCTAGTCAAGGCTATGGTTTTTCCAGTGGTCACGTATGGATGTGAGAGTTGGACTATAAAGAAAGCTGAGCACCGAAGAATTGATGCTTTTGAACTGTGGTGTTGGAGAAGACTCTTGAGAGTCCCTTGGACTGCAAGGAGGTCCAACCAGTCCGTCCTAAAGGAGATCAGTCCTGGATGTTCATTGGAAGGACTGATGTTGAAGCTGAAACTCCAATAATTTGGCCACCTGATGCAAAGAGCTAACTCATTGGAAAAGAGCCTGATGCTGGGGAAGATGGAGGGCAGAAGGAGAAGAGGACGACAGAGGATGAAATGGCTGGATGGCATCACCGACTCAATGGATGTGAGTTTGGGAGTTAGTTAGGCTTCTGGAGTTAGTGATGGACAGGGAGGCCTGGCATGCTGTGGTTCATGGGGTCGCAAATAGTCCGACACAACTGAGCGACTGAACTGAACTACCAGCTCTGCGGTATACTGGCTATATTGGGCAAATTAACCTCAAAGTCTCAATTTTCTTATCCATAAACTGGCACTAATAATAGCACCTACCTGGAGTTGTGAATTAATCCAGGTTGCTCAGTGGGTAAAGAATCTGCCTGTAATGCAGGGGACTCGGGATAAATCCCTGAGTCGGGAAGATTCCCTGGAGGAGGGCATGGCAACCCACTCCAGTATTCTTGCTGGAGAATCCCATGGACAGAGGAGCCTGGTGGGCTACAGTCCATGGGGTCGCTAAGAGCTGGACACGACTGAGACAACTGACCACACATGCACTATGTTACATGGCTGGCGTATCGGTATCCCCATGTAAGTGTTGGCTTTATTATTTTGAAGGTAACTTTAGTACTTGGAACTAATTCGAATCAGGCTAAATTGTCAATTCAAAGGATGTGTTTGTTTTCGAGGGAATATTGCCATTAGGAGACATAGAAATATAAGATGGCATTTATATTCATCCCATCCAGGTGTGTCAGAAGGATCATCACCACTGGTTCCATTATGGATTCTGACCTAGTTGCTCAGTCATGTCCGAGTTTTTGTGACCCCATGGACTGTAGCCGGCCAGGCTCCTCTGTCCATGGGGATTCTCCATGCAAGAACACTGGAGTGGGTTACCATTCCTTTCTCCAGGGGATCCTCCTGATCTAGGGAACCAACCCGGGTCTCCAGCATTGCAGGCAGATTCTTTACCATCTGAGCCACCAGGGAAGCCCAAGGATTCTAACCTAACTTGATGAAAATATATCACTGCAGCCCTTCGTAATAGGACTTTAAAGGGGGTTGCACTGGTGGAGGCAGGGTTAGGGGTAAGTCAGCTGCTATACCGATCTCTCTGAAGAGAGCCCTTAGAGCTGAACTGTTAAACTTGCAGCCATTTGATATTCTAGGCAGCTGCCTGAGACTGAACTTTGGTGCCCCACAGTGTAATTAACAGGCATACACACAGCTGCCTTGTCACAATTGGCCAGACTTGGCAGTGCACGCTGCAGAGGCGGGGTGGTGGCAGGGAGCACCCAAGATATGTTCACCACCTTAGGCATGGAGTTTTCCCATCAGCTCCATAAATCACACTGCAGCTGCACCCTGAGCACTTCTCAAGGCAGTGTGCCTGCTCATTTCTTAGAGTGGACCACCTACATTCCTCAATTCATAATGGGTTTCCTTTCTCTAGCTTATCCAACAACAATCCCACTAGCTTGAACGCCTCCTCGATGCTATCAGTGTCAGCTGTGACTGGCTCATTAGCTTTTTTTGTTTTTAATTCCCCTCTAAACCACACAAGGACAAGATTTTTCATCCTTGTTACCACAGGCCAGATAAATCTTGCTCAGGGAAGGAAGTGTAAGAGGAAGGGTGATGTCAGGAAAAAAGCACGGGACTTGGAATCAGGAGACCTCCCTTGTTGTTTTAGCTCATTAGTTACGTGACCTTGAGAAAGTTGTTTGTTCTCTCTGGAACTTTGTACCTTAATGTGTACAATTAAGAAAGTTAAGGTTAGAGAGGGCTTTATGGGATATTTGTGGCTTTGGGTTTCCACTACCTTTAAACCATTTCAGCAACTCTGGATCTTGGATCCCAGGTGCAATGAAACCCTGTATAAGAATCTCAGAACTGTCCCTACCCTGAAACTGCTCCTTGCTAAATAACCAACTCTTTTGTAAACTACGATTCATGTCTTTGAAACTTCCAGTTTACTTTGCTTTCTAGCCTTTCTTAATGGTGCTGCATAATCCTAACATGGGGCTGTATTCAGAATGCTTCAGCAGCTTTTGCTGAAACTCTCAAGAATGACAAGATCAATTCTAAGCCCAGTTTTGCTACTCCATTTAGGGTATACTCCTACCCTGGTCTTGCTCATCTATGTTATGGTTTTGACTTTTTATCTGTGTCAGCCATCCGGCTTCTAGTTTGAGAAACATTGTGTTGATTTTAGCTAGGCTCATTTAGCTTATTTCCCTTGTGGGGAAATGTCTCACACTAGGGGCCTCCCCTAGAGCCAGAGAAACTGGCCCCTCCCTGACAGTCTCACTCAGCGACCTCTGCACATCCTTACCCAATTGAAATCAGGTTGGGAGTGCCTGAAAAGGAGATCAACAGCCTTAGGGTGTATGTAGTCAGAAGGCGGAGACTCAGTAGACTCTAGAACTGCTGATTTTTCCTTGGGGGGTGAGAGATGTTTGTGGGTAAGAGCCAATTATGTGCATCTCTCCCCAGCTGCTTTCAGTCATACCTGAATTGATACCTGTATGTTGGCGAGGGTGGAAGTATTTTCATTATGGAAATCGGTAAACTTTACAAATCAGGGATGTTTATTTTTTCAATCTTTTTTCTTTCTTTTGTTCAGATTAGATAATTTCTGTTGATCTGTCTTTTAAGTTCATTGGCTCTTTGCTCTGTCATCTCCAGTCTGCTATTATTGATCCCTTGGAGTGAATTTCTAGTTTTGGTTATTGTGTTTTTCAATTCTAAACTTTACATTTTCTTCTTTATGTCCTTTCTTTCTTTTTTTATTTTTTTGAGACTTTCCCTTTTTCCAGTTGTCTCAAAAATATTCATGGCTGCTTGCTTCCAAGACCATTTTTATAATAGCTGTTTGAAAGTTACTATCAGATAATTACATCTGTGTTATTTTGACACTGGCATCTGTTGATTGTTTATTCTCGTGTGAATTGAAATTTCCCTGGTTCTTTGTATGCCTAGGATTTTTGGATTGCATACTCAACATTTTGACTGTTATAAAACCCTGTGACAGATGTTAATATTTTAGCAATCAGCCTGGTTAGGTTTGGTATACAATTTCCAATCCACTTCTGTAGGCTAGTAGTTCCAGTTTCAGTTCGATTTTTCAAAGCCTTTGTATTGGTATTTGGATCTGTCCCAGTTGTGTACCACTCAGTGGTCAGTGTAGGACCTCAACAGTAATTTCTCTTGTGGTTCAGTTCTCAGAGTTTTTGGCATGGTCATTGAGTTAAAGGTGATTAGGATCAGATCCACACATGCTCCCCCAGCGGGTGAGCCCAGGAGCTTATACAACAATCTCATGGGGTCACTTTCCAGGAGTCTGCCCTCTATGTAATCTCCTCAATACTTTCTGGCTTCCAGGACTCCATTTTTAGTCTTCAAGACAGAAACTAGGGACTTTAGCTCTCCCTCTGCTATGCACATCTATACTTATGTCCACTTCCCAGGCCAAGCTGTAGGAAGAGAGAAGAGCACAACAACAAAAGAGGAATGGGAGTTTGCCCAAGAGGGTCAAGCTGTACTGATCAAAAATTATTTTGGCTCATGAAGGTTGCTCTGCCACCACTGCCCCTGAGCTGCTTGGGGTCTGGGCCATGAGATAGTGGAGAGAGATAAAAGAAAACTACTTTGATCATCAGGAGTTTCTTTCCCTGGTCTTAAAGTCAGGATTAGAGTTTCTCCTGCAACTTTCTATGTTCGTACTGATGTCTACTTTTGGGTTTTAGGCTATGTTGTATATAGCGTGGGGGATACCACAGGGGGACAATGGTAGGTAAACTTGCCATCAGTGGGGTGATACTTCAGATTTTTGTTTTCTTCCTCAATCTGCTTGCTACTATTTACTTTTCCTGGGGCTCCCAGGTGGCTCAGTGGTAAAGAATCCACCTGCCAATGCAGGAGACACAAGAGATGTGGGTAGTCCCTGGGTCAGGAAGATGCCCTGGAGGAGGAAATGGCAACCCACTCCAGTATTCTTGCCTGAAAAATTCCATGGATAGAGGAGCCTGGAGAGCTACAGTCCATGAGGATGCAAAGAGTTGGACATGACTGAGCACGCATGCACACGTTTACTTTTCAGCATCTTCAAATAGCTGCTTCATGAATCTGTCCAGGTTTTATAGCTGCATTAAGTGAGAGAGACAGGCTGGATTGCACTTACTCTTGCCTGCCTGGAGCTGAGGGCCCTTTGTTTTTTCCCTGAGATCCAGTGGTTAAACATTAGTCAGCACACTACTGGCTGATTGTACAAAATGTGACTCTAAGTAAGGTCACTCCTTATGCAATCTCTCACCTTTCAGACAGGCCTACCATTTTCTCTCTGTGTGACTCTGAACAATTAGTTACTCTGCCACTCTTGGCTTCAATATTCTCATTGTAACTTGAGGATAATAAAAGTATATGCCTCATTGGTTTGTCATGAGATAATGTAGCACCTGGCATATAATACATGCTCAATAAATGGAAGTGATACTATTAAGAAATTAAAAAAGAACTTGTGTTTCCATCTCTCTCAGAAGAAGAGAGGTATGTATTTGGCCAGAAACAAAACCTAGACATGGAGAGGCCTTCTAGCTAAAGATTTATTAGAGCTTGGACTTTGGAGCCAGCAGGCAAGTCTGAAACTAAGCTACATACGAGCTATGTGACATTGGGCAAGTCATTTCACCTTTCTGTGCCATCAGTAAAATGAGTACAATGATAGTGCATACTTTACAGAGTTATTGGAAGGGTTAAAGGAGATAATACATGAAAAATGCTCATTAAATATTGGCCTTATTAATACTGTATCAACTGAATTTAGTGTCTACTGTGATCTAGGCCCTGTAGGGCTATTTAATGGGTAGCTTATAGATGAGATGCCTATAGACAATGTGTGTGTGTGTATATGTACATGCACAACACATATTGTGTACATATAAATACAAAGGAATTTCATGTCATATACTGTATTATATGTGTATGTGTGTATATATATATATACATACACACACACACACGGTCATCTATACAAACACACATACAATCATCTACATATTTATAAAGTTCCCATTAAATGGCCCTGTAGGACCTAGCTCACAGTAGACACTACATTGTCCCCCGACCCCTCACACACACACACGCATGTTAAGGTGGCATTTTGGAACTTACCGTCAGCCCCCTTTGTCTTCCTAAGACACTTCCCAGTCACCTGGTCTCTGCAGGATTGCAGGGCCCACAGCCACTGCCACGATCCACTTTAAAACACCTCACAGTGCTTACTGGACTGTAACAAAGTGAAATTAGTGGGAACACAGCTCATCTTTCCAGATTGACTTAGGGCTCTGTCACTTCCTGCTTAGAGCTGTGGTCCTCAGTTCCCTTTGAGTTAAGAGCTTGTGATTCTTGGGCCTGCCCTTTCCACGCCATGGGCCGACTGCTTGCTTACCCAGACTCTCCACGGGAGCAGCATGTGCATTGTTTCTGTGCAAATGGTGGCCGAAGCTAGAATTTCGAGAAGTGGTTTTGCTGATACATTGTTCTGTGGTTTGTCTAACACCCTCTTTCCAGAGCAGCACATTGCCTCTAATTTTCTTCTTTGGGTGTCTGGTTGGATTTAAAATTTTCGCTTTATACAATCCTTGTCATTTAAAATTTTCTCTGTGCTCTAAGGATGTTGAGATTTCATTTTACAGCTTTGACAAAGAGTGGCAAAATTGAATGTTTAATATTCAAAGCAGCAGCAACAGCCAGAGCCCTTCACGTGATAAGATCCTATTCTCTGTGTCTCCAGCATCTGCCACCTTTGGGGAGAGAGCATGGTACAGTAGACAGAATTCTGCACTGGCAGTCCAAACACTGATGCCCAGTCCTGGATCTGACCTTCACTGCCTTGGAGTCATAGGGCAAGTCATATCACTGCTCAGAGTGTCATTTTCTGTCGTCTGAATACAGGCGGGCTCGGGATCACAGCCACAGAGCTCAGCTAAGGCCAGAGTGGAGCAGATGGAAACCAGCAAGAGCACATGATGCCCCGGGGGCCCCCCGCTGGGGAAAGCAAATAATTTAAGGAGCTGGTCTCCAGCCAATCTCCTTTGCTCTTCCTGCCTCAGGCTGATAAAGCTCTGGAAAGATGCATTCTCTATGAAACATGGAGACTTGAGCCAGATCATTTTGGAGGCCTTTTAGTTCCCAAATTGGGAGATTATCATGGGAAAGACTGGGTATTAAAGCAGGTAGGGGAATATTGCTGAAACTGCTGCTGTTATGCTTGGGGGGTCCCAAGCAGGAAGAGAGAAAAATCTAGTCATTTAACGTTGTGGTTTTTGTTTCCTCATTTCTGAAAGGGGATAATAATATCTCCTCTGCTGAGTGCTCAGGGCAGCTGTGAAGAGCAAAGGCGATGATGCTGTGGCTGTGGTCCTGGGAGCACTCTCAAGCAGAAATCAGCTGCATTCAGGCCCCACGTGGGAAAATGTGTTCCTTCCCTGGCCTTCCCACACTGGGCACCAAAATCTAACTGCATCTGCCAGGTGGCATCCACGCAGTCCAGTCGACAGTCCTTGAAGACCCCAGAAAGACTTTACCGAAAGAACTCAATGTAGGCAAGGATTACATAGAATTTAGTGTAATTTAAACTGAGGTGTAAAATTTCTCTATCAATCTATAGGCTACCCTGGTGGCTCAGTGGTAAAGAATCTGCCTGCAATGCAGGACTACAGGAGATACAGGTTCGATCCCTGGGTCAGGAAGATCCCCTGGAGAAGGGCATGGCAACCCACTCCAGTATTCTTGCCTGGAGAATCCCATGGACAGAGGAGCCTGGTGGGCTACAGTCCATGGGGTCGCAAAGAGTCGGACACAACTGAAGTGACTTAGCACGCAGTGTTAATTTCCAGTTTCCTCTTCACTAAGGAATTGGGGGAAGCGTTTAGCTCAGTATAGTTTTGAAACTGTTGAGGTTCTGGGTCTCTATGCTATTCTCCTCATCTAAGTCCTCCAGATCCTTTTCTTTGTGTCTTATGCTGTTTTGTCTCCTGCTGAGCTGCTCTGGGAAGAGTGCTTCCTTTGTATCAGAACCTTCATGAATCGACACAGGAAATTCACAATCACTTGGCAAATATTTATAAAGTGTTGGCTCTGTGTCAGGTAATGCACTAAACTGGAGAGTGGGGACACAGAGTTTTTAAAATAAGTTCCTATCCTTTAGAAACTCAGAGTTTGGAGCAAAGGAGCCAAACTATTCAAAAAGTGAGATAAGCGCTTGGATAGTTTCATAGAGGAGGCCAGGGGAGCCTCACCCAGCGTGGTTGAGAGTGCAGGTAGGGCTGGTTCAAGGAAGACTGCCATCTGAGCTGAGGATCACAGGGGTAGTTGGAGCTTCCCTAGAGAAGGCAGTTGGAAGTAGGATTTTCCAGGCAGAGGAAGTAGTGTGCATCAAGGCAATGGGGGCATAGGCAAGCATGGCATTTGCAGAGAGCTGCAGTAGCTTGGTTGACTCAGAGAAAGGGATTAAGGGGTGGAGATGAGGCTGGAAAGATAAGCAGAGGCTGGATCAGGAAGGACCTTGGGCATCATGCTGAAAGAAAGCTAGAAGGGTTTTAAGAAGGGAATCAACACGATTGGGGCTATGTTTTTGAGAATACAGTATTGAAAGAGAATTCAAGATTCTCAAGCATGATTCAGGGAGACCAGTTAGGACATAGGGCAGAAACCCACAATTTCCAATATGGCAGGCAGTTGAATTAAGGCAGTAGCAGTGCAGATAGAGATTCGAACTTGCCTCTGCTGAAGCAGTAGTAACTTGGGTCTAAGGGTGATGTTGGCTAAGTGCTCTAAAATTCAAGGCATTTAAGGACTGGGGAAAAAGCCCTGGATCTGTCTCAAAGGAAGTCACTGGTACCAGGACCAAGAATCAGGATAGCAGGAAGTGATGATGGCAATGCTGTCATGCGCAGAGTCCAGAAGAGCTTTAGCAGTACTGTATATTGAGGTCAAGTGCAGGTCAGTTGGTATTTTTATGTTGCTTTGCTTGTATCAATATTAAAAACTAGTATTTGTGTCTTGTTGGCCTATACAACATTCTAAGCATTTTGAGTAGACAGTTAAAAACCAGGAGATTGGGACTTCCCTGGGGGTTCAGTGGTTAAGACACTGTGCTTCCAATTCTGGGGGTGCAGGTTCGATCCCTGGTTAGATCCCTCCTGCTGCATGGTATGCACCCCTGTCCCCCGCACCAAAAACAAGCCAGGAGGTTTTCCATTTTGATAATCCAGGTTTCTGGTTTCTCTGGAGAATCCAGAAGCTCTGGCTGCACTGGGCCTGCATTCATTCATGGTCATGATCAGCTCAAGCTGAGTAGCTACTGCTGCCTTTAGAGGTAGTACTGCTTTTCAATCTGCCATGAACCTGCCCTCACCCTCTTTCGTGGCCTGATTGGCCAGTATAAACTTTCAACTTGTGATCCCCAGGTTATCTCAGGCTTGGATTTAAAGGGAGCTCAAAGCAGCTGGATTGCTCATACAGGACAGTCTTTATCTTCATACAGAAAAGAAGAGGCATTCCAAAAAAATCCAGTGACTAGACTTTTAAATGTTGTCTTGATAAGAAACATATTCAGTTCAGCTCAGTTCAGTCACTCAGTCGTGTCCGACTCTTTGTGACCCCATGAATCTCAGCACGCCAGGCCTCCCTGTCCATCACCAACTCCCAGAGTTCACACAGACTCACGTCCATCAAGTCAGTGATGCCATCCAGCCATCTCATCTTCTGTCATCCCCTTATCCTCCTGCCCCCAATCGCTCCCAGCATCACAGTCTTTTCCAATGAGTCAACTCTTCGCATGAGGTGGCCAAAGTACTGGAGTTTCAGATTTAGCATCATTCCTTCCAAAGAAATCCCAGGGCTGATCTCCTTCAGAATGGACTGGTTGGATCTCCTTGCAGTCGAAGGGGACACCTTGCAAGAGTCTCCTCCAACACCACAGTTCAAAAGCATCAATTCTTCGATGCTCAGCTTTCTTCACAGTCCAACTCTCACAGCCATACATGACAACTGGAAAAACCATAGCCTTGACTAGACGGACCTTTGTTGGCAAAGTAATGTCTCTGCTTTTCAATATGCTATCTAGGTTGGTCATAACTTTTCTTCCAAGGAGTAAGCGTCTTTTAATGTCATGGCTGCAATCACCATCTGCAGTGATTTTGGAGCCCAAAAAATAAAGTCTGCCACCGTTTCCCCTGTTTCCCCATCTATTTCCGATGAAGTGATGGGACCAGATGCCATGATCTCGTTTTCTGAATGTTGAGCTTTAAGCCAACTTTTTCACTCTCCACTTTCACTTTCATCAAGAGGCTTTTGAGTTCCTCTTCACTTTCTGCCATAAGGGTGGTGTCATCTGCATATCTGAGGTTATTGATATTTCTCCCGCCAATCTTGATTCCAGCTTGTGTTTCTTCCAGCCCAGCATTTCTCACGATGTACTCTGCATCTAAGTTAAATAAGCAGGGTGACAATATACAGCCTTGACGAACTCCTTTTCCTATTTGGAAACAAACATATTAGGCTTTTAAAAAGATTCCTTAAATGTGGAATCTTTTCAAAGGCCTTTTATGAAATATTTTTGTATTGCTCTGTATTGTGATTGTTTACATAGATATCTTTCCCACATATCTTGTGATTCTGTGCCTTTTCCTTAATGATGGGTATGAAATTTTAAAAGGTGCTGAATATACACATCTGTTGAAAGAAACAAATGGGGGGAGGTAAGACTGCTCCTCTTTCTTACTGGGGACACCAGATGAGACTATGTATGTCAAAACACATAGCACAAAGCCTAGCACGCAGTATATGAGCAGATCAATTTTTCCTCCCTGTGTAAAAAAGTGCTTAAGGATCAGACCTTTGGCAAAAGCTGGTTTCCTTCCTTCCTTCTTCCGCTTCTCTGGTATCTATGTTCCTTTGACCATAATAGCAGGGCTCTTACATGCAATCTCTCCCACTCAGAATGGCACTGTATTCAATTCATTGATTGTATATTATAAGCCTATGACGTATACAGCTCTGTAGTAGGGACTGCAGGGTTACCAGGGTTGTTAGATTCAGTTCCTCCCACTTGCTTTTGCTTGGTAGGGGAAATTGGACATATAATCAAGGAGCTGAATATACACAAAGCAAACTGTTCTGTGTTCCACAAGACAGGCGAGACAGAATGCCCCCACCGTTTTTGAGGGAGGTTGGAGGAATCAGAAGAGGCTTCCTGAAGGACGTGAGACCAAAGATGGCCCTGAAAAGAGAAAGATTTCAGCACATAGAGGTGGACTGGCTGCAGAGGCGGCTCTCCACCTGCAGGAAATGTTTCCCTTGGAATCGTGCCTGGTTGTCAAAGGCCTTTTGAAAGTCTAAATAAAGTAGACAGACTGGTTCCTTTTTTGCCAAGAGGTATATTTACCCTCTGAGAATTCTGTAGATGAATGATGCAAAAGCAAACAAAAACCCCAAAGTATCACACTTAACTAGGTCATGATACCATGATATTTGAACTATTGAACTGATATTTCTTTGCTTATAGCTGAAACTCATCCTGCAAATATTTATTGAGCATTTATTATGTGCCAGGCACTGGCCCTGTTGCAAGATATTGGGGCATGTTAAAGTGAATATGATACAGGCTATGCCCTCAAAAAGCCTCTAATTTATTGAGACAGATATGAAAACTATGCAATGTGGTAAGTAGTCTAAAAGGGGTCTGATCAGAGTATTGTGAATATGCAGAGGAGGCAATAATTAATTCTGTAGAGAAGGTGAGGCAAAGTGTCACGAAAGAGGTGATTTTTTTTTTTTTTTTTTTTTTGTGGACCTTGATGAATAAGTAGGATTTCTCAAGACAGAGAAGGGGGGAAAGAAAGAATTAATATTAATCAGAGCCAAGAACTTTGCACTTAGCCCTCAATGAAATTTGTGATCCAGGTATTACTGTTTCTATTTTGCAGATGAGGAGACCAAGGCCTCAAGAGACTAATTGCTCATTTGAGGCCACACAGCTAATCAATGTCTGGTCAGGGTTGGAGACAGGCTTTGAATTCAAGCCTCTGTGGCTCCACTATACCAAGCTGCCTTCATGATGAAGAAGCTGGTGCCAGTGGGGATATGGAATGGTATGCTGGGCAAAAGCAAAACTTTTGCTGGAAATTGACAGAATTTGCGTCCGTGTGGTCTCACTTCAGCTGTGACTGTGATTGCCTGACTTGAGAGCACTTTAGGAATTATTATCTTCTTTTAGACCTGTTTTTGAAATGGGAGTTGTTCAGTGTCTGCTTACATCCACTGTAACATTCAGTTCAACAAGCACTTATTGACTGAACTTCAGCACAAGGGGTTTGGGGCCGTTTGACCATCTTCAGGATCATTTGTACAGTGATAGATTGGAACGATTCTTGTAAGACTCTTTGTAGCCAAAGTCACCAGATTGATGATGCTATTTCCTGGTCCTTAGAGACAGAGAGACATGGCCTGAAAGTAAAGGCTGCAAGAACTTATTTTTTAAGATGTCACTCTCTTGAAAGTACAAAATGTTATCTATTTAATAGCCATTTAAAATCATTTCTTCAACAAGGGAAGGTATAAATAAATAGGTATCTATTTAAATATTAAGGTATTTAAATAGGTATCTGAATAAATATTTCAGTTTAGTTCAGTTGCTCAGTCATGTCCAACTCATGCGACCCCATGAACTGCAGCACGCCAGGCCTCCCTGTCCATCACCAACTCCTGGAGTCCACCCAAACCCATGCCCATCGAGTAGGTGATGCCATCCAACCATCTCATCCTCTGTTGTCCCCTTCTCCTCCTGCCCTCAATGTTTCCCAGCATCAGGGTCTTTTCCAATGAGTCAGCTCTTCGCATCAGGTGGCCAAAGTATTGGAGTTTCAGCTTCAACATCAGTCCTTCGAATGAACACCCAGGACTGATCTCCTTTAAGATGGACTGGATGGATCTTCTTGCAGTCCAAGGGACTCTCAAGAGTCTTCTCCAACACTACAGTTCAAAAGCATCAGTTCTTCAGTGCTCAGCTTTCTTTATAGTCCAACTCTCACATCCATACGTGACCACTGGAAAAACCATAGCCTTGACTAGATGGACCTTTCTTGGCAAAGTAATGTCTCTACTTTTAAATATGCTGTCTAGATTGGTTATAACTTTCCTTCCAAGGAGTAAGCGTCTTTTAATTTCATGGCTGCAGTCACCATCTGCAGTGATTTTGGAGCCCCCCAAAACTAAGTCAGCCACTGTTTCCACTGTTTCCCCATCTATTTGCCATGAAGTGATGGTACCAGATGCCATGATCTTCGTTTTCTGAATGTTGAGCTTTAAGCCAACTTTTTCACTCTGTACTTTCACTTTCATCAAGGCTCTTTAGTTCTTCTTCACTTTCTGCCATAAGGGTAGTGTCATCTGCCTATCTGAGGTTATTGATATTTCTCCCGGCAATCTTGATTCCAGCTTGTGCTTCTTCCAGCCCAGCGTTGCTCATGATGTACTCTGCATAGAAGTTAAATAAGCAGGGTGACAATAAACGGCCTTGACGTACTCCTTTTCCTATTTGGAACCAGTCTGTTGTTCCATGTCCAGTTCTAACTGTTGCTTCCTGACCTGCATACAGGTTTCTCAAGGGGCAGGTCAGGTGGTCTGGTGTTCTCATCTCTTGAAGAATTTTCCACAGTTGATTGTGACCCACACAGTCAAAGGCTTTAGCATAGTCAATAAAGCAGAAATAGATGTTTTTCTGGAACTCTCTTGCTTTTTTGATGATCTAGCAGATGTTGGCAATTTGATCTGTGGTTCCTCTGCCTTTTCTAAAACCAGCTTGAACATCTGGAAGTTCACAGTTCACATACTGCTGAAGCCTGGATTGGAGAATTTTTAGCATTACTTTACTAGCGTGTGAGATGAGTACAATTGTGCAGTAGTTTGAGCATTTTTTGGCATTGCCTTTCTTTGAGATTGGAATGAAAACTGACCTTTTCCAGTCCTGTGGCCACTGCTGAGTTTTCCAAATTTGCTGGCGTATTGAGTGCAGCACTTTCACTTCTTTCAGCACATCTTTCAGGATTTGAAATAGCTCCACTGGAATTCCATCACCTCCACTACCTTTGTTCTTAGTGAGTAAGTAGTAAGGCCCACTTGACTTCACATTCCAGGATGTCTGGCTCTAGGTGAGTGATCATACCATCATGATTATCTGGGTCCTGAAGATCTTTTTGGTACAGTTCTTCTGTGTATTCTTGCCACCTCTTCTTAATATCTTCTGCTTCTGTTAGGTCCATACCATTTCTGTCCTTTATCGAGCCCATCTTTGCATGAAATGTTCCCTTGGTATCTCTAATTTTCCTGAAGAGATCTCTAGTCTTTGCCATTCTATTGTTTTCCTCTACATCTTTGCATTGATTGCTGAGGAGGGCTTTCTTATCTCTCCTTTCTATTCTTTGGAACTCTGCTCCGATGCTTATATCTTTCCTTTTCAACTTTGCTTTTCGCTTCTCTTCTTTTCACAGCTATATGTAAGCCCTCCCCAGACAGCCATTTTGCTTTTTTGCATTTCTTTTCCATGGAGATGGTCTTGATTCCTGTCTCGTGTACAGTGTCACAAACCTCTGTCCATAGTTCATCAGGCATTCTGTCTATCAGATCTAGTCCCTTAAATCTATTTCTCACTTCCACTGTATAATCATAAGGAATTTGATTTAGGTCATACCTGAATGGTCTAGTGGTTTTCCCTACTTTCTTCAATTTAAGTCTGAATTTGGCAAAAAGGAGTTCATGATCTGAGCCACAGTCAGCTCCCGGTCTTGTTTTTGCTGACTGTATAGAGCTTCTCCATCTTGGGCTGCAAAGAATATAATCAATCTGATTTCGGTGTCGACCATCTGGTGATGTCCATGTGTAGAGTCTTCTCTTGTGTTGTTGGAAGAGGGTGTTTGCTCTGACCAGTGTGTTCTCTTGGCAGAACTCTATTAGCCTTTGCCCTGCTTCATTCTGTACTTCAAGGCCAAATCCAGGTGTTTCTTGACTTCCTACTTTGCATTCCAGTCCCCTATAATGAAAAGGCCATCTTTTTTGGGTGTTAGTTCTAGAAGATCTTGTAGGTCTTCATAGAACTGTTCAACTTCAGCTTCTTCAGAGTTAATGGAAGGGGCATAGACTTAGATTACTATGATATTGAATGGTTTGCCTTGGAAACAAACAGAGATCATTCTATAATTTTTGAGATTGCATCCAAGTACTGCATTTCAGACTCTTTTGTTGACTGTGATGGCTACTCCATTTCTTCTAAGGGATTCCTGCCCACAGTCATAGATATTATGGTCATCTGAGTTAAATTCACCCATTCCAGTCCATCTTAGTTCACTGATTCCTAGAATGTCGATGTTTACTCTTGTCATCTCCTGTTTGACCACTTCCAATTTGCCTTGATTCATGGACATAACATTCCAGGTTCCTATGCAATATTGCTCTTTACAGCATTGAACCCTGCTTCCATCACCAGTCCCATTCACAACTGGGTGTTGTTTTTGCTTTGGCTCCATCCCTTCATTCTTTCTGGAGTTATTACTCCACTAATCTCCAGTAGCATTTTGGGCACCTACCGACCTGGTGAGTTAATCTTTCAGTGTCCTATCTTTTTGCCTTTTCATACTGTTCATGGGGTTCTCAAGGCAAGAATACTGAAGTGGTTTGCCATTTCCTTCACCAGTGGACCACATTCTGTCAGACTTCTCCACCATGACACGGCTGTCTTGGGTGCCTAAATAAATATTTATTTATTTATACAGATATTTATTTGTTTATTTGAATATATATCTGTATAGAGGACAGAAACAACATTTATCTATAAACCTGCATGCATGCATATATGCATGTGTGCTGGGCTTAGTCACTCAGTCATGTTCAACTCTTTGTGACCCGATGGACTGTAACCCTCCAGGCTCCTCTGTCCATGGGGATTCTCCAGGCAAAAGTACTGGAGTGGGTTGCCATGCCCTCCTCCAGGGGAATCTTCCCAACCCAGGGAACAAACCCAAGTCCCCCACATTGCAGGATTCTTTACCATCTGAGCCACCAGAGATGTATATGTGAGTACTAACTCATTAGAATTTATATAGTAGCTTAACTGACAAAAATTACCTAAAAGCAATGTCTACTGTAATTCCCCACCTCTCTTAACAAAAACAAAAATTCTTCCCCCCTTTCTCCTTTGAGCAGATGAAATGTTTGACTCATGACTGAAGAGGTTGTTAGTGAAGAGAAAAATGACAGAACCCTGCCTACTTTGCTGATGTGAAAAAACTTAGCAAATATTAGGAGACAGAAACCTCATGGCTACCAACAACAGCAGCATAGAGCACGCAGCTAAAGAATTTCCCTACATCTCTCCATGGGGTGATCTTGGCCAAAGAATACAAAGTTTCAGTAATGTAAGATGAATGAGTTCTAGAGATTTAACGTACAGCGTGGTGACTATTGTTTAACTGTAGAATGACAGTTGTGTTATTAGTTGATTGTGGTCATCATTTCACTATATATATGTATATATATATCAAACATGAAGTTGTACACCTTAAATGCATACAATTTTTTGTTGGTTATACCTCAATAAAGCTGAAAAAACTCCCACTGGTTAAAAGCTTTAAAGTGGTGTGTGTGTGCACACGTATGGACCTCCAGATTGTCAAGTCCTCTCAGTCCCTTATCTACAATAACTTTAAACTGTATCCTCTCCTATTATTCTCTGTTTCTAACTGGTTTCAAATCTATTCCTGCATAGCTGTTCAAAATTGAACACTACTTTTTTCTTCCCAATTGTCTTTTAGAAAATAGATTTATTCTTTTTCTGATTAGATAACTAACATGTTTATTATTCAAAGTGCAAAAATAAAGTACAGAAAAATACAAGAAATAAAAGTAAAACATCACTTGAAATCTCACCACCCTGAGGTAACCAGCTTTATATGTTGGTTACCATCCTTTCATTCATCTCTTGTATGTATTTACATACAAATACAATTTTGGTCATTTGCATGTCACCCTCCATTGCATAACCAGTGCTAACAAAAGGATGTATATATCCTTCATCTCCTTCTTCAGGTCGTTATAGCTATGTTAAAAATAAATACTCATGTATACATATAGGGGTTTAAAAACCATTATTCATTTTTGAAGAAGCGTCTTGCTTTTCTTATTCAACGGTGGAATCTCCAAGTTTACTGGAACAGATCTAGTTAATTCCTCTGAATGTCTGCACAGTATTCCATGGTATGGATATATAATTTATTTACTTATTTCTCTGTTACAGGGCATTCTTCTTGCTACTAGCTTTTTGCCATGATAGGAGCAATGTTGCTGTAAACATCCTTGTGTATGGATTTGTGTCAGTCACTTCAGTTCAGTCGCTCAGTCGTGTCCGACTCTTTGCGACCTGTGGACTGCAGCATGCCAGGCTTCCCTGTCCATCATCAACTCCCGGAGCTTGCTCAAACTCATGTCCATCGAGTCGGTGATGCCATCCTACCATCTCTTCATGGAATTGTGTAAATCTCCTTATACTGTTATTTTTATTTCTTTGAGATACATTCACACCAGTGGAATTGTTGGAACCAAAGGTATGCGTGGTTTTCATTTTTATATATATTCCTAAATTGCTTTCCCAAAAAACTATGAACAGTCACAGTACTGTAAGCAGTGTGATGAATGCTTCCTTCCCATCCTGCCAAGAATAGTTGTGAGTACTTAAATATTGGCCAATCTAATGGGTGAGAAAGAACTTAAGAATTTTTTTAAATTTACATATTCTCAAACTGCTGTTGTTAAAGACCATTTGGTGTCTTGCAAAACCAATACAATATTGTAAAGTAATTAGCCTCTAATTAAAATAAATAAATTTAAATTTTAAAAAAAGACCATTTGGATTTGCGCTTCATATTCTTCATTTTCCTACCGTGTATTTTTGTCTTATCAGTTTGAAGGAGCTAGTTGAGTATTATACATTTTAACCTTTTATCTGGCAAATGTATTTGTAAGTTGTATTTCTCAACGGATCATCTGTCTTTTGAATTTGTTTATGGAATTTTTCTATAGAAATGTTTAAAAAGAAAATTACATTGTCAATATGTTTAAGTTTTCCTTTGTAGTTTCTGGGTGTTCTAGCTCAAATAAAAGATCTCAAAACCACTAAGTTACACATATATTTGTCTAAAAATTCTTGGGATTTTTCTTGTTTTATTATTGAAACTTATGTTTTTAAGTTTAAATAAATTTACCCTTAACAGTGGGGTATTGTAGAGAGATAAAATTAATTTTCTTGTAGATGGGTAACCAATTGTACCAGACTTTTTGTTAAATAAATTGCCCCTTTCATACTGAATTGAATTACCACTTTTGTCACATATCAACGTCTCTGTAATAGTTCCACTGACCTAATATTTGTCTATTTGTATGTTGATATCATACTATTTTCTTTATAGTGGCTTCAAGATATATTTAAATTTGGCATATGCAGATTCACATACTATTTTTTATAACTTTATTAGTTTAGACTTAGATTTTTGTTTTTCTATCTAAAGCTCATGTGTGTGTGTGTGTGTGTGTGTGTGTGTTAGTTGCTCAGTCGTGTCCGGCTCTTTGAGATTCCATGGACTGTAGCCCGCCAGGCTCGTCTGTCCATGGAATTCTCCAGGCAAGAATACTGGAGTGGGTAGCCATACCCTCCTCCAGGGGATCTCCCCAACCCAGAGACTGAACCTAGATTTCCTGCATTTCAGGCAGATTCTTTACCGTCTGAGCCACCAGGGAAGCCTTAAGTTCATGTACTCTGTTATAAAACGAAGTAGTACAAAAATTTATGGGATTCTACTTGTAATTGCTTTGAATTTATATATTCATTTGAAGAGAATTACCATTTTTATTATAGTTAGGCTTTCCATCCAAAATTATGGTGTGTTTTTATTTTTACAAGAAAGCTAAGTTTAACATGGCTTACATTCTAGTCAGTGTTATAAGCCAAGAGTCAGAATAAGCCATCTAGTTGTTGAACCAAGTGAATACAAAAGTGATCATTATTTACTGATAACTTTGATTTCTGTCTGTAAACTATAAGAGAATGAACTGAAAGTCAATTAGCACTAGTTATAGATACTAGAAATGTGGTAAGCACAAAATAAATATAGGTAGTTCTCACTCTCACTATCCAAATAGTTGTTAGATTGACAGGAAAACATTACAACCAAATTTTGCTATGTGTTTCTTACACCTGCTGTAAGAGACCCATATGTGGCAACATTAAAAACCTTTACTGCTAGATTTATTTTTATTCTTCTAAATGTCATTGTAACAATTACAAATCTTTAATATATTGTTTACATTGATGTATGTAACTGCTGCTGTATAGAAGGAAAATAATTGCATGTGATATTGTATAGTTTCATTGTGTATTACATGCAAACATATCCACTAATGAGGTCCTTAAGGGTTAAGTTATTCAGTAATTGTTTTATGTTTTAAATACTTTAATTTTTTAAGTACCTTTTTGTCTGTGCTGGGTCTTTGTTGCTGCAGGCTTTTCTTTAGTTGTGTAAGCAGGGGCTACTCTCTATTGCGGCACTTGGGCTTCTCCTTATGGTGGCTTCTCTTGCTGTGGACAAGGGCTCTAGAGTGTGTGGGCTTAGCTGTCTTGTGGCATGTAGAATCTTCCCGGCCCAGGGGTTGAACCTGTGTCCTTTGCAATGACAGAAGGATTCTTAACCACTGGACCACCAGGGAAGTCCTGTAATTACTGTTTTACATGCTTTTTATTATGTTGAAATCTTTGGTGGATGGTTATATAGATATATATCTAAGAGTGCTTTAGTGATATTTGTGGAAATTGATTGGAATTACTGGCAGGGCTGGGGACATTTTATTTCTTTTAAAAATGTACTGTAGGCTCCTGCTTTTATAAAATTTCTTAATCAGCATGTTTTCAGGTATTGAATAGATTCTGATAATGAAAGAATGATAATGAATGATACCTGCCCACCCCACCCCCCAAATAGATTTCCTCTGTTATACCAGAAAAAGCAATCTGGAGATAAAAGGAGGAACGATTCCCTCACAAAGGTCAGTGATATGGGGATAGACCCTACCTATGATTGGCTGTCTCTGAGATGGCTCCCAATGATCCCAGCTTCCAGGTATTAGTGCCCTTTTGTGACTACCTACCATTGCATATGGCTCAACCTAATGACTTGCTTCTGATGAGCAGAATGTCACAAAAGTGATGGATGTAACTTTTGAGATTAGGTTACAAAAAGACCATGACTTCCTTCCTGCCTCAGCCCTCCCTCTGGGGGAAGCCAGCTGCCGACTTCTGAGTTGCCCTATGGAGAGATCTATGTGGCAAGGGCCTGTTGTCTCTGGCCATCAGCCAAGGAGTATCTAAAACCTTGCCAGTAGCCATGCGAGAGAGCTTGGAAGTCGATCCTTCCCTAGTCAAGCCTTAAGGTGACTGCAGCCCTGGCTGACAGCCTGGCTACAGCTTCGGGTGAGACCCGAGACAGAGACATCCAGCTAAGCCACAATCAGATTTCTGATCCACACAAACTATGAGATAATAAATGTTCGTTGTTTTAAACCACTGTTTTTTTTTCAGTTTTGTAAATTAAAAAAAATTTTTTAATTGAAAGATAATTGCTTTATAGAATTTTGTGGTTTTCTGTCATATATCAACAAGAATCAGCCATAGGTACACCCATGTCCCCTCCCTCACGAACCTCCCTCCCATCTCCCTCCCCATCCCACCCTTCTAGATTGTCACAGAGCCCATGTTTGAGTTCCCTGAGTCATACAGCAAATCCCCATTGGCTATCTGTTTTACACATGGTATTGTAAGTTTCCATGTTACTGTTTCCGTACATCTCACCCTCTCCCTCCTCCCCTTTCCCTGTGTCCATAAGCCTGTTATTTATGTCTGTTACTCCCCAATGTTCATTGCAGCACTATTTATAATAGCTAGAACATGGAAGCAACCTAGATGTACATCGACAGGTGAATGGATAAAGAAGCTGTGGTAACCATATATACGATGGAATACTACTCAGCCATAAAAAGGAAAGCATTTGAGTCAGTTCTAATGAGGTAGATGAACCTAGAGCCTATTATACAGAGTGAAGTAAGTCAGAAAGAGAAATATAAATATCATATACTGATGCATATACATGGAATCTAGAAAGATGGTACTGATGAATTAATTTTCAGGGCAGCAATGGAGAAACCACTAAGTTTTGAGGTAATTTGTTAGGCAGCAGTGATGAATAATACAAAAGTAGAATGCAAGAGATGTGAAGAGAGGCACTGAGAGTGTCTGGTTCACCACTCTCTCTTCCAGCATGTAGCACAGAGTGCAATGCAAAGCAGGCTTTCAATAAATGTTGTTTTGAAGATTGTTTTTTGATGTAGAACATTTTAAAAGTCTTTATTGAATTTGTTACACCGTTGTTTCTATTTTATGTTTTGGTTTTTTGGCTTTGAGGCATGTGGGATCTTAGTTCCCTGACCAGGGATTGAACCCGCACCCCCTGCACTGGAAGGTGAAGTCTTAACCACTGGACCACCAGGTAAGTCCCTCAATAAATATTTTTTGAATGAATGAATCAACAAATGAAAAGGCCAAGAGAACTGTCCTTTCCTCAACTCTCTTACATTTTGTCATCTGGGTCTTAAGCATAGAATCTTATAAAATCTTTTCTGAAAAGAGTTGCAGTAGACTTCTGACTCGCTCCTCTAAGCAGAAGACCAAAAATGAGTTCAGAGAACCAGGCAGGGAACTGGAATTGTGTCACCTCTCCCTCTTCCTCCAGAAACACATTTTCTCCCAAAGTATCCTGGTCCACAGAGATGTAGCCTGCTTCTAATAGAGGGTACCTTTAACATCACCACCCCTAAATGAGGAAATCAGATTCTCATCTCCATTTCAGAAGACAGTCTTTGTTTAATGTCTACTTAAAGGGTCCAATTGGGTTTTTTTCCCCCCAGAACAAAGGGGGAGTCTGCTTTAAAGGAACATTGGCATCTCCACCAATTAATTACTAGAAAGACTTTGCTTGGAGTACAGAAATGACATTTTGTTGTTGCCATTTTTCTTTTTCTTACCAGTGTTTAAAAACATATCTCAAAGGTATACAGTGCTCTGTGACATCCTAGAGGGGTGGGATTGGGTAGGGGGTGGGAGGGAGGGGATATAAATATACCAATGGCTTATTTGTGTTGATATATGTCAGAAACCAACACAATATTGTAAAGCAATCATCCTCCAATTAAAAATTGTAAAATGTCAAAAAATGTATCTCAAGGATTTGGATGTTCACACTGTAGCCCATAGACCCTGTGCTACCTACTGATCAACCAGGCTGGCTGTTTCTCCCCTAGGTTGTATGTACCATTATATCATAAACACTTGTTTGCTCTTAAAGCCCTGTGAGAGGGTAGGTGCATTCACAATGCCAAATATTTAAAACAAAACAAAACAAAAAAGGACGTTAAAAATGGAGGCTAATTCATGTTACCACATCTGGCCATGGATCCCTTGGAAAAGACTTAAAATTACAAGTGATCATATTTTCTCCTGGCTATGAAAATGAATCTTGAATAAAAGAACCCAGCGAGTGCTTGCTTCGGCAGCACACGTACTAAAATTGGAATGATACAGAGAAGAATAGCATGGCCCCTTGGCAAGGATGACATGCAAATTTGTGAAGCATTAAAAAAAAAAAAAAGAAGCCAGTGAATTGTTTATTTGGTACTTTTCATTATTTTATTAGTCTTCCACATGAATAGCAAAAAATGACCTTGAACAATGCCAACTCTTACTTGTTAACCACCTAGTATTGTAGCTTAGACTTATTCATATCTAAAAAATTGTACTTTTCTGTTCTAATTTCATCTAGACCGAAACATGGTCTCTTTCAAGATAAATGTGGATATAAGCATTTCAGTTTTGTTTACATCTAAATTCAAAATTTTCTTTGATAAACTTTTAAAGAGTCTACTATGTATACATATTTCCTGTCTCAGGGAGTTTATAATCTTTTAAGAATTATAAGAGGTGTGATGATAATGACATCTTTTATTGAGAGCTCAGTAGTACCAAACACCTTTTCTCCAGATGACTTCCTTTGGTCCTCAGAAGAAACTATTAAACTAGTAGTATTAGTATCTTAATTGTATACATAAGTAAAGTGAGTCTTGGGGGAAGGGGTCAAATAAAATGACCAGTCACAGAACTTACAACAGTGGCATGGGGGATAAAGGCCAGGACTGTCTGATGCTGGAGTTCTTAACTGACAAAACATCATAACACAAAGTTTATTAAAGTGACTCTGGTGTGAAAACCTGTTGGTTAGCCTCCAAGAAACAAAAGTCTGGGGGTCCCTTGGGATAGGGGAATAGAGAAAGGGTTGCAGAGTTGGCAGGTAAAGGAACTGATGAAAGGGCATCAGCAGGTGTGGAGCCTGAGGCTGAATTTTACTCATGGGTAGAGACCTCACCTAGTTCAGTTAGAGCAAGGACTGACAGACCGCTAGCTCTTGTGATTCTGTAGGATATGGTGAGTGACTGTTTTAAGTCAGTAGTGATTTAATTGATTAACCCCACTAACAAATGAGATAAGACAGAAGAGGGTAAGTAGCATAAAGGAGCTTTGCATAAAATGCCATTGGGATTCAGATAATACAAAATAAGGAAAAAAAGCTTTCATTTCCAGAATGCTTTCTCTATGCCAAGCATTGTGCTAAGTGCCTTACATGCAATCACTTAATCCTCACAGTGCTTATCTTATGAAGTGGTATCTTTTCATGCCCATAGATAACTTTGAGAAGTTGTGTTTTGTCAAGGCCACACAGTTAGTAAGCAGTGGAGCTAGATTCAAGCCCAGATCTGTCTGGTTGTATCTCAAAGGGTATCTCAGTGCATGACTCAGGACAGTCATTATGAAGCAGGTGGCCCTTGAGATGGACCCTAAAGAAAGGTAGGTGGTCACAGGCAGAGACTGTCCTAAGTAAAAGGACAGAGCCAGAACAAAGGTGCACATGTGGGGACGCGTGGAGCTGAGTGCAGAAACAGCAAGTAGTACAGTTTGCGTAGAGCTTCATTTGGTTGCAGAACTACAGGGGAGGAGAAGATTGAAGAGAGCAGTTGAGACTACATTTTGGATGTCTCTGAATTCCAAACTGAAGAATCTGTACTATGTAGTTGTGTTGGTTTGCTAGGGCTGCCACCAAGTACCACACACTGGATGGCTTAAAGAACAGAAATGTATTATCTCCAAGTTCAGGATGCTAGGAGGCTAAGATCAAGGTGTTGATGGCAGGGTCATTTCCTTCCGACAGCTGTGAGAACAATCTCTACCAAGTTTCTCTCTTGGCCTGTAGGTGATCTTTTCTCTGTGTCTTCATGTTGTCTTTCTTTTGTCTGTGTCTGTGTCCAATATCTCCTTTTCTTATAAGGATACCAGTCAGATTGAATTAGAGCCCATCTTAATGACCTCCATAAAGACCCTGTCTCCAAAAGGGAGCCCTCCTCAACTGTTGGTAAGGATGTAGATTAGTATAGTCACTATGGAAAACAGCTTGGAGGTTCATCAAAAAACTAAAAATAGAGTTACCATATGTTTCAGCAATCCCACTCCTGGGTCCAGGGTGTATATCTGGACAAAACTATAATTCAAAAAGATACACGGACCCCAATGTTCATTGCAACAGTATTTATAATAGCCAAGATATGGAAACAAAGTAAGTGTCCATTGACAGATGAATGGTTAAAGATGTGGTACATATATGCAATGGAATACTACTCAGCCTTTAAAAAGAATGAAATATTGCCGTTTGCAGCAATGTGGATAGACCTAGTGATTATCATACTAAGTGAAGTAAGTCATAAACAGAAAGACAAGTGCTATATGATATCACTTACATTTGGAATCTACACTGTGACACAAATGAACTTACTTACAAAACAGAAACAGACACAGAGATCAGACTTGTGGTTGCCAAGGGTCGGGGGTGAGGGGGGCTGGATTGGGAATTTGGGACTAGAAGATACAAACCATTATATAGAGAATGGATAAACAACAAGGTCCTACTCTATAGCATAGAGAACTATATTCAATATCCTGTAATAAACCATCATGGAAAAGAATATGAAAAAGAATGTATATATGCGTATGACTGAATCACTTTGCTGTACAGTAGAAATTAACATGACATTGTAAATCAACTGTATTTCAGTAAAATAAATTTTTAATAAAAGACCTTGTCTCCAAATAAGTACCTTATATACTGAGGTACTAAGTGTTGAGACTTCAGCATATGAATTGTGGGGGGTGGGGCACAGAATTCAAGCTATAACACTAGTCAGGCAGCTGGTTCAGTGGTTTTAAGGCATCTGCTTTATTTTGAGAAAACTGTTGTTTAATGTCAGACTTTCAAACGGGGTATATAAAATCAAGTGATGCAAATCATATGAAATAAACAGGGTAATAAATCTCAGAGGCATCAGTGTGGTGAGAAGATAAAGAAAATCTTTCTATTTTAAACAAGAACCAACTATGGACATTTTTACATCACAAGAAAGGGCATTATTCACATCCAGGGAGATGCTTCTTTGTTTTGGAAAGTGTCTTGATGGCATATTTGAGTTTGAATGGTGAACTCCATATCTCTCACTCCAGCCCTGGGCATTGTTGGAAAGAGGAGAATAAGACAAAGGAAGGATTCAGTTTATCATTATCCTAAAGGTTGACTTTAAAAAATAGTAATCAGATGATGATGTAAGGCAAAAGGAAGATGCAAATACTGAGAGAAGGGATAGGGAAGAGCAAGGAGAAGTAAGACAGGACAGTAGGAAACATGAGGAAGGAAGTTGGACAATTCGATATCAAAATGGGAGTGGACAGGCGTGTGTAATATTCAGTTTTAAGTTGTTTATTATATTTCAGTAATGTGCTGCCCTCCTTTCAAAAGGCTTCTTCTACATGTAAGATCCTTTGATAGTGGTGTTTAGGGGAGATGAATGGAAAAAGAGCTGAACGCTTTAATTAGATCTACATGGGAAAAAGAAAAAAATGACCAGAGAAGGCAAGATGTTCCTGAGATCAAGAGCTTAGTGGAAATAAAATCTCAGAGTTCTGAGATTAGGCCAAGTGGGGACCACCGCTACTTATTAACAGTGTGGCCTTGAGGGATTCAACTAACCTCTTTAGCCTCAGTTTCCTCATCTTGAAAGTGGGAACAAAAAGAACTTCTGTGCCACTCTTAGTGTATATTATTTTCAATAGATGCTTATTTTAAGCTTGCTGTATTCACAGATTAAATGAGACAATGGTTGTGAAATGTTTGGACCACCACCAGACACGTAATTAAGAGTGAGATAAGTATTAGCTGTGGGAAGGACCAAGGGACTGCTAGCAGTACTTGGAATGGAGGCTCAAAGTACTTTTTTTCTAACAATTGAAAGGAAGGATGAGGCCAAAAGGAGGGAGGTCTTGGGAACACCAAAGCTGGAAACATCTGGGTTCCTCTGGGAAGTAAGGGGAGGTCTGTAGGAGTGTAGTATGCATAGGAAGAATAAAATGGACAAAGTTCCTGGAAGAATATCAAGGGAAAATATCTCTTGTAATTAATTCAATCAAGGATGGGTGCTCCCCATCTCACTGTTGCTCTTTCGTTCTGTGTGGCTCACAGTTTGGCTCTGTTTTTAGCAACTGTGCTGCTGAGTGATTGCCTCCTCCGTGCCCATTCATGTTTTGTTTTGACAAATTGCAAGGATGCAGAGAAAAACCTCATAGACACCTATGTGCCCACCACCCAGTTCTAGTAAATCTTTACATTCTGCTTTGCTTCCTTCATTTCTGTTTATTTACTTCTTTTTGAGAAATTAGACATTATAGGTACAATGGAAGCCCCTGGATTCTTCTTCCTCCCTTTTGGTCTGTAATGCCTCTCCCTGGAATCCAGTTCCCTGGCATACAGTGTGGATGAGTCTCAACAGTGGCCCAGGACCCTGAATTCAGTGTTCATCTTTCTTATGTATGCCGTTGTACTTTTAACACTTAAGACTGTAGCTATAAACAATATTCTTTTATAGATGTACAGCATATTGTTTCAAAATTTTATAGATTATACTCCATTTATAGTTATTATAAAACATTGGCTGTATTTCCTGTGCTGTACAATATATCCTTGTAACATATATTTCATATTTCAGTTTCTACCTCTTAATCCTCTACTCCTATCATGACCCTTCCCTGTTCACGCTTCCCAGGGGTAACCACTAGTTTGTTTTCTGTATCTGTGAGTATGTTTCTTTTTTTTGTTATATTCATGGGTTTATTTTATGTTTTAGATTCTACATATAAGTGATTTTATGCTTTTAGGTTTAATGAGGCTCCATTTATTTATTTTTGTTTTTGTTTCCTTTGCCTTGGGAGACAGATCCAAAAAAATATTCTTTCACATGTAGCTGTCCAGTTTTCTCAGCACCACTTATTGAAGAGACTATCTTCTCCATTGTATATTCTTGCCTCCTTTGTCATAGATTAGGTGATCATAGGTGCATGGACATGGTATGCATGCATGCATGCTAAGTCCCTTCAGTCGTGTCTGACTCTGTGCAACCCTGTGGACTGTAGCCCACCAGGCTTCTCTGTCCATTGGATTCTCCAAGCAAGAATACTGGAGTGTTTTGACATTCCTTCCTCCAGGGGATCTTCCTGACCTAGAGATTGAACCCACGTCTCCAGTGGCTCCTGCACTGCAGGCAGATTCTTTACTGCTGAGCCACTGGGGAAGCCAGACATGGTATAGTATTCTCTTTTAATGTCCTTCTTTTGTTTTTCAGTAAAGTTTTATTATTTCCCCTTGCCCCCAAAGTTTTGTACATATTTTGTTTGATTTATTTCTAGGTACTGTATTAGTCAGGGCTCACCAAAGAAATAGAAATAATAGGATATAGCTATATCTGTATCTGTATCTATCTATATATGTAGATACAGATATGCTTCCCTGGTGGCTCGGTGGTAAAGAATCCACGTGCCAATGCAGGAGACTTGGATTCAATCCCTAGGTCGGGAGATCCCCTGGAGAAGGAAATGGCAACCCACTCCAGTATTCTTGCCTGGGAAATCCCATGACTGAGGAGCCTGACAAGCTAGTCTGTGGGGTGGCAGAGTAGCACATGACTGAGTAACTAACTCATTCACTTCACTTTCAAAAGGAGATTTGTTATAGGAATTGGCTCTCATGGTTATGGAGGCTGAGAAGTCCCACAGTCTTCTGTCTGCAAACTGGAGAGCCAGGACAGCCAGTGGTATAATTCAGTCTCAGTCAAAGACCTGAGAACAAGATGGCTGCTGGTAAAAGTCCCAGAGTCTGAAGGCCCAAGATCCAGGAGCTCTGATGTCCGAGGGCAGGAAAAATAAATGGATATCCAGTTCAAGAAAAAAATAATTTGTTTTTTTTTTTTTTTTTTTTTGCATTTTTGTTCTATTTGGGCCCTCAACAAATTGGAAAATGCCCACCCACATTGGGTGACAGCAGATTGCTTTACTCAGACTACTGATTCAAATGCTAATCTCTTCTGGCAGCACCCTCATAGTCTCACCCAGAAATAATGTTTTACCAGTTATCTGGTCATTCCTTAGCCCAGTCAAGTTGGCATGTGAAATTAAACAAAATTATAATATATTATATTATAAAATTAAATTATATTATAATATAAATAAATAAAATTAAATTATATTATAAAAATTTTGTTTCATTTTATTTCATATATTTTATCTGCTTCTTGTGTATAGGAATGCAACACATATTTTTATTAAATCTTTTACCTAACAACATTGCTCATATCTCTTACTAGTTCCTTATATGCAGAGAATCCAATCATGTCATTTGAATATAATATAATATAATACAATATTTTGTATTATATTCAGTATTACAAATTTGAATATAATATTTTCCCTACCTTTATATCCTTTAATTTCAAATACTATATTTTTCAATTTTATAATTGTCATTTAAAGGAGTGTGTGTGTGTTTCAACCCTGGTGAAATTCTCCCTTTTTTAATCTGTCTTCTCCATTTTTTCCTCTATCTGATTAAATATATTCATGATAGATATTCTTGGGACACTGTTCTGGGCAGGTCCCAAACTCTAATCTTTATATAGTGAGTTTTATATTGCCTTTCACAGCCTTGACAGATATCATAAAATGTCCTGAGGACAAAATCAGCTATGTGCTTGAGATCAAACTTCCTGCCAAGTCTATTCCTAAAGTTTATTAGTCTTCCCAGAGTATAAGCTTTTAGTTTTGTTGTACATCTTTACTATATTTTTAAAAATTGTTTTACTAACTTCTGCAATCTTTATTACTTTCTTAGCTTTCTAACTTTTTGAGTTGTACAACATGTTCACTAATTATTTTACATCTTCCTTTCTGAGATTAGTATCTGTGGAATAAATTTACTTGAACTGCTGCTTTAGTAGGGCTTCCTCGGTGGCTCAGCAGTAAAGAATCCACCTGCCAATGTGTGTTCAATCCCTGGGTCAGGAAGATCCCCTGAAGAGGGCATGACAACCCACTCCAGTACTCTTGCCTGGGAAATCCCAAGGACAGAAGAGCCTAGCGGGCTATAGTCCATGGAGTCACAAAGAGTCAGACACAACTGAGCAACTAACACAACTGCTTTAGCTGTATCCTCCTGGTTTGTGATACGTAGTGCTTTCACTTTCAGTTTTGTGCATTGGATAATTTCCATTATGATTTCTTCCTTTTGGCCAGTGAGTCATTTAAAACTGTTTTTCATTTCCATTGTGTGTTTTAGAGTTGTTTTTATTATTCTTTCCCATGATGTCAGTAGGATATTGATACTTTGGTGTGTTCTGAGACTTGCAATTACCTATTGCAGCATCAATTTTTAAATAATTATTCCCTATGTACTTGATATAAATGTGCATTTTTAATTGTTATGTGCAACATTTGTAAATGTCTTTTAGAAAAGCTACACTTTTGCTCCATTTCTGTATAATTACTAAATTATAAAATTCTAGTTTTGAAGTCTTCTTTAGATATATATATATATATGTATATATCATCATGTCATCTCTGTTGACCACAAAATATGTAATTTATTTAAGTTTCTAAATATTTTTCTTTCAATGCATGCATGAGATTATTAAATACACTGGCCAAATTGTCTTTTAACTATCTATGCTTTTGTATTATTTCTTATAATAACACACTAAGGTAGGGAGAGCATAACATTTATCTTTCCATCATAACATTTTCTCTTGGACTCTCTGGTATTTCCATACCACATTTTGAATCTTCACAGCATTGCTAAAGCCTTTTGCTCTCTCCTCCCATTATAAGAATATTAAACAGAGCTAGAACATGAAGTGAAAATTTAGTGAAATAGAAACCTCCAGAGCATCTCCTGGGTCTTATTAAAATAAGATAGCAGGTGCTGTTGCTTTAGCGCTCAAAGGCCATGCTGCCTTAAATTGCAGCTCTGTTACATGAGGCTCAAGTGTCTATAGACCCCTGATTTAACCGTTACTGCATTGTATGGAACATATATTATCAAATCAGGGTGTCCTAGAAATGTGAATATGAAGGAGTCTTGGCTGAATACCCTTATTTGGCTTACTTGAAAGGCCTTAAAAATGAGTTGGTGTTCTCGGACCCAATTTAATTTGTAATGAGTCAAAGAAACTAAAGAATCATTACCATGGGGCCCCAGAATGAAATCAATCTTTTTTTGTTATTATTACATTTTGCCTCTGTCTTTGATGTGATGCTTTTAAAGTGAAACAGAGACTATTAACCGGATGCAAGCAAATGGAGACTATCACATTTCAAAATCTAAAAATTTCCCAGCTGCCACCAATTGACATTTAAGTCCTAAATAATTCCACATATTGCTTGGAAATTTAGAGCGTTTGCAGGGAGGGGTTGTTTCCCCTGGAGAGATGCTCAGTGTGTATAATAACAGTGCTGGCTTCTAGTTTTTAGAGAGTTGGTGAGTATTATGACTTGCTCTGTGGTAGTCAGAATTTGGGGCATTAGTTCCTGAAGCAAGAATCTTGGTCTTCCTTTTACATCACAGAAAGAGAATCATTATTTTCTGATATTTGAATATAGACAAAGAAGTGATGTTTTAAGTCATTTGAGGAGATGCTGAAGGGTAAGAATATGTAAGCCTTGCTTAGGAAAAGACCTCAGGAAGATAATTTCAGATTCCAGCTTGCATAAACCAGAATCTAAAATCTCATAATTGACCATTCAGGCAGCCTTTACATTTATAAAAGGGATCCATTCCTACATTTTCTAAGTGGCATGTTTGGAATTTGGCATTTAGCTTCTCATACAAACGATGGTATAATATTTGATTAGACATCAAGGTAGGCCTACAAAACCCCAGTGCAACACAGAGTGTGACTGAAATATGGTTACATTTATGATTTTTTTCTTTTAAGCTTTACAAAGTATATTTAAACATACAAGATATCTTTAAAAGATACTGAACACTTAGGATGCTAACCAGCCTGGCCCATATTTAGGAACTCAGCTGGGGCTTCGTACATTGCTCAGTCCCCCAAATGCACCGCTAGGAAATAATGAGGTTCCATGAACCTTAAAGTGCAATGAAACTCTTAATGCTTCAGTTTCTACTTTTCCCCATCTCAGGAGTCAAAATGCGTGTCCCATGAAGAGGAAGGAAAATACTGAGGTGGATACTGGCGGCACATCGATGAGCTCCAGATATCAGCTAACCACCTAAACAACCAGATGGAGCCTTAGCTGGGAGCAGCTGGAAGCAGGGGAGCTGGCTTTTCCATCAGTCATGCTGGAGTGTGGACTGAGGAAAGCTCCTACAGAGCTCCTGCAGCTGCATGCCGGCCCCAGCAAGAGGGGAGGAAAGTGAGAAAAGCAAAGGTCAGTTCATTAAGATACCGACTGATTGGCATACCACCAGCAAAATCCAGACTGGGAAATGCTATTAGTCAAAGTGCCTGGGTGTTTCAACAGATAAATGATAAGGAAAAGCGAGGGATGGAGGAGAAGCTGTAGATTAAAAGAGAGTTAAAAATAGATCTAATTTTTAAAACAGGCAAGATGAAAATATAGGGATGCACATTAAGATAATAAAACTTTTTTTAAGGCAAGGAACTATAAAAGTCATAGTTAAATATTATAGGAAAGGAGGAGGCTTGTGATCTGGACAGTGCACATGGAGTGGCTTCTTGGGTAGCCAATAAAAATCTACATAGTTCTTAATCTGATAATGGTTATAAAAATGTTGAATTCATTAAGCCACACATCTGTGTAGTTTCCTTATATGTTTTGCTTTATAATAAAAATCATTAAAAAAAAATTAAAACAAGGGCATAAGGGCATACCCATGGAGTCAAAGTGCAACTGTCGGGGGTGTGGGGGGCTGACATTGTTCTAACCACTGAATTGTATTTTTAAGCTACAATTATATTAAAGAAGAAATTTCCCACATCAACTCTATGGTTATCCTGAAGTACAGTTCTTATAGGAAAGCTTAGGACAAGTACCTGGCTCTTGCCTTTTACTTATCAATTTTCAGAATGATTTGGTGTCCTAGGAAGCTCCAATGGTGACTAATGTGTTTTTATTATCTCATTATGAATTCATGGACTTTTATATATTTGATATGCTTCAATAAATCACAGTGACTTTTCCCTTGAATACCCAAATTGTTCCATATTAGGCCAATGGGAGCCCCATTAAAGTTGACTTCTGAGGCCTTCTGACATGACCACAGTAGCTACTGATAACGTACTTGTTTTCTAGCACAAGCAGACAGACATGCCAAGTGCATCTAGTGCAGCTCCTGCCCGGGACCTGGAGGGAGTCACTTCTCTAAGGAGTCCTGGTTTTATTTAGTGGGAAATGATTTTCAGAGATTACAATTTGTGTTGTGTGTTGTTTAGTCACTAGGTCATATCTGACTCTTGCGACACCATGGACTGTGGCCCACCAAGCTCCTCTGTGCATGGGATTTCCCAGTCAAGAATACTGGAGTGGGTTGCCATTTCCTTCTCCAGAAATTTGTCAGGTTGCTTATTGCTATTTGATGAACATTGCTTCTAGGTCTTTTCAGTAGTCAGGCTAGAATAAAACTACCCTATGATCCAGCAATCCCACTACTGGGCAGGTACCCTGAGAAAACCATAATTCAAAAAGACACATAAGCCCCAATGTTCATAGCAGCACTACTTACAATAGCCAGGACATGGAAGCAACCTAGATGTCCGTCAACAGATGAATGGATAAAGAAGTTGTGGTACATGTACATGATGGAATATTACTCAGTCATAAAAAATGCATCTGAGTCAGTTCTAATGAGGTGGATGAACCTAGAGCCTGTTATACAGAGTGAAGTAAGTCAGAAAGAGAAAAACAAATATCATATACTGACGCATATGAAATCTAGAAGGATGGTACCTAACTACAGGGCAGGGATAGAGACACAGACACAGAGAGCAGACTCTGGACACAGCAGATAGGAGAGGGTGGGATGAATTGAGAGTAGCACTGAAACATATACATTACCATATGTAAAATGGATAGCCAGTGGGAATTTGCTGTATGACACCAGGAACTCAAATCTGCTGCTCTGTGACTACCTAGAGGGATGGGATAGGGTGGGAGGTGGGGGGCAATTTCAAGAGGGAGGGGATATATGTATACTTATGATTGATTCACACTGTTATATGGCAGAAGCAAAGAGAATATTATAAAGTAATTATCTTCCAATTAAAAATAAAATTTAAAAAATGAGTTATAGTGATATTTCCAATTCAAATTTAAGATAACAGGATTTTTACTTAACTTCTTTGAATTTATACTTCTATCTCCTTTCTCTTATTTTGAGCATTTTGGTTCTTAGAATTGACATCAGTTCAGTTCAGTTCAGTTCAATTCAGTCGCTTAGTCATGTCCAACTCTTTGCAACCCCGTGAATCGCGGCACGCCAGGCCTCCCTGTCCATCACCAACTCCTGGAGTTCACTCAGACTCACATCCGTCAAGTCGGTGATGCCATCCAGCCATCTCATCCTCTGTTGTCCCCTTCTCCTTCTGCCCCCAATCCCTCCCAGCATCAGGGTTTTTTCCAATGAGTCAGCTCTTCGCATGAGGTAGCCAAAGGATTGGAGTTTCAGCTTCAGCATCAGTCCTTCCAATGAACACCCAGGACTGATCTCCTTTAGGATGGACTGGTTGGACCTCCTTGCAGTCCAAGGGACTCTCGACTATGGAATGAAGCAGGGCAAAAGCTAATAGAGTTTTGCCAAGAGAACGCACTGGTCATAGCAAACAGCCTCTTCCAATAACACAAGAGAAGACTCTATACATGGACATCACCAGATGGTCAACACCAAAATCAGACTGATTATATTCTTTGCAGCCAAAGATGGAGAAGCTCTATACAGTCAGCAAGAACAAGACTGGGAGCTGACTGTGGCTAAGATCATGAATGCCTTATTGTCAAATTCAGACTGAAATTGAAGAAAGTAGGGAAAACCACTAGACCATTCAGGTATGACCTAAATCAAATCCCTTATGACTATATAGTGGAAGTGAGAAATAGATTTAAGGGACTAGATCTGATAGAGTGCCTGATGAACTGTGGACAGAGGTTCGTGACATTGTACAGGAGACGTGGATCAAGACCATCCCCATGGAAAAGAAATGCAAAAAAGCAAAATGGCTGTCTGAGGAGGCCTTACAAATAGCTGAGAAAACAACAGAAGTGAAAAGCAAAGAAGAAAAGGAAAGATATAAGCATCTTAATGCAGAGTTCCAAAGAATAGCAAGGATAGATAAGAAAGCCTTCCTCAGCAATCAATGCAAAGAAATAGAGGAAAACAATAGAATGGCAAAGACTAGAGATCTCTTCAAGAAAATTAGAGATACCAAGGGAACATTTCATGCAAAGATGGGCTCGATAAAGGACAGAAATAGTATGGACCTAACAGAAGCAGAAGATATTAAGAAGAGGTGGCAAGAATACACAGAAGAACTGTACAAAAAAGAGCTTCAGGACCCAGATAATCACGATGGTGTGATCACTCACCTAGAGCCAGATATCCTGGAATGTGAAGTCAAGTGGGCCTTAGAAAGCATCACTACGAACAAAGTTAGTAGAGGTGATGGAATTCCAGTTGAGCTATTTCAAATCCTGAACGATGATGCTGTGAAAGTGCTGCACTCAATATGCCAGAAAATTTGGAAAACTCAGCAGTGGCCACAGGACTGGAAGAGGTCAGTTTTCATTCCAACCCCAAAGAAAGGCAATGCCAAAGAATGCTCAAACTACCACACTATTGTACTCATCTCACACGCTAGTAAAGTAATGCTCAAAATTCTCCAAGCCAGGCTTCAGCGATACATGAACCATGAACTTCCTGATGTTCAAGCTGGTTTTAGAAAAGGCAGAGGAACCAGAGATCAAATTGCCAACATCCACTGGATCATGGAAAAAGCAAGAGAGTTCCAGAAAAACATCTATTTCTGCTTTATTGACTATGCCAAAGCCTTTGACTGTGTGGATCACAATCAACTGTGGAAAATTCTGAAAGAGATAGGAATACCAGACCACCTGAACTGCCCCTTGAGAAACCTATATGCAGGTCAGGAAGCAACAGTTAGAACTGGACATGGAACAACAGACTGGTTCCAACTAGGAAAAGGAGTATGTCAAGGCTGTGTATTGTCACCGTGCTTATTTAACTTCTATGCAGAGTACATCATGAGAAACGCTGGGCTGGAAGAAGCACAAGCTGGAATCAAGATTGCTGGGAGAAATATCAATAACCTCAGATATGCAGATGACACCACCCTTATGCCAGAAAGTGAAGAGGAACTACAGAGCCTCTTGATGAAAGTGAAAGAGGAGAGTGAAAAAGTTGGCTTAAAGCTCAACATTCAGAAAACGAAGATCATGGCATCTGGTCCCATCACTCATGGCGAATAGATGGGGAAACAGTGGAAACCGTTTTTGACTATTTTTTTGGGCTCCAAAATCACTGCAGATGGTGATTGTAGCCATGAAATTAAAAGATGCTTACTCCTTGGAAGGAAAGTTATGACCAACCTAGACAGCATATTAAAAAGCAGAGATATTACTTTGCCAACAAAGGTCTGTCTAGTCAAGGCTATGGTTTTTCCAGTGGTCATGTGTGGATGTGAGAGTTGGACTGTGAAGAAAGCTGAGCACCAAAGAATTGATGTTTTTGAACTGTGGTGTTGGAGAAGACTCTTGTGAATTGTTCTAAAATAATATACTAGTATTACTTTTAACAATAAAACTACTAAATGCTGTTTCAGATCAGTTCAGTCACTCATTCGTGTCCGACTCTTTGCGACCCCATGAATCACAGCACGCCAGGCCTCCTGTCCATCACTAACTCCCGGAGTTCACTCAAACTCACGTCCATCGAGTTGGTGATGCCATCCCGCCATCTCATCCTCTGTTGTCCCGTTCTCCTCCTGCCCCCAATGCTGTTTGCCCCCAGAGGAAATGCTGTTTAGAATTTGCTTATATTTCTCTATGTCCTGAGAATATATCCAAGTAGGGGTGTGCAGTCAAAATTCTGTATTTCAAAGTCAAGTTGAAATAATTCTTTTCTCTGTATGGGTTTGTCACCAATGTAGTATAAAGTTAAGGTTGTTTCAGTTTGCTTTCTACTTTTAAGGTTTTCTCCTTTTTTGTTAATTTTATTTCAAAGTCAAATATATAACAAGGGTATATTAAGGAAGTCTCAAGACCACCCTTCTCTTCTAACCTGGCCCTCCCTCCCGCTATTGATAAACATCTTTATTAGTTATTGTTCTACTCCAACCTTTGTTTCTCTTTGAAAGTATAAGTGGCTGTATATATGTGTGTTTCCCGTTAGTGTTGGCTACTCAAAACGTAGCATACAAGCATTGTTTACTCCTGCTTTTCTCAAAATAAGAGATGGTAGAGATCAATCCTATCATTATATAGAAGTCTCCCTCATTCTTGTATTTTCTTAAACAGCCGTATGATGCCCATTGTGTGGTTGTACCATAGTTTATTCAAGCAGTCCCTAATTTGTGCACATTTGGTTTCTTTCCAGTCCTTTGCTAGTACAAATAACGCTGCATTGAATCCATATGCTGTTTTCTATTGTCAGTGTGTCTTGTCAGTGACAACATGGATATAATTTTTAATGTGAGTTCCAGTTGAACAAGACTAGTTCCATATGCTAGTGACTGGTCAACAGTAAAAGCTCCTTGCTTAATCTAGTGTTGATGTATGCTGTGAAAGGAGAAATCCTGAACAGAGCAGATATATTCACGAGTCATTTCTAATTCATTGCCCCTCATCTTTCCCCAAACACATCATACCACTCCAGCCTCTGGACCTTTGCTCTTCCACAGACCACTAGCCCCAGAATACTTTCTCTCCTTCATGAATTCTAATTTGAACATTTCCTATCTTTAGGCCTGTTTTCTCTCATCTCTGAAAGTATTTTAAAACTTTTAAGTTTTTAGTTTGAATATTCAAGAGGTCTTTGAAAGGATGCTTATCTTCTTCCTGCAATTAAGGTGTACTAATTGCTAGATGTGGATCTTCCCTGGTGGCTCAGTGGTCAAGAATCCATCCGCCTGCCAATACAGGAGACTCAGGAGATGCGGGTTCGGTTCCTGGGTTGGGAAGATCCCCTGGAGGAGGAAATGGCTACCCACTCCAGTATTCTTGCCTGGGAAATTCCTTGGACAGAGGAGCCTGGCAGGCTGCAGTCCATGGGGTCACAAAGTGTCGGACACGACGGAGCATGCAAGCATGCACTGCTAGATGGCAGAAGTATCTTGGTTTTGTTCACATGCTCCCAAACCCCAAAGCCTGGGCAACTTGGGTGAGTTTCTCTGAGCCAGTTTCCTGATTTGCAAATTGAAAGGAATGGGTTCGGTAATTTCTAAAGTTTCTGTCTCTAACTAGGATGAGTTTAAATAATTTCCTAAATGTTTCAGTTTGCTCTGACCACCTCTTTTATTTCCTCTTGGCAAGAGAGAAAAATGAGATCCAGGCCTTTCCTAGACTGAGGGCATAATACTCAGGAATTACCACTAACTGAACAGGAAAATTAAAAAGAAAATTTTCCATGTTGTTTTCACCAAAGAGTGAAAATCCTCCTCTTATTTATCAATCTTCTCCCCCTCCCCACTAGCTGCTGGCTAGGCATTACTTGAATCTATGTTTATGCCATTTGATATTTTTTTTATTTATTCAACCAACATTTATATAAAGTCTTCTATGTGCCAGGCACTACTTGGTCATTATTGGTTTTGCTATTTTGGTTGTTGTTTTGTTTTTAGCAGTAGCTTGAGCTCAAAATCTGTTTTCTTTATTTGGAGCTTCTAATTATAAATGCAAACAATTCCCAGAATAGCAACTTCTGAATAACCAATTGAAGCAATTTTCTTGACTAAACTATAAACCAGATTAATCATCTCTTTAAGTAGGTGGTAAGGGTGGTTCTCATAAGTTGTGAGTTAATGGGCCAGCAAAATTAAAAGAAAACAACTGAATGGCCTAGAGTTGCCACTTTTTTGTTTTGCTAAGTGAAGGTGTTACAGAGAGACAACTGCCACCATAAAATAAGGAGCTTTTTGGGTTCCGAGGGAAAAAAAAAGCTAGAACAGAAATATTCATGAAAAATTTGTAGTAAAGGAAATTCTTTTAAACTGCATATAAATTTAAAGTCACAAAACTTTCTTTGGGTTTTTTTTTTAAAACATCTTGCCTTATGGAAACATTGTCACAGACTAATCAAAGTCTGTGGACCAGTGTTTGCGAATCACCATTTTAGGATGGGAATTTTATTCTGTATTTTATTCTGACTTGTGTTCCCATTGTGCTGGGCTCCAAGAAATAATCATCAGATTCAGCTGAAGTCTACCCTTAGAGTTAATACATTTTAACAAAAGCATTATTTTTGTGACTGAGGAAGTGGTGTGTTATGCTGTGAATGACACTGATGAAGTAAAAATGGCTTTGTACACGGTTAAATATTTGTAGCTCAGATTTTACTGATGATGAAAGAGACACAGAAAAGTTAAGTGAGCTAGCGCCCTCAACTCAGTGAGTCAGTAAATAGACAAGAATAGAACAAGACTCTGGACTTTTGGGACCATATATCCACTCTACCACAATAAAAAAGTAGAACAGATTAACTATGTGGTGTTCAATAGCTTTGGCTGACTCATTATCCTAATGATACAGCATGACTCTTCTAACAAATATGAATAAGTTTATACCTTACTCCCAGACTCAAATTAGCTTTATTCCTGTTACACTTGGCTGTGGAATAAATTCACCTTTTGCTCTAGCTAGTGAGAAGACCATGAACTTTAGTAGTGGTTGTCCAATGTCCCACTTAATAAAATTCTGTGAAGACGCCTAGACAAATAGGATCTTGACAATCGATGATTTTCCCCAGCATTCTCACAGTTCACTAATGCAAACAGGACTAATCTTCAGCTGAGAGATCCTAGAATTCTATGATTTTTCTACCTCTTCTGATATACAGGCCAATACTGAGTCAACTAGATCAGGGATTGTCCATTTTAGCAAGATTTTCTAAAGATTTTGTATATAGTGTGTGTCCAAAGCCATTTTTTCAACAGTGGAGTCATAGGGAAAAATTTTTTCTTTGTTTAAATTTAATTTTCTATTTTGATATAAAAATAATGAGAGTTTGCATGGAACCACATTAGACTCCATTACATATTATTATTAGTAATCTCATATTATTCTTTCTAATCCTAATCTACTCATCCTCTGGATTAAATTTTATCCCCCTTTTTGAAAGAAAAAAAGCTGAGGCATAGAAACAAAATCCAAGTGGTCCTGGACAACTGTAGGGCTGTCAACAGATGCAGTTGTTAAACAGTGACTAACACGGTGTGATCCCAGCCTAGTCATCACAGAAGACCGGCCCTTTAAGGCTAGGAGAGGCCACAAGGGAAGACCTGAGCCAAAAACCTGGCCAAGATCTACAGATTTTGTTAACACAGCCTAACTTCTGAGGAGAACTCCTCGAGGCTATTGTGTGTGACTAGGCTCCTGCCTTGCCATGGTTTCCACTTCCCTGTCTCCTCTCTGTGTCTGCTACAGCCCTGATTCCAAATTTCCTGCACCAGCCTGCTTTATTACGGAATTTGGTTTACTAATCTGTCTCACCCTCCCCCCCCCATCAAAGCACATTTACCTTAATTTACCTGACTGAAGTCTGAATCAGTTCCACCTAGCAGTCACCAGCCACAGCTGATATTTGCTTTTGTCAGCCTAAGAATCTTCTGTTACCATTCTTACCTTGAATCTACGTATTCACTCTCACCTCTTCAAGCTGTGTTCCCTTTATCCTAGTCCTGCTACTGCTGCTGCTGCTAAGTCACTTCAGTTGTGTCTGACTCTGTGTGACCCCATAGACGGCAGCCCACCAGGCTCCCCCATCCCTGGGATTCTCCAGGCAAGAACACTGGAGTGGGTTGCCATTTCCTTCTCCAATGCATGAAAGTGAAAAGTGAAAGTGAAGTTGCTCAGTCGTGTCCGACTCTTAGCGACCCCATGGACTGCAGCCTACCAGGCTCCTCTGTCCATGGGATTTTCCAGGCAAGAGTACTGGAGTGGGGTGCCATTGCCTGTCCTTATCCTAGTCCTAGGCCTTATCTAATTTCCAGTAGATTTGGGATTATAATTGATTATATGACTTGTCTATTCTTTGACATTTATTCACTCACATCCAATGCATTCAAAATATAATCATTGAGTGTCTACTACTAGTCACTGTGATAGATACTAAGGATAAAGCAGTGAACAAGACAGACATGGTCTCTGCTTCTGTGGAGTTTAAAATTTAGCAAGAGAGATAGTCATTAATAATCACAGTAATGAATGTGCTCAGTAGCTCAGTCGTGTACATCTCTTTCCAGCCCCATGGACTGTAGCCCACCAGGCTCCTCTGTCTATGGGATTCTCCAGGCAAGAATACTGGAGTGGATACCCATTCTTTTCTCCAGGGGATCTTCCCTACCCAGGGATTGAACCCGGGTTTCCTGCATTGGTGGGCAGGTTCTTTACCATCTGAGCCACCAGGGAAGCACCCATGACTGAGTACAGCAGGCGTACTAAGGCAGACATGTGGACTCCTTTGTTGGACAACTTTGGCTCAAGGTCTTGCAGAAGTTTCCTTAGACTGCCTGGTAGTCTCAACTGCTTCTATCCAAACTTTTCTCTTCTTTCCCTCCTTACCGGTCAGGCTTCACTCACAGCTCCTTCTCTATTTTCTTTCACACAATCATTTCTCCTAATAAAATCTTGCCGTGTTTAATCTTGTTTTGACAAGATCTTCTTGGAGGTGTAGAATAACATAAGCAGAGTGGGTATTTGAGATTCAGGGAACAGTGTTTACTTCCTAGGCCTAGATCTGAGTCACATGACTTGATAAGAAAACCCAAAGCTGTGAGGCTTCAAGAAAACTTAGTGTTGGTAGCTGTATATGCATGACCAGGCTATCAGGAATAATAAAGTCAAGAGGGGTGAGGAGGAAGATGCTGGGGCACTGGCTGCAAGCCCTGCTGTTGCCTTCTGCCATCCAAAAGCTGGGGAAAGATCTCTGAGTGTCTTGGGGACGCTAGTATTTTCATTCGGCACCATCTTACATGGCTGGCTCTGGTTTGTCTGCCTGGCTTCAGATGTCACCCTTTTCCCCCACGATTACCAAGTGGTTGCTGCATCATCAAGTGAGGAAATACTGGGTAACACAGTAGATAATTTGGAATCCAGGCTTTACTTCTTTCCTAAAGATGATCTCATTTGGTCAAGGTCTGTCTTCCAACTTCCAAAAATCTCATTTTTCTTGGTTTGGGCTTTTCCACAAGTTCTTTGCTATGTCTTTTGTCTTTGTAAACATGAAATGTTTTATTTTCTTCACTCAATTAAAATGCCCTTGTGGGGACTTCCCTGGTGATCCAGTGGTTAAGACTTCACCTTCCATTGCAGGGAATATAGGTTAGATCCCTGGTCAGGGAGCTAAGATCCCACATGCCTTGTAGCCAAAAAAACATAAAACAGAAGCAATATTTTAACAAATAAAGACTTTAAAAATGGTCCACATTTAAGAAAAAAACTTAAAAAAATGATCATATGTTTTCAGCTCTCTTCCTTTTTTTTGAATTCTTTTTTTTTTTTTTGGTGGAGGGAAGTACCGTTGCTTTATAATGTTGTGTTAGTTTCTGCTGTACAACAAAGTGAATCAGCTGTATAGCTCTCTTCTTTCCTTAATATTTATTTATTTTTTTGTTTGCCCTGAGTCTTAGCTATGGCACACAGGATCTTCAATTTTTGTTGTGACATGTGGGATCTAATTCCCTGAATGGGGATTGAACCCAGCCCCCTGCATTGGGAGCGATGTGTCTTAGCCACTGGACCACCCAGGAAGTCGCACAGCTCTCTTCTTGAAGAGGCAGGTGTGTGTTCTGAAAAGAATGGGAACAGAGATGGAATGTCGACTCTACCACTTCCTACGTGTGAGACTTCGTGGAAGTTAATTTTATGAGCTTCGATTTTCTTGTTTATAAAATGGAGATAACACCACCTACCTCCCAGGATAGTTGTGAGGATTAAATGAGTTATGGTATAGAAAAAAACCTGGTACATAGTAGGTACAGAAAATATTAGCTCCCTTTTAGCTCCCATACCAGTGAAAGTCTTGGCAGAGCTAGTTCCATTTTGGTGTTCCCACATTTCATTTATCTGAGGACAAATAAGTCCTTTTTCTTGTGCATTACCTTTTATTATTCAAATCTTCAATGCATTCGAAACTCATATGGCAAATAATTGGCCCATCATAAAGACAAGGAGCTTACAGGGCTACAGAATGAAAACCTGAAAACTGCTAATTAGACTCCATTCATTCATTCACCTATTTATTCACCTAATATTTCTCCTATTATGTCTCCCCTGTGTGAGGCTAAGTGTCCCCAAGGCTTACATTTTCAGGATAGATCATAGCATGGAATTGGGAGCTATGTAAAATTTGTCAATCATATATCAGGATCCCAAGAGATTCTGGGCCACATCCCAATAGAGGAAATAGTTCAGTTCAGTTCAGTCACTCAGTCGTGTCCCACTCTTTGCGACCCCATAGACTGTAGCACGCCAGGCTTCCATGTCCATCACCAACTCCTAGAGTTTGCTCAAACTCATGTCCATCACCAACTTGATGGACATGAGAAGGAATATCATACTAGTAATTCAGTCTCTCTGGAGGCCCTGGTGACCCTCCATGCTGTGCGAGTCAGCTTTTCCTCTCCAGCTTTTCCACTACCTAGCTATAGAAGACTGGGCAAGTTACTTAGCCTCGAAGACTTTGTTTTTTCATTTGCAAAATGAAGTGAATATAAATATTTTCCCTCAAAAGTTGTTATGACAATTAAATGAACTATCCTGTATAAAGTACTTACCACAATGCAAGGCCCATAATAAGTACCCACTATCTATCACCTTTCACCACCATTATCACCGTCATTATTATTCAGGTTGTGTTAAGTCACTTCAGTCGTGTCCAACTCTGCAGCCCTTTGGACTATAGCCCGCCAGGCTCCTCTGTCCATGAGATTCTCCAGGCAAGAATACTGGAGTGGATTGCTATACCCTCCTCCAGGGGATTATTCAGGTTAAGTGACTCTAATAGTTTGTAGGCCCAGATTTTAAATATTCACACCATTTTCCCTTTTCATCTGGAGGAGGATGGGGATGACAAATGTGAATGCCAACGCTACCACTTAGTAGCTCTGAGACCTTCAGTAAGTCATTTAATATTGCTAAACCACAATTTTCAGATCTTTAAAACAAGAGACTAATGGTCCCTATTTCATAAGACTGTTGGGAATATTCCATGAGATAATGGAGAAAGGCACTTAGCCCAGTGCCTAGAAGAACACTTATTAGAAGTCAGCTATCAGAATCACAAAGTTAGTTTTCTATCATCTCCGACCTCTCTTCTTGTCCTCCTTTCCATCTCCTTTTTCTGGGGTGGGGCTCTGTTCAGAGGAGGGAAAAGATAATTGTGCAAGGGAACAATCTCTTTATCTCTAGAAAGACCTACTTTTACTTTATAATATAGGCAGTGAGACCTCCTTTGGCTAAATCTCTCCATTTCAGCCTATGCCCTGGGCTTTATCTTTTATCCCCAAAGTGTCCATAATCGTGTTTTACTGAAGAGAAAAATAGCATCCCACCACACATATACACACACACTCCCCAGTTAAATTCTGCTATCTTCTCCCTCATATGGCTCCTATCAGTTTTAAACATCAACTTTCTCTTCATGTAATACAATGGGTCACTAAATAAGAGATTTCAGGCATCAGCCTCAGACTAAGAAGTCTCATTGACTATACTGTGCGTGCTCACCACCTCCACCAATTTCAATCTAGAAACATCTCCCAGCCATTAATGTCAAATGCAATGTGCTCAGCCTCCTACAATCTCCACCAGTCTGTGTGAGGATGCTTTGGCACATAGGTGCATAAATGCCACTCTGATCTGCAGAAACCTTCAAATCAGCCCTGTGGGGAGAGAGGAGAAAACAATGTATGTAGTGGGGGATGGGGTGGAGTGGGGGAAGAGCAGAAATCAACTGAATTACAAAGCACTTACTTACCAGGTTATAAGAAACATTAAACTAACAGCTTGAACAGTCCATTTGCTGAAAAGACATTTAATTATTTCAGTGAGAACTAGTTAGAGATGAGAGCCCATAAAATAAACAAAGAGATATAGCGTTTGATTTTAATGTCTTTCTATTTTGCTACAGGCCACAATTTAATTAAAATTCTGAATAGAAATTTTAAGACGACACATTCTCCTCCGTAGCAGCCAGACAATAGAGATAAAATATCCCCAATATCTTCCTGGAATTTGAGACATTTTAGCTAAATGCCCACAGCTAGATGATCTTTGCCAAGTGTCCCCCCACCAGCCCGCCCCTTCCGCTGATGAGAGATGCTTGCTATCGTTAAGCTCCATGTTTTAAATCTGGGCCAAGTGCCCATGGGTCATAGAAACTTTGCTATTTATTTTAGAGAAAAATGCACAACTGATTATTGGAAAAACTAATCAAACGAGGTAGAGATGAGTATGGCTGTTGTGGGAGAGACGTGGGGTAGTTTTATTGATTGATTTTCATTGGCCGAGCAAGCACTGAATCAGAATTATGATTGTGGATTCTAGTCCTGGCTCTAAAAAATGTATTTTAAACTTCTCAACACTTCAACTTTGCCATCTGTGAAATGGGAAAGGATAGATTGGTGATTCTTTAAGGTTCCTCTGGCTCTAATATTCCATGTCTTTAATATAGTAAGCTAAATATGGCCTAGACTAGACATGGCAACAAATCCAAATAACATGGAAATGGCAGCGGTTCTTCTAACTGTGTTGATCAGGTTCCAGAAGGAATTACACAAATTGACACGTCTATTTCTTGTCCATGTCCAGTGTAAAGAATACACAGAAGAACTGTACAAAAGAGATCTTCACAACGCAGATCATCACGATGGTGTGATCACTCACACTTACCTAGAGCCAGACATCCTGGAACGTGAAGTCAAGTGGGCCTTAGGAAGCATCACTATGAACAAAGCTAGTGGAAGTGATGGAATTCCAGTTGAGCTATTTCAAATCCTGAAAGATGATGCTGTGAACATGCTGCACTCAATATGTTAGCAAATTTGGAGAACTCAGCAGTGGCCACAGGACTGGAAAAGGTCAATTTTCATTCCAGTGCAAAGAAAGGCAATGCCAAAGTATGATAAAACTACCACACAGTTGTACTCATTTCACATGCTAGTAAAGTAATGCTCAAAATTCTCCAAGCCAGGCTTCAGCAATACGTGAACCATGAACTTCCAGATGTTCAAGCTGGTTTTAGAAAAGGCAGGGGAACCAGAGATCAAATTGCCAACATCCGCTGGATCATGGAAAAAGCAAGAGAGTTCCAGAAAAACATCTATTTCTGCTTTACTGACTATGCCAAAGCCTTTGACTGTGTGGATCACAATCAACTGTGGAAAATTCTGAAAGAGATGGGAATCCCAGACCACCTGACCTGCCTCTTGAGAAACCTGTATGCAGGTCAGGAAGCAACTGTTAGAACTGGACATGGAACAACAGACTGGTTCCAAATAGGAAAAGGAGTATGTCGAGGCTGTATATTGTCACCGTGCTTATTTAACTTATATGCAGAGTACATCATGAGAAACGCTGGGCTGGAAGAAGCATAAGCTGGAATCAAGATTGCCGGGAGAAATATCAGTAATCTCAGATATGCAGATGATACCACCCTTATGGCAAAAAGTGAAGAGAAAGCCTCTTGATGAAAGTGAAAGAGGAGAGTGAAAAAGTTGGCTTAAAGCTCAACATTCAGAAAACGAAGATCATGGCATCCAGTCCCATCACTTCATGGGAAATAGATGGGGAAACAGTGGAAACAGTGTCAGACTTTATTTTTTGGAGCTCCAAAATCCCTGCAGATAGTGAGTATAGCCATGAAATTAAAAGACGCTTACTCCTTGGAAGGAAAGTTATGACCAACCTAGATAGCATATTAAAAAGCAGAGATATTACTTTTCCAACAAAGGTCCATCTAATCAAGGCTATGGGTTTTCCAGTGGTCATGTATGGATGTGAGAGTTGGACTGTGAACAAAGCTGAGCACCAAAGAATTGATGCTTTTGAACTGTGGTGTTGGAGAAGACTCTTGAGAGTCCCTTGCACTGCAAGGAGATCCAACCAGTCCATCCTAAAGGAGATCAGTCCTGGGTGTTCATTGGAAGGACTGATACTGAAGCTGAAACTCCAATACTTTGGCCACCTCATGCAAGAGTTGACTCATTGGAAAAGACTCTGATGCTGGGAGGGATTGGGGGCAGGAGGAGAAGGGGATGGCAGAGACTGAGATGGCTGGATGGCATCACTGACTCGCTGGACATGAGTTTGAGTGAACTCCGGGAGTTGGTGATGGACAGGGAGGCCTGGTGTGCTGCGATTCATGGGGTGGCCAAGAGTCGAACTGAACTGAATCCTCTTGTGAGGATTAAATGATTTAATATATGCAAGGAGCTGAGAACAGTTCTTGGCATATAGGAAGTGCTACAGAAGCATTCAGTTCAGTCCCTCAGTCATGTCCGACTCTTTGTGACCCCATGGACTGCAGCCTGCCAGGCTTCCCTGTCCATCACCAACTCCCAGAGCTTGCTCAAACTCATGTCCATCGAGTCAGTGATGCCATCCAACCATCTCATCCTCTGTCGTCCCCTTCTCCTCCTGCTTTCAATCTTTCCCAGCATCAGGGTCTTTTCCAGTGAGTCAGCCCTTGGCATCAGGTGGCCAAAGTATAGGAGCTTCAGCTTCAGCATCAGTCCTTCCAATGAATATTCAGGACTGATCTCCTTTAGGATTGACTGGTTTGTTCTCCTTGCTGTCTGAGGGACTCTCAAGAGTTTTCTCCAACACCACAGTTCAAAAGCATCAATTCTTCAGTGCTTATCTTTCTTTATGGTCCCAGTCTCACATCCATATGTGACTACTGGAAAAATCGTAGCTTTGATAGATGGACCTTTGTCGGCAAATAATGTCTCTGCTTTTTAATATGCTGTCTAGGTTGGTCATAACTTTTCTTCCAAGGAGCAAGCATCTTAATTTCATGGCTACAGTCACCATCTTCAGTGATTTTGGAGCCCAAGAAAATAAAAGTCTGTCACTGTTTCCATTGTTTCCCCATCTATTTGTCATGAAGTGATGGGACCAGATGCCATGATCTTTGTTTTTTGAATATTGAGTTTTAAGCCAGCTTTTTCACTCTCCTCTTTCATTTTCATCAAGAGGCTCTTTAGTTCCTCTTCACTTTTATTAATATTATTATTATGAGCATTATTGTAATATGATGTATCTTTTGGTGAGAACTGTGTTGGATACCTGTGCCAGTGGTCTCAGGGAGCATCTCAGGTAGGGTGAAAAATGATGCCTTTGGACAGATGCATAGATTGTGCAGGAAACCCAGCCAATGTCTCCATATTCACCTTAGGACTCTTGAATATCAGTTCTGCCAAGAGTAAGTGCATCTGAGCAATTACAGGTTCAGTTTACCTGGGCCACAGACAACAGTAGCTCCTTTTAGGAGCCATTGATTCCCTCCCCGTGAACAACATGTAATTATAATCTGCATAGACATGATAGAGCAGTGCTCCTCTGGACCCCAAATGGCCAAATATTTGCAACCTTCATGCGTAAAGATGTATATTTACTTTTCTGAAATTGTCATGACAACCGATGTTCATTCACTTCCTGGGGGAAGTGGGCCTCCCTTTTGTAAAAGGCTCTGGTAGGGTAGGTGTGATCACTAACAGACGTGGAAAATAAGTAAGAGAAGTTCAGCCTTCATTGTCAGAGAGCACCTGAAACTTGCAAAACCCCAGCCTCCTCCGTGGCTGTGTCAGGAAACCCAGCTCCCACTGATCTCTCTGCCTCTGATCTCCTGCTAGCACTGACTGCCACTCAGTTTGGCACTTAAGTAGATCCCACCTAAAGGGAAATCTCCCCTTGCCAATTATAGGCCCACTCCAAGAGTCCCCCTGTTCTCCAGTCAAAAGCAGCAGGAGACAGTTGATATTTGAGAGAGCCCCAGCTATTAAGTTAGCCATTTATTCCCCAGGATCCTCTAAGCCACATCCCTATACCCAGATCACCAGATTAGCTACATAACTGGATAATTGCATGCGTGCATGTGTGCTAAGTTGCTTCACTCATGTCTGACTCTTTGCAACCCCATGGACTATAGCCCACCAGGCTCCTCTGTCCATGGGATTTCCTAGGCAAGAATACAGCAGTGGATTGCCGTTTCCTCCTCCAGGGGATCTTCCTAACCCAGGGATAGAACCTGTGTCTCTTGCATCTCCTGCACTGGCAGGTGGATTCTTTAACATTAGTGCCAGCTGGGAAGCCCGAATAACTGCATAAGGACATATATAGTAATAACTCCCATGTGGCGTTTGATCCCTGGGTCAGGAAGATCCCCTGGAGGAGGACATAGCAAGCCAGTAAAGTATTCTTACCTGGAGAATCCCATGGACAGAGGAGCCTGGTGGGCTACAGTCCACAGGGTTGCAAAGAGTTGGACACGACTTAGCATGCATGTAACTGTAGATAGGCTCTATAAGGAGCCATATTGCTTTTGTCTCCTCCCCATCCCCTTAAAATTGCCATTATAAAATTGTGTTTCATCACAAATGTTAATTTGTGTTTTAATTTTCCTGTTGTTGTATCGTGTTTTTAAGTGAACGTTCTCCCAAATCCATGATGGAAGGAGGAAACACATACATAAATCCTGTTTAGAGTGGACACAACCATCCCCATAATTTGAATTCCATAGTATGTGCTAATGAAGATGAAGACCTGGCAGTGTTTGTTTACTGGGTGGGCTGGGAGCAGGCAGGGAGAGAGTTGTAGGGAAATAAGGGACTTTTGGATACCTGTGGCTTCTGAAGTGTCAAAAAGTATAAAGGAGTTGTCAGCAGAGAAGCTGTGAATGTGGCAGGGTACTGGCTGCCTGAAAAAGGGGAGCCCTCCAGCTCAGCAACCCTAAACTAGCCTGCTGCGCTCTCTCTACTGGCTCCAGGACACCTCCTCCAGATACATTGGCTGCAGTTTCCTGGGGACTCTGGTGTATGTTTGCCTGCTTACACGTCGTCGACTACGCTGGCATGTGAGTGTCCGAAGCCATTTCGAATGCCACCTATGGCACAGGTGCCTGGCATCTTATTTCCTGGATTAGAATATCTACTTTTATCTCATATGTGATCTGTAATCTGTCTATTGGAATTAGGCCTAAAAATATCTTTGTGGCCAGCTCTGGACCACAGGATGGAAGCCTATTTTGATATTTCATAGAGTGGGATTCTGATCTGCAAGGCCCTTCCAAACTCTCTGGCACTATGAGTCCATGACTAGAAACTGAGACAGATCTTTGAGCTGATTATAGCTACATTATGGCAACATTCTGGCATAATCTATCCGTCATGATCTTGTGCTTCTGGGAATCAGTAGAAAATATGTTACCATTTTTTTCTCTTAAAGTAAAAGCAAAATGTGGACAGCATATTTCACAAATATTTTAATGGGTAGTTATTTGCTCTACAAAATGACTCAGAAATTCCTTTAAATAGCCAGTTCCTCTGGTGTGCTTAAAATATGGGTCAATTTATTTTTTTAAAAAAAAAGCCTTTTCACGTGCAGCACATTTAGAAATGAGTCTGTTATATAAAGAAAGATACATATGCATGATGGTTTGGGGTTTGGTTTTGAATTGAACAGACTTCACTTGTCCAAATGAATTCACTTCTATCTTTGTCCAGGAAAGTCTTATTTTGACTTTGGGAGCTGAAGGTAATTGGATTAGGATTGTTTTAAAAAAAAAAGTCAACAGAGAAGTACCATTCATCCTGTTTCCTGTGGTGGTCTCAGACAACCAGATTCTTGTTACAGAGGAGTCAATGGTCTCAATGGTCCTTTCTATGGACTTCTTCCCTGGGGGGGGTGTTAGCAGAAAGTGTGGTATTTTTAATTTTTAGCTGGGATATGTAGACTTTCAAAAGAAGTCAGAAAATTCTGGTAGTATGTGAATCATATGGAAAAGATCTGTGATTTTTTAGACAAAAGCTGATCTTGAGCATCCCAGAAAGATTTGTATATAGCCTTAGATTCTTTTTGGAGTCAATGTCGAGACCTTTTGGAGTGTAAGTAGCTCTGAAAGTCAAGAGACGATCCTTACTTTACTGTCTTGTTCTGCCTTTTGAGTGAAACCTGTAAGTATTCAGCTGTGAGGCTTGCTGAGACTTGGCAGGAATGGGGGGAAGGCCAGCACTGAGCTGAACCAGGGTAAAGGCTCTCATCCGAGGGGGTGGCCAGCTATCCAAGTCCCAGCATCCGAGAACAAGGGGCCAGTTTCATCTTGCATTAGGCAGTTATGTCCAGAGGGTCTCATCTCATGGTTTGTGCCCAGTAGCACAGGTAGAGCTAAGAGCTAGGCACGTGGTGATAGAGAAGTGGGAAGGAGTGTCTGTCCAGCTTCAGGATGACTTCGGCTAGTTGCTAGGGAGAGAGGGACGGGTCTAATACAAGAGGAAAAGGAGTGATCCAGGCTGGATTCCAGGTCCAACAGAAGACATCAGGGAAGATTCAGGAGCTATTGAAGAAGCACGGTCATGCCAGTTAGAGCTGCTTTTTAGTAATCACTTACTGTATGTCACAGATTATTTAATCCTTGCAACAACTCTATGCGGTTTTCTCCTTTGACATCAAATATGTTGTATCTTTTCCAACACCAACCATTCCTCTAATCCTTTGACAGCAACTGGGTATCCCACAGTTGGATTCAGTTCTGATACTCACTACCCAGAGTCAGCCTGGATTTTCCTGGTTATGGGCTCAGTCCCACAAGATTGCCCTCACTTCAGAAGCCAGTCGAAAATGGGGTCCATAGGTGATCGGCACTTCTGCACAGCTGACTATCCAATTCAGGTATTCCCCAACTTCCCCCTTCAGGTTCGATAGTCCACTACTTCAGGTTTTGATAGGTCATAAAGAAAGCTGAACACCTAAGAATTGATGCTTTTGAACTGTGGTGTTGGAGAAGACTCTTGAGAGTCCCATGGACGGCAAGGAGATCCAACCTGTCAATCCTAAAGGAAATCAGTCCTGAATATTCATTGGAAGGACTAATGCTGAAGCTGAAGCTCCAATACTTTGGCCACCTGATGTGAAGAACTGGCTCATTGGAAAAGATTCTGATGCTGGGATAGATTGAAGGCAGGAGGAGAAGGGGCAACAGAGGATGAGATGGTTGGATGGCATCACCGACTCGATGGAGGTGAGTTTGAGCAAGCTCTGGCAGTTGGTGATGGACAGGGAGGCCTGGTGTGCTGAAGTCCATGTGGTCGCAAAGAGTCGGACACGACTGAGCAACTGAACTGAACTGAACAATGACTCACAGAACTCTTGCCTTACCTTGAGCGCTTTACTTTACATAAGCACTTTACTTATGGTTACTAATTTATTATAATGGATGGAACTCGGGAATAGCCAAATGGAAGAGATGCATAGGACAAGGGACCAAGCTGAGGAGCACAGAGCATCTGTGTCCTCTCTGGGTGTGCCATTTCCAAGCCCATCGATGTGTTCACCAATGTGTATGCTCTGTTTCCTTTTCCAAGAGATGTTTTTTTAATGGGAAAAAACCAACACTTTAAAAAAAATTTATTGAAATATAGTTGATTTACAGTGTTAGTTTCAGATGTACAACAGTCATTCAGTTTTTTATATATATATATATATACACACACACATATATATATATATATATATATATTTTTTATATTCTCTTTCATTATAGGTTATTGTAAGATAATGAGTATAGTTGTTGGTTATTCAAGAGTTTTTTTACAGAACTGGACCTTCAGTCCCTCCTTCCTTCCCCAGAATCCAGGCAGTAGGCCTGAAAGTTCCAACCCTCCAATCACTTTGGTTTTTCTGGTGACCAGTCTCCATTCTGCAATTATTCAGGGGCCCCTACCTGAAGTCAGTCATTTGCATAAACTCTGGTATTGAAAACCACTCATTAGGAATAACAAAAGTCACTCCTGTTTCTCACAAAATTCCTAGGGTTTTAGGAGCTTTACAACAAGAATCAGGGACAAAATCCAAATTTGTTTTTATTATACTACTGCTAGGTATTTTTATTCTTATCTTCAGTTCAGTTCAATTCAGTTGCTCAGTCATGTCTGACTCTTTGCGACTCCATGGACTGTAGCACACCAGGCCTCCCTGTCCATCACCAACTCCGGGAGCTTACTCAAACTCATGTTCATCGAGTCAGTGATGCCATCCAACCATCTCATCCTCTGTTGCCCCTTCTCCTCCCGCCTTCAATCTTTCCCAGCATCAGGGTCTTTTCTAGTGAGTCAGTTCTTTGCATCAGGTGGCCAAAGTATTGGAGTTTCAGCTTCAGCATTAGTCCTTCCAATGAATATTCAGGACTGATTTCCTTTAGGATTGACTGGTTGGATCTCCTTGCAGTCCCAGGGACTCTTAAGAGTCTTCTCCAACACCACAGTTCAAAAGCATCAATTCTTTGGCGCTCAGCTTTCTTTATAGTCCAACTCTCACATCCATACATGACTACTGGAAAGACCATAGCCTTGACTAGATGGACCTTTGTTGGCAAAGTAATGTCTCTGCTTTTTAATATGCTGTCTAGGCTGGTCATAACTTTTCTCCCAAGGAGTAAGTGTCTTTTTATTTCATGGCTGCAGTCATCATCTGCAGTGATTTTGGAGTCCCAAAAAATAAAGTCCGCCACAGTTTCCACTGTTTCTCCATCTATTTGTCATGAAGTGAATGGGACCGGATGCCATTATCTTAGTTTTCTGAATGTTGAGCTTTAAGCCAACTTTTTCACTCTCCTCTTTTACTTTCATCAAGAGGGTCTTTAGTTCTTCTTCACTTTCTGCCATAAGGGTAGTGTCATCTGCATATCTGAGGTTATTGATACTTTTCCTGGCAATCTTGATTCCAGCTTGTGCTTCCTCTAGCCCCACATTTCTCATGATGTACTCTGCATATAAGTTAAATATTTTACAGATAAGGAATCTTAGGCGCAAAGAGGTGAAGTAACTTGCTTAAAGTCACAGAGCTGGGAATTAAGGGGTAGACCTAGAAATTGAACCATGTCTTAGCTGCTGTTGAAACCCTGTACTTAACTAGCATCCTACTTATAAACCACATAGTGGAAGTCAGGGCAGAGGCTAGAGACAAGGATTGCTGAAGCTCAAATGGCTCCCTGCATATACACTGCTGAGGACAGACAAGCCCTTAGGTATCAGACAATAGAGAAAATAAAATTCCCAAGCAAACAAAACAAAAATTAAAGCTCAGCTTTGCAAAAAAAACCACGACATAACAAAAAAGGTAGTAATGCTGAGGAACATTTTTACTATTATTTTTTGAAATTTAGGGATAACTCTAATCCGTATGACCCCAGTCACATGTCGGCAGGAAACTGGGTTTGGGGGAGGAGTTTCAAGAAGCAACGGGAAGCTGCATTCATCACACCTTTCTGAAGTGCATGTCTGCTATTTGCCACTCTGTTAACAATCCCCTTCCGCCTTTGGTAGCTCAGTCGGTAATAGAATCTGCCTGCAATGCAGGAGACCCAGGTTCAATCCCTGGCTCAGGAAGATCCCCTCGAGAAGAAAATGGCAAACCACTCCAGTATACTTGCCTGGAAAATCCCATGGACAGAGGAGCCTGGCAGGCTACCGTCCATAGGGTGGCACAGAGTCAGACACGACTGAGCAACTAACACTGCTAACAATGCCCACAGAAGACAAAAGGTAGAATGTAAAAAGACATTAGTCCGGAGTTCATCAGGTCAAAATATGTCAACTCCTTAAGAGCAAAACAAGTCTCTTGGGCGCTCTGTCACCAGCCACAAGTCTTCAGCTTGTGGAATCAGCCTTGCCTGGTCTAATCTTATCTCCCCAGCTCCTACAGTTGTGTAAGTGATAGCAAGGTCCTGAGAATTGAGTCAGTCTAGATTGGAGAAGGCAATGGCACCCCACTCCAGTACTCTTGCCTGGAAAATCCCATGGATGGAGGAGCCTGGTGGGCTACAGTCCATGGGGTCGCTAAGAGTCAGACATGACTCAGTGACTTCCCTTTCACTTTTCACTTTCATGCATTCGAGGAGGAAATGGCAACCCACTCCAGTGTTCTTGCCTGGAGAATCCCAGGGACGGCAGGGCCTGGTGGGCTGCCGTCTATGGGGCCGCACAGAGTCGGACACGACTGAAGCGACTTAGCAGATTGGTTGGGATTCCCTGGTGGCTCAGACAGTAAAGAATCTGCCTGCAATTCAGGAAGACAGGATTTGATTTGATTTGATTTGATTTGGGTCGGGAAGATACCCTGGAGAGGGAATGACAACCCACTCCAGTATTCTTGCCTGGAGAATTCCATAGATAGAGGAGCCTGCCAGACACCAGTCTATGGGGTCACAAAGAGTCAGACACGACTGAGTGACTAACACATACAGATTGCTTGTTATCCAGGGAGGCATGCGGCTCCATTTCCACTGTGGAGACACAAACTTATAGCTCTTTCTTTGGTCCTTTGTTGTTGTGGTTGTTTAGTCACTAAGTTGTGTCCGACTCTTTGAGACGCCATGGACTGTAACCCGCACTTCCTACATCTTCTGTTTTGACAAGCAGGTTCTTTACATCTAGCGCCACCTGGGAAGCCCATTTGGTCCCTTAGTCTGCAGTAATTCACTGAATACTGAATGAGGGCCAGATACTGTGCTTGGTACATTCAGAGAGAAAATACAGGTTATTATCAAGAAGAAAATAATATTGTGTAGACATAAAGGTGTTGGAGGGTACAGAATGGGAGAAAGAAGTCAATATAGTTCAGAGTTGAATAGGGTATGGTCCTGTTATAAATGAGTCAAGCAGTTAAAAATGTAGCCTTTTAAGGAGGGCATGGCTGCTTAAAAGAGCCAACTCAAATTGTCAGACCAGCCATAGTAAGCTTTTTTAACACTCGAGCTCAATAGAGTCTCTTCAAGTGTAGTGATAGTACCCCCAAGGTGTGTGGGGAAGAGCACTGGAGCACAGGAGCCAGAAGATTGGGATGCTAATTCAAGCTCTACCACTAACTTTTTGTATGATTTGGAGCAAATCACATAACCTCTCTGTCTTAGAGTCCTTCTCTGTAATTGGAAAAAAAAAAAAACAGGCTTGATTTTTCTTTTCAAACATCCAATCCAAACATGCAAGTAAAGCAGGACTTTAAACTGATTCTTGACTTCTGCTTTGCTCTTCCCCCACCTGCTCGCTGGACAAAGAATTTCAACACTCTTCTGGCCCACATGACAATCTTAAGTTGGAAAACCCTAAGGTCCCTTCCAGCTCTAAAATTTCATGATTTTTTTTTTTGTGGCAGTGTAAATGTGGGCTTTGGATACGTTAATTTGATCCTGTAAAGATTGATTGGCAGTCAGCCAGAAGATATGTTCTGGTCAGATATGGGAGTTAGTGCTGGCCAAGTAAAAAACTCTGCAGAGAAAACTGGAATGACAGAGAGGGCTGATTGTATTGAAGTTGATGGAAACACAGCAAGTGTGAGGATCTCATTTGCCCCATAGGAGAAAGATAAATGGAGAAAACTCATCATGATTATTACTATTGTTATATTTAAAATTTTGTTTTATTTTAAAATTTTAGTTATTTTTTTTTATTTTTGACTGAGCTGGGTTTTCATTGCTGTGCAGACTTTCTCTAGTTGCGGCGAGCGGGGGTACTCTCTAGTGGCTGTGCGTGTGCTTCTCAATGCAGTGGCTTTTGTTGTTACAGAGCGTGGGCTCTAGGGTGCGAGGGTTCAGTTTTCCCGTGGCATGTGGGGTCTTCCTGCACCAGGGATTGAACCTGTGTCCCTGCATTGCAAGGTGGATTCTTAACCGCTGGGCCACTGGGGAAGTTCTAAATTTTTTTTTATTGAAGTATAATTGATTTACAATGTTGTGTTCGTCTATGTGTATAGCAAAGTAATTGTTATACATATATGTATGTATATATATACATATGGATTCTTTTTCAGATTATTTTCTATTATAGGTTATTACAAGATATTGCATATAGTTCCCTGTGCTATACAGTAGGTCCTTGTTGTTTATCTATTTTTCACCATTTTATAATCACCCGCTGTGTGGCAGGCACTGAACCAAATTCTCTGTGGAAGTTCCACCTTTCACTCTCACAATAAAACAATGAGATATTATTGTTTTCTGGTCTCCATTTTTTTTTTCAGAGTAGGAAATTGAAGCTTAGAGAGAATGTAGACTTTTCCCACACAGCAGAGGAAAGGAGGCTTTTTAAGGTGCTGGCAGCTCCCAGAGCCATGTTAGATAGGGTTTGAGTAGTCAAGAAAGTATATCTTGGGTTTGAAAAAAAGGATAGAATCTAGAACCCTCAAAGGAGGGACTGAGTGTCTCCAGTGACTGGGTTAAGTGATAGCTGGTTAAGTTGGAGGAGAAACAATAAGAATTTGATGTTGAATCAGATATGTGAACGAAGGTATCACATTTGTTTGGTTTGGTCTTGTTTGGAGGCCCCGTCATTTTCTTCAAAGATTATTTTTTGTTTTCATTGTGAATTCTTCGTTAGTAATAGAATACATAAACTGGATGTCTAGGGCTTGCCCGTAGAGAGGAATGCTCTATTTCTGTACAGACACGTCTGCCCACGGAGATAAAGTGTCGAGTCTGATGATAATTCCCCTTTAGGGAGGCACTGTACTAAATTTATGGGCTGATTTGATGTTCACTTCAGTTGGCACCATTTGAATTCATTGATCTTTAAAGCTTGGTAGCCTATATCAGGGAAGCAATCAATAATTTTGTACTTGGTAAGAATTTAACTGTAACCGAAAGATGGAGTGCTTTTTTTGTCATGGCTCTTTATTGTAAACAGAATTTATGCTTTTTGGGTGGTAATCAGAATAAATGAAAAATGAGAGTTTTCTGTATTCCTACTATGCTCTCAGACAAGTCACAGTCACACTCATTCATAGTCAGGTTAAGAGGCATAGAATTCAAATTGTCATAAATATGAGATTCATGGTTTCTACTTAAGTATGATGGAAATGATTTATGAATATAGTACTCATCATGCTATTGTGTTTGAAAAGATCTTTTTAAAATCTTTTATTAAATATCAGTAAGAGAAAATTATATCTGTCTTGATAAGAATTTAATTCGAATCACTGTCCACGAGTATAAGTTAATACTGCTGTGTGTTTTGTTTTGCATACATTTCCTACAGAAACATATCTATTTTCTTAGATCTGTAATGGTTGCTAATTGGATGCTAACTATTAGTTTGATCACGTATTGATTGTAATGCAGCCTATATCCTACTTGTATAAAGCAATCCTCAGAATTTTCAACAAGATTATACAATCCTGTTGATCAGTTCAGCCTTGGTTACTCTGGAGTATTTTAAGAACTCCATTTGGGCCCACCTCTTCTTTTGGTCGCTCCTATTGACCCTCTCTTCTTGATCTGTTCTTAAGTTTCCACCATTAAAGTAACTCTGAAAGGCCATGCGAAAATATTCAGACCTGATCACCATGCTCTGTTTCAAGATGATTTATCAGATTAGTTAATTGTTACCTTGAAAGACAAATCTTAACCCTGAAAATATTGTTTGTGTAGTGAATAGTGGTTGGGAAGTCAAGAGATATAGGGGCCTAGGCTCTGCCCTGGGATAGGTCACTACCCCTTTCTGGGCCCCAAACTCCTCATCTGTTGCATTAGGCTGAATAATGCTACCCTCCCCAATATGTCCATGTTGCAAGCTTGGAATGTTACCTTATATGGCAAAGGGGACTTTGCAGATGTGACTAGGTTAAGGATCTTTTTTTAAATTGTGTGTGTGTGTGTGTGTGTGTGATCTTAGTTCCCCAACCAGGGACTGATAAGCAGCTCTAGTAGTTTTATGGTGGTGAATGGATAAGGAAGATGTCTTATATATATATATACACACACACATACATATGTATACACACAGACACAATGAAATACGACTCAGCTATAAAAAAGAATGAAAATTAGTCATTTGCAGTAACATGGAAGGACTTGGAGGGTATTATGCTTAGTGAAATAAGTCAGAGAAAGACAAATATTGTATATCACTTATATGCGGAATATAAAAAATAAAACAAGCTAGTGAATATAGGGGAAAAAAACAGACTCACAGATATAGAAAACAAACTAGTGGTTATCAATGGGGAGAGAGAAGGGATGAGGGGCAAAATAGGGGTTAGGAATTAAGAGGTACAAACTGCTATGTATAAAATAGATAGCTTACAAGGATATATTGTACAGCACAAGGAATATAGCCAACATTTTATAACATATGTATATATATTTATAATGTATGTATTATATCTTCTCTATCCATTCATCTCTTGTTGGACACTTAGGTCGCCTCTCTATTTTGGCTCTTGTAAATAATGCTGCTATGGACACTACAGTATGTGTTGTTGTTGCTATTTAGTTGCTCCAACTCTTTGCAACCCATGGACTGTAGCCCTCCAGGCTCCTCTGTCCATGGGATTTCCCAGGCAAGAATACTGGAATGGGTTGGCATTTCCTTCTCCTGGGGATCTGTCTTTTCAAATTAGTGTTTTTATTTTGGGGGGATTTATACCCAGGGGTGGAACTGCTGGGCCATATGGTAGTTCTATTTTCAGTTTTTGGAGAAACCTCCATACTGATTTCCACAGTGTCTGTTTCAATTTACATTCCTACCAACAGTGTACAAGGGTTTCCTTTTCTTCATATTCTCACCAACGTTAGTTTTTTGTGTTCTTTTTGATGATGGTCATTCTGACAAGTGTGAAGTAGTATCTCATTGTAGTTTTAATTTGCATTTCTCGAGTAACTAGTGATGCTGAGCATCTTTTCTGTGCCTGTTAGCCATCTTTGGAAAATGTCTATTCAGGTCTTCTGCCCATTTTTTAATCAAGTTGTTTGTTTTTTTGATGTTGAGTTGTATGAGCTGTTTATCTATTTTGGATATTAATTCCTTAACGGTCATATTATTTGCAACTATTTTCATTGAATAGATTGCCTTTTCATTTTTGTCAATGGTTTTCTTTGCTGTGCAAAAACTTTTAAGTTTAATTAGGTTCCATTTGTTTATTTTTGCTTTTATTTCCTTTGCTTTAAGAGACAGATCTAAAAAATACTGATTTATGTCAAATATTTTTGTAAATTACTGATTCAATTTCATTACTGGTAGTTGGTCTATTCACTTATTGTTGTTGCTGAATCACTAACTCATGTCCAACTCTTTGTGACCCCGTGGACTGTAGCTTGCCAGGCTCCCCTGTCATTCACTATCTCCTGCAGTTTGCTCAGATTCATGTCCATTGAGTTGGTGATGTTATCTCACCATCTTATCCTTTGTTGCCCTCTTCTCCTTTTGCCTTCAATCTTTCCCAGCATCAGGGTCTTTTCATATTTTTTCTTCCTGGTTCAGTCTTGGGAGATCACACATTTCTAGGAATGTGTCCATGTCCTCGGGATTGTGCATCTTATTGGCACATGGTTGTTTGTGGTACTCTTGTATGATCTTTTGTATTTCTGTGGTGTAGGTTGTAACTTACCCTTTTTCATTTATGATTTTTTGATTTGGGCCCTCTCTTTTTTATAGTCTAGCTAAAGGTTTATCCATTTTTGTTTATCTTTTCAAATCATTAGCTCTTAGTTTCATTGATCTTTTTTCTACAATAGGAAAAAATAAAATATGGATTTTTAAAAAATTTTATTTATTTTTAATTGAAGGAACCAATATTGTAAAGAACTATGAATTTTTAGGTAAAATCTCCCACATTTCAGTTGTGTCTGACTCTTTGTAACTCCATGGACTAACTAGTAGCCTGCCAGGCTCCTCTGTCCATGGGATTTCTCAGGCAAGAATACTGTAGTGGGTAGCTATTCCCTTCACCAGGGGATCTTCCTGACCCAGGGATCGAACCTGGGTCTACTACACTGCAGGCAGATTCTTTACCATCTGAGCCACTAGAGGGTTGGCCCTAAAATCTCCCACATTTCAAATGTTAACTTTTTAAAAGTGATGCAAGTCACTGTGTGGGCCACACAGAACATGGCTGAAGGCCTCCAGTTTTCATCTTTTGATTTACATAATGTTATCAACTTTATCTTCTCTACTCCAGCCTCCATCAATGCCAGGAATAGTTGCCAATGTCTTACTCTGAAATGAGAGTGAGAACATAAGCCAGCCCCTTGTTAGAGATAAAGAATGAATGTGAAGAAAAGGAAATTAGAGAGGAAAAGAGAAAAAAAAGATACTATTGTCTGTCTCCTTGCCACATCAATATTGCCTGAGCTGTCTTTCTCATGTATAGATGTATGTCTAAGGAGAGTAATTGCATTTTATGAACAACAAATTGGTACAGATGATCTGACAGTGGAACATAATGTTTGAATGTGGGCATTTCCAGGACAATTAGGGAAACATGACAAGAGTCCTGAGAAAAATGCAAATAGAAGTGCCTCTTAGGGATTCACTATCTGGCCTTCTTTCTAGGTATAGCCTCCTGCCCCAGGGTCTTCTGTGTTTTTTTTTTTTGTTGTTGTTTTTAATATTTATTTATTTAGCTGGTCTGGGTCTTAGTTGCAGCATGTGGAATCTAATTCCTTGACTAGGGATTGAACCCAGGCCCCCTGCATTGAGACCGTGGAGTCTTAGCCATTTGAACCACCAGGGATATCCCCTGTGGTTTCGTTTTCTTAATACCTCAGTAAGTAAAACCCCTGGTATGGACCCACCTTCTAGTAAATTGCAGATACACGGAGGCTCTGGTGCTCTGGCTCTTGTTCAGAGCACTGAAGAACCTAGCTGATTCCACCCCGGCCTGCAGTAGTCCCCTGTTGCTGTGCTTAGGGTGCAGGCTCACTTCAAACTGCTTCCTGTATTGGCTGGCGTGAAAGCGCACGGGGAGCGCTGTCAGGTCCAAGTCAAGTGCCTTCTCATTAAGTCCCTCCTCAGCAAAAGTTAGGACTGATTTGACATTGGGGTGGTTTAGTTTTGGAAAGCCACTAGAACCGAGCTGAGGCTGAGACTTGAGGGAATGGCTATAAAGGGAGGGAGACTGAAAGGCCACCTTGGCGTCAGGAAACACTCTGGTCTCTGAGTCAGCAAGACATGAACTGAATTAAGCCTACCTGCTACCCGTTGGAGCCCGGGCCTAGATCCTCTCTAGGAGCCCTCCAGCTCTGGCCCTGTATCATTTGCTAGTACCGTCCTTTAAAAAAAAGCCAAACTGAAAGGAGGTCAAGTGGCTGTGTGGCCAGACCACATCCAGAAATGCTGTTGTTCTCAGAGAAGATGGAATCGGAACCAAAGACTGGGCTTCATTCACATCTTTGCCATGCATGTTCTCTTGCCCTGCTGCCTAGACCCCGTGGTCTTCTTGACTTCTTGTTTAGATCCATACTAGCCACAGTAGCCTTAGATCCAAACATATCTAAATCAGTAAGTGTAACTGTTCATGTTCTGTTCAGTGCTTTCCGCTTCTCTGCCTGCCACTCTTGGGCTCGTGGGCTTAGATTTGGATTTGTTGATGGTCCCTTATTTGACTTCTGAAGTGCTGAAGAGTAATATTACTTCCGAATGGGGTGTGAGAAGGGGTGAGGCAGAGCTCTTTCTTGGACTTTGAGTTCTGGCTCCTGTCTGTTGAAAGTAAGACCGACGAGCAAGGTCCATTTGTTTAATGGGTTTCTCCCTGCCTACTCATTCACTCACTTCTAGTCCTTACATGTTGCTGGTGTTTGTTGACTATTGTAGAATATGTACATGCACTGAGTGGTTTGGCTGTGAATGTGGGTTTTATAGACTCACGGAATGTCAAAGACTAAGGAGCATTGGAGGGAATCTCATCCACCAAAGCTCTCATTTATAGGTAAGGAAACTGAGGCCCAGAGATGTGAAGTGGCACAGTGATTTCATAGCAGAGCTAGTAGAAGAGCTCAGAGCTCCTGTTATATATTTTTTCAATCTAAAGCTCTCCATCTTTATTATTTCCTAACATGTGCTAGCCACCTAGATCAGTTGTGAAGATCAACCATCTCCTCATTCATGACTCTGGTACTTTCCTTTCTAAGACTCTGATAAATATTATGAATTCAGCACAGGGACTTCCCTGGTGGTCCAGTGGTTAAGAATCAGCCTTCCAGTAGAGGGGACACAGGTTCTGTCCCTGGTTGGGGAACTAAGATGCTGTGGAGCAACTAAGCCGGCAAGCCCCAGCTACTGAGCCCATGCTCTAGCACCCAAGCTGTGCAACAAGAGAAGCCAGTGCACTGCAATGAGAAGCCCTTGTGCTGCAACTAGAAAAGCTCCCGAGCACCACAACTAGAGGAAAAAGCCTGTGCATTGCAATGATTGAGCTTCCCTGGTGGCTCAGCTCGTAAAGAATCTACCTGCAACACGGGAAACCTGGGTTTGATCCCTGGGTTGGGAAGATCCCCTGGAGAAGGGAGAGGCTACTCATTCCAGTATTCTAGCCTGGAGAATTCCATGGACTGTATAGTCCATGGGGTCGCAAAGAGTCGGACATGACTAAGCAACTTTCACTCACTCACTCACTGCAATGATGACCCAGTGCAACCAAAATCAATCAATCAATCAATCTAGCATGAATGATAGCTACTGTGGAAAATGTTGCAAGTGAAAATGATGCTTCCAAGTTACAAGATTATCATTATATCCAGTGGAGGCTCAGACTTACTAATAAGAGGAAACACTTAAAATGTACATATATTTTGCAACTATCACCATCTCTAATTACTATTAGTACAGTTTTAGTTGCTTAGATACCTATACTCATGGTAACTGTTTTTAAAAAAAACCTCATGTTTAAAAAACTATGTTGTACTTTTTTCTTTTTAATCTCAGTATTGTGTATGGAGTAGATGCTTAATACATATGTATAGAATGAAATAAATGCTTCACCACAATTCTAGGTTTTGCTGTCCTATCCATTGGCCCAGGCCTCCCAGGGGAAGCTATTCTATCCATATGCTCTGAGCTGCAGGAAATCTGATGCTGTTTCCTAGTGCTGCAGGAAAAATAAAGGCTCTATGATGTATTTTCTAGTGGCAACTGTATATCATATAGAGAGGGCTTAGAATGTTCTTCCTCATCAGCACAAAGTTCCAGGCCAATGTTAAAGTAAAGTATTATTGTAAGGAGCCTACCTAGGTAAGTTTATGTTGTACTTTTTGGCCGTCTTGATGACACCTTTTATTTTCAGCTACTTCTTCCTCCCACCCGCATCTCTAGATATAGTGCTTCTCAAACAATTCTGTTTTTCTTAATGATGGAGAAAAGTAAATGTGGACCCTCTAGCAAGTCAACGAGTAGTTTAAAGTGGCTTCATGCAGATACCCAATTTTTGTTTAAGTTTGTGCTCAATTTTTTAAATTCATGAAAAGTTTTTATTCTGCTCCATCCATTGTTTCAATAGAATATCAGTATTTGCTCCCAAATTTGGGGGTAAAGTTTCTTCTCAGGAAAATGTGCCATGATTAGCTCATGTGGCATTCTTTGGGGACACTTGGGCCACATTGTCAGGGCCCAGATAGAAGATGATGGAACTAGAGAAGAACCTGATGTATCCATCCCCTGAAGCACCTCATCATTCTTAGCCTGAAGAGGTTATCTGCTTTCTTTAGATTTAGGGCAGTCATTTTCAGATAACTCTTAAAAACCCATTAAAGTAATGCTTTCTTCAAAAACAAGGCTGTTGAAAAACAAATATCATATATTGTTAATAATGCATGTATATGGAATCTAGAAAAACGGTACAGATGAACCCATTTAAAAAGCAGAAATAGACACACAGACATAGAGAACAAATTTATGGTCATTAAGAGGGGAAAGGAGAGGTGGGATGAATTAGAAGATTTAGATTGATATACATACCCTACTGTGTATAGAATAGGTAACTAACAAGAACCGACTGTATAGCTTAGGGAACTCTACTGAATGTTCTGTGGTGACCTAAATAGGAAATACAGAAAGAGGGGATATATGGATGCATTGAATATGTAAAGCTGATTCACTTTGCTGTACAGCAGGAACTAACACAACATTGTTAAGCAATTATACTCCAATTTTTAAAAAAGCAAAACAGAACAAAAACAAGGCTGTCACAAAAGCTAATATGTAAGATTTGGGTTTGCTCTGGTTAAAGCGTGGGACTGAGGGCCCAGAGTTTTACTCTCTTGGGTCCCTTCCCTTCTCCTTGTAATGGGTCACTGGGGGCTCTGTATGTAGCTTGAAAATCATTAAACTAGGGTGAATCCATTCTTCATCCAGATCAGCTATTGTTCATTCATTAAATATCCATTCACTCAACAAGCATTTGTTGAATGACTACTATATGCAGGCAGTGTTCTGACACTACTGATACAGTGCTGAATAAAACCGATAAAATTTCCTGCCCTCATGGAGCTAACATTCTAGTGGTCAAACAACTAGCATGATAAATAATGTAAAATGCATGATTTCCTAGCTAATGACAATCCTAAGAAGAGTGTAAAACAGGGAAGGGAGACTGGAGATGTCAGGATATTTGTCTTGCAATTTTATCAAGTGTGGCTGGGGAAGGTATTGAGAAAGAGATGAGAAAATGAATTTTGAGTAAAGACTTGAAGGAGATGGAGAAGGTAGTCCTGCAGAGATCTGGTGAAAAAACCTTCCAGGTGGAGGAAAGAGCAAGTGCAGAGCCCTGAGGTGAGTGTGTGCTTGGCAGCTTCAAGAAACAGTGAGGCTTTCACTGTGAGTGAAATAAGAAGTCCCTGGAGGGTTTTGCTGCTAAGTCGCTTCAGTGGTGTCCGACTCTGTGCGACCCCATAGACGGCAGCCCACCAGGCTCCCCCGTCCCTGGGATTCTCCAGGCAAGAACACTGGAGTGGGTTGCCATTTCCTTCTCCAATGCATGAAAGTGAAAAGTGAAAGTGAAGTCGCTCAGTCATGTCAGACTCTTTGCGACCCCATGGACTGCAGCGTAACAGGCTCCTTCGTCTATGGGATTTTCCAGGCAAGAATACTGGAGTTTGGGAGGGTTTTGAGTTGATTCTAAGTTTCAACAATGTCACCTAGCTGCTGGGTGGAGACTAGACTGAACGTGGGGGAGGAGACAGTGGAGAAACCTAATAGCAGGCCATGTGATAATCCAGAAGAGAAAAGGGGGTGACCTGGGAAAGAATGGTGGCAACGGGATGGTGAACTTCTGCCCATGGGGCCAACGGGATTTCCTCTGGGCCAGAGGTGGAATGTGAGAAAAAACAAAAGAGCTAAGAATGATCTGAGCAACTAGAAGATTGCGGTTCTGCAGGTTAGTGGGACTATTAGGAGCTCGTTTTGACTTGTGGAATTGAATACTTTTGTCATACACCTAGGTAAGAAAGTCTGGTAGGCAGTTGGACGTGTGAATCTTGAATTTAGGACCAAGTTCAGGCTGGAGATTTCACATTTTCCCACAGCGCTGTAGTAAGGATGTGGTGTATCAGAAATACATTGGCAAATCATCTTTCTACAAATGGCACGCATCCAGAGACTCCATGGTTTCCAGTCCCAGTCACTTGAGGCGACATTCCAGTTGGCATGTGTACAGACAATCTTTTGCTCTCACCCTTAACCAAGTGGGTTAGATAAACATGTCCACACTTTCTCTCAAGGACCCCTAGGGATGACTTGTGAAGCTCGGAACCACAGTTCCATGGAACTAGGGCTCATAATCTGCGATCCAGAGAGTTGCTTTTCAATGCCAATGGCCTCCTTAGGGGGCCACAAAAAACTTTGGAATAAAGCAAAGAAAACTTGTTTAGCTACCCAGGCTGCCTTCGTAGAACCTGGGGCAGATCACAAAGCTGGCTTTATCTCACATCATGAATGACTTTATCAAGAGGAAATCCTCTTCAAAGTAACGTCAAGGGCAGGGTTGAGGGGAAAATAAGTAAAACATGCAACAGGCAGCCCTGAGAGGAGGGGTGGCAGATTGGTTCTGCCTAGATCACAGAAGGAGTGATTTTTGTGACTTGTGTGCACAGGAGCTTGCACTTCATTTAGTAACAAAGGGCCAGGCCTCCAGCCCAGTGTGGCTACATCCTGGAGGAACTGCTCAGTCCCGGGTCCAAAGCATGGGAACTGAAACAAGGCCATTGGTCACTCAGTACTGACAGAGGAAAGCCCTGCTGCCTGTGTTAGTGTGGAAGGCAGGGGAAGGCAAGGAGCTTGAGATGGGAGGAAAAGTAGATGGAGTACAGGAAAAAGTATCAGGAATTCTAGGAAGTGAGCTGAGGGTGGATCCAGGAAGCTTTGAGGAGTAGTTGGCATTTGAATGGTCAGCAGGATTTGGCCAAGTGGAAAGGGGAAAAGAACAACCTTAGCAAAGGAAATGACACACACCGAGGAAGATGTCTTCAAGGAACGGTAAATTACAGTGGGCAGAGGGACTTCCCGGTGGTCCAGTGGTTAGCTCCTAGTGCAGATTCAATCCCTGGTCAGGGAACTAGATCCCACATGCTGCAACTAAGACCCAGCACAGCTAAACAGAGAAATAAACAAAGTGGGTGGAACTAGAGTAAGAGAAAGAGGCCATGGGAAGAGAGGTGATGCTATTGTGGTTTAGTAAGTAGTCTCTGGAATCAGGCAGAGAGTGAATTGAAAGTTAGCCCTGCACTTTACTGTGTGACTTATTTGATCCTCTGTTTCCTGTGTGTTCAATGTAATGAATAACATTAATTGTCTAAGAGGGTGTTTGCGAGTATTAAATGAGATCATCTATTTAAGTGCTTGGCACAGGCCTGTATAACTATCCATCTTACTATGAAAGGTAAAAGAGCAAAAGAAATTATAATAAAACATTGTAGTAGTCAGCCTTGGATGGAGGGATGTGGGGTAATTTTTCTCCATTTGGTTCTTTCTGTATTTAGTGTGTTTTCTTCTACATGTATTCTAATACTAGTAAAGTGGTGTACAGAGCATAACAAGTTTTCATTCTTCTTAAGACTGTGTGAAAAGCAGTAGGGGCCAAGTTCAGAAGAATAGAATGAAGCTAGATCACCAAGCATTTTTTTTATGGCAAGAGTTTCAACTTGTCTCATGAACTCAAAGATTCTATACACGTTTTAAGAGTTCCATAGATATTTAATTTTCTACATTAAAATATTTGTTGAAATATATAATTTGAAACTATAATACATTACATGTTTAAATATATAATACACAAATATTAACATATCAGAAGCATTAAAATTACTTATATGTTACCACTTATTTTGGTGCAGACCTTAGAGGAAAGCTACTTTTGCATTCTTGTGCAAATAAGATCTGTTAGAAGATGAACTATTAAAGCTGTTAGCATTTGCCTCTACTTGACTGTGTATGGCTTCCCTGGTGATTCAGATGGTAAAGAATGCGCCTGCAATGCAGAAGACCCAGGTTCAATCCCTGGGTCGGGAAGATCCCCTGAAGAAGGGAATGGCTACTCACTCCAGTATTCTTGCCAGGTGGTGTTAGTGGTAAAGAATCCGCCTGCCAATGCAGGAGGCTCAGGAGATCCAGGTTTGATCCCTGGGTCAGGAAGATCCCCTGGAGTAGGAAATGGCAACCCACTCCAGTATTCTTGCCTAGAAAATACCATGGACAGAGGAGCCTGGTGGGCTACAGTCCTTAGGGTTGCAAAGAGTCAGATACGACTGAAGTGACTTAGCATGCATACATGCATGACTGTGTATAAATTGTCTCAATACAGTAAAACCAAAATAAAAAATAAAATAAATGCAATGTTAGTATAAGAATGTAGTTACCTTACCCTTGATTTCAGACTTTTGTGTTTATCAGAAGAGCCTCATTTTTCCTCATTGGTTGATTTTGTGATACATAAATGTAATAATTTTTAACTTGGGAAATAAATTCATATTAATAAAATGTCCTTTTTATTTGTTTTATGCATTGGAATCTGTATCAGATTTTTGTCTATGAAACCATTCATCTGACTTGAAAAATTGTAAAGGCTGGTTCTTAGAGAAAGATGCAGTCATTGCTGCCTCCAAGCCCTGGTTCACTAGACCAGGAAACCATGCTGCAGCCTTGGCTTTTAAAGACTCCCCTGGAACCAAAAGTGGAGACTCATCGAATTAGAATGATCTTAACCAGCCCCAACACAAAATCTTTGTAGAAGCTGTATGCTGACTTGATCAGAGGCATGAAGAAAAAGAACCTCAAAGTAAAAGGACCAGGTGGGATGCCTACTGAGACTCTAAGAACAACTACGAGGAAAAGTCTTTGTGGTGAGAGGTTCTAAGACTTGGGATCATTTTCAGATGAGGATCCACAAGTGACTTGTTGTCTTGCATAGCCATTCTGAGATTTTTCAGCTTCCATCAGTATGGGGCCAGGAGTCAAGGTTGAAGTCACCATTGCAGATACTTAAATCAACCTTTTAAATAAATCGATAATCAGTGTTTTTTTTTAAAGCCTGAAAGCAAATATTCAATAGGAATAAGGGAGCCTCTGAAAGCTTTAGGGTAGAAGAGTATAAATCATAAATCTTTGCAGTCTATCTGGCAGCTCTGTGAGCGATGGATTGAAAGGGAAAGGGTGCAGGCCGAAATCAGGGAGACCAGTTAGAAGATCACTTCAGGGGGACGTTCCTGGTGGTCCAGTGGTTAGGAGTCTGCCTGCCAACGCAGGGGACATGGGTTCCATCTGTAGTTTGGGAAGATACCACATGCCTCAGAGCACCTAAGCCTGTCTGCCACAACTACTGAGTCCATGTGCCCCAATTAAACACGGAAGCCCAAGCACTCTAGAGCCTGTGCTTTGCAACAAGAGAACCCAGCGCAGTGAGACGCCTGCGCACTGTAACTAGAGAGTAGCCCCTACTCGCAACAACTAGAGAAAGCACGTGTGCAACAAAGACCCAGCACGGCCTAAAATACAATCACTCAATAAAATTTTTTTTTAAAAAGGTCACTTCAGAAGTATAGCTGAGAGTGAATAGGGTCTAAACTAGGGGATAAGACAGTAGACATGGGGTGGAGAAGATGGATGGGAGAAACGCTGAATGTGGGATTCACTTGACGGCTGATTAGGCCTGAGAGAGGAGAGTCAAAGATGAATGCTGAGGTTTCAAACAGAAGCCCCCAAGACAATGGCAGTCCTGTCCTCTAGATCTTAGACAAAGAGAGAGTGGCAGATTCGGGAGGTGATGAGTTCAGTTTGGGATACACTGATTTCAAGTGTGTGTGTGTACAAAAAGTGGGAGAGACATCCAATCAACAGCTGGATTATATGGGTCTAGAGCTCAGGAGATTGTTCTGGGCTGGACATGGAGCTAGAGATTTGGGATTGATCCACTGAGAATCCACAAAGCTCCAAAATTCCTACTGCAAACTGTAAATAGTAGTATAATTAGATTCTCTGCTGTCTGCTCAGTTGCTCAATCGTGTCTGATTCTGTGACTCCACAGAGTATAGCCCGCCAGCTTTCTCTGTCCATGTAATTTTCCAGGCAAGAATACTGGAGTGGGTTGCCATTTCCTTCTCCAGGGGATCTTCCCTACCCAGGGACTGAACCAGCATCTCATGTCTCCTGCATCGGCAGGCAGATTCTTTACCACTAGAGCCACCTGCGAAGCCCCATAATTAAATTATGTGTCACTATTTTGGTCAATACAAGTCAAAAGGCATCAGATCAGATCAGATCAGTCACTCAGTCATGTCCGACTCTTTGCGACTCCATGAATCGCAGCACGCCAGGCCTCCCTGTCCGTCACCAACTCCCGGAGTTCACTCAGACTCACGTCCATCAAGTCAGTGATGCCATCCAGCCATCTCATCCTCTGTTGTCCCCTTCTCCTCTTGCCCCCAATCCCTCCCAGCATCAGAGTCTTTTCCAATGAGTCAACTCTTCGCATGAGGTGGCCAAAGTACTGGAGTTTCAGCTTTAGCATCGTTCCTTCCAAAGAAATCTCAGGGCTGATTTTTTTTGTTTCATTTTAAATGAAAGTTTCTTGTGGTCTATTCCAAATAGTGATTTATTACTTGAAGTAGTGGTTTTCCAGCTTAAATTATAGAGTGATTATGGCAGAACCTAGGTAAGACCTTGTAAGACCCATGTCAGAGCCTTGACCTTGGAGAGCTGGGAAGCCCTAAGAGGATCATAGCTGAAGATAATACAACTATATCCCAAATCTGCCACTGACTACAAGAGGCTTATGTTTCAGTAGTAGGAATATTTATCTAGTGCCAGAATGATGTGAATTACAAGCATCAGACAAAAATCCCAGTGCTGCTAAAGAAAACTAATTATTTTCTGAACAGAGTTGTTTCTGTGATATGCTCACAAGTTCAAATCTGATAAATAATGGAACTTTGGAACTCAAATGGCATGTTATTCCAGCTCAAGTTTCTAATTTAACAATTAGCCCAAAGTTATACTTGGTAGCAGAGCTCAGTATTCAGGTCAGTCCACTGTGCTTCCCAAGACATCGTGTTTGACCTAATTCCATTCCTTTATTTTGCAATGAAATGGCATCCCACTCCAATATTCTTGCCTGAAAAATTCCACGGACAGAGTAGCCTGGCGGGCTGCAGTCCATGGGGTCACCAAAGAGTCGGATGCGACTGAGTGAGCACCCACGCACACATGCACGGACAGTAGTCCTCTAAGTCAGTGATCCAGATAGCCGGCACTAGGGGCAATTAACCTTATCTGTAAAAGGGTGTATACATATCAAGCAGTGCTTGACCTGATGGGAGATGCAATCGTTCTATAGCCTTTACCTTTGTGGATCAGCTTCTTTATTATTTCTTCTTGTATGCATTTGTATATCGTACAGTTGGAGAGTGTAGATTATACAAGTGATAGCTAAATCTACAAGGAAATTATCTCTGTTACAATGTCAAAGTACTAAAAATTAAGGGGTCTATGATGGAACGGTGGTGGCCGCACGAAATGTGTGGAAACTAAGCAGAGTAGCTCATCTCCCTCTTTTTTCCCCCTGACATTTACTGCTGCTGCTGCTGCTGCTAAGTTGCTTCAGTCGTATCTGACTCTATGCGACCCCATAGACGGCAGCCCACCAGGCTCCCCTGTCCCTGGGATTCTCCAGGCAAGAACACTGGAGTGGGTTGCCATTTCCTTCTCCAATGCTTGAAAGTGAAAAGTGAAAAGTGAAAGTGAAGTTGCTCAGTCGTGTCTAACTCTTAGCGACCCCATGGACTGCAGCCTACCAGGCTCCTCTGTCCATGGGATTTTCCAGGCAAGAGTACTGGAGTGGGGTGCCATCGCCTTCTCTGTGACATTAACTAAACCCCATTTATAACATCCTAGAAATGGTACTTACCTTAGAGGGGTGGAGGCAACTTAAGACAAACTTAAGTCAAGAGATGATCGATCTTTTTATTAAAGCAATGAGAATGCAATTTTGTCCAACTGAAAGAGATTGGCTTTTAATAAGAGTGGCACTAAGAAGCCATCAAATAATATACTTTCACAATTAAAATATTTTGAAAGATCACAGTTACTTTTTCGAATAGTGTGTCTCAATTTTTATCACGAGCCTCAACTGTGTAATACTGAGTCTTCGTAATCCAGAAGAGGTTAAAGTAACTTAAAACAGGTACTAGATTATGTAATACTTAATATTTCAAACTTTTTTTCAGATTTTAGAAAACAATATGTAATCATTGTAGAACATTTAAAAAAGTATAGGAAAGGGACTTCCCTGGCAGTCCAATGGTTAAGACTCTGCACTTCCAATGCAGGGTGGGTGCGGGTTCCATCCCCGGTCTGGGAACCCAGATCCTACATGCTCGACCAAGGGAAAAGAAATGCAGGAAAGTGTGAGAAAGAAAACAAAACTCATTCCCTATCCCAGCCCCTTTTCTGGTGCCTGTTTTTAGTGAAATGCACATATCATTAGTTTAAAAAACATTAAACATTGAAGTTCATGAAGTAAAACTGTGGGACAGATTGATATCACTTGGCTTTTAGGAGTTCAAGTGTCATCTCTCCCAGACAGATAGGAAGGGAGCAGTGTGGCTCAGTGCTCCGCAGGAGTTGCTTATCAGCAGGGTGACCTGGAGGGCCTGCCAGCTGGTAGGACACATTGTCATTGTTGAGGTCATCATGGTAGCAGAGCAGGCTGGTTCTGGACCAGATCTCATCCTGCCTCTGTCCTCCCAGCTCACCTTTAAGTTAGTCAGTTGACATCTATTTATTAGGCTGAACTGAGCTAGGCATTCATAGGGAGGATAAGAGAAGCCATCAAAATAGGGCAGGTTCCATGGCTTAATGGAGATTAGAGACTGCTGGGAATGATAAGCATTACATAATTGTGCCAAGAAACAGAGCTGTGGCATTGGTGCACTTCCGTGGTTTCTGTTCTGAGCGTTCTCCTTTTTATGTAATTAAAATACTGAGAGATACATTTTGCCTACATAATGTCATATACAGGATATTCCTATGCACATAATACATTTATTCATATATATTGTTGTTTAGTTGCTAAGTTGTGTCTGACTCTTTGCAACCCTATGGACTGTAGCCCACCAGGCTCCTCTGTCCATGGGATTCCCCAGGCAAGAAAGAATACTGCAGTGGGTTGCCATTTCCTCCTTCAGGGGATCTTCCCAACCCAGGGACAGGGTAGTATATGCAAACAGCCCGTATGGCACTTTCTGGGAGATTTAAGTGGTTGATAATAGAAATTTTGATTCTACTCTTTTCACTTCATATGCTGATTTTAGACCTTCACCCCTGGGTGAGCTGATCTGTGATAAGGATCAGGAGGGAGGCCCACAAGGTGCTAAGAGATAACCCAAGAACTATTTAGATTGGGAAAGCAACAGACACTCACAGCTTCCACCCTTTCCCAGAGACCCTGTTTGGGTCAATATGAAGATCAAGAACAATTATAAAAAGAAATATAGCTCCCAGGCAGCAATTCAACTTTGCTGAAAAAGAAGGTAGGAATGGAAAACTGAGGGGCTGTCTCAGGCAGTGGTTCTAGTTTAGAAATGCTCAAGCCCATCCTTCTCACAGAGTGGCCCTTTGTTTCATGTTTGATTTCTTCTACATGAACAATTCCCATTCTTGTGCTCAGATGCAACAATCCAGCATTCATTGTCATGATAAAAATAGAAAATGACAGGCATTGATTTTTCACAGTAATTCACCCTACGTCTGCTTTCTGATTTCTTGAGCATATACAGGCCAAACAGGCAGGACAGTAATATGGAAGAGAATGCCTCATGCATTTGACGCGAGACAGTTTTTTTCACAGGAAGGTGTGATGAAGGACACTGTATTTGAGAGGGATTTTTTTTTTCTATTGCAAATTTAACCTTCCCTATTTAACAGGTAGTTCTTGTGTAGGAACTGCCTGCTAAGAGGATCCAATTTATATCATTAAAATAACAATGACTTTATCAGGTTTTCCTTAATATCTTCTGATACTTGCCAATGGAGGGACTGTTTCTCAACCCCATCTGTTTTGATTGTACTAAAAGGACCTGATAAGATCAATGAAGATAATGTATACAGCAGCATTTTGTGAACTGTAAATGTGTTTCAAGATGATAAGGTATTGTTAGTCTTCATTCAGTTCATAAATATTTATCGAGGGACTATCCTGTGACAGATTATACTGAAAGTGAAAGTGAAAGTGAAGTCGCTCAGTAATGTATGACTCTTTGTGACTCCATGGACAGTAGCCCACCAGGCTCCTCCATCCATGGAATTTTCCAGGAAGGATACTGGATCAGTCAGTCAGTTCAGTCACTCAGTTGTGTCCAACTCTTTGAGACCCCATGGACTGCAGGCTTCCCTGTCCATCACCAGCTCCGGGAGCTTATTCAGATTCATGTCCATCGAGTCAGTGATGCCATCCAACCATCTCATCCTCTGTTGTCCCCTTCTCCTCCCGCTTTCAATCTTTCCCAGCATTAGGGTCTTTTCTAGTGAGTCAGTTCTTTGCATCAGGTGGCCAGTTCTTCGCATCAGCTTCAGCATCAGTCCTTCCAATGAATATTCAGGACTGATTTCCTTCTCTCTTAGGAGAGACTGATTGGATCTCCTTGCAGTCCAAGGTACTCTCAAGAGTCTTCTCCAACACCACAGTCAAAAGCATCAATTCTTCAGCACTCAGCTTTCTTTACAGTCCAACTCTCACATCCATACATGACCACTGGAAAACCTGGATAGCCTTGACTAGACGGACTTTTGTTGGCAAAGTAACGTCTCTGCTTTTTAATATGCTGTCTAGGTTGATCATAGTTTTCCTTCCAAGGAGGAAGCGTCTTTTAATTTCATGACTGTAATCACCATCTGCAGTGATTTTGGAGCCCCCAAAAATAAAAGTCTGCCACTGTTTCCCCATCTATTTGCCATAAAGTGATGGGACCAGATGCCATGATCTTAGTTTTCTGAATGTTGAGTTTTAAACCAACTTTTTTATTCTTTTACTTGCATCAAGAGGCTCTTTAGTCCTTCATCACTTTATGTCATAAGGGTGGTATCACCTTCATATTGGAGGTTATTGATATTTCTCCTGGCAATCTTGATTCCAGCTTGTGCTTCCTCCAGCCCAGCGTTTCTCATGATGTACTCTGCATAGAAGTTAAATAAGCACAGTGACAATATACAGCCTTGACGTACTCCTTTCCTGATTTGGAACCAGTCTGTTGTTCCATGTCCAGTTCTAACTGGTGCTTCTTGACCTGCATACAGATTTCTCAGGAGGCAGCTCAGGTGGTCTGGTATTCCCATCTCTTTCAGAATTTTCCACAGTTTATTGTGATCCACACAGTCAAAGGCTTTGGCATAGTCAATAAAGCAGAAATAGATCTTTTTCTGGAACTCTCTTGCTTTTACCATGATCCAGCAGATGTTGGCAATTTGATCTCTGGTTCCTCTGCCTTTTCTAAAACCAGCTTTAGCATCTAGAAGTTCACGGTTCACATACTGTTGAAGCCTGGCTTGGAGAATTTTGAGCATTACTTTGCTAGCATGTGAGATGAGTGCAATTGTGCAGTAGTTTGAGCATTCTTTGTCATTGCCTTTCTTAGGGATTGGAATGAAAATTGACCTTTTCCAGTCCTGTGGCCACTGCTGAGTTTCCAAATTTGCTGGCATATTGAGTGCAGCACTTTCACGGCATCATCTTTCAGGATTTAAATAGCTCAACTGAAATTTCATCACCTCCACTGACTTTGTTCATAGTGATGTTTCCTAAGGCCCACTTGACTTCACATTCCAGGATGTCTGGCTCTAGGTGAGTGATCACACCATTGTGATTATCTGGGTCATGAAGATCTTTTTTGTAGAATTCTTCTGTGTATTTTTGCCACCTCTTCTTAATATCTGCTGCTTCTGTTAGGTCCATACCATTTTTGTACTTTATTGTACCCATCTTTGCATGAAATGTTCCCTTAGTATCTCTGATTTTCTTGGAGAGATTGCTAGTCTTTCCAATTCTATTGTTTTCCTCTATTTCTTTGCCTTGATCACTGAGAAAGGCTTTCTTATCTCTCCTTTCTATTCTTTGGAACTCTGTATTCAAATGGGTATTTCTTTCCTTTTCTCCTTTGCCTTTAGCTTCTCTTCTTTTCTCAGCTATTTGTAAGGCTTCCTCAGACAACCATTTTGCCTTTTTGCATTTCTTTTCCATGGGGATGATCTTGATCACTGCCTCCTGCACAATGTCACGAACGTCCATCCATAGTTCATCAGGCACTTTCTCTGTCAGATCTAATCCCTTGAATCTATTTGTCACTTCCACTTATAATTGTAGAGGATTTGATTTAGGTCATACCTGAATGGTCTAGTGGTTTTACTACTTTCTTCAATTTAAGTCTGAATTTAGCAATAAAGAGTTCATAATCTGAGCCACAGTCCGCTCCTGGTCTTGTTTTTGCTGATTGTATAGAGCTTCTCCATCTTTGACTGTGAATAATATAATCAATCTGATTTTGCTATTGACCATCTGGTGATGTCCATGTGTAGAGTCTTCTCTTGTGTTGTTGGAAGAGGGTGTTTGCCATGACCAGTGCATTCTTTTGGCAAAACTCTGTTAGCCTTTGCCCTGCTTCATTTTGTACTCCAAGGCCAAACTTGCCTGTTACTCCAGGTGTTTCTTGATTTCCTACTTTTGCATTCCAGTCACCTATAATGAAAAGGACATCTTTTTTGAGTGTTAGTTCTAGAAGATCTTGTAGATCTTCACAGAACCGTTCAACTTCAGCTTCTTCGGCATTACTGGTCAGGGCATAGACTTCAGTATTCTTGCCTTGAGAACCCCATGAACAATATGAAAAGGCAAAAAGATAGGACACTAAAAGATGAATTCTCCAGGTCAGTAGGTGCCCAATATGCTACTGGAGATCAGTGGAGAAATAACTCCAGAAAGAATGAAGAGATGAAGCCAAAGCAAAAACAACACCCAGTTGTGGATGTGACTGGTGATGGAAGCAAATTCTGTTGCTGTAAAGAGCAATATTGCATAGGAATCTGGAATGTTACTTCCACGATTCAAGGCAAATTGAAAGTGGTCAAACAGGAGATGGCAAGAGTGAACATAGACGTTTTAGGAATCAGTGAACTAAAATGGACTCAAATGGGTGAATTTAACTCAGGTGACCATTATATCTACTACTGTGGGCAAGAATCCCTTAGAAGCAATGGAGTAGCCATCATGGTCAACAAGAGAGTCCGAAATGCAGTACTTTTGGATGCAATCTCAAAAATGACAGAATCATCTCTGTTCGTTTCTAAGGCAAACCGTTCAATATCACAGTAAGGATACTGGAGTGGGTTGCCATTTCCTTCTGCAGGGGATCTTTCCAACCCAGGGATCAAACTCGGGTTTCCCACACTGCAGGCAGACTCTTTACCATCTGAGCCACCAAGTGCTAAGATATTAGGCAGGCACAAGTGCTGGTCCAGGCCCTCATGGGGCTTTCATTTATTTCCATAAGTGTTCCCTGGCTCCCCCTTCTACCCCTCCTGCTGTGATGTGTGCACATCTCTATCACCTCACTTGTCTCACTGTAGACTGATACATCCTGGTTTACCCATGTATCTCTTCTGTTATCTTATGAGCTCCTCAAAAACAGAGGACATTTCCTCTGGACAGAGGACATCATTGGTATCTATGATGCCTGCCTTGCACATACTATGTTATTTCATTAATGTTTATAGTCTATTATATATCTATTGAGCTTCCCTGGTGGCTCAGCTGGTAAAGACTTTGCCTGCAATGTGGGAGACCTGGGTTTATTCCCTGGGTTGGGAAGATCCCCTGGAGTACCCACTCCAGTATTCTGGCCTGGAGAATTCCATGAACTGTATAGTTCATGGAGTCTCAAAGAGTCGGACACGACTGAGCGACTTTCACTAATGGATCTATTAATAAATGGTGGTTAATGTTGGCCCTGAAACCATGGACTCTCAGTCCAGACACATAAAATATGCTGTGATATGTAAGACTGGGATAGTCTATCCCCTTTTTCCACGTGAGGAACTTGAGCCCCAATGATGTGCTATATGAATTTAGGCAAAGCAGGTTATTGTTCTGTCTCAGTATTTCCATCTGTAAAATGTAGATAAAAGACTTTTAGAACTGAAAGAAATTTCTCCTTGTCCAAAACTTCATTTAAGAAGTGAATAAAATGACACCCAGGAAGGTTGCCTGCATGCATGCTCAGTTGTGTGACTCTTTGTGACCCTGTAGACTAGACCGCCAGGCTCCTCTGTTCATGGGGTTTTCCAGGTACGAATACTGGAGTGAGTTGCCATGTCCTCCTCCAGGGGATCTTTCCAACCCAAGGATCAAACCTGGGCCTCCTAAGTCCCCTGCATTGGCAGGCAGATTCTTTACTATTGTGCCACCTGGGAAGCCCTCCAAAGGTTAAGCAAATCATCTAAAAGGAAATTAGTAGAAGATTTGCTGACGTTTGTAATAATTCTCTTTTCACAATCTCCTTGCTCTTTCTTTCTGTGAGCCTTAGTAGTATCACGAAATTGCTGTGAGGTCACAGGGAAAGAATAGAGACGGACGCTGTGGTTGAAGCCCAAGTGCTACCACTTTGGAAAAACATTGCCATTGTCTACTAAAGAGGCACGTCCTCTGGGGGTTCCCTGTGGGCCAGTGGTCAGGACTCTGCTTCCACCGCAGGGACCATGCTAGACCCCGAGTCAGGGAACTAAGATCCTGCAAGCCAGGAGGTGTGGTCAAAAAAAACCCACCACATTACTTATGACCTAGCAGTTCAACTCTTAGTCATATACTCTACAATTCTTGCACATGTACATAAAGAGGCATGCACTGGACTATTCAGAGAAGCTTTGCCAATATAGTAAAAAAAAAAAAAGAGAGAGAGAGAGAAACAACCTCAATATCCATTGAAAAGATGGATCAAAAAAATATGGATCAATAAATTGAAACATTTGTATAAATTAGAGTATGCTACAGCAAAGAAAACAAATCCCATTAAGATAATGTTGAGCAAAAAAGCAAAAGGACTAATTAATATCATCTACTGAAAGTTTGTTTCTAAGCAAAGCTAAGCAATATATGGTTTTGTTGTTTATTAGCTATGTCATGTCCAACTCTTTGCGACCCCATGGACTATAGCTCACCAGGCTCCTCTGTCCATGGGATTCTCCAGGCAAGAATATGGAGTGGGTCGCCTTTTCCTTCTCCAAAGGATCTTCCCAACCCAGGGATCGACCTGCATCTCCTACATTATATTGTATTACAGGAGGTTTCTTTACCATTGAGCCAATATGTAGTGAAGCAATGAATAAAAATGAGATTGACAATTACAAAATGCTTAAGGGCTTAGTGTAATATCAATATTCAGCCCAAACCAAATATCACCATTTTAGAATGAACTTGTGAGATATAAGAACAAACCTGCAATTTCATTTTAAAAATTAATTCTTGCTATATGTCCATTAGTTATCATTTTAGAATTAAAAATATATTTTTACATCCAGAACCAGAACAATATTTTTTAAACACTGTCATCTTCTGTGAACACTGAGCTGCACATTTGTGAAACTAAATAGATATCACTGTCCACCGAGGTCAGTGCAAAGGCAAGATATTTTTAAGGTGACTCAACTTTGTTTGGTATTTTCTTCTTTACTGTACTCTTTTCTGGCTTCCCAGGTGGCACTAGTGGTAAAGAACCCACCTGCCAATGGAGGAGATGCAAGAGATGCGAGTTCAATCCCGGGGTCAGGAAGATCACCTGGAGAAGGGCATGGCAACCCACTTCAGTATTCTTGCCTGGAAAATTCCATAGACAGAGGAACCTGGTGGGCTATATAGTCCAAGGGGTCACAAAGAGTCAGACATGACTGAGTGACTGAGCATATACTCTTCATATTCATTTTTACCTAGAGGATTGAAGATGCTTTGTCACAGATGATTTGGGAATTTTTTCTTATGAAATTTTGAGGTGATAATGTTGATATGCCATTGTTAATTCAAACTCAGAAAATGTAAAGCATTCTCAAACAGAACTCTTTCTTGAAAGGCTTATGGCCTGAATGGAGTTAGAGACCTGAAAATAAAATTTAGTCCTTGAAGATTATTTTGTTTCATGTTAGAAATACAATTACACCAAACAATTCAAAAATATTAGAATTATATGATCTAACCTATACTACTTGACCTTGAATTATTTTATTTTTATAACATTCATTAGTTCAAAAAGTATATAATTTACTTCATAGACTAATTTAGTCAACATACTTTTTTAATATTCATATTCTTTATCTATCCCCCTGTTTAATTATTTGATGTTCATAATCATTGTACATAAACTTAGCAGCTCATTTGTATAACTATCATTTATAGTGCAGCATTTTGTTCTTACAATAGTAAGGGAATTTTCAGTGCATGTAACATTTAGAATGCCTACCTATATTTGAAACAATGTTTTGATACTCATAATACTTCCAAATACTGAGCCTTGGTCATGTGCAAGTACAGAAAAACAAAAATGGTGTTGATGTGAGCATTATCTATTCAGCCTTCCAAGGATCTAGATCAAAACCAAAACCTAATAACAGATTTTCCCCAAATACAGACTCCAAAACCAGACTTCCAGCATCTCTGCTAGAGAGTAGGTTCCCCAGTGTTGTGAGGATGCTTTCTAATTTACATCAACATTAAAGAGAATACTTTAAAGGTATGGAAGCAACAGTTAGAACTGGACATGGAACAACAGACTGGTTCCAAATAGGAAAAGGAGTACGTCAAGGCTGTATATTGTCACCCTGCTTATTTAACTTATATGCAGAGTACATCATGAGAAACGCTGGGCTGGAAGAAGCACAAGCTGGAATCAAGATTGCCGGGAGAAATATCAATAACCTCAGATATGCAGATGACACCACCCTTATGGCAGAAAGTGAAGAGGAACTAAAAAGACTCTTGATGAAAGTGAAAGAGGAGAGTGAAAAAGTTGGCTTAAAGCTCAACATTCAGAAAACGAAGATCATGGCATCCAGTCCCATCACTTCATGGGAAATAGATGGGGAAACAGTGGAAACAGTGTCAGACTTTATTTTTCGGGCTCCAAAATCACTGCAGATGGTGACTGCAGCCATGAAATTAAAAGACGCTTACTCCTTGGAAGGAAAGTTATGACCAACCTAGATAGCATATTGAAAAGCAAAGACATTACTTTGCCAACAAAGGTCTGTCTAGTCAAGGCTATGGTTTTTCCAGTGGTCATGTATGGATGTGAGAGTTGGACTATGAAGAAGGCTGAGCGCTGAAGAATTGATGCTTTTGAACTGTGGTATTGGAAAGACTCTTGAGAGTCCCTTGGACTGCAAGGAGATCCAACCAGTCCATTCTGAAGGAGATCAGCCCTGGGATTTCTTTGGAAGGAATGATGCTAAATCTGAAACTCCAGTACTTTGGCCACCTCATGCAAAGAGTTGACTCATTGGAAAAGACTCTGATGCTGAGAGGGATTGGGGGCAGGAGGAGAAGGGGTTGACAGAGGATGAGATGGCTGGATGGCATCACTGACTCGATGGACGTGAGTCTGAGTGCACTCCGGGAGTTGGTGATGGACAGGGAGGCCTGGCATGCTGCGATTCATGGGGTCGCAAAGAGTCGGACATGACTGAGTGACTGAACTAAAGTGAACTGATCCAATATTTAATAATTAAAAATTATAATGGATCTGAAAGCATTTTGAAAAAAAGAGTATCATATAAGGATAATTCAAGTTGTAATCCTTGCCTCCTTCTCCCTTTTCTTCATGTGTCTCAGCCAGTTTGTTTTTCAAGAGCCCCATCCACTATGACCTCTCGAATTCAGCACTTGAGTGCCCCATGACTGGATGTCTAGCCCTGGCAGCAGGTGCCCCACGTAGCAGCATTCACACTCAGGCTATGCTCTGGCAAAGGCTTCCCCAGTGTTTCTTTGGGTACCATATAAACCCCTGTCAGACATTCAAGTAGGCATGTGGATGTTAACAGACCCTCCCTCGGTACAAATTATTCCTGAGAAGATTTAATGAGCTAAGCGTGTTACCATTTAATAGCTTAAGCACCATTTACATTTACTGTGAACTCCCTGGAGGTAAAAGAATATTTATGCAGGAATTAGTTGATTGCCTTTAGGAAAAGTATTAATGTATACCTGCTCATATTTATGGAGCCAGAGACAGTAAAAGTCAATTCTGTGAGGCAACCAAGGACATACCACATTATGATTCCCTCCTTCCTTTGTTTTTGTTTTGTAATTAGGGGGTTATGATAAGAGAAGCTCTCTTTTAGTGGGAGATCAATTATTTTGCAACTGATAAGTAGAAAGGGGACTTCGCTGTGGTCCAAAAATTTAGCTATAACCATTCAATAATAGGAAGGGGCTACCATGAATATTTTATTGGTATTATTAGAGGTGGTAGAAATAGAAATATTAATAGGTATTATTAGAACAATGGGGGAAAGGCAATTTGTTGGATTACAAAGATGCTAACATTTAGTGGCATAAAAGCATGGGTGCTGAACTCGAGTGACACTGCTGTTCAGCCATGTAACCAACTGTGGGCACCAGGACAAGTTACATCGTGTCTCTGAGCCTCCATTTTTACTTCTATAACGTGAGGGTGAGAGTACGGCCTATTTCATAGTGTTGTTAAGAGGACCAAATGAGCTAAGGCCCATAAAGTGCTTAGCACATTGCCTGGCACAAATGTGCTCAATAAACATTATAAATAGCATTTTATTATTATAGACACTAAGTTATTATCGTTACCTGTAAGCTTTATTTATGGCTGCCTTATGATATTTATTACTATCTGTCTTATATCAGAGTTATTTACATTAAGGCTAAACTACTGAACAAAACTTCCTGGGGGAAAACTGCTTGTCTGATTCATACACCAAACACTATAGAGTCTAGCATGCTGAAGCAGCACTAAATCACAGTAGCTATCAAACATTTTTAATACATACAGACATGATTGAATCTAGAAACTTTAACAAGACACACCTTACTATGTACAATGCACTCTGATATTTATTTTTCCGTTCTATTTCATCCCACTAAAAACTAGTCTCATCTTGACCTACTAAATTCACTGCTGGGTCTGTCCTATGACTTGAAAATCCCTGGGCTAGACCACGAAGCAGCCTTGAACCTTCCTCCCAAGGGTGGTGGTGTGGTTAGTGAGGAGTGAACAGAAAGGCTGGGCAAGGACCAAATGGCAGCTACTTTTAGGACACTAAATAGCAGAGATGAGGCAGATCAAGAGCACAAGGGATGGGGAGGAGAGGGCCTTGATTCAGAAATGCTGAGTTCTGAAGGTAATAGCATCAAGTTCAGAGCTGGGTCATTCTAGCAGTCTTAATGAAAAACAAAGAAAGGGGAAAAATAGAAACAGGGATCAACTGCCTGGAAATGAGGCTGGCAGTACAGAAGGCCAGGTGGGCGTTGGTATCTCTCCTATTCCAGGAACTCTCCTTTTTTCCAGATTTTTCTTTTCCTATCAAAAATAACTTGGGTGTGTTTTTAAGTTTAAAGACTATGAAGTGTACACACATACACCCCCTAACTTTAAAAAATAATGTTTAATTGCCTTGTCTTGACTCAGTGGGTTCAATAATTCTCCCTCTTCCTTCCTGCTTTTTCCATTAGCTTAAACTCCATATTTTTTTTTCTGTCTTATTTTCCTTTAAACATGATTTTGGTCTAAGAACTTTTGCTTCCACAGCCTCATAACTGTTTCAAGGCCCAGACCATTTTACAATGTTATCTGCAGTCTTATGGTTTCAATTTATTTTTTCTTCCATTTGATCCTCTGCACAGCAAGTGAGATTTGGTCATTCTTTCATTCATTGAGTCTAGCAATTTGTTGAACATTTATTACGTGCCAGACACATACTACCTGCTGCTCAGGTAGCCGTGATGAAAAACAAGCTCCTTACTGTTACAGATGTCATAGTCAGGTAGGGGATGTAGACACTAATCCTATAATCACACAAAGAAATATAAACAGCCACTGTGATATATTCACTATAGGATAGGTACGTGACAATTTGAGAGTGTTCAGAAATGACCAGTCAAGGAAAAGTTATTTGGGAAAGTAAGGTTTCAGCTGAGAACTGCAGAATGGGGAGCAGTTAGGAAAAAGGATCGGGAGCATCCAGGCAGGTAGAATATGGTCTTGGGGTGAGAGGGAGCAAGTTGAGTGAAGGGGACTAAGAGAACGCCAGTGGGGTAGCAGGAAGTTTCTAGAAAGGCATAGTGGGAAACGGTTCTGGTTTCATGCTGTGGAAATTCATGCACTACTTTCTCTAGTCTGTGTTAGGGAGTTTTTTTTTTTTTTTTTAAGAAGTTGAATATTTTATTATTAAATTGTTTATTCTTCTGCAAGTCTGTTGCTTAACTATATAAAAATAGCACCAGCAAACACAGCAAAATTAAGCAAACACAGCAAAATTAAGATAGTAATATTCTTCATTGGACACTATACAGCTAACAAACTTTCCTCCACTGGCAGTTATTTCTAGTGGGAAGATAATTTTGACCCAAATCCAAGGATAGCTGTAAGCAAGTTACAATGTCATATAAGGTTTAAGATAACCATGTTATCCTTGAATTACATAATTTTTGTAATCAGTTTTAACAGAGATAATTTCAGGAATTCTGAATATTGTAACTGGAGCCTAGCCTAAAAATCACAGGATGCTGTGGAAAAGATGCACACTGTTTATCTGAAGTCAGTAGAAAGTTAAGGGGTATTTTCTTCAGGAAACATTGTTAGAAGTAGTTTCTTTTGCTAAAAGTTGCTTTTTAAATATCTATCCACCACTAATTTAAGACAACTATGATAGATTTAATTGTTTCAAAGTAGTTTATGTTGGGGTTCCATTTTCACTCCTCAATAGACTTTATGTATTACTCATATGCTTCTTTACTCATTAGTTCATCTAGTTCTGAAGGGTTACTGAATGTCATCTTGATCAGCCAACCATCTTCGTAACAAGACTTGTTGACAAGTCCTGGATTTTCTGCTAGAGCTTTATTAATTTTAGTTACTTCTCCTGATAGTGGAGAATAGAGTTCACTAGCAGCTTTCACACTTTCCAAAGCACCGAACTCCTCTTGTTTGTTCAACTTTGTCCCAACTTCAGGCAGACTACAGTAAACAACATCTCTCAAAGCTTCCTGTGCAAAACTGCTGATTCCCACTGTTGCAACACCGTTTTCTGTTGTTACCCATTCGTGTTTTTTTTGTGAATTTCCGCACCGACAGCAGAGTAGGGCCGGTGCGCAGCGCCCGGACGGCACCCACCCACAGTCCCCAGGGCGGCAGCGAGCAGGGCGCGCTACGTGCCGAGATGGCGCGCAGGCTGCCAACCGCGCCGCGCACAGCGCCATGTTCGCACGGGTGCAGAGGGCCTCCGCGCAGCACCTAGAGCACCCCGGCCGGCCGGGGCTGTTAGGGAGTTTTGACGTTATCCTAAGGGCGATGGCAATCCATTAGACTGTTCTTTGGGTCCTTGTGTGTGGTGGTGGTGGGGAGGATGTGAGCATATTTATTTCAGAAAATGCCACTTTGGCTACAGCATGGAGAACGAATTGGTGTCTGGCTAAGTGTGACTATAGATAAAATTGAAAAGCTATCACTTTCTGTGTGTTAAGCACTGTTATAAAGGGTTTTTCTACACTTTGTCATTGAATCTTCACAACCCTATGTGAATGGAGTAGCTACAGTTATTATCCCCACTTAACTTGTGAAAAAAACTGAAGCTCAGAGAAGTGAAGAGACTTGCCCAAGATGGCATAGCTGGGATGTGGCAGAGCTGGGATTCTATCCCATAAGGCTATTAAGCTCACTCACCTGTTTCGTTCCTCCTCCCAGCCCCTCCCTTCTGGCAGCCACCACTTGTTCTCTGTATCTATGACTCTGTTTCTGTTTTGGTGTTTGTTCACTTGTTTTTTGGATTCCACATTTAAGTGAAATCATATGGTATTTGTCTTTGTCTGACATTTCACTTAACACAATACCCTTTAGGTCCTTCCATGTTGTTGCAAATAGCAAGATTTCATTTCTATGGCTGAGTATGGCTTTTCCAGTGGTCATGTATGGATGAGAGTTGGACTGTGAAGACACCTGAGCGCTGAAGAATGGATGCTTTTGAACTGTGGTGTTGGAGAAGACTCTTGAGAGTCCCTTGGACTGCAAGGAGATCCAACCAGTCCATTCTGAAGGAGATCAGCCCTGGTTGTTCATTGGAAGGACTGATGCTGAAGCTGAAACTCCAGTACTTTGGCCACCTCACGTGAAGAGTTGACTCATTGGAAAAGACTCTGATGCTGAGAGGGATTGGGGGCAGGAGGAGAAGGGGATGACAGAGGATCAGATGGCTGGATGGCATCACCGACTCGATGGACACGAGTTTCAGTGAACTCCGGGAGTTGGTGATGGACAGGGAGGCCTGGCGTGCTGTGATTCATGGGGTCGCAAAGAGTCGGACACGACTGAGCGACTGGACTGAACTGACTATTCCATTGCATATATACCACATATTCTTTATCCATCCATCTATTGATGGGCACTTCCATATCTTGGCAATTGAAATAATGCAGCTATGAACATACGGGTGCATGTATCTTTTCTAATTAGTGTTTTTTTGTTTTGTTTTCTTCAGGTAGAGCCACCTGATAGTTTTGAATGAAACTGCCATCAGAAGTTTCCTATTTCATAAGCTTGTTGTTTTTCTTCCTCCACGTCAGGGGTTACTTGGCCTTCTACCTGCAGATTCAGTCCCACCTGAGTCCCTGGACCAATCCTGATTTTAGACAAGAATAACCCAGGCCACTCCAGTATTCGTGCCTGGAGAATCCCATGGACAGGGGAGCCTGGTGGGCTGCAGTTCGTGGGATTGCAAAGAGTCAGACACAACTGAGCGATTGAACAAGCCAGGCAGTTCCAGCCTAGCCATCAGGTTTTCAGTATTAAAATATCAATGTTGCCTTAACTTGCTTCCTATTTCTGAAATCTGGGCTTTTTGGCTTTCTGCCATGTATCTGAGTCCTTGTCTTGGCCAAGTGAAACAATGGCTATGAAAATGTTTTGGAAATGATAGTGCTTAATATATGTACCTAGCATAGGGTGTGAGTACACAGTAGATTTTCAGTAAATAGTAGCTACTGCTACCTGGATCATGGCTTGGTTATTGCAAGTCAACCAAGCAAAGTCACAAGGAACAGAGTTCAACTGCAGTATCTTTTCAAGAAGTGACAAACCCTCTCCTCTAGAGAGCCTTCTTGTCCTGCTCTTGACAGGGTGTTGCTCTCTCTGATTTTCCACTGACTAGTCTGTGCGTCTTCCCAACCTGGTTCATAAGGTGGAGGGTAGAATATTCAAAAAGAGCCTGGATTCTGGAATCAGTTCTGCATTTGAATTCTGACTGCATGACCTTAGGAAAGATGCTTAACCATTCTCCAATTTCATCATCTGTGAAATCATAAATACTTCATACCCCTTGGCAATCGAATTAAGCAAAGTACATAAGGGCATTTGTATTCAGTAAGCATGAGCTTCTCTTTCTTTCTTTCCTTCCTTATTCCACGTACCTCTGCAAAACTGGTCCAATTTGGTCTTGGGCTGTCGGACTCTGAAGCAGCCCTTGTTTAACTGTTATTAATAAAAATGCCCCATAACCTTCTCAATAGCATGCCCTAAACTTTGGTCTGGTTTATTCTTGTGCAAGCTAATATGACACATTCCGACCACCAGGGCTGTGTGTACCTAATTACTGCTTGACTAGCTCAGTTAATATTAACTGAGAATTTACTTTGTGAAAGGTACCATAGGAAATATTAATCCACCTCCTTCCTGACTCTTTACATTGGGCTGACTTACCTGCCCTTCTTTTCAGCACATCCCTGTGGGCCTCTCTGAAGCCACCCCCAGTAGTTAGCAGGCATTCTAATCAATTGATGTGCCTTCTCTTGCCCCTAATTAGTCTTGATTTGATTTTACTTTATCTTGTTTTCCTGTTTCTCTCCTTGACTGTGTGCTCTGATTTTGATCATTCCCATCTTTGTTCCTTCCAGGACTTGATCTTTTCCCTGACTTTCTCTTTGGCATTTGGACTTTGGCAGACTGGCATCCTTTATGGCTCAGCTCCTCATTTTGGGTCTGGGGTTTCCTGATGCCTCTGGTGACAGAACTTCTTTCTTGATCCAGTTTTCCTGTCCAATGGGTTCCTAATGCTTGTTCAAATCTGAATTATGTCTAGATAAGTCAATCATGGTGGCCCAGGGTGAGGATAGGGTGAGAGCAGGGGAGTGCTAACCAATACAAATTACATGACTTGTCTTGCTGCCCACAGGGAACACACACACTGAGCAAGCAATGACTGGTAGGTATCTAGCATGTACTCATTATACACATAATACCAACCAACAAACTCGATGCATCTGAAAACGAAAATCCCAACACCAGAGAATGGTGGATCTGGCAGTCCGGCCCATCGAGGCCAAGTTGGCCTGGGGCGGTAAAATTGTCTTCTGGTGTTTTTAAAAATATACATCAGTATATCTTTCAGAGGTGCCTGATTTACAGGCAAGGAAGACACTCTTAGAAGACCTGGTTTTGAAACAGGAGGAAAGGGAGCAGGGCACAACCTCTAAAAGAATGATATAGCCCTTGAGGATACAACATAGACATAAACTGTTTAGAACCAACTAGGACCAAAATGGCAGAAGATTCTACTTCCAGTTGTCCCTGAGCCTCATTAGAGCTCACTGTAATATATTAGCATCTAAATGATATACCTACAGGTGCCATCGTAGTCCTGAGGCTAACTATAGAAGGTCAAAAGTGGACAGTGGCCCAGTTCTTAGAAATTTCTGCCCCTTCCCCCAACTATTTAGAATAATCCTCCCACTCATTAGCCTATGAAATTAACCAGCCCATACAAACTAACCACCCCATATTTGGGGGCCTCTTACCTTCTGAGGTGGCCCACATACTGTCTGTGGACTGTTTCTCCCAAGGTCATTCTTGCCTTTGAGACAGACCTCATTCTGTCTATGGAATGTGTATCTCTCTAACTAAATCCACTTCTTACTTGTGACTTTGTCTTTCACTGAATTCTTTCTGTAATGAGACATAAAAAACCCGAGCTTCATTAAGTCCTGAGACCAGGTGTATGATCTCAATGAAAAGATAATGGGTTTGGACTTCCCTGGTGGTCCAGCGGTTAAGTCTCCATGCTCCCAATGCAAAGGGCACAGGTTTGATCCTTGGTCAGGGAACTAAGATCCCACATGCTGCATAGCACAGGCAAAAACAAAAAAAAAGATAGTGGGTTCAAGTTCCAGTTCACAGATTCAAGTCCCAGTCTGAGCTGTGTTTTCAGTTTAATATGCTTTACAGATATTTTAAAAATAATTTCAAGATCAGTTTTTCTTATTTTAACCACTTAAAATATATTTCATTGCTCATTTTGCTATTAAGACCATAATTTTAGAATATGTGATTCTCATAAAAAGAAACTCTGTTTGCAGTAGGGCCAAAATAACTGAGACTTATAGCAGAAATATTTTAATTGGATTGTTGTTATAGTGTATACTTTTCATACTTTTGTTCTACAAGATGCAGCTGAAGCCACACTCAAATCTGATACATACAGTTCTATGAAAATATGATCGGAGAAGGCAATGGCACCCTACTCCAGTACTCTTGCCTGGAAAATCCCATGGATGCAGGAGCCTGGTGGGCTGCAGTCCATGGGGTCGCTAAGAGTCGGACACGACCGAGCGACTTCACGTTCACTTTTTCACTTTCATGCATTGGAGAAGGAAATGGCAACCCACTCCAGTGTTCTTGCCTTGAGAATCCCAGGGACGGGGGAGCCTGGTGGGCTGCCGTCTATGCGGTCGCACAGAGTCGGACACGACTGAAGCAACTTAGCAGCAGCAGCAGCAGCATGAAAATATGGTACTCAGGAATCTGATCTTGCAGAATGCATAGGAGGATCATTCACTTTTACTTTTCTTCCTTTTCATCTACTGCCATAAACTGTTCAAGCAGGCACAGGTTAGTGGGGAAGCAGTGGAACCTGAGAAGGACAAGAAGAACTAGGAGAATTTAGCAGTCTGTATAATGGCTCCCAAGGATAAGGAAATTGAAACAGAATGAGTGCTAGTGGAGAAAGCATCCCAATAGTGTTGTGATACTGTGATTTCTGGGCTTCCCACATGGCTCAGTGGGTCAGGAATACACCTGCAATGCAGGAGACGCAGGCAGATGCGAGTGCAATCCCTGGGTCAGGAATATCCCCTGAAGGAGGGCATGGCAACCCACTCCAGTATTCTTGCCTGGAGAATCCCATGGATGGAGGAGCCTGGTGGGCTACAGTCCACGGGGTCGCAACGAGTCAGACACGACTGAAGGGATTGAACATGCATGCACTGTGATTTCTAAGGAGAAATATATGTTTGTTTTTCACTCTCAATTCTGGAACAGAGCTGCTAAAAACCTTGGAAGTTCCTGGGAGGAGAGCAAGAAAGGTGTCTTGTTATGTCAATGAAGTGACTTTTGGACCCTGTTTGAGGATGGGGGTAGGTTGCCCGGAGAACCAACCAGGTGATTAAAGGGTTGTAACTTTCAGTCCCACCTCTTGGTGTCCAAGGAGAGGAGAGGACCTGGAGGTTGATTCAGGGGTCGTTGGCTAATGATTTGATCATTCATGCCCATGTAATGAGGAGAAGGCAATGGCACCCTACTCCAGTATTTTTGCCTGGAAAATCCCATGGACGGAGGAGCCTGGTAGGCTGCAGTCCATGGGGTCTCTAGAGTCGGACGACTGAGCGACTTCACTTTCACTTTTCACTTTCATGCATTGGAGGAGGAAATGGCAACCCACTCCAGTATTCTTGCCTGGAGAATCCCAGAGGACGGGGGAGCCTGGTGGGCTGCCGTCTATGGGGTTGCACAGAGTCAGACACGACTGAAGCGACTTAGCAGCAGCAGCAGCAGCAGCCCATGTAATGAAGCTTCCAGAGAAACCTAAAAGGCCAGAATTTAGAAAGCTGCTGGGTTGGTAAATTTGGGAAATTTGGGGACAGTGGCAGCCTGGAGAGAGCATAGGAAGCTCCTCATCCTTTCCCCATACCTTTCCATGTGCATCTCTTCCCTCTGGCTGTTTCTGAGTTCTATTCTTTTATCATAAGCTGCTAATCTAGTAAAATCTAGTAACAGTTTCCCTCAAATTCTGTGAGCCACTCTATTAAATTAACTGACCCCAAGGAGAAGCTTGTTGGAACCTACACTCTATAACTGGTTGCTCAGAAGCACTGGTGATAACCTGAAGTTGGGGGATGGGACAGTTTTGTGGGACTGAGCCCTGACCTTGTAGAATCCGATGCTATCTCTGGGTGGATAGGGTCAACATTGAGCTGAATTGTAAGGCAGCCAGCTGGTGTGTGGAGAGTTATTTGCTGCTTTGAGGGATAAGACCTGCCCCCTCCACCACACACACACACTGAAACACACATTGGAATTGGCTTCAGTACCCAGATTAAGTGTTCAAAGGGACACAGCAAGCTCCAGCACTGAAGACCATCCATGTGCTGATGTTTGGAATCAGACAGATAATTGCTCTTGGTATGTAGAAGCAGCCCCAGTTCATGGTGCACAGAGAGTGTTTGGGCTCTGGTCAAGTAAGTTGAGGTCAGGGCAGGCATTGAGGCTCATTGAGGAACTGGAGGACAAAGCAAGACTCCAAGGCAGGAGGTCACTTTTCTAGACTGAGCAACCCCACTGCGGATTAGCAGAAGAACTCATGTGAGCATGTTCAGGCTTCCCTTCAGGTCTGCCAGTTTAAGAAGATCAAGAGTTCTTTCTTTTTTTATTTTTTAAATTTTATTTTATTTTTAAACTTTACATAATTGTATTAGTTTTGCCAAATATCAAAATGAATCCGCCACAAGAGTTCTTTCAAATATGAATCCTCTAGGTCTCAAGCCTTCCTAGGCTGAACCTGACTATCTATTGGGTTATTATTTGCCTCTCTTTGCAGTGCCACAGGGACTAGCAGGGCCAAACTCCAAGCTAAAAGTAGCATTAGTTTGAGAAGTCATGGGGCTTCTATATACAAAAATCCATTTTATGTACCATTTCCCAGGATCATCTGTATTGCTCAAGAAGTATTTGTTGAGGGTTCATTGGTGTGATAGTCAGTTTTATGTCCCATCTTGGCTAGGCCTAGGTATCCAGATATTTATTCAAGTGTTATTCTAGATATTGCTCACAAGGTATTTTGAGGTGAGATTAACATTTAAATCAGTAGACTTTGAATAAAGCATGTTACTCTCAGTAACAGGCCCAGTGGGTCGGCCTCATCCAATCAGTTGAAGGCCTTAATAAGACAAATTTTGACCTCCTTCTAGGAAGAAGGACTTCTGCCAGGAGACTGGCCTGAACTTCAACATCAACTCTTCCTTGGCTCTCCAGCCTGTGGGTCTCCACAATTGTGAGAAACAATTCCTTAAATTAATCAACCAGTCTCTACATATCTCATATATTAGGCTGGCAAAAAAGTTCCTTCAGGTTTTTCCATACTGGCTGATGGAAAAAGCTGAACAAACTTTTTAGCCAACCCAATATATATTAATACATAACCTTGTATATATGATACATATGGGTGCACGCTAAGTCACTTCAGCCATATCTGACTCTTTGCAACCCTGTGGAGTCTGCAACCCAGCAGACTCCTCTGTCCATGGGATTCTCCAGGCAAGAATACAGGAGTGGGTTGCCATGCCCGCCTTCACGGGATCTTACTGACCCAGGGATTGAACCCAAGTTGCTTTGGCAGGCAGGTTTTTTACCACTAGTGCCACCTGGGAAGCCCATATAATATGTATATATAAACTTATATCTTGTATAAGTTTATATATACATATATCTTGTATGTATGTGTGTGTGTGTGTATATATATATATATATAATATTTATACCTTACTAGTTCTGTCTTACTAGTTGTCTTTCTGGACAACACTGACTAACATAGTTTTCATAATTTCCATTATGAAATTACATAAATTTCACTCCATTGAAGAGCATCATTTGCTTATGTCATGTTTTCTTCCGAACTATTCCATTAATAGCATCTCTAGCCTTTTCCCTCACCTGGTTCTATGATAAGGGTAATAGAAAAAAAATTGCAGAGCTGAGAAACTTTATATATTAACACATTTTGAAACAATCTGCTTTCAAGATCTGTTTGTTTTCAACATCAAAACTGACCATCATCATAACGATGTGTGGAAAAGTAGTCACTTGAGAATAAAATGTTAAACACTGAAGGCTATTCAAGGATGTTGTGGACAGACTCGTTTGAACTGATTTCAGTTGCGCAAGTTCTTTCAAATACTGGGAGGGGGATACATAAAAATGCAAGTGGTGATCTCATGGTTGACCAAGCCTGCCTTCTGGCTTTCTATGCAGCAGAATGCTGTGTTGTTGCTTAGAGCTGTGACTTCTCACGGGATATACATTATTCAGTTTTTAGTTAGTTTGTTATCTCAGTACAAGTTAATATTAAAGTTCGTGTGTGGTCTTTAAGATGCTTTTGAGTCCATCACATCACCAATATATTTATAAGCTTGAGAAAGATTAGTATGAGGTAACTTAAAATATGAGTGGTTCCCCTGTGAATTTAGGTCAGATACTTTCTTAGTAATGAAGTTGCTAAGTGTTGAAACTCCTTTTTCCCTGAAGGCATTTAAATTTTAGTTTTGGTTGGACATCTTCCTGGTGGTTGAAAGCTAGTAACTATGGACATTCCTAAAGCTGTTTTCTCAAGTTTCTTGTATTTTTCTTTTCTTTGGCTTCATGTTTGCTGTTTCCAGCTGTTTATGTTTTGATCAGTTGTTTTCTAAATATTCAATTTCCTTTAACACATTCAATAAAAAAAAAAAAAACTGGATTTCTTGGTTAGAGACTACTACATTTATAAAAACTATTGTTTTATTGTGAAATTAGAGTCATCCATTAAAAGCTACTTTTGGTTTCACTAGAGTGTATTGATGATTTCTTATCTAGGCTACATACAGAGCCAGAACCTAGAATTGTGTTTGAGAGGGGACTCAACAAATACTTCCTCAATTAATTTAGTTGATAAAACCTGAGCAAAAATTGATGATAAAGAGAATGGCAACCATCCTGTGCAGAAAGAGTTCTCTTTTAACAAATACCATTATATCCTCCCCTTTTCTCCCATTTGCTACTTTAAAATACATACAAATATAGTTTTGCTATTTTAGTTCTTGAATAAAAAAATCATAAACCCTGGAAGAATATATAAGAAATGAATAATAATGGTTGTGTGGCACGGGGGTAGTAGATGGATATGACAGAAATGGGAAGAACTTTTAACTGGATATCAGTTTATGACATTTTTGGTTTTGAACCTTGTGAAATTGTTATTCAAAACTTAAAGAAAGAAACTAAGAGGGAGGGAACATATGTATACCTATGGCTAATTCATGTTGATGTATGACAGAAATCAAACCAATATTGTAAAGCAATCATCAATTATTTAAAAATAAATAAATATAATTATAAAAAAGAAAAAAGATAAATTGCATGGATAAAGTGGATAAGTCCTTCCCCCCAAAATAAAAATGTATCCTTTTGGAATGATATTTATATATAATAAGTGTATTTGAATATCTGTACAGGAGTAACTGTAATATTAATAGGTTTGGGTGGTTTTTAAAATATGTATCATTGATATTTTGTGAATGTATCATTTTAGACTGTTTTAAGTACCTTGAAACCAATTGAATCATTTTACAAAGTGTCACTTAAAAGTAGTTTCGATTGGGGACTTCCCTGGTGGTCCAGTGGTTAAGACTCCACACTTCCACTGCAGGAGGCCCAGGTTTGATCCCTGGTTGGGGAACTAAGATTCCACATGGAGTGCAGTGTGGCTGGGACAAAAAGAAGCACTAAAACAAAGTAGTTTAAATACAGTAATGCACAAATTTTTGGTTGCCTTGAAGCTTATGAAATGGGATTCTATTTATATAGCTGCCTCAATTACTCATTTCTGCACAACAGATTACCCCCAAATTTAGAGGCTTAAAATGCTTGATGTGCTCACTAGCCTGTGATCTGGCAGTCTTCCCCAGTGGTCTGTGGTAAAAAATTTGCCTCCAGTGCAGGAGACACAGAAGTTGAGGGTTAGATCCCTGGGTTGTGAAGATCCCTGGGAGGACGACATGGCAACCCACTCCAGTATTCTTGCCTGAAGAATCCCATGGACAGAGGAGCCTGGTGGGCTACAGTTCATGGGACCACAAAGAGTTGGACACAAATGAGCATGCACGCATTGTGATCTGGGCTTGGTCTGGGTTGGGCTTATCTGGGTGCAGTGTTAGCAGGGTTTATGTCTGTGCTTGGGTTTACTCATTTGTCAGCTGGAGTGGTGGAAGAATCTAGGCCAAGTGTCACTCACACTGCAGCAGGCTACCCTGAACTTCTTCACATGGTTGATGGCTTCTACCAGTAGCAAAGGAGAGCAGGCTCCAATACGTACGTGCTTTGCAAGCCTCTGCTGCTGACACGCTTGCTTATGTCCCACTAGCCAAAGCAAGTCACAGAGACAATGTGAGAGGCAAGCTCAGGGTTACTGTGTTAAAGGACTACAGGAAGACCATGTGTCCAGGGAGGTGTGATTCAATGGGGGACATTACTATAACAGTAATTGCTACCATTTCTAAAAAATTTCCATTATTTTATCAAAGCATAGATATTAAACAAACTCAACTCATGGTCTAGCAATTCTGTATACAACTGAGAACTAATGATAAGTTACAGCTGTTGTACTCTGATTTGGGCTTCCCTAGTAGCTCAGATGGTAAAGCATCTATCTGCAATGCAAGAGACCCAGGTTCAGTCTCTGGGTCAGGAATATCCCCTGCAGAAGGAAATGGCAACATACTCCAGTATTCTTGCCTGGAGAATTCCATGGACAGAGGAGCCTGGTGGGCTATAGTCCATGGGGTCACCAAAGAGTCAGACATGACTGATCGGCTAACACACACACATTGTACTCTGATTTAAGGCTTTAACACCACTTAATATTATTATGTAAAAAACTAAGACATCTTATCACCGCTTCTTATTACAGTTAGAATAATATTAAAATTCCTTGACACAGACCACAGGCTGTTAGCAGTTTTATTTTTATCCTCATTTTCACAGTATCATGCTCTATACTACTCAGCCCTTAACTTACCGTTCTTCAGCTATAATGGCTATTCTTCTATTACTTTAATCCATCCAATTCATCCCCACCTCAGGGCTTTTCACTTGTCATTTCCTCCCTGGAATGGCTTTCTCTCAGATCTTTGCTTGGGTGGCTTCTTCTCTTCATTCAGAGCTCAGTGCAAATTTTGCTTCTTAAGAGCATTTTTCCCGACCATTTCTTTAGAAATAGCTCCTCCCATCTCAAATCACTCGCTGTCACATTTCTCTTGTTTTCAGGTTTTTTGTTTTGTTTTTAAAGAATTTTAAAATTTCATGTATTTATTTATTTTTGGCTGCCCTGGCTTTTCATTGCTTTGCTCAGGCTTTCTCTAGTTGCAGTGAGTGGGGGCTACTCTTCGTTGTGGAGCACAAGCTCTAGGCACATGGGCTTCAGTAGTTGCAGCACGGTAGGCTCCACTATTGTGGCTCACGGACTTAGTTGCTCTGTGGCAGGTGGAATCTTCCAAGGATCAAACTAGTGTCCCCTGCATTGGCAAGCAGATTCTTATCCAATGCGCCACCAGGGAAGTCCTCATTTCTTCATTTTTTCTTCATGCACTTCTTATTGCCTGAAATTATCTTGCTTATTCAATTGTATTTGTTGTTGTTTAGTTGCTAAGTCTGAGCAACACCCATGACCCCATGGATTGTATCCCACCCAGCTCCTCTGTCCATGAGATTTCTCAGGCAAGAATACTAGAGTGCGTTGCCATGCCCTCCTTCAGGGGGTCTTCACGACCCAGGGATCAAACTCGTGCCTCCTGTGTCTTCTGCATTGGCAGGCGGTTCTTTAACACTAGCGCCACCTGGGAAGCTGGTAGAACACATAGCAGATACTCAATACTCAATAAATGTTTGCAAAATTAATGAATAAATGAACTAAAGGACTAACATATTCAGTCTTGATGCAGGAATCCTTGCCTTTAAGATGAGGAGGTTGGGTCTTCTCTAAGATCCTTTCCAACTCAGAAATTTTAACTTCCCATTCATATAACTCAAGTTTTAGATGAATTTTGAGCAGAGGGGGAAAAGCTGTCTGTAACAAGGATCATGGTAATAAATATGTATTTATTAAATATATATACTATTTATTAACTGTTTCCTGTTGGAAAAAAATCTGTTGTAGTGATTTTCAAATATATAAAAAAGGTAGGTAGAATTTAGGAAGAGGAATGATAGTGTAACTTAAGTTGAAAAAAACTAATAGACATTCTTTTTACTATATCATTGCCAAAAGTATCTTAAAACATTTTTTTAGTTTTATTGAGATTTAATTGACATATGACATTATGTAAGTTTAAGGTGTATAAATGTGATGATCTGATATACACTCAAGTATCTTGAGTAAAAATTATATATAATAGCTTTTTCATTTTCCACTGAGAAGGCCAGAGCAAGGCAGAGGCACTAGAATACAAACATTTTCATCAAAATGATGTAGCCTAAATTCTGGAGCTGCTCTGCTCAGGATCAGTGTTCAGCTCTGCCTCTTAATACCTGTGAATCCTTATGGAAGTTATTTAACCTTCGGTGCTTCACATTGCACCTCTGTGAAATGAAGACACTCATGACACCTACCTCATAGGATTGCTGTGAGCATTAAATGAAATAATGTTTCTAAAGGGCTTAGCACAGTACCTGGTCCACCATAGCACTCAACAAATATTAACTCTAGTCTTTGAGAGTAATAAGGGAAACAGTAGTGAGTGTCATATTGAAGAATGACAAGCAAAAATGTCCTAGAGTGAGATGGGAAACAGAAGAGTTTAGAACGTTTGTAACATTCCTGAGGCTGCACAGCTAATTACTAGCAAAGTGTTAGAGTTGGGCAAGATGGGTGTGGCTATTTAATGGGGTAGCTCCTGGCTGTACATATTTCATGCTGTGGGGAAATAGTTGTTAAAAAATTAGTTTTTCTAAGAATGTCAGGAAAGTTAAAATTCAAGTGAAATACAGTTTCCCGTATCATGAATGTTAAAGTAGAGTTTGGATATAAACACTACATATATATGGATATAATGTGGGGTTTATATCCAAACTCTGTATTAGGTTGGAGAAGGAAAAGGCTACCCACTCCAGTATTCTGGTCTAGAGAATTCCATGGACTGTATAGTCCATGGGGTCACAAAGAGTGGGACACGACTAAGCGAGTTTCACTCACTTTGACCTGCCTTGAATTAAAGAGAGACAACCTTAAAATCATTTATGTCAGGTAGATAAATCACATTCTAAAACTTTAATCCCTGAGATGAAGTGGCTGGTGTGAAGTTCCAAGGATCATTTAATCATAATACAGGATAGCTTCATTAATATGCACTTCACTGATTGAGAATATGCAGACCAAAACTGAGATTTTGCCCTCTTCATGGCAATGCAGGAGACCCCAGTTTGATCGCTGGGTTGGGAAGATCCCCTGGAGAAGGCAATGACTATCCACTCCAATATTCTTACCAGGAGAATTCCATGGACAGAGGAGCCTGGCAGCCTATAGTCTATGGAGTCACAAAGAGTCAGACATGACTGAGCGACTTTCACTTTTCATGGAAAAATAAAAACATTGCCAAGAACATCAGTATTATAAATATGACTATATTAGAAGAGTATAAAGTACTTAAAGGAATAAACACTGTTGATGCCTTCTTCTACGTGCAATTGGTATGCTAATACATTGGGTTGTCCAAAAAGTTGTCCAGGAAAATCCCGAATGAACTTTTTCGCTAACTCAACAGTTGTCCATAACAAAACATAATTATTAGGGGCTTGAGTTAATGACTTAACAATATTTGTGTGCTCCCAATGTGCCAGGCTTCATTTGAGACACTGGGGTTCACCAACAAACAAGACACACCTAGTTCATTCCTCCATGAGGCTTACATTCTAGCATGAAGGCAAATAATGGTTTACAGTAATGGGGTGATACTATTTGAGTACAAGGTGCTTTGGGAATATTACAGAACTATCCATTCTAGTCTAAGATATGAGAAAAGGTCATCTGGAGAAAAACATTAATCTGAGATCTGGAGATTAGCAGAAGTTGCTTGGGAGAAAAGGACTTGGGGCATGGCGTGCTTAGACAGAGGAAATAGCACATGGGAAGTATTAGATGCCCTTAGTTGGCTGACTGTCTTCCTGATTAATAGAGCGGGTCTATCTATCAAGGGTTTCTACCAACTCTTTGCCAGTCTAATTTGCACTTCTCTATATACTTGAAAGTAATACAATTGTTTTTCTTTAAAAATATTCATGTGATTCCAAATCCTCAAAAATTCAGACAAAGCATTGCTTTTATTTTTTAAATGTCTTCTGTTCTAAACTTGATACACTCAGTGGGTAATTCCTGCTCCCTATTTCTCTTCTGACTGGTCAGAAATGTAACAGTTGGTCTTCCATATGCAATTAATCCTTTAGAATTTTCATATTTTTCTGTACTATCATGTTTGCCATTCTATCATATTACTACATAATGCCTTTGTAGTTTATTAGTAGTACTTAGGAAAACTTTTAATGTGTAGATAATAAAAGTTACATCTTCTATGTCATTTCTTACACTTGTAGGGTATTGTGCAAGGGGAGTGCTGCTGGAGACAATTCTCTGGTATATATAAGTATATAATTTTAGGTTATTTCAGGTCAGTAAACCAGATCTCTAAACTTACCATGTCCAATATGGTAGCCACTAGCCACATGTGACTATTGAGTAGTTAGTATATAGCCAGTCCAAGTTAAGATGTGTTGTAAGTATAAAATACACACTGGATTTCAAAGGCTTAGGACAAAAAAAAGAGTAATATAAAACGTCTCATTAATTCTTTTTTGTAATGATCACTTGTTGAAAATATTTTGGTTTCATTGACTTAGATAAAATGTTATTAAATTAATTTCACCTGTTTCCTTTTACTTATTAAAATATAGCTATTTGAAAATTTAAAATTGCATGTGTGGCTAATGTTTTTGGCTCACATTATATTTCTGTTGGCTGGTGCTACTTTAGACTTTTTTATTTTGTGGGTGTTAGCGGAGGCTGAAGCTAGTCTGAAGTTGTTCTGTGGCTATTAGTAGGCATGAGGCGTCATGACTGCTGGTTAGGGAAGGTTTGACTTTTGCATGGAATCAGTTACCGAAACTGATCAACAACTGCTGATGCAATGGAGACTTCGTTGGGCTGAAAGACTAGAGAAAGAAACTTGATCAGATGCTGTGCAGGTCTCACCTAATGATAAGAGGCAGAGACCCCCAACAATAGCATGTTTATGAAACTGGGACCATTGTTCCCAAGAAGCTCCTGCTACTTTGCCGTTGAAATCTTCTAATGTAATGTTACATTAGAAGAAAGCTAGGTGATGGACAGGGAGGCCTGGCATGCTGTGATTCATGGGGTCACAAAGAGTTGGACATGACTGAGTGACTGAACTGAACTGAGCTGAACCTGAAAAAACTTGTTTATAGGCTATAAACAAGTTCCTATAGTCACATTTACTATCTTCAAGAATGAAGAAGGCTGCTGCTGCTGCTAAGTCACTTCAGTCGTGTCCGACTCTGTGCGACCCCATAGACGGCAGCCCACCAGGCTCCCCCGTCCCTGGGATTCTCCAGGCAAGAACACTGGAGTGGGTTGCCATTTCCTTTTCCAGTGCATAAAAGTGAAAAGTGAAAGTGAAGTCGCTCAGTTGTCTCCGACTCCTAGCGACCCCATGGACTGCAGCCTACCAGGCTCCTCCGTCCATGGGATTTTCCAGGCAAGAGTACTGGAGTGGGTTGCCATTGCTATTCATTACAGTTTGTGAAATGTTGAATAGTGTGTTACTATCCCATTTACATGCTGGAGAAGAGTTAGAAAATGTAAAAGACTTGCCCAAATGACATAGTATTTAAGGGAGCTCATTTGCTCACATGGAAGAAGTGATATGCAAGTCTTTTCAAAAGTAGTTTTGACATCATATTTCGCAGCTAATTATTTTATGTACCCCTTAACTGCTTATGGCTGTGCGTGTGTGCTAAGTAACTGCTTATAGTCTAGTAGGGGGAGGCAGGTATGTACAGAATACCCGAGAGTATTTCAGGTGCTCTGGTGAGAGGAATGGGTTTGAGATAATGACAGTATTTAAGACTTCTTTTATATTTTTTTTAAAGATTTTTTCCTGTGGACCATTTTTAAAAAGTCTTTATTGAGTATGTTATAATATTGTTTCTGTCTTATGTTTTTTTTTTTTGTTTTTTTTGTTTTTGGCCATGAGGCATGTGGGATCCTAGCTCCTCAACCAGGGATCAAACCTGCACTCCCCATGTTGGAAGGTGAAGTCTTAACCACTGGACCACCAGGGAGGTCCCTATAGTTTCTAGGAATTCTGTAGTGCTTCCTGTGTACCAGGTATAGTTCTAAGTGCTTTCATGTATAGTAACTTATTTAACCTTCAGGAGAATCCAATAGATAAGGAATTATTAGGATCCCCGTGTTACAAAATACAGGTGGGCAAAAAGAGATTCAGGCATTTGCCCAAGGTCACAGTGAATGGCAGAACTTGGATTCAAACCCAGACAAACTTAGCTCTTCACCACTGCACCGAGGTGTGTGCATTGTCTCCTGGGTGGACAGAAAATATTTCCTAGGGAAAGTGACATTAGCTCTGAGTCTGATAAAAGGAGAAACTGTTTGCTAGGATGTAGAGAGTGGGGCATCCTTATGATGATGATCGTAGGAGCAGAGTCCTGGCAAAATGAAGCAGTCCCCACAAAAGAGACAGGTTTAGGGAAAAGGAGAGGGGAAGGTGGAAAGAAGGGGCATAGGTTAGGCCCAAGCCGAGTTACAGGAAAAGGAAGATCGTGAAAGGAGGAACCTTAAAACTGTTGACAAAGTGAGATTAGTGCAATATCTAAGGATTCATTTACCAAGGCTCCTGCATTCCCCTTTAGCACAGACAGCTGAAAAATTGTGACTATATTTAAGTCACTGGTTGTATAACCCTGGGCAAATCAGTTTAATTCTCTGGGCCTCAATTTTCTCATCTGTGAAATTAAGGGCCAAGATGAAATGGTCTTTGCATTCCTTTCTAGCTCTGGTCTCCTGATTTCTATGAGTTCTAATGTGCAAAGAAGAAGCAATTTGACACTAAATGACATATTTAGATTTGCATTTGAGAAAGATGACACATTTTATACGGTAATATCATGGTACATTTTTTTAAAAAGGCATCTTCTGTTTAAAATTCTACACTTGCTTTGGACACTTCTACTTAAAGAGTGTCACTGTAAGTCCTACAGGCACTTACTCCTGTAAGAGTAAGTGCCTCTCACTCTCTTATGCTTAGCACACCTACATTTCTGTTCATTCTGATGTTTTCTTGTTTCTCACTTGGAAGTGACCTCTTTTTTCCCCCCATTGTTCTTTTGGTGTCTCCTCTAGTTAACTAAGGGCTTCCCAGGTGGCTCAGTGGGTTAAAAATCTGTTGCAATGCAGGAGATGCAGAGACGGTTCAATCCCTGGGTCAGGAAGATCTCCTGAAGAAGGGAATGGCTACCTACTCCAGTATTCTTGCCTGGAGAATCCCATGGACAGAGGAGCCTGGTGGGCTACAGTCTATGGGATTGCAAAGAGTCAGACACACCTGAGCACACACCAGTTGTAACTAAGTCTTAAGTGATAACTAAGTCTTTCGTGAGTCTAGGTTCCTCTGAGTTTTCTTAACTATTTCCATTGTTTTAACTACCATCTCTCAAGAAACATATTCTAATTAAGTGCCCTAGTTGTGTATCTCTAGTAGATATAGTCTCATCTAGACATGACGTGCCTAGAGGGGTTTAGGGGGGCAAAGTGGGTCAAAAGGTACAAAATTTCAGTTATAAAATAAATAAGCCACAGAGATATACGTACAGCATGGTGACTATAGTTAATAATACTGTATTGGACATTTGAAAGTTGCTAAGAGAGTAGATCTTAAAAGTCCTCATCACAAGAAAAAATTTTTTGTAACTATGTATGGTGATGGATGTTAACTAGATTTATTGTGGTCATTATTTCACAGTGTATGCAAATATCAAATCATTTGTTGCACACTCGAAACTAATGTAATATTATATGTCAAACCTCAGTAAAAAAATTCAAAAATGACTTGGCTAAAACATGACTCTGCATCAAAATTTCTCTAAAGCCTTTCCTATTTATTAGAAAAAAAAAGTCCCATTATTTCCTTCTTTTAGTCTCAATATACAAAAATCAGAAAGTACATAAAAGTAAAAGAATATAAGAACCCCCAGAAATTCCCTGGCAGTCTAGTGGTTAGGACTCTGGGCTTCCAGTGCTGAGGGCCCAGGTTAGATCCCTTGTGGGGGAACTAAGATTCCCACAAGCTGCATGGTGTGGCCAAAATAAATAAATAAATAAAATTAAAATAAAATTGAAAAAGAATATAACCCACATAATCTCATACCTGAAAGAATAATCACAGTTAGTATCTTATTGTATAGTTTTCTTAACTATTTCTCTGTATGTGTATACGTGTGTGTGTGTGTGTGTATTTATTGTGGGAGGGGTATCATAGTACCATTTTGTAATCTATCATGAATCTTTCCATTTCAATAGATAAAATCATGTATTGTTTTTGAAAGAGTGTGGAGTATTCAGTTATATATTCATATAATATATGTAACCAAATATCTGATGTTAGGATTTTATTTCCAATTTACTGATATGACAAAGTGTGATTGTATGAATTTCCATTGCTTGTGTCACACATATGACACATCACACGTGCTTGGTATAATGGTTACTTGAACTTTTACATATCTCCTCAAAATGATTTTACAAATTTTGAGACCAGATCTTATATTTCTTTGTGTCTCTCATAGAATTTAGCATTTGCCTTTCATATGGGAAACGTTCAATAAATAGTTATCGAATGAATGGACAAATGAGCTGCACATCCCCAGGCAATCATTTACCTGCTTTCTACCACTCCAGGTTTGTTTTCATTTTCTAGAATTTTATATGAATTGAGTCGTATGGTATGCCCCTTTTTGTGTGGCATCTTTCACTTAGAATAATAATTTTGGGATCCATCCAGGTTGTTATGTATATCATGTTGTAGCACGCTGGGGAGACAGACAACACTTGAGCACCACTTTCTGTAGAAGCATGCCAATGAAGCCTCTCCATCACACAGAATTTATTCTGAGCCTTTGGTGCATACATCCCTGCCTGCTTGATCTCTCCTCTTGAGTATCTCAGTAACAAAGGTAACATGTCTCAAATGGACCTCCTATGCAATGCAGTCCCCTACTCCCCCCCCACTCCCCCCCCTCCAAAATCTGGTTGCTTCAGTCCTTCTCAGCATAGTGAATGACATCATCTTTCATCTAGTTGAATGGGTCTTCCTAGTTGCTGGGTCATCCTCTTAAATATATCTCTGCTGTCTCTGCCTTTTTTTTTTTAAGTCTCTTCTGCTACCACCCTATTCTAAGCTGCATCGTCACTTGTCTGCCTACTGCAGCTCTTCCTACCAGTCTCCCTGCATTTGCCTTTGCCCCTGTCTGACTCAGAGAAGTCATGCTGATTCTCAAACAGACATTGCTTCTTATTACTCTCACGCTTCAGAATGCTCAGTGGTATCCTTTGCACTTCCTATAGTTCTATTTTTAGAACCCTTTGATTCCAAAGTGCCCAGAACAGTTTTTATTTCTGACCCTCCCAACTTGAGCTCTTGTAAGAATGAAATGCATAGAAGCTGTGTTGAGAAGTCAGCTCTGAGAAGTTTTGACAGAAGAGGGCAGGGTTAGAGTCTTCCCAGAGTCCTGCATGCAAGATAGAGTTCATGTTGTTTATGGCTAATGTCATCCTTTGATGTTAGAAAATCTGTACAGCTTTAGATCCTTTCCTGGCTTTAAGCTCCATCTCGATCTCTCCTTGAAGCCCAGTTAAGAGCTCACTCCTTTAAGGGGATGAAACATATTTGTTTCACTTAGAAAGTCCATATTTATTTCTATATTTAAACACACACCCCACCCCACTAGGCTACTTGTCTACATTATTTTGTGAGCCACAGGGGAATAGAAACCTTCTTCCTTATTCTGCTTCTTATTTCACTCTTTGGAGTAAGTCAGGGGCTTAAGCAGGCCCCCTGTGGGCTCGCCTTAAATAACAGTTCCATTCAATAATGGACCAGAAGAGTGTTTTAAAGAAACGCAAATTGAGCGGAGAGGCTAAAAAAGGTGTCCTGATACTTTTCAGTTTGTTCTCTAATCAGAGTTAATGCACTCGAAAGCCCTTAGTTTCACATCTATTAGGCACACAGCAAGCTGGCAAATGCTTCCTGAGGGACTAGGCCTCAGCCGTGGCTGGGTGCTTTGTGGCGTGTGTGCACCTGTGTATGTGTGTGTCCATGTCTGCCTGCATGGTCTCTGTCTTGTCGAATTTCTATAAATATATAATTAAATTGATCTTGTCAAACTGCTAGGGGACCTGGTGGCAGAATTCTAAGATAACTTCCAAGATTCTTCCCCCCAGGTTTATACACCCTGTATATTCCCTTCCGTGTATATGAGTGCTTGGTGACCACTCTGATATCTGTTGCTGTTTAGTTGATAAGTTGTGTCCAACTCAGTGACCCCATGGATTGTACTCCGCCAGGCTTCTCTGTCCATGGGATTCTCCAGGCAAGAATACTGGAGTGGGTTGCTGTGCCCTTCTCCAGGGGATCTTCCCAACCCAGGGATTGAATCCGTGTCTCCTGCGCCTCCTGCACTGGCAGGGCCACCAGGGAAGTCCCACTGTGATGATTAGGTTACTTTATATGAAAACAGTGAAGAGATTTTTAAGATGTAATTAAAGTCTCTTCTGGAGGAGAGAGAAGTTCTCCTGCTGAGCATGATGAAATGAACAGCCGTATTGTAAGCTGACTATGGAGAGGGGCAGTCTCTAGAGCCTGGAGATGCCCAGGGTGTCAGCCCTACCAGCCTGAGGAACTGAATCCAATCACCTGAATGAGCTGTAAAGAAGACTCTGAGCTCCACAAGTTAATGCAGCCTGGCTGACACCTTGATTTCAACTTTGTGAGACTGAGCATCACACCCAGCTCTGCTCTGCTTGGACTTCTGACCCCCAGGAACTGAGATAATACATGTGTGTAGTTTGAGACCAGTACCAGGTTTGTGGCAATTTGTTATGCAGCAATTAACAGTTAACTAATACAGAGGATATCAGTTGCCATTTCAATTTTGTACTGTTATATTGGGCTTTTATGTTATAGTAGACACAACAGAGTATCACAGACTGGATGGCTTAAACAGCAATAAGCAGAAATTTATTTTCTCACAGTTCTCATAGAGCCTGTGTGTCTGAGAATGAGGTGTCAACAGGTTTGGTTTCCTCTGAGGCTTCTTTCCTTGCCTTGCAGATGGCTGGCTTCCCACTATGTCCTTACATGGTCAGTGTGTGTGCCTGTGTGTGTCCTAATTTCCTCTCATAAGGACAACAGTCATGAGTGATTAGGGCCCACCCTAAAGATCTCATCTTAATTTGATTACCTATTTAAATAGTTTATCTCCAAGTAACATTACACTTTGAGATACTTAAGATTCAACATATGAATTTGGGGGCAGGGGTACAATTCAGCCCATAACGTGTGTGTGCATGCTCTGACTCTTTGCGACCCCAAGGACTGTAGCCTGCCAGTCTCCTCTGTCTAGAGATTCTCCAGGTAAGAATACTGGAGAGGGTTGCCATGTTCTCCTCTAGGGGATCGTCCCAACCCAGGGATCAAGCACTCGTCCCCTGCATTGCAGGCAGATTCTTTACCGCTGAGCCATAGGGGAAGCCCTCAGCACACAATAGCCATCACCATTTTCAGCATTCTTTTCACCATTATTATTTTGTTTTGACTTGTTTTCTTATTTCTTGAACTTCTGTTACATCTCCCCATTCTTCAGAGTTTGTCCTATTTCATTACAAACTCTAATTCTTGACATTTTAGGCTACAGGGTAACTTGCAATATCTTTCATAATTACATCCCTAGCTTCTAGTGGCCAATCAGTCTGATTTAAGAAAAACATTGTTTTACATTTTATATATAATTTTTACAAGTTTACAAGGTACTTTCATGACTTTTTTTTTTTTTTAACCTGGAACAATGCTGTGAGGCAGATCAGTCCAATATCTTCATTAGTAGTGAAGTAGCTCAGTCGTGTCCGACTCTTTGCAACCCCATGGACTGTAGCCTGCCAGGCTCTTCTCTCCATGGGATTCTCCAGGCAAGAATACTGGAGTGGGTTGCCATTTCCTTCTCCAGGGAATATCTTCATTACCCCACTCTAAATTCAGGAAGACACACTCAAGAGAAATGGTCGTGTTAATGTAACATATCTCATGTCTTCTGACTCCAAGCCATGGTGCTCTGTCCACTAGATTAACTATTCAAAGCATTCTAACCCAAACAACAACTAATTCCTATCAGATAAGTCTATTTGTAATCTATCTTATTCCTATCCAATTGCAGATTCTATAACTGCTCCCATCCTTGCTATGTATCTGGAGGGTTTTCTTGTAGGGTGAATTGGGGAGGCTATGGCCACACGTGATTACCCTATTTTCCCATTATTTCTGTTTGAAAACGTATTGTAAAACTACCCCACTTAAACCTTTTTATGTCCGGGATGAAGCAGTATCTTGGATGTATTTCACTCAGTTGTATTCACTTGTTTATTTTTAACTTAACATGCCAGATTTTTCATACACACTGAAATCAATTGCTTTAAACACATCTCATCAGTGAGACTGTAAACTCTTGTAACAGGTGCTTTCTACCTAACAGGCATTTTGTGTGTAACATAGGTATACGGTGATAATTATTAAATAAGCATGGTGGAGAAGTCAATGAATGCATGCGTGCCTGTTAACAAAGATGCATTGTGTTGAATCCACTGACAGGCAGGTAAAAGATAATATAAATTCCACGTGCATTTGGAGTTCTCTCTTTCTTTTTACCAGTTTGGTAAAGTCTAACAATGTGGTGATAGCTTCAGTTCTTGCCAGTTTTTGAGTAACCGATTATTTCAAAGTTACTTAAAATGCACTACTAGAATTTCAGTGGAGGGAATTTGAAATACCAAGTCAGCAATGTTGAGCTCTCAGACACCAGAGGAGTTGACTGGTAGGCAAAGAGAAATGTTACAAAGCATAAAGAACTACCGTCCCACACCCACCCCATCACTTTCCTTAAAAAACAAACTGAGTGAACTGGTTGCTAACAGCACGCTCCATTATTTTTCTGAGGAGGAGTCTGGAATTATAAGAAGAAAAGGCAAAGGAAGAAGTGTAAGAAGGTGGCCCCGGGCTACAACCGTCAAGAAGGCAAAGAATGAATAGAAGACCTGCAAGGGGGAAAAACAGGCTTGACTGGGGTTTTTGTTGGGGGCTTGGCTGGCAGAACTTGGGGGAGAGAGTCAAGATTGTGACTCAGAATAGCAGTTCCACCAGTTTGGAAAGAGCATGGCACAGCGGTTAAGAACTTGGGCGCTGGAATCACGCCGCTTGGGATCCTGGGCCCTGTTCTGCCCCTTACCAATTATGTAACCTTGGGCAAGTAATCATTTGACTTTGACACCTCAGTCTTGGCGGTTGTGAAATGGAGGCAACACTACCTGTGGACCTTGTGGAGTAGCTCTAAGAGTTCAGTGCGTTCATAATTCAGCGCTGGGTGCTTAGCAGACCCTGGGTAAAGTGTCGTATTTGTTCTTTTTTCTTAATCGTCTGTACCTCCCGCAGGGGGAAAGATGAAGCGCATCTCAAGAGTGATGAACAGTAGTTGTGTGACATCCCGGGTCAGGCTTCTTTTGAGGTGCGCGCCGCACCGAAGTGAAGCGGCGTGAGGAGACACCTTGCGCCCGGGCCCTCTGCGACCACGAGGGGCCGCGACAAGCGCGGGCAGGAGGCTCGGGGCGGGGGCGCTCCTCCTGGCGGGCGCGCCGTGTCCCCGGATATTTGACAGTTTTCACCTCTTCTGTCTTGGGCACCAGGGGCCGTGTGTGCTCTAAGCCGAATGTCCGGGTTTCGGAGGCGTGGGAGCCACCGCGCGGCCCGCCCGCCTCCCGCCCCTCCTCGCCACGCAGCGGGCGGCCGCGGAGTTGCGCTCGGACCCTACACTGGGTCCTACCCCAGCTCCCCCGCCTCCCGCGCAGGCGCCGCCGGGGCCGCCCCCGCCGCCATGTTGCCCCCGCCCGCGCGCTCCCTCCCCCACCCCTCCTCAACTGGGCTCCCGCCCCCCTTTCCCCCTGCCCCCCGCCCCCATGAGGTCAGGCGGAGGCTCCGCCGCTGCGGCCGCAGGAGCGCCGCTCCTATTCCGGGGAACCCTGGGACGGAGCGTTTCAAATCAGCGGAGCGGCGTTCGGGGTAGGGTCCGTGCTCTCCGCCTACGGGAGAGCGAGGCGAAGTGACCGGGGCGAGCCAGGGGGTGCGGAGGACTGGGGCCGCTGCCTCGCCTCAGGACGGAGCCCCGGCTGCGCGCCACTCGCTCTTCGGCCCTCGGAGCGCAGCAGCGAGCGGACGGGCGGCGGGACGCCGGGACGCGGCAAACAAGGTGAGGCAGGGTCCTGAAGTGGCAGCGGCTCTGTCGGCCGCCTTCGCGCCCCGGGCACCCGGCGAGGCCAGGCGGCGCGCCGGGCAGGAGTTGTGACCTGCGGCCGTACAGGGGGTTACCTCCGCTCTTCACACGCCCTCCCTCCGTCGCCACAACCCATTTTCTCTCACTTGCGGGTGTACGCCCTCCTGCCCGCACCTCTCATCTCTCCCTCCCCGACTCGCTGGCTCCGCCCGTCGCCTGGGTTCTTGGAGGACCACTGTGCCTAGTTTTCCTTTGCTTCTTTGTTACCCCTCTAAGACCTTCTTCTCCGGGGCTGTCGCTGCCCTTGACGGTCGGGGGTCTCTCTGCCCGCCTCGGGCCCCGCTGTCTCTTGTCTTCCCACAGTTTCTGCTTTGTGCCTGCTAATCCATCCCTCCCTCCGAATCTTCTAACTTGGGAGGCTTCGCTGCTGGCTCCCGAGTCAGGAGCACCCTCCTCTCTTCCTCGAAGCTTTTAACTCTGCTTTGAGTGTCTTCATCTCTAAAAAGTCTAGGCTGCTTTGGATTAATCACAATTCACTAATGATTTTCTTGGAAGCTTCCAGTCTACTGTACGGTGTACTGAGAGTGATGGAAACGAGCCTTTAGTAAACATCATCTAAAGAACTTCCAACTTTGTTTTTTTCCTAGTGTTCAGTAACTTAGTCCAAGAACCACAAGCACTGAGAATGGATATATGTATGTTGTTTGTATTTAATCCTAGCACATGGTCCTCCGTCTGATTCTTCCCACGCTGCCAAGCAGGCCGTAGAGAGAGACAGTGGGAGGGACCTTGATGCTTGGCTCCATTTCTCCTGCAAACTGGAGTGTTCAGCGTTTCAGTGTTGTCAGAGGACTAGTAGTTTGGGATAAAGTCACTCAAGTTAGCCTAAGCTGGTTACCAAACCCACTCAATTGGAACTGACAGACTCTGGGGTTTAAAACTGACTCTGTCGGGAGGGTCCCTGCCTTTTTTTTTTTAAGAAGCCACAATTTCTTACTGCTGATCACATATTTGTATGTACCCTCAAGAAGCAGAATTTAAAAACCATGTCAAAGGGATGACTTTTCTGTTTGCTGAAGTCAGTTTCACACAGTACCAGCCTACTGCCTTCTCCTCGTGCTCCTATACTGAGGTTCGTTTACTCACTTCCATGCTCTAATTAGCTCGTGAAGAAAATTGAATGAAGAAGCTGGATGTGGAGGCAGATACAGTGAACTAGCATAGGCCGACCTTTTCGGCTGTGTTCCTGGAAATGGGCTATATCCAGTGTTGAAGTTTGAAAACTGAGAAAAGTGAAATAATCCATTAAGTAGTTATAGTTATGACATCATTTTACATTTAAAAATATTAGCTTCCTTGTCTGCATGTATTTTTTTTTATTAATCTCCTTACATTTAACAGTGATAGAATTGTTTACTTGGTGTGTGACCAGGTGTTGTCATTGACACAATGTGCACTAATTGGCAATCATCTCAGAAGAAACCAAGTTGTGAATGAAGGTGACAGCTAAATTTCACTGTCCTGGGAGCATTTTTTTTGGCCGTGAGACGATGCATGTAGTTTCTGCTGCAACATCAAATGATGTATTTTTAAAATGGATAAATAAGAGCCTCAAATTCCCAATGCTTTTAATCTGCCATTTTTATAAGCTCCTTTTAAGAAAGGGTGGTGTGACAGTATTGGGTTTATGCTGTTGCTCTGAGGAAAGTGGTTTTCACAAGAATATTAAAGAATATTTATATTACAGTTAATATAAATATTAACCGATCATCAGTTTAGTTATATGGCTTTCAGTTGATCTGTAATTTCCCTCATTCATTTGGTAAATTTCTGACTTCTCTTTAGTTCTTTTGAAAAATGGGTGTACTTGGGAAAGGGGATTTATACAAATAGGCCTACTCTTCTAAATCTGTAATTTTCTTGGCAACCGTTTCTGGAAAGATATATAAACTTGTCAACTGTTTCAAAGAAAAGAGTTTATGTTGTTATGTCATTTTTTTTTTCCTTTTGTAATTATTACTGATACTAAGCTAGGATTGCCCTAATATGAACTATTTATGTTTGCCAGAAAAAAAATAAAGGTGGATATGAGTTTGTCTTAGGCATTTTGTTCTGAATCTTTAGACTCTTACTCAAAATGTGTTTGATAATCCACCTGGTACATCCAGGAGTTATCAAATTGGGTATTTCCGATGTTAGTAAACATGATTGAACATAATTGCACTTTGCTGCTGAATTCTCTTTTTCATTTATTTACATTTTAAATTACTTTTCTTCATGTAATTTGACTTACATTAGTGAAATGAGACTAACCAATTTTTTTAATTGTTTGATTTTATTGATGTTTAAGAAACTGCTACAATCTCCTTGAAGTATTTTCTCTTTAATCCATTGGTTGAAACTGGTATATTTTTCTTGCCGTGAACTAGCACAACAACTTGTCAGGTATCCTCAGATCTCAGAAAAAAAATGTAGAAAAAATTTTGAAAAATGAACAACTCTAGAGAAAACATCTCAAAATTAGATGAAAAGATTTTCTCAAGTTACTGACATTCATAGCAGTCAGCTTTTAAATATATTCTTCAATCATTTAATAATTTATCTTACAAAACCTGTTGGGCATCTTCTATTTGCCAGGCCATGTGCTAGCCACAATGGTAAATTATAAATCCTTGATCTTCTGGAGTCTCACAGAGGCTATATTCCACCAGAGAATATGGACAGTAGGTAAGGAAACAAATGAAGAAGATCCTTATAGATGGTAGTGAGAACAATGGTGGAAATACTATGAGATGGAGAACTGGAAAGGGCCTTTTTAGCAAGGGTGGTTTGAAAAGGCCTCTCAGCGAAGGTGACCTTTGAACAGAGATGTGAAAGAAGAGAGATCACTCTTACCTTGTCAGCTTACCTCATCAAGAGCCGAGAGAAGAGTAAGAGCCAAGATGTCGAGACAGAAAAACAAACTTGAGATATTTGAAGAACAGAAAGCCAGCCAGGATGGATGGAACCTAGTGAGCTTTAAAGGAGTTAGGGAGCCTGGAAGGAGTCAGTAATAGGTAATGCAGGGCCTACAGAGTCTGATAAATAATTTGATTCTCAAAAATAGTGGGAAACCATTGGAGAGTCTTTGTTACGTACTTTTCTGTGGAAGGTCAATGACTGAAAAAAAAAAATTAGTGGATGTAAATAAAATTTGTTTTGCAGAGGGTAAGTAGAGTATCTAGCTACTCAATTGTTTATATGTATAAAATATGTAATTGACTTCTTTCACTCTGCTTAGATAAGGGAGTAAGGGAATGGGAACTCCAAGGTGAATAAGTTACGAAGCAGTTGAGTTTGCACTGTCACATTGTCCACCAGAGCCCTGAGGTAAGTTGTCACCAGCCTCGTTAAAGATCAGATCATCGTTCAACTTAAGAATTTGTTTGGGACTTCCCTGATGATTCAGTGGCTAAGACCCTGTGCTCCCAGTGCTGGAGGCCTGGGTTTGATCTCTGGTTAGGGAACTAGACCCCATATGCTGCAACTAAGACCCAGCATGTGTGTGTGTGTGTGCGCGTGCGCATGCACGTCGCACCCACACTTAGTCATGTCCTACTCTTTGTGACCCCATGGACTGTAGCCTGCCAGGCTCCTCTGTCCATAGAATTTTCTGGGCAAGGACACTGGAGTGGGTTGCCATTTCCTACTCCAAGGGATCTTCCCAACCCAGGAATTGAACCCTTGCATCTCCTACATTGGCAGGCGGATTCTTTACCACTGTGCCACTTGGGACACAGCCAAATAAAGAAATATAATAAAAAAAGAAATGTAAAAAATTTTTTCTCATGGAAATATACTTTGGAAGGTTGGAAAGTTTATTTGCATGTGAAGAAATAACTTAGGTTTTAGAAATGGCCTTTGGGATTTAAGAGGAGCTTGCCACTTCCCTTTAGCTATTGCCTTCTCCAGTGTTTTCAAATTGCCATACCTTTATTCTTTGAGAGATTAGAGTTTTCTCTATTCCTTGAGGATTAAATGAATTTATACTTGGCATTTATTTTGTTGCCCTGAGCTCTTGCTTGAACGCAATCCAACTTGAAGGTCTAATTGGCCCCAAATAAGAATGCAGATAGTCATTGACATTCCATAGGAATAAATCTGAATATTGTGAAGCAGAAACCTGCCAAATAACCCTCAGTGACTCCTGCAGGGTCAAATTCCAACCCCTCAACCTAACACTCAAGGATTCGCCATGATAGGACATAGGCCTACTATCCCAATTGTCCTTATTATTCTCTTAACAAGAAATCCTCTGTTGGTTTAAATGGATTTTACCTAGTTTGGAATTTTGTGCTTAGCATTATTCTTGGCATGGAGTAGGTGCACAGTAGCGGCCTTTTGAATGGATGCCATGCCATCATCCATTTCAAAAGCCCTCTCTTTTCCTTTCTGTCCTTGCAAATCCCAATGCTAGTCAAGGAACAGTTCAAATTTTATATCCTATCACCCCTGACCCTGACCTGCTTTCCTCCTCTGGATGTGGACAGCAGTCCTACACACTTACCATCATGCACGTCATAATCATCTTTATTTGTTGCCGGGCTGTTTCCCCACTGGGCTCTGGCTGCATGAAGGCAAGCTGCATGAACCTTGTCTGGTTCATGTGTCGTCATCTCCTGAGCACCTGGCATGTGGTATATCCTCTATAAATAGTTGTTGAATAAGGGATAAATGCTGCCTTGTGCCATTTTTCCTATTATTGTTTTGGATACTTTAATTGTTTATTACTGTTGAACTTATCACATGTTTGGTGCCATCAAGCAGTTTCTGAGAGAGGCCATAGAGCATAGTTGTTAAGAGCGCAATTGTGGAACTTGGCTGTCTGGGTTCCAGTGCAGGCTGGGAGTCTTACTTGCTGGGGGATACTGTGTGAGTTAACCTCTCTATACCTAATAGTTTTCATCTGTAAAATAGGAATAAGATAACTTTCTTCCTAAAGTACTTAGAAGGATTAAATGAGTTAGTTACATCTAAAATTTGTTATTTGCAATTTTTAATTAAAAAGGTGTGATGAAAATTTAATTTGGTAAGTTAGGTGCCAAAACTCAGGTGGTGACAAAATTTGACTTAAACTGATATGAGGGTATTTGATAACTTTTCCTCTATTTAATGTTAATATTTATTTGGTTTTGTTGTAGCACTAGTAATGTGTTTATGGGGCAGTGCCTCAGACCTTGCTGAGGTATTACATAATATAGCATATATGCAGGTTGAAGTGAAGTGAAAGTGAAAGTCGCTCAGTTGTGTCCGACTCTTTGCGACCCCATGGACTATACAGTCCGTGGAATTCTGCAGGCCAGAATACTGGAGTGGGTAGGCTTTTCCTTCTCCAGGGATATGCAGGTTACTGCCTACCTAAAAGTCTGGACATTTTTTAATTTGGAAACACATCTGGCACCAAGGTTTTCAGATAAGGGATTGTATACCTTACACAAAAGTGCTTAAATTAAGGCTTGCACGAAGTAAGTCATTGCTGTTGGTTGGGATTAGGAGGTAAATATGCTGTTTTGTCCTTCCCAATACCTCTCTCACAATGGTTACCATGTAAATATATGCTGATTTATTCATGCAACAACTCTGGATAGAGGGCCTGCTGTATGAGCCTCATTTTATCATAGGAAAACAGATATGGCTGGGTCACATGATTGAAAGGAGCCAAGACCCCAGTCTTTCAATAGTCTTTCATCTAGTACCACTAAAAGTATTTATTTTTTGTTATTCTTTTGTTATTTAAAACAATGCATGCTTCTTTAGGGCGAGTCTTTTGAGGGGGGGTTAGTGGAGAAGATGCAGTTAAGAATCTAATATGATTAGACACTTACTCTGTGCAGTTGTTAAACACTTCTTGAACTCTTCATGTATATAGAAATCTGTATTAAAAGCCAGAGAAAGGTATGAAACAAATGAGGCATGGTTCCTGGTCTTCAGTAGTTTCAGCATCATGCATGGTTACACAGGAACACAGATGTCCATTACAATTCCTTATTTTCCTCTGTAAGTTAGAAATCATTAATATGTAAAATGTACAAAGGAAGACACAAGAGTCAGTGGAAAACTCATTTTAGTATTCACTAAATGGAACTGGTTTTTAGTCGCCCTAACTACTCCCTACCCCCTACAATATGATCTCTATATGACATCCTGGCAGCCTTTTCCTTCCACTTAAACTGAGCAAAATATGTTTTTTATTGTTCTCCTTTATCAATATTTGTAAATCTTAATTTGTATATTTTCTTTGTCCTTTTTCTTTTGTGGATTTCAGGGTATAAAGTGTCTCAAAAGGTTTTTTCTGGAATATTCTTAAAGTTGAAAACTAGTCCTCAAAGCTATTCTGCCTATTCATTCAACAAATATCAATACTTATGAATTAACTTCTTCTATTCTTGGCATTACACTTGTTCACACACATAGAATCTCTGTGCAGTGCTCTTTCCGTCTATCTGGAGTACACTGGATGAGCAGAGTGGTGACATGATAGTGTGTAGTAGGAGCTACAAAATAAAGCAGCTTATGTTTTCTTGGAGTATTTATTATACACAAAGATTTAGAAGAAATTAAAATACATTGTGCTTTAGAATGCAGTATTCATGATAAAAATTTGAGGTAAAACCCAATACTTCAGAGAAAGGCTGCCTGTAAGGGTAGCTGTGGTAACCCTGGGTTGACCCTTTGGAAAACAGAGGCCACACTGTGCCCTTTGAGTCGTACCTTCAGTCAAATACCCATACATTTTCATAGCCTTAAAATCCTGTAATAACCTACAGAAAAGGTAATTGTTGTTTAGTTGATCAGTCGTGTCTGACTCTTTTGTGACCCCATGGATTGTAACCCACCAGGCTCCTCTGTCAATGTGATTTCCCAGGCAAGAATATTGGAGTGAGTTGCCATTGCCTTCTCCAGGGGATCTTCCCAAGCCAGGAATCGAACCCACATCTCCTGCATTGGCAGGTGGATTCTTTACCAATGAGCCACCAATGTACCAATGAGGGTACATCAGAAAAGGCAATAAACATCCATTTCTCCCCCTCCCCATCCCCCCCAGATTGTATAATTTCTTCTAGTTCAAGGAAACACTCTGGTGGTTTGAAAATGACCTAAATCTTAAAACGTGTCAAGTGCTAACTGAGGTCCTAATGTTGAGGGGTAGTAGCTATGATTGATAGTGAAGGAAGGGCCTGCCAAGGGACTACTGTCTTCAGAAGAAAGGTGTTAGAATTGATGGGATCAAAGCTTTGCCCCATTCTATGCACGCTTTCCTGTGTCACTGACAGAAGTTCAGTTTTGCTAACTTTAAAGCTGCTTTCAGTCCTTCCCTGGTGGTGCAGTGGATAAGAATCTGCCTGCTAGTGCAGGAAACACGGGTCCAATCCCAGGTCTGGGAAGTTTCCACATGCCACAGAGCAACTAAGCACTACTACTGAGCCTGCGCTCTAGAGCTTGCACTCTGCAGCTACTGAACCCACATGCTGCAGGTACCCAGTGCAACTAAATATTTTTTTTTTTTAAACTTCTTTCGTTTGTAATTCATTCACTATACAAACGATTTTGCTGGTTGCTGACTACTGAAATATTTAATAGTAGAGGGAAATTATCACAGCTTATGTGCTTTTGAGGTTGATAAAAGGTTTCTGGAGTTTGAGGTGGTTTTGAAAAGGGGTGGGCTGTGCATCAGAGGTGTGCCTGTTACAAAGCAGTGATTTGCTTTCCTCCTGATGAGAAAGATGTAGAGAAAAGCAAGTGAAGAAAGGGGGTGAACATGAATGGAGTAAGTCTAAGAATATTATCTTTCAGCTCGTTTTTATTATTGCTGTCCCACCCTTCTTAGTGCTGCTGCTGCTGCTGCTGCTAAGTCGCGTCAGTTGTGTCTGACTCTGTGTGACCCCATGGACTGTAGCCTACTAGGCTCCACTGTCCATGGGATTCTCCAGGCAAGAGTACTGGAGTGGATTGCCATTGCCTTCTCCACTTCTTAGTGCTATTGCATAACAATTCCCGTGGCCTGAACTTGTTGTAATGTGTTACTGCTGGAAGATCATAAGGACCTGGGTATAGAGGGGTGATTAAGGAATGGTCTTTATATTCTCTGCATGACATGCACTTATAGTCTTTTCAGGAGAAGATGGTAAGGGAGTTGTAGTGTTTTGCTTCGTAGTCTCACTTATTTCTAAAGAATGCTTTATTTCAACCAAGTTTTCTGTTACGCTGTTGTCTGTCTCTCAGTGGGAAGGCTGTAGAATTCAGTGGTTAAGATCTTTGGTCTGGGAATCTCAGGCTGGGATTCAAATCCCAACTCTGCCTTTTGTTGACAGTGTAATCTGGGGCAGCTCTCTTTACCTCTCTGAGCCTTGTTTGTCTCCTCTGTAAGCAACTTCATCTGTTGGTTGTAAGGATTAAATGAAAGAATGCATATAAAGTGCTGAGCCCAGTTCGAGCCACATAGTAGATATAGTTATGATTGTCTCTTTTAGTAGATTGATGGCCTAACTGGTTAAAACTCTTGGAGTTTTGCCATTTCTATATGAACCAGAAATCTGAGGGAAAAGTTGCATCTTTCTTTGATATTGCCTTCATCCCAGTGAGAATGCTATTTTCTGAACATGATGCTTTTGAACTGTGGTGTTGGAGAAGACTCTTGAGAGTTCCTTGGATTGCAAGGAGATCTAACCAGTCCATCCTAAAGGAAATCAGTCCTGAATATTCAATGGAAGGACTGATGCTGAAGCTCCAATACTTTGGCCACCTGATGTGAAGAACTAACTCTTTGGAAGAGACCCTGATGCTGGGAAAGATTGAACACAGAAGGAGAAGGGGACAAAAGAGGATGAGATGGTTGGATGGCTCACCGACTCAACGGACATAAGTTTGAGTAGGTTCCCGGAGTTGGTGATGGACAGGGAAGCCTGGCGTACTGCAGTCCATGGGGTCGTGAAGAGTCAGACACGACTGAGCAACTGAACTGAACTGAACTGAGACCATTTAGAGGTAGCACTAGTCTTCTGGCAGACAAGAGAGTTTGTGGTAAATGCTTGGCTTATTACTTATTCAAAGATGGCAACACTTTGAATTCGAGGCAAATGTCAGTTTTAAAATATGATTGACCCCATATATGCATAAATACGGGCTTTCCTCATGGCTCAGACAGTAAAGAATCTGCCTGCAGTGTGGGAGACCTGGGTTCGATTCCTGGGTTGGGAAGATCGCCTGTAGGAGGACATGGCAACCCACTCCAGTATTCTTGCCTGGAGAATCCCCGTGGATGGAGGAGCCTGGCAGGCTACAGTCCATGGGGTCACAAAGAGTCAGACATGACTGAGTGACTAAGCACAGCACATACATAAATACAATACTGTTTAACTTAATAGGATTTAAATTTTAATCTCCATTTTGAAGGGAAACAGAGATACAGGAAAATGTGCACAGCAAGCAATGTTGCCTTTTACACAGCTAAATTTTGTTTTGATAATCTGAGAGGTAATATATTTCCCTGATTTATCTCTGTTCCAGATTTCAAGCCCTCAAAGTAGAAAATATTGAAAGACTCATAGTAGTTCAACTACTGGGAAGAGGGTATTTTTGAATAATGTGTTCTATTGATTTGGAGTTGCTATGGTTATCCTAAGCTTTTATAATAGTTACTCTAGCAACAAATCAACTAATAACTTACTACCTTAAACTTTTTAAGTTTTTAAGTAAATAAGTATTACTTAAACTTTTTAAGTAATAACTTTTACCTTAAAATGATAAAAGTTCAATAGCAGTTTTGGTAAGTGAATATCTCAGTTTAAATTATTGAGAGCAGCTTCAGGTGTTGCAGAGTGGGTCTCACCTTTTGAGTTGGAAGTACCTGAAGGCAAGGTGCCTGCTCTTTCACCTTCCAGCATTCTCCTTTGGTTGCCATGTCAGACACTTGAGGAGACAAATGTCCCTTGGGTAGTGGGCTTGCTTATGGAATGCCGTAAGTGCACAGATGGGAAAGAACCAGGAAACGCATTGCTGTCTATTCACAGGGTTTTGTGTTGATAATTACAATAATGTACATTCAAGTACTGAAAAGTGTAGCTCACCACACTAATGAGATATATTATTTATTACCAGCTTTACCTGCATTTATAATCAGCAGCAGCAGCATCAGATTTGAACATGAAAATGTTCAAAAGTTCATTTCAAAAATTAGACTTACTCTACCCTCAGGAAGTGAGCTCAGTATTAAAGATAATGCCTTTTATTTAGAGCATCTTTCTTTTGAAGCATGGTTAATTTTCCTTATTTTATTTACTCCAGTGGACATATTTACTCTGCTAAGTGACTTGGCAGAAGGTCACGTTGTCTAAGAGGGATCTAGGAGCAGAATGTAGGGCCCTTGGTTGTAACCTAGTGCTTTTCCAGTAATGATATAGAAAACTAAAGGATCCTTTCATATCTATAGTTTTTCAGTTGACAGGGTGAACCACAACTTCAGCAGTGGAAATGCCAACCATTATTCTAGGTCTGCACATGTACTGGCACAATCTGACTTTTATCAAAATGAGTTTTGGATTTATTATGAAATTTTCTACGTGCATTTGGTGTCATATAGGCATGATGTTTAAACATTCTGAGGAAGCAATCGTGGAGTAATTATATGTAAAGCATTCTGTTAGGAGGGAGAAAATGTATCCACTACCCTAGCAAAGGCAACAGACAACATGCAGCAACCTGACACCAGCCAGTACTATTAATAATACTAATGTCAATCAATAATAATTTACAGTAGTATTATAACACTGTGGCACCCCACTCCAGTACTCTTGCCTGGAGAATCCCATGGACGGAGGAGCCTGGTGGGCTACAGTCCACGGGGTCGCTAAGAGTCGGACACGACTGAGCGACTTCACTTTCACTTTTCACTTTTCATGCATTGGAGAAGGAAATGGCAACCCACTCCAGTGTTCTTGCCTGGAGAATCCCAGGGACGGGGGAGCCTGGTGGGCTGCCGTCTATGGGGTCACACAGAGTTGGACACGACTGAAGCGACCTAGCAGCAGCAGTAGCAGCAGCATAACACTGTGAGTATGGCACCATTGTAAGCGCTGTATATGCACTGACACATTGAAACCACAGAACGATGCTATGAAGAAGGCGCTATTATTGTTCCCATGTTACAGTCGAGAAAACTGAGGCAGAGAGAAGTTAGATGGCAATCCCAAGGTTACATACCTAATCAGTAAAACCAGTAGCATTAAAATCCATGCAGTCTAGTTTTAGAGTCTATGCTTTTGAACCACAGCCTTTTCTTTTATTCTCTGTCTCTGACAGGGACATTATATAAGAGTATGATAGCTAAATAAGGCATATTAGAAGACATTCTGCAGAAATCTAGAGGTATGATCAGAGTTGGGTATTAAAGTTGCCAAGGCATTTTTAAGCAAGATACTTTTGAAGAGGATCTTACTGAAAAATAAGGAAAGTGTTCTGACATTTTAATACCCAAAGCTTTGTACCTGTATATCGCATGTGTGTGTGTGTATGTGTGTGCAGGTGTATGTGAGTTTATATACATGTTTATTTTGAACTGGGAAGAAATTTGAGGGTAAATCTAATTCAAAATCCTTTATATCTGCAGCCCTTTTTATGTTTTTATGTGCAACATTTTGTACCACAAACATGTTTTTAAAAATAAGGAACAACTTTATTGAGCTATAATTCAACTACCATACAGTTCACCCATTAAAAATGTACAATTCAGTGGTTTTTAGTATAGGCACAGGGTTGTGCAACCGTCACCACAGTCAATTTTAGAATACTTTCATCACCCAAAAAAGAGAAATACGTGCTTTGAAACCAATGTGGCCATGAAGGGGCTGGAGGTAGTGTGCCTGTTGGCACTACTGCTTCCCATCAAAATGTTCTGGAGCTGTGCTCAGCGTAACACAGATCTGATGCTGTTTTGTGGTGGCTAGCTCCAAATTGCTAGAGGATGCCTTATTTTAATTTCATTTTAATCAGTGACTGAACTTGCAAAGGATTCTGTATTTATCTGATTTGGCATTCTAAGCCCAAATTGATGATATAAATCTGTTCATTATGTATTTATCACAAATGTACTTGGTATTAGTACTACATAACTAAGCCAGATTTTTATTTACAAACAAAACTGCTAAACTTGCTCATGTGAATAACTCCTTCCTTGTCTGTGTGTGCTTTTAAAAAAAATTATTTTATTTTAATTGGACGCTAATTACTTTACAATATTGTAGTGGTTTTTGCCATATATTGACATGAATCAACCATGGGTGTGCATGTGTCCCCCATCCTGAACCTCCCTCCCACATCCCTCCCTATCTGTGTGTGCTTTTATAATGGGCTGGAGCCAGGGATGCCTAAGAAATTTTATGTGTATACACTGGCATTTAAAAAAATATTTCCAAAAGTTACGCCTGACATAGAATGTTAGTCGATAGATAGTTGAGATAAAAGCAACAGGGTTTGTTTGTTTGTTTTTGCTGGGGTATAGTACTAGGGTGACGTGTTATAGAAAAGTTCTTATGCATGGGAATTGCCTGGTGATCCAGTGGGTAGGATTCTGTACTTCCATTGCCTTGGGCCAGGGTTTGATCCCTGGTCAGGGAACTAAGGTCCTGCAAGCTGTGGAAAATGGCCAAAAAAATAAAAAATAATAAAATGCATTGCATATTATATATAGATATTGTGAAATAGTTAGAATATTTTGAAAAAAATCTGAAATGATTTTTCAGCCTTCAGACTTCACCACTCAGACTTCACCAAAATATAGTCAGTTGTTATAGTCAAGGACTGACTATGTTTCTGTCTAGTGTGTGCTCAGCCACTTCAGTCTTGTCCAACTCTTTGTGACCGTGTGGACTACATGTAGCCCACCAGGCTCCTTAATCCATAGGATTCTCCAGGCAAGAATATTGGAGTGGGTTGCCATTTCCTGCTCCAGGGGATCTGCTTGACCCAGGGATCGAACCCAAGTCTGCTGTGTCTCCTGTATTGCAGGTGGATTCTTTACCAGCTGAGCCATTGGGGAAGCTCCTTTCTAGTGGGAGTTATTAAACCAAATACCTGTGGGCATAGCATGGGAGGGAGGGGTTGTTCTCGGTTCTTCATTATAGTAATAGTTTAGAGTCAGTGTTACCTTTCAGGGTAAAGAATAGCTGTATACTTTTTATTATTAAAAATAATCTGTGGACATAATAAGATGTCTTGAAGAGCATAGGTGTCTTTTAAAATGAGTTAATCTTGGATCCATATTTGCTACTTTTTCTTTCAGAACAGTTTTGAAATGTCATTTAAAATTTCCTTCATATTTTTCTATGCTTATTATATATCTGAGTTGATTTTTTTTAATGTTTATTTTTTATTCAGCTGCACTGGGTCTTAGTTGTAGCATGTGAACTCTTAGTTGCTGCATGTGGGATCTAGATCCCTGACCAGGGATTGAACCCAGGCCCCCTGAATTGGAAGCATGGATTCCCAGCCACTGGACCACGAGGGAAGTCCCAAGTTGAATTTCTATTCAGGGCTCCAAGTAGCTTCACTTGAGGCCAAAGTGCCTTGGTTCACTCAAAATGGCTTACTGTGAACCTGAAATACATGGATCTCTGCTCATTGTTGTACATGGATCTCTGCTCTTTATGCATGGCAGCAGTGGGGTGATCTTATCGCTAGTGTGTAGGAGAGAATCAGACAGGATGACACTGCTGTTCTGGAAGAACACCTAAGTGCACCTTTATGATAACTAGGTAGAAGCATATCTTCATCACAGAGATTAATAGGGATCAAGGAATCAGGTACTGTGAAATTAAAATGTTCAGTTTAGGAATTTTGATTTAGGAAACTTGGTGTCTTTTTCATTACTAATTTTATTATTATGCTATTAGGATACTGAGCTATGTGGAAAGGGGTTAGAAACCTGATTATTTAAGGCAAGCCAGATTGGTCTGCTTTGAGGGTCGTTTTGAATGAGAAAGTATCACACCATTTAGAAAAGAGGATCTAGAGTAATGTGCAAATTGAGTTTTCTTTAACTGGAGATATCATTTATTGATTTTAAGAAATGAACCCATTACAGTATATGCAAAAACTATTACTTGACAATAGTGTGATTTTCTGCTTAACTTAATGCCAAAAATGATTCAGACTCTTAAACAATTTGGAATGGCTCTAAGTGCAGGTTATTTCCATCTACCTGTTTTGAAGATGAATCTGCTTTATTTGCAAGTAGGGGAGACTCAATGACTGTAATTAGCCTTAGTATGTAGGGCAGCACCATGTCTGATGAGAGGAAATGAGGCATTTCATGTCAATTCATTCAAGAAAAATTAGTGAAGTACCTTCTGACCCACATTTTGGGGATGCAGTGGTGACCAAGGCCAAGTTCTGTCTTCATTCTCAGAGGCAATCACAGTATCCTATTTGTTGTCTTTGTTCTCCTCAAGAGCTGTGGAAACGCCTGGGGTGGGTGTGTGCACGCACTTAGTCATGTCTGACTCTTTGCAACCCCATGGACTGTAGCCCACCAGGCTCCTCTGTCCATGGGATTGTCCAGGCAAGAATACTGGAGTGGGTTGCCATTTCCTTCTCCAGGGAATCTTCCTGACTCAGGGGTTGAACTTGCATCCCTTGTGCCTCCAACATTGGCAGGCAGATTCTTTACCACTGAGCCACCTGGGAATCCCTCTTGATACTCTTTGATGGGACTCAGTCATAACTACAATGAGGAAGAGGAAAACTGGCCTCCAGCTCCATCAGGCTGAAGTGTTGCCTTTAGTTATAAACCCTTGTTCTTTCTTTGTGTGCCCAAAGTGCCTCCTAGGTTGTTACCTGTATCCCTTTCCAGTGACTTAAATGAAAATTATAAAATTACAGTTGTGACCATGATCCTTTAGCATTCAATTGGAGAAATATATTTAGTGGAAATACGAGCTGCCAAAGGACTTGTGTAAGAATAGCTTCCATGACATGATTTGAAGGGCACCTAGTGGTTGTTTTTAAAATGTTCAGTCAGTTCAGTTCAGTCGCTCAGTCGTGTCCGACTCTTTGCGACCCCATGAATCGCAGCATGCCAGGCCTCCCTGTCCATCACCAACTCCCGGAGTTCACCCAGACTCATGTCCATCGAGTCAGTGATGCCATCCAGCCATCTCATCCTCTGATGTCCCCTTCTCCTCCTGCCCCCAATCCCTCCCAGCATCAGAGTCTTTTCCAGTGAGTCAACTCTTTGCATGAGGTGGCCAAAGTACTGGAGTTTCAGCTTTAGCATCATTCCTTCCAAAGAAATCCCAGGGCTGATCTCCTTCAGAATGGACTGGTTGGATCTCCTTGCAGTCCAAGGGACTCTCAAGAGTCTTCTCCAACACCACAGTTCAAAAGCATCAATTCTTCAGCGCTCAGCTTTCTTCACAGTCCAACTCTCACATCCATACATGACCACAGGAAAAACCATAGCCTTGACTAGATGAACCTTTGTTGGCAAAGTAACGTCTCTGCTTTTGAATATGCTATCTAGGTTGGTCATAACTTTCCTTCCAAGGAGTAAACGTCTTTTAATTTCATGGCTGCAGTCACCATCTGCAGTGATTCTTTGCAAAAGTAACTGAGATTTCCACCATTTGGTTAGATCTATGGCTTCTAAGGGCTTCCCAGGTGGTGCTAGTGCTAAAGATCCTGCCTGCCAATGCAGGAGAATTAAGAGATGCGGGTTCGATCCCTGGGTTACCATGAGTCTATGGCTCCACTATTGTAACCACATTATTTAGGTGATTTATATTGATAACTCATTTTGCCTTCTACTCTTGCCTGGAAAATCCCATGGACGGAGAAGCCTGGTAGGCTGCAGTCCATGGGGTTGCTAAGAGTCGGACATGACTGAGCGACTTCACTTTCACTTTTCACTTTCAAGCATTGGAGAAGGAAATGGCAGCCCACTCTAGTGTTCTTGCCTAGAGAATCCCAGGGACGGGGGAGCCTGGTGGGCTGCCGTCTATGGGGTTGCACAGAGTCGGACACGACTGAAGTGTCTTAGCAGCAGCATGTTGATAACTCATTTTGCCTTCTATTCACATGTACTACTTTAAGTTGTTTTAGCACAGTTACATTCTGATAACCTATACACTCTCACTTAAACTTGAAAGATGTGAATTATAGAACTCCTTTTTAAATTCAGTCTGGTGTTACTGGTATGTATGTACAGTTCTTAAGTCTATTAGATCCAATTTTTAAATTTATTTTTTTTGAAGTATAGTTGACAATATAGTTGACAAAACAATATTTTGTTAGTTTCTGGTATAGAGCTAAGTGATTCAGATATATAGATATAGATATATATGGACTTCCCTGGTAGCTAGTCAGGAAAGAATCTGCTTGCAATGCAGGACACTGGGATTCAATCCCTGGGTTGGAAAGATCCCCTGAATAAGGAAATGGCAACTTGCTCCCGTATTCTTGCCTGGAAAATCCCATGGACAGAGGAGTCTGGTGGGCTTCAGTCCATGGGGTCGCAACAGTCGAATATGACTTAGTGACTAAACCACCACCACCACTATATATATATATATATATATATGTCATTAGACCCAATTTTGAATTCCACTGTGTATTCATGTGGATACAAGTTAAGCTGCTGTAACAGAGACCCCCCCACCCCAATCCAGTGCCTTTAACAAAATATTTCTTTCTCACATATCAGTCCAGGTAGGCAGTTCAGGGTCAGATGGTGGTTGCTCAATTACCATGTACTCAGGCTCCTTCTGTTTTCTTGCTCTGCCACCTTAGTAAGCAGCTTCCATCTTGTGATCCTAGATGGCTACTGTAACTCACTATTACATTCTCATTCTAACTGGTGGGAGCTGGGAAAAGGGGCAGGAGAAAGGAGACTCCTTACATGTAATGATATAACTTAGCAGTTTCCTACAGCACTTCCACAAATATCCCATTGGCTAGCCCTTAGTCATGTGGTGTCACCTAGCTGCAAAAGGGTCTGGAAAATGTGGTCCTTAGCTATGTGGCCATGTGCCCAGCTAAAATTATTATTACTATATAAGAAGAGAAGCATAGATATTGGGGGACAACCAACAGTCTGCTGTACACTGTTTCAAACTTGAATATTTGGTCAATTTCATGACTTATCTGGGGATATTATTTCTGTAACATTGGATATTCATTTTCTTAAGGATAAAAATCCAAACTTGTCAGTGTGACATACAAGCCCATCTTGATTTTGACTTTTGCTAGTCCCTCTAGCTACTCTTTCACCCTTCCAAACCTAAGTTGCATTTTAAATTGCACACCCTCCAACTTGCCATGTTCTCTTATCCCCACACTTCTATACTTTCTGTTCTCCCTGAAATGCTGACTGCTTGTTTCTGTCAGGGTTCATTTTAGTTGTTGCCTGTCCTGAGAACATTTCCTTGAGCCTCCTCTACCTAATAGCCACTGCTAGCTGTTTTTGTATTTATTTCTGTAGTATTAGTTGTGTCTCCCTTTAGCAATCTTTATTATAAATAGTGATGTGTCTCTGTGTCTCTCATTAGATTGGGAGTTCCTTGAGGGCAGGGGCCAGGTCTGTCCTCTCCATGTCAGGGCATGATACCTGGCCCTGATGTTTAATTAATGTTGGTTGAATGAGAAAATGACTCAAATATTTAGCTTACTAATTATGGCTACTTGATTAAGCTGGAAGCTCTTCCTAATTACCATCTGGAAATTGCAATACTTAGAATATTTTCCAGTAACTGTAACTGGGTAATTTTATAATAAGTATTGATAAAGTCAAGCACCTCAAAATATTTAGCACATGACTACGACATACACAGTATAGGAGGAGCAAGAAAAAGATGTATTACTCAGCCATTAAAAAGAATACATTTGAATCAGTTCTAACGAGGTAGATGAAACTGGAACCTATTATACAGAGTGAAGTAAGCCAGAAAGAAAAACACCAATACAGTATACTAACGCATATATATGGAGTTTAGAAAGATGGTAACAATAACCCTGTATACGAGACAGCAAAAGAGACACTGATGTATAGAACAGTCTTTTGGACTCTGTGGGAGAGGGAGAGGATGGGATGATTTGGGAGAATGGCATTGAAACATGTATAATATCATATATGAAACGAGTCACCAGTCCAGGTTCGATGCACGATACTGGATGCTTGGGGCTGGTGCACTGGGACGACCCAGAGGGATGGTACAGGGAGGGAGGAGGGAGGAGGGTTCAGGATGGGTAACATGTGTATACCTGTGGTAGATTCATGTTGATGTATGGCAAAACCAATACAATATTGTGAAGTTAAAAAATAAAATAAAATAATAAAAAAAAGAAAAAGATGTATAAAATTTTAAACATAGAATGACCCTGGAGATCATTTAATCCAACCCTTCTAATTTTAAAAAGATATATAATCTAATGGAGAAGTTGATGTTAAATTACTTGATCAAGAGCCTCTGTCTTCAAGGAGCTTGCAGTGTCATTGAATAGGTGATATTATAGACATGTAAAAGAATTGAGAAAAGTGTTGACAAATAAGTAGACATGGTGGGGCTAATCAAGATAGGTTCAGGGCTTCTCTGGTAGCCCAATGGTAAAGAATCTGCCTGCCAAGAATCCACCTGCCAATATAGGAGACACGGGTTCAATCCCTAGTCCAGGAAGATCCCACATACCTTAGAGCAGCTAAGCCCATGTGCCACAACAATTGAGCCTGTCCTCTAGAGTCCGGGAACCAATTACTGAAGCCCACACTCTAGAGCCCATGCTCCATGACATGAGAAGCCCACACACTGCAATTAAGAGTAGCCCCCACTCCCTGTAACTAGAGAGAAGTCCCAGCACAGACCCCCAACTAGAAAAAAAGAAAATGTAGATTCAATCAAGGACTTAAGCTTTGACATAAGCCTGAATGGTTTTGCTATAAGACATTCCAGGTGAAGGGAATATATAAGTAACAGTTTAAAAAATAAGGATGTACACGTGACTGTTGGGATCTGTTCAGTTGAATGATGTTTAGTAGTAAGAGAAGGCAGAAAAATAGAGCTAGAAAAGTAGACTTGAATACCAGGCTGCAGAGGGAAACCACTAGCAGTTTTTGAGTAGGTGAATGGTATTATGAAAAAGATTTTTGTGTGTTTTATTTCACTGATAGATGGACTGGATTGAAGGCCAAAATAGGTCATGAAACTGGCATGTTGTCTAATATGCCAACTAAAAAATACAAACTTGATGGATTCTAAAGTTTTAGCTCAAAGGTGAAAACATGATACACCGTAGATTTCAGTGATAATTAACATAACAATGTCAGCATTTTTCTTAATGGAAAAAGTAAGCCCAAGCAACAAGACTGTAATACTAGTAATGTGCATGTATTAGTCGTGACATACTGTAGATAATTGTATAAACTCTCACGTTACACCAATACACTGTAAAAATTCCTGAAGTAACTGAGAACGTGGTGGCAGCTGCTGCATTGGACCTTCTATTTTGCCAGTCGGGCAAAAACAAAACAAAAACATGAGGTGACATGAGCCCTCTCAATGCATTTGGGAGCCATTTTGTTCAAAAATAGTTTTTTATGAAGCTAAAATGGAGTGTAAATTAAACATTATCTAAACATAAGAAGCATTTATATCATCAGGATGAATATATTGGGTTGGCCAAAAGTTTGTTTGGGTTTTTCATACCATCTTATGGAAAAAAACAAACGAACATTTTGGCTGAGCCAATATTTCTTTAACGGCAATAAAGAATATGGAGGGATATGGAAGCCTTTAATTTAGGGTTTTGAAGTCTCTAAGTTTATAGCTTCAGAAACATATATTGAATACTTGTTTTTTAAGGACCTATGTGAAAATAGCTTATATTATTATCATTTGCCTTTCTCTTAAGAATCGCAGGGACATTTCCAGTTAAATGAAGGTTCATTTAAATTATATTGATTGGAGACTGGTATATTTGTGAAACATTTTAGGATGCTTACCCCAGAAACATTGTTTCAGATGTTGTACAATTAAAGGTATCAATATCTTTTCTGTAATGTTTTTGTACTTCAGCATAATTAAAAGTTAATGTTATGTTGGCTTTTGAAAATTAAAGACATTTCAACAAAAGTATAGTTTTTCTGTGATTTTTTTTTTTACTGTCTTAGAAACACTGGTAATTTTTAGCCTATCATAAACTTCTTATGCCTGTGTAAAATCTATTACATAACATAGTACTTGAACATTGTGGACTTAGAGAGTTATGGTATGGTACTGGTTAAGACTGTTAAGGCTCTAAGCCTGGCTTAAAGTCAGACTCTGCCACTTGCTGTTTGTGTGTAATTGAGCAAGTTACTTAATTTCATTGAGTCATGGTTGCCTCATCTCAAATGGAGAAACAAGGGATTTTATAGCAATTAAATAAAATAACATATGTGAGTATTTAGCACTATACTAAGATTCAATGAATGCTGAGTGTTGTTATTTTATATAGTTTCATATGATTTCAGAAAAACTTTGGCTGTTAGTTTCAACAAATTTTCCCAGCTATTTTATTTAAAGCAAACCTCTCTAGAAAAAGAAATCAAAAGAGTGAGGTAAATGACAATATCAATAATTTAAAAGGGCTTCTCTGGTGGATCAGATGGTAAAGAATCTGCCTGCAAAGCAGGAGACTCAGATTCAATCCCTGGGATAGGAATATACCCTGGAGAAGGGAATGGCAACCCACTCCATGATTTTTGCCCAGAAAATCCCATGGACAGAGGAGCCTGGTGGTCTATAGTCCATGGGGTCACGAAGAGTCGGACGCAACAGAGCAGCTAACACCTTCAATTATCTTCAAGTAATAGGGGGTGTTTTTAGCCGGTAAATTACTTGTTATTGTTGTCAATTATTTGGACAAATAATTAAACAAAATGACAAAAAAAAAAAAACCCAAAAAAACAAAAAACCCATCAGACTATGAATGACTTTGCCTTTGACTCTCATTGATAGAATTTGTTTTCAATTACCTCAGTTTTAGGAAATAGCTTGGTTTTGATAAGACTTTTAAAAAACTTTGAAATAACTGCATATTTGAAGGAACTTGTAAATAGAGTACAGAAAGACATCATATACCCTTCACTCAGTTTTCCCCAGTGCAACTATAGAACATTATCAAAGCCCAGAAAGTGACATTGATATGACTACACCATTTATCGGCATTGATAGTTCTACACCATTTATCACATAGAGTCATGTAACCACCTCCATATCAAGATGTAGAGCTATTCCATTACCACAAACATAAATCGGACAACTCAAGTGAAGGAAGGAAAGAAAATCTATTGTATGTAATCCATATTTTTCTTACCATGTTATTTTTCCTTTCTCATGTTGCAATGGAGAAGGCAATGGCACCCCACTCCAGTACTCTTGCCTGGAAAATCCTGTGGATGGAGGAGCCTGGTAGGCTGCAGTCCATGGGTTCGCTACGAGTCAGACGTGACTGAGTGACTTCACTTTCACTTTTCACTTTTATGCATTGGAGAAGGAAATGGCAGCCCACTCCAGTGTTCTTGCCTGGAGAATCCCAGGGGCGGGGGAGCCTGGTGAGTCAGACACGACTGAAGCGACTTAGCCGCAGCAGCATGTTGCAAAATTCCTTCTTTTATCATTTCCTTTCAGTTTAGAGGCCTTTCTTTTGCCATTCTTTTAAAGTAGGTCTGCTGGCAACCAATTCTTAGTTTTCCTCATCTGAGAATGTCTTGATTTCCCCTTCATTCCTGAAGGATATTTTCACTGGACATAGGAGTCTAGGTTGACAGTTCTTTCTTTCAGTACTTGAAAAATCTTGTGTGTCTCTTCCTTATGGCCGCCATTGTTTCTGATGAAAAATCTGCTGTCCTGTGAATTGTTTTTCCCTATCAGTAAGGTGTCATTTCTCTCTCTTTCTCTCTGATTTCTTCTTTTGTCAAAAGTTTGACTATCATGTATGTTAGATTAAATTTCTTTAGATTTACCCTCTTTCGTATTCACACAGTTTCTTGAAGCTATAGGTTTATTTCTTTTGCCAAATTTGGGAAGTTCTTGGCCATTATTTCTTTGAGTATGTTTTTAGTCACACCCTTTTTCTCTCTCCTTCTGGGACCCTGAGGGCATGAATGTTAGATCTTTTGTTATCATCCCTCAGGTCCCTGGTGCATTTTTTAGTTTGTTTTTCTCTCCCTATTGTTCAGGTTGGGTATTGTTCTGTCTTTGACTTCTCTGATTGTTTCCTCTGTCCTTTCTATTCTGCTGCTGAGCCAATCTGTTGAGTATTTTTTTTTCAGTTATTTTATTTTTCAGTTTTAAAAGTTCCACTTGTTTCTTTATATCTTCTATTTATTTACTGAGTCTGTATATTTCTTTACTGGGCTGTCTATATTTTTTCATTTGGTTCAAGCATGTTCATAATTGCTTCTTTCAGGATTTTTATCATGCCTATTTTAAAATCTTTGTCAGATAAGTTTAACATCTCTGTCATCTTGATGTTGACTTCTATTGATTCCTTTGTCATATACCTTGAGCTTTTTCTGATTGTTGGTATGACAAGTGATTTTTTTGATGGAGACCTGGACATTTTGGGCATTATGTACTGAGATTCTCCATCTTACTGAAACTTACAATTTTAGCTGTCTTCTGACTCCACTCTCTGCCTCATTACTTCCTGGTGGGTCTAGTTGGCCACGTTGCCCGGTTGATCTCTGTGGACACTTGAGCGGGTGTTTCCTCATTACTGGTAGGTGAGGGTGGGAGTACTGGTTCCCCATTAGGCCTCCAGTGATACCTTGCTGACTGAGAGGAGTAGGAGCGCCTTGGTACTGCTTCCTACATAGCCTCCACTGATACCATGAAGGGGGATGGCCACATCACCACCAGGCAGTGGTGAAAGTCCATCTCTGACACCACCCCAGCCAGGAGGGAGGGGTGTGCCTCCTTACATCCTCACGAGGGTACAAGTTTAGCCTCCCTTAAGCCTTTGGTGACATGGATATGTTTTCTGTGGTGTTTAGGTGAAATAATGTGGTTATTATCTAAAAGTGTTCTGTCCTACGGATCTGCCGCTTTCCTCATCCCTTGCCTAGAGAGAGCAGGCCTTCTTTAGGATATTTTTTTTTTATTCTCTGAGCTTACTGTCGTATCTAGGTTGCTAGCCTCTTCAGCTTCACATCTTGAATAAATGAGGCTCAAAGAAAATCCAGGGAACTTACCACTGTGTTGTTACTTTGGTCCTGAGATCCCTAGCCAGTTTGCCTCTTATTTCAACTTTTCAGAGTTTTCTTATACTTGCTTTGTATATTAATATGATTTCCATGGTTTTTGGCTGTACTTTGTAGAAATAATAGGGAAGAGCACATGTACTTTATCATAACAGCAGCAGATGTTTGACTTATTTTGGCCTTTCTAAATTCTTGTTAGTTATTAAGGTTTAATTACATCTCAAAACTTGAAACTGGAGACTTAATACAACATAGAATTTGGAGGGTTTTTTAATGCCACCTAGCTACTTTGGCAGTAATGTTATATAAAGGTATCTTTATATAGGCAACATCTCTTTAGTTTACAAGGGAAACTGTTAAGTCTAATAAATGTATATCACACAGAGAAGAGTCTGTTTTACCTTTAAGAATTTATATTAAAACAAACAACTTGTTTGAGAGAAGGACAATAAAAGTGGAAGGATGTATAAATGACACAGATTTCACAGAGAATAAAATCTTGAGTCAGGATGTGGGACTCAGTATTACACTGAATTAAGTAATGTGATTATAATGCTTAAGTAATGATTAAACTTGCGTGTTATTACAGCATCAGTTAACTTGCAAGCACATAACTCTCGTTAAAATCCTTTGGAGACATATAATATTGGCACACATTATTGTTTTACACGCCTTGAAACAATAAATATAGATTGGATTGATTCAAAGGCTTTCTTCAACAATAAATTTTTTCAGTTCTTTAGTGTCGTACAGTGATTGTACTTTATCTTTTCTGTGGTATTCCTCTGAAGGCAACTAGAGAGCATGCCTTCAAAATAATAGCAGGAGCAAAGCTTCCCTTCCTCCTCAGTTGAAGTCCACTGATAAGGGTATAGAAAGATCCATTGGTGGCCACATAGATAAAATTTTACTTTGGATAGTAAAATATTCAGAGCTATTGTTGTTGTTGTTTAGTCGCTAAGTTGTGTTTGACTCTTTTGAGACCCTAAAGACTGCAGCCTGCCAGGCTCCTTTGTCCATGGTATTTCCCAGGCAAGAATACTGGAGTGGGTTGCCATTTCCTTCTCCAGGGGATCTTACCAAACCAGGAGTCAAACCCCGTATTCTGCTTGGCAGGCAGATTCTTTACCACTGAGCCACCTGGGAAATCCCATTAAGTGTCATGTCTTACAGTGGAAAAAAAGAAAAATGAAGTCTATCATTGTGGAGTAACATTCGCATTATGTTGGGATTATACTGTATTACACTGGGATTTCACCTAATCTGTATATCATCACAGGTACATATAGGACTAGCACATTTTAGTACATACCTCATAGAGTGGAGGAATTGAAACAGAAGGCCAGATTTAGCCCAGATTAGGGCTGAAGATTTATCACTATCACATGAATGTGTTTTCATTTACTTTCTAGTAGTGGTCAATAGAGTATTATTCCATGTTCCTTCTCAATGTAAATGTTTTGGGTGCTTTCAACTCTTTATTATTAGAGTAATGCATATATATGGCAAAACACTTAAAAAACAAAAGATATCCTTGATAAACAACAAAGGCCTACTGTAAAGCAAAGGCTTCCCTAGTAGCGCAGACAGTAAAGAATCTGCCTGCAATGCAGGAGACCCAGGTTCAATCCCTGGATTGGGAAGATCCCTTGGAGAAAGAAATGGCAACCCACTCCAGTATTCTTGCCTAGAGAATTCCATGGATAGACCATTGGGTCTCAAAGAGTCTGACACGATTGAGCGAATAACACACACACACTGTATAGCACAGGAAACTATATTCAATATCCTGTGATAGGCTATAATGGAAAAGAATAAGAAAAAGAATGTATATATATGTATAACTGAATTACTTGGCTAGACAGCAGAAATTAACACTGTCAATCAGCTGTACTTCAATTAGAAAAAATCCAAAACCAAAAGATATCTTTGGGAAATGAATCTTCTTTCCTTAATGAAGTCACTGTTAGTTTTTTTTTCTTTTTTTTTCTTTTGGGCTGTATGTTTATAAATGTTTTCTATGCAAATAAAAATGTGTATATCATCTTTTAAATACAAAAGGGAGCAAATGATACAAACTACTTTACCCTGCTTTTTCTTTAAACTTAATGCATATTTATAGATTTTTCTGTATCAGGATATAAATAGCTACCTCATTTAACTTAAAAAATTGAGGTAAAATTCATATACCATGAAATTCAGCCTTTTCAAGTGTACAGTACAGTGATTTTTGTTGTATACTCCCAAAGTTATGCAACTATTACCACTAATTCCATAACATTTTCATCTCCCTCTCTTCCTGACAGTCACTAATCTGCTTTCTGGCTCTGTGGGTTTGCTTATTTTGGACATTTCCTTTAAATGGTATCATAACATAGGTGGCCTGTTGTGTCTCTCACTTAGCACAAGTTTTTCAAGGTTCCTTTCTGGTATATAACGGACTTAACTTCTTTTCTGATTAATATAGTCCATTGTATGGATATATATATTCAGAAAACAATGATCATGGCGTCCGGTCCCATCACTTCATGGCAAGTAGATGGAGAAACAGTGGAAATAGTGGCAGACTTTATTTTTTTGGGCTCCAAAATCACTGCAGATGGTGACTGCAGCCATGAAATTAAAAGACACTTAGTCCTTGGGAGAAAGGTTATGACCAACCTAGACAGCATATTAAAAAGCAGAGATGTTACTTTGCCAACAAAGGTCTGTCTAGTCAAAGCTATGGTTTTTCCAGTAGTCATGTATGGATGTGAGAGTTGGACTATAAAGAAAGCTGAGCACCGAAGAATTGATGCTTTTGAACTATGGTGTTGGAGAATACTCTTGAGAGTCCCTTGGACTGCAGGATCCAATCAGTCCATCCTAAAGGAGATCAGTCCTGAGTGTTCATTGGAAGGACTAATGCTGAAGCTGAAACCCCAATCCTTTAACCACCTGATGCGAAGAACTGACTCACTAGAAAAGACCCTGATGCTGGGAAAGATTGAGGGCAGGAGGAGAAGGGGACGACAGAGGATGAAATGGTTGGATGGCATCACTGACTCAATGTCATCGGTTTGAGTGAACTCCAGGAGTTGGTGATGAACAGGGAGGCCTGGTGTGCTGCAGTCCGTGGGGTCGCAAAGAGTTGGACATGACTGGACTGAACTGAACTGAACTGATGGATATATCACATTTTGTTTATATAGTCATTCATTGATAGGCATTTGGGTTATTTCCATTTTTTAAGTATTATGAGGAATGCTGCCATGAACATATGTGTATAAGTTTTTATGTGGCATTTTACCTTATTATTTTTAATAACTTCATAATATTCCACCATGTGCATGTTCTATAGTTAAATAGTCTTCTACCTAGGGACATTTAGGTTAGGCCGAGACTCTGAAATTGCAAGCTGCCTTGCATATACATTTTTGTGCACATTTGTGGGATAATATTCTAAGAGGTGGAATTGCTACATCAAAAAGTATGTGTAATTTTTCATTTTGATTTATATGTTGCTTCATTGCTCTCCAAAGAGATTTCATCAGCTTATGCGTCTGAGTATCTGTCTCTTCATAACCTTTCTTATCTTTTTAATCTCTGTGACATTTGTAATGTTCACTTTTATTCCTAAAATGTTCATGTTATCCTACTCTTTGTGCCAGATGTTTGTCGCTGTTATTTAGCCCCCAAACCCCAAAACCCAACCAATCAGCTTTTGATTTTCTTGATCTTGTATTGTTTTCCATTTCATTTATTTTTGCTCTTTACGATTTCTACACTGATACTTTCTTTGATTTTATTATGTTGGATTTTTCTAGCTTATTAAACTGTGCCCAGTACATATATTTTTAGCCTTTTAAAAAAGTAATGTAAATGTTTAAGGCTATAAATTTCCTTTTAAGCTTCAGCTTAGCTGCACCTCACAGGTTTTGCCATGTAGTGCTTTTTATTGTTCAATTTTAAGCATTTTCTGATTTCCATTATGATTTCTACTTTATGTGTTTAGAAGTTTTTCTTAATATTCAAACATATATTTTTAGTTATATGTTTTTAGCACAATTGCATATTGATTAGAGAATATACTCTGATTTCAGTCCTTTTGATATTTGTTGAGACTTTAGAGCCCAGTACATGGTCCATTTTTGCAAATGTTGTGTCTGTACTTGTTCTTGCCATTTGCTGAAATAATGTTCTATGAATACCCAGTAGATTAAACTTGATTTATTGTTCAGTTGCTAAGTCCTGCCTGACTCTTTGCAACCCTGTGGACTGCAGCATGCCAGGCTTCCCTTTTCTTCACTATCTCTCATAGTTTGCTCAAATTTATGTCCATTGAGTCAGTGATGCTATCTAACCACCTCATCCTCTGCTGCCCCCTTCTCCTTTTGCCTTCAATCTTTCACAGCATCAGGGTCTTTTCCACTGCTCTTCGCATCAGGTGGCCAAAGAACTGGAGCTTCAGTTTCAGCATCAGTCTTCCAATGAATATTCAGGATTGGTTTCCTTTAAGATTGGCTAGTTTGATCTCCTTGCTGTCTGAGCTTTGTCTTCCTCCTTTTTCAATTTGGAACCAGTCAGTTGTTCCATGTAAGGTTCTAACTGTTGCTTCTTGACCTGCATACAGGTTTCTCAGGATACAGGTAAGGTGGTCTGGTATTCCCATCTCTTTAAGAATTTTCCACAGTTTGTTGTGATCCACACAAAGGCTTTCAAATAGTCAATGAAGCAGAAGTAGATTTTTTCTGGAATTCCCTTCCTTTCTCTATGATCCAACAAATGATGGCAATTTGATCTTTGGTTCCTTTGCCTTTTCTAAACCCACTTTGTACACCTGGAAGTTCTCTTGATAATTGTATTCAAAGTATCTATAATGTTACTAGGTTATTTTTGTCTACTTGTTTTGTTAGTTATTGAGAAAGATGGTTTAAAATATTCCATTCTTATAGGTGAATTTTTCAGTTTCCTACTCTCCTTCAGTTAGTTTTGCTTTCAGTTTTCAGGCTGTGTATTAAGGGCATAAAAGCTGAGGATTGTTTTACCTTCCTGGTGAATTGAAACTTTCATCGTGATGTGGTCTAAAGGAGAAGAAACCTCCATCTATTCTGCTTCTCCTTTCTCTCTTCTTCTCCAGTAGCATCCTCACTTCACACACCTGGCTGTGGAAATGACAGTTGATTGAGTGAAAGTTCAACCCCATCTATTGGATGTAGTAACCACAGTATTTGTAATTCCCCAAATGTGGACTTTAACCAGAAGAGTGTCTTAAAAGATTGAGGGAAGTAATTCTGAAAGTTAAGGGGAGGGACATTTGGTAAACAGTGATTAAGGCTTCCTAACTAACAGTATTAAGTTGGCTTCTCCAATTGTATCTCTACCTCCTGTGTATATCTCTACCTCACTTCTAGCAGCCATCACTACCTGTTTCATCCTTGCTGATAGTTTTTATGTTTGTCTGTTTCTGTGCCACTCCCTTGTGTATTTGTCAAGGAGGTCACTGTAGATTAATTCATATAGTTTCAAAGCTTCAAGGGACTTTTGAAGATGTTTTAAGTTGTCCCTTCCTACCCCCAGTATACTTTATAGATAAGGAAATGGAGTTCTTGATAGGTGAATTAACTTTTTCAGAGTTACAACTTTTAGCAGAGTGGAGATTAGAAACAAAGCTCCCTCTCTGTCCTCCCCATCCCGTATTTCCTGATTTTTTTTCCCATTTGAGGTTCTCATTAAAGTCACAGAGTTGGCAGTCTGCTGAATTACTGAAATCTTCTACCTATATAAACTGCTATGAGTTATTTTGTCTTTGGACTGTCCTTGACACAAAAGGACACTATGACCTCAGCTGAAATGTTGGTTCTAGCTAAGGGTTTGTTTGTGAAGTGAAACCTCAACCATAAATCTGTCAGCTTTTTCAGTTTAGCCACTCTTGTAGCTTGAGACAAAGCTGGTTCTCAAAGAATCCAGAACTTCTTCAAATGCATATTTATTAAGTCTCACCTGGCAGCAGGCATCCACATGAATTTCATCTAGTGAAATAAATCTGTTGGGCTTCATTCTGCTATAGCGATTTCACTGTATTGCTCTTAATTAATTGCTTTTTCTTCACTTATCATGCAAACTGCCAGGATATTTTCTGTGGATGTTCCACTCCTTTGGATTATGGTAGTGCTTGGTATATGCACTCACTGGGGCTGATGGCCTTACCATTAGAGTAAGTCCTGTGTATCCTTCAGGCAGGCCATTGAATTTATGACCATGACAGACATTTTCCACTGGTGATTTTGTAAGAACTTATCATCAGTTTGTAAATTCCATGTGAATGCTCTGTGCCCATAATTATTATATATGTATGAAAACTGAGTTCTAATAAATTCATTTTTATTCACCCCCTTCCCCTGCCAACTCTCAGCATAAAAGTCTGATAGGATGTACTTTGGCTTGTGTGGATGGTTCTCTTCCTTTCTTTTCTGCTCCCCTACCCTACCATGTATACTTTTAATTCTCTCTAAATTTCCCTTTCTCCTCTGGAGAGCCTCTCTGCATACTGAGAGTTGGTGATGGAATGCACTACACATGCAGACAGTATGAAAGAAGATAATGCTTGGAGAACTACTGGTCCCGCCCCTTGGATTAGAGAAGTGTTCAGATGGTTGAAGCAGTTTGTTTCAGTGTCTCAGATCCTTGCTCTTCTCCAAAGTGCAGTATACTCTAGTTAGTTCTTGTGTCCTTAAACCTTCTCAGATGTGATACAAACTGATCTTAGTCTTCAGTAGACAATGTGTAGGCATTAACTAGGCAAAATGGGGGAAGGTGGGGGTCATTGTGGGCTGAGGTAGCCTTATAAGGGAGATAAAGCATGAACTAGGGCCAGAAACTCAGTGTGTGCTGGCGGTGAAGAGTGGTGAGAATTAGCAAGGGACCAGGTTGTCACTGAAAGCTTTATATATAACTCTAAAGAGTTTAGATTTTATACTGAAGATACCAGAGAGCCACTGTAATGTCATTAAGGGGAGAAGTGCCTTTCAGAATGGCCTTTTAGCAATACTACTCAGGCTACCATTTGTGAAAAGAACTGAAGGAAGGAAAGTCCAGAGATAAATTAGTTAGAAAGCTGACATAGTAATCTAAGCTATATATGTGTCAAATCTAAGATCTAAGAGAGTATAGATGGAGGAAGAGGGTGGATTTTCAAAATAATTTTATTTATTTTAGACTTCATTGGGTCTTTGTTGTGTCGTGGGCTTTCTCTAGTTGCAGCGAGTGGGGTCTGCTGTCTAGTTGCAGTGCGTAGACTTCTCTTTGTGGTGGCTTCTCTTATTGCGGATCATGGGCTCTAGGGCACATGGGCTTCCATTGTGGGTCCTGAGTTCTAGAGCACAGGCTCAATAGTTCTGGTGCATCAGCTTAGTTGCTCTGTGGCATGTGGGATCTAGCCAGATCAGGGATCAAACCCAGGTCTCTTGCATTGGTAAGTGGTTTCTTCACCACTGAGTCACCAGGGAAGCCCAAGGATGGATTTAAAAGCCAGTTGAAGGCTTCACAACTTGAATGAATGAAGGAGTGAGAAAGTGGGGAAGAGTAAAGATTGAAGCCCAGATTTCTGGCTTGCACTTGCTTGGAACATCTGCCATCCCTAGTGCCAGAGAATACAAGAGGAGAAGGGACGAGAAAATCAAATCATGTCAATAGTATGAAGAGTTAAATTCGAAACATGGTAAAATCAGAGCACTTTTCTGCCACCCAAGTTACCTAGTAGACAGCTAGATCTGTGGCTCTGGATCTCAGAAGAGGTCTTGGATGAAAAAAAATACAATAATTTTATGTTATGTGCTTTTTACCACAAGAAAAATAGTTTAAAATCAGTGCTTTATTTTTTTATTAATAAATTTTATTAATTTATTTATTAATTTTTTAAAAAATTTTATTTTTAAACTTTACATAATTGTATTAGTTTTTCAAATATCAAAATGAATCTGCCACAGGTATAAAACTTACTTTAGAAGTTGTCAGCAAGCAGGTACTCCTTGAAGCCAAGGGGATGCATGAGATTGCTTGCCTAGGGTATGTAAAGTGAGAAGGACAGAAATATAAGACCAGATTATTGGAACCACCAACATTGTAGATAGAACTGGGCAGAGGACATGGAGATCTAAAACAGTGGCATGAGGACAACCAGAAGACCAAGAGTGAGTGGGTTTAGAAAGCGGCAAAAGAATTGTTTAGAGTGGTCGTCGATGTCATGCTGCAGAGATGACAGGTCAAAAAGGAGTGAACGTGCTCGTTGACCTGAATGAATTTTAGCTACTAGAACTTCTTAGTGACCTTGGTTGATGAGAGCGGTTTCATGTCCTACCCTATTTTGAAAATAAATTGTGTTTTTCCAGCCTTCTCTACTGGAGACATCTTTGTATTGTCCACAGTACTTTATACATAGTAAGCACTCAATGAATATTTGTTGACTTAATAAATTTGAATGTGATCTTACTCGCTGTTAGGAGAAATGCTAACTGAAGTATGGGTATTCTTTGCTAACAATTCACTATTTGGTGGACAGAGTGATTGCTAGATTCTCCCTCTATGTCATAAGATATTTGTGGAAGAAGTCATAAAATTCTTAGTTGAAATAGTTGACAGTTTCTAATTTTATGTTTTATTTGAGCACTAGAGTATTTTAGCATTTGAGATTATTAATACTTACATTTTGATTTTGAAACTGTTTTTTTCTCTTCTGTTTCTTCTTGATATATTGAAATCTCAGTTTCAGTTGAGGTCACTTCTACCATATTTGGAAAGAGCAGCATAGGAAGACAATGTGTGTTCTAGGAGTAAGGTTATTTTGAAAGGAGCCCTTCTGTGATTTTTTTTTTTTAATGTGCTGCAATGTAGCAAAATTGCAATATAAATTGTTATGTATGATTTGGGTTTATCTTCAACTATAAAAGAGCTTTTGGGCATTTTCATCATTGGATAATTTGGTTTATCTGATCGCCATACCTTGGGCTTCTGGAATGTTATCATTTAGTTAGAACTTAGCCTGAGCTTGTATAGCTTATCTTAGATAAAGTTTCCTTTCAAAGAACGTAGCTCACACTGTAGTAGCACTGAGGAGAAGGACTGGCAGGAGAGAGGTGTGGAGTATTGTCTAAAGAAAAGGGCATGGTATGGTTAATGTTATGTGTCAGTTTGATTGTTTGATCAAACATTATTTTAGATGTTTCCTTTGGAGTTATTTTTTTACATGAGATTAACTTATAAATCAGTAGACTCTTGAGTAAAGTAGATTATACTGCATAATGTAGGTGGGTCTTATCCAATCATTTGAATAGAAAAAGATTGATCTACCCCTTAGAATTATAGATACCAAGGGAAACTTTCATGCAAAGATGGGCTCAATAAAGGACAGAAATGGTATGGACCCAACAGAAGCAGAAGGTATTAAGAAGATGTGGCAAGAATACACACAAGAACTGTACAAAAAAAGAGCTTTATGAACAAGATAATCACGATGGTGTGATCACTCACCTAGAGGCCGACATCCTGGAATGTTAAGTGGGCCTTAGAAAGCATCACTATGAACAAAGCTAGTGGAGGTGACGGAATTCCAGTTGAGCTATTTCAAATCCTGAAAGATGATGCTGAGAAAGTTCTGCCCTCAGTATGCCAGCAAATTTGGAAAACTCAGCAGTGGCCACAGGACTGGAAAAGGTCAGTTTTCATTCCAGTCCCAAAGAAAGGCATTGCCAAAGAAGGCTCAAACTACTGCACAATTGCACACATCTCACACGCTAGCAAAGTAATGCTCAAAATTCTCCAAGCCAGGCTTTAGCAATATGTGAACCGTGAACTTGCAGATGTTCAAGCTGGTTTTAGAAAAGGCAGAGGAACCAGAGATCAAATTGCCAACATCCGCTGAATCATGGAAAAAGCAAGAGAGTTCCAGAAAAACATCTATTTCTGCTTTATCGACTATGCCAAAGCCTTTGACTGTGTGGATCACAATAAACTGTGGAAAATTCTGAAAGAGAGGGGAATACCAAACCACCTGACCTGCCTCTTGAGAAACCTATATGCAGGTCAGGAAGCAACAGTTAGATCTGGATATGGACAACAGACTGGTTCCAAATAGGAAAAGGAGTACGTCAAGGCTGTATATTGTCACCCTGCTTATTTAACTTCTATTCAGAGTACATCATGAGAAACGTTGAGTTGGAAGAAACACAAGCTGGAATCAAGATTGCCAGGAGAAATATCAATAACCTCAGATATGCAGATGACACCACTCTTGTGGCAGAAAGTGAAGAGGAACTAAAAAGCCTCTTGATGAAAGTGAAAGAGGAGAGTGAAAAAGTTGGCTTAAAGCTCAACATTCAGAAAACGAAGATCATGGCATCTGGTCCCATCACTTCATTGGAAATAGATGGGGAAACAGTAGAAACAGTGTCAGAGTTTATTTTTCTGGGCTCCAGAATCACTGCAGATGGTTAGTGCAGCCATGAAATTAAAAGACGCTTACTCCTTGGAAGGAAAGTTATGACCAACCTGTCTATATAGCATATTGAAAAGCAGAGACATTACTTTGCCAACAAAGGTCTGTCTAGTCAAGGCTATGGTTTTTCCAGTGGTCAGGTATGGATGTGAGAGTTGGACTGTGAAGAAAGCTGAGCGCTGAAGAATTGATGCTTGTGAACTGTGGTGTTGGAGAAGACTCTTGAGAGTCCCTTGGACTGCAAGGAGATCCAACCAGTCCATTCTGAAGGAGATCAGTCCTGGGTGTTCTTTGGAAGGAATGATGCTAAAACTGAAACTCCAATACTTTGGCCACCTTATGCGAAGAGTTGACTCACTGGAAAAGACTCTGATGCTGGGAGGGATTGGGGGCAGGAGCAGAAGGGGACGTCAGAGGATGAGATGGCTGGATGGCATCACTGACTTGATGGACGTGAGTCTGGGTGAACTCCGGGAGTTGGTGATGGACAGGGAGGCCTGGTGTGCTGCATTTCATGGGGTCACAAAGAGTCGGACATGACTGAGTGACTGAATTGAACTGAACCCCTTAGAAAGGAGAATTCTGTCCCCCAGAGGCTACCTTCCAGGCCAGGCTTCAGTATCATCTCTTCCCTGGGTCTCCAGCCTTCCAGCCTTCACAATTGTGACTCAGTTCCTTAAAATCTGTGTGTGTGTATTTAAAAATAATAAAATATATAATAAAAATATAAACTATATGTTTATATATTATATAAAATGTATAAATGTATATTTTACAATATGTAGCATATCTTTATAGATATATACTATTTTACATCTTTTTATATTATACTATGTATTATACAAATACTATATCTTATACAGATATATATGTCTATATACCTATATATATACACACATGCATACTCATTGCTTCTGTTCTCTGGAGACCCTTGACTATTACAGGGCAAAAATACTTGTGCTTTATTATTTTGAGTATTTTGTTTTTCATGTCTACCTCTGTTTCCTTTTTATCTGGTGCTTTCTGGAATCATGTGACACACTTGTATACAGATGCAGAGACCTTATTGTGTATACAGTCGTCCCTCAGTATTTGCTGGAGATTGGTTCCAGGGACCCTTACAGATACCAAAATCCTCAATGCTTTTTTCAAGCCCCTTATAGAAAATGGCCTAGCACAGAGAATACAGTCTCACCTCTGATCCATGGGGTTCACATCAGAGAATACCAAGGGCTAACTGAACAGCAAGATACGCTGCTAGCTATTGTGGTGGCTCCCAGATGAACGAGGCTCTTTGCTCTTGAGGAGTTGAAGACGAAATGCTCAGACATCTGTGATATAAAGCAGATCATGATCAATTCTGGAAGAGAGAGCTAATCAACTGTGCAGAGGAAATTCGCTGGCAGTGATGACTTTTGGCCTGGTCCATAAGAATGGGTGGAGTTTAAATTTCTGCCTTGTAGAGGAAATCAAGTTGTTTAAGAGCTTATCCCAGAAAGAGGGGACACAGGACTAAAAAAGTAGGGGTGCATTGGGAATAAGAGAACATTCTGTACAGAGGCATCTTCAGAATCAAATGGACCTTAGAAAAGAGACAAGCTGCTGTTTCCTCTCAGCGGCTGCGGTTTGGATTGAATGTGAGCCAATGCTGGTACACACCTCTTCGGTTTTCTTCCATTAGAGGTGCTTCTCTCTGGTGACATCACAGCCTTATTATTGAGTCTGATCTGTCACACTGTCTGGGACTGACTTCATTTTACCTTAGGGTTCAGTGTCACTCGGGATGGAAAAAAAATGCAGCTTGGGATTCAAAAGTCTACTTCATAATTGTGCTCAGGGCTTATCTCTTTGTGGTCATGAGGGTCTGCAGCTTCCTGTGAACGTGGCTACTGGAATTCTCTGAGAGTAGTTTTTCTTTGCTTGAAAGGTATTGTGTAATGACTCAAGTGGGATCGTATTTGTCAAAGTGCTTTATAAACTGAAGGACTGAACAAATAGACGCAGGCATTATCAAAAGGGTGATGATGTTTTTTCTAGAAACAGTGAATGCTCTTAGTATCATATAAGTTTTTGAGCAAGGACCTTACTGTAACTTTCTGCAGTGGAATATTGGTATAACTGGTTTTACAACAGTTTTTGTTTGCCTTTTCCAGAACCTCATATAAATGGAATCATACACTATTCAGTCTTATGATTCTGGCTCTTTTACTTAGCATAATACCTTTGAGATTCATCAAAATTGTTGCATGTATCAATAATTGGTTCCTTTATATTACTGAGTAATATTTTTTGGTGTGAGCGTACCTCAATTTGTTTGCTGAAGAACACTCAAGCTGTTTTCAGTTTGAGGTGACTATAAAAAGAGCTGCCATAAACATTTGTTTACAGATTTTTATTTGAACACAAGCTTTCATTTCTTAGGGTAAATATCTTGGGGTAGGATTCATCATATGGTATATGTGTGTTTAACTTTATAAGAAAATGCAAAGTTATTCTCTGGGTGGGTACCATTTTTCTACTTCTAGCAGCAATTTATGAGAATTTCAGTTTCTCAGCATCTTTGCCAGCACTGTGGTATTGTGTTTGTTTTTGTTTTTTAATTTTAGCCATTCTAGTAGGTAGGTGTTGGTATCTCACTGTGCTTATTTCTTTTAAGCAAATGAGTCCTATTTTATGTAAATTATTCTCTGCTAGCACCTTGGTACTAGTTTTGTTGTTTTGTTTAAACTTTTAGCCTTTCTATTAGGTAATAGTATTAGGTTGGCCAAAAAGTTCATCTGGGCTTTTTCATAGCATCTTATGGGAAAACCCAAGCAAACTTTTTGGCCAACCTGGTATTATCTCATTGTATTTTTTTAATGAGTGAATTTTTAATATGTAAATCATAACCAATAATTGATTATTTTTAAAAAGTTCCAGCAACAAAGTAGGAGAAAATGATACTCATAAAAGTGACTAAGGATGCATATCTAAAGTAGAAAAATAATTCACAAAATTGAAAAGAAAAGCACAAATCAATTAAACTTCAGTAAAATACAGTTTTTAAAAAAGAAAGCAAAACACAAACAGCGCAAGTGATTGAAATGGTAAATCCACAGAAAAAGAGGGAGGAATAGCCAATAAGTATAAAACTCAGCCTCACTAGTGAAATATCAGGAAAAATTCAGTGAGGCTTTAAAAAAAGTGTCATCAGGTAGGTCCAGGGGATGGGCAGATAATTAAGCTCACTTACTCTTCCTGAGGATATCAATTAGTATGGCCTTAGGAACAATTTCTAGTATTTGTAAAAACAATACAAACAACCTTCATTCCAGTGACTCTGCTTTGAAGAGTGGATCCAATAGAGTCTTTCACCTGTGTGTACACATGTATGTGTCAACTGAAGAAAAATGTACAACCTAAAGTTAAGGTTTTTTTTTTTTTTTAATGTGGACCATTTGTAAAGTCTTTATTGAATTTGATACAGTATTGTTTCTGTTTTATGTTTTGGCTTTTTGCCACAAGGCATGTGGATCTTAGCTCCCTGGCCAGGGATCAAACCTGTACCCCTGCATTGGAAGGCAAAGTCTTAACCACTGGACCACCAGGAAGTCTCTAAAGTTAAGTTTTATTGGGGGATCTTACTGAGGACTACAGTTTGGGACAGCCTCTCAGATAGCTCTGACAAACTGCTCTGAAGAGGTAGGGGAGGAGCCAGGATATATGTGAATTTTAGGGGTTGGGAAATACATATAGTTAATCTTGGTAAAAAGACCACTGCTATCACAAGAGAAACAGACATCTCAAGTTAATGATTTTAGTGCTTTTCTGTGGGAAGATGCAAGGGTCTGGGTTCACTGAAATTATTGCATAGATATGAATCTTAACTATCTAGGGCCAATATCCAAAGCATAGAATGTTTTCCTTTTTTTTTTTTCTTCTGGATTCCTCTCAGGGCATACCTTCAGGGGACCAGCTGCAATGGCTGATGGTTTGAGGTAGGCAACATTCTTTGTTTATTGGACTGGCACGCAACATTCCCTTCTCACATGGTGAATCAGAATTTTATATAAAGTACAATATAATACAAGTCAGTTTAGTTCAATTGAGTCGCTCAGTCGTGTCCGACTCTTTGTGACCCCATGAATTGCAGCACGCCAGGCCTCCCTGTCCATCACCATCTCCAGGAGTTCACTCAGACTCATGTCCATCGAGTCAGTGATGCCATCCAGCCATCTCATCCTCTGTCCCCTTCTCCTCCTGCCCCCAATCCCTCCCATCATCAGAGTCTTTTCCAATGAGTCAACTCTTCTCATGAGGTGGCCAAAGTACTGGAGTTTCAGCTTTAGCATCATTCCTTCCAAAGAAATCCCAGGGCTGATCTCCTTCAAAATGGACTGGTTGGATCTCCTTGCAGTCCAAGGGACTCTCAAGAGTCTTCTCCAACAACACAGTTCAAAAGCATCAATTCTTTGGCGCTCAGCCTTCTTCACAGTCCAACTCTCACATCCATACATGACCACAGGAAAAACCATAGCCTTGACTAGACAGACCTTTGTTGGCAAAGTAATGTCTCTGCTTTTGAATATGCTGTCTATGTTGGTCATAACTTTCCTTCCAAGGAGTAAGCGTTTTTTAATTTCATGGCTGCAGTCACCATCTGCAGTGATTTTGGAGCCCCCCAAAATAAAGTCAGCCACTGTTTCCACTGTTTCCCCATCTGTTTCCCATGAAGTTATGGGACTGGATGCCATGATCTTCATTTTCTGAATGTTGAACTTTAAGCCAACTTTTTCACTCTCCTCTTTCACTTTCATCAAGAGGCTTTTTAGTTCCTCTTCACTTTCTGCCATAAGGGTGGTGTCATCTGCATATCTGAGGTTATTGATATTTCTCCCGGCAATCTTGATTCCAGCTTGTGTTTCTTCCAGTCCAGCGTTTCTCATGATGTACTTTGCATATAAGTTAAATAAACAGGGTGACAACATACAGCCTTGATGTACTCCTTTTCCTATTTGGAACCAGTCTGTTGTTCCATGTCCAGTTCTAACTGTTGCTTCCTGACCTGCATACAGATTTCTCAAGAGACAGATCAGGTGGTCTGGTATTCCCATCTCTTTAAGAATTTTCCACAGTTCATTGTGATTCACACAGTCAAAGGCTTTGGCATAGTCAATAAAGCAGAAATAGATATTTTTCTGGAACTCTCTTGCTTTTTCGATGATCCAGCAGATGTTGGCAATTTGATCTTTGGTTCCTCTGTAACTATTGGAAACTTCCTAAGTTTGTCCCAATGGGAAAATGGGTAGAGGATTATTTTATTGCATTCACTTGCATCTACCTAGTGACTAATAATTTTGAGCATCTTTTCATGTGCTTCTTGGTTAGTATTACATCTTTTGGTTAAGTATATGTTCAGATTGTTTGCTCATTAAAATAAGATTGTATTATCTTTATTGTTGAATTGTAATTGTTCTTTATAGATTCTGGATGCAAATCCTTTATTAGATTTGTGGTTTGCAAATATTTTTTCCTTAGTTTATGGCTTGTTTTCTTTCTTTTGATGGTATAAAGGCCAGTTTATCAATTTTTTCTCTCTTGGATTTTGCTTTTCATGGCATAGGTATAAAATCTTTGCCTAACCCAAGATCCTGAAGATTTTCTATCTGTTCTTCCAGAAGTTTTATAGATTTGCATTTTGTATTTAGTTATGTGATCTATTTTGGGTTAGCTTATAATTTTATTTCCTAGAAATAATTTCATTTGTTTTAACTCAGAGAATAAATATGCTATAGGAGTACAATTGTAGGAGCTATTGTCTCTGGTTGGTATTTTGGAAGCATGGATTTGTCAATGACTTTTAAGCTCTTTGACCTTGCCAAGAAATATAGGGGACTTTGTGAGTTACTCAAAAGTGAGTATACCTAAAACAAAAGTTTCATGAAAAAATATTTACCCTAAATATCAGTGTTTACCCTTACTACTTTTCCCCCAGCAATTCTGTTTCATTAAAAACAAGTGCTCATCCTGACCCATTAAACATATTTCATGTCTCTCTAATGGGTCCAGGTCAGTTGAAAAACATTGACTTAACTACCTTAATGGGAACTCAAAACCATCACCACCTCCACTTACATAACTTATTGCCCTTTTCCTTCTGTTAAGTAATAATCCTTTTCATTGTTTCTCTAATCACAATTTAATTGTTGGTATAACTTAAACATTTTTTACCTGGTACTGCCAGCCATGTTGTCACACAATAGCAGTAAGTAGAGCAGTTTTTCCAGCTTTATTGAGACATGAGTCATACATAATATTGTGTAAGTTTAATATGTTATCTTGATACACTTACATATTGCACAATGAATATTACCATAGAGTTAGTTAACACCTCCACCATGTTACATAATTACCATTTCTTTTTGTGGTAAGAACATTTAAGATCTACTCTCTTAGCAGCTTTCAAGTATACAGTGCTGTTGTTGTTCAGTCACTCAGTCATGTCTGACTCTTTGTGACCCCATGGACTGCAGAATGCCAGGCTTCCCTGTCCTTAATCATCTCCCAGAGCTTGCTTAAACTCATGTCCATTGAGTCAGTGATGCCGTCTAACCATCTCTTCCTTTGTTGTCCCCTTCTCCTCCTGCCCTCATTCTTTCCCAACATCAGGGTCTTTACCAATAAGTTGGCTCTTCGCATCAGGTGGCCAAAGTACTGGAGCTTCAGCATCAGTCCTTCCAATGAATATTCAGGATTGATTTACTTTAGGATTGATTGATCTGATCTTGCAGTCTAAGGGACTCTCAAGAGTCTTCTCCAACACCACAGTTCAAAACCATCAATTCTTCAGCACTCAGCCTTCTTTAAGGTTCAACTCTCACATCCATACATGACTACTGGAAAAACTGTAGCTTTGACTAGACAGACCTTTGTTGGCAAAGTAATGTCTCTGCTTTTTAATATGCTGTCTAGGTTTGTCATAGCTTTTCTTCCAAGGAGCAAGCGTCTTTTAATTTCATGGCTGCAGTCACTATCTGCAGTGATATTGAAGCCCAAGAAAATAAAAGTCTGTCACTGTTTCCATTGTTTCCCCATTTATTTGCCATGAAATGATGAGACCTGATGCCATGATCTTTGTTTTTTGAATGTTGTGTTTTAAGCCAGCTTTTTCACTCTCTTCTTTCAACTTCATCCAGAGGCTCTTTAGTTCCTCTTCGCTTTCTGCCATAAGGGTGGTGTCATCTACATATCTGAGGTTATTGATATTTCTCCCAGCAATCTTGATTCCAGCTTGTGTTTCATCCAGCCTGGTAAATATACAGTGAGTATCATTAATTATAATCACAGTGCTGTATATTAGATTCCCAGACTTTATTTATCTTTTAAACCTTTGACCAACATCTCCCCATTTCCGTGACCCCCAAAGTTTCTTTTAATTGTAAGTAACAGAAACACAGGACTGGAGAGAGATGAGTATGAGGGGAAGGGGCAAGGGCCCAGGAACCTCGGCAGCTATTCTCAGGTTCTGTTAGCATTTGCGTTTTGGGCTGCATTGGCTTTATTGTGAATTAAGCAGGGCAAAGGCTAACAGAATTTTGCCAAGAGAACGCACTGGTTATAGCAAACACCCTCTTCCAACAATACAAAGAAGACTACACATGGACATCACCAGATGGTCAGCACTGAAATCAGATTCATTATATTCTTTGTAGTCAAAGATGGAGAAACTCTATTATATTCTTTGCAGCCAAAGATGGGAAAGCTCTGTATATACAGTCAGCAAAAACAAGACCAGGGGCTGACTGTGGCTCAGATCATGAACTCCTTATTGCCAAATTCAGACTTAACAGAAGAAAGTAGGGAAAACCAATAGACCATTCAGGTATGACGTAAATCAAATCCCTTATGATTATACAGTGGAAGTGAGAAACAGATTTAAGGGACTAGATCTGATAGAGTGCTTGATGAACTATGGATGGAGGTTCATGACATTGTACAGCAGACAGGGATCAAGACCATCCCCATGGAAAAGAAATGCAAAAAAGCAAAATGGCTGTCTGAGGAGGCCTTACAAATAGCTGTGAAAAGAAGAGAAGCGAAAAGTAAAAGGAGAAAAGGAAAGGTATAAGCATCTGAATGCAGAGTTCCAAAGAATAGCAAGGAGAGATAAGAAAGCCTTCCTCAGCAATCAATGCAAAGAAGTAGAGGAAAACAACAGAATGGGAAAGACTAGAGATCTCTTCAAGAAAATTAGAGATACCAAGGGAACATTTCATGCAAAGATGGGCTTGATAAAGGACAGAAATGGTACGAACCTAACAGAAGCAGAAGATATTAAGAAGATGTGGCAAGAATACACAGAAGAACTGTACAAAAAAGATCTTCACGACCCAGATAATCACGATGAAGTGATCAATGACCTAGAGCCAGACATCCTGGAATGTGAAGTCAAGTGGGCCTTAGAAAACATCACTATGAACAAAGCTAGTGGAGGTGATGGAATTCCAGTTGAGCTATTGCAAATCCTGAAAGATGATGCTGTGAAAGTGCTGCACTCAATATGCCAGCAAATTTGGAAAACTCAGGAGTGGCCACAGGACTGGAAAAGGTCAGTTTTCATTCCAATCCCAAAGAAAGGCCATACCAAAGAATGCTCAAACTCCTGCACAATTGCACTCATCTCACACGCTAGCCAAGTAATGCTCAAAATTCTCCAAGCCAGGCTTTAGCAATATGTGAACCGTGAACTTGCAGATGTTCAAGCTGGTTGCCAACATCCGCTGGATCATGGAAAAAGCAAGAGAGTTCCAGAAAAGCATCTATTTCTGCTTTATTGACTATGCCAAAGCCTTTGACTGTGTGGATCACAGTAAACTGTGGAAAATTCTGAAAGAGGTTGAGAAATTTGTATGCAGGTCAGGAATCAACAGTTAGAACTGGACATGGAACAACAGACTGGTTCCAAATAGGAAAAGGAGTTCGTCAAGGCTGTATATTGTCACCTTGTTTATTTAACTTATATGCAGAGTACATCATGAGAAATGCTGGACTGGAAGAAACACAAGCTGGAATCAAGATTGCCGGGAGAAATATCAATAACCTCAGATATGCAGATGACACCACCCTTATGGCAGAAAGTGAAGAGAAACTAAAAAGCCTCTTGATGAAAGTGAAAGTGGAGAGTGAAAAAGATGGCTTAAAGCTCAATATTCAGAAAAGGAAGATCATGGCATCTGGTCCCATCAGTTCATGGGAAATAGATGGGGAAACAGTGGAAACAGTGTCAGACTTTATTTTTCTGGGCTCCAGAATCACTGCAGATGGTGACTGCAGCCATGAAATTAAAAGATGCTTACTCCTTGGAAGGAAAGTTATGATCAGCCTAGATAGCATATTGAAAAGCAGAGACATTACTTTGTCCACAAAGGTCCGTCTAGTCAAGGCTATGGTTTTTCCAGTGGTCATGTATGGATGTGAGAGTTGGACTGTGAATAAAGCTGAGCACCGAAGAATTGATGCTTTTGAACTGTGATGTTGGAGAAGACTCTTGAGAGTCCCTTGGACTGCAAGGAGATCCAATCAGTCCATCCTAAAGGAAATTAGTCCTGAATATTCATTGGAAGGACTGATGCTGAAGCTGAAACTCCGATAGTTTGGCCACCTGATGCGAAGAGCTGACTCATTTGAAAAGACCCTGATGCTGGGAAAGATTGAGGGCAGGAGGAGAAGGGGACGACAGAGGATGAGATGGTTGGATGGCATCACCGACTCAATGGACATGGGTTTGAGTGAAGTCCGGGAGTTGGTGATGGACAGGGAGGCCTGGCGTGCTGCAGTCCATGGGGTCTCAAAGAGTTGGACAGGACTGAGCAACTGAACTGAACTGGCTTCATTGTTGTTTCTTTTTGTGTGAGTTGTTCATTTCTCTCCTTTTCTCTCTCTCTCTGAAGACTGACTTTCTCTGATTCTCTTTGCACTTGACTGCCCCAAGACCTTGAGTTTAATTTTAGCCAGACTAGGATTGCTCTGGGAGAAGGCAGTGGCACCCGACTTCAGTACTCTTGTCTGGAAAATCCCATTGGGAGAGGAGCCTGGTGGATTAAAGTCCATGGGGTCGTTAAGAGTCGGACATGACTGAGCAACTTCACTTTCACTTTTTACTTTCATGCATCGGAGAAGAAAATGGCAACCCACTTCAGTGTTCTTGCCTGGAGAATCCCAGGGACGGGGGAGCCTGGTGGGCTGCCATCTATGGGGTCACACACAGTCAGACACGACTGAAGCAACTTAGCAGCAGCAGCAGCAGCAGCAGCAGGATTGCACTGCTCCAATTCCCAGGAGAGACGGTATAATTAGTTTGACTTAGGAGGCGTTCCACCCTGGCTGCAGTCAGCGTTGCCCAAAGCGGATGGGACCAGAAAATAGAACCCTTGTCTGTTGTTGTGCATCAGAGATTCATGGTTCTGACAAACTGAGAAGGGTGTTGTGTCTCTTGCAGGTTCAGTAAGTGCTGGGTGACATACATTTATCTCTTCAAATATATTTAAAATAATTTAGTTTTCAGAATATAGAGGTTCATAAAATGTTTATAGCAGATTGGAATAAAACTTAAGTTAGGGATTGCAGAACCAGAAAAAGTCACACTGACATACAAGAGTGACTTTTCTTTTTATTTTCTTCATGTTTTATATAATTACAGTTACATAACACATAGATATTTAGTCAAATGTATCAGCCCCAAAGTGCTCCTTATTTTAAAAGGAGGCAGTTGTTTATATACAGAATATCTGTGGATCCAGCAAATGAGAGAGTCTCAGGTTAAAGAAAATAGATACTTAAAGTGTCAAACGTGTAATATAGATTTAAATTGTGGTAAATTTTTCTCATGGTTTGAATGAAAGCACTTTATTTGAAGAGTTTTTGTTTAGATATATTAAAATTCACAGTTATCCTCAAATGGCGAAGGGAATATCGGAAGGTAACATTTATTATGACTCTGCTTAGTTAGGCACTTGGAGAAGGCAATGGCAACCCACTCCAGTACTCTGGCCTGGAAAATCCCATGGATGGAGGAGCCTGGTGGGCTACAGTCCATGGGGTCGCTAAGAGTCAGATACAACTTCACTTTCACTTTCACTTTTCACTTTCATGCATTGGAGAAGGAAATGGCAACCCACTCCAGTGTTCTTGCCTGGAGAATCCCAGGGACAGGGGAGCCTGATGGGCTACCGTCTGTGGGGTTGCCCAGAGTCAGACATGACTGAAGCAACTTAGCAGCAGCAGCAGTTAGGCACTTAACGTTATGTTATTACGTTCAGCCCTTATAACTGCCCTTTGAGAAGTAGGTATCCTTATCCCATGGCCAGTGACAAAATGAAAACCCAGGGGAAATTTAGCTTGCTGATATGTGGCTGGCCTGGGATTTAAGCTCTGGTCTGCATAACTTGCAAGTCTTTTCTCTCCCACACCCTAGCCTTTGGGAAAATGAAAAATTTATTTACATAACCTTTCTAGAGAAAGCTATAAGTAGGACTGTATAGGAGCCACCGAGTTCATCCTCTTGTCTGTATACTTAAGTCTCAGTCTCAGCATCAAACATGTGGCAGCCATTTCTCCAATATCTGGACTGAAGACATTAGTTATGTAATGTTTAGTCATTTAAGCACCTGGATTTTTCAGAGGTCATTCAACTGATAAATCAGTGTTTAAAAATAGCAGTGGCGTCTTCAGTTTGCAAAAAATAAATATATATTTTTTAACCTTATATTCTAAAGATTAATGCATGATAAATTGAGAATTGAGGGTGAAAAAGGGAAAGCTGACCTTTCTTAGTCTGAATAAACAGGAAGAGGAAAGCAAAGACTGGCTAAGCAGCATAAGACAGCATTAAGCTTTCCCCTTTTAATGTGAAAAATCAGAAGAAATACTTATTTTAGAAATTTTTGTTGAAGACATATTTACAACATAAATGCTTCTTTACATTTTAGTTAGATGAAACAAATTTAAATTGTTTGTTCTTGGTGATGTTGACTGAAGAGGCAAATAGTCATGATTTTTACCAGTGAGTTAATGATAGTTTACCTTCTGATTTATCAGCCTAAAGTGGCTTTGGCAATAAAATGAAAAGGAATAATCATTTGGTTTATTGCAATTTCAGACTTAGTCTGAAAAAATTTTAAAACAATGACTAGGGTATGATTCCTAAAATAAGTAGGCTTTGTGTTTGGATGGTGAAGAATATTCATTAAAGTTCTAGCAAAAGATAAAAATGTGAGCTCTCTACAGGAGATGAAATGTGGTCTCCCAGGCTTACTGCTTAAGATTAGGTTGATATAAATTAAATCTAGCCTAATACTTTATTTGTTAAGAATTCACAGTGACCTTTTTAAAATAGAGGGACAAGAGATGCAGATGAGTTTGATGTTTTACAATTTATATTGTTGCTATCTTTCAGGACATGAAAAGAGGAATTCAAATCATTGTTTTATTTCTTGTTTGTTCCCTTAGAAGTTATCTTTTCTAGTTAAGGGACAAACTAATCAAGCATGACGTGCTTTAGCCATCAGGATCTTGACCAACTGATTTCAGCATTTCTCTTCTAAAAGTACCTAATTGAAAGTAACCCTGAGTTACTTACTCTGATGTTGGCCCAGCTTTAGGGAAAATGAAGCCCACTTAGTGTTAATTGATTGAACCTATTGTCCTCCACAGTTCTTTTAAATACCACTAATGTTTTTTCTCATTGCCATGCCTAGAAGCAGGGATGGGAACTTACTAGTGACAGAATTTTCTTCTTAGGAAGCTAAACCCTTGGTATTGTGGCCACTTTGACCTTTTATTCTTTCTTACTTCTTGACCCCATTTTCTTATTCTTCTGATGTCCAGACCATAAGACCACACAACAGGCCAGTTGTGGTACAGCTCAACTTTTACTCTCATGGTGAACATGTTATGTGGGCCATAGACTTTATTTAAAGAATATATCTATTTGGAGAAATTCAGCTCCTTGATGCTCTTTCAGGATTGAAATTCTAGTTTCTCTTCACATCTTCTATCTTAGCTTTCTTCTTCAACCCTGATGACTCTGTTTGCTGCTGGATTTGGTCTAAGACCTTTACCAGCAGTCAATTTTGCATATTCAGACTTAATTGTTGGGTTTTTATAAAGCACTTCACTTTTTATTCAACTTTGTTGCTTCCAGTTTCTGGGCTACTGTTTCTTTGTTCTGTTTGATGAACTATGAGAGTACTAGTAATAAAGAACATTTTCCTTTTTGCCTTGACCAGATTCAGGGCCAGTTTCTGAGTTCTCCTCACTCTGTGGCTCTTAACCCTATCTTCGTCAAACTCCCCCCTTTAAATAAATTTTTGGTTGTGTAAGAAATAAAGTTCATAGGTAATATAACCTGCCTATACATGTTACAAAAAAACATGACACTGGGATAATAATATAAAGGTTAAATGAGTGTAACTCATAACACAGTCTGTGTTTGGGGATGTAATTATGAGGGCACATTGTCCTGGAGGATAGAATGAAGTCATTGATGCTTGTGCCTACTTCTGTGGAGGAAGTGTGTGTTTGTGAGAAGAAAGATAATTCTAAGAAGTTTGGGAAAGTAGAAAATCAGTGATGCACGTGGACCGTAAAAATGTTAGAATAAGTGATAACCAACCAGACTTGTTTGTTGTGTATGATAAGAGAAAGAATAAAACACTTGAAGTAGAGAAAACATGTCAGGACAAATTACAGACTGTCAGCATGGAGAAAATGAGGAAGTATGGTATTCTCATAAATGACCTGGGCCATATTTATGAGTTTAGTGATGAAACAATTTCTTATGTTGTGATATGGGACAGGATACTGTTGAGCTATCACAGAAAGCATATCCTGCATTTTGAAATATATTATCACCTGTTGAGGCGTATTTTAGGTTCCTAGTACTTCAGAAGTCCTCCAAGACCATATCCTTCTCTAGGTTATGAGAAATAGAGGATGGTTTAAAAAGAGAAACAGTAAAACAAGAAGCTATGCAGAAGTTGTGCAGTAGATATCTCTAACTCAGAGAAGATTGAAAAAAACAGGCAGCCCCCAAGCAACTTTCAAATATCATCTTTCACAGCAGAGCTCTTTTAGAGTTATTAAAAAAATCTCAAAAATACATAGTTTGACAGTCATCTGAAATATTAAAAGTAGCTTTTATCGAGATCGACATGGTTTATGTGGCTACTAATTTAATGACATTTTGCTCGAAATTTACTAAAAGGATTCTCATATCCTCCATGACATTTTTTGCAGAGGTTTCATTGCTTTTCGGAGAAGGTAATGGCACCCCACTCCAGTACTCTTGCCTGGAAAATCCCATGGATGGAGGAGCCTGGTAGGCTACAGTCCATGGGGTTGCTAAGAGTCGGACACGACTGAGCGACTTCACTTTCACTTTTCACTTTCATGCATTGGAGAAGGAAATGGCAACCCACTCCAGTGTTCTTGCCTGGAGAATCCCAGGGATGGGGGAGCCTGGTAGGCTACCGTCTATGGGGTCACACAGAGTCAGACACGACTGAAGTGACTTAGCGTAGCGTAGTGTCATTGCTTTTGCTGTAATGCCATTATTGCATTGAAATCCTTTTCAAGAAGTGGAAGGTTGAAAATGCTCTAATATATAGAGCATGGAGTGAGTACATCATTTAATTTTGAGATAATGTCTTTATTTGATTCAAACTTCTAGCTCCATAAAGTCTTTGTCCTAAATTTTTGGCATTCTCTCTTAACTTTTAATAAGCTCTACTTCATATTAGTATATGCACAAGTGCTCTTGATACCTGTGTTGGGTTTAGTCTGACAGAGCATTTTTCTCCTCTGGGATATGGGATGATTCTTTGTTATGTGGAACTGCTCCACATTCCATGCCTCTGGCCTCTGCCAGAGTGGTTCCCCTCAGTAATTAAGGGTTGTAAAAGCACCCCAACACATTTGCAAACTACTCCCTAGGGAGCGGTAATCACTGACCATTTGGCTCTTTCTTGCTGTAAGTACATACCTGCATTTCTCAAAAAAACCTTCACAGATTTCATTTGTGATTTAAGAACATTTAAGGTCCTTCCCCATGTACTTTTCAAAGAAGGATCTTTTTCACTGTGTGACTGCCAGGAGATGAATTGTTTGTGATTCCTGCTAAATCCAGACGTGGAAGTCCTAATTCTCCTAGGATTTCAGAATTTGCCTACATTTGGAGATAGGAGATTTTAGGGTGGGCCCTAATCCAGCATGACTGATGTCCTCATAAGAAGAGGAGACTAAGACACAGAGAGAGGGCTGTATGAAGACACAGGTCATCTGCAGTCTCTCTCAAGGAGAGAGGCCTCAGAAGAAATCAACCTTGACAACACGTTGATGTCAGACTTCTAGCCTCCAGAATTGTGAGACGCACATTTCCGTTATTGGAGCCACCCTGTCTATGGTACTTCGTTACGGCAGCTCCAGCAAACTAACACCGTGACCCCTTAATGTGTGTTAACCTCCAGGTCGGTATACTAGAAGAGCAGTGTAATTTAGTGATTGCAGTTCAAGTTTTCAGTATTACAGTCCCAGCTCATCCACTTAGTTGTGTGACCTTGGGCACATTAATTAACCATGTTTTTTTTTTTTTTTTTTTAATCTAAAATGAGGATCAGGATACCTTCCTCACCAGGTTGTTGTGAGGATTAGGTGAAATAAATAATGTAAAGTACATGATACCTAGAGGACTTCCTAACGATTAGTTCTCTTTTCATCTGCCTCCACTTTTAGGTGTGTTTTGCATTTTCTAAAAGAATGTAAGGCATGCTTGGCAGATGAGCCTCTATTGTGAAATTTCAGGCTGTCTGATTGGTGGATGGCAGAGAGGTTTGGGGGCAGTTAGGTATTGTCAGTAGCTTTAGTCAAGAACGTGCATATAATATTTTGCAGTTTACAAACAGAAAGTACCTCACATTCATTTATACATGATGTGCAGTTATTAAACCTGACTGTGCCTCAGGAGACATTGTGGTAGCCTTTGTTTTGCTTGTCTAACTTCCTTTAAGACACAGGAGACCTGTCCTCTGGGAATCTGTTGGGTTGTCTTCCTTTTTGATGTTCCATAGCCCCATAGCCCACATACCTTTATTCACAGCACATATATGCTCTATTTTAATGGTCTGTTTTCCCCAAGAGATTGAGTTCTTTGAAGGTGTTGACTGTTCCTTTTTCATCTCAGTATCCCTAATGCCCTGTGCAGTGCCTGGTTCTTTGTAGGTATATTCTAAATTACATATCACTAACCTTTTTTCAGGGATGTTAAGTGCCAAGTACTTTTTTTGTCCACTTTTTATAAGTTATGATCATTCCTTTTTTAAAATATTTATTTTTGGCTGCATCAGATCTTAGTTGTGGCACATGGGACCTTTGCTGTGGCATGTGGGATCTTACTGTGCACAGACTTCTCTCTGGTTGCAGTGCTTAGTTGTCCCAGGGCAGGTGGCAATCTTAGTTCCCTGATCAGGGATCCAACACACATCCCCTGCATTGGAAGGCAGGTTCTTAATCACTGGGCCACCAGGGAAGTCACTGTCCATGTGACAGATGAGAATGAAGTTCCCAGATCACACAATTCAGTGGGCAGAGCTAGAATTTGAACCCAGAGTTCATATTCTTAACCAAAAGGATGGAAGGGCTATTGTATTTGGAATATTGATGCTTTTAAACTGTGGTGCTGGAGAAGACTCTTGAGAGTCCCCCTGGACTGCAAGGAGATCAAACCAGTCAACCCTCCCAAACATTCATTGGAAGGACTGATGGTACAGCTGAAGCTCCAGTACGTTGGCTACCTGATGCGAGGAGCTGACTCATTGGAAAAGACCCTGATGCTGGGAAAGATTGAAGGCAGGAGGAGAAGGGGATGACAGAGGAAGAGATGGTTGGATGGCATCACTGACTTGATGGACGTGAGTTTCAGAAAACTCTGGGAGTTGGTGATGGACAGGGAAGCCGGGCATGCTGCAGTCCATGGGGTCGCAAAGAGTGGGACACGACTGAGCAACTGAACTGATAGTATGGTAGTGTTGCTCAGATACTGTAGAGCATTGCATTGTGAGGGTCAAGAGCCTGAAGAACACCTAATACGGAGGCAAACTGGGGTGTGTATGTGTCCTGAGGCTTGGAAATGAATTTATATCCTAATGGACACTTTTCTGTATTGTTTCTACTAGTAATGAAGGTACAGATAGTAAACTACATCTCTCATATGCATTTTCTTCATTAATAAATGTATAGTGATGAGGAGTGAATTTTTCTTGCTATAATCTCCCAAGTCTCTTAATATGCATGTTATCATTACCCACTACTTCATTATACATTCTAAGATTTATTTTAATAGCAGGGTTAAAATGGTTGATGCAACTTTAGGGAAATTTGCTATATGTTTATTAAAAATAAGGTGATAAAAAGTGATACTGCTCATGACAGTTAAAACCGCAGATTTCTTGATTCCTTGGCAAATGAAACATTCTAGAATTTTTTCTTTTTAAATAACCCCTTGAACACCAATATATTTTTCATTTTAAGTACTTCATTTGAATATTGTTCTTGCTGACTTGCGGCCATCTTTACACCTATTACTAACAGTCTCTTAGACACACCCTTAGGATCTGTTGAGACTTGTAGCACTGTTTGTTTCTATAATATATGGTTCTCAAGTGTTGTGCTCTCCTTACCCTCCTTGAGCTGGTTTCTATGATTTTCCCCTTTCTGTTGCTGTCAAATATACATTGCAGTTGTCAGTGTGCCTTCATGTGGCTCCCTTCTTGCCCCCTAATGATTTGTTGCAGGCTTAAAACCAGTCTGCCAAGCTTCTTAGGAATTGTACTAGAAGGACTAAGGGGCATGTTAGTTACTAATATAAATGTGTGTTTGTTCTTGAACTTCGTGACATGTGTTTTGTCTCTGAGACCTCTTATTTACTGATTTCTTTGCTGCACTTTGAACAGATGAAGTTCCTTCCAAACTGGTTCATTCTAGGCATTATATTGTAAGATACTGTAATTTTCATTTTATGTGTTAAAAAGGATTGTTTGGCTTTATATTCAGGTAATTTTGCTATAGATTGTGACATTTGCTATAGAAACATGACATTTTATGATCAGATATTATTGGAAAATAAGATTCTTTCTGCTTTACTGAAAGAAATGGTGCTATAATTTATCCTGTGAAAAAGTGGGAGAAGTCCCCAAATATTTTCAGTGGTTGTTCTGTGACCAGCATTCATTTAGGCACCTTGTAGTTCTTGATCCAGAAGAGATTCCTGGGTTTTAAATTCCAGTTTTGACATTGGACAAGTTATTTAAGATCTCTGGGTCTCAGGGTCCTCATTGATGAATTTCAGATAATTATGTCTGCCTTCCCAGGTATTGAGAATTGCTGGAAATGTACGTACTAGAGGAGAATACTTGACAATTACTTGGTTTTTATCTAGTCACAGAGCTAGAAATTGGTTGAGTGAGGACTTTGGACTTGTCCTGGAAGCAATGAGTATAGATCACTTATTGGAAGTGTCTTCTGATAAACAAATGCCAAAAATGAACATAGTCAGCATTCAAAAATGTATATGTATATATTGGGAGTAAAAATGGATCTTATGGGAAAAGTAAAGATTATAGGAAGAAGGGGAATACCAGAACTTACTTCTTTTCCTCTTTTTCCTTATTCCCTAATTGGCCAGTGTGCATTTTCTTCTAAGGATAATTTTGAATTTTGTTGGAATTTGATAAGAGTGTTGCTTTTCCTTAGAATTGTCAATTGTATTTTTGCACTGCCTTTTAGAGTCATCAATTTGGTTAATGGCACTACCATCCATCAATCACCCAAGATATAAAAACTTTACTGATAATTTGCACTCCTCTCATTCATCCAATTAGTTGATTAGATCTGTCCAGTCTTCTTCCTTATTACCACTATTTCGTTTCCAGACCTCCTTGTCATTCTCTTTACACCGTCATGACAGTCTGCAAGCTGGTCTTGCTGTTACTCTCTCCACTTCCCCACTGGTTTTCCACATTGTGGTTGGTGCTCCACAATTCATCTCGCCTGATGCTGACACCATCCTCACTATTTCCCAAGTGTTTGCACTTACCTCTTTTATGGTACACTTACCCTGATGTAGAAGGCACATGGAAAAGACAAGATGAGTGATTGATACTTCCCCGTTGTTTTCCAGCTTCCAAAATAATTTGCTGGTTCTTTACCACCTTCCAGAAATGCTCAGTGATCATTTTTAGCATGACTATGAACTGTTGCATTTAGACATATACGATGTGCTTCAGTCCTCATTATTACCCTTATTGATCCTCAAATGATCCCATATTTGGGCAATGGAGGCTTATTTATATTGGCTTCGAAGTCCTTTTGACATGGCCCTAGGAGTCTTTGATGGCTTCCTTACTTTTCAGTGTAAGATGCTCCAGGGTCCTCTTGTACATTTCTGCTCTAGACCCCATTATCAGCCATTTAGAAAATGGAGCCCTTGTTTCTTTCTTTGGAGGGGAATGTTATTTAGATATCACAATATAATTATTAGGAGTATTATTGCTACTAGATGGATCATTGTTTTAAAGCCTTTCTTGAATATATTAATACAATTATAATTTTTCTTTAGGATAAACTATATCATGAGTTCTTATTGATAATGACCATTCAAATTTAATTAACCTCAATGATAACTACATATGTATCCCCTTTTGACAAATACAGAGGTTCAGTGATATCTACATAATTATCATTTTGTTTATCCTACCATATATACGCAATAGCCTCAGAATAACAATACCAACACGCCCATCAACAATGTGATTATTGGAAGCCATTTACAATATGTGTGTGTGTGTGTGTGTGTGTGTGTGTGTGCACGCATGTCTGCACAGTTGTGCTTTGGAGCAGGGGTTTTTTTTTTTTTTTTTTTTTAAAGTATATCCCACTAGAAATCTACATTTAAGTTGTGTTTTAAAGTCACTTGAATTATAATTGCTGTTTATACAATTATACAACCAACAAGGATACACAGTTTGGGCCATTTATTTAATTTTACTTGTGATTTTAATACTGGTTTTTAAATGCAATTTTGAATTAGGTATATGATATTTACACAGTTCAAAATCTAGCCTACAAAAGAAGACATATTCAAAGAAGTCCAACTATTACCTTTCTCTCCTCATATACGTAGCCATCCCAATTCCTTTCTTAGGTAAACAATAGCATACTGTATACACTGATGATTTTTTGTTTTTGTTTTGCTTTGCTTAGAAATGTATTCTGAAGATAACTTTGCAGTAGTATATGGAGATATTCCTCATTCTGTTTTATAGCTACTTAGTACTCTATTATGTATACCTATAGTATTTTGGGCTTCCCACGTGGCTCAGTAGTAAAGAATCCACCTGCCAGTGCAGGAGACTAAGGAGACACAGGTTGGATCCTTGGGTCAGGAAGATCCCCCGGAAGAGGGCATGGCAACCCACTTCAGTACTCTTGCCTGGAGAATCCCGTGGACAGAGGAGCCTGGCAGGCTACAGTCCATGGGGTAACAGAGTCAGATACAACTTAGTGACTGAACAATGACATATATATATATATGTGTATATATATATGTGTGTGTGTGTATATATATATATATATATATATATATAAATGACATATGGAGAAGGCAATGGCACCTCACTCCTGTACTCTTGCCTGGAAAATCCCATGGACGGAGGAGCCTGGTAGGCTGCAGTCCATGGGGTTTCTAAAAGTCGGACACGACTGAGTGACTTCACTTTCACTTTTCACTTTCCTGCATTGGAGAAGGAAATGGCAACCCACTCCAGTGTTCTTGCCTGGAGAATCCCAGGGACGGGGAGCCTGGTGGGCTGCCGTCTTTGGGGTCACACAGAGTCGGACACGACTGAAGTGACTTAGCATAGCATAGCATAGCATAGCATAATGACATATATATATATATATATATGCATGTATATAATAATAAGATATTAAGTTGGATCTCTAAGACAGTGTCTACCTTAATGAAACTTAAAGACAACCAGCACAGTAATGAAAATGTGAAATACCTGGTAGTTAGTTAATGTCTATATGATTGGCCTTTTCGTGATGATATAGGTTATTGTAATAGCAGATGATTTGCTCAAGGTTTTATTCAATCCCCTCACTTGTAATTGGCTATAACTTACACCTCTGTGCTTCAGTGAGATGTTGTAAATATGACACAGGCTTAACAGAGTGAGCAGCAGTCTGAGATGGACATGAACTTACTAAAAACAACATACTTATATCGTCCCTTGCTGTATTTCCTCCTTAGAAGAAACATTTTTTAAAATACATTTTTCCCCTTTTTCTTTGTCCCATTTTTTTCCCCTCTCATAATTTCTAAGCACTTTGGTTAAAGCTCTTTTAAGTGAACTGTTTTATGTCCTTGAGAAAGCAAATAAAGGTTGAAATACAAGTGCCTCTGAGCTCTTGCCCAGGTGAGGGAGGGGAGGTTGGGCCTCTGTGCTGGGGGTGCCTGTGGTCTCTCAGCTGGACTGCTGGCCATCTTTCTGTATGAAGTCCAGAGGAAAGGAGGCTTTCATGCCTGGGTCCTGAACTTTGAAGGGAGATGGAAGGTCTAAATATAAGCCTTGGCATCCTGGATACTCGCAATTGAACTTTATTCTTTTCTCTTTTTAATACTAACCCAAACCAAAAGCTTACACCTGTCTTTTATCATTAGTAATACGAAATTCAGGAAAGAAGGGAGAAATATTTTAGTTGAAAATATTAGAAAGCATTGTGGGTTTCTGTAAGCAAATATGTAAACAATTGTAAAAGTTTTGTTTTCTAGTCTATTGGGGTAGATGGAGTAGTAGATGGAAATATTAAGTAATCAAAATATTTCACAGAGTGAATTCTTGTTGTTTCCAGTGATTTTTATTCACTCTTATTAAGAAATTCACAAAACTATAGTTCATAGGTCAGATTCAAAATCCACAGCCACCCTCACTGGCTATTTTCAGTTTCATGGTTTCCTCTACTAGCAATTATTTCCTCAAATTAGGGCTGCCAAATTTAGCAAATAAAAGTACAGGATGCTCAGATAATTTGAATTTCAGTTAAACAACAACTTTTTTTTTTGGTATAAAAGGAAGTTCCATGCAGTATTGTTGACGTTCATATACTAAAAATGTATCCACTGTTTGTCTAAAATTTGAGCTCAACTGGATGGTCCTATATTTTACCCAGCAACCCTCTACCAAATCAAGTATATTAGGAACCTGATTGAACAAGTCAGAAGCCTTTCAGTGATATTAATTGATGCCACTGTGCATTGACTTCTCTTGACTAGGGCTCTCTTCACTAATTGTCCTTTCAATTTTGCTTGCACTGCCCATGTCGTCACGAGTCAGTGGCTTGATATGAAACAAACCTCTATGCCATTTGTGCTAATTACTATGGTTACGTTTTTTAAATATCACAATTACTATTCAAATGTAACTATGAAAAGGAAGCTATTTCTAAGAAAAGAGAGTTGCATGTATTGGGTGATTCCTGAAATTTCAGGGGTCCGTTGAAATGCTTAAGATTTAAAAAGCTGTCAACCCTGTGTATGAGATAGCAAAAGAGACACCAATGTACAGAACAGTCTTATGGACTCTGTTGGAGAGGGAGAGGGTGGGAAGATTTGGGAGAATGGCATTGAAACATGTATAATATCATGTATGAAACGAGTTGCCAGTCCAGGTTCGATGCACGATACTGGATGCTTGGGGCTGGTGCACTGGGACGACCCAGAGGGATGGTATGGGGAGGGAGGTGGGAGGGGTGTTCAGGATTGGGAACACGTGTACACCTGTGGCAGATTCATTTTGATATTTGGCAAAACTAATACAATATTGTAAAGTTTAAAAATAAAATAAAAAACAAACAAACAAAAAAAGATTTAAAAAGCTGTCATTGGGTATGCAGTGCCTTGCTGAGCCATACTGGAGCTTGAGGAAATTAAAAAAATCAGTAATACTATCAGTAATACCGAGGCTGTCTTTATTTAAAGTACTTGTGTAATGTTCATCATGGGTTTTCTGTATTAATTTAGATTTTTTTAAAAGCAGATTTATTTAGCTTTAATTCACATACCATAGAATCCATTCACTTAAAATGTACAGTTCCAATTTATAATAGCCAAAGCATGGAGACAATGTAATTTTCCATTGATAGATGAATGGATAAAGAAGATGTGGTACATTTATACAGTGGGATATTACTCAGCCATGAAGAAGAAGAAAATAATGCCATTTACATTCCAGTGGTCATATATGGATGTGAGAGTTGGACTGTGAAGAAAGCTGAGCACTGAGGAATTGATGCTTTTGAACTGTGGTGTTGGAGAAGACTCTTGAGAGTCCCTTGGACTGTGAGGAGATCCAACCAGTCCATTCTGAAGATCAGTCCTGGGTGTTCTTTGGAAAGAATGATGCTAAAGCTGAAACTCCAGTACTTTGGCCACCTCATGCGAAGAGTTGACTCATTGGAAAAGACTCTGATGCTGGGAGGGATTGGGGGCAGGAGGAAAAGGGGACGACAGAGGATGAGATGGCTGGATGGCATCACCGACTCGATGGACATGAGTTTGAGTGAACTCTGGGAGTTGGTGATGGACAGGGAGGCCTGGTGTGCTGCAGTCCATGGGGTCTCAAAGAGGCAGTCATGACTGAGCAACTGAACTGAACTGAATGGACCTAGAGCTTATCATAGTAAGTGAAGTAAGGCAGATAAAGACAAATATTATACGTGGAACCTGAAAAAATGATACAAATGAGCTTATTTATGAAACAGGCTCACAAATGTATAAAACAAACTTATGGCTACCAAAAGGGAAAGGTGGGAGAGGTATGAATTAGTAGTTTTGGATTAGCAGATACAAACTATTATATAGGAAATAGATAACCAATGAGGTCCTACTGTTTAACACAGGGAACTATATTCAATACCTCATAATAAACTATAATGGAAAATAATCTGAAAAGGAATATATATATATGTATAATTGAATCACTTTGCTTTATACCTGAAACTAGCACATTGGGGATTTTTCTTTTTTCCAGAGTTTTCAAGCTTTTTACTCAGTGCATGAAGTGACAGCCAGGAAAAAACAAAGTCACTTGATCTGCCATAATGAAAAAAATTCATTTGTGTTCTGTCAGCCTTCCAGTGATATTTTGGTTTCTTAAGAATTAACATAGTAGGATCACAGTAGATAGTTAAAGGAAATAACAAGATCTCTGCTTGGTCCTTTAATCCAAAGGCAGACTAGGAAGAATTGGATATGTCCCTGAAAAACCCATTTCATTTTCAAACTGATTCAACCTAGTTTCAGGGAAATGAGCAAGTTTCAGATTAAGAAATGAGCAAGGAAGACAACATTTAAATGATTGTTGCTTGCTCTGAATCCTATTCAGCACACCACTAGACAACATGACTAGACAGCATGCTGCTGCTGCTGCTAAGTCGCTTCAGTCGTGTCCAACTCTGTGCGACCCCATAGACGGCAGCCCGCCAGGGTCCCCCGTTCCTGGGATTCTCCAGGCAAGAACACTGGAGTGGGCTGCCATTTCCTTCTCCAATGCATGAAAGTGAAAGTGAAGTCGCTCAGTCCTGTCCGACTCTTAGCGACCCCATGGACTGCAGCCTACCAGGCTCCTCCGTCCATGGGATTTTCCAGGCAAGAGTACTGGAGTGGGGTGCCATTGCCTTCTCCACTAGACAGCATGACTGTCTTAATTCTTCCTCATCTGGTTTAGGACTTAACCTATGACAACTAAATAAATAATTTTGAATACAAGTACATTTAGGCAGTAAGCAATGGAACTAGAAAACCTTTTGCTATCCAATGACCATGTTTAGGTATATACAGAGTGTAACCACAGACCCCGTCCAGCAGGGAAATTTGACAAAAAACCCTGTTTCTACCTGTAACAGCTGTCTGTGGATGTATCCTGAGTGGAAGGTGTTTGTTCTTATGTTCAATTCCTCGTTAAGTAAACTGGACGACGCGTGTGGGGCCCATATCCAGAAAGATCAAAGCACCAAGGCTAAAGACAAAAAAAGTCAAGTTGTGGCACCTACTGTATAAACAGAGCAACACAGTATTCCTTTATCATACCATTCTATATAGCACGAACACCAGTCTATCTCTTGACACCAGCCCTTGCCTTCCCCACATTTGACATTGCAGTTGGTATACCCAGGTCATTACTGGATTCAGCTTTCTGGGTCCTTTGTTGTTGTTCAGTTGCTAAATTGTGTCCAATTCTTTGTTACCCCATGGACTGTGGCATGCCAGGCTCCCTTTCCCTCCACTATCTTCCTGAGTTTGTTCAAATTCCTATCCATTGAATTGGTGATGCTGTCAAACCATCTCATCCTCTGCTGCCTGCCCTTCTTTTGCCTTCAATCTTCTCCAGCATCAGGATATTTTCTAATGAATTGGCTCTTCACATCAGGTGGCCAAAGTATTGGAGCTTCAAGTTCTGTATCAGTCCTTCCAGTAAATATTTAAGGTTGATTTCCTTTAGGATTGACTAATTTGATTTCCTTGCAGTCCAAGGGACTCTCGAGAGTCTTCTCCAGCATCACAATTTGAAAGCATCAATTCTTTGGCACTCAGCCTTCTTTATGGTCCAACTCTCACATCCATACATGACTACTGGAAAAACCATAGCTTTGAAAACCATTCAGACCTTTGTCAGCAAATTGGTGTCTCTGCTTTTTAATACACTGTCTAGGTTTGTCATAGCTTTACTTCTAAGGAACAAGCATCTTTTAATTTCATGGCTGCAGTCACCATCTGCAGTGATTTTGGAGCCCAAGAAAATAAAATCTGTCACTATTTCCATTGTTTCCCCATTTGTTTGCCATGAAGTGATGGGACTGGATGCCATGATCTTCATTTTTTGAATGTTGAGTTTTAAGCCAACTTTTTCACTCTCCTCTTTCACCCTCATCAAGAGGCTTTTTAGTTCCTCTTCACTTTCTGACATGAGAGTGCTATCATCTGCATATCTGGGTCCTTTAACTTGCTGCATATGCACTGTATTCTAAATGTGATTAATCACAAAAATAATCTCTTCAAGAAACCTTCATAGCAAAATAACAGATTTCCTATTACCAGTAAGAGGATCAAGTTTAATAGGCCAAAATAGAAGATGGGAAGTCCGACAGAACTCATGTAGATGGCACAGGAGGTCTCTGACCTCAGGCCCCCTGTGCTGAGCAATAACATCACTGGCAAACTCCAAGATGTAAGAACTATAAATATCCAGTCATGCAGGAAACAAGAATGTTTGTTTCTCATTTAGTCATCCTCTGAACCCTCAGCAGACCTTTCGTTTGTAGCCACTTTCCAATTTGTGCCTTTGTCCTCTCTTGTATTTCATTGTACAATGAATAGTGTGAATTGTAGGGATGTGGGCTTTTTTCTCTTTTTTCCTTTTGGTTTTCTTAGTGTCTCTTTCCTCACTTGCCACTGAACTGCTGGATGCAGAATCATCTGACTGGGATGTGTCACTTTCTGCCTCTAGGAATAAAGCAGATTTCTTGAGAGACTTTTCCTGGATTTTTTCTTCAGCTTCTGTGGTTGTCTCCTTTTCCTAGCACTAGAAGCCCCAGTTTCTTCTGAGATCTCACTTGAGGAATCAGCTGTTCTATCTGTGGTTTCCTTTTTGCTTTTCTTCTGGTTTTTGTGTGATTTTTTTTTCTTATTTCTTTGTGGGATTTCTTTGACTTTTTATGTTTGTGGGTAGATGATTTTACCTGGGGAGATGTTTTTTCCCCATTAGATAGCATGTACTATCTTGTTGATCACTGTCTGTTTCAGATTCCTGAGGGTGTAACTCTTTATAGCCACTGTGACCCCATCTGTCTGGTGTGTTAGCTTCATGATCATATAACTACTTGTTCCAGGATTTAGCCTTAACAAAATCATCACCCACTGCTCCATAAATTCCATTCTTTGACTTCCAATAGTCTCTTGACTTTCTCCATCCAAACCATCGTTAGGGGTCTGGCTTGAACTACGGGGCCGTGTTTTCCTTTTGGTCCCCCAGTAAGCATCTTCCATCTGCTTCTCCACTTCTCTAATTCCTCCTGTAACTTACTGTGAGCATCTGTGTGCCAGATAACGTTCCTTAAGAGAACTTGCCCCATGGAAACTTGGGACATTTTTCAATCCCTTGATCCTGAGGCAATCAGGCACTTGTTAGTGTGAGATAAGGAACCACTCCAGTACAAGATTTCCTCCCACTTGGGAAGCAGAGAGTCGGAGCTCAAAGGCAGCTCTACACCATGTGCCACAGCCTCATGTGGCAGGGATGGAGGGAGGAAGTGGTCTCTAACACGACATTTTGATTCAGCTGTACTTCAGTTAAAAAAAAAAAACATGTACGATTCCAGAATTTTTAGTAAATTCACAGATATGTGCAAATATTACCAATTTGGATATATTTTTATCACCAGAAAAATGAACACCTGCTCTTTAGATAACAGTCCTACCACCCACTATCTCCTTCAGCCCTAAGCAGTGACAAATCTACTTCCTATCTCTATGGTTAGCCTTATTCTGGACATTTTATATGAGTGGAGTCATACAATGTGTTACCTTATTTGACTGGCTTCTTTAAGTTAGTGTAATATATTCAGTGGTCATCCATGTTGTAGCATGAATCAGAGCTTCCTTCCTTTTTATGGCTAAATGATATTCCATTATATAAATATAACACATTTTGTTTATTCATTCACAAATTGATAGCCATGGGCGTTGTTTCCTACTTTCAGCTATTTTGAATAATGCTGCTATGAACATATATGTAAATGTTTTTGTTTGATAAGCTGTTTTCAAATCTTTTGGGTGGATTCCTAGGAGTGGATGTGCGAGTCATATGGTAATTCTATGTTCAACTTATTTTGGAACTACAAAACTATTCCACAGAAATTGCACCATTTTGCAAAAATTACCACTAATACTATACAAGGGTTCTAATTTCTCCATCCCCTAGTCAACATTCATTATTATCTGGTTTTGTTTTGTTTTCCATAATAGCCATCCTAATGGGTGGGAAGTAGTATCTCAATATGAATTTGATTTGCATTTTGCCTGTGATTAGTGATGTTGAGCATCTTTTCATGTACTTGTTGGTCATTTGTATATCTTCTCTGCAGAAATCTATTCATGATCTTTGTTCAATTCCTGATTGAATTTTTTATTGTTTATGAGTTGGAATTCTGTGTATTACTCCCTTGTCAGACATATATTTGCAAGTATTCCCCCCATCCTATAGGTTGTCTTTTCACTTTTCTTGACAATGTACTTTGGTACATAAAAGTTTTTAATTTTGATGAAGTTCAAATTATATTTTGTTTTGTTGTTTATGGTTTTGGTGTCGTAGTTAGGAATTGTTTGCCAAAACTGAGGACATAGGGAGTTACCTCTATGTTTTCTTCTATTTCATCATTCAGCCCTAACATTTAGCTTTTTGATCCATTTTAGTTATATTTGTATATGGTATGAAGTAAGGATCCAATTTCATTCTTTTGCATGTGACTATCCAATTGTGCATAGTACCATTTGTTAAAGAGACTGTCCTCTCCCTGTTGAATGATCTTAGCACTCTAATTGAAAAGCAGTTGACCAAAGATACATGGCTTTATTTCTGGACTATCAGTTCTGTTCTATTGATCCCTATGTCAGTTCTTATGCCACTACCAAACTGTGTTGATTACCATTGCTTGTTAGAAAGTTTTGAAATTAGGAAATTTGAGTCTTTCCACTTTGTTCTTGTTTTTCAATATTGTTTTGACTATGCTAAGTCCCTTGTAATTATATATGACTTTTAGAATCAGCTAGACAGTTTCTACAAGGAAGTCAGTTGAGATTCTGATAGGCTCTATGTTAAATCTTCAGATCAGTTTGGGGAGCATTGCCATCTTAACATTATTAATTGAATCCATGAACATAGGATATTTACCCATTTATTTAGATCTTATTTTTCAGCAATGTTTTGTATTTTTCACAGTACAACTTTTGTGCTGCTTTTGTTAAATTTATTCCAAAGTGTTCTTTCCTTTTGTGTGCTATTATTAATGAATTTTTAAAATTCCATTTTATATTTTTTATTGCAACTATAGAAGTAGAACTGATCTCTACATATTGAAATTGTATCCTGTAACCTTAGTGAACTCATTTATTAATTCTAACAGTCTTTTTACCCAGTTCCTTAGGATTTCCTATGTGTAAGTTCATGTCATCTGCTAATAGAGAAAGTTTCATTGCCTCCTTTCCAATCTGATGCCTTTTATTATTTTTTTCTTGACTGTTTGCCCTGGCTACTATTTTGAGCACATTATTGAATAAAGATATTGAGAGCAGTTACCCTTGTTTTGTTCTTGATTGTGCAGGACAGGCATCCAATCTTTCATCTTTAAGTATTGTATTAAATTAGCATTTATCTTGATTACTGAGTTTTGGGGAACCCCTAAAAAATTTCAGCCTGAGATGTCACTCAATTCACTTCAGTCCTGGACCTGCACTTTAAAAAGATTTGAAGAAAATTATAAAAACTCCTAAGGATTCTACTGTACAAGTGGCTTTTTCTTCTCTTCCTGTTTTGAAGAAGACATCTATAAATCACAGTTCATGCATTCATTGTTTTGAGTGAGGTTAACTTGTGGAAAAAGATCCAGTTAACAGGCTTATATACAAAGAAAAAGCCTAGTCTCTAGATCAAATGATAAGGGAAGTCACAAATTATTCCTATTTTAACTTTTTTGATTACTCAACAAACCTCAGGCCTGTATATATCCCATAATATGACTTATACTATCTATATGAAAGATTGTGTAAAGTATAGAGTTACCTACACTTCCCTTACTGTCTTCTTTAATTCTGTTAAGTTTGCTAAACTCGTTAGGGTCTCAGGAAAACTTATTATCTTTATCCAGACCTGCATGTTCTGTGTACTCCATTGAATCCCTTGCACAGTGTAAGTTGAATGACCTAATTAATAAAGTGGAGATTTATTTTGGAAAGGTTTTTGTCTGGAATGTTGGCTTTCTATGGAGCTCTGATTAGTGAATTGTCATTTAAAGGTTTTTAACATATTTGAAAGTCACTCACTAAAAAAAGATAAAACTCTAGTAAATGGACTGTACTAATTGTGATCAGGCCAGATGTTTGTTGTTTTCATTGAATTGACTCATGCTGATTATGACTGAATGGTGTGTTAACAGTATTCTATCTTTTTAAAAGGAAATTCTTTGTATTTTTAATTTAATGTTGAAGAATATAATAAACTTTTAGAAGACAGATTACAATTAAATGTATTTTTTGCTAAGATTGATTAGATTATGGTTATTAGATTATTAGATTATAACTTACAGTGGATTTTAGTTAAAGAGTTCTTAATATAATTAATTAGCTGATCATGTGGGTAGAATTCAATACATTCTTCTTGGTCAGAATAACAAATATTATACAACATAAATATTATGTAATATATGAGTGGGCTTTTAAAAATCTGTTTACATTTTTCAAAATTTTCATGTAAATATTTTGTCCAAAATATAGTCAAAGGATAAGCATCTTCTATTCATATTGACCTAAATCATTGGGGGAATAATTGACACTTTTTAAAGAAATCAGTGGTAAAATGCTGATTTTACCACTAGGAAAGAAATACTTTAATTTCTTTTGCTATTGTTTAGGTTTTGCTTAGTATTTACAGCATGGACTTCAGATTTCAGCTATAAATTGATTTGAAAACTAGTATCTTTAAGCTTAAAGGCCTCCAGTGCAAAGACAATAAAATGATTTATTCTTTATTTTTATAATACTAGAAAAATGTAATAAAAACACTGCATTGCATCTGGATTTTTCAAGTCACTTGGAGCTTGATTATTCCATTATATTGGAGACAAAAGCATTTTTGTTTTAAGATAGCTTATGAATCTCATTTTGCTTGGATAAACAGCTTTCTGGTAAGGTAATTACTGTAATATAAAAGCACTTAAGAATTTTACCCTTTGGAACATGAAAGACAAATTCAATTTTGGCCAGTTAGCATGGGGATGGGAAAAAACAACCTTCACCTCCTTTCTTAAACTAACCCTAAACTGGAAGCTTTAATAATGAACCCACTTAATTGCCTTCTCCAGTAAAATGTATAATAAATTTTTGTTTATCTTTGATTTTTTTCTGTAAAGATTTCATTTAAAATGTTTTTGTAAGTTTTTTTCTTCTTCATTGTCTTGCTCCCTCTCTTTTCTTTAAAATTGAGTTATAATTGACATATAACATCATTAATTTCAGTTACACAGCATAATGAATCGATATTTATGTATAGTTTGAAATGATCACTTGAGGAAGTCTAGTTAGCATCTCGGAGAAGGCAATGGCACCCCACTCCAGTACTCTTGCCTGGAAAATCCCATGGACGGAGGAGCCTGGTAGGCTGCAGTCCATGGGGTCGCTAGGAGTCGGACACGACTGAGTGACTTCACTTTCAGTTTTCACTTTCATGCATTGGAGAAGGAAATGGCAACCCACTCCAGTGTTCTTGCCTGGAGAATCCCAGGGACGGGGGAGCCTGCCATCTATGGGGTCGCACAGAGTCGGACACGACTGAAGCGACTTAGCAGCAGCAGTTAGCATCTATCACTGTACATCATTACAGCTCTTTATTCTTGTGATGGGAACTTTTAAGATTTACTCTTAACAAATTTAAAATGCAGTACAGTATCATTAAGTATAGTTACCATGTTGTACATTACTTTGTCACTTTCTTTAAATTAAAAATATGTCTCTTGGAAACCAAAAAATATATTTTTATTGTACCAAGGATTTTTATAAATTTTATTGAAATATAGTTGATTTATAATGTGTTAGTTTCAGATGTACAGCAAAGTGATTCACATATAACATATATTCTTTTGAAAATTCTTTTTGTTATACATTACTACAAGATACTGAGTAGAATTCCCTATGCTATACAGTAGATCCTTGTTGATTATCTATTTTATATATAGTAATATGTATATTTTAATCCCAAACTCCTAAATTATCCCTCTCCCAACTTTTCCCCTTTGATAGCCATGTTTGTTTTCTGTGTCTGTGAGTCTCTTTCTGTTTTGTATATAAGTTCATTAGTACCATTTTTTAAGATGTATAAGCAATATCATAATTCTGCTTGGCTTTCTCTGTCATACTTAATATGATAATCTCTAAGTCCATCCATGTTGCTGCATTATTTCATTCTTTTTAATGACTAAGTGATGTTCCATTGTATATATGTACCACATCTTCTTTATCCATTCCTCTGTTGATGGACATTTTAGCTGCTTCTGTGTCTTGGCTGTTGTAAGTAGTGCTGCAGTGAACATTGGGGTGTATGTACCTTTTCAAATTATAGTTTTGTCTGGATATATGCCCATGAGTAGGGTAGCTGGGTCCTATGGTAATTCTATTTTTAGATTCTTAAGAAACTTCCATACTGTTCTCCATGGTGGTTGTACCAGTTTACATTCTCACCAACAGTATATGAGGGTCCCCTTTTTGCCACACCCTCTCCAGCATTTGTTATTTGTAGACTTTTTGATGATGGCCATTCTGACTGGTGTGTGGTGATACCTCATTATAGTTTTGACTTGCATTTCTCTAGTAAATAGCAATGTTGAACATTTTTTCATGTACCCTTTGGCCATCTGTATGTCTTCTTTAGAGAAATATCTATTTAGATCTTCCCATTTTTTGATTGGGTTGTTTGGTTTTTTATATTGAGCTATAAATGAGCTGTTTATGTATTTTGGAAATTAATCTCTTGTCAGTCACATCATTTGCAAGTACTTTCTCCCATTCTGTATGTTGTCTTTTCATTTTGTTTATGGTTTCTGTTACTTTGTAATTTTCTTGTTTGTATAAGTGAAGATACAGGATTCTTCATGGTTTTAGTAGGATCTGAACACTGTCTTACTATCTTTTGAATGTAAAAATGTGGAAAAATATTATGGAGATTTCTCAAAAAATAAAAATAGAGCTGCCATATGATCCAGCAGTTCCACTCCTAGGTATATATCTGAAGAAAAAAAGAAAACATTAAGTTGAAAAGATACATGCACCCCAGTGTTCATAACAGCATTATTTATAACAGCCAAGATATGGAAACAACCTAAGTGTCCATCAACAGATGAACTGATAAAAAGATGTGACACACTGGAATACTACTTAGGCATTAAAAATGAAAGTTTTGCCATTTGCAGCAGCATGAATGGACTTGGAGTATATTATGCTTAGTGAAATAAGTCAGACAGAAAGACAATTACTGTATGTTATCACTTATATGTAGAATCTAAAAAATAAAACAAGCTAGTGAATATAACAAAAATGAGACATACTTGTAGATATAAAGAGCAAAATAGTGGTTATCAGTGAGGAGAGGGAACTAAGTAGGGGAACTGCTAAGTCGCTTCAGTCGTGTCCAACTCTGTGTGACCCCATAGACGGCAGCCCACCAGGCTCCCCCATCCCTGGGATTCTCCAGGCAAGAACACTGGAGTGGGTTGCCATTTCCTTCTCCAATGCGTGAAAGTGAAAAGTGAAAGTGAAGTCTCTCAGTTGTGTCCGACTCTTAGCGACCCCATGGACTGCAGCCCACCAGGCTCCTCCATCCATGGGGTTTTCCAGGCAAAGTACTGGAGTGGGTGCCATTGCCTTCTCCGAAGTAGGGGAAAGATACGAGTAAAAGATTGAGAGATACAAACTACTATGTATAAAATAAAATACAAGGCTATATTATACAGTACAAGGAATATAACCAATATTTTATAATAACTGTAGATGAAGTATAACCTTTAAAAATTGTGAATCACTTTTTTGTATACCTGAAACTTATCTAATATTGACTATAACTCAGTAAAATTTTTTTAAATGTGGTGAAGGATAATAATGTGTCTTTAACATGCTGTGAGTTTCTCTTGGTTTCTGACACACGCACACACACAAATTGAGGTTGAACCTCTCTTCTTCTGCTTCTTTGTTGTTGTTCTTCTAGGAAAGGCCTGTTCAAATACTTGCCCGTTGGGTTCCTCATCTTTATAAATGATTTTGGGGGGACTACTTTATGTATGATGAGCATTAAACTGAAACTTCCTTGGTGACTCAGTGGTGAAGAATCTGCCTGCCAATGCAGGAGACACAGGTTTGATCCCTGTTCCGGGAAGATCCCACATGCTGTGGAGCAACTAAGCCCATGTGCCACAACTTCTGAGCCTGTGCTCTAGAGTCCTGAAGCCACAACCACTGAGCCTGCACGCTCTAGAGCCTGAGCTCCACAACAAGAGAGGCCACTGCAATGAGAAGCCTGCACACAGCAACTAGAGAGTAGCCCCCACTCTCTGCAGCTAGAGAAAAGCCCTAGCAGCAATGAAGACCCAGCACAGCCAAAAATAAGTACATAAATAAAAGTTAAAAAGAAAACAAAAATACTAATTAGAAAAGATATATGCACCCCAGTGTTCATAGCATTATTCATAATAGCCAAGATATGGAAACACCCTAGATATACATCAATAGATGAATTAATAAAGATTTGGTATATATAAACAATGAAATACTACTCAGTTATCCATCAACAGATGGGCTAATGAAGAAGACTTGGTATATATATACAATGGCATATTAGTCATAAAAAATGAAATTTTGCAGTTGTGTCAACATGGATAGACCTGGACGGTTTTGTACCTACTGAAATAAGCCAGACAGAGAAAGTCCAATACAGTGTTTTCACTAACCTGTGGAATCTAAAAAATGAAACAGATGAACAATTATAACAAAATAGAAACAGACTCACAGATAGGGAGAACAAACTAGTTGTTACCCAAGGATAGGAAGTGGCAGGAGGAGCAAACTAGGTGAAGGGGATTAAGAGGTACAGACTACTAAGTATAAAATAGTTACAAGGATGTAATTTACAGTACAGGGAATGTCCTTTTTGTATGGAGTGTGTTCTATAAAAATATTAAGTTACTATTTTGTATACCTGAAACTAATATAATATTGTATGTTAACTGCAATTAAAAACAAGAAAATAAACTGCATTTTTTGTAATTTGAAAATGTGAACATTAAATAGGAAAAAAATCTCCTTTATATTATTCTACTACTTTTATATATTTTTTCATATGTAGAGATTTAATTCCTCTGAGGTGTATATATATGGTATAGAGAGAACTTCTATTTTTTCCCACTAATGTATCCAGTTTCCTCACAAATATTTATTGAGAATTTCATCTTTTTTTGCTAATTGTGACTGCCACATTCACCATAGTTAATAACCATATTTATTTTGATCTATTTTTAGATTCTGTTCTGTTGATCCTTTTGTCTGTTCCCACACTAGTACCACACTGTTTTAATAGTTACTGTGCCTTAATAGTTGCATCAAGTGGAAGTTGCTTCCCCCCTTACTTAAAAAAAAGATTTGGGCAATTTTTATGTGTTACATCTCCCATTGAACTATAGTTTCAACATGTAAAATATCCATCCTCCTCCACAATAAAAATCTGACCCTTTGCTAATTTGATTCAGATTGCATTGCATTTCTATATGAATTTTGTGTAAAATGTCTGTTCTTCAATATTCTGTGTGGGGGGGTATCTGTGTCCATGTATTCATTTATTCGGGTCCTTTCCTGGGGGCTCAGACGGTAAAGAATTTGCCTGCAATGCGGAATATCTGGTTTGATCCCTAGGTTGGGAAGATCCCCTGGAGGAGGGCATGGCAGCCACTTCAGTATTCTTGCCTGGAGAATCCCATGGACAGAGGAGCTTGGCAGGCTACAGTCCATAGGGTCACAAAGAGTCAGACATGACTAAGTGACTCACATTTTAAAAAATTATTTTGTGAAATTTTATTTTTATAAGTCTTTCACATTCTTTTTAAGCTTATTCCTAGTTATCTTACAAATCTATGTCTTTGTGGAACTGATATTCTTGTAGTAGTCGATTTACAGTGTTAGTTTTCCAGTTAATTCTGCTCAGTTCAGTTCAGTTGCTCAGTCATATCTGACTCTTTGCTACCCCATGGACTGCAGCACTCCAGGCCTCACTGTCCATCACCAGCTCCTGGAGTTTATTCAAACTCATATCCCTTGAGTCGGTGATGCCGTCCAACCATCTCATCCTCTGTTGTCTCCTTCTCCCACCTGCAATCGTTCCCAGCATCAGGGTCTTTTCAAATGAGTCAGCTCTTTGCATCAGGTGGCCACAGTATCGGAGTTTCAGCTTCAACATCAGTCCTTCCAATGAACGCTCAGGACTGATCTCCTTTAGGATGGACTGATTGGATCTTCTTGCAGTCCAAGGGACTCTCAAGAGTCTTCTCCAACACCACCGTTCAAAAGCATCAATTCTTCCGCACTCAGCTTTCTTTATAGTCCAACTTTCACATCCATACATGACTACTGGAAAACCATAGCCTTGACTAGACGGACTTTTGTTGGCAAAGAAATGTCTGCTTTTTAATATGCTGTCTAGGTTGGTCATAACTTTTCTTCTGAGGAGTAAGTGTCTTTTAATTTCATGGCTGCAATCACCATCTGCAGTGATTTTGGAGCCCCACAAAATAAAGTCAGCCGCTGTTTCCACTGTTTCCCCATCTTTTTGCCATGAAATAATGGGACCAGATGCCATCATCTTAGTTTTCTGAATGTTGAGCTTTAAGCCAACTTTTTCACTCTCCTCATTCATTCATCAAGAGGCTCTTTAGTTCTTCTTCACTTTCTGCCATAAGAGTGGTGTCATCTGCATATCTGAGGTTATTGATATTTCTCCTGACAATCTTGATTCCAGCTTGTGCTTCATCCAGCCCAGCGTTTCTCATGATGTACTCTGCATATAAGTTAAATAAGCAGGGTGACAATATACGGCCTTGATGTACTCCTTTCCTGATTTGGAACCAATCTGTTGCTCTATTTACAGTTCTAACTGTTGTTTCCTGACCTGCATACAGGTTTCTCAGGAGGCAGGTCAGGTGGTCTGGTATTCCCATCTCTTTCAGAGTTTTCCACAGTTTATTGTGATCCACACAGTCAAAGGCTTTGGCATAGTCAGTAAAGCAGAAATAGATGTTTTTCTGGAACTCTCTTGCTTTTTCCATGATCCAGTGGATGGATGTTGGCAATTTGATCTCTGGTTCCTCTGCCTTTTCTAAAACCAGCTTGAACATCTGGAAGTTCACAGTTCACATATTGTTGAAGCCTGGCTTGGAGAATTTTGAGCATTTACCAGCGTGTGAGATGAGTGCAATTGTGCGGTAGTTTTAGCATTCTTTGGCATTGTCAAAATGTGGTCCACTGGAGAAGGGAATGACAAACCACTTCAGTATTCTTGCCTTGAGAACCCCATGAACAGTATGAAAAGGCAAAAAGATAGGACACTGAAAGATGAACTCACCACGTCGGTAGGTGCCCAATATGCTACTGGAGATCAGTGGAGAGATAACTCCAGAAAGAATGAAGAGACAGAGCCAAAGCAAAACAACACCCATTTGTGGATGTGACTGGTGATGGAAGCAAGGTCTGATGCTATAAAGAGCAATATTGCATAGGAACCTGGAATGATCATGAATGAAGGCAAATTGGAAGTGGTCAAACAGGAGATGGCAAGAGTGAATGTCAACATTTTAGGAATCATAGGAATCAATGAACTAAAAAATTCTTCTGGACTTTTTATAAAAACTTTCATGTTATCTGTAAATCTTAGACCTTAAAGTGTCATTCATGGTCTAGCAGCAGCAGCAGCATTCTTTTTCAACCTCTTAGAAAAGCAAATTCTCTGGATCCATCCCTCATCAACTGACTGAGAAACTCAGAGGTAGAGCCCAGCTGTCTGTGTTCATCTTGCTCTCCAGAAAACTCTAATACGTAGTGAAGTTTGAGGACCACTGATGTAAATGATAGTTTTTATTTTTTCTTACCCATATTTTCACTTCTCACCTCTATTTTCTTGCAAGATGTGTATGTAACAGTTCACAGTCTGTTATATAGAATGGATTGTATAGAATGGACTTTGAAGAGCCTGAGACAAATTAGTAACTTTCCAGAGAAACACTGGAGAGGGGAATGATGGGAAATGAATACTTTTTTAACCAGGTGAATGGGTAGTGGGGTGTACTTAACCTCAGACTGAGGTTGACTGGGTCAGAGAAATTAAGTATATTAAGATGAATTTTAGCCCTTATTATATAAAAACAGTAACTATTAGAAAATCAGATAGAATTACATTAATACAAGGACAATAACTTCCTTCAACATTGGTAAAAGACAAATGATTCCATTAACCAACAATATATCCCAAAGGCATCCATAAAGCTTTTTATAAGTGTCAGTATGAAAAGGGACTTCCATTGGATCACACTGAAGAAGGAAGGAGTGGTATTATTGCAAAGAGCAGTGGAACTGCATGGTGTAGGTACATCAATAAAGAGCAAGATGGTAGTGACCATGTGGGGCAGGTTACCCCCGTGACTGCAGCAATAAAGGTGAAATTATTAAGAGTGTGTCAGTCTTGGCATACAGCCAGGGGAAGGAAGAAACCTATGGGTTATGGAACGTGGGGCTCCAGTATATTTGGTTGGAGGAAGCCAGGCAGGCTGATCTCTTACATAAAGGGTATATTCTGAAATCAGCTGTCACTGCAGCCATTTGTACAGTGCAACTGTTATTCTTTGTAGCCTTGCACATTTTGTTAGGGGTGCTTATGTGGGAACATTCTACATGGTTCTAGTTGGTTTCAGAATTTCTCTAGGGAAAAATCATCACCCAGCTCAAATCTCGTGCTCTATTGTTTTAGGGTAGGACCTCAGTGCCATGGGTGGGAGGGGAGTGTGGTGTCTGTCATGTGTGAAAGCTGGAGGATTCAATAGTCTGTGACATGTTAAAAGTTAACCTTTAAGTAACAAACTATTTCTGTTCCTTAAATTCCAAAGTTTGGGATTTCAAAATGATTTTGAATTTTTCATGACACTGCTACATATAACTTGATTTAGAGAGAAGAGCAATTATGTACAACTTTTCTACAGGTTGCCATGTTTCGATTTTGTAATGTTTAGCACTTTTCACTGATCTTTTCTATCAGCCTTCTTTTCTCACTGTACTCAAAATTTTAGTTGAAGACATATGATTATAGAAACTCTCAGAATTTCTTTTATATAACATCAGCTTAGTTCATAAGCAGGGCTTTCCTTACATGGTGTGAAATTGGCTAGGCATATCTCAAATCTCATTATTTTTAAAGCTGTTGGTTCTTAGATAGGGTAGGAAAGTGAGACTGTGGGGTTTAATTAAATACTAAGTCATAAACTAGAATCTCTATTTGAAATATTATCTAAGTGTATGACAGGTGATTGAGAATTATTAGATTTGTGAGTTACTTAAAATAAATGCTTGAGAGTAAAATTAGTTGAGCTTATGCAAGATATCTCAGCTATCAGAAACAGTCTTGTCAGTTTTATTTCTTGTGATCCAAGTAGAATATTTTAAAGGCAAAACCACAATTAGATTTTTGTCATGTGTGTGCTCTGAGTAACAACTAGTCTCCCTTTTATTTGTCAGAGTATTTATGGCCATGGAGAATTTTATCTTTTTAATTACAGTATGTGTCTAGGTATATATTTGTCCTGTCCTTTTTTTTCCCTTAAATGTTGGCCTTTATATGTCATGTCTTGTCTGCTTGTCTACACAGTCCCTACTTTAGGGCAGAGATAATACATGATACTTTCTTTGTTTCTTTTATTAAAACATTTCAAGCATAGGGAAAAGTTGTTCTTTAGTTGCTAAGTCCTTTCCGACTCTTTGCAACCCGGCTGTAGTCCACCAGGCTCCTCTTGTCCGTGGGATTTCCCAGACAAGAATACTGGAATGAGTTGCCATTTTCTTCTCCAAAGGATCTTCCTAACCCAGGGATTGTACCCACATCTCCTGCATTAGCAGGTGGATTCTTTACAACTAGCCACCAAGGAAGCCCTGCAGGGAAAAGTACAGAGGCCAGTATAACAAACGATCACATAGTGAAAGTTGCTTAGTCATGTCTGACTCTTTGCAACCCCATGGACTATACAGTCCATGGAATTCTCCAGGCCAGAATACTGGAGTGGGTAGCCTTTCCCGTCTTCAGGGGATCTTCCCATCCCAGAGATCGAACCCAGGTCTCCCGCATTGCAGGCGGATTCTTTACCAGGTGAGCCACAGGGAAGCAACTGTGCAATATCTTAATGTTTTACCATTTTTGTTTCAGATGCTTAGCAAGATGTTAGATTCAGGCAGAACTCCTAGTGTATCCCTCCCCAATTGCATTCCTCACCCTTCTTCTCTTGAGGTAACAACTGTGCCAAATTTTCTTATCATTCCTATGAATATTTTTATGCTTTTTCTATGTATGTATATGTGTGTGTCTATATGTCATCTGGTATTACCTTATGTGCTTTTGAAATTTATTTCATAGTATTGTACTTCTTTTAGTTTGCATTTTTACTTAATTTTTAATTGAAGTACAGTTGATTCACAATATTGTGTTAGTTCCAAGTGTACAGTACAATGATTCAGTTATACACACAAAGACATATATTCTTTTTCAGATTCTTACCCCTTATTATTATTATAAAATATCAAGTAGAGTTTCCTGTGTTATACAGTAGGACCTTATATTTTATTTTATTTATAGTAGTGTCTATATGTTAATCTAGAATTCCTAATGTATCCCTCCTCCCCCCTTTCCCCTTTGATAAGCATAGTTTGTTTTCTGTATCAGTGGGCCTATTTCTGTTTTGTAAATATGTTCATTTGTATAATTTTTTTTTTAGGTTCTATTTGTATAATTTTTTTTTAGGTTCTACACATAAGCAATGTCATAATGTTTGTTTTTCTCTCCCTGGCTTACTTCACTTAGTATGATATCTCTAGGTCCATTCATGTTGCTGCAAATGGCATTATTTCATTCCTTTTTATGACTGAGTAGTATTCCATTATGTATATGTACCACATCTTCTTTATCTATTCATCTGTCAGTGAACATTTAAATTGTTTCCATGTCTTGGCTGTTGTAAACAGCACTGCAGTAAAGATTGGGGTGCAATGTGTATCTTTTCAAAGTACAGCTTTTTGCAGATATATGGAGTGGGATTTCAGGATCATACAGTGGCTCTATTTTTAGTTTTTAAAGGAACCTCCATATTGCTCTCCATAGAGGCTACACCAGTTTATAGTCCCATCAACAGTTTACTAGGGTTCCCTTTTCTCCATACCCTCTCCAGCATTTATTATTTGTAGACTTTGATGATGGCCATTCTGACCAGTGTGAGGTGATACTTCATTTTAGTTTTGATTTGCATTCCTCTAAGTAGCAGTGTTGCGGAGAAGGCAATGGCACCCCACTCCAGTACTCTTGCCTGGAAAACCCCATGGACGGAGGAGCCTGGTAGGCTGCAGTCCATGGAGTCGGGAAGAGTCAGACACGACTGAGCGACTTCACTTTCACTTTTCACTTTCATGCATTGGAAAAGGAAATGGCAACCCACTCCAGTGTTGTTGCCTGGAGGATCCCAGGGACAGGGGAGCCTGGTGGGCTGCCGTCTATGGGGTCACACAGAGTTGGACACGACTGACGTGACTTAGCAGCAGCAGTAGCAGCAGCAGTTTTGAGCATCTTTTAGTGTGCCTTTGGCCATCCGTATATCTTCTTTAGAGAAATGTCTATTTACATCTTCTGTCAGCTTTCTTATCTCACTGTACTTAATCAAAATTTTAGTTGAAGACCTATGATTATAGAAACTCTTAAAATTTCTTTTATATAACATTGGCTTAGTTCGTACACAGGGCTTTCCTTACATGGTGTGAAATTGGCTTTTCATCTTTTGCCCATTTTTTTATTGAATTGTTCATTTTTTAAAATATGAAGTTGTACAAGCTATTTGTATATTTTGGAGATTAATCCCTTGTTAGTCACATCATTTGCAAATATTTTCTTCCATTCTGTAGATTGTCTTTCTGTTTTGTTTATGGTTTCTTTACTGTACAAATGCTTTTGAGTTTAATTAGGTACCATTTGTTTATTTTTGTTTTTATTTCCATTACTCTAAGAGACAGATCCAAAAAGATCCATTTATGTCAAAAGTGTTCTGCTTATGTTTTCTTGTGGGAGTTTTTTTTTTTAATGTAATGCTTTTCAGATATACCTGCTCTAGTATCTCCTGTTACTAAAACAAAGTAAAACAAAACATTGTCTACTTCCATCCTATATCTCATTCCATCTGTTGTGCTTGGTTGCTCAGTTGAGTCTGAATCTTTGCGATCCTGTGGACTGTAGCCTGCCATTCTCCTCTGTCCATGGGATTTTCCAGGCTACTACCTATTTATATCTCTTGCTAAGTAAGTGTTGTATGTGCTTATTTCCTGTCTTCATTCTCTCTTAAACTCACAATAATGAGCCTTTTTGCCACCATTCCATGTAAACACTTCTTATCCAGGTGACCAGTGACCTCCCAGTTACCACACCAAGTTGTTGTTCTCCATTTATCACTTAACCTCTCAGCAACATTGGACACATTTGGTTACCTTCTAAATTACTTCCTATAACACTTTCATTTACCTTCTAAATTACTACACCTCTTTGGTTTTCCTCCTCCCTCATGGCCAGTCCTTCTCATGCCTTTTGCTGCATTCTTGCCAGCTTTGTTTAGAAATAAATTGAATAAAAAAGTTTAGGATGAAAAGTGACCATCTCTCTCTGCCACCCTCAAAACCCATATCCCCTTTCACTAATAAAAAATATAAACAGATTTCATTTATGTGTGTATGTTTGTGTAAATCCTATGATGGGAACAGTGCCTCATTTTAAATTACAATTATTTGCTTATTAATGATTCTTATTTTCTGTGCACCTTCTGTTTATATTATTTGCTCATTTTTTCTATAGTGTTTTACTGATTAAGTGTGTAAGTTAAAATCATTAACTGTTTGTCGGGTATTGTGAATTTTTTTCCTACTTTATCAGATTCCATTTGACTTTGTGGCATTTTTGAAGTACAGAGTTCTAATTTTTTGCTATAATCAGCTTTAACAGTTTTTTTCCTTTATGGTTCCTGGCCTCTAGGTGCTGCTTACCTTCTCCACTAAATCATAAATAATTTCACTTTAGTTTTCTTTGGTCCTGCTTCAAAGCTTCCTTTTTTTACCTTTAAATCTTTGATCCTTCTGGAATTTATTCAGTGTATGAAATGAAGAGGTGTGCATCCTGTTTATTTTTCTAAGTGACTACTTGATTGTCCCCCAATCATTTAATCATCTCTATTTCTCTTGTTTGAGGACCACCTTCACTATAGAGTAATTCCCTGGTGTATTTGAATTACTCCCAAGTTATTAAAAATGTATTTATTTCTGTTTTATTTTTTAAACCACTTCAGTGTGACACTGATATGGAACTACCCTTGAAAAGAGATCATCATGGACTTTATAGCTGTCAAATCATTTAGCTGTGTATTTCTTTGGGCACAAAGTGAAACAGTTGAATACTCTCCGACCACTCTTCTTCTAAACTATCCTTCTTTTCACATTTCTCTTAGTTTCCCTCCTACCAATTGTCTCATTTCTTTGCTAGCTTGTCTTCCTCTGTTTCTTGCACAAAAGTGTTCATTGGATTTGCACTTTATTCTGGCATGAGTAAATACTTCCCCATCTCACCCCTTGAGCTGTTACTTAACTGGCTAAATATTCCTGTGTTTTCATTTCTACTTCGAACCTAAATCTAGAACTATATTTCCAATTTTCTATTAAATACTATATGATGTGCTCTGGGTTATTTCAATATGTGTATACAAACCATTGTTGTCCTTGTTTTCAATGTTTTTCTTTCTTTCTATACCCTACCTCACTTGCTATCATCACCATTTCTTCCTGTTACTTAGATTTTATCTTTGATATGTCTCCTTTTCCCTTTAAAATCTGTCAGTAATCTGTCACAGGTCCTAGTTCTTCCTTCCTATTCTCATAGTTTTTGTCTGTGCTTTCATTTCATGCTTTCATTTTGGAAGTAGTTTCTTATCAGTCTCCATATTTCTGGTCGCTCTGTCTCTGGTCCAGCCCCACATTACAAGAAGTGTTAATTTTCTACTACATGTATTTGATCAGACAAACCCCATGTTTAAAAAGTTGGTTTCATTTATATCCTGTATAAGTTGATCACATGCACTTACTTCCTCTTTCTTCTTAACTCCATTAAAATGAGAGTAAAGAAATGGAAAAATTCAAAAGGACAAAGAGAACAGGAGTGGAAACACTGACAGATGTGAGGTTGGAACTATTTTATTTTATGTTTCTTTTACTTTTAGCAAAGGAAGTTATAACTCCAGTATCTTCCCCTACATGTTTTGAGAGAAACCAACTCATTCTTCCCATAGAATTCCTAGTATTTCAAGACTTGGAGGTGCCTGGTCTGCAGAAGGCAGGAATGAGTCATGAGATTGAAAACATGGGCTGTTCCTTGAAAGTCTTTAAAATAAGTGGCTAATGTCCCCTGTACCCCATCTCTGCTCCTCTGGAGACCAGAGGGTTATTATCTGGAGAATTTGATGGGAGAGCCCTAGACTCAGAGATCCACCTGCAGCAAGTGGATTGCTTAAAACAATGGGATTACATGAAAATTTGCATACCTCATTTGGGGACCTCTATGTTCTACCCTAGATATAATTGGTAAGATGTTTTATGAGTTATTTTCACATTCCCAGATTCCTAACGGTGATCTAGATATAATAGGTTTTCTCTTGGCACATCCTCTAAGAAATCAAGTAACCTAATAAGCAAAATGAAAAATTTCTCAGCATCTCAAAACCCTAACTGGTTAAACATTTTCAGAAAATGTAAGTCAAAAGTCAGTTGATTTTGAGATGCTTAAAATATTTTATTTTGTTTAGGCTACTCAGTTTCTTTACTTGATTATAAATTTACTTGATTCTTTACAGGATTATAAGCAGAAAAATGTGATTGTGCAAATAAATGTAAATGCTGTGTTTTCATTTGATTTGTTTCTTGTTTAGAGTTTTGAAGACCCAAGAAATAGAGTATAGTTGACCCTTATACAACACAGCAGTTAGGAGCACCAGCCCCCAAGCAGTTGAAAATTCTCTTATTGCTATCTCTGTCTCAAAAAAAAACAAAAACAAAAGAATTGATAAATTGTACACCCATGGATGTGAAGTTGAAACAGTTTGGGTAGAATCAGGACTCAAACCCTAGTTCTTTTGATTCCATATTATGATCTGTAATCAAACACAAACATTTCCCCACACTTAGTTAATTTAAAGATGTATACAATAAAAATGTGCATACTATATTTATTGAAAAAAGTCCACATGTAAGTGGACCTGCATATTTCAAACCTGTGTTGTTCAAGGATCAACTGTACTTTTTTCTCTTCTGCTTTTTTGCTTTTGTCCCTAAATTAAGGGACAGGAAGAAGGCAGGGAACAATTTTCCCCTCTAGCTTCATTATTTTAGGTTTTCACAGAGTTTTGTAACAAGCATAATTATATGAACAAACTAAATTGGATAGTGTACACTTTTACCTTCCAATGCAATAAATAGATTTTATTAATAAACATTTATGTAAAGTATACACTTTTGCTTCCCAATATAGTTGAAATTAATAGAATGCATTAAATACATTCTTTATTGCCAATGCAAAGCATCCACACTACTAAAAACATATAGTTACTACCACCCCACCTGCTCTTTCCCATAAAAGCAACATTCCTACCTCCATTACCTATTTTATATCTTTAAGTTTTAAAAGTATTTAAAAGCATATCTCTATCCTTACTTTTGAGCAATCACTTGGAAAATTATGGACCCTCCATGTGGTCCCCACAGGCCTCAAGGCCCCCTGGTAACTTGGGATTCAACGCCGTGTCTGAATCTGCTTGTCAAATGTTTGCCTCAGCTCTTTGCTTCTAGCTTCTGTGTCTCACCCAGCTTCACACAGACTCCCCCAGGTCTTCTGACTGTCGTTTAATCCAACTTCCTGTTTACATGGTGGTTTTTCCATGGTTAATTGTTGGCTAATGATTTCACATGAAATTAGCTAGTACTCTTTTAATGATTCAGTACTGAATTTTGTAGGTATTTTGACTATTGCAGATTCAGTTTCTTAATTTTCATAAGCTGTAGTATGGATACTAGATACATGGATGTGCATTTTGTTTATCACAAACTATGTAGAATATTACAAAGGTAGCAAAATGTGAAAATTCGAGTATTGATTTTCATAGTAAATATTGACTTCTTTTCCTCCTGCACAGGTCATTATCCAACGTCTAGAGGTGATGGATCATCTGCATAGAGGGGAATCAATTGCTGCAATACTCCGTAACCGGTATATTTATGGAAGCAGTTTACCTTATAAGTTATATAATGTCTCTTCCATTTATTTATTTACCTAATATAAGTCGGTACTCAGTAAATATTTGTTGAATACCTGTTATAAAATTAAAATATTTGCTATATGAGTAAATAGAAGAATGCCTGAGTGACAAATGGAATGAAGAGAATGTTAATGACTATATTCTGATCTAATGAAAAAATAGAAAATATAACTAGAAAGCAAAATTGGTGGACATTGTGAACACCTGGAATTCAGTCAGTGGAGCTATCGATGTGAGTTTTTGGTTTTAAAGCATATCAATGAATAAATAGGGCTTCCCTGGTAGCTCAGCTGGTAAAGAGTTTGCCTGCAATGCAGGAGACCCCAGTTCTATTCCTGGGTTGGGAAGATCCACTGGGGAAGGGATAGGCTACCTACTCCAGTATTCCTGGCCTTCCCTGGTGACTCAGATGGTAAAGAATCCTCCTGCAATGTGGGAGACCTGGGTTCGATCCCTGAGTTGGGACGATCCCCTGAAGGAGGGCATGGCAACCCACTCCAGTATTATGGCCTGGAGAATAGAATTCAGTCAGTGGAGCTGTTGATGTGAATTTTTGGTTTTAAAGTATATAAGTGAATAAATACTGGTATCCATTGCTTACAAATAGATGTCTCAACAAAGTATTTTTTTAAATAGTATTGTCTGTGTTTGAGTGTACATTGCTGTTATCTGAAATTCCAGTTAAAACTTTTTCAGGGACTTATGAGAAATTCAGAGCTTCTTCTGTCAATTTAGGATTTTAAGTCATTTAAAGAAATATGGCCTTTGTTGGTGTGTGGAGAGCTGGAGCTTATCAAATAATTCAAAGTCTAACAGTGCTTGTATTGAAATACAAATGTAGGATTTTAACTATTTCAAAAATATAATATTTTTGTTACTCAGTTCTAAGGTACTTTAAAAATAGCTTCCCTGGTGGCTCAGAGGGTAAAGCGTCTGCCTGCAACGCGGGAGACCTAGTTTGATCCCTGGGTTGGGAAGATCCCCTGGAGAAGGAAATGGCAACCCACTCCAGTGTTCTTGTCTGGAGAATCCCATGGACGGAGAAGCCTGGTAGTCTACAGTCCATGGGGTTGCAAAGAGTCGGACACGACTAAGCGACTTGACTCACTCGCTCATTCATTAAAAGACTATGGAAGGAGGGGAAAGGTTGAAGTATGAAGGGGACATATATAAAGTCATTGTTATTTGAGAGATACCGTGCTAGGAATTTTGCATAGTATTCCCATCAAAGGAAAATCATATGAAGAGTATACGCTTGTTGGAATGTGGGCAAAGGGCTGTAAGGTAGACTTATTCAGAGATACTGCACACAAGGAAGTCATTGCAGGAATACTGTGTGGCTATATAGAAGAGAAGAGTAGATTGCAGGGGTAGATTTCTAGTGGGGAATTGAGACTGCAGAGTTCATGTGCTGCTGAAGTCAGGGGTCTGTATCACACATTTGGAAGAGGAACTGGTAGGAGGGCAGTATTTCCTAAGCTTAAGTTGATAACTGAGGTAGTTATAGCACAATGGAATTTGTTTCCATTATTATTATCAAGATATAATTACATATAGTAAAATACAGAAACATTTAAATATACCTCTGGATTTATTTTAATACATGCAAACATCCAGGTAACCACAACCGAGGTCAAGATATGAAACAGTTCCAGAGAACTCCCTCGTTGCCCTCTCCAGTTCGTGTCTCCTCCCGTCCTACTGACTTGTGTATCTTGGGTTCGTGTTGCTTTTCTTGAACTTCATGTAAATGTAGTCTAACACTGTGTATTCTTTTGTGTATGGCTTCTGTTGTTCAAAATAACGCTTTTGAAATCCATTATTATTGCAGGTATCAGTAATTCCTTGTTTTTATTGCTTGTAGTAGTCCCTTGTTTAAATATACCACAATTTATCCATTTCTTGTTGAGAGTCATTTAAGTTATACTCATTATTTGGCTATTATGAATTAAGCTGTTGTTGATCTTTTTAGCAAATTTTTTTGTGGACATACATATATACTCATTTCCTTTGGCTATATACCTAGAACTAGAATTGGTGGGTCATATGTGTATATATGTTTATTTAATTTATTTGACATTATTAGAAACTGCCAAACACTTTTAAAGAAGTTATACCAGTTTCTTCTCAGACCAATAAAAAGTGAGAATCTTTACAAACTCTTGGTGTTTACTTTTAGTTATTCTCTTGGGTGTATAGTTGTTTGCCACTATGGTTTTCACTTTGCATTTTCCTCATGTGAAATGATGTGAGTTTGTTTTTGTATGTTTGTTAGGTATTTATCTGTCTTTTAGAAGTATCCAAATCTTTTGCCCATTTAAAAATTGATTTTTTTCTCTTTGAGTTTTTAATTTTTTTTCTTTATATTTAGATAGATGTATTATGACTATTTTCTTCCATTCTGTAGCTTCCATCCCCTTTCTTATTGTGTCTTTTGGTGAGCAGTTTTATTTTTGTTTTATTTTTATGAAGTTCAATTGTCACTTTTTCTTTATGCTCAGTAATTTTTGCATATTTCTAAGAAATCTTTACTGTCCCAAATTTCAGGCTTTTTTCCTAATGTTTTAACCCCTGCATTGTAAGTGCATTCTTGACCAGAAACTTAAATAAATGAACTTATGACATGTTTGTATACACAAATTGTAGAACAGTTTCATATTCTAAATAAAAAAGAAACCAGACACATTTAGGAATGTATGAGAAGTATTAACCCTTTGTGACTAGGAAAGTTTTATTCCAGACTGTGAATTCTTTAATACCATGAAAGCTACTCATATGATGCAGTCTGTCAGTAGATTTCCTAAGAAATAAAAGATACAGTAAATGCTGAAGGTGTTTGAAAAAATTCATTGCCCATTTTAAGATTTAGAGTTAGTGAGTGATAGAAAGTTGTACTCTTAACAAGAATAGTAATTATCTGTCTGAAACCAACAAACAAGCATCGCACTTAATGATAAATATAAGAGTTGTTCCTTAAGCAGCAACAAAACAAAGATGCCCTCTATCACCATTTTAACGTGTATCTGTAAACTATGGTCAGTGTCGATAAAGAGGCATAGTTCACAGGAAGGAGGAAACAAAAATGATCAAGTTTTAGAAGATAGGGTCATGTACCTACAAAAGCTAAGACTTAAAAACAACTTCTTTGTTCACAGAATTTTATTTTTTTATTTTTTTTTTTTTTTAAAATTTTATTTTATTTTTAAACTTTACAATATTGTATTGGTTTTGCCGAACATCGAAATGAATCCTCCACAGGTATACACGTGTTCCCCATCCTGAACCCTCCTCCCTCCTCCCTCCCCGTACCATCCCTCTGGGTCGTCCCAGTGCACCAGCCCCAAGCATCCAGTATCGTGCATTGAACCTGGACTGGCGACTCGTTCTATATATGATATTATACGTATTTCAATGCCATTCTCCCAAATCATCCCACCCTCTCCCTCTCCCACAGAGTCCAAAAGACTGTTCTATACATCAGTGTCTCTTTTGCTGTCTCGTATACAGGGTTATTGTTACCATCTTTCTAAATTCCATATATATGCGCTAGTATACTGTATTGGTGTTTTTCTTTCTAGCTTACTTGACTCTGTATAATAGGCTAAGTTCTAAAATGTAGTTAGACATAAGGTAAAAATTACAAAACAATACCTTTTATCTGTATCAGACATAGCCATTTAGAATATATACTGGGGACTTGACTGGTAGCGCAGTGGATAGGAATCTGCCTGACAGTGCAGGGGACACAGATTCAGTCCCTTATCTGGGAAGATCCCACATGCCATGGAGCAGTTGAGCCTGTGCACCACAACTCCTGAGCCTGCACTCTAAAGCCCACGAAGGTGCAAGTACTGAGTTTATGTGCTGCAGCTTCTGAAGCCTGTGTGCCCTAGAGTACATGCTCCGCAATATGAGCTGCCACCGCAATGAGAAGCAGGCACACTGCAAGGAAGAGTGGCCTCCACTCACTACGACTAGAGAAAGCCTGGGCAAAGCAATGAAGACTCAGCACAGCCAAACATAGATAGATAAATAAATAGAATATATAAGGGAAAATATTCCATTTACAAAAGCCATAAAATTTAATTGTTCAGTGTTAGTCATTTAGTCATGTCTGACTCTTTGTGACCCCATGGACTATAGCCCACCAGGCTCCTCTGTCTATGGAATTCTCCAGGTAAGACTACTGGAATCAGTTGCCATTTCCTTCTCCAGGGAGTATTCCCGACCCATGGATCAAACCCAGCTTTCCCACATTGCAGGCAGACTCTTTACCAACTGAGACACTAGGAAAGCCCTTTAGTAATAAACCCAATAAAAACTTCTAAGACCTATATGAAGAAACTTTAAAAATTCAACTGAGAGATAAGAAGGAAGTTTTGTTTTTTTTTTTAATGGAGAGACATTGTATGGTCCTTGACTAAAAGACTAAATTTTGGGAAGAGACAAGCTCTTCCCACATTGTTTTATAGATTTAATACAAACTTAATAGGAAATATAAAATGTTGTCAAAGTGACTTTTCATTAAGATAATAAATGTATGGAAGAAATGTATTCCCATTGTTTAATATAATGTCTGGCATGTGTAGCAGTAATTACTGGTCAAAAAATTCTAATGATTTGTTCTGCTTATAATTCAGCAAACATTTATTGTGTAATCGCTAAGTGCTAAACATTTTCATTAGTTATTTTTGGCTGTGCTGGGTCTTCGTTGCTGCACGTGGACTTTCTCTAGTTAAAATGAGAAGTGGCTACTCTCTAGTCATGATGCTTGGGCTTCCCATTGCAGTAATTTCTCTTGTTGTAGAGCAAAGGCTCTAGGGCATGTAGGCTCAGTAGTTGCAACACACAGGCTTAGTTGCTCCACAGCATGTGGGATCTTCCTGGACCAGGGATTGAACCCATGTACTCTGCACTGCAAGGCAGACTCTCAACCACTGGGCTACCAGGGGAGCCTCGATGATGACTACATTAAAAATGATGAATCTTTGTTCTTATTGAACTTATATTTTGATGGAGATTGGGGTGGGGTCAGACAAAAACCAAATATATATTTATATATGAGAAAGTTAATGCAGAAAATGAAACAAAGTAGATAAAGAATTAAGGGTGGAGGTTTGCAGTACCGAATAGCATTAATCTTTTATTAGTCTTAGACGTTTTTAGTCTTGCAGTCTACCATTCATCATCTGTTTTACCATGTTAAAAGTTTTATTCCAGTGATTCATCTGGTATAGAGAGAGGTCAGCCATGTATGACTTACTGTGCTGCAAACATCATCTCAGTGTGAGCATCTTCCTCACACTGACAGTACACGTTACGCACTGTCAGGGAGGGCCCACTTTGGTAAGAGTTACCCAGCTGGTGGTGTGTGGTGGTGTGTCCTTTTGGGGTTCCTAGCTGTAGGAAGGATTTCTGCAATGATGTAGAAAGCTCTGACAGTGTTCCAATTTTCTAAAAAGTATTCTTTGGTAAATAAAACAGAGCGTATAATAGTGTCTGGTATTTGCGACACAGGAGAAAGAGTGCCAGACACTGTATAATTGGATTTTCATCCCTTTAACAAATATTATGCACCATTTACTGTGCAAGGTGTTAGGGATATGACAGTGAATGATAATACATGGTTCCCTGTCAGTTAGGTGACTACTGTAGTAGGGAAAATAAGAAATGAGGAGAGTCTGAACAGAGGTGGTGGCAGAGGAAATGATGAAGAGTGGGGAGGATGTTGTGAAATATTTGGGGTAACTTTAACAATGCTTGATATTTAACTAGATTCTTCACACTCCAATCCATATGATCTTTTAAAATGGCTTATCTGATAATGTGGTCCAGACTCCCCTTTCCTGTCTCCAGCTATTGAAATCTACCTGTTCTCCAAGACCCTCATCAAATTGTCTGCCCTGTCTGTCAGCCCTCCCTGATCAATCTAAGCAGATAATCAAAAGAAAGAAAGAAAGTGTAGTCCATAGTTGTGTCCAACTCTTTGTGATCCTATGGATTGTAGCCCGCCAGTCTCCTCTGTCCACGGGATTTTCAGATGATCAGGAGAGTCTCTTTTGTCTGTGAACCATTTTCTCATATTCATTCTCATGATGAATTTTCTCATATTTGGTTCTGCATTGAAGTAATTTGAGCATGTCTTTGCTTACAGCATCATTAAGAGAGCTCTTTCAGAGCGTGACTGCCTGCATCTAATGCATATTTACATCACATTGTATATAATGCAGGGTTTTGTACATAATAGGCATTCATCAAATATTTACAAACATTATAACATGTATCAACAATTATTTGTTGCTTGTGATTTTATTTGCTTAAATTGTTTAGGGTAGTTTTGTTTTCCACAGTCAACTCTTACTAAGAGTTAAGTAATTGGATATTAAACAGTAATCATTAAATTGTAAAATAGACTAATGAAATTTATTACAGATTTCTAAGAATAAGCTCAGACTTTTTAAACTGGCTTAATGTATAATCATTTCTTTTTTTATGTTGAAAATTTACTACAACAAAATATGGCTCATAATTAAGAAAAGTTAATTTTATGTTTTCTTCTCAAAGCTAGCATATAAAAGTATGTGCGTTCTATAGAACCTTAATTGTTTTTAAAACTATGGAAACAGCTATAATCATTTCTTACTATATGATGTCAAGGGAATACAGGGCTTTAAATCTGGTCATTTGATAGTTTAAAATATTGAGCCTTTACCTTTTATCAAGCACTGGTTTCATCTGTAACATTTAAGGATTGGAAAATCCTGACCTTCCTTTAAGTTTTAAAAGTCTGGAATTATATCTTTAAACCTAATCACATAGTAGGTGATAAATAACACGTCTTGGATTAACCTTGAAAATGGTCAGTCATTGAAGATATCCTTTTATTACTCTTTTCACAATTCAACTTTTTAAACTTCTATGAAGATAGGATTTTCTGTGCTTTCTAAAGATTAAAAATTTATGAGAATCTAGTTTTACCTTTGCTAAATTGAGTCAATGATTATAATAAGGTTAAATCTTTGGCTGGAAGATGCCTATAAGCATTATAATATGAGGATAATGCACAGATTTCTGAGACCAGTTACATTTTATACTATGGACTTTTATTTTGGCTCAGAAATTCTGTAGATCTTGGGTTACCTATTATTATTGTTGTAATATATTGCAGTATATGTGTGTTTATCAGCATATTTGTTCCTTTCACCGAAGAGTTACATATCTTTATACAAAGGGCATGGAATTGTTAGTAATGTTTGCCTGTTTGATCTTTCTAGAGAATTTTCTAGGCCATAGGAAGTGTCTCTCTTTCTGGGGAGAGGAATTACTACCCTGATTCCTCTATGTCTTGAATATTCCTGTTCATGATTCTTTGCGTAGTCTACACATTCTTTCTGGGACATCTCATCTACAGCCATTATTTCAATTCCAAACAGTGTGTGAAGACCTTAACATTTCTATTTAACATTTAAATCTTTTTCATGAGTCCCCCAACTAAAAAGTTCTTTATTCCTCTCTCTACTAGTTGTTCATTTGTTTTGACTTTACAAATAATTCATATTTATTATGGAACACTTAAAATAACAAATTATATACGTGTATGCAGAGAAAATAATCACCAGAAGTAACTCTCTTAAACCCCCTTAATGTATTTTCACTGTGGTTTTTTGGTGTATTTTAAAATGTAACTGAAGTTGTAATTATTGAACATGATATGGTATATGTGCTTAAGAGCAGAAACTTTGAAATCTTCCAAATACAAGTTCATATCAAACTCTACTACTTACTAGCTGTGTGAACTTTGGAAAGTTTCTTAACCTCTTTGAATGTGTCTGAATGTGTTTCCTCATCTATAAAATAAAAGAGTGTCATTGTTTTGGATTGTTCTAAGAATAAAATAAAATTTAGTAAGATAGTCACATTTCCGGTACATGGTAAATTCTCAATAAATGGAAAAACTTACTGTTTTATTATACTTTATATCATGTCTGTATCCTACTGTTTTCCTTAGTTGTATCATGAGCATTTTCACATGTCAATAAAAACTTGTAGTAGCTATAATAGCTGCAAAGTGTAAACTCTTTCATGGTACAAATGATTTCTTAACATTAAATATTTAGGTTGGATTTACTTTGTGGATATTACTTGTTTTAGTGTCTACCATATCATATTTTCTCTCCTAACTTAAATATTTGTTATCTTTTTTCTGTTACTTAATGAATTTATTTTAAACTGTATCAGACTCTCTCTCTACTTTCTCTGATACACATTTTAGTTGTTATTCTGGTTTAGTTTCCTGGTAGTTGGCCAGTATAATTTATTGCTTTCCTCATCTGATCATGTTATCTTATTTGGCTTCCTCTTCCTGCTTTATTGATTCTTGTTCTCCTGAATGTTTTCTTGTTCTCCTAAAAGTGCCAAAAGCTTTCAGCATTGTTTTCTGACTCCTGTATGAAAACATTTCCAGAGTTCTGCTCTTTCTCTGAGCATTTATGATGACATATCTCCTTTTCCTTGTTTTTCAATACATTTTCACTACCCCCATGCTAATTGTTTTTCTATTTGTTTATTCTCAGAGGAAGAAAGATTCCTTGAATGGCCTTTGTAATGGCTGTTCCCTTTGTCTGGAACGTTCTTCCTCATGGTCTTTGTGTGGCTGTTTCTTCTTCTTTTCAGATCTCCACGGAAATATCCACTTAAAGATTTTCTTTGACCACCCACGCTGAAGAGGCCACTTGTTTAGTGTCACACTCACCTAGTTCCATTCTCTGCATGACTCATCACTATCACTATTAGATATTTTCCTTCTTTGTTTATTATCTGTTCCCTTTTGCTAAAATAGTAGCTGTAGGAGGGCAGGGATATTGTCTGTCTTGTTGATTAATTTTATCACCTACCACTGTGTCTTGTACATTTTAGTTGTACGGTAGGTATTAATATTTGCCTAATGAATGAATTAACCATCGCCCCACTATGTGCTCTTGAACCCCTTCCTCAGAGTTTTACCCATGATAGAAATAAATGAAATAAATAGATACGGGAGGAAAGACAGTTCTTCCTTGAAGGACAATTCCAAATTATATATATGTTATGAGTATGTGTGTTTGTATATATTGAGTTGGTCAGAAAGTTCGTTTGGTGTCCATAAGATGTTACAGAAAAACCCAAACAGACTTTTTGGCCAACTCAATATATATTTCCCCCTCCAGCAGATAGAATTTCATCTGTCTCCCTTCTTGAGTGTAGACTTAATGATTTACTTTCCAAAGAGAGTGGAAAGGAAAACATAGTACCTTTATGGTGAAGAAATCTGGCAAATACTCCCTGTGGTAGACTTAATAGTGGCCCTCCAAAGATGTCTACATGTTAATCCACAGAACCTGGGACTGATTGTATGTGGCAAAAATGGACTTTGCATATATGGTTTAGCTAAGGATCTTGAGATGGGGAAGTTATCCTGGATTATCTAGGAGAGCCCACTGTGATCACAAGGGTCCTCATAAAAGGGATGCAAGTGGATTCAGAGTCAGAAAAAGGAGATGTGATCAAGGAAGGAGAGTTTGGAGCCATGTCTTTTGAAGATGGAGGAAGGTATCATGAGCCATAGAATGCAGGTGCCCTCTAGAAGCTAGAAAAGACAGACAAATTCTCCTCCCTAGCCTCACCAATACCTTGATTTTAGACTTCTGACCTCCGAAACTATAAGAGAGTCAATTTGTGTTGTTTAAAGTTGATGCTGTGAAAGTGCTGCACTCAATATGCCAGCAAATTTGGAAAACTCAGCAGTGGCCACAGGACTGGAAAAGTTCAGTTTTCATTCCAATCCCAAAGAAAGGCAATGCCAAAGAATTCTCAAACTACCGCACAATTGCACTCATCTCACACGCTAGTAAAGTAATGCTCAACATTCTCCAAGCCAGGCTTCAGCAATACGTGAACCATGAACTTCCTGATGTTCAAGCTGGTTTTAGAAAAGGAAGAGGAACCAGAGATCAAATTGCCAACATCCGCTGGATCATGAAAAAATGTAGAGAGTTCCAGAAAAACATCTATTTCTGCTTTATTAACTATGCCAAAGCCTTTGACTGGGTGGATCACAATAAATGGTGGAAAATTCTGAAAGAGATGGGAATACCAGACCACCTGACCTGCCTCTTGAGAAACCTATATGCAGGTCAGGAAGCAACAGTTAGAACTGGACATGGAACAACAGACTGGTTCCAAATAGGAAAAGGAGTTCGTTAAGGCTGTATATTGTCACCCTGCTTATTTAACTTATATGCAGAGTACATCATGAGAAACACTAGGCTGGAAGAAGCACAAGCTGGAATCAAGATTCCCAGAAGAAATATCAGTAACCTCAGATATGCAGATAATACCACCCTGATGGCAGAAAGTGAAGAGGAACTAAAAAGACTCTTGATGGAAGTGAAAGAGGAGAGTGAAAACGTTGGCTTAAAGCTCAACATACAGAAAACTAAGATCATGGCATCTTGTCCCATCACTTCATGGCAAATGTATGGGGAAACAGTAGAAACAGTGGCTGACTTTATTTTTTTGGGCTCCAAAATCACTGCAGATGGTTAGTGCAGCCATAAAATTAAAAGATGCTTACTCCTTGGAAGGAAAGTTATGACCAACCTAGATAGCATATTCAAAAGCAGAGATATTACTTTGCCAACAAAGGTCCGTCTAGTCAAGGCTATGGTTTTTCCAGTGGTCATATATGGATGTGAGAGTTGGACTGTGAAGAAAGCTGAGCACTGAAGAATTGATGCTTTTGAACTGTGGTGTTGGAGAAGACTCTTGAGGGTCCCTTGGACTGCAAGGATCCAACCGGTCCATTCTAAAGGAGATCAGTCCTGGGTGTTCGTTGGAAGGACTGATGCTAAAGCTGAAACTCCAGTACTTTGGCCACCTCATGTGAAGAGTTGACTCATTGGAAAAGACTCTGATGCTGGGAGGGATTGGGGGCAGGAGGAGAAGGGGACAACAGAGAATGACATGCCTAGATGGCATCACCGACTCGATGGATGTGAGTTTGAGTGAACTCCGGGGGTTGGTGATGGGCAGGGAGGCCTGGCATGCTGCAATTCATGGGGTCGCAAAGAATCGGACACGACTGAGTGACTGAACTGAACTGAAAGCTGTTAAGATTGTAGTCATTTGTCACAGCAGTAATAAGAAATGAATGTATCCAGAGTCTGGCACAAAGGCTTCCCAGTATATTCTAACAGTTGTAATTTCTGACTTGGCATGGACACAAGAGAGGTATCAGGGGCAGCTGTAATGATCCTTCTGTAATGTGAATATGTGTGTTCATATCATCTCCTTGTTTAGATTTCTTTACTGGTTCACAGTGTGGCAAGGCCTGTTATGCAGCTCCCCTGCCTCCCCAGCCTCATCTCCTGCCTACAGCACATATTGCAGCCTCCCTCAACATTGGGAGGTAACACGTTCCCTCGTGTTTTCATCCTTCTTTCTGGTATGCCTTCTCCCTGGTTGTTGGCCTAACCAACTCCTGTTTATCCTTCAAGACCCAGCAAAGGTCTTAACTCCTCTGTAATACCTTCACTAACATGAACTCCATTCCTCTTCCAAAAAGAATGAGGTCTTCTTCTATTATGACTCCCATAGTAGTAACAACTCATTCCAATGGTGGTGGTAGGGTGGGATCTTTAATTGCAGCATGTGAGATCTAGTTCCCTGATTGAGAGTCGAACCTGGGCCCCCTGCATTGGGAGTGTGGAGTCTTAGCCCCTGGACCACCAGGGAAGTCCCCAGGTCAAGGCATTTCTGCTGTATTTTGAAAGTGCATATGTATTAACTAATAGGTTAAGTGCTATAAATGAATTGGAAACCTGGAAGTTGACAAAAGTAAGCTTTTCTTTAAAAAGTATTCACTTCTCTCCATTTCCCGTCTTTCAGTTTTCCCCCCTTTTCATCTTCCCAACAAATGCAGTTGTGTGGAGAATGTTGAAAGATTATATAAAATTTCCAAAGCCTCCTGAATCACAATTGGGTCATGGGTTATGCGGGACCCATGAAACAGTTCAGAGCCTTACATGATGTGGATGCTTTTTAAAAATATACAGTCAGACAACAAAGTTTTCCTTTATCTTCTGGTCATCGTTGTGTGACATGTTGACTTCCTATCTCCTAATGCTTTTCTATCATTGCTTTAATTTTTAAAATAATTTTATTTCTTTCTTTATTTTGGCTGTGCTGGGTCTTCATCGCTGCACTGGCTTTTCTCTAGCTGTGGTGAGTGGGGACTACTCTCTAGTTGCAGTCAGTGTACAGGCTTCTCATTGCAGTGGCTTCTCTAGTTGCAGAGAAGTTGCAGGAGCTCTAGCATGCATCAGAGAAAGCAATGGCACCCCACTCCAGTACTCTTGCCTGGAAAATCCCATGGACGGAGGAGCCTGGTGGGCTGCAGTCCATGGGGTCATTAAGAGTCTGACATGACTGAGCGACTTCATTTTCACTTTTCACTTTCATGCATTGGAGGAGGAAATGGCAACCCACTCCAGTGTTCTTGCCTGGAGAATCCCAGGGACGGTGGAGCCTGATGGGCTGCCGTCTATGGGGCCGCACAGAGTCGGACACGACTGAAGCGGCTTAGAAGCAGTAGCAGCAGCAGCAGCAGCAGCAGCATGCATGGGCCCAGTAGTTGTGGCTCCCAGGCTCTAGAGCACAGGCTCGATGCTTGTGGAGCATGGGCTTAGTTGCTCCTTGGCATGTGGGATCTTCCAGATAAAGGGTCAAACCATGTCTCCTGCATTGGCAGACGGAGTCTTTACCACTGAGCCACCAGGGAAGATCCCCCCCCACCCATCCATTGCTTTATTTTAAATTAAAATGAACAGAAAAAGAGTCATACCTTTTCTTTTTCCTGGAAGGAAGCTCTACTCTTGGACTGTGGATTATAGTTTCTGTGCCTGCTTTTGGGTTTTAGCTATAGCAGTTTCAAGCTTTGTGACCCTCAGGCAGCCCTATTTTGGGTCTCCTCTTAGAGTCCAAGGCCTTAATCTGCCATTGAGGGAAAAGGAAATGTGTCCTTCTCCCTTCCTAGATATATTATGAAGTAAATTCTCCTGAATGTGGAGACATTTTCCTTTATCAGCACAGCATGGCATAGATGACACAGATACGAGCTCCCGAAAGCTAGAAAAAAACATTCTCTGATTTTAGCAATCTGTTTTCCGGGAAACAAAATAACAGAGACAGCAGAGTTAATTTGAATTAAACTTGTTGTTTTTGACAGGAGCTGTGCCTAGATATAGACAGTGTCATTTATTTTTCCTGGCACATTATTGAAAATAGTATTATGTAACTTCGTCTGAACTTGTCTGAGATCAGCCATTGTCCAGAGTTGGCAGGTCCCTCGGGTTTGGCTTAGCTCCCAATTTTGTCTTCTCGAGTTTGGGTGGCTGTCTGAGTCAGTGGGAGGCTACTTAGAACATACTTTTCTCTCTAGGTTCCCTGAGGCAGGGCTAAAACCAATAAGGCCTCTAGGGAGAGAAGAGCTGTTTGATCTCTGGACCCTAGAGTCTGCCTCTTTCTGTTATATTTATCCTTTGACCATGTGACATGTAGGGCAAAGTACATAAATATTAGCTCTTAATCCCATACTCCTATCCTTTCCCTTTAAGGACAGTTCATTTACCTGAGAGACCCTTCTGCTGAAAAGGCAGAATGCAATCTTGAGTTTGAAAAACCCTGTCTTCTAGTCCTGCCTCTACCAACAGTGGCAATTTATTTAGCATGCTACCCATTTCTTTCTTTGTCTTTCTCTCTCTCTCTCTCTCTTTTTTTTTTTCCCAAACAGAAATACTTTCTTTCTCCTGTCTTGAAAATAATGAGATGATATGCTTGAATTACTTTCTTCTCCCTGGAAGGCTGACCCTACAGCAATTCAAGTTGATTTTTGAAAGGAGTTGAGAACAGAGTTAAGACTACTTGTTTTTCTAAGAATAGTTGTGGCTCCACAAAAAAGAGACTGCATTTCTTTAAAGACAGAAAAAGATTGTAGAGATGTTGTTCAACCCTCTTAAATGTAAAAAGGCAAGGAATATGATATGCAAAGATGAGAGACCTTTTCCAAGTTCACACAGCAAGGGAAAGATCCAGGATATCAATAGCCAGGTTTTCTGATGTAAAGTATCATTTTTACCTCAGATACCTACATTTTGCATATTTAAAGCAAAAAAAAAAGTAGTTTCTATAATAAAATGTTTTCTGTAAGATTTTCAGTATTGTTTGGTACATTAATTTTATATTTATAGTTAATTTGGTATGTAGTCTATATGTATAAAATACTTTTGGCTAAATAGTTCAAGTAGTTTCTTTTCTGTGGGATGGATAACTATTAATAAGGGAATTAATACATCAATTATAATAAGGGAATAAGCCTTCATCTAATAATCAGTGGCAAGCAGGGAGGTAGATAAAAATATTACTAGATGGAATCTTAACCCTGTCTGTGTCCTGAACATCACTAAGTGCTATTCTAGCATATTAGTTGGACATAAGCATATACTTAATGACATATCCACATCCAGGCACAACTCTTGCTGTTAAAAACATTGTTAGTTCAAATTCAGCTCATTCTCCCCCCTCAGTGATTTTGTTTTCTCTAAAACAGATTGCTAAAATCATCAATTTCTTTACAGTTGTCCATAGCCCCACGTGGGCTTTCCTGGTGGCTCAGTGGTAAAGAATCTGCAGGAGACATGGGTTCGACCCCTGGGTCAGGAAGATCCCCTGGGGAAGAAAATGGCAACCCCCCTCCAGTATTCTTGCCTGGGAAATCCCATGGACAGAGGAGCCTGGTGGAGTCACAAAAAGTCAGACACGACTTAGTCACTAAACAACTATATAGCCCTAAATATTAGTTTCCTCTTGCTGTATTGAATAACCACAATCTCAGTGCTTAAAACAACACAGATTTATTATCTTGCAGTTCTGGAGGTCATGGGACTAAAGTCAAGGTATAGGCAGGACTGCGTTCCTTTTGGAGCCTTTAAGGGAAATTCTGTTTCCTTGCCTTTCTAATCTTCCAGAGGCTGCCTACACTACTTTACTCTCTTCCTCCATCTTCAAGGCCAGCAACAGTGGGTTGAGTTTGTCTCATATCTCATCACTTGGACCTCTTCTGCTTCTTTCTTCTGTTATAAGAATGCTTATGATTACATTGAGCCTACTTGAATAATCCAGTGTAACACCTCCCTCCGCGTTTCCTAGCCCTTAATTTAATCACATCTGCAGTCCATTTTACCATGTCAAGTAACATATTCACAAACTGGGGATTAGGCTGTGTTCTAAGGATTAGGCCATTGTCTTGTTCACCACACTCAGTATCCATGTCTACTGTCAATACCATGCTGTGTTTTGAGAGTGTTAAGATAATGGATCTTTTTCAGTTTTAATAATTATTTTCTAAAACATTTATCACTAATTCTTATTCTAGTACCCTTCATGTACTTTCCTTTCCTTATTAAGATGATTTTTACACATAATAGGTGAAATACATGTATATATATATGTGTGTATGAAAATTACAGAAATTTTGAAAAATGCAGAAAAGAAAATAAATCTTACATTATCCCACCTTATCTAAGGTAAACCAGTTATTGTGTTGGCATATATCCTTTCAACTGTTTTTCTGTGCATATATTTTACATGATCTTCATATATGTACAGTTTTCAGTTATACAAAGTGATACCATTAACACTTTTCATATCATTAACCATCTACTTAATAATCACCTAATGAAAAAAAATAGCATTTTAAAATAAAATTGATCTATGTATAGTATAAAATTGAGAAAACGCAGAAAAGAATAAATAGAAAATAATTTCATTATTTAAATTCAACTACTCTTTTAACATTTAGATATATTTCACTCATTTTTTTCCCTTTCTTTCTTAAAATAAAAGAAATTAGACTCCTACCTTACACATATTTTTATGTCATGTATTTCTCTGATAATGCAGTGTTAATGTTTCCCCATATGGGCTTCCCTGTGCCCTGTGGTAAAGAATCTGCCTGCAATGTAGGAGACCCAGGTTTGATCCTGGGTTTGGAAAGATCCCCTGGAGAAGGAAATGGCAACCCACTCCAGTGTTCTTGCCAGGAGAATTTCGTGGACAGAGGAGCCTGGCGGGCTACAGTTCATGGGATCACAAAGAGTCAGACACGACTGAACAACTAACACTTTCACTTTCATATTACTATTAAATATTTTAAATGGTTCATTTCGAAATACATCACAATGAAAAATTAATATATCTCATTATTTTTAGAACTTAGTACTTTCATGAAAAGAAAATTTATATCATTAAGTTGTTTCACTACTTGGTTAATATTTTGGTCTATATTTATATAAAATGTGTATATCATTGTTTTTATAAAATATAATAGATATTATTTTGTATTTGCATTTTTCATGTAAAATATCAGTATATCTTTCTATGTCCATATTCCTCTTCAGGATTTCTCAATGCTTATAAAATGCTATCTGGAACATAATAAACACTCAAATATTCCCTCTTAAAATTGTTCACATCAGCCTCCTTATAAGTATTCAGTTCAGTTCAGTCGCTCAGTTGTGTCCAACTCTTTGCGACCCCATGAATCACCTCCCTGTCTATTACCAACTCCCGGAATCTACTCAAACTCAAATCGTGAATCAAGTTCACGATTCATGTATTGCTGAAGCCTGGCTTGGAGAATTTTGAGCATTACTTTATTAGCCTGTGAGATGAGTGCAATTGTGCGGTAGTTTGACCATTTTTTGGCATTGCCTTTCTTTGGTATTGGAATGAAATCTGACCTTTTCCAATCCTGTGGCCACTGCTGAGTTTTTCAAATTTGCTGGCATATTGAGTGTAGCACTTTCACAGCATCATCTCACAGGATTCGAAATAGCTCAACTGGAATTCTATCACCTCCACTAGCTTTGTTCGTAGTGATGCTTCCTAAGGCCTACTTGACTTCACATTCCAGAATGTCTGGTGCTAGGTCAGTGATCACACCATCATGATTATCTGGGTCGTGAAGATCTTTTTTGTACAGTTCTTCTTTGTATTCTTGCCATCTCTTCTTAATATCTTCTGCTTCTGTTAGGTCCATACCATTTCTGTCCTTTATCGAGCCCATCTTTGCATGAAATGTTCCTTTGGTATCTCTAATTTTCTTGAAGAGATCTCTAGTCTTTCCCATTGTATTGTTTTCCTCTATTTCTTTTCATTGATTGCTGAGGAAGGCTTTCTTATCTCTCCTTGCTATTCTTTGAAACTCTGCATTCAGATGCTTAAATCTTTCCTTTTCTCCTTTGGTTTTTGCTTCTCTTCTTTTCACAGCTATTTGTAAGGCCTCCTCAGACAGCCATTTTGCTTTTTTGCATTTCTTTTCCATGGGGATGGTCTTGATCCCTGTCTGCTGTACAATGTCATGAACCTCCATCCATAGTTCATCAGGCACTCTGTCTATCAGATCTAGTCCCTTAAATCTATTTCTCACTTCCACTGTATAATCATTAGGGATTTGATTTAGGTTGTACCTGAGTGGTCTAGTGGTTTTCCCTACTTTCTTCAATTTAAGTCTGAATTTGGCAACAAGGAGTTTATAATCTGAGCCACAGTCAGCTCCCAGTCTTGTTTTTGCTGACTGTATAGAGCTTCTCTATCTTTGGCTGCAAAGAATATAATCAATCTGATTTTGGTGTTGACCACCTGGTGATGTCCATGTATAGAGTCTTCTCTTGTGTTGTTGGAAGAGAGTGTTTGTTATGACCAGTGCATTCTCTTGGCAGAACTCTATTATTAGCCTTTGCCCTGCTTCATTCCATATTCCAAGGCCAAATTTGCCTGTTACTCCAGGTGTTTCTTGACTTCTTACTTTTGCATTCCAGTCCCCTATAATGAAAAGGACATCTTTTGGGATGTTAGTTCTAAAAGGTATTGTAGGTCTTTATAGAACCGTTCAACTTCAGCTTCTTCAGCGTTACTGGTTGGAGCATAGGCTTGGGTTACTGTGATATTGAATGGCTTGCCTTGGAAATGAACAGAGATCATTCTGTCGTTTTTGAGATTGCATCCAAGTACTGCATTTTGGACTCTCTTGTTGACCATGATGGCTACTCCATTTCTTCTAAGGGATTCATGCACACAGTAGTGTATATAACGGTCATCTGAGTTAAATTCATCCACTCCAGTCCATTTCAGTTCACTGATTCCTAGAATGTCGACATTCACTCTTGCCATGTCCCGTTTGACCACTTCCAATTTGCCTTGATTCATGGACCTAACATTCCAGGTTCCTATGGAATATTGCTCTTTACAGCATCGGACCTTGCCTCTATCACCAGTCACATCCACAACTGGGTATTGTTTTTGCTTTGGCTCCATCCCTTCATTCTTTCTGGAGTTATTTCTCCACTGATCTCCAGTAGCATATTGGGCACCTACCAACCCAGGGAGTTCCCCTTTCAGTACCCTATCATTTTGCCTTTTCACACTGTTCATGGGGTTCTCAAGGCAAGAATACTGAAGTGGTTTGCCATTCCCTCTTCCAGTGGACCACATTCTGTCAGACCTCTCCACCATGATCCGTTTGATCTTGGGTGGCCCCACACGGCATGGCTTAGTTTCATTGAGTTAGACAAGGCTGTGGTCCGTGTGATCAGATTGGCTAGTTTTCTGTGATTATGTGATTATTTTCTGTGATTATTGGCTAGTTTTCTGTGATTATGGATGCAGTGTGTCTGCCCTCTGATGCCCTCTCACAACACCTACCAACTTACTTGGGTTTCTCTTACCTTGGACGTGGGGTATCTCTTCACGGCTGCTCCAGCAAAGTACAACTGCTGCACCTTACCTTGTATGAGGGGTATCTCCTCACAGCCGCCCCTCCTGAGCTTGGACATGGGGTAGCTCATCTCGGCTGCCGCCCCTGTCCTTGGACGTGGGGTAGCTCGTCACAGCCTCAGCCCCTGACCTCAGATGTGGGGTAGCTCATCTCGGCCGCTCCTGTGCCGACGCAGCGTTGCACTCTCAGTCACCGCCCTGACCTTGTGTGAGGGGTAACTTCTCTGGGCCACGCTTCTGTGCCATCCTTCGCAGCCGGTGCGCTTCTGTGCGGTCTGTCAGTTTTCTTCGTATGCAACACTTCCTCAGTCTTTCCTTGACTTTCATGTCTTTGGCACTTTTGAAGACTGAAGACCAGTTATTTTGTAGAATGTCCTTCAGTTTGAGTTAGTCCTAATGGTTTGTCATGCTTATATTCAGATCTTCCTTCATCAGCAGAAATTGCACAGAAATGATACTGTATTCTCATTGTATCCTGTTAGGTAAAACGTGATTTTTTTTGTCCCGTACTGGTGATGTTAACTTGATTAAGCTGCTGTCTGTTAGGCTTAAATTGTAAAGAGTTAAACTTTACATGGTAAAATTGCTTTTTCTCTTCTTTCTAATTAATAGTATTTCTGGGCAGATAGTAGGAATACTTTAAGGGTCTAAAAATATCTTGTTCCACATTAACCTTTTTTTTTTCCAACTTGAAGTATAGTACAATTTTAATTTGCAGTATTGTGTTAGTTTCAGGTGTGCAGTAATGTTATTTAGTTATAAATATATTTTTTCAAATTATTTGCCATTATAGGTTATTTTAAGATATTGAAGGTAGTTTCCGGTACTGTGAAGTAAATCCTTGTTGCTTATCTATCTTAGGTGGTTTGTATCTGTTAATCCCATATTCCTAATTTATCCCTCCTCCCCTTTATTTCCTCTTTGGTAATCATAAATTTGCTTTCTGTGTCTGTTAATCTAATTCTGTATTATTTTTAAATTCCACATATAAGTGGTATAATCTGTGTCTTTCTCTGTTTGACTCCCTTTGCTTAGTGTGATCATCTCTAGGTCCATCCATGTTGCTGCAAATGTCAATATTGTATTCTTTTTTATGGCAAAGTAAGATTCCATTGTATGTATATGCCACATCTTCTTTAAGCTAATCATCTGTTAATGGGCATTTGGATTGTTCCTATGTCTTGGCTATTGTAGATAGAGATGCTATGGACAGTGGGTTGCGTGTATCTTTTCAAATTACAGTTTTCATCTTTTCTGGTTATATGCCCTGGAGTGGGATTGCTGGATCATTTTTGTTCAGTCGCTAAGTCATGTCCGACTCTTTGCAGCCTTGTGGACTACAGCATGCCAGGCTTCCCTGTCCTTCACTGTCTCCCAGAGTTTGCTCGAACTCATGTCCATCGAGTCAGTGATGCCATCCAACCATCTCATCCTCTGTCATCCCCTTCTCCTCCTGCATTGAATCTTTCCAAGCATCAGGGTCTTTTCTAATGAGTCGGCTCTTTGCATCAGATGGTTTAAGTATTGGAACTTCAGCTTCAGCATCAGTCCTTCCAGTGACTATTCATATCGTTGCTCTATTTTTAGTTTTTTAAGGAAGCGATTTAGCAGCAGTAGCATATTGTTCTCCAAAGTCGCTGTACCAATTTATATTCCCACCAACAGTGTAGGAGTGTTCCCTTCTCTCCACATCGTCTCCAGCATTTATTATTTGTAGATTTTTATTTTTTTTAGGCTAGCCATTCTGACCAGTGTGAAATGATGCTTTTTTGTGATTTTCATTTGCATTTCTTATAATTAGGACTCATCACATTTTGTAATAATGTATTTATTTGTGTTGGTATGGAGTCACAGGTTCCAGTGTTGTCCAAAGAGTTATAATAGGTTATATATTTTGATGCCAAATGTTCCCAGATTTGGTCAGTAGGAGCCCATCCATGTTGGTTTCTAAGTGTTTTGACATGTCTCCATCATTCTTCCTTACATTTTGAAATCATCTAGAATTGTTTCTAGAACCAAAATATTATACTTTATCTGCCAGTCATTCTGGTTCCTTTTAGTGGAGAATCGTTTCTAGAAGCAAAATCTGTGTACTGTGTGTGTTCATTGCTATCAGAGTATTGCTGTTCCTGGGCCCTGTCAGTGAGCAGAGCTAGAAAATATGTGTGTGTGTAGAACACACATGTAAAACTTTACATCTTTATTTCATTATGTTGAAAACCATGAGTTCCTTTCAATGCCTCAAATTCTGATACAACACTATAGAGTTCATTCTAGCTTCCTCCCTTTCCATGTTTTCACCCCTGAATCTCTAATAGTAGGAAACGTGTCTCCTTGGGGAATTCAGTCCAGCTGTTAAGACTTGGTTCTTTCACTGCTGTGGACCTCAGTTTGGTCCTTTGTTGGGGAACTGAGATCCCACAAGCTGTGTGGCAAGGCCAAAAAGAAATGTGCCTTCTGTTATTTGGCCAGTGCCATATGCAGCCCGTGTCCTATTGATGCACCCTGCCCTCTCCCTCCCCTGAAGTTGCCCTCCTGCTATACAGTCTGATTGAGGCTGCTCTTCCCCTGCATGAATACTGTCCTCACTTTGTTTGGAATTCAACTTGCCATGTCAGGCCACCCTGCAGTAACACCTTCTTTATCCTCTGAAGCCCCATAAAGGGCCTTCTTCATACCCTGCCCCCCTGCCCTCACCAGAGGACACCTACTTTGCTTGGCCCTACTTAGAGCTTTCTGACCAGACTGTTTAGGAGGTGGAAGGACGTGACCTTTATTTTGACTGTTCAGTTGTCACTTTTTTTTCTCACAAACTACATTGTTAATTATTACTCCCTTTCTATTGGATGTTTAGTTATCTCACACACCTTTTGTTGTTGTTTTTGTTGTTTTGCACAAATTTTAAATGCTTTTAAAAAATGATTTATTTTTGGTTGTGTTGAGTCTTCGTTGCTGCATGGGCTGTTCTCTAGTTGTGGTGAGCAGGGGCTACTCTGTAGTTGCAGTGTGTGGGCTTCTCATTGTAGTGGCTTCTCTCTTTGTGGAGAATGGGCTCTAGGGTGCTCGGGCTTCAGTAGTTGTGGCACACGGGTTTAGTTGCTCCACAGCATGTGGGATCTTCCTGGGTCGGGGATTGAACCCATGTCTCCTGCAATGGGCAGGTGGATTCTTTACCGCTGAGCCACCAGGGAAGCCCCTGTTGTTTTTATTATAAATAGTGTTTTTATGCAATCAACATCCACATTTTCTTCATTATATTTTATGGTATTTTTGCTTGTCAACTTGAGTTTTTTTCTTTTTTTCTGAGTTTTTTTCTTGAGATTAATATTCATTAGCTTACTAGTTAGTGATTATTTCTGATTGGGTTATTATTTGACGATACTGTAGAAATACTATGTCAGAAAATGATGCAGTTGGAAATAAGATGATTTTTCAGATAACATAGAATCATGACTTCTTCATCATAATAACCATTTTGAATGGGGGTAATTTTATTTATTTATTCTTTTTTAATATAAATTTATTTATTTTAATTGGAGGTTAATTACAATATTGTATTGGTTTTGCCATACATCAACATGACTCCACCACAGGTATACACATGTTCCCCATCCTGAACCCCCTCCTCCTCCTCCCTCCCCATACCATCCCTCTGGGTCATCCCAGTGCACCAACCCCAAGCATCCTGTATCATGCATCAAACCTGGACTGGCAATTCATTTTATATATGACATTATACGTGTTTCAATGCCATTCTCCGAAATCATCCCACCCTCTCCGTCTCCCACAGAGTCCAAAAGACTGTTCTATACATCTGTGTCTCTTTTGCTGTCTTGCATGCAGGTTTATCATTACCATCTTTCTAAATTCCATATATATGCGTTAGTATACTGTATTGGTGTTTTTCTTTCTGGCTTACTTCACTCTGTATAATGGGCTCCAGTTTCATCTACCTCATTAGAACTGATTCAAATGTATTCTTTTTAATGGCTGAGTAATACTCCATTGTGTATATGTACCACAGCTTTCTTATCCATTCATCTGCTGATGGACATCTAGGTTGCTTCATGTCCTGGCTGTTATAAACAGTGCTGTGATGAACAATGGGGTACACGTGTCTCTTTCAATTCTGGTTTCCTCAGTGTGTATGCCCAGCAGTGGGGTTGCTGGATCATAAGGCAGTTCTATTTCCAGTTTTTTAAGGAATCTCCAGAGTGGGAGTAATTTTAAAACATATTACATAGTAACCTCTTCTTGGTTATTGAAGGTTAAAGACATGAGTTCAAAAATTCAGATTTCCTTAGCATGGCATAGAAAGCCCTTCATATTGGGCTCCCAAGCTGTCTTTCTAGCCCTGTTTTCTGCCACTTCTCATTCTTATAACCTATACTATTGCTGTACCGTCTACTTTTCCTTTGCCAAACGTGCCACATTCTTTCATACTGCTATGATGATGTTGAGTACCTAATAGGTAATAAAGCATGTGCTCAGAGCACCAGGTAGGCACAGGTACCAAATGATGGGGGGCAAAAAGAGTATCTGATATTTCATGAGCATCAGATTTATTCTCATCAAGAGTCTATTCTCATCTTTATCTTTGATTTCCTTTCCTCTGATTTACAGTATGGGGTTATTTATATTTTGAAATACATATAAGGATGAATGTAAAGAGGCAATACGGTACACAAGAGGAAAGGCCATAGTCTTTTGTGATTAAGGCCTCCCTCCGTTTATTCAGATCCTCTGTGCCTTTGTTTTTGATGGATCTATGAACTCTACTCCCTGCCTCCAGCTGAACTGCATGATATTCGATCGCACTGTGTTTGATTGTGCATCAATCAGATCACTTAGCACGTGGCATAATAATTACTTTCTTAATAGTCTGTCTGGACTAGACTGTGGAGTCCATGATGAAAATGACATGCTCCTCTCTAGCCTTCCATTGCCTGCATTTAAACCAGTGACTTATGCAAAGTAGAGGCTCATTAAATGTTGTTGAAGTGAACAATTTATTGCCTTGTTTATAGATGCAGATGGTGGCCCTTGTAGGAGAGAGTAAATGATCTCTCTTAAACTGTAGGACACTTGATTCAGTAGCATCTACAGGGATTGAATTTGACATGTCTGAGTACTCTAGTTTTTTTTTTTTTTTAATACATCAAACTGTTCCAGGAAGAGGTGGTACTCAGAAAGAAGCAATCTACAAAAGCTGTAAGATTCATAAGTAACAAGATGATTTGCTAGTGGGTTTTCTTCCCAGCTTGTCCAGTGTTCTCACAATCAGGATGTATGTTTAGATTTTTTTAGATTTATTTTTGTATATACATGTTCATTCAGTTACATTAATTCTTTAAAAATCAAAGAACCTTTTCAGTTCGATTTAGTCCAGAGATGCCAGAACCTTCTAATCTGTTCCCTAAAGGCAGTTTAAGGGGGGAAAACATTTTAAAATTCCATTAAATTTAAATTTTAAAAATATTTAAAATTCCACATGACCACTGGTTATTTTGCTGTGGCCAACAGCTATCATAGAATGGCTTAACGTGGTCCCATCCTGGAATGACTGTCCTGTCCCAGACTACAAAAAGATTCCAAAGACCATCTCTTTTTAATAGTTTGGTTTATTTTTGGCGATGCTGGGTCTTCACAGCTGTGTGGGCTTTTTTCTCTACTTGCAGCCAGCATGGAGCCACCTGAGCAGAGTCTTCACTGGTGGTAGGTCCCAGATGCTTGTTAGCACATGAAAGCTGGTTTGTTATGGGTATTGTCACAGGTCTGAAGTGAAATAAAAAGACAACCATTTCATGATTTTTTTTTTCTCCCAGAAAGCTGAATTTATTGTTTGTAAAGAACCATCCTTTATTCTGAGATTATCTTTTTTCTTTTGAGTTGTTAAAATATCTGTTTGCCTTTTCTTTAATGAAATGATGGTGATGAGAGCTTGTGTACCCTTATTATCTGAAAACCTTAAGGCAAGGTGTGTTTCAGAATTTAGGTTCTTTTTTCAGACAGGTAATAGAGTACATGTCTCCTGTATTACATAACAGCCCTGGTAAGAGCTGAGTTGACACCCATAATCAGAGTAATATTTCTGCAGTGAAATGCAAGAATATTTATACTAAGTGAGATAGAAAAACCTGTGGATAGCCTCTGGTTTGTTCATGTCAGGTTTTACTGCCAGATGAGTTCAGGTCAGTTCAGATTTTGCTGCCAAATGAGTTGAGTTAAAGGCAAGAACAAAAAAAGAACCATTTGATTTCCAATTGTTTGGATTTTGAAACTGTGGATAAGTGGCCATGGATTAATAGTTGCCTTTGAAAGTATCCCTGCTTTGCAAAATAAAGTTGGCTACCGTTTGTAGGACCCCAAGATGGTTTTGACATTTTGCTGGTCCACAAAACTCAAAAAGCATGGGAAAACATTCCCCTGAACACTACTGAGTAAGTGAACATAGCTTTACTTTTATATTCATCTCTAGTCAACGATAATGTAATTTCTGCAGGTTGCAAGATTCCTCAAATATACTTTTTTTTTTATAAAGTCTATTGACTTTGTTACAGTATTGCTTCTGTTTTATGTTTTGGTCTTTTGGCCGGCCGTAAGGCATGTGGGATCTTAGTTCTTTGACCAGGGCTCAAACCCGCACCCCCTGCGTTGGAAGGTGAAGTCTTAACTACTGGACTACCAGGGAAGTCCCCCTCAAATATACTTTTGATCAAAGTAAATTGAAATTAAGTTTATTCTATAGCATTTTTAGGAGATTAGAAGAAGAGAGAAAGTTGCAGTAGAAAACACCCTGTAATTACCAGTGATAGGCTGAGATTCTCTGATAGGGATTGGTTTTAGCCTTAAAGAGCCTCTTGGATGCATTTGTTTGGTCAAAAAGCTAAGTGGACTTTAGACCCTGTAAGGAGATCTCTTGAGGAAGGGCAATGACACATTATTATGTGAGCTTAGGTTAACTGATTAATTTTTAGTATTTGTGGTTTATGTTCCTGTCCATCAAATGTGCTCACAGTTTTCCATCTTACAAGTTTAAAATGAGTTAGCAGCTATGAAAGCACTTTGACAGTAAAGACCACTCTAAACAGGTAAAATCATCATTTTAGAAACAATTCCATAGTTACAGTATATTGTCTTTCATACCACACATTCATTGTGTATCATTATCCATTCTGGTTTCTGGATGGAGAGGTGATTTTACCTTTTTATTCTACATAGTCTTTTAAGGTTCTCTTCTTCCGCATCCTGGCCAGTTAGATTACATAGGTAAAAGTCTAATACTGTGAAGGCGTTTTTACCTAATTATAATCTCATAAGTGGATATGAGTTGGTATACATCAGCTTGTCTTTTATATAGCATGAAGTAATACAGCTACATAATTCTCATTATAGCAAATTTGTTCAGAATGCAGACTTCGTAAAGCAATTATTGTAGCTAGCTGTGCTGTAATTTGACTCTTACTTACTTACAAACAGTATTTCTCAGTTAACCAGTGTGCTAGTTATTGATTAATTGACCCTCAGGTTCAAATTCACCCTTTTTGCCTGCTCTGTGGACATAGAACTGAGGCTTTTAACTGTTTGCTTTCTTTCCTGCTTGACACTGAAGTTTTGTTAGTATAGGGTTCTGGAAAGACATAGCAGGAGGAGAGGGTTTTGCTTCCTGGTTCCTGTGGGCTTGCTCAGTACTGTTCAGGCAACTTGGGTATCTTTAGTGCTCAATTTCTTCGCTCAATTGGCAGTACTTTTTCCCAGTGTCCCCTTAGACAGTGTTGTGTCAGAGTGCTTCTGGTCAGACAGTTTCTAGAGGGTGCATCTTGGGTATGTTCCAAGTAATAGGCTCATGTTTGAAATTTCTGAAAATGTCCAAAGCTGCCTCATTTTTCCAGAAATTCCAAAGATGAGCACCATAGCAACTTCTCTGCCCTTCCGCAAGCTGTGTCCTGTCCTCATAAGGTCTGGATCTTGGCTCTGGGTTGGGTACTTCTTTGGACACTTAGCCTTGAGGGAGAGATCTCTTACTTGCATGCTTTATCTCAGCCTTAGGGGTAATAGTTGTTCCTGACATACAACATTCCTGTATTTTTTAGAATTGGCTTTACTTAGCACTAGTCAATTGCTCATCACTCCAGTTCCCTGTTATTTAAATCCCCTGTCACAGCTAATAATTCTTTTTGTGAAACTCTCAGTTCAAATTATTGTTTGGTTTCTTTCCTGATTAGGCCTAGGTAGATGCAACCAGTTCAAGGTCCCTCTGAACCACCATGTATCAATTGCAAGGTGATTCTTAAGAGATGATCTATTGTGTCTGTAGTTGAAAAAATCAAGACCACACATTCCACATATCCTTTTGGGAAATGTCTTAGTCACTCTTCTCCCTTTCTCTTCCTATTTGCTTTTGTAAACTCTATTTCTAAGCCAAGCGTTGCTTTTAATAAGCTATCACTTGACCTCCCTGGGTTTCAGTTTCCTTCTTGGTGAGGCAGAGATAATAAAAGATGATTAATTAATGAAATCAAGGACATGAAAGTGCTTTGTAATTAGTAGGGTATCATACAAAAATAAGGTAGTATTATTCACATTTATTAAGTGGTTTTAGTTGCATTTTCTTTTAAGATTTAAGGAGCCTTCAGAGGTGCTTGCAACCTAATAAAATAGATATACAAATACATATAATTATTAGATGAGGTAGAATATGGTGGGTGCTAAAATAGGGGAACAAATAAAATTATGGGAGCCCTGACAGTTGTAATTTAATTGTGGCCAGAGGATTTGTGGTTTAGTTCCAAGGAGCAGGGAGAGCCACTTGATCTTGGATGATCTAAGCTGCCAATTGTTAAATTGCTGTGACACAAAGGAGCCATGTACTAGGCACTTTACATATATTATCCTATTTAATCTTTATATTTATTCTTATATTCTTAAGTTATTTTATTATGTCTTAGACCAATTTTCAAAATATTTGACCTAAAGATAGATTTTTGTTTGTTGGTTTTGTTTTTCATCAACCCTCCACCCACAGTTATATGTGAATAGACTTTCGGCAGTGAAGATCTTCAAACTGGAAAATTCTACTTTTTATGCAGCTTTTAAGGTATATTCTGTTTTTGTATATAGCCATGGATACCTTCTTTTGAAAAGTTGGTTAAATGCTTTCACTTTAGAATAAGAATAAAGATTTTCTATGATAATCTTTATATTAGAAAAAGGAAATGATTTGTTTAAAAATTCTTCTCTGTTTTTGGACAGTAGATAGTGTGTCAGTGGGGCTTCCACAGTGGCTCAGTGGTAAAGAATCTATCTGCAATGCAGAAGATGCAGGAAATGTGGGTTCGATCCCTGGGTCAGGAAGATCCCCCGAGGAGGGCGTGGCAACCCACTCCAGTACTCTTGCCTGAGAAATCCCATGGACAGAGGAATACAGTCCATAAAGTCACAAAGAGTAGGGCATGACTGAGCACTATGGAACTTGGGTGACGCAGTTGACTACAGGAAGAAAGGTAGCATGCTATTTAAATGAGAGGTGGGTGCTCTTTGAATACAAAGGATTCTTTCAAATCACAGAATGAGTGCATCTCCCAGTGGAAGATGTGGCGAAGTGCAAGTGACTGTGAGTCCTGGAAGCATGTGTCCTCACAGCTTGGATTCTAGGAGATGCTCGCCTAACGTCCTTCACCTTTCTCTTAGGAACTCAAGAGGTCTAAGTCTTCAGATTTCTTAAGAACTCCTTTGTTGAGTTGTGTTTGTTGAGAACTCTTTGTGTTGAGTTGGACATTTGTTCTTCATCAGTTTGCAGACAAGAGAGTAACTTCCTGTTTGCTTCGCAAACAAAAAATGTGAGTAGAGCACATGCAGTTTTAAACAATAGCTCCTGTCAGAGCAGTATTTTCTGAAGTATGGTGTGTGTGCTACTGGCCGTATAAAGACTCCAGGCAGTACATAAGCTTACACTTTCAATTTCAATAGTTTTGTTGTTCATTTTAATGTTTATTAGGGTAAAAAAAAGCCTGGTGTGTTACACTTGTGATTTCATGGATATTATTGCTGAAGTCAAGATCAGAGCAGGTAACAACATCTCTTCCACACAACCTGCATCTTTAGTGCTATGCTCAGGCATGCCTGACAATGCGTGGCTGCAATTACTTCAAGGAGAGAGCAAAACTTTATATCCAGGAAATGGTGATTTTTAAATCTACAGAGTATTTGTCAGAAATGTAATTGTGAATTGGAATTAAGCCTGTGCTCTAGATTTGGTTGCTTTTTTCCCCCCGCTATTTTGTTGTTGAACTAGCACTGATCAGGGGATAAAATGGAATTTCTAAAATGTAAAGGTGCTAGACTGAAGGAAATGCTCGTACTAGAGCATGATTTTGATGAAATCAGTCATGTATTTTCAGATATGAAGACCTAATTTAGGAATTGCCTGAACCATCTGCTACTGATGAAAAGGGACTAACTGCTAAGAAAACAACTAGCGTATAAATATGATGAAAAGTATCTAACATTTGTATTTTCATAAGCTTGATAAGAATGTGCCTCTTTGCTTACATGTCATTTGTTTGGACACACACATCCTGGTGTGAAATCTTCTAATACCACGTGTTATTTTGAAACACAAGAAGAGTATGCTATACAAAATCTACCCCAAAGTTTCCTCAAAACATTAAACATATGACCCAGAAATCCCACTCCTAGGTATATACCCAGGAGAAAGGAAAACAGGTAGGCAAACAAATGCATGTACATGCATGTTCACAGCTAGTCACAAGAGCCAAAGACGAAAACAGCTCAAATGTCCATTGACGGATGAATGGCTAAATGAATTGTGGTATATACGTACAATGTAATATTTCACCAGAAACAGAAATGAAGTACTGATACTCTGTACATTGTGGATGAGCCTCCAAAACATTATGCTCAGTGAAAGAAGCTTGGCACAAAGGATCACATAATTTATGACTCTATTTATGTGAAATATCAAAATAGATAAATCCATTGAGACAGAATGCGTATTGGTAGTTGCCAGTGGCTGCAGGCATGGGAGGATAAGGAGCAGCTGCTTAATGCATATAGGTTTTTATTTGGGGGTGATGAAAATATTTGAGGACAAGATAGAAGTCATAGTTGCCCCCCATTCAGAATGTGCTATTTGACATTGAGTTGTTCAATATAAAATTGTTAATTATGGTATGTGAATTTCACTTCAATAGGAAAAAACCTCACTCTACTCCATAGCATGTGTGAGGCACTACGTGGGGAATAGGATGGTGTTGATTTGTGTACAAGCAAGCATTTCTTGTTTTAGGAGTTGTGTCTATTTTTACAGTTGCCTTTTCATTGTGGTACATTATAGCAGTTTTCCATTTGCAGTAATAAGTATAGCATTTTCCCGTTAAGATAAACGTAAATTTTTAAAGAGTTGATTTAAAGAAGAAAAAACTAATAAAGGTAGGAATGAGATGACAAAGTCCATACAGATGACTGAGGAATAGGGAACTTCAAGAATCATTGCTATTCTATGTTCAAGCCAATTAATATTTACTGAATACATATTAGGTACTGGATGCTGTTCATCAAAGATGAGTAAGATGTGTTTTTGGATGCTGTCAGCCTAATAAGGGAGATACGCCAGAAAGGTAAATCATTTTAGGAAGAGGCTAAATATGCCAAGTGCAAAAAAAAAAAAAAAAAAAAAAATGAGAACAGGCAGAGGTCAAGACTAGGTACCTTTGGATTACCAGTCTATCTAAGAAAATACGAGAACATATAGAAAGAAAAAAGAACAGAGAAATTTGCTTTTGACATTAGCAACAAGGAGCAGAAATAATAAATGCAACGGATAATGTATTCAAGTTCCATAGATTGTCGCCCTTTCTGGCTTGATCATTCTCTCTCTCTGTTCTGGGCTCCCCTCTCCTTCACAAGCTCACATTCAAAGATAGTGTATGGTTTAAGTGGTGGTCTTTGGAGCTCTACTGCCTGAAGTTGAATTTCAGGTCAGGTGCTCACTCATTGTCTACCTCATGTCACTTGATTTTCCTATTCCTTACTTTTCTGTAAAATGGGGATATTAACAGTACCTACATTATAACATCATAGTAAAGATAAGTGAAATTGTTTAGTGAGTAAGGCATTTATAACACTGTTTAGTACATGGTAATTGAGCCACAGTTAGCCACTGTCATCATCTCCAATCAGTAAGTCCTGTCTATTTATCTCCTAACATTTTTTTTGAATGTCCCCCACTACTAGTTTAGTTTAAGACTTTATGCTGTCATAATTGCAGTTGAGTCTTAACGGATTTGCCTCTCTCCTCACCAATCCCTCTGTGTCTCTTGACTGCCTGACCTATCCCTGCTTATTCTTAAAAACTCAGTTCAGGTGTCACCTCCAGGAAACTTGCCTGATTCCCTGCTCAGTTAGGGCTTTCCATGCGTGTCCATGTTACCTCCACTGTAGTGTATCTCATGCTGTATTGTGACTGTACTTGATGTTCCCTGCGCTCTGGCCACCTTTAGGGTTGTAGGAAGCTGGACTTACTCTGGTTTGAACTTCCAGTCTAAACACGACAGAAGTAGATGCTTATTAATTGTTTGGGAGGATGAATGTAGAAAGTTAGCTTTCAGTCTTTATTTCAGAGGCTGAGGTGAGTGCTGCAAGAGTTTAAAAAAGAGGGCATCTGGTGAGTGTTGGAGAATCAAAATTAGGTAGAACTCGATTTGGAACTTAAGAGCAGAGGAAGAGCCACAGTCCAGGCAAGGGCAGTGTTCACTTGAGTTCAGTCAAGTTTCTTGAATGGATGGTGACAGGAAAAAATAGCATCTTTAAAATAGAAGAGACCACCTGCCAAGAGTGTGTGTATTGGAGGAGAGGAGATATATGTTAAAAAGTTTGGGTACTTCCCTGGTGGTTCAGTAGTTAAGACTGGACTTCCACTGCAGGGGCCACGGGTTTGATCCCTGGCCAGGGAACTTAGGTCCCACATGCTTGCAGTGCAGCCAAAAAAAAGTATGTGTATTTCCCAACCTACCAATGACGTGAATTCTAAAGGTTTATTTACAGATCATTTGTCTGCACAGGATACATCATATACATGATGGTGAGGTTTCTGGCCCTGCCACAGACACTGTGTTTAACTTGCTTGAGTACTAGTTCATGGGCAGTACTAGTTCGGGCTCCAGGGTCTGTCAGCAGGGGGTCTGGAAGGGTGTGGTAGATTCTGGACTTGAAGACATTGTGGTGCTGGAAGTTGAGCTGTGTTGTTCTCCTGTGACCCCTTTTGCAGCTTTCTCTATCTCAGTTTCTCTTTCTCTATCTCTAGTCAAGTTTCTCTATCCAGCAAGGCCCCTTGCCAACTTCCCTCAAATAGCACCCTGTCCAAGGTTGCCTTGATTCCAGAAGGCTCCCTCTCACTTACCAGCCTTCCCCATTCCCTGAGGTCAGCAGCTCTATGCTATTTGAAGAAATTTGGCTGAACACATTCACACCAAGGTGTGAAAAACTGATAGCTACCTCATCCCAGCAGTTGTACTTGGTACAATTTCAACAAACTTCTATTTAGCTAAAATGAACTTGTAATTGCTGGAATTTCTGGCAGTGGTACAGAGCAAACAATGAGGAGAGGTGAGGTAGGCAGAAGAGTTGGAAGAAAGTTTATTGGAGGGAGAGTTGGCCCTGTAGGAGAAGATATCTGGGGACAAGGAAAACCTCTGCTAATTTCCCTTTGCCTTGGACCTCCGTTCCCTGAATTGTTTCTGTGTAACATGTCTGTGTGACTTCTCTTGAATCCACAGAAATTATAAGTTGTAATTTTTTAAAAAAAATTTGTAACTCCCATGGCAGTTCTGGGTAAAGGGTTCTGTGTTTCCCACTTGTGTGAAACTCTGGGATGGTTTATAATGGGCAATAGGGTTGAATAAATAAGGTGGGGCTGAAACAGGAGGGAAGGGAGCAGGGCACAGCATTTAAAAGAATGATATGGCCATAGGACATGACAGAGACTGGTTAGAACCAGCTGGGTCCAAGATGGTGGAAGATTCAATTTCCAGTAGACCTTGAGCCTCAATATATCAGCATGCTAAATGATACACCCACCAGTGCCATGACACTTCTGAGGCCAACCATAAAAGGTCAAAAAGTGGGTCATGGCCCAATTCCTGGAAATCCCTGCCCTTTCCCCCAAATAATTGAAATACTCCTCCCACTCATTAACCTGTGAAATTAGCCAGCCCATAAAAACTAGCCATGCCATATTTTGAGGCTCTCTCTCACCTTCTGAGATGGCCTACACTCTGCCTGTGGAGTGTGTTTCTCTCTGAATAAATCCAGTTCTTACCTATCACTTCATCTCCAAATTCTTTTGCAACAGAGCAAGAACCTTAAATTTACCGATAAAAGGGCTGGGGTTGAAGAGACCTTGAAAGTGGAGTCTACATCGACACAAGGAGTCATGGAAGGTTGAGATGATAAAAGCAATAGAGAAGGCAAAATTAAGTATAAATTTCAGATTAGAAAAGATGGCAGGTCAGATTTATTCTTGGCTGTTGTGTGATTAGTTAATACACAGTTCTGTTTTTTTGCTACCAATTTTTCATTGTTCTGGGACTTATTCCTTTAATTGTTAGCGTCTGTTTCCCTGGCTGCTGACTGTTCTCTGTGGCTTCTGAGCCAGTCTTTCCTTTAGGATTCAGGATCCTAGAAGTTTTTATGACTCTTGTATTTCCAACTAGTCCATAGGGAGTTATACATTGTATTTCTGTGTCCTAGTGGCAAAATTCAACTCCAGTGTTAGCAAAACACTAACTCCCTTTTTTAAGACCACATTACTTTTGTTTAAAAAGAAACCTCCAGCCTTTCTAACAATGGCCCAGAACACACGGAAGATAGTGGTTAATGATCCTCTGTCAGGGAGCCCTCACAGCTGCAGAAGCCATCACCCCCTCTCCCTAACCCTATGCATGTGTTAAACTATTGTGAATCAGCTCTTTCCTATGGGGAACTGCTTTGTCTTTTATTCTTTATGTTGTTCATTATGTTAATATCTTTGCCATTTCTACCCTGCCCATTGCATAAGGGGCCAGGCAATGGGGTGAGAGAGGGATTTGAGACATTTTCTTAAGCCGAAATTATCATTTTCATATTGAAACAGAAGCTTCATGGGTCTTTAATCAAATATGTATATTTTTCTCTATTTCTAAAGTTGGAGGGGCTTGTTAGCATTGGGCCCTCTTGTGCTTCACTTGTGTATTTTACTCATGACTTCTCAGCATAACTTTTGTGTTACTAGGTATTGGTGATGTGCCATGGCTTGCTTGGTTGAATACACTGTTTTGTTTTTTACTGTTGTTCAATCTAGTGGAGCAGTTATTGTCAACATAGGATTTTGTGATTTACTATTTCATCATCACTGGTTACAATAATTTACTAGGATGTAACTATCCAAAGACTATACTTTTATCCTTTTCAGTTAGCAGTCTGTACAAATGACTGGTTTTAGAGACACTCTTTCATTTTTTAGTGTTCACTGGTCTAAACTGTCACCAGTGTTCACTGGTGAATAACCAGTGAAATGCGTTTCCTCAGTTTGTAGCTTTACCCATACTATCCTGACTTAGATGATAATTGGTGTTTCCCTTCCTTGTAGTAGCTATTTCCTTTGCTCAGTTCAGTTATTCAGTCACTCATTCCTCCAAGCATCTGTTGACTGAAGAAAAACACAACCTAAAAATTGTGATTTATGTTTTATTGGGGGATCTTACTGAGGACTGTAGCCCAGGGGACAGCCTCTCAGAGAGCTCTGAGGAACTGTTCCATTGAGGTAAGGGAGGAGTCACGATATACAGGAATTTTTGCTGAAAAAAATGAGCTTATAACCGAAGGTCAAAAGATTACTACTACTAAAAACAACCAGACATCTCAAGTTAATGATTTTAGTGCTTTTCTGTGCAAAAGACGATGTAGGAGTCTGGGCTCATTGACTTATTCCTTAGATAAGTATCCTGTTTTTCTTCATCCTGAATTCCCCTCAGGGTGTACTGTCAGGGCAGCGCAGCAGCTGATGGCCTGATGGAGGGCAGCATTCTGTGCTCACTGAAATGGAAAGCAACATTTTTTGTCCTCACTTCCATCACAGAGAGTACCTACCATTCTAGGCACCCTGGTAGGCACATACAGTGCTGTCACACAGATACCAAAAGACCTCATTTAGGTATGTGTGTGACCTATAGTCCACCAGGCTCCTCTGTCTGTGGGTTTCTCCAGGCAAGAATACTGGAGTGGGTTGTCATGCCCTCCTCCAGGGATCTTCCCAACCCAGGGATCGAACCTGCATCTCTTATGTCTCCTGCGTTGGCAGGTGGGTTGTTTCCTACTAACACCACCTGGGAAGTCCAGATTTTGAGTAATTAGGTGTTTACCCTGACATACAGTGGGCCACTCAGATAACATTTATCTCTGGTAATCACTTATTCTGGAAAAGACCCCCCAATTTTAATTCCTCTAGATACATAAGGGAGTGGTAGAAGTTTCTTTTGAGCCTGCAGAATCTTGATTGCCTTTTGCTCAAAATAATCCTTATACAAAAGTGGTACTTTTTGGGGAGGCTTGTTCTGAACCCCTTTATAAGGATAAAGCCTCTTTCATAATGTCTTGCTTAATCATCTGAAAACAATGCATAGTTTTAGAGAAGAGAAGAACTTATCTCTGCTGACTTGATTTCATTAAAACGGCCTCCTCTAATTGGGTTACTATGTGACAGGCATTGAGTTAGGTGTAATAAAAACATAAGAAAGACCCAACTACCACTGTCAGGGATTTGTAGTCCAGTGCATAGTTAGTAGAAAGTTATAATCCAAGGTGACAAGGAGCTATCATATTCGAAGTGCCATGGGAGTTTAGAAAACCTAACATCAGAGTCTGCTAAGCGATGTGAGGGAAGGTTTCATGGAAAGAGGTGTGTTTGGACACTTACGTATGAATACAGATTGGCTTTGGTCGATGAGGAGGGCAGGGAGTTCCAAGTGAAGAGAATACCATACACAAGACCACTGGAGCATGAGAGAGTATGACGCACTTGAGGTCTGTGCCGAGAAACTGCTAATTGAGGTGTATAAGGGTGCTCTGCAAATTAGCCTTGGGAAGGGATTTCTGGCACAGGTGTACGTGGACCATCCTGCCACCTTAATCATTATAGCATCCTCTGTCCTCATGACATATTCTGTCTTCTAGCCATTTATTTCCACATGATCAGGGTGAAAAGACTGCTCTTTCCCCTTTTTGGTGATATTTAGGAGTCATGTTTGTCTCTTTTCCCGCTACGATAAGCATTAATATCATACAGAGGTGACTAATGAACACTGAATTAGATGTCAGGGGACATTCGTGTTTTCAATTCGTGTTTTCCAGTTCTCTCAGCAGCTATGTGACTTGAGCCAAGTCATTTAATAACTGTCTCTCACTAGCAAAATGGAGATGTTAATATGTTTACATTGCCTACTTCAAGGTCGGGGTGAAAATGAAAATGAGACTCTTAAAAATTAAGAGGTATTGGGAATTCTCTGGTGGTCCAGTGGTTAGGACTTTCACACCAGATGAAATGGATTCCTACATGCTGTTGTGGCATCTCCAAAAAAATAAAAATAAATATAAAGTTTAAATTTAAGAGGTATAATAAACTTTTTTACTTGGAATGCTGTTGGATGAAGCTATAACTTAACGTTTAGTTCAGTTCAGTTCAGTTCAGTCGCTCAATCGTGTCCGACTCTTTGCGAATCCATGAATCGCAGCATGCCAGGCCTCCCTGTCCATCACCAACTCCCGGAGTTCACTCAAACTCACATCCATCGAATCGGTGATGCCATCCAACCATCTTATCCTCTGTTGTCCCCTTCCCCTCCTGCCCCCAATCCCTCCCAGCATCAGGGTCTTTTCCAATGAGTCAACTCTTCCCATGAGGTGGCCAAAGTATTGGAGTTTCAGCCTCAGCATCAGGCCTTCCAAAGAAATCCCAGGGTTGATCTCCTTTAGGATGGACTGATTGGACCTCCTTGCAGTCCAAGGGACTCTCAAGAGTCTTCTCCAACACCACAGTTCAAAAGCATCAATTCTTCAGCGCTCAGCTTTCTTCACAGTCCAACTCTCACATCCATACATGACCACTGGAAAAACCATAGCCTTGACTAGACGGACTTTTGTTGGCAAATTTAAAACAAGTAAAATACTTCGTGGGGCATCTAGATGGCAAAGTTAGCTTGAAAAGTAATTGACAGGTAGAAATATTCTTACTTCCTTATTAACTCCATATGTCTGCCCTTCTGACTGTGGAATGTCATTTACCTTATGTCTGTGTTTCTGAACTTAACATGGTCTTTCTTCTCAATGGTCTATCATATGTAACTTAGCTTCTTGACAATTTTCACTATAGTTATTACATAGTAATGGATTTAAGACTTAGGTTGGTGAGATATGATTTGTTCTATTTAATAGCCTTGAATAACTGACATCTCTTAGGTAGTTTGAATTACTCATGACTTAGCCTCAATCATTAATGCTACTGTATAGTGGTATGACCTGAGAGTTGTTACATTTTAGGGATATGTAAGAGAGTTATGACTCATTCAGCTAGGAATGGGAGGTTATGAAACTGTGACCTTCTACTTCCTTTGCTGTTTTTCCTAAGCCAGTGACAGTACAGAGTTATTAGTAACAGGAAAAGACACTTCCATTCATTTTTTTCCTTTTGAGACTCTGCCTTTCCCATTAGATTGAGTGGTGATACTACTGTAATCTGATAAATCACCTGAAATAAGCACTTCTGGGCTCTACAAATACAAGCAATTGCACTCAATACATTGGGTTGGCCAAAAAGTTCATTTGGGTTTAATGTACCACTGTATCAAAAACCCAAACAAACTTTTTGGCCTACCCAATAAATATCCCTGACCATCCCTTGAGTGTTTCTCAAAATATAGCATCTAAGAATATTTCCACATGACAGAAAACTTTATAAACCACCCAACTTGTCCTGCTCTGAGCCACTTTACATAAGCCAGAAGAAAGGAGAAGAGTACTGCTAATGCAAGAGATGACATGATGATGCTATTTTAACTGGAAAGTTAAGTGAATTATTTATATTTGATTAATATAGACTCTATCATCAAAAATAATATGAGACCTACTGTATACTACCAGAAGGTAGTTATTACCCTCTTTTTTTTTTCCTTTACAACTTCTAGATGAACTAGTTCATGTGAATTTGGATAAAACACATATTCTAGTTCAAAGCATGATTATTGCTTTTAAAATGATTATTGCTTTTTTCTGCCAGGCCTGAGGAAAATACTTTAGCAATATTGTTTTCCACAAAATTAAATGACTAAGTGGTCTGGCTTATTTTCTCTCTGTTTTAAAATCCATGGTACCATTGATACATGGTTTAAAAACATTCTTCCAAAGACCTAGTAGATTAAATCATTTTTATATCCCCTAAATATTGTCCTTTTTTGAAGATTTCTTGAGAAAAGTGTGGCATATATCCAAAATCACATTCTTTTTTCCCGTATTTAAATTTTTTCCTTACAAGTTAGTGGAAAGGAAAAGTGGTCTGTTTTCACACTCAATAAATAAGAAAGAAAGTGTAGACAGCTTTTATCTAGGGCATTTTTAAGTCATTGAGAGAATATTTTCAAGTATTAGCTGCTTTTTGAAATTATTGGCAGAATTCTCTTAACCCACTTTAACATAAAGTGGTTGAGATGAAAAGATTTTTTATTGGCTACATAAAAGAAAGCACCATGGTTTTTGCATTATTGCGTAAATCTAAGAGATTATGCATATGTAAAAAGGACAAGACAAAGCTGAATGCTAAATGCCAACTTCACTGAGAGGTTGTGTAGTTGACAGCATAATGGGGTTTGGTTCCACATGGAGAAAACACTAAATATTTACACCCCAGGACACGTTTCTCTGGCAAAGTTTCTTGTCCTAGATGACTCTCCCAGCTACACACCAATAGCCCTTTTAAACACACTCCCTTCTTATACTTGGATTTTCTCCCTCAATACTTCATGAGATTCTAAATCTTCTGGATCCAGTTCCCTTGTCCTCACTCTCCCATCTATTTCTGTGGTCTTCATGAATTCTTTTTGTTATGGTATGGACCCTCAGGTGAATTTTCTTTTTTTACTGCCAGTATCAATAGTAAAACACAGTCACGGTGCCCCGCCCCCACCCATTCTTTTTTCCAGAGATCACAGCTCTCTTTTCCAGAGATTCAGCTCTTCTGTTGGTATCTATTTCTTATTAAACCAGAGCTATGATGCATACAGCCAAAAATGTTGCACAGTACTGCAGAATTGCTGCCCAGTCCAGATCTAGCTCTCTTAAATCCATGTTCTTTTCTTTTAGGCTTGAGAGTGGTGAAGAAAGTTACTGAGATTAGTGTGTACTGTGAAGTCTGGGGAGGTTTACTTTCTTAGGCCACTTACCTTCATGCTTTGACTTTTGCCTTACTGTCATCTCCTTGCCATCTTGCTTCACTTTAGAGGTAAAGGGTCAAAAAAATTTCTTGAACATTGTATGCATTGTGTGTTTTAGGAAGAATGCATGGCATGGTCCGTGTGATGGAGGAACATTTATAAACTGTAGACTCAGATTACCATGGAAAGCGTCACAGAAAAGAATGCAGTTTGAGTTCAGTCTAGAAGGATGAATTGAGTTTAGAAAAGCAGAGTGGGGAAAGAATTTCTTGCAGGAGGACCTCTGGAGTAAAGGAGAAAAAGAACAAAGCAAGCTTGTGAGGTACAGAATGAGAAGTTGGTGTCAGGAGATACTAGACAGTGAACTGGAAGAGTAGTGACCAGCTTGAGTTCTCTGTGCTGGGCATAGTGGTTTGATTAATTCCTTGAGTGATCCATTCATTCAAGAAATGGCTTGTCATAGCTCATGGGATAAAATCCAGACTTATTTCCTGGCATATAAGGTCTTCTGTGATGTGGTTGTGTATATCTTAAAATCCACTCCCTCAACACTATGTACTTGAAGCTCCTTCCATTTGTACTGAAGACTTTCCCGATTCTCCCAGAATGTTGTAATCCTTGGAACTCTGTTTGTCTGCACAGGCTATTTCTTCTCGAGTCCACCTGGTGAATGCCTCATTCTTCAGCCTTATTTGCAGCATTAATTTCATGGTTCCTCTGCTGCTATAGAATCCTGGGCGAATCCTGCTTAAAGCAGGTATAGAAACACCATTATTTTATGCTATCAGAGTACATGTTTGCTTTCTTTACTCAACTAGAAGCTTCCTGAAAGCATGGATTTGTGTCTTACTCCCCATGTCACCCATATCACCTATCTGAATCCCTACCTAACATGCAGCAAATTCTTGACAAACATTTGTTGAGTAAAATATTTACTGAACATTTAATTTACACCATATGCAGTTTTTTAAGAGAATCGTCCAGAAGCAGTGTGATTGCTAGATTAAATATGGGAATCGCAGAGAGACCAGTTATATGCATTTTTTGAAATAGCTCATTTGTTAAAAAAAAAACAGTGGGGGGTAGATTCCTAGAAAATTTATAAAAAATAAATATAGGAGTTAATGAGTGGCTACTAGGGACTGGGAGAGGGAAGAGTTAAAGATAATAAATATTTGAGGTAATACAACAAATATCAGGACAGTAACCCTTGGAAAAATGAGATAAACATTTTTTTTCCCCTCAATCAGATCTCCTGGTGTTAGTATTTGCCTCAGCCCACCTCTGCTCTGAAGAAGAACACACCGTTCCTGTTCAGTTTTCTATAACTAAGCTCAAGATTCATGTGGTTCTGATCTTCATATCTGATCAGGAGTTAAGATAAGAAATAGAAACAGTTCAACCACCCTGACTACAGTTTCCTATCAAGGGAAGGTGTGTGGTGCATAGGTTTTGAATATAGAAAGCTTGTTTCTGCTTTTGGGAGCTACAACTGTGAAGTGTTATACCAGGCAGATGCACTGGGGTGCGCTCCGATGTAGCCGAGCCTAGCTGTGCATCACAGCTCTCAACTTTAAAACTCCAGAGAATTTGATGAGAGAGGGATCCACAAGAACATGACAAATGATGAGAGTTCAAACCTTAAGAGAAAAATGGGCTTATTGGTAAGAGACCTTTTTTTCTTTATTTACTGCTGTTCCTTATTCATTAAAATAGCAAGCCTGTTGTTTTCATATGTGGCTGGGAAACGGTGTACAGAAATCAATTTTATATGTATTGTAGAATTCAGGAGACATATTGGTAACCATGGAAAAATCATAGGAAGCATGTATAAACCTTGATTTTGGGGAAAAAATCACTAGGGAAATTTTACTTTATTGCAGACTGTGGTATAGATTTATTTGTATAGCTTACATGTAATACAGGTTAAGAAATATCTATATTTTTTAAAAGTTAAAATAAAGAATAGTGACTTATGTGAAGATACATAATTTCACTCAGTTACCAGAAGGTGGCACACCAGATTCTTCTTAAATACACAAAGGAAAGGAATAATATTAATAGGAATATAAAATAAGCTGTATTTAAAGATCCTTTAATGTCTTTTTTAAGCAAAAAATTATATAATTGTTATTTGCTTAGTGAGGTTTGTTGCTGAAATATGACAAATATGAATTTAACCCATTGTAGCTTTTTATGATCCAAAATAATTTTTATGTGTATAGTAAAAGTAGACTTTGAAATAGTATTGCCATTAGGAAATACTGTTTTGAATTTATCATTTAAAAAAATAAAATACTTTCTACCCATCTTTTGCATAACAAGTGATTAGATGTAGAATAACATTCTGGATAAGATTTCTGCCAAGCTCTTTTTAAAGATACTATGAGACTATGACTTTGGTTTAGTTGTGACTTTAATAATGCAATAGTGCTTGTGAGATGACCCAGAAAAATACCAAATCTGTTCATTTTGAATAAAAAGTTAAAACAAAGGTGATGCTTAGTATGTTTACTTTCTATAAGGTAATAGCAATATAAATGAGATAAAGGTAAATAAATGGAATTTTGTGTTAGAGCTCCTTAAACACCTGCCAGCGTACTTTAATTTTTTAAGCGAATTGACTGTTGACAGCATATACTGCAGTGCTTCTGTAGTAGTCTCTATTTTTAAAACTGCATTCCTGAGGCAGTACCAGAAGTATGTCTGTTCATCGTTGCCTTTGTATTAACCCAAAGGAGTTAGGTATACGACAGAACTTCACAAAACAGAATCGCCCAGTTAGGAGGCAATACATCTATTTATATGATTTTATTAATTACAAGCAGTATGAAAATAAGAAAATGTAGTAAATGAACCTAGAAGAACATTAGCCATCTGTTCTCTGAAAGCTTGTAATGTTTGTCATTTGCTTTTGGGTTTTAATGGCAAAACAGTATATCAGCAAAGAATTGAACTTTAGGCTTAAAAAGCTAGAAAATGACAAAGCATTCCAAGGCTGAGTATATATTTACTGGAAAAGTGTTTCCTTGTGTCCAAATTTGTCTAGTTTAGTCTCTTAGATCAGCTGCCAATAAATGTTGTATTTAATGTCAGTCTCTATTCCAGACTTTCTGAAACATTAAGAGAGCTTCTAAAAACAAATAGAATCCTATGGTTTCCTAGTTAAGGTTTTTTTTTTTTTTTGAAGATAATTTACATATTTTAAAATTGTTCAGAATTTATATATGATTTATTAATTTACAGCTAAAATATTTGCAGAGTATGCTTTGAAAAATTTAAAATACATGCAATAAAGCCACAATTAACCAAAAATTTTTTTTTTGCACTCCACTTTTAGGAGACGGAGGCAATTATCTTTAAAACAAGCCGATTTCAAGGATATATTCAAAAAGTCAACTTCAGGGTATGTGTAAGGGTCTGCATTTTCTTCTATGTTTTTTGTCGATGAGAATTTATCTTCATAAAAAAAGACCCTGAGGTACTAGAAGCCATTCAGTCATCCAGGAAACTTTCAGTAACATCTAGGGTACTGTGTTTATTAAGACAAAAAATAAATTATTTTGTTAAAGAAATACCACTCATCATTGTATTGTGCTTTATATTGTCCAGTGTGCTTTCATAAACACAAGTACAGTTGGTTTTCCTAACAGTGCTGTGAGTCTGGCAAGGAAAATTGGCATCTTCCCTATTTTACAGATGAGGAAGATAACACGAGAGGTTCCAAGTTTGTGGCAACAACCAGATCACAGGTGCCCAGCTCTGTCCTCTTCTGCACCCTTCCTCATCGAAAAAGTTTAACACAAGCTCTTAACTCCTACTCTGTATTGCGCAATCAGTATCAATTATACCACGCCTGTTTCCTAATTGCTGTACAGTTTCCCACTTTGCATGTGTCTGTTTGTCTGCCTCCATATCTGTCAGCCAGCTGGAGACCTTGCTTTTCAGACTCTCCCAGACCTGGAAGTATCTGGAGTGTGGGAGGGCAAGATAATGGCCATGGACAGTAGGGATGGACAAGTTAGTGGTGAGCAACCAAGGCTGATATGCTGAGGATGGCCCGGCACTGAGGCAAAAAAGAGAATCTCACTCTGGGATCATCTTGCCTGGGGGTGGGCTACCTTGACCTTAAAAGCAGGATTTTTCCAAGTTTAATAGACGAGGCCTGAAAATCAGCTGGAGTGGGGTTCTGTGGTGTAATGGTTAGCCCTCTAGACTCTGAAGATCAGCTAGAGTACTTGTTTAAAATGCAAGAATACTGCTTCTCACTTCTAGACTTGTACATTTTCTTTTTTTTTTTAAGTCTTTATTGAATTTGTTACAATATTGCTTCCATGTCTTGATTGTTTTGGCCATAAGGCATGTGGGATCTTAGTTCCCCAACCAGGGATCGAACCTGCACACCTTGCATTGGGAGGCGAAGTCTTAACCACTGGACCACCAGGAAAGTCCCTAGGCTTGTACATTTTCAATATTCAGTCTGCAAAGGTATAGGGCTTTTCTCTTGGTATGTGTATTTGAAGGTAAAGAAAAGAGCCCCTTTTCTTGGAAGCATCCAAATTCTGTGTCAAGGCCTATGGAGGTGGGAGTCAGGCAGGGCTGAAGAATGGCAGCGGTTTCTTGCACACCTTGCTGTATCGCTATTAGAAGCATGTAACAGTAGTTATTGTGCGTCGTGTTGACTGAGGCGTTTTAAATAGTTCATTTTAGACTCAAAGACGGTAAAGCAGAACAATAGAAGGTAAGGCAGAAACATTGCCCTCAAAAGGTGAAAAATTAGTGACTTTTGATATTTTTAAGAGTTAACCTATCCCAGTTGTTGTAAAGTTAATTATTAAAAACTGGCTACAACACTAGGCTGTCTAGGATTCTGGATAGTTAAGGCTTAATGGATGCAATATATTTATGCTAACTCATGTTTCATATGTGAATATGCAGTCAGTGCGATTAGATTTTGTGGGGTTTATGGCTGGGGAACGTGTGTTCTTTTGCATACTTGTAACACCTAGCAAAGTCATAACTTTTCAGTACTCACTGATGATTGAGTGAATTCAGCGTGTACCTCTTCTGTACAGATTTTGGGCTTGGCATAGTGAGTTGATTGATTTTCGTGTTTGTGAAGTTCAAAGGGTCTATCTGACACTGGCAAGAATGGCTAATATACTATAGGGGCCTCCGTCCAAACAAATGCATTTTAGTTGAAAAATGCAAAAACGTGATCCTAATTAATTGATTGGTTTAATTCTTGTTCCCTGTTTAGAGGATCAGTTTAAGCCCGATCTTGCTGCCTCTTCACCCTTTTTGGAATACAGTTATGTTCTGTGCTTTAAAAGTCTGAATCTCAGAAAACTGGCGATTCTGGAAATCTCTAAACATAAATATTTTTGTTTACTGGCTAGACAGTATCATACGAATTTAAACAAAATGACCAGATCCTGTAGTGAAAGATTCATAAAAATGCTCCACAGTGTCTCCGACTTAGATCAAGCTGAATAAGGAAAGAATGAATAAATATATGCTAGCTAAAGGGAAGATGTCGTTTATTCAAGTGTTATGTAGCTTCAGAATTCCATGAAAAGTAACTGATTATTTAAAACATATATTTGATTTTGAAGACATGAAGTTGTTCTCAACTACTAGATGAAGTAGACAGACTTAGAAAGGCAGTCACGAACCCCCAGTTTAAATCGCCTCTAGTCAAAACCTAGGGTCAGCCTAGAAGAGGAATTCTTTTTCATTTCCTCATAGTAGAATTGCATTTACTTTAGTTAGTCATAGAATGTGAGATGAAAGAAAAAAATTTTCCCCCAGTGGACAACCATTGTATCCAAGTAATGAAGCTAGACATAATTCTAAAATAATGCTGTCATTAGTTCGTAACACATGAACACTTTATATAACATGAGTTAATGATGTATTCTATCATAGGATTTTCATTGAATTGCTAAATATGTTCTTGAGGCATAGCAAATTTTAGTTGCAGACTAGCTTCTGTAATTTACACTTACTACCATGTATTTGAAATCTTGCAGTATAAATGTTTCTATGCCTCCCCTCCTTTCTTTTTTTTTTTTTTTTAAGGAAAATATCTATAGGGAGTTTCCTGATGACTAGTGGTTAGGACTCTGTGCTTTCACCGCTGGGCCCCGATTCAGTCCCTGAACAGGAAACTGAGATCCCACACGCCACGTGACATGGCCAAACTATCTTTAGAATTCAAGATTATCTATGAGAAGAATTCTAAGTTAGAAAATGAGAAGGATCTCAAAATTGTCATGAAAATAGAGATATTGAACTTATTGTTAAGTCTCTTTGATACCACCATACTAGGCAGATACCATAACTCTGCTGCTGCTACTGCTGCTAAGTCGCTTCAGTCGTGTCCGACTCTGTGCGACCCCATAGACGGAAGCCCACCAGGCTCCCCTGTCCCTGGGATTCTCCAGGCAAGAACGCTGGAGTGGGTTGCCATTTCCTTCTCCAATGCATGAAAGTGAAAAGTGAAAGTTAAGTCGCTCAGTCGTGTCCGACTCTTAACGACCCCATGGTCTGCAGCCTACCAGGCTCCTCCGTCCATGGGATTTTCCAGGCAAGGGTACTGGAGTGGGGTGCCATTGCCTTCTCCGACCATAACTCTACATTATACCTTTAAGAAAACTGTTGGGCCCCATGTTATGGCAGTGGGTCACAAGGTTCAAGTTGAAAGTTGAGCCTTTTTTGGAGTTTAAGATATTCTCATTCATTATATAGCTAATACCTTTTATTTTTAAATAATAATAGTTTATATAGATATATGTATAGGAAATTGAAAGTTTTAATGATTAGGCCTGGGAAGTGGTAAAAACAAAATTAAGTCATTTGCATTTAAAGGGCCCTTTATCATGGAAAATTTAAGTAGTGTTGTATAATCTTAATGAGTCATCAGGATTAGCTTTTCATGAAAGTGTTTGCTTCTGGCTAGCAAAATATTATTGTGATTACTCAAGTATTTGTAACTAAGATTTACAAATACTCAGAAGAAGAGATGGAACAAGTAAGTAATCATCTAGATCTCTGCACATGTGAATATTATAACTTTTTGGATAAAAATATAGAAATATAATTTTTTCAAGATAAAAATATTATTTCATTAATTCTAATTGGGATATTGAAGAAAATGTTTTACTGTTTTATTCTAATGGTCTTTCAGCAACTTAGATTTTTGTAAAAATATAGGTTTTACTGAAAGCATGCATAACATAGCAAATATTGACTTTCTTTAACTGGCATGCCTTTTGAGACTGGGTATGTAATGTGCTTATTTTAAAAAGTTTTTCAACCATTGTAAGTAAACATTATTAGAAATTATTTACTCTTATCAACATAGTTTAGGATTTATAAACTTTAAGATTTTAATATTACTTATTATATTGTTTTCATGGAAACCTTGTAGTTTTGCTTCTATTGTCGATATCACAAAGGAGTGAAACTATTTGAAAAGCTTTCTGTGCATAGAATTTTCAGTCAGTAAAACCATATTCTTAACTTTTCTTTCAGTAACACTACATTTTAAATGGCTTTTTATTTTGATAAGTTTGTATGCTTAATGTACAAACACATCAGAAATTCTAACTATAGTTTGGCTATTTTATTTACCAAATGTAATTTAAGTAGATACTTAGGAAGTTGTTAAGAGACAACTAAACACTTAATTATTACTTGAGACTTGAGGTGGGAGCAGAGATTTTTCCTTAGAGCAGTCTATCATCACTATAAGTGACACCTTTATTTTATCTAAGAAAGTATGTGTTCTGGGTGATTTTCTTCAATGCATGCTTATTTTAAACAAGTTAATGTGTATATTTAATTTTTTTCATTTTAAGGACTTCATAGCCTAAAATTATCAAATTAACAGATGAATATTCCTGTTACTTGAACTCTGCTTTTAGTAATAGTAGAATCAATAACACCATTTTAAAAACCTTTCAGGATATATCCTGGCTTTGGTACACAATTCTTATTTAATCACTCATCTGCTTATGAAAACTGCTCTTTCAATTTAGTCAACAAACACTTATTGAGTGCTTTCCCACGTGCCAGGAATAGTGACCAATTGGGATTCCTTCTTGAAGGAGGAGCAGGAATTTGGGGAGGGCATCGCAGGCAGGCAAAGTGGCAAGGCTGGAGTATAGGGTATGGTAACAGCGTGGCCTCTTATTGGAGCACTGGATAGATTATCCCTATTTGATGATTATAAACCATCTTTCTAAATGACATTTTTCAAACAATTTAAAAATGGTAATGCAAAATCAGGTATATAAATAGTATGTATGTAAAAATCGTTGATTTCCACCATTACCCTTCATAATACCCCAAAACACTTTGATTTGGGTTTTAAGGCATTTTTTACATAGATGGGAATACTTAAGAATTACTTTGGTGTATGCGTGTCAATCCACTCCAGTATTCTTGCCTGGAGAATTCCATGGACAGAGAAATCTGGCGGGCTACATTCCGTGGGGTCTCAAAGAGTCAGACCGGACAGAGTGACTAACATACACACATGCATGTCAAAGATAGATAAAGACTTACTTAAGCATATGGATTTGGGAATCATATGAATGAAGAATTCAGGGGTAGCCCCCCCCAAAAAGCCATAAAAATAGAGATACTGCAGAAAACAAAAGGAAAAAAGAAGGGCAAGAACTTACGAATTTCCCTTTCAGTGTTAATCCTTTTCTCAGCTATAGTGAGATTAAGGGTAGTCAGAATCTGTGGGTTAATGGGTCCCCAACAACTGGATCTTTCTTGTCTGCTCAGTCCCTTCTACTCCAGCTCCCATGTTAGCCTCATAACCCCTTTCATCTGACTCCCCAGTTATAAAAGGTGCTGCATAAACATGAGGAACCACTACCATTCTGGCTTTCCATTCTCCTTCCAGCGAGTTCACTACCTTCCTTGCTCTACTTTTTTCTCCTTTGTTTCCTTATCTATTGTTTCCTGTCTTATCAGCTTACCATATCGTCTTATTGCTGACTCACCCGAAACAAAGAAAGGAACAAACAAGCATTTAGTACCCTTGTTTTACTTTGAAAATGTTCAAGATTGTAAGAGTACAATCTTCACATTATTTATGCCATCATGGCCTGAGAAATTCTCTGTGCGTATATTCACACCCGTGTGTGAGTGTGTACCTGCACGCCAAGTGTGTTTGTTTTTCTACTTGTTCGTATTGTGAAGGAGAGAGGTATTATAGTAATCCAAGGCACAGTCATAGTTACATTAATCCATGTAAATTCTTTGTGGGAATTAAGGTCCACACAGTTCTATTAAGGAAATTGATTTGTGAGAAGGTGCTTATAAAAGATGAAACAATGATTTTCAAAAGTATCTTTGAGAAATGTCTGGGGTTTTCCATATTGATCTTAGCAAGGTTACATATGTGAGTATCTCATAAGAAATGTTTAACATATTTGATATTCAATTTCCTGAAACAAATAAAGAGGAAACATACACATAAGTATGTATAGCCATTCATGTGAACAGCTCTATTTCCTGTAATGAGAAGCCCTGAATGTATCAAGAATTTTGTTGTTGTCCAGAACAACACAAAACTTTTTGTGTATTTAAAGGGTTTAACAGTCCTACTTGGTTGCCATCCAAGTACCTTTACTGATTGGTAGAACATAAGCAGAGCACACAATTGGGCGTTTTCTACAGTCTTGTCTGTGCAACAGGGATAACATGGATCTCCCAGATTAGTCTGAAGGGACATTGTCAAGATTACACAGTGCCTGCTCACACAAACGATGGTTAGTGCTATTATTCTTTCATTGTAACTACCACAGGATTAACCAAAACTTGCAAGAAAAAGGTAGGTTAATTCTTAGGGAATATTGGGAGAATATGGAGAAAGAGGTCAGATACGTGACATATTAGTCAATTCATTTCACAAAGTGGTGGTACTGGAGACAAACTGTTGCAGTCAATAAGCAAATTAAACTTTCATATAAAGTTATTTAGAAGCATTTACAGTGAGAAAAAATTAGACTCTTGGCTGTATATTTCACTTTTCTCTCACACTATGACTGGCTTAATTTTTACTTACCTTTTTCTCCCTGATCATTTTTTTTTTTTTTTTTTTTTTGGACCACATGGCATGTGGGATCTTAGTTCCCTGACCAGAAATCAAACCTGCATCCCCCTGCTTTGAAAGTGCAGAGTCTTCACTGGACCACCAGGGAAATGCCTCTCTCATCATTCTTAAATCATGTCTGGAATTAAGATTTTGAAAGTGGTCTTTCTGCACACTTTTGTATTTTTGGTGTTTCTTTCCCATGTCTGTCATTTGAGTATACATGTAATTGGAGGAATGAATGATTATTTTGTAGTTCTTATTTCTTTTGAATACATTGAGACATTTGTAGAATGTGATTCACTTCATATGGAAGCAAACATCTTCTGGAATAGTCTCATTGAGAAGTAAAGACAGTAGGGATTCTAGAGCAGGAGTCCTAGACTAGGAGTTGGGATTTGGTTTCTGGTTCCAGTTCTGCCATTAGCCAATAGTGTGACAAGTTAACTTCTCTGAGTTTCAGTTTTTTCATCTATACAATGAGTGTCCTGAGCAAGATGATTTGTAAAAGTTCTACAAATCTCTTTCTACTTTGGGAACCAGGGAATTCCGTGTTGTGAGATTTGGCCAAGAATGACTCGTTTTGTGGCCTTGGCCAAGTCCCAGCATTGTCCTTTGTTTATTACATCTCTGAAATGTGCATTTCACAGGTATTTTTAAATGATTAATGTTCATACAATGCTTTGAAGAGCCTTTGTGCATGCTGTCTTTCTATTCCGTTTATGCAGTTGTCCATAATAGAAACCAAGTGTTCTATAAATGAAAGCAGTGTTTCCTGTGATGTGAACGAGGGCTTTTGACATTTCCCAGTCTAAATATTAAAGTAGTGGTACTACTACTGCATAAAATTATATTTCAAATATATGTTTAATCATTTTCTTTCTTTCATTCTGTAGGAAAAAGCATTTTTAGTTCCAGAATGTAATGGTAATTACACTCCATAGCTGCTACTAGACTCGTTGTCAGGGTAGTAAAATCTGATTAATTTGGACTCTGCTAATTTGTAGTTGAGGTGATTTTACCTGGCTAAAGTTTATTTCTAAATGACATATGAGAAATGGTGTTGTTAAGCATTTTAATAGGGTTAAGTATATTTCAGGGACTATATTTCTACTTAAAGGAATTATTTTTAAGTCTTTGGCTTATTAGTTGTTTGTTCATGAGAGATAATTATAAATTACTTCTAGCGATTTATTAAAGCAAAAAAAACTGAGTATAAATAAATTCTCATAATCAGATACAATGCTTTTAGGGTTTGGGATCTTTAAGAATGCTGAGGGTAGGTGGAGGAAAGCAGTCTTACTTACTTTTCACTTTGAACAAATATTACAAGTGTTGGAGTGCTATAAAAACAGGTTTTAAACATTAAGTATAAGAGAAATCTAGACTGAAAATTGACATAGATGATTTGGTGGTATTGGTTGATTTCTTTGGAGCTGAATGAGATTAGACCAATATGTTGGTTTTTTAATCAGCTGATTGTTCATAGTACAATAATAACTTGAGAACCTTTGCAATAAAGTGATCTTCACCTGTGTGGGGAGGTTACCCTCTTGGAAATTTCGAAAACTCTATATTCACCCTGTTTTCCCCTTATAAATATTTAAGTAGTCTTTACAGATAAAGACTCAAAACCTATCTTGGTTTTACAGACATTTGGGGGTCTGTGTTCTCAGAAGGAGAAGTTACATTTGCAATTACAACTTTGTAATATTTTCATAAGCTAGAAAGTGATTGTATTTCCTCTCTAAAATCTAAATCGCCTCCATACAGCTATTTTGTAATTGTTTTATGTTTTATATTTTTTAATGTTTGAAAATGCTCCAGGATTTTGGAATGAGACATTCCAAACTTGCTTGATTAGTACGTGTATGTGTGTGCGTGTGTGTGCGCGCGCGCGCACGCGCGTGTGCATGTGCGCACATGTGTTGTGTGATTTTCTTCTGGGTGTTTCCAACAAATTACCACTGCCAGTTGTACCTAGAATCTTTTTGCTTCTTAACTGTTAAGAATTATTACACAAATCCTAATACAATATATTGACTGTAGTTTTTGGTAATAGTGACACTTTTAAAAAACTATATTTTGGTCACTAAGATATTGATAAATACTCCTTTCTCTGATTTTCTTGAAGATTTCTGTGAGACAGTTTTGTGTGGGGGTACTAGAGAACTGGAAATATCATTTAACCCTTTAAGTTGCTTGACTGAGTTTTTGCTCAATGTTTGTGTTTGGTAGATTGAATAAAAATTATTTGCGAGCTAGTGATAGCTGAAACCTATTTCGTATTTAATAAAGTGTATGCAGTACTGGTCAATTCTTCAAAATAAGCTTTCTCGCCATAGCTGTGTATCTGTGAATGTATATACTGCATATGCATATATGTTGGATTTCATCGGAAAATACACTTTTGAATATTAATGTGTATCTTAAAGGTACTTGTGATTACCTTAGGTGATTTCATGCTCTATTTCTGGTATATTAAATTACATTTTTTGAAATTTTTGAAAGTAGTGTCTTTCTTGTATAAATCTGTGCTTTTTGAATACAAATGAGAAAGAGTCTTAGGGGACTGAATCCCAATCTTTCCAAAACTAGGAATAATTTGGAAAGACTGTATAAAAGCCAGCTACTTAAATTGGAAGTACAAGCTTATTGTTTGAATGTTAACTTGAAAGTAAATATGAGCTTCTTGTCACTGCAGTGAGTTTTTTAAAAAGGTGGCTTTCATGTCAATGGCAGTCTGCCTTTATTAAGGTTGCATTGATGAAGACGGATAATTTGGTTTTTAGGTAGAAATGGGAGGGTGCTCTGAGAGTAGATATTTAGTGATGGTGACTTGCCTACATCAGAAGTAAAAATCTTCATTCTGAAAATAAAGAGTTCAGCATAATACCTCTTTATCCTATTTTCACTTCTTTGAACTCTGTAGAGAATGTGTGAGTTTGGTGCTTTAAACAGAAACTTAAAACACCCAGTCGCTCTCTGGGCATTTAGAATGCTATTTTCTGGCAGTATTTTAAAACAATATAGATGAAGCCTCTGCTGTTACTTTCCTGAAATACGTCAAGCTGCCTTTGACAGCAGCTTTAATTTTTTAACCTCCTTGTCAATCACTAACCCCTCGAGGTTACCGGACCCCACCGCTGAGCTTTGGAATAGTCCCTGCTGGACACCTGCTTGGTGTCTCTCCTCTAGGCAATTTGTGAGCTGTTTGGGGGCGGGGGAGTCGTGAAGGGGGGTGAAGGGGAGGGAAAGGGGGAGAGAAGAAGGGGAGGGCAGCACTGAATTAGATTGTTGATAGCGTCCCTCCGAGGACTGCTATTAAGAGCATGCTATTCTGTACTTCTCTGCTGCAGAAGACAGAGTGGTATTCGTGTTAGCACACAGCATGTTGTAAATGTATGAGATTTTTGTTCATCCCGGCTTGGAATTCAGAATAGGGAAAAGAGAGCAACTTGCATGAGAAGCTACTGGAAGAGCGTGCAGAGTTTTGCAGCAGTTGATATTTGTTCTTACATTTTTTCCTTCTTCAAACTGGAAAACTGAGAGACTGGCATTTTTTAAACGGGCTCTTCCCATAATGGCATTCTTGTATTGTGTGGCCAGAGCTTGCAGAGGAGGAAAGCAGGCTGCCGAATTTAGTCACTGATCTCTGTTAGCTGTGGCCTAAGGCTATGCTGAGGTTTATATCCCATTTGTATTGTTGCAGCTCAAAAGAAGAATGTTCAGAGGATGACAAGTGTATTCTGAGTAGGTATGTTGTTTCATTTTCGTATGAAACCCGTCTATTTTCTTTTTCCTGCTACTATTGGTCAGAAATCAGGTTAATAGGTGCAGAATATAGTGCCGTGCTGCAGTATCCCTGTTAAGGTGGAACAATGGTCATGCAAGCTGAAAATAATACCAAAAAAAAAAAAAAAAAGCCAAACCCTAGCTGCTTTTATTAAATAAAGCTGCATTGTGTGGTATGCACAGTGCAGTCTTTTCAAAAAAAAAAATATATATATATATATATACTGCAGTCAACGCTTTCCTAACGAGGTGGCACTATTGTGGAGTTTGAACGGTAGAATCATCATATGGCTTTAGGGGACAGGAGGATTTAAAGGAGGTGCCTTGCAGCCCTATTTTACAGATTGGAAGCATCGGTTTCAGGGCACTGGCAGGATCGTTGGCTTGTTCTCCGCGGCAGCCACTGCTGTGTCAGTACAGTGTGGAATGGAAGTCCTAGTTGGTAGTCTGTTATGGAAACGCTGTTTACTGTTATTGTAGTACCGTGGTGACAACATGCCATTGAAATGGAAAACGAGCTCTCCTGCTATCTGGAAATTCCCAGTTCCTGTGCTTAAAACATCCAGGTCAACTCCACTTTCTCCAGCATACATGTAAGTGAGAGAAAATAGGATATTAAAGCGGGATTTCATTCATGAATCAACCTTGTGGCAAAAGGGGCTAAACATCCCAAACAGCAACATCCAAAACCCCACAAGATGAAAAGTCTCGACCTTGCTGACATTTAACTATATTGGCATGTCCACATTTTACCATTGTTTTGTTTTTCTGGGAGTTTATGTTTATTTTCATTTAAAGTGCTTCATGGTAATATAATTACTAAGATGAGAGTCTAAAGGTATAGCTAAGAAAATGCATAAGGATAAACTTTTACATTGGTTGGATTTTTTGAATTTTGGTTTATCTGTAATACTTAAGATGACTTCTTTTGTGTAATGGCACAAAAACTGCTGATGATTGATGGTATTGTATTAAATATGGAAATGCTTTCTATAATTTTTTGATGAATTTGAAACTTTCAGAATTAACACATTGATCAGAAAAATGAGACTTTTAATCAGGACTTTTATACTTGAGTTGTGTATGAATATTAATAAGTTTGATATTTTATCTTTCTCAGTTTTATAATTTGAGTTCTGAAGTATAAGTTTTGAATTTGTGCAAATTTATAGTTCTGTGAGTAGCTATTTATATACATGGAGTTGAAAAGTATACAAATGTCTGTTTTAGAAATTTAAGTAAATATATACTGAAATATTTAGGTGAAGTCTTTCTAGAATTTTTGAAAATCTTTCTAAATTCGCACAGGGTTGCTTTAAAAAAAAATCTAGGAGATACAGTAAATTAAAATATTGCCTGTGATCTTTTTTTTATAGAGAAGGAGTGAGGGAAAGCTGGACTTTTTAAAAAAAAATTAATTGTGTGAGAAAAGCTTTCGAATGAAAGTCTGTCTTACTGTAAGTGTTCCCTTTAAAATATTTTTCAGTAGGACAGATGTGGAAAATTCTTCCCGCTTTTAGGTTTATTGTGTGTTTAGAAATCTGGTGAGTTGCCATTTTATTACTTAGTTTTTGCTTTATATGAGGAACGGATGCACAGGGGTATCTGTCTGGTTCTTTGAAAGGCTTTCAACTGCTGAAGAGGTGTGCTTGTGCTCTCAGTCCAAAAGAAGCAATTCCCAGGAACACGAGGGAAAATGACATTTCAGTTAAATCCCATTCTCATTTCATTTTCAGATTATTTTGTATATTCCTTCTTAGAGATGCTTCAGGTTATTCTATCTGGGTGTTAAATTCTGTTTCCTATAAAGTTAAAAATTTAAGTTATGTTTCTAAAAGAAAAAAGGAAAAAATCAGCTCTATTTGTCTCTCTAAAGCTGTATTTGTTAAAAGTGCAAATTAATGAAGGTGACAGGTTAATGGCGCTCCTTCAAATAATTTGAGAAAATGAGATGTGCCTATTGACTTTATGTATCTTAGCTGGTAAGAAATGACCAAAGATTTACCAAAAGCAACTTTATCATCAAAATAAAACACAACAAAACATACACACCTGAGGGAAGTAAAGTCAGTAGGTTATGGTTACTAATGGTTACTAGTTACTAATGGATTCTAGTATTCTTACTGCATTTTACTGTCCAAAAGATCCAATATGCAGCCCCTATTGCAGCTGACTTGTGAGTTTTTAGAGATGGTTAAAATATACTTATATTTTATCAATCCATACTAGCCACAAGCTCAGATACAGCTTAATACAGCATCTTTAATGAATCACTTTCTTTCTTTTAAGTCCTCACCTCTTTGACCTGATGATATGAATGAGTTGATTTAGATGATAGAAGCCAGAAAATATAGATCTTGCATGTTGGCTCTGATTATTGATAGTACACATATGTAGAATGGAAAAGTGTATTTGAGGAGCTAGTGCTAGCCTGGACTGTTTTGGTATTGTGACAGTCTGTATTATTAAATTGGCCTTAACTCATTTTTATAAATAAATTAATAGGTTACAATATTATATAAATATACACAGAGAAAATACATTAAATATAGGAAAAGAAGACTAGCTTGGGGAGTTTAAATCAATGTTTTAAATAACTTGTTCATTTGCTTGCTGGACCAGAAATAAAGATACCATGTTTAACATGTTGTTCTCATCAGGGTTTCCTTATATTCCATATCACTTCTACACATAAATGATATTTAAATTGCACAGAGTTTTCACTCAGAAATTATAAAGACTACTTTAGAATACTAGGTCAAGTAACATTGTGTTTGCTTCCAGAATTGGTTGGGCTGGCAAACACAGATTATAGATTAGATGGTTAGTTGTGTCTTTTAGGTCTAAAGTCTTTGCATTGATTTGAAGTAGCTAAATTCTGACTCTTTAATAGACTGTGATGTTTAGAATTTACCTGTAAAATTATGTATAAACATTAAAACTACTATCTTGAATATAGAATTCTTCACAGTTGGTATAACCATCTTTTGGTATATTTGCTTGTGTAGCATCAGTATTGGTTTTTAAACCTTTATCACTATTTACTGTGATTTGTCAAATACATACTACATGATTTTCATTGATGACTTGGGTACTTTTTCAAAGACTGAAATTTCAATATAAAATAGTTTTGCTTGTAGTAAAAGTGTGTTGTAGTAATGGAGCAAATATGGAGAAAATATAAAGGCTCCTCCTGGTCTCTTTCTCAACTCAGCTTAGGTGCTGCTGACTTGAACTCTTGCATTGGCATTATTGAGAGGCCAATGCTGTTAGCCACTAGTAAAAGCTACCGTAGAGAATCTTTTACTTACTGCAAACGTTGAACAGAAAAGCTCCCTTCTTCCCCTTGTGGATTTAAAGTCCAAGCTGGCTTGCTTTCTGCTTGTTTAGAACCTGAATGAGAATTAAAACCTTTCCATATTTTCAAGACTTATTGACGATAAATACTATGTTTCTGATAATATGAAGGAAATAGTTTTTTATATAGTATAAAGTGCTTTTCAAATTGTGTTACAATATGACTCCGGTAAAGTGGAGTACCTTAAAGATGAAAGATTTGGGGAAATTATCTGGAAAATAATCCTTTGGCTTCCAGATAGCTTGATTTCCAAATATTACTTAGTCTTTATTGGATAGATAGTCTTCTTTCAGCTTCAGTTTTGAACACTTGCAAGGGCGGTGTGCCATCCAGGTGGAATTCTGAAGGGACTGTCTTGCTCGAAATCTGAGTGATGTGTTTGTGTTCCACTCTGTTCAACAGAAGGTTGAAGTTCAACCTTAGCCTGAAGGAGGATCTCCTGGTCGGTGTAAACTGAATTAGTAGACTCTGCTCCTGACAGGTGTGAACCATATAAATTAACCTGTCATTTTGCCTAAATTAATAAAGCTGAAAGGGCAGTCACTTCTAAGTGGTTTTCTGGTATTTGGTATTCATTGTTTTCAAACAACAATGGTTCCTTCAGGCTGATGTTATAGGGTTAATGTATTATTAGATTCCAAGGACACACGGAAATAGAACAGAATTAGCATTAGCGATCTTTTTATCTTTTCTTTAGAAGCACTAAGTCTTGCTAATAATGGTGTGGCAGTAAGGAGGAAGACAATGGGTAAGAATTAACCAGCACAGTGTAACAGTGAATCCTAGCCAGCCAAACAATGGGTGTAGAATGAGTGTTAGCGAATAAGACTTTTCCTCTCTTAGCCAATGCACTTGTGTTCAGTTAGTGTCTTGTTTACAATTATTTTGTTTACTATATAAATATATTTTAGAGTAAAATAACCAGTAACACTGACTTTCATAGCAATCATTTTCTATCATTTTATCATTAAAATTCAGTATCCAGATTTCCCTAGAAAAGATGGTACTTTACTTGACAATAATTTTTCTAGATTCTTTCATACTATATAAATATTCTTTGTTTGTGGATGACTCACAGGACAGAGAAAATTAAAATATGCATTTTCTAAATTTGACATGTTTTCTATCCCCTAAGATTGTCTTTTTTAATAAAATACAACCTCTAAAATAAAACAACCATAGAAATCTTTTTTATCTAGCCACATACTTCCCAAATTGATATTCTCAAATTAGAAAAGAAAATAATTAAGTATTTTCACAATTACCATATACAGAAACTTTTGTTTGTGTCTGTTTGTTTTTTTACTGCATATGCTCCATCTAATAAAATTATGTGGAGAAATAACAAATAACACCTCAGAGCAATGTAATGTTCATGTGTAACTTTTGTATTAGTAGCATGTTTCTTGAGAATTTCCATTGTCTGAGCTTGCAGGAGGATTAGCTTAAGATTTACTAATGGCAAATCATTGAGATAAAAGTGACCTCAGATGTCATTTAGAGAATCTAAACCCCCTTTAAAGCAAGAATCCTTCCTGTGACACCTCTGAAAGATGCTGATACACATTCTCCTTGATTGCTGTCAGTGACAGAGAGCCCACTACCTCACCAAGGTAGCACCTTTCATTCATGAACAGCTCTTCCTTGCACTGAGCAAAATCAATTCCTCCTATCTTTTATCTCCTCTTCCTAGTGTGGCCTTCTAGAGCTATGGAGAAAAATATTATTTTTTCCATAACATTTAAGCCTGGAAATGTTCTTTCTTTAACCATTACTCATGTGACAGGTTTTCCAGACTTTTCACTCTGCTGGTTGTCCCTCACCCAACAGTTTTTTATGTTAGTCTTTATACAAGATATTGATTACTTCATCTGAATGAGATGCTCCCCATGTGGTCTGACTAAAGGAAGACACCTCTCTCCTTTCATACAGGCATGATGCTTATCTCAAAGAGCCTGGGATTATATTATTTTTTAATCATAGCATTCACCCTGAACCATAGTTAATCAGAGTTTGCAAACTTCTTTTCAGAGTTTACAGTGGGTCAGCAATTATTCTCTTGGCTACTTTGAGAAAGTCTGGCATGCGCAAATGAAATTAAAATTTAGTTTTAAAGCCCACTGTTTGTATCTTAAAATATTTTTTTAAATTTTGTTTTTAGGCCCATTGTATGTGTCTTTTGGGGGCTTCCCCAGTTGCTCAGTGGTAAAAAAAAATCTGCCTCAAATGCAGGAGATGTGAGAGACTCAGGTTTGATCCTTGGGTTGGGAAGATCCCTTGGAGCAGAGAATGGCAGCCCACTCCAGTAATCTTGCCTGTAAACTCCCATGGACAGAAGAGCCTAGTGGGCTACACTCCATGGGGTCCTAAAGGGTCTGACATGACTGAGCACTGAGCATGTATGTGTCTTTAAAAAGATCTCTTAAAAATTATTTAATGTAACTGAAGATTATTAGACACAAGAAATTTGCAAGACAGAAAGCTAGTATTTCTGATGCTTTCAGAAAATTCCAAGAATGTTACTTGTCAATAATTTATCTAGATTCCTTGTATTTTATGTCTAAATAAATGAACGTTACCTCCAAGTACTGCTCAAAACATTTCCCCAGAGGGAAGAGAGGTGGAAATGCAGATCTTTTATCATCATGGGAAGTCTGAAGTTAATAAGAATTCTAGACATTCTGCTTGAAATTTAGAATATTTAGATGAGACTATTTAGGGCCAAGTTAGGGGGAAGGAAAAAAAAAAGAACTAAGAGATAGGCAAGTATTTTATTTGTATTAATGGCTTTATTACTTCTGGTGAAAAGTCAGGAATTACAAGCACTGTACATGCTGATATTTTAAATTGAAATAGCAACCACAGTGTACTGCTTTTATTTCCTCAAGGCTGAGAATGAGGTGGTATAAATGTGAGATTCTTGGGCAATCAGTACATAAAGAAGTTACTGAGCAATCTACTTTTGAAAGAGCTCAGTTCTTTTTCAATCACCTGTATATTGAGTTTATGATATTCAGAAGTTATTCACTGCCTGGTATGTGTTAGGAATAACTCTGCTGGGTATTATGGATATAGTCCTTGCAGTTATTCAAAATGACTGTTCTTTATCTTCCATCCTATATTTATAAACAGTTAAATTGCTTAATTTATTTTACTGCTGTGAAAATTCTAAACCAAAACAAGTTTAAATAACATTTTGTTTACTATACTTTCAGTAATGATAATAATTTAATGATGGTAAAAATACTACAGAGGAGAAATGTGTCTGGGCTAACAGAGGAGATATGAATTGGATATAGATAACATTTTAAAGTGCATATTCCTATTGTGATCATTTCACAATATATACAAATATTGAATCATTATGTGGTATACCTGGAACTAATATAATGTATGTCAGTTATACCCCAGTTTGTAAACAAAAAAGGAAATGCATATTCCATAAGGTGGAAAATGATGTAATTTACGTTTAAACTTGAGAGTCACCTTTTTAAAGAAGAAGAACAAAGTACCATCCTTTAAGTTGGACAGGGCTTAGGTGCTTTATAGCATACAAGTGTATCTATTTTTACCTTTACAAAGCATCAGCAATTTGATCCCAGACTATGTGATGTAATCTTAGTGAAAAATAAAATTATATTATGTTTCCTACTATAGTAAAATATTTTCACTGGCGTGACTTACTATGATTAGGGTATATGTTGTTTTTACCCAATTTTATCACATTTATGGTATGGTAAGACAGGAGATAGCCAACTTGTTGTACAATACTTTTTATATGGTTCAGTGGAGAAATGAAATATCTTTCCATAAGAACAATGTAAATAAAAACAACTTTCAGAACTCTTGATCTACCTATATAACAGATGTTATAAATTTCATATGAAATGTATTTATTTCCAGTATTTAAAATGTGCTGGTTTAACATAGTTAAATGTAATACAGTTTATTGAGTTCTAATATTAGAGTACAAGCATTTTGTTAAAACTTCCCAAAGTTTGCTGTCCGGGAAGACACTCCTTTGGGAAAGGTTCCAGGTGTTCTCCTTACTTGTTGCAAGAAGTAAGTCCTTCCTTTTCCAGTTAAAAAAAAAAAAAAAAAAAAAACAACAAAAAGCCAAGCACTTTGTCAGCTGCCTCCCAAATACTCCAGAAAGGTAAGTCTTCTCCCTGTTTTACACTATGGGCATGGTGGTTCCAAGAAGTTAATTAACTTGCTCAATGTCACACTTCAAGTAAGAGGTGAAGTGAGAATTCAAATGCAGGTCTTGATTTCAATGATCTTGGCTTCTCTAATGCCTTTTTGTTTTCATAGAGTTTTGCTACTTTCATGCCATCTCCTAATTAGGAAATATCTCACTAGGATTCGAAGAACAAAGAAGTGTGACAGATGAGATAAACTTTCTTGAATTGGATGGTGGTATAGGAACAAGATAGCTCTACTTTGTGGTACAGTCAAGGGGTGAAATTACAGGAAAGTAGTGGGGCAATAATCTTTACTTAACTGATATGATACCAGCATTAGCCTCTTATTTCCTATTTCTTTTGAAGTATTGTTCTACTTTCATTGGCCACCCACCTTTTCCCGCCTGGTAATTAGCTGCCATTGACAGTGCTGTAGCTGTTGCACACTGGGCTAAAATCAAGGTGATGGCAGGGCCGTGTTTGCTTCTGATTCTCTAGGGGAGCATGCATTTCCTGCTCATTTGGATCACTGACAGAGTTCAGTTCTTTGCAGCTGTACGACCACCAAGGTCCCCATCTTCTTGCTGTCTGTAATCCAATAGTTGATCTCAGTTTGTAGGGGCCGCCAGCATTCCTTGGCTTCTGGCTCCCTTCCTCCATCTTCATTGCCAGCAATGGCAAGAGTCTTTTTCACATCTCTCTCTCTCTGACCCTACCTCTTCTGCCTTTCTCTTCCACTTTTAAGGACACATGTGATTAGATTGGAAGATGCAGGGACTCGATTGAGATTTTGGTTTAAAAGCTTTAAATACCACAGGGGATTTTTTTGTTTGTTTGTTTTGGCCAGGCAGCTCTCTCGGTATGTGAGCTCTTAGTTTCCCAACCAGGGAATCAAACCCACGCCCCCCTGCCCTAGAAGAATGGAATCTTAACCACCAGACTGCCAAGTCCCATGAATACGGTATTTTAGAACAATAAAATTTTGAAAATGAAACATTACAAGAATGACGTATTAGAGTGGCGAGCTCATCTGTTGTTGGCAACTGGGCTAAACTAGTGCCTTGGCCATCACTGTGTCCTTCTTTGCTCCCTCCCCCTCCTTCTTCCCCACTTGAAAGTCTCTCACTAAGGATATTTCTACAAATTCTAAATGACCTTTGCTCATTTACAACTTGCCCTGTAACATCTTCTATTTTCACTCTTTGGTTTTGTTTGTTTGGTTGGTTTTAAAAATATAGTGCTTTTCACTGACCCATGAGATCAGAACATGGCATCTTAAAAAGAGCCTAAGTATCTTATTCAGGATTCTTTGAATCCAAGAGCTGGGAGGAACCTTAGAAATCATTCTTTGTCATACCATTGTACCTAGAAAGAGAATGTGATATTTAAGTCTGGTCAGTTTTCCACCATCTGTATACATTTGTATTTGATGATTTAACCCAGTCTTAGTTTATATTTCCTTTTTATTACTTCATCCTGTTTCATCAATTGTATTACAAATTAATGTTAAAAAGCAGTTTACTACAAAAACCTCAACTAGATTTCTCTTTATAGATGTGATTATACTAGAGATTTTTCTCTTGTATTGCATTGAGCCGTTTTCCTAATTAACTCACAGTTTGACCTAGCTTTAGTTTCGGTGGACCTGCAGAATATTTGAGGGACTCCCCTGGTGGTCCAGTGGCTAAAACTCGATGCCTCCAATGCCGGGGGGCCAGGTTTGATCCTTGTTCAGGGAACTAGATCCCACATGCTGCAATTAAAGATCCCACATGCTACAACAAAGATCAGAGATCCTGTATGCTGCAACTAAGTCCTCACACAGGCATGTAAATAAATATTAAAAAAAATAACATTCTTTAAAAAATCTGAAATACAGTTTTGAAGAGTATATGGATATTTTAGGTTGTAAGTAGATTATCCAATAGACAATGCCTTAGCATCACCAAATTGAAGTCATTTTATTCATTATGAGTATTTTCCCTGAAAGGATGTGTGTGTGCAGTCATTTCTGAATGATTCACAGCTAAACAAAGGTTCATGGAACTGGAACCAAAATTTTCATCTTAAGTAGACCAGTGACCTGGCTCATTAGCATATCTTTTGTAGGCATATTGCTGAAGTATATAGATATAATTAGAGACTTTTTTTCAAATCATGTGATGTACCATCAATCATCATACGTTTGGCTTTCTTTCCTGTAATTATAATTACAGATTATATTTTTGCATAGTGGATATTATTTGACTGCTGATCCAGCCTTGCAGACAGCCTGATCTGGGATGGATAATCCTTTCAAATAAAATAACTAAGGAAATTTGATGTTATTTACTTTTTTTAAATTTGGTGCTTATATGCTAAATATGAACTGATACACTTCTGTACCAGGGAGCAAGTATGTAATTAGTTTTGTTACTGTAGCTTATATAAATTATGAAATGTAGAATTTGTTAGTAGATAATGTTGATAATTTATTATTTTTTTTATAACATTTAGTCCTTTGCAAAGTAATTCTCTCTTTTACTGTAATCTCTGCAAGCAAGTATCCCACCTGCTCTTTTATACCTGTCTCCTAGTGCAGGGCCTGGCCTGTGTTCAAATGTTGAGTTGGTGAACGAATTCAGAGAGAGTAATTTTTAGGTCTGTAGCCTTGTGCAAATTATTTCACTTAAAAGTGTGTTGCATATCTTCATTTCATATATAGAGGAATCTAATATATTACAGTCTTATTAGAGAGTAAGTTACAGCTATCTTTCCTATGAAAAGAGCTAATCCAAAATCCTGATTCTGCTCCTTGCTTACTGATGAATACCATGATGCTGGCACAGACTGAAAGTAATTTTAGCAGAAGCAATTTACCAGTGACTAGAATATTTTAGTCATGGTTCATCAAATTGTAATCTGATAAAGAAAGTAAGATTATGATATCTTCCAAGGCAGCAAAGTTGAGATTTATTTGGCTTATTTTCACACGTCCTTTACCATGGTGGGGAAAAGTATTTTAGACAAATTCATGTTTTAAAACTAGTATGGTTGCACCTAAATGATAATGTGTTTTCTGTGTATAGTTTGAAAACAGAAAGGGCTGACTAAGATAAAAAGAAATCTGACTAGGTTTTAGGAGAAATAAACTTAAGATCAATACTCAGAAAATCATGCACATTTACTTATGTTCTGAATTGTTTTATACTTAAAGAGGCTAGACCAAATGTAAAGGTTTAACAGATGATATATATATATATTTTTTGGCTGTGTTCCGTGGCTCGTGGGGTTGTAGTTCCTCCACTGGAGATTCAACCTGGGGCCATGGCACTGAGTCCTAACCACTGGGAAATCTGGGAACTCCCAGCAGATATTAAATTTAAATTAACTAACTTTCCCTTCTATCAGAAATATTTTAAATAAATGCTTTTATACATTACTTGGTTAACAATAGAAAAAAAACAGCATAGCAGTTACTAACATATGAAAACAACATATTCTAAAGCAAAACAATTGATAGTTTGTGAATAAATTTAATTTTTATTTTCAATCATTAAATATATATTTGCTTTGAATTATTTGCCAGAATGTACAACTAGTTAAAGAGGGCTAGTCCAAAAAGCCTGGAATCCAAGAGTGTAAGATTTGACTTTTGTTCAGCAAGCAGAGCGGAGTCATTGAATACTTTTGAGCAAGGAAGTGACTTTCAGAGCTATAAATACAGCCGCAGTATGTGAAGAAGTTGTACTGTAACAAATACGTTAATAACCAAATCCAAGGAAGAAGTAATAGATACCCAAAGTGTGGCAGGGACAGTGAGGGTGGAGAGGTGGTGAAAGATAGATGCATACTAGAGAGACACTTAGTAGTACTTTGTCAGTTGCCTGGATATAGGAGATGGGAGAGAACCAGGAGTCAAAGATGACTGAAATATTTTGATGATAACACTTTTAGAATCCAGAATATCCTATCTATGTCTCTCTTGAATGCATGACATCTAGATACATTTGAGATTCCTAAACTTTCTTCTGACTGACTAAGCTTCCAGGAATGATCATTAAGAACTATGTAGTCAAATTTTTCCATTGAGAGTATCTTTAAATAAGCCAATTTTCTCCTTAAAGCATGATCTATAAAAATACTAGCTTTTGAACATTTAAAAATGAATTATTGCTTCAAGAAATAGCTTGTTATAGACGGGGTGATTTGAGGGGGAATAGCATTTAGGCTAGCATTTTCCAACTAGCTGAGCAAACTTGACACCTTGACCCTGTTCTCTTCATCTGCTTGGTGATTCTTCACCTCCTTCTCACCTGTAATTTGAGAGTCAGAAATTATAAATTGGGGTATGAAACATTAGTTTAAAGGACAGTATGGAAGGAAGGAAAGGAAGGGAATGCTTCTTTCTTGCTTAATATCCTTCAGTTATATATGTCACAAACAGTTTGAGGCAGTACTTCATTACAGCTTCACAATTCATAGATTGCTTCAGCAAGACACATACACACATGGTCTGAAAATGCTCCAGTTGGCTTCTATTTCAGAATTCCCACTTAGTTGACTGGGAAATGTGAGTGTTGGATGCCTACGGTCATACTGCTTAAAGGATATGGTCTGCCTTGACCCTTTTTGAGTTCCACCCAAGAACACAAACTCTTTAAGCCAGAGACCATTATGTTCGTAAAAAGAAACACCTTACCCCCGAAGTGGCAAACTCCTCAATGAATTATAATTTGCTTCTACTCTCTTAAAAAAATAACCAGTCTGCCTTCCAGGAAGTCGTTACCAGTTTTATTAAGAATACTTAATATTTGGGGTCAACAAATATAGTCATGGTACATAAATACTTTATTCAAAAGACTCCTTCCTGCACAGTGGACAAAATCTTATGAAAGTATTTTTATAGAGCAATTTTTGTTACTCACATTAATAGAGCTGTCTGTAGTTAGATCATGAAATTGCATTGTGATGTTGACTGCAGATGACCAATACAGTGATCTTAGTTAAAATAGTTTTCTAGGACTGTAGTCAAGTGGAGGTTCTGGATGGCATTTCAGGAGAAAAATCAAGCCATTTCCGCATTTCTTCTCTTAGAATATGCTTGAATGTGTAGATAGGTGAGTGGGCTGTGACAATAAGGTTTTTTTCATCTTCTAACAACCTAAGAACTTAAGGTCAGGAATAACTGGTTATGTTTCTTTATGGTAAGCATTGTACAAGATGGATAACAAAGTCTTATAGCAAAGTTTAATTTAAAAAGCCTTAATGATGAGACTTCCCTGGTAGTCCAGTAGTTAAGACTTTGCTTCCAATACAAAGGGGATGGATTCCATCCCTGTTTGAGGAACTATGATTCCACATGCTGCAGGGCTCGACCAAAAAACAAACAAACAAAAACGGGGACTCCCCTGGTGGTCCAGTGGCTAGGACTGCACTCCCAATGCAGAGTACCCGGGTCCGATGCCTGGTCAGGGAACTAGGTCCCTCCCACGTGCCACAACTAAGACCTGGGGCAGCCAAATAAATACTCTAAAAATAAACAACACAACGAAAGAAAAACTTTAATGGTGAAGCAAATATGTACAAAATGGAAAATAATTCCAATATGAAAAGTTGTACTAATATTACTTTTTGCTTCTCTAAGCTTCATATCTGAGACAGGCTTGGGAGAACTATTCTTAGTGTGATTCCCAGACTCTTGGGGTTAAGACTTTATCTTCTGATTTCTCTTTTTGTATTACCTTCTTTTCTCTTAAAAATATTGGCTGTCATAATAAAACATCGATTTGATGAAATCATATTAAACATTTAAATGATTTGATATATTCATTGAAATAATTAGGGGTGCCTCTAGGTCATTGCAAAATCAAGAATGAGATTTGTTACGTTTATTATAGTCTTTGAAGATAGAATCAGTGGGACTCATAGAGCTGCCAATTGTAATTCTTAAAACATGAAGTACAATTGGCTATTACTTTTAGGTTGGAAAGTCTTACTCCTTGTTATTATTATCATGTTTCCTTTTAAAAGAGAAATAAACATTCCCTTAAGACATGGTCATGAATTATTGACTTCATGAAGTTGAATATAACTAGGAAATTCAGAAAAGACAGAAATGGATTGGATTTTTACCACTTGATTAATGATTCCTCCTGTTCCCAGAGAGATTTGTCTCAGTGATTTCTAATTGGTTTTGAGCTTGTGGAATCTGCCTTTATAATAAACTCTAAAATTGGATAACTTGGATATTTGAATATTTCATAAACTGAAATTTTAGGCAGGTAAAAGCCCAAGTCTTTAATAATACGGTTTTCCCTTGAAACGCACCATAGCACCATAGTCAAATTTCAAAGTTAGTGAGTTACAGATAATAGGAGTAAAATGACACCTTGGTTAATAAATCCTCTGGGAGCAAAACGCTCCTTTATAGAAAGGTGGCCGGGGTGTCAGAGTTCTCGTTCCAGTTTCTTTTTTGGGGGATTGAAGAAGGAGAAGGCATGCTCCTGGCCTCAGGTATAGCTCAACTTCTTCATAGCTGGGCTGGTGCTGGCTGTAGTGGGGTAGGGAGCATCCTTTTAGAGGGTTGTAACTCTCTCTTCTGAGTGCTGGGAAGGAAACTGTTGACTGTGATGGGAGCCTGTGCTGTTCACCTGAACTGCATGTCCATGTTGCTGTCTGCCTCCCACCAGCACCACTTGTGTACTCTCTCACCTTATATGGCTTCTTAAGGCGGGGCAGTTTTGACTGAGACTTCACTTTTTTAGGTAGTAGATACAGAATCAGCATTCAGAATTCATTTATTAAAAAGTAGTGTGGTTGATTTACAATGTTACATTAGTTTCAAGTAGAACTCATTCTTTTGCTTATTCTTTTTGTTTCTACTTCTGTCTGTCTATCCATCTATCTGCTGATGCTGCTGCTGCTAAGTCGCTTCAGTCGTGTCCGACTCTGTGCGACCGCATAGACGGCAGCCCACCAGGCTCCCCCGTCCCTGGGATTCTCCAGGCAAGAACACTGGAGTGGGTTGCCATTTCCTTCTCCAATGCACGAAAGTGAAAAGTGAAAGTCAAGTTGCTCAGTCATGTCCGACTCTTAGCGACCCCATGGACTGCAGCCCACCAGGCTCCTCAACCCAGGGGATTTTCCAGGCAAGAGGACTAGAGTTGGGTGCCATTGCCTTCTCCATCCATCTATCTACCATCTATTTATTTAACTACCCATTGGGGCTTCCCTGATGGCTCAACGGGTAAAGAATCCGCCTGCAGTGTGGGAGACCTGGGTTCGATCCCTGGGTTGGGAGGACCCCCTGGAGGAGGGAATGGCTACCCACTCGACTATTCTGGCCAGGGGAGTTCCATGGACTGTATAGTCCATGGGGTTGCAAAGAGTCGGACACGGCTTAGCGACTTTCACTTTCTATCTATATCTTTCATCCAAATATGATGAGAAATTTATATAAACCAAGCTTCCAAACAGTAGAATTTTCTAGTCTAGGTGCATGAGACTTGATGTAGTTTAATTGATACATGGATTTTAAAACATGAAGGAAGACTTAAGTTTTGAAATATAGAGGGAGCAAACATTAAATTGACAGTGCCCTGGTGGCTCAGATGGTAAAGCATCTGCCTCCAATGCGGAGACCCAGTTTCGATCCCTGGGTCGGGAAGATCCCCTGGAGAAGGAAATGGCAACCTACTCCAGTATTCATGCCTGGAAAATCCCATGGACTGAGGAGCCTGGTGGGCTACAGCCCATGGGGTCGCAAAAAGTAGGACATGACTGCACAACTTCACTTCAAGAACAGGACTGAGATATTCAATGCCAATGCTTTATGGTTTGGATAATTTACTTTCATCAAGTTAGAGTAGAATATCATTTGTCATCCCATTTGTTTAGCCCAATTCCCTCATCTGTGTCATAGTGCTATTTCTGTGATGGCTATTGGATGGCTTTGGAATTCAGAATCTGTTCTTTTAGATATTCGTATCAGTAATGTTGAGTTCTTCCTAAATTTGATCTGAGTTATATCCTAGGATATGCTCCCTCCCAACCCCAGATGTGTTGGGAGAATGGCATGGAGAGGTTTTTAACATTGGTATGGTTGTTATGGAGGTAGTGGTAAAAGTGAGTAATTTTAGCCTGAACTAATTCAGCCAACAAATTGGTTCCCTGTAACAGAACGATCCTCATGTCTATAAATTAAACATTGGAATGTCCATCTTGAGGCTTCATGGCCTATACTCTCTGCTCTTTGTTTTTTAGGCTTGGTGTGGTGAGAACAATGTGGGCTGTGGAATCAGATTCAAGTTCAAATCGTTACCAGATTCATCATGAGGCCTTAAACTCACTGAGCTTCAGTTTCCTGTCTTTAGAATGGGATTGTTACGAGGATTAAGCAGCACAGAGAACATGTTTGGCACACTGCCTAGTACACAGCAGGTGCTGGGTAGACGATCTTATTCGTATGTTAAAACTGACATCAGTTATTTATTAGTGTGATTTTATTTTAAATGTGACATACATTTGCATATAAAGAAACTTCTTTACTTTGGAAAATCACTTTAGAGTCTGACGCTATCACCTTGAACTTTTTCTCCTCTTTTGTGGGCTCTGGTATTGCTACAGCAGAAAAGAAAGCCTTGGAAAGTTTAGCAGCTATTTTATATCATCTATGCTAAAGATTTCCATTAGCAGATTTATTGAAACCTGACAATAATGTATTTATGTCATTAAAAAATACAAATAACGAAAGCTTTATCTTTCTTGGCTTCTTTGAGGCAGGCATCTTCTTAAGAAGATACATTCTCCATAGTTTCTGAAATAGTGATTAGTTTATACTTTCTTAAGAGGAATTGCTATGATGTTTATACCTTCCTTGTACAGTGGTACCATAAATAATAATTTTAGTTGGGACATATCTTTAAATATTTTAGGTTTTAAAGGTTTTTCTTTTAAAGAGAATACCAGGTTTATTATATATACATTAGCTTACTTCATGAATTGGAAAATTTCTGATTTTTAAAAATACTTTCTTTTTCTTCTTAATGTCATTGAGTGTGTGTGTGCATGCATGTGATTCAGGTTTTGATGGGGTGCTGAAGGAGAGTTCTAAATTTTTGTGGTAGGAAGCTTATTAATATCTTTAGAATTCAATGCAGAATGCATATTTTGAATCTATAGAAAAATCAATGGGAAATGACTAATACCGTCTTAAGTTTTTAATTTATTTCTTATGGGGGAAGGAAATACCTTGACGGATTTAGCACTCAAATTCAAATGAGTGTGAGAACAGGTGGCTGAATTTTTCCCCCACCTGCCAATGCAACTTTATCACAAGAAATGTTTCATTTAGCAAATGCTGCTGCTAGCAGACACTTCTCTGTTTCAGAGCAGAAAAACAAATGGCGGGGGAGTTCTTCTTTGAAGAAAGCCTTTTTCTTGATTTTCTTTTTAAATTGTGAGTGTGAGAAATATGTATTTTATTTTTCTGGGGGACGGGTGGTGGAAAGCATGAGTCAGTGCCTTGATTAACCAACCTGACTTGTTGTGTTGTTATACCATTCATGACTTTTATTTTTGTTTTCTTATTGTTGCTGTACTTGCACACCAACCCAATGGCACTGACTTTCAATTATAATGATATTATTACTCTGGGAAATTGCAGTATTTGAATAATACTTTTGACACCAATTCAGAAACCCCTGTTCTTTTGTTATAGTGCTATTACATTATTAGAATTACATACATTGTTAGGCTTAATCACTGTGTAATGTAATAGTCAGAAGCAATAAGAAGTGCTGTGAAACTGGGAACTAAAGAAAGAAAAGCATTGATATACTTCTACCTTTCTAGTTTTTCTCTGATTGACTTATTTTTTTCCCTCAGAAATAAAAACAAGGAACAACTTGACACCTGTTCTGATGGTCTTACATATATCCTATCAGCATGTTTTATTGAAATTGATGAGTGTTCTAAGACTATTTGAGGCTTTGGAGCCAAATGATGCAAATATGAGATACTCTTCCTGTTCCCATATGACATACCAACAAACCTGACTGCTATTGTGAATTCTAAGTACGTGGTTCTTCACAGAACATCTACCAGACTGTTAGCTCTACTAACAGTTAACTCTACTGTTAGAGTTATTCATTGTTGAAAACATATTTGAACCAGATTGACAGACCACTCTTGCTCTAGCCCACCTACCAGTAATACACAGTCCTTCACTGACATGGTGTTCAGTGTGAAAAAAAAAAGAATTTGTACATTTGATGAGTTTTAAATTTTCATTAAAAAATCCATTGAATAAACAGTGCCAAGCAGATGACAAGGGCTTAATACGTGTTTGCACTAGCAAATTTGAGAATATATCTTCTCTACTCTTTAAGTGTACAGGTTTGCTTTAATTTGCATATTCTGGAATACTAATGAGGTTGGAGTTGAGCATTTTCTATCTGTTAATTATTTGTACCTATATATTTATGAATTGTGTCCTTATATCATTTACACCTGTTTCCCTTGGGGTAATTTTTTAAAATATGGACGGCTTTGAGACAGCATTGCAGTGTTAGTGTCACCCTGCCAACATGTGACAATTGCTTAGATTGTCTATTTCCTTTGTCTTCAAATAAGAGTGCAATAGTCTGTGTATGTTTGGTTTGACCACCTTTGTAATGCTTTTAATAAGATGATCAAACAGTACTTCTTTACCTAATGCTCTTCAAAAAAGTAATTGTTCCCTTTGAGCAAGTACAGTTGACTGATTCAAGCACACTTTGTGGAAGATTGCTTTTGTGCTCTGTGGTTGGTCATTGTTTAGGAAATAAGATGTGTCCAGTGGTGGTGGGGTGGATGGGAAAGATGTGGTAGTAATGTATAGACGTTATAAGAAAAAGATCGAATTTTTCAAAAGAAAATTGATGAACACAATCTTACCCATGAATAATTGAACAGTTTTGATGAAGTGGGACTATTTGGACTGAGTTAGCTTAATTCTAAATTGGCATGTAAAAGTGAATCCAAATACCAATTGTTTTCTTTCTCTCGAAATAACAGTTGTTTTAAGCAGAGTTAGGAATGATTCTTATATGAGTTTGCAAAGAACAAAAGCCTGTGTGCATGCTAAGTCGCTTCAGTTGTGTCCGACTCTTTGCGACCCTATGGACTATAGCCCTCTAGGCTCCTCTATCCATGGGAAGAGGCAAGAATACTGGAATGGGTTGCTACACCCTCCTCCAGGGGATCTTCTGGACCCAGGGATCAAACCAGCGTCTCATGTCTCCTTATGTCTCTTATGTCTCCTGCATTGGCAGGAAGGTTCTTTACCACTAGCGCCACCGAGGAAGCATAATTGTCTTATTAACTTCAAAGCTGTTATCTACTTATCTCCCATAAACAGTTGATTTTTCAGATTGATAGACTGGAGGAGAGCAGAGATATTCTATTATTAGGTAGCCTTAGAAGAGATAGTGGTAATTAATAATTCTACTGTGTTTCTGACTGGTAGCATTACCTCATGGAGTTAACTCTCAGACTGAGAAGTTATTTAGAACATGAAATTTCTTCAGAAAAATTGTCCTGAGGAGGTTATGTCTCTCTATCAGGGTTTCTCAACCTTGGCATTCTTGAAATTTTTGCCTGAGTACAACTTTGATGTGGAGACCTTTCTTGTGTGATGTAGGATGTTTCATAGTGTCCAACTAGATGAGAGGAGCAACCCCCGCCTCCACCTAGCGACCATGTAAAATGTGCCCAGACACGGCCAAGCATGGGCGTGGGGTGATGGGAGGCAAAAATCCCCTTGATTCCCCTCCCTCCACTGAGGGCCACTAGTCCCTGTATTGCTTCTAACCAATATAACTTGAAAAAATAAGATTAAAAAATGTTATTTGTTCTTAGAATTACTCAGATAATCATTCCTTTAAGGATAGTTTGATGTAATTGTGGCTTGGGGTTTGCAGAGAGGTTTCACCTCCTTGCAATGCTGAAGAACAATGCGCTTCGCATCCAGTCAATAAACTTAATGAAAAGGAGATGGAGTATTGAATCTGCTGAGGTTGACATGACATGTGGTGTTACTGATGCAGAAATAATAGGGAGTGTTGTGAATGTTAAAAAGTCAAAAGATGTTGATAAAAAATCATGAAGAAGATGATTTTAGTAAAGGCTTCTTTAGCTTTTGAAGTAATTAGTTAGAAAGCCAGATATATTATCTTGCCAAGAAAGGACTGTGTTTTCATATTCTGCCTTTCAATTTTAGGAGCAAGAGACCACTGACATGAAGCAAGTGGTTGTTTGCAGTTTATTCAAAAAAAGCAATTTCCAGGATGTGTCATAGGGGCAGTGCAGTTTCAACTTTACTCCTGTCCTGTTTACATCTGTGGTTCTATAAAATGAAAATTGATGGTCCTTTAAAGCATTGCATGATAAATAAGTGTCTCTGGATTGACCCATAGAAATGATGATATATTAAACCTCTCATGTGCCAGGTTCTATGTCGGGAATACAGAAACTAATGAAACATTCTGCTTGAATGTCCCATTAAAATAATCCTGGATGAATGGAATTTTTCTGGTTAGGGATATCAGTTACCATCATTCTATTTGCCACTTTTCCATTTGATTCTGTAATTATAAATGTCTGTGTGCAGAAACTGGTTAAAATATCTGTGAGTATGTGTAGGCTATATATCATGTATATAATTTAATTCTTTTAAAAAGCTATTTCCGAAACTAGTGGAAAGCTATATTCATTTTTTATGCTTATTAAAATATTGTTCAAATTTTCCTCTTCTTTATTAAATATCCATGAGAGTTGAATAAAACATAGTTATATATTATTAATTCATTTTTTGGTTATACTATGGCTCTAATATTGTTAAGAAGAAATGACATCACCCTGAAGGCCAAGATTTTTGCTAATTATTGCAGGATTTAAAGCCATTTGGTTGGTGTTGGAATTCAGAAAGCACAAACTTTATTAAAAGTATAGTCTTAAAACTTTTTTTTCCTGTTAAAACTGATCAACGTAGACTATAGGTATCATAGGGAGAAAGGTGAAATCTTTATGGTATTGGATAGACCTGAGTTAGAGAAACCAATACTTCAACCTTCAGAAAGTTAGAAAGAAATAGGAAAAAGACAGAGTTCTGGCACTTGAAAATCCATTCTTCCTTCTTCCCTTCCTAATATCCATTTTAGCAGTCTATATCATGAATGCACAAACCCGTTCAGAGCCACAGGCTTCCCACTCTTAGGCAGGTGATTCAGAAACAAAGCAATACATACCTAAGGAAACAGAAGTTGCGAGTCTGAGGAATAATGAAAGGTTGTACATGGTGGTCAATTTTTAGTGTAACCTGAAGCCTTATAACTATTGTTTTGCCATTTTCTCTGTGAAACTAACTGATCTGTTGACTACAGGTTCTCTAATGCTTTTTATGGCCCCTGAAAAATTGCCAATGTGATATATACATTTATTATTTTTATTATTTGTTTGTTTGGAAAGATGGAAAACCACAAAGCTGAAGGAAAGTGAAAGTGAAAGTTGCTCAGTCAGGTCCGACTCTTTGCAACCCCATGGACTATACAGTCCATGGAATTCTCCAGGCCAGAATATTGGAGTGGGTAGCCTGTCCCTTCTCCAGGGGATCTTCCAAACCCAGGGATCAAACTCAGGTCTCTTGCATTGCAGATGTATTCTTTACCAACTGAGCTATCAGGGAAGCCCACGCTGAAGATATTTAGCTAAATAATCCCAAGTGATTATTTGGTGAGAGATACTCTCAAGAAAAAGAAATTATTTCATGTGTAAAAATTTGGCTGTGCTCTGCAGCTTGTGGGATCTTAGTTCCCAATCAGGGATCGAACATGGGCTCTAAGCAGTGAAAGCACAGAGTCTTAACCACTGGGCCACCAGGGAATTCCCTCATGTGTAAAACTGTTTGTTCAGTTGGGGTTAATTAGAACTACAGTAACATGAGAGGAAGTAATGTATAGTATATCACAGTTAATCTTTGTTTTTTTTATTTATGGGATCTTTGAAATTTGGAAACAGACTATATTTAGATTCAGATCCTGGCCCAGTCACTTTACTAATTTTGTGACCTTAGGTAAATAATTTTTAACCCTTCTGTGGCTCATTTTCCCTCCCCTTAATAAAAAGGAGATGATAGTAATATTATTGCAGTGGATTGCTTTGAGGATTATATGAGATCATGTGTGTAAATTTCTTGACAAGTATATACAGTGATTGTCCAATAAATGACAAGTATTATTTTTATTTCTAAAAGTAGATATTCCAAAAATTTTAACTGCAAATAATACAATTTGATGGTATTGCTACCTAAACAATCCCAGAGCAATAACTCTGGCACTGAAAAAATAAACCCTTTGTAATTATAGTTTTGAGTCAGCTGTTAGGTTGATTTCTTAGTTCTCATCTATTTCTTCTGATCTCAGAAGGCTTTTTACAAATATATATCTATTTCTTTTGTGATATAGAATGATATGAGCCTAAAATATAATGCAACAGCATTCATGTGTGTTCCATAGTCAGATGATTGGCACATAATCCGATGAGTGTTTCTTTAAATCATCTCATTATTGTGAATTATATGACATGTTTTCATTTGGTTTTCCTTCTGATTTAAAAACCTTTTCAGATCTCTAGTGGAAGAGGAAGACCAGCACATGAAATTGTCCCTTGGAAGCAGCGAAATGGGCCTCTCTTCCCATTTGCAATCTTCCAAGGCCGGAACCACACGCATCTTTACCAGCAATACCCATAGTTCTGTGGTGTTACAGGTAAGTTCACTGTCCCTTTTACATTATTTACATAGCTTCAAAAACCACCCAGGGTTTTTATAGTGTGGGATGTCACTAGTGGGAGATGTTGTGCCTGTGTGTAGACAGGAACCCTGTATACTTTTGCTGTGATCTTAAAACTGCTCTTATATTTTTTAATTTGTAAAAGTTATTTTATTTTATTTATTGGCTGTGCTGGGATATGGCATGTGGGATCTTAGTTCCCTGACCAGGGATCAAACCCGCACCACTCTCACATTGGAAGCACAGAATTTTGACTGCTGGACCACCAGGGAAGTCTAAAACTGCTCTTAAAAAATAAAGTTTACTAATTAAAAAAAAATGTAAACAGAGGAGAAACCTTGAGGGGGGAAATTATATGCCTTCCTGATGTTAAAAGATATTCTGAATCCATTGTTTATTTCATTTGTGTAAGGGAGATTTTGCTCTCATGCTACTTTCTTACAGAATGTTGTATCTGGCAATGTTGGCTTTTCATTTTGTCTTCAGTTCAGTTCAGTCGCTCAGTCGTGTCCGACTCTCTGCGACCCCATGAATTGCAGCACGCCAGGCCTCCCTGTCCATCACCAACTCCCGGAGTTCACCCAGACTCACGTCCATCGAGTCAGTGATGCCATCCAGCCATCTCATCCTCTGTCGTCCCCTTCTCCTCCTGCCCCCAATCCCTCCCAGCATCAGAGTCTTTTCCAGTGAGTCAACTCTTTGCATGAGGTGGCCAAAGTACTGGAGTTTCAGCTTTAGCATCATTCCTTCCAAAGAGATCCCAGGGCTGATCTCCTTCAGAATGGACTGGTTGGATCTCCTTGCAGTCCAAGGGACTCTCAAGAGTCTTCTCCAACACGACATTTCAAAAGCATCAATACTTTGGCACTCAGCTTTCTTTATAGTCCAACTCTCACATCCATACATGACCACTGGAAAAACCATAGCCTTGACTAGATGGACCTTTGTTGGCAAAGTAATGTCTCTGCTTTTGAATATGCTGTCTATGTTGGTCATAACTTTCCTTCCAAGGAGTAAGCATCTTTTAATTTCATGTTGTCTTAGGAGGGTAAATATCACAAAGCCCCCACATTAAATTTTCTAGTTCCTCACTCACAACCTATTTTCCTATCACCTTTTATCATAGTTCTCGAGATTATATTTATTTGGTGTCTCAGCTCACATTGACAGTTGTGGATATAGGAGAAGGGTTGAGGGCTTCTGGAGGCAAACACACCGATACATGCAAGAAGTAATAACTGACATCAAAGGCAAGAACAGAAAAACAATAGAAAGCCAAAAGAACACCAACAAGTGTGATATGGAGCTGTTTAACATAGGGATAGGCAGTCCAAGTACTTCTGAGTACTGTGGACACTCCTTGACCTCTGTGGGTGTTGCTGACTTAGAGAATATAGTATAATGCTCGATGTCCATAAATTTCTTTTAGATATAGTTAAATTATATCAATCTTCTCAGATTACTAAGGTAAGGAAAATAAATCCTTCTAAATATATTTGTAAAAGAAATCTCCCTAGATGAATTTCATGCATATCATTGGCCAAGAACCATCATGGTCAAGCAGTATATAGTATAGTATATAGCTTAATGAGAGAAGGAGGCTTGTACTTGCTATGTGGCTAATTAATGTCTCTGGGATTCATTTTTCTTATCTCTAAAATATGACTCGGGAAGCAGATTTCTAAATTTTCTTCAAGTTCCCATCTGTGATTCATTGAAATCTCATTTTCCCCATGTTTCAGTTTCTGATGGGAGCTGGATTTTATGGTTCCTCATTCATCAATAGAAATGAGAGGGCCAGAAAGGAAAAAAGCTTCCCATCTCCCAGAATCTTAGGTTCTACGTAAGTGGTTTAACTGTTGGTTTTACAAGAGTATGGGAGGAGGAGAATGAGAGGTCAAACAGGAAAAACATGAAAGGAAGAGGTTTTTTGGTTACATTAAAGTACTTTCTCTAAAGAAAAAGAGACTCACCCCCTCCACTATACTTCTGCCCTATCCATGACCATAGTCATGGATTAAAGCCCATTTTTGTGGTCCTGCTAATTTTAAAAATTTACTTTATATCAAATAGTGAAAGCCACTCTAGTATAGTCAAAAAGATTTAGAACAGTAGTCCTCAGATCTTATTCCATATCAGAATCACAAGGAGGAGGGCTTGTTAAACTGAGTATTGTGGCCCACCCCAGAGTTTTTGAATCAAAAACACTCGAGGTGGGAGCCAGCTCGGCCTTTGTTGGTCTAGGCTAGTGATGGGAATGGAAACGTGAGAGTAACCCGAGAGTTTGTTCTTTCTTCAACTGATTTTTTCATGTGGTAATGTAGTGGTACTATTCCATATTGCTATTGAAAAACATTGTACGGTGTCTTTAAAAGTCTATTAAAAATTGTGTTCTCACTAACTGAGATTTTTAAGTCCAAGTACTAGCAGACTGTTTTTTTTTTTTTTTTTTGTATCTAATCTTAGGTGTGTGGTTGTCAAGGGAACAAGCTAGAGAAGTGTTTAATGGGTAAATGTTATCATTGTTTTAAAATTAGTAATCGCACAAGCTCCAGCTTCAAAAGGCATTGAAAGTAGCTGTCAGGGGAATAGATCCATGGGGAGAAACTATTTAAAGAAGTCTCACTCTGAAGGATACCCCAGTGCACAACTGTAGTGGCAAGGACATGAGTTTAGGCAAAAAGTAGAATCTGAGTTTTACCACTTACAGCTAGTTATGTGACTTTGGGAAAGTCTTTGTACTCTCTGGGCCAGTTTCCTTATCTGTAATGTGGGTAGTAGATGTGAAGATTAAATGCAGCAAGTCATGGAACAGTAAGGTGCATAATAAATATCCATTTATTTCCCTTCCGTTTGAACCAAACAGTGAAGGTGTCAGAGGAAATGTCATTGATCAGAAGTGATGGGTGTGCCAAATAAGGTGCCCATCTGGTTGGCTTGATCTGCTCTAGCAGATTATTTGTCTCCAGTAAATAGGCTCTAAGAAACAAGGCTGTTGAAGAAAGTGCCTGGAAATAATTTTGATACCTAATACACTTGGATTCCTAGAATCTTGAATAAATCCCAGGAGAATTCATGATTCTCATTTGTGTTAGCAGTGCAAAATACTTGTACTGAAGTAAGAACCAGGGTTTGCTTAAGTAATAATTGATGAAATCAAGGATTTTTCACTTCCCTCACTCCTTTACTACTGCTACAACTCTGGTGATTTTTCATGGAAAATTTGCATCCTTTGGCTTCATGCTATTATCTCAGGTTGTTAACATCTTTTAAACCCCATCCTATGGTGAGGGAACGACAGAGGATTAGATGGCTGGATGGCATCACTGACTCGATGGACGTGAGTCTGAGTGAACTCCGGGAGTTGGTGATGGACAGGGAGGCCTGGTGTGCTGCGATTCATGGGGTTGCAAAGAGTCGGACACGACTGAGCGACTGAACTGGACTGAACTGATGGTGATTCATCAAATCATACCCTTCCTAACACCTTCACTTTTAAAAATAACAGCTTTAGGGAGATGTCATTCACCTATCATAAAATTCATCCCTTTCAAAAAGTGTACGATTCAGTTGGGTTTAGCATATTTGCAAGGTTTGGCAAATATCACCACAGTCCATTGTAGAACATTATTATCTGTATTATCACCTGTATCCATTAGCTGTCATTCCCCATTTACTCATAATCTCTTTCTTAACCTGTAACAATCATTAGTCTACTACATATCTCTATAGTTTTGCCTATTCAGAATATTTCACGTAAATGAAATTATATACCATGTAGTCTTTTGTGACTGGTTTCTTTTACTTAGAATGGTGTTTTCAAGGTTCCCCCACACTGTAGCATGCATCAGTACTTCTTTTTTTTACAACTAAATAATATTCCATTCTATGAATATACCACTTTTATAAAAATTCACTCATCCATTTATGGACATTTGGTTTGTTTCCACTTTGGGGCTATTGTGAATAATTATGCTATGAACATTCATGTACAAGTGTCTGCATGAACATGTTTTCATTTATCTTTTGTGTATACCTAAGAGCCCGGTTGGCTGCTGTCTATGGGCTCACACAGTCAGACACGACTGAAGCGACTTAGCAGCAGCAGCAGCAAGAGTGGAATTGCTGGGTGATATATCATTGTATGATTAATCTGTTGAACAACTGCCAGAGTGTTTTCTCAAGTGGCTGTGTTTTAAATTCCTTTTGGCATAGTATAAGGATCCCAATTTCCTCATGTTTTTCCCAACATGTGTTAGCTGTCTTTTTTATTATAGCCATACTAGAAGGTGTGAAGTGATATCTTATGGTTTTGATTTGTATTTTCCTGAGTGCTAATGATATTGAGCATCTTTTCACTTTTGCACTGGCCATTTGTATATCACCTGTGGAGAACTGTCTCTTCAGGTCAGTTCTCCATTTGTTAGTTGAGTTATTAATCTTTTCATTATTCAGTGGTAGGAGTTCTTTATATATTCTAGATACAAATCTCCTAGCAGCAGATATATGATTTCCAAGTATTTTCTCCCAGCATCTTCGGTTTTGTGGTTCCTTGTTGGTCTTCCATAACTACTCTGCCAATCTTCAGTTCTTTATCCATTCGACTGTGTAATCTTTGCTACTGCTTTACCTTAGTAGAGTTAATGGGACAGATAGACAAGGCAAATTTCTGGAAGACTTCTGATTTTTTATTATTCTCTAAACATACGTTATTCTTTCACACTTAAGTATCTTTGCACTCATCCCTTCTCCCTGGAATACCTTAAGTACTTAACATTTTTTGGTCTGGTAAACCCTTATTTATTCATAATAATCCATCTTAAATGGTAAATTGTAAAACTGGAATTCCAGTTTTGGGCTGAACTCACATTCTGCCCACTACAGTTATACAGTGGGTAATCCTGCAGAGTGAACCATCTGAAAACAGTTTCTCCCCATGGATCTGTTCTTTTGAAAGCTAATTTCAATGCTGTTTAAAGCTGGAATTTGTGTAACCTAGGCAGAGTTCGTAGCTCCTTCTTTTACTCTCTGAGCCCATCAGTATCACCTACCAGTGAGATCCACAAGATCTAGAATCTAGTTTGTTTTCTCTGTCTGCCTATGATCTAGTATAGGGCACAGGGTAAATGCTTAATAAATGTAAATAAATTATAAGTATTGTTATGTATTATTAATATTATTATCATCATTGGAAGAAAATACATATAAAGGCCCTAGCCCAGTACCTGACACAGAGGAAGTATTCAATGCTTTTTATTGCTCTTATTGATATTGCTATGGAATAAATGAATTTGGATAACACTTATAAATCACTTTCATATATACTTGCCTCATTAATACTTGAAGCAATTTTGTCAGGTAGAAAAGGCAAGAACTATTATCCCTATTTTATAGATTGGGAAACTGAAGCTCAGGGAGGTTAGAAAGCTTGCCCAAATTCACTTACCCACTAAGAGACAAAAACTAAGACTTGAACACAGGCTTTCTAAATTTAAACTTGGATTTTTTTCTAATCTTACTCTAAGCTCTGTTCTGTTTTTAAATATAATGTCTTTAAATATTGTTTTCACTCAATATAAGTATAAAAACATGTATTAAAGGTTTAAAGATAATTTGGCATGAATGATACTGTAAAGATTTTGCTCTTAGTAGAATCACAGAATTTACACAGAGTATCTTCATGCCTGCCTGCCCTTCTTCCTCTCTGTCAAACTAGGGATAGGGGGTGGGACCAGAGAGAGAAAAGTCAATATCATTTTGGAAACACTCCTGTTAGGACAAGGAGGCCATAACTAAAGTATCATGTTTCATCTAGTGGACTGTCAGTGTATACTAATTGTAGAATAGTTATCTAGGTGGAAACATATCATTTCTTGATTGTTGAATATGCTTACTCAAGCCTATTAAGCTTGAAAATGCCTCTATCCTCCAGATGTCTAGGCTGCTAATTAATATTTTTTCATAATAAGATCGGTGCCTATCAGATTGCTCTCCTCCATTTTATCTATTTATTTTCTCATCCAACTTTAGTTGCAAAGTCACTGAAAGATTTGATTGTATCAGCTCAAGTTATTATCTATGTAATAGAATGCTGAAGAAATGGGTTTTCTCAAGAACTTAAATTAACTTGCGCTGTTTTCCAGTGGGCTAACTTCATGAAATACTTCAGTTCACTTCAGTTCAGTTCAGTCACTCAGTCGTGTCCGACTCTTTGTGACCCCATGAATCGCAGCACGATAGGCCTCCCTGTCCATCACCAACTCCCAGAGTTCACCCAAACCCACATCCATCGAGTCGGTGATGCCATCCAGCCATCTCATCCTCTGTCGTCCCCTTCTCCTCCTGCCCCCAATCCCTCCCAGCATCAGAGTCTTTTCCAGTGAGTCAACTCTTTGCATGAGGTGGCCAAAGTACTGGAGTTTCAGCTTTAGCATCATTCCTTCCAAAGAACACCCAGGACTGATCTTCAGAATGGACTGGTTGGATCTCCTTGCAGTCCAAGGGACTCTCAAGAGTCTTCTCCAGCACCACAGTTCAAAAGCATCAATTCTTCGGCACTCAGCTTTCTTCACAGTCCAACTCTCACATCCATACATGACTACTGGAAAAACCATAGCCCTGACTAGATGGACCCTTGTTGGCAAAGTAATGTCTCTGCTTTTGAATGTGCTATCTAGGCTGGTCATAACTTTCCTTCCAAGGAGTAAGCGTCTTTTAATTTCATGGCTTCAGTCACCATCTGCAGTGATTTTGGAGCCCAAGAAAATAAAGTCTGCCACTGTTTCCACTGTTTCCCCATCTATTTCCCATGAAGTGATGGGACCAGATGCCATGATCTTCGTTTTCTGAATGTTGAGCTTTAAGCCAACTTTTTCACTCTCCTCTTTCACTCTCATCAAGAGGCTTTTTGGTTCCTCTTCACTTTCTGCCATAAGGGTGGTGTCATCTGCATATCTGAGGTTATTGATATTTCTCCCTGCAATCTTGATGAAATACATACCCTAAAGTAAAAGTTTGGGTTGCTGGTTGTCATGTTAATGAACTATACCTTATTTAAAAGTTTTATGATCGTAAGATAATCTATAAAATATATTATTAACATAAGATAGTGATTTTAGAATGTTATATTTTATAAAAGAAGCACTTAAATAATTCAGATTGTTGAAGTTTTTATTAAAATGATGCTTTTATTTCTTTATTTAAGTTTCCTGAATGTCAACTAGAATATAGAAAACTGAGTATGTAGTTTTTCTTAGGGATAGTTTTTCAGGTACTCAGGTTAGGGTACAATAGGTTATCTTGATACTTCCAATTAAGTGTATATCTATAGTACATAAGTTGGATGAGAGTCTACCACCTTTCTTTTCAGACCACTTTAGTGTATTATTACCTTGAGTTTTCAAATGAGTTTCTTTGTTGTTTGTTATTTAGCATGTTTCAAGTGATAGAGAGGACTAGCACATACCAACTGAGAGTTAAATATGCTCAAGTACATTATTTCAATTTCTGATTGTTTGCTGCTAGGATATAAAAATACTGTTACTGATTATTCATCTTCTGTTTTGAGACCTTGAAAAACTGACTTAATAGTTCTAGAAGTTTTTTTGTGGATTTTGTAGGATTTTCTACATAGATAACCATTTTGCCTGTAAATATAGTTTTTTTCTTCCTTTCCAGTCTAATGCCTCTTATTTCTTTTACTTGCCTTATTGTACTGGGTAGAAACTCCAGAAAAATGTTGAATAGAAGTGGTTAGAGTGTATGTTCTTGCTTTGTCCTAATAGTAGGGAGGCATGCAGTCATTCTTTCACCATTAAGTGTTACGTTAGGTATGCTGCTGCTGCTGCTAAGTCGCTTCAGTCGTGTCCGACTCTGTGCGACCCCAGAGACGGCAGCCCACCAGGCTCTGCCATCCCTGGGATTCTCCAGGCAAAACACTGGAGTGGGTTGCCATTTCCTTGTCCAGTGCATGAAAGTGAAAAGTGAAAGTGAAGTCGCTCAGTCGTGTCCGACTCCTAGCAACCCCATGGACTGTGTATAGGTTTGAGGAAATTTCTTTGTGTTCCTAGTCTGCTGAGAGTTTTGTTTTTTTATTTCAAATCATAAATCGATATTGGATTTTGTCAAATGCTTTTTTTGTACCTACTGAGATGATCTTATCATTTTTCTTTTTTAGTCTACTAATAATATGAATTAAATTAATTGACTTTTGCATGCTAAAGCAGCCATGCCTTATAGGAATAAACCCCACTTGGTCATAATGTATTAACCTTTTAATATATTTTTAAATTTGACTTGCCAGAATTTTAGGAATTTTTTCATCTATGGTCATGAGAAATTTTGATTGTGGTTTTCTTTGATTATCTTTGGTTTTGGTAGGATAATGCTGGCCTTGTAGAATGAATTAGGACATGTTCCTTCTTAATTTTCTGGATCTGGTTTTGTAAAATTGGTGTTATTTCTTCCTTAAATGTAGAGTATTATTTACCAGTGAAAATTCAGTTTTATGGTGTGTGTATATATAACACATATACACATATATATATATAGCTATTTAGTTTATCTGAGTACTTAGAGAAATAATGAAAAATAAGGCTAAACAGTTGAGTTAGGGCCAGATTAATCTTTAAAGTCTTATATAATGATATAAAGCAGTGATAGAAAGCCATTAGCAGTTTTTAAACTCCAAGCAGTGTTATATTATGAGAACAAAGTTTAATTAATCTGTTCCTTTTCTGTCCTCTGAATGAAATGAATAATGTCTCAGAGCAACATGACTGTGGTGTTGCTTTGATCAAATATATTGCATTTACTTAAAGAGTGGAGTAAACGTATTCCTCAACCTTCTCTTCTTTTAGTTCCTTAATCTTTGTTCATAAAACATATTTAATGTTAATTTTTATTGCTCTTCTCAGGATGCATTTCCTTTTTATTCCCCTTCCTTTTCCAAATTATACTGATCAAAGCTAGATAGACTATGCTAGTAAGTTATTTCCAATGCAGAATTTAGTGTAGAGATTTGGTTATCAGATTTTTTTTTTAATACCTGTGAGTATCAATCTAGCTATTTTCCCATAGTAGTATTATATTTAATTTGAAAGCTGTTGACATTCAAGCAACTTTTAGTATACATTATTTGTAACTGATCAGGTTTCTATAGTATAGATGTATAATATCAGCACATACCCTCCTCTGTTTTAATGTGACCATTTAAAAGTTTATCAAACTCATTTAAAAATGTCAGTCCTTTAGGGTATGTACCTCCCTCTGTTTAATAGTATTTGAAGTTTTGATATGTTAGGTAAATTTACTACAGAGAAGAAAAAAATATATATACATATATATTCATTGTATTTATATATTTATATTCTGATTTTTTTAATTTCTTTTTTACTTGGACTATAGTTGCTTTACAATGTTGTGTTAGTTTCTACTGTACAACGAAGTGAATCAGTTATATGTATACAGATATCCTCCCACCTTGAGCCTCCCTCCGATCATCCCACCCCTCTGAGTCATCACAGAGACTGGAGTTGAGCTTCCCGTGCTATATAGTAGCTTCCCACTAGCTATCTATTTTACACATGGTAGTGCATATATGTCAGTGCAACTATTTCAGTTCATCCCACCCTTTCCTCTCCACCCACAGCATGTCTACAAGTCCAGGAAAATCCTTTTTTTTAAAAGAACATTTTTTTAATGCTTATTTTTTCCCCAAAAGAATGTGAAGAAGAGATTTTAAAAAAGAAGATATGAGGATGTTTATAAAAGAGGGAAAGGGGAATAGAGAACAGGCCACAATGCCCTCATAAATAGAACCCAAGGCCCAGAAGAAATAGGAAAAGAGAGAACTAAAGGATTAAGCTAGAAAGAAGTTGAGTTTAAAGCACTAGAAATAGTTTAAAGACACTCTGAAAGACTAATTGGAAATTTTGAGCAATTTTGTATAAAACAGACCTGTATCTGTATATCATGGACTACTAGCATGTGGAAATAGGCAAAAATGTTTATAGAATTCTGGCTAGAGGAATAAGTTCAGATTTGGTGGGAGAAAATGATTTTATAATAAAAGGACAGATTTTAAGTATGCAAGGTATTTTCATGAATCTATATAACCTCAGATATGCAGATGACACCACCCTTATGGCAGAAAGTAAAGAGGAACTAAAAAGCCTCTTGATAAAAGTGAAAGTAGAGAGTGAAAAAGTTGGCTTAAAGCTCAACATTCAGAAAACGAAGATCATGGCATCTGGTCCCATCACTTACTGGGAAATAGATGGGGAAACAGTGTCAGATTTTATTTTTTGGGGCTCCAAAATCACTGCAGATGGTAACTGCAGCCATGAAATTAAAAGACACTTACTCCTTGGAAGGAAAGTTATGTCGAAACTAGATAGCGTATTGAAAAGCAGAGACATTACTTTGCCAACAAAGGTCCGTCTAGTCAAGGCTATGGTTTTTCCTGTGGTCATGTGTTGATGTGAGATTTGGACTGTGAAGAAAGCTGAGCGCCGAAGAATTGATGCTTTTGAACTGTGGTGCTGGAGAAAACTCTTGAGAGTCCCTTGGACTGCAAGGAGATCCAACCAGTCCATTCTGAAGATCAGCCCTGGGATTTCTTTGGAAGGAATGATGCTAAAGCTGAAACTCCAGTACTTTGGCCACCTCATGTGAAGAGTTGACTCATTGGAAAAGACTCTGATGCTGGGAGGGATTGGGGGCAGGAGAAGGGGATGACAGAGGATGAGATGGCTGGATGGTATCACTGACTCGATGGACGTGAGTCTGGGTGAACTCCGGGAGTTGGTGATGGACAGGGAGGCCTGGCGTGCTGTGGTTCATGGGGTCACAAAGAGTCGGACATGACTGAGCGACTGAACTGAATTGATATGAGTGAAAGTAAAAGTAGATATATAGAAGGCAGATGAGAATTGTGAAAGAAAATGATCCCAGCTTCTTTTAAGTGTACAGTCTTCACAAGATTAGAGTATAAAAGTTGTTTAGAGAAATGACTGTCTACTTCTGTATGACAAAGTATGTTGTAGAGGAACTTTAGCCTTTTTCCCTTTAGACGAAACTGGGATAATACAGATAACAACATGCAAACAAGATATTTAGATCTGTATGAAAACAATCCGAATTGATAGATCTTATTTGGATGAGGATAGCAATAATCAGGAATAAAGTTAGCAAATATGGAATTGGATAGGGGGACTATTTGTGCATCTGAAAATAAAGGTTATGAGATATATTACAGTAGGAAACTACATGCAGTGAAAACAAATGCAAAAACCTCTCAAAAGCAATTTGCCAAAGGTAGATAAGTTAAACTTAGAATAGAAAATACTCAGAATGTGATACAAGTGGTCTAGGAGCCTCAGCTTCCTTTCTTTGGTGCTGCCAGATTATACTAAGAATATTTAGAGGATCATTTTTAAGAGTGCAAAAGGAAGCAAAATGATCACATTTGTGAAGAGGGTAAACAGCTCCTGGGGTCTTAGCTGAACTGTCCAGATTTTGAGGATTGACTGCAAATCTCAGCAAGCAGTTTTGATGGAATATGGACCAAATGAGAAATGATGCAGGTAATGGTAAAGGAAACATTAGCCATGCCTTTTTTCAAAGGGGAAAAAAAAGAACAATAAATAGCAGGAAAGGGACTTTCCTGGTGTTCCAGTGGCAAAGACTCTGAGCTCCCAATGCAGGGGACCTGGGTTCAGTCCTAGATTGGGGAACTAAGATCCTACATGGCACAACGAAGAGTCCCCATGCCTCAACAGACTGAAGATCCTGTATGCTGCAACGAAGACTTGGCACAGTCAAATAAATAAATTCGTTTTTTACAGTAGTAGGAACAAAACCTACTGACGTAACTCAATTCCCAGTATAAAATATTTGTAGAAATATTTTAAAGGCAGGAGGGCCAGCAAATGAGCCAAGAAGGATTTTGGATTTTGAGGTGGGGAAGAAAATAACTGATTAGATACAATCATTGCTTTTGACTGAATAAGCCATGATTACCTTTCAAAGATATTATCTACATACATCTTAGAGAAGAAAATTCAAAAGTTATTTCCTGAATAAAAATAAAGGTGACATACTGTACACAGTCTCGTCTAATGGACATCTTGACATCTCTTTTTTTTGACATTACCCAAGGTATGGTAAATCTTCCAAGATAAAACCATATGCTTTAACTTGCCAGTAGTTATTAAAACTTTCAAAGTATATATTCTTCAAACCAGCAATTCCATTTCTAAAAATATCTCCCACAGATCTACTTATAAGTAAGTATAGGTACAAGGCAGTTTATTGCAATATTGCTTGTAATAGCAAAAGTTGAGAGATATTTGAGTCTCTTAAGTGAGGAATGGATGAGTAATTGTGGTTGGCCCCACACCCCACACCCCAAGAAACACCTGGGGTAACAGGAAAATTTGGCCTTGGAATACAGAATGAAGCAGGGCAATGGCTAATAGAGTTTTGCCAAGAGAACGCACTAGTGATAGCAAACATCCTCTTCCAACAACACAAGAGAAGACTCTACACATGGACATCACCAGATGGTCAACACCAAAATCAGATTGATTATATCTTTGCAGCCAAAGATGGAGAAGCTCTATACAGTGAGCAAAAAGAAGACCGGGAGGTGACTGTGGCTCAGATCATGAACTCTTTATTGCCAAATTCAGACTTAAATTGAAGAAAGTAGGGGAAAGCACTAGACCATTCAGGTATGACCTAAATCAAATCCCTTATGATTATACAGTGGAAGTGAGAAACAGATTTAAGGGACTAGATCTGATAGACACTCTGTCTATGCCTGATGAACTATGGACAGAGGTTCGTGACATTGTACAGGAGACAGGGATCAAGACCATCCCCATAGAAAAGAAATGCAAAAAAGCAAAACGGCTATCTGAGGAGGCCTTACAAATAGCTGTGAAAAGAAGAGAAGCAAAAAGCAAAGGAGAAAAGGAAAGATAGAAGCATCTGAATGCAGAGTTCCAAAGAATAGCACGGAGAGATAAAAAAGCCTTCCTCAGCGATCAATGCAAAGAAATAGAGGAAAACAACAGAATGGGAAAGACTAGAGATCTCTTCAAGAAAATTGGATACCAAGGGAACATTTCATGCAAAGATGGGCTCGATGAAGGACAGAAATGGTATGGACCTAACAGAAGCAGAAGATATTAACAAGAGGTGGCAAGAATACACAGGAGAACTGTACAAAAAAGAGCTTCACGACCCAGATAATCATGATGGTGTGAGCACTCACTTAGAGCCAGGCATCCTGGAATGTGGGTCTTAGAAAGCATCACTACGAACAAAGCTAGTGGAAGTGATGGAATTCCAGTTGAGCTATTTCAAATCCTGAAAGATGATGCTGTGAAAGTGTTGCACTCAATATGCCAGAAAATTTGGAAAACTCAGCAATGGCCACAGGACTGGAAAAGGTCAGTTTTCATTCCAATCCCAAAGAAAGGCAATGCCAAAGAATGCTTAAACTATGGCACAATTGCACTCATCTCACACGCTAGTAAAGTAATGCTCAAAATTCTCCAAGCCAGGCTTCAGCAATACGTGAACCGTGAATTTTCAGATGTTCAAGTTGGTTTTAGAAAAGGCAGAGGAACCAGAGATCAAATTGCCGACATCTGTTAGATCATGGAAAAAGCAAGAGAGTTCCAAAAAAACATCTATTTCTGCTTTATTGACTATGCCAAAGCCTTTGACTGTGTGGATCACAATAAACTGTGGAAAATTCTGAAAGAGAGGGGAATACCAGACCACCTGACCTGCCTCTTGAGAAACCTATATGCAGGTCAGGGAGCAACAGTTAGAACTGGACATGGAACAACAGACTGGTTCCAAATAGGAAAAGGAGTACGTCAAGGCTGTATATTGTCACCCTGCTTATTTAACTTCTATGCAGAGTACACCATGAGAAATGCTGGGCTGGAGGAAGCACAAGCTGGAATCAAGATTGCCAGGAGAAATATCAATAACCTCAGATATGCAGATGACACCACCCTTATGGCAGAAAGTGAAGAAGAACTCAAAAGCCTCTTGATGAAAGTGAAAGAGGAGAGTGAAAAAGTTGGCTTAAAGCTCAACATGCAGAAAACTGAGATCATGGCATCTGGTCCCATCACTTCATGGCAAATAGACTGGGAAACAGTGGAAACAGTGGCAGGCTTTATTTTCATGGGCTCCAACATCACTGCAGATAGTGATTGCAGCCATGAAATTAAACGACATTTACTCCTTGGAAGGAAAGTTATGACCAACCTAGATGGCATATTGAAAAGCAGAGACATTACTTTGCCAACAAAGGTCCGTCTAGTCCAGGCTATGGTTTTTCAAGTGTCATGTATGGATGTGAGATTTGGACTGTGAAGAAAGCTGAGCACCGAAGAATTGATGCTTTTGAACTGTGGTGTTGGAGAAGACTCTTGAGAGTCCCTTGGACTGCAAGGAGATCCAACCAGTCCATTCTAAAGGAGATCAGTCCTGGGTGTTCATTGGAAGGACTGATGCTAAAGCTGAAACTCCAATACTTTGGCCACCTCATCCAAAGAGTTGACTCATTGGAAAAGACTCTGATGCTGGGAGGGATTGAGGGCACGAGGAGAAGGGGACAACAGAGGATGAGATGGCTGGATGGCATCACTGACTCGATAGACATGAGTTTGAGTGAACTCCAGGAGTTGGTGATGGACAGGGAGGCCTGGCGTGCTGCAGTTCATGGGGTAGTAAAGATTGGGACACGACTGAGTAACTGAACTGAACTGAACCACACTCTTGAAATTCTGTGCATCCACTAAAAAGAATAGATTTGTGTGTATTGAGACACAGAGGTGTCTATGTTATGTGCTCAGGTGAATTTTTAAAATGCATAACAGTACATATAGTATCCTACTCTTAAAAATCGTGTATGTATACAAGCAAAAGGTAGATTATGTATATGTATAGAAAGAGACCTGGAAGTATATATACTAAACTGTTATCAGTAGTTAGTCTTAGTAAGTAGAAGAGGTGGACTTTTGGTTTTCAGTTTATGTCCTTCTGTATTTTTATCACAAGGATATATTTAAATTTTTGAAATCTGAAATTTATCTGAAGGAGAAAAAAGCCAAGCCCTTGGAAGCCAAACTTTTCAGCCTAAACCCTGATTCAGTTCCTCTTCTCTCATCTTAACCTTTATAGTTTACCACAAGTGAGAACTATAGGTCCAATTCATTTTATTATTGAGAGTAGGTTCACAAATAAAGTTCTTTGTTTCTAGTTAGCTTGTTACAAAATTCAGGTTCTACATGTTGATTTTTTTTATTTTAATACCAAGTTATGGCATCTGGGTAAAGTCTGGCTTGTTTGTTCAAGCATTTGCTGAACATTTGTGAAGTCCCCATGGTGTGCCAAGCACTGGGGAATTCAGACATCCTAGTCTTCTACCTGATGGTTCCCTCCTCTTCTGTTTCAGCCCCAGTGGTTGCGTTTAGGACTTTCCAGTGCTCATATGCTCATTTATGTTTAAAAGGCGATCCACTTAAACTTAATTGCAATTAAGTTGCAATAGTTCACACACTGTATGTGAATTTTCACCACTTTTTACCTTCTGCATGTAAATATTTCCCTAAAATGGACATCTCTTTTTAACCTCTAGTTTTCTAAATAACAGGGATGGGAGATGATTTAGCAATGGAAAATATTGAGGGGGCATTGGGGGAGAATGTTTGCATTTACAATGGAAAGGGGATATTTGTGAAAGAGTTGATATTTGTGAGCAAAAACATATGTCAATCACTGTTGGAGAGCAAAAAATATGATACATAATCCTGTTCCAAAGTGTATGTATAATGTATAAATATTTTTCGAATTAAAATATTTATATCTCTCTCCAGAGAGAAAGTGGCTGGATCATATTATCTCTTTGAAGTTCTAGTTCTGTAGATTCAAGCATTTTCTTTAGAAAGCCATTTAAAAATTGTGATGAGAAGATGTTTAGACTAAGATTTATCTTATACATATGTGCAGGATCGATATTTCTGAAACTGCATTCTTCAGTATGTTGTGCCTTCTGCTTCTTAAATCTGTGAATCACAACTTTAAATAAAAGTTTTATGTGGGGTCATTAAAATATGAAGGGGATAGAATAATTCTGCTGGTAGTTTTTGTTATATTATTTGAAAGTAATTTGTATGAGTATCTTCATGATTTTTTATAAGAGTACATTTCCATTTTTGAAACTACAGACTCCATCTTGAAAAATTTTCATTTTGAGCTTCATTGTTAAATTGTATATTATCATCTTTTTATGCATTTCACCAGCCTATTATAATCTTACAGTGTTTCATTCTTCCCAGAGTAGACCAAGGGAACAGCTGCCTGCTTATCATTGGTTGGGCTCTTCAAGGAGTGGGTGGTGGAGCTAATCAACAGGCATTCTTATCAGCAGAGCCCTGTCTCTCCTCTGAACTGTGGGTGTCAGCCTATTAATTCTCCACTAAACTTTAAGCATTTGGGGACAATTATGTCTCACGTTGGAGCTCCCTGGGCACTTTTTTCCAGAGATAATTAAATTTAAAACTTGAAAGATAATTGATCAAGCAGGAGCAAGTATATCAAATACTAGTATCAAATACTGAATATAAGGATGTCTAACACAGTTCCTTGTTTTGTAAGAGGTGGAATAATCTGGTTGGCAGAAAGTAACTCCTATTTTGCAGTTAGCACAGATGTTCTGGACCTTTCTTTTTTCAAACAACAAAAACAAGCAAGTGAAAACCAAGAATAAAAGAACTATATATTATAAAATATATTATTATGGAAAGGAATGGTAGTGTAACACCCTAATTCTGCACATGGGAAAATGAAAGTGTACATGGTAGTTTTTTTCAGAATAATAAAAGCCAATGGTTGTATAAATAAGTGAACATATATGCTCTTTTCCTTATTTGTTCTTTATTGTCACATATCAAGTAAGCTGTTCAGTTTTTTGTCTTCTGAGTCATTATTCTACTGGCTTTATGTTCCACAGACATTAATATGTCAAGAGAATTTTAGCACACAGAAATTTGTGTTCCCATTTTACCTTGATGAGTGGCTTATCTCATGTTCTTCTTGTAGGGATTTGACCAGCTCCGACTTGAAGGATTGCTCTGTGACGTGACCCTGATGCCAGGGGACACAGATGATGCCTTCCCTGTGCACAGAGTCATGATGGCCTCTGCTAGTGATTACTTCAAGGCTATGTTCACAGGTAGCTTGCCTTCTAAACTCTACTTTCATATTAAAACAATAAGAAAAATAAGTGTTTAAATCTTTTCATTGCTAGAGGAAGATTCAGTGCTTTTGTTCCGTGTCTTTACAAGAAGAGTTTAAAAAGAATAGATACCCAGTATGTGTGTGGGTGGGTGGTGCTTTTCTAACTTGGAAAATGGATACACCTTTTTTATACCTCTGTCTACCTTTATTTCATAGCTTTGCTTTTCCAGACACATATCTGAATGGGCCATCAGAGACTAATACAATGTCACTAGTACAATCTCTAATCCATCAAAAGATCTGAAGTGCCAGGAGAACATTTTGGAGGCACTTGCATCATATACCACCTCCATTAGTATAGAGATATTCCTTTTTAAGTACTCTCTTTTAACTGTAAAATATGCAGAAGCTTGACTCAGATACTAATGCTTACACAGAATAAATTTTTCCCTGATTTTATTGCATCTAATTAGCAACAGAAGTGAGTTTGACCTTAATTAAATTATCCACCTTCATTTAATTGAGTGTCTTTATTTAAGGTGGGATGAAAGAACAAGATTTAATGTGCATTAAGCTTCATGGCGTGAGCAAAGTCGGTTTAAGGAAAATTATTGACTTCATTTACACTGCAAAGCTTTCTCTTAATATGGACAACCTTCAAGACACACTGGAAGCTGCCAGTTTTCTACAGATTCTGCCGGTTTTGGACTTCTGCAAAGTTTTTCTCATATCTGGGGTAAGACATTTTCAAATCAAATCTTTTCCTGTGATGAATAGTATTGTGGCCTGAAACTAACTGGCCTTTAGAGAGAGATGTCATCTACTGTATGGTGTGGAAGCAGGTTCAGGAGAAAACAGTGCAGGTGCATTTTTACAAAATAGAACCATTTAAAAAAGCCTTCTGTGTCATCCAGTGACATTAGACAGTAATAAGGGTTTGATAGCAATAAAATCCTTAGCATGTTTGATAATGTTATATATTGTAATCCAGTTTTATTCTGCTTAATGATTTTATACAAGCAGGTTTTTTAAATGGAGTTCTATGGGAAAGTCATCTGAGGTTCTAGAAGTCTTTTAAGATATACTCAAGTCATTTTTTTTTCTTCCTTTAAATATGGGACCTAGATCTTGAGAAGAACTAACACCTATGTGTAAATCTTTTTGATTCCATGGCAACACATCACCTACTAAGTCGTTTACAGCATATTTTAATAGATAATAGAGGACACATACAACCACCAGTCACTGAACTTCCTTATAGTCACCCACTTGCTTTGGATAGTGCCTCATTTTGGTTGAGACCCTTAAATTAATAGTACTTAATACTTACATTTATAAACTCTTAACCTTTATTTACACTGATCTTAGCAACATGTGGCTGTCCTGAGGCAAACTAGGTACAGTGTCATGATTTCCTTGAAACTAATCAGTAGCTACAGACACTGTTGACCTAGTACCCATTGTCTGTTATTCAAGTTCAGTACCTATCACTTGAGATGCTGGTTGTGATCAGTTCCTTAGTCTGAATGAAAAGAACCAAACTGGGTAAAGCTGATTTCTTAAGTTATAAAAATATGCATTTCTCAAAATAACAATATTAGAAAATAAGTTTGTTCTGGATACGTCTATTTAAAGCACATTTATTTCAAGATGACATCATAGCAAATTTCCTGTAATTAGAATGTTGGTTCCTTAACTTCCTTGAAGCATTTATTATAACTGTATGTTTTTACCCTTTGGAAAATGTCTTTATTTTTATAAACACTTAATATTGTCTTAAAGATTATAATCTTCATTTCGAGTATCTCTGCAGAGATACTAAAGCCCATTTCTAAAGGAGAAGAGACATGTCCCTGACAAAGCTTACTTTTAGTGTAGCTTACTCCCATTTTAAAACATTCTTGCCTATGAGCTTTTTCTTAGTACCATACTATTTTCTTATCTTTCATCTTGTTTGCTTAGGATATGTCTATGTGATTTTACATTGGAAATCTTCCTTCTCAGAATCCATGGTAATTTTTGAGAAAAGTTGGTGGGTTCTTAGTTTACGGATTATATAAAATCTAACTTTTCCTTTATCCTTCTTTCATGCATTCCATATCTTAGTTAAATATTTAGGCTTTACTCTATTATCCCTTTCTCAGCAATCAAGTAAATCAGGAAAAACAGTAGCCCTGGGTGCCTTTCCTATTTATAAGAACTGAAAGTGTCAAGATAATATAAATATTTTTCAAAGGTAAATATGTTTTCAGTTTTCCCACAGGCTCAGTTATTATAGATAATTTAAAAATATAACAATTTTGCAACCATGTACTTAACCCAACTGTATTGAGGAAATAGATTTGTGTTCTTAATGATATAGTGTGATTATAGTTCGTATAACCAAAACACTTCCTGGGTTTGAATTTCTGGAAAGAAAAGTTAGCTTTGAACACAATTCTTTTCTATCTGTTCTTAACCACTTGTGTGGATGAAGAGGAGCAGTGGTATATAGAAGATGAATCAGCATGTCATCCACAAAACCTTTATATGTTAATTTTGAATGATAATGTTAAATACGGTAATAATTGGCATATACATGCTACTACACATAAGTAAATAATAAGAACCTAGTGTCTAGCACAGGGAACTCTACTCGACACTTTGTAATAACCGATATGGGAATAGAACCTAAAACAGTGGATATACGTACATGTATAACTGATTCACTTTGCTGTACAACAGAAAGTAACACAACATTGTAAGTCAACTATACTCCAATAAAATTACAAAAATAAAATGAACAACTCTGTATTGCTAAAAATACCGCCAAACCCCAAATACAGTGATAAAGCCACATTTGCCTTTGGTCGGTTAGACATCCATTCTCTGTAAGGGAGCATCACGCTCAGTAGAACAAGAACCTTGCGCTCTGACCTTTGCCTTCTTTGCAGCAATACTTTTCTTTTAGGGTTGTAACTAGTATTAGGGGCTATAAGACCTATAGACCCTAATTTTGTTCTTGCTATGCTATTTTCTTGGTAGTTATAGAAAAAGAGGACTATGAAAAGAAAACAAAAGGATGACAGTGAAGGATATAATGCAGAGTTGGTAAAATTTTCTGTAAAACTAAAAATATTATCATTTATCATGGACATAATAAAAAATTACCTTTGTTTTGTTACATACCTACAAAAATTACATTAGCTTTTGTCCTTATGACATTGCATAACTACAGCATGCTAAATTCCATGTGGCAGTCCCCTGATTTAAAAACAAGTTGTAGTCAAATTTTTTATCATTTGTTTGCTGTTTGGAAATTGTACCATCTAGCATTTTCCCCACGGTATTACTATTATGGAGGATTACAGGCTAGCCTGTAAAACCCAATTTAATGTCAGGTTACTGAAATAGAACAATTTGCAATTGAACTGGAAAAAATTGAAATTTAAGTTTACAGTTATACAGAGTAAACAGCAGGATGAAGGTGAGCAAGAAATCATTTTCTTTTTACATAAAAGCATATCTAATCAGAGAATGAAACTTCTCTGTGCTTTAGACTCAGTGTACTTTCTTTAAACTCATTTTTTTAAGTGTTTATTTTTTTTCTTGATACAGGTCTATCATTGGTTCCACCTGTACATTTATTGTCACTGATCGGGTTGGGGAGCTCACAGTGCAATGTACAGAAATTATTGAGGTGACTGGGGTCATGAAGAGTGGGAGACAGTAGAAAACAAGAGAGGCACATTTGTTGGAGAACAAAGGAATTCTCTAAGGGAACAATGAAGGGAATCAGAGAAAGCTATTGGAAAAGATAGCTTCTTTTGCTATTATGTGACCATAGCAGCAGCAAGGATGTCTTTTTGAGGAATGTTCTTTTTGGGAAAGAATGTTCTTCTTGATGTAAGGATTTCCTGTATAGTACATGCATTTGACATTCTTTCTTTCATAAAGACTGGATTTACCCATTAAGCTTAATTAACATGTCTTTCCAGGTAATGTTTTTGCTTTGGGGGAAGCTCAGTGCAAATTAGAGAAAAAAATTCATGGGTAATTTTAAAATGAATCAAAACTGTTTCTCTCCCCATTAAACCAGTCTTGTTTTTCTTCTTGTCAAGGCTGATACTCAGCAAGTAGTACCCAGATACCAGTTGTTTATGGTTGAGTATCTGTTCTGATTAGTTGGTACTCGAATATTCTAAATATCATCCCTGCATATAACTTTAATCAGCCCATTCTTGCCTATCTGGGATTCTGTAGGGAAAGAAGAGTCTCAGCCTGGGCCTAAACCAACTCATCCCCCCAAAAACCATTATGATAACTATTGCATCCACCAGGGCAAGTGCATTCAAAGTGCAAAGGAATAAGAAAATAGGATTCGCCAAGCTGGACACACCCTCAAAATTCACCTCAAATGGTGTCAATCATCTGAAGAGAAATAAGACCCGGAGAGAAAGGTTTTAGTTTTCTTATCATCCCTTTGTTCTTCTTACCCAAAGGCCCCTTTCTTGTGTCCTGTGATATTCTCATCTGTGGAAGGAAGCTTGGGAGAAGATACCTGTTATGTCCTGTATCCCTCAAAGTAGCTTGTTTGACTGCTTCCCAGTCGTTTTCTGTGAACGTGCTTTCTCTCTTTGCATTGGTTGTACTTGAGGTCAGGGTGTTATTTTAATAAACCAGATAGCACCAAGGAGAATTTGGTACACTGAATGTCTGAAGAGCACCACCCCACTGCCCAGATTTACCAGTGAATTTCTTAGTGTTTGCTCTTCCCTTGAGAGGACGAAAAGCAGATAGTCATTTGCTTTTTTTTTTCTAAATGGAAATTTATTTGTATAAGACACTGAACTTCAACAACGTAACATCACAGATTACTGATGAAACCTGTCATTAAAATATCAAATTATGTTAATCACAGCATTAGGTACATCAGGTGTGATTTGGACAACTTAATATTGCAGCAATGAGTACCAGTATGCTAATGAAAATTGAAAATCATGATGCTTAGAACTGCCTTTAGGATGACCATGAAGGTTCTACTGTAATCAGTAGAATAATTTATAAATTATATCAAGGAAACTTAAATGTGTACTTGATTGTTTTTTAAAATAACGCTGTTGGTTCTCATAAGAAGTTGGGAAATTTTGTCCTTTTTTGCTTCTCTATCCTTTAAAACTCTAATATAATTACCTGGCTTAACTTCTTTAATGACTCTTCTTTGGAATTTTGGCCAGGGTATATATTCAGATGAAATTAGAGTTCTTTCTGCTTATGATGTATTTTTTAATAAGCTTTAAATTCATATTTTACAGTTTTGAAATGTATTATGTACCTGAATTGCAGTATATATTATGTTACTGTACATATTCATTATTTTGTAATGTCTAAGGTTAAATGTTTGGGACTATGCTAGCTGAAACACTTTTAAAAATCATGACTGAGAATGGATTACAATGAGCTATAATTGAATAATCTTGTATTTTTCCAAAACTTGTTTACTGTTATTCCATCATTTTTGATCTGCTTATATTAACTGTTATTCTACACTGTGCTTCTACAGTCCCTATGGTCTACAATTAATTTTTTTAAATTTTATTTTATTTTTTAACTTTACAATATTGTATTGGTTTTTCCATACATCAACATGAATCTGCTACAGGTATACACGTGTTCCCCAAATTTTTTAGCTTTGATTGCATGTACTTCATAAAAATTAATTTCCTGTTACATATTTTCTTATCTGAGTCTCATTTTAAAATTAATAAGACTCTAGTAATCTGCTGTGTTAATTCAGCAGATATTCTGTTTTTAGTTGTATCTATCATCACATCTTTAATTTTTAAATTGCTGATAATCATGGCATTTAACCTTTGTTATATACCCACAGTGTGGTAGCTGTGGTACATGAGCTATAAAAAATACTTAGTCCTTGTATCAAGAAGATGACTATTCAGAAGGTTATGAAATACCATTCTCTGGTGGTCATTTTTTAAAGGAAAGAGTAGGCAGCTAGCTATATTAGCTAGGCAATCTGTCAAGGTTTTCCCATTCCTGAGAATCTGTATATCTGATATATAGAAGGGATTTTCAAAATGCCCTTAAATACAAGGTAGTTTTTTTTTATCCTCTTGTTTTAAAAACTGTTTCCTTATTGAATGATACTGAAGAAGGAAAAGAGGAAGGAACTGAATATCTTGATCCCAGTTCTGAATTACACAGATTGGTTTCTAATCTTTAATCTCGGTTTATATTCCAGTTCCAGTTCAGTCGCTCAGTCGTGTCTGACTCTTTGCGACCCCATGAATCACAGCACGCCAGGCCTCCCTGTCCATCACCAACTCCCAGAGTTCACTCAAACTCATGTCCATCGAGTCAGTGACGCCATCCAGGCATCTCATCCTCTGTCGTCTGTCCCCTTCTCCTCCTGCCCCCAATCCCTCCCAGCATCAGAGTATTTTCCAATGAGTCAACTCTTCGCATGAGGTGGCCAAAGTATTGGAGTTTCAGCTTTAGCATCAGTCCTTCCATTATATATGCTATAAATTTAGAATTAATTTTGGTGACTAACAGCCAATGCTATTATTTTGCCCATTTAAAATATAGTCTTTGTTGTTTTAATTTTTTTATTTGTAATCAATCATATCAGTGATGATAAGAATCTGCGTACTCAGGAAATATATTTGTGCTTTCATCAATGTTTGCTTATCCATATTAGCAAACATCTTCAAAAATGAAAATTACTTTTGCTTTTGGGGAAGGACTATGTCTTACCCCATAAAGTAGGTCTATTACCCCAAACAGGAATTCCTTCCACCTGGGGTGATTTGGGCAATGAGGTATTAATTGTAATTTTATTTACACAACTTTAAAATTGTGTCAGACACCAACCTGCCACCCCTAAAAGTGGATTAAAGTGTACTTTTTATTAACCAAGTTATCGAATAGTATTAAACTGTGTGTTTGAAAAGGCCCATAAGTTGTTCATTTATTTTTCCTAGTCCTCCTGTGTTACAATTTATTTTCGGTATTTTAAAATACATAGGTACTAAGTATAATAACAATTTTAAATTGTTGATTTTCGTGCAGCAAATCAGTGCCTAAAAGAGTTCAAATTCTTCTTGAGTAATTATCTATGAAAATAGCAACATGTGTGTGTATGTGTTGGCCTTCAAACTTTCAGTGGTATTATGTCATAACTCGGCTGTGACTTTATGCAGAGGAGTCATGATTTTCATCTCATTTCAGCTTTTCAATAACAAGATGATAGAAGGATTAGCCAATTTTCTCTTATCCATCTGCCAGTCGGTTAACAATACAGGGGCATCAGTGAGCTTTATGTGACATTTGTGAACACACACCCTGACAAAATTAAGCAAAAAAATCCAGTGAGTCCTTTGCCTGTGACTTGTCTCTGTGTTTGTACATACACACACACACACACACATACAATTACAAAGAGATTTGTATGGCAGGCTTGTTTTTGTGATTTATGCTTTACATATTTGCTGATTTGATTTTCCTAATTTTCACTTTTGACTAATTAGCCCTTAGAACATTGAAAAGACTTCCTGCCAAAGATGGGCCTCTCCATAGCTTCTCTCCTTTTCATGACTTCTGGTTTTGCTTTATTTTACTCTGTGCTGGGGAGATTTGAGGGGCTAACGGGGACTCCAGGCAGAGCTGGAGTATGATGAGAGTAAGAGGGTAGCTAAGGAAAACTGTGGTGCCAGCCATCAGCATACTTACTGGAAACTAAACTACATGAATAATTTGATACAAAAACACCCATTCCATTCCTCAAGAAAGTGATTTCCTTGATTCTATTTCTACATAAATAATATGGAAAATAAATTCACCCTAGGAATAATGGCCCTATTAAATTATCTTCACTATAAGCAATAACTTTTGAAGGAATCAAAATGAATGATAGTGATGAATGATGATGCCTGTTGACATGAAAGAAATATAGGGATCAGGTACTAGAGCTTTTCTGTTTGTGGATCTGCTAGCTGAGTTGCTTTTAAGAATCATGACTGAAAAGTGAATTGAGATGATTCATTATAGAATTGCTTTCTATTTTTGCAGAACTTCCATCTGGCCAGAACTTTCTTAGTATTTGCAGGGTAGTGGTGAGGACACATTTTTGAGGAAAGGAAATAATTATGTTGGCATAGTCAAGTTATACCATTGTTTCTTAGAGTAACTTTCCATCTACTGACTCTGAACAAGCATTTTCTTTTAGTCTCCTTTCTATTGGATTAGGTAAGGGTGGTTTGTGAATTCTCTTTAAATAGTTAATATACGGAGAAAAGAATCTTAATTTTCATCTATATGGACAGTAAAAAGCACATTTACTCTTATTCTAGAGCAGGTATTTATATATCCAGGTATGAGTGCCATGAAAGTAGTTGGGTTTTAATTATTATTCTTTTTTGGATTGGCTTAATAGGTCACTTTAGACAATTGTGTTGAAGTTGGGCGGATTGCCAATACCTACAATCTGACAGAAGTGGATAAATATGTTAACAGTTTCGTCTTGAAGAATTTTCCTGCGTTGCTGAGCACTGGGGAGTTCTTGAAACTCCCTTTTGAACGTCTTGCCTTCGTGCTTTCCAGTAATAGCCTTAAGCATTGCACTGAACTTGAGCTCTTTAAGGCTACCTGTCGCTGGCTACGCCTGGAAGAGCCTCGGATGGACTTTGCTGCAAAGTTAATGAAGAACATACGATTTCCACTGATGACACCGCAGGAGCTCATTAATTACGTGCAAACCGTGGATTTCATGAGAACTGACAATACGTGTGTGAATCTCCTTTTGGAAGCCAGCAATTATCAAATGATGCCATATATGCAGCCAGTGATGCAGTCAGACAGGACTGCCATTCGGTCTGACACCACTCATTTGGTTACACTAGGAGGAGTGCTGAGGCAGCAGCTGGTTGTCAGCAAGGAATTGCGCATGTATGATGAAAAGGCCCATGAGTGGAAGTCCTTAGCCCCCATGGATGCCCCAAGGTACCAGCATGGCATTGCCGTCATTGGAAATTTCCTCTACGTCGTTGGAGGACAGAGCAATTATGACACAAAAGGAAAAACGGCAGTTGATACAGTCTTCAGATTTGATCCACGATACAATAAGTGGATGCAAGTTGCATCTCTAAATGAAAAGCGCACCTTCTTCCACCTCAGTGCCCTCAAAGGATACCTGTATGCAGTTGGTGGACGAAATGCAGCTGGTGAACTGCGTAAGTGTGTGTATGTCTATTAAGCACAAAGACTAATTTCTTTACCCCCAGATTCTAGTCAGATCGTAAAATAAGCAGTTTTATAACATCAAAGACCAACAAATGTTGCCAGAATTTTATTTTAAACTGTTTTTCTTAGAAAATGTCAGAGACTATCTGAGCCTATATTGTTGGCCACACTACAAATATATCAATATGTGGCAGAATATTTTACTGGTGCAATATCCATGGTTTTCATCATAAAGGTTTAACTGAAAAGCATATTCTGCTAATTTAAATTCTAATGGAATCTTGGACAGAACTTTGACATGTTTCCTCATTTTACATTTTTAAAAGCCCACAGAATATTTCAGTGAACAGGTTAAAACCCTTCCTTACAGAGCACTGACTTCTATAGTTGGTCCTTTTATGTAATCTGTTACCTATCCTAGGCCACACAGTAAGATGATTTTCTTTATCTACTAAATGTTTAAAGTTCAATGTTATCCAGATTTTATTTACCATGAGTATTATATATAACTATTAGTCTCAAAACTCATTCTCATGTAAACTGAGCTGGTAAACTTGATTATTTGACGGTCCCTTCTTGGTCTTCCTAATCTAAAATCAGTCACTGATCTTAGATCAATAACAGAGACCAATACTTTGGCTATGTAAATTAACACTAATTTTGTTATTTTAGATAAAATTGGAATAAGGTAGCTGTCCAAAAAGAAGTCAGGAAGATCTCATTTTATATCAGGTTTTACATATCTGTCATTACCATCGTTTGGTCTTTTCTTCACCCATCTTCCTTTATTCTCTATTCTAAATAGAGTCCTTGGAGTTGACCAGTATTCTAGGCTCCATAAACCTGGGGAAGTTTGAGATATTGGCATTGGCTCTGGATAAATTCAGAGTAATTATCATAATCTTTTTCTTCAGTATTCTAAAAAGTAGAAGGTGATCTCAGTTCAGTTCAGTCACTCAGTTGTGTCCGACTCTTTGTGACCCCATGAAGCACAGCACTCCAGGCCTCCCTGTCCATCACCAACTCCCAGAGTTTACCCAAACTCATGTCCATTGAGTTGGTGATGCCATCCAAACATCTCATCCTCTGTGGTCTAGTGGATTTGAAAATAAGCTATTTGTTGGAGATAAAAAGATCTGCTCTCAGCTCTTATCCTTTTCAGCTTATCAAGCTCTTTCTTGTTAGTGACATGGTCTTAATGTTACTGATGTTTTCTACCCATGTTTTTTCTTTTTTTTTCCCTTGTCGTCACAATGATATTTCTTCTAAGGCCAGACTTCCCAGATTGTTGGACTAGCTTTCAGAATCATGAAGCAGACAGGTTTTCCAGTGTATTTTAATAATCAGACTTCTAAAAGCACTTGACACATGAATACCCTTCATGTAGAGCTGTCCTTTCCTCAGTTAACCCACACACATTATTTACATGTTATTATACTCTTTTAAATTTATGGTATCTTAAAATAAGCAGAAGAGGCAACTGCATTTTCATAAAGGGATGTATGATTATACTGTGGATACAAACCCTCATTATCAAAAGAGAACTATAATTCCATTGAGGCCAACTACTTAGTATTTCTTTTCCTTTGAAGAAATTATCTCCTAGAATCTAGAAGTGACTAAACTTTTGTAGAAAAGGATTGCTTCCCTTAAAATTAGCATACCCAGCAAATCCATTCTGTGTTACATATTGTTTTAATTGTTTTTGGCTGTGCCACACAGTATATAAAATCTTGGTTCCCTGACCAGGGATTAAATCCATGACTCCTGCATTGGGAATGCAGAGGCTTATCCTCTGGATGACCAGGGAAGTCCCTATGGTACATATTTTAAGTTAAAATATATGGGAAGTTTTTTTTAAAAAATCATGTGATTGACTTATTAAGTACACTTCAGTTGAGAGTCTTGATTCCAGGAGAATCTTCAGGCCCAAAAGAGCCATTACATAAAACTAAGGAGCAAGAAGCTTCATATTTTTTTTTCTGACTCACCCCACACCTTTGAGTTCCCCCTATTTTATACCCACGTAGAAGTAAGAAGTAGACAGACACATCTCGTCACATTCTGTATTGTTGAGGTGAGCAAACCCAGTGTAACCCGTCCAGAGAAACATTATCAGTGTGCTCTCCTGCTCCGTTGTTGTTGTTCAGTTGTTGTTCAGTCGTGTTCGACTCTTTGCAACCCCATGGACTGCAGCATGTCAGGCTTCCCTGTCTTTCATCATCTCCCAGAGCTTGCTCATGTCCATTGAGTCAGTGATGCCATCCAACCATCTCATCCTCTGCTGCCCCCTTCTCCTTTTGCCTTCAATCCTGCTCTGTAAATGGTTTTTAATGGAAACCCCCTCCCTCCACTCCACTCTAACATCTGTTGTAATAACTTAATATTCCCACCTTAACTGATTATGTTGACATATTCATATGTCAGTATAAATAGAGAAGGGGATAGGAATGGGTGTCAGGAAAAATGGATTGATAGGTAAATCATTTCACAGTTTAACCGGTTCATTAGTATCAGTACATCATTTATTCTTTATATACACAATAATCACTGCCTCTGTATAATGATGAAAAGAAGACAGTGGCAGCATCTACAAGACATTTTAGATCATTTAAGTGGATTTGCCCTTTTAAAATCTTTCCATGGAGTGTATGGACCCAAGCCCATAGTCCATCAAACAATAATAATAGTGTTTGTGTGTTAGAGCCTGATTTATTGCTAAAATATAATTCCTTAGAAATGCTACTTTCTTTTGACATTGGAAACAATGGGAAACTGGGGGAAGCTTAGAGTAGCTGTCACTTAAGAGAAAAAGGAGTCAGTTATTTCTGGTATCTTTCAAAATTGCATCATATAAGAAATCAATCTTTCATTGAAGTTTTCTGTGTTGAGGAGAAATATGACAGCTCAGGTATCTTTCACTGCAGTTTAATATTAATAAGTCAAAGTTCCAAATAATGAAGTAACACTTTGTTAAATTTTTCCAAATAAATATACAATAAAAGTACTGAAATTTATCAGATACCTCCATATCCCTTAATAGATTTGCAGTTTCTTTATTAAGTGACATATTACTAACTGGCACTCTAGGATTCTAGAGACCATCCCCACTTTCTGAGAGCCCTCATTATGCAAATAATTTTCTTCAGGACTAATCTCTTTCCTGATCTCAAAGAACAGGTAAATTCTGAACTCCAGTGTAATCACCTGAGAATATCAGAGTCCCTGAGATACGTGAAACAGCCAACCTAACTGAATTTCTTAAATTAGAGAGGATCTCTAATTTACATACCAGGCCACCAGACTACTGAAGATGATTCTCTAGAATACACAGTACAGTGCCAGGAAGGAAATCTTCTTGATTTTCCAGGCTATAGCATCTCTGTCACAACTAATCGGCTCTGCCATTGTGTTGTGAAAGCAAATTTAGACAGTTTGTTTATAAACAAATGAGTGAGGTTGTGTTCCAATAAAGCTTTATATATGAACACAGAAATTTGAATCTCATATAATTTTCATATTACACAAAATATTTTTCTTTGATTTTTTTTTCCAGCTATTTAAAAATGTGAAAGCAATTTGTGTTTCTATCTTGTGGGACATACAAAAGCAGATGACATACTGGATTTGGCTTAAGGTTGTAGTTTGCCTGACCTTCCCTGTTCTAGATTTTCCCAATTACCTCATTACCATTCCCACTTGTCATAGACTGTGATGGACTCACTGCTCTGTGGCTCCAGCTCCTTGCTTGCTCATCTCTTGTTGCCTCCCCCGTCAATGTGGTTGATACTAACATCTTGTTGCTTTGTAAATATGGAAAATAGAAATAAGGATATGAATATATACTTGTTAATTACATGTATTCTATTTTAAAACAATATATTGATTTTACTAATGACAATAACAATCCTACCTGGAGAAAGCCAAAGGTTGACAATAAGGATTAAAAGATGGGAAAAGCTAAAGGAGATGGGTTATCTAGCTGGAAGAAGACAAATTTAGGGATCAGTTCAGTTTAGTCACTCAGTCGTGTCCGACTCTTTGTGATCCCATGGACTGTAGCACGCCAGGCCTCCCTGTCCATCACCAACTCCTGGACTTTACTCAAGCTCATGTTTACTCAAACTCATGTTTACTTAAACTCAAGCCAGTGATGCCATCCAACCATTTCATCCTCTGTCGTCCCCTTTTCCTCCCGCCCAATCTTTCCCACCATCAGGGTCTTTTCCAGTGAGTCAACTCTTCACATGAGGTGGCCAAAGTATTGGAGTTTCAGCTTCAGCATCAGTCCTTCCAATGAATATTCAGGACTGATTTCCTTTAGAATGGACTGGTTGGATTTCCTTGTTGTCCAAGGGACGCTCAAGAGTCTTCTCCAAAACCTCAGTTCAAAAGCATCAGTTCTTCAGGGCTCAGCTTTCTTTATAGTCCAACTCTCACATCCATACATGACGACTGGAAAAACCATAACCTTGAGTAGACAGACCTTTGTTGGCAAAGTAATGTCTCTGCTTTTTAATATGCTGTCTAGGTTGGTCATAACTTTCCGTCCAAGGAGTAAGCGTCTTTTAATTTCATAGCTGCAGTCACCATCTGCAGTGATTTTGGAGCCCATAAAAATAAAGCCAGCCACTGTTTCCACTGTCTCCCCATCTATTTCCCATGAAGTGATGGGATTGGATGCTGTGATCTTAGTTTTCTGAATGTTGAGCTTTAAGCCAACTTTTTCATTCTCCTCTTTCGCTTTCATCAAGAGGCTCTTTAGTTCTTCACTTCTGCAATAAAGGTGGTGTCATCTGCATATCCGAGGTTATTGATATTTCTCCCAGCAATCTTGATTCCAGTTTGTGCTTCATCCAGCCCAGCATTTCTCATGATGTACTCTGCATATAAGTTAAATAAGCAGGGTGACAATATACAGCCTTGACGTACTCCTTTCCCAATTTGGAACCAGTCTGTTGTTCCATGTCCAGTTCTAACTGGTGCTTCTTGACCTGCGTACAGATTTCTCAAGACGCAGGTCAGGTGGTCTGGTATTCCCATCTCTTTCAGAATTTTCCACAGTTTGTTCTGGTCCACACAATCAAAGGCTTTGGAATAGTTAATAAAGCAGAAGTAGATGTTTTTCTGGAACTCTCTTGCTTTTTTGATCCAACGGATGTTGGCAATTTGATCTCTGTTTCCTCTGCCTTTTCTAAATCCAGCTTGAACATCTGAAAGTTCTCGCTTAACGTACTGTTGAAGCCTGGCTTGGAGAATTTTGAGCATTACTTAGCTAGCGTGTGAGATGAGTGCAGTTGTGCAGTAGTTTGAGCATTCTTTGGCATTGCCTTTCTTAGGGGTTCCAATGAAAACTGACCTTTTCCAGTCCTGTGGCCACTGCTGAGTTTTCCAGATTTGCTGGCATAAAGTCCAGATTGCTGGACTTTCACAGCATCATCTTTTAGGACTTGAAATAGCTCAACTGGAATTTCATCACCTCCATTAGCTTTGTTCTTAGTGATGCTTCCTAAGGCCCACTTGACTTCACATTCCAGGATGTCTGGGTCTAGGTGAGTGATCACACCATTGTGATTATCTGAGTCATGAAGACCTTTTTTGTACAGTTCTTCTGTGTATTCTTGCCACCTCTTCCTAATATCTTCTGCTTCTGTTGCTGCTGCTACTAAGTTGCTTCAGTTGTGTCTGACTCTGTGCGACCCCAGAGATGGCAGCCCACCAGGCTCCCCCATCCCTGGGATTCTCCAGGCAAGAACACTGGAGTGGGTTGCCATTTCCTTCTCCAATGCATGAAAGTGAAAAGTGAAAGTGAAGTCGTTCAGTCATGTCTGACTCTAACGACCCCATGGATTGCAGCCTACCAGGCTCCTCCATCCATGGGATTTTCTAGGCAAAAGTACTGGAGTAGGGTGCCATTGCCTTCTCCACTGCTTCTGTTAGGTCTATACTATTTCTGTCCTTTATTGTGCCTATCTTTGCATGAAAAGTTCCCTTGGTAACTCTAATTTTCTTGAGGAGATCTCTTGTCTTTCCCATTCTATTGTTTCGCTCTATTTCTTTGCACTGATCACTGAGGAAGGCTTTCTTATCTCTCTATTGTTTGAAACTCTGCATTCAGATGGGTATATCTTTCCTTTTCTCCTTTAAGTTTTGCTTCTCTTCTTTTCATAGCTATTTATAAGGCCTCCTCAGACAACCATTTTGCCTTTGCATTTATTTTTCTTGGGGATGGTCTTGATCACCGCCTCCTGTACAATGTCACAAACCTCCATCCATAGTTCTTCAGGCATTCTGTTTATCAGATCTAATCCCTTGAATCTGTTTGTCACTTCCACTGTATAATCGTAACAGATTTGATTTAGGTCATACCTGAATGCTCTAGTGGTTTTCCCTACTGTCTTCAATTTAAGTCTGAACAAAGGAGAAGCCCCAGCAAGACAGTAGGAGGGGCAAAATTGCATTTAGAATCAAACCCCATACCTGCCAGAGGTGCTCAGAGGGCTCAAACATACCTTGTACGCATCAGGGCCCAGAGACCCCACAGAGACTAAGGCAATTTAGGGATGATGAACTATTATATACTTGTTGTGTTATTGGTGCTTAATAACCATCTTACCCTTAAAGGGCTCCTATATAAGAAAGTATAGATGGATTCTTATAACCCCCATTACCCCAAAAAAAATGCAGTTAACTCACTGATAGAAGAATAGCATTATCTTTCTACGTAGGAAGATTTTAATAATCATGAAGAGTGAATAGCTATTCAACTTCTAGCTCTCCTTTAAAAAATAAGAGCAAACTAATGGAAACTACTTCAAAATAGATTGAATTAGACATTAGAAAAGACTGTAACAGTCTAGAAATTTCAAAGTTCAAGAGAGAATTCATTAAGAAAAGCATGAAACTATAATAAAACCTATCCTTTGACATCAAATAGATGGAAAAGATGATGTCCAGAAGTCATTAAAACCCTTTTACTGAAAGGATGTGTGATTGGACTATATTCCTTTATCAAATAAAACCCTACTATTAACTACTTTGCTGATGCCAGTCAATGTATTAGATCCACTATAAGTGTAAAGAGGGTGCTACTGATATACATTCAGTAGGATTTTGTTTGTCAGTTAGGTGAAAGCCATGCTGACGGCAAATGGAACTGAACACTCAAGAAGACATCCAGTGATTGAAAATAATCACAAACAGTATTAGAGCAGTTTTAGCTTGTCATTCATTGTGGCAGTAGTCCTTATTTTGGGGAAAGATTTTGTAGAATGTTGCTACCTGATGAAAAGATTTAGAAAAAATAGAGTTGGTAAGGTTCCAAGCCCAAAGCAATGAACAAAACTAACAAGAGATTAAAAAAAAAAATAGTAAAAACCTTTGAAATAAGACTGAAAATTCAAAACTAAAGTAGAAAAGGAAATCAGTAATGGGATATAAGAAGTGGTATAATATAGGTTTTGTTAGAGGAGAAGTAAATAGTTTGTTTAGTGAATTTGATGAAATTATTGAAAAGAGAAAATTAATCTCTTCAATCTGTCTCTAGTTTTGCCTGTTCTCACAGTAGTATTATTTTTTAAATAGGAAAACTTGTTCAAAAGATGACTTATCAATTAGGGTTGCATTTTGCTGCATGGCATCCCACTCCAGTACTCCTTCCTGGAAAATCCATGGATGGAGAAGCCTGGTAGGCTGCAGTCCATGGGGTCGCTAAGAGTCGGACACGACTGAGCGACTTCATTTTCACTTTTCACTTTCATACATTGGAGAAGGAAATGGCAACCCACTCCAGTGTTCTTGCCTGGAGAATCCCAGGGATGGGGGAGCCTGGTGGACTGCCGTCTGTGGGGTCGCACAGAGTCGGACACAACTGAAGTGACTTAGCAGCAGCAGCAGCAGCAGCAGCAGCCAAGTTTTATTCCAGTGACTTGATCAAATAGCCCCACTCTGTATCCTCCTACTTGCATTCCATTGCCTACAAATATGTCATGCCATCAATTCCAGCTTCACAGGACCTGCAGGAACCTGCAGATTTGAATTTTATTTTGAGTTTGGCACAGTGCTTTCCTGAGCAGTGTTGTGATTCTCTTAGTAAGAAAAAAGCAGGGTTAGTGGAGACAAGCAGTTGGATTAACAAGTGGCAGCATCTGCAATAAAAAGTATAAACTTTTCAAGTCAATCCTAATTTTGTGCTGTTGATCAGAGACCTCCTAACATCCCTATTCTGCCTTTTAAAAAAGATTACATTTTTTATCTGTCTAGACTGTCATTGGTTCTAGTCTTGATGTTATAACAGATTGATAGTTAAATAAGTTGAGGTCACTTCTCAAATACTCTGTGTTAAGGATGAAAATTTATTGCTGAGAGGAAGTACCCCTAATAAAAATTTTATTATGCTGCCAGTCATCTTCAAGTTAGAGCAGTACTGGCTGCAGTGGTAAACTATTGGCTTTAATGTATAAATACTGAAAAATTATTGTCTGTGTCAATTTTGTAGTCTTGGTATGAAATAAACAATAGGCATCAAAACATACACCAGGCAGTGTGCATAATTTCATTATCAACTTAAACTTTTGCTTCGTATCTGTTAACCTTTGTTTCCTATATGGTGTATCATATAGAATCAAAGTGTTTTTCTTCCTTGTAATTTTTTCATCTTTTCTTCCCACATATTTAGAGCAAAGAAATGGGAGAAGTATCAAATTATAAAGATGTAACAAGATCCTAGAAGAAAAGAAAGTCTAGTGATTTCTGCAGTGACAGAAGTGTGTTATATTATTACATTAAATAGTCTGATATAACATGTCTCAATATATTAACAATTCATATTAATTGCAAAATCTCAATAATTAATATCTGACCCCCAAGAATATCTCATACCTAAATAGAAATATTTCAGTTATGAGGATATTATTATTGTTCCACCTAAGGGAAAAATAATTTATTGCTAAATTTGAAATTATAAATCATATTTTAAAATCCATTCATTCTTCTTTTTTATTTTTTAAACAACAGCTACAGTAGAATGTTACAATCCGAGAACAAACGAATGGACCTATGTTGCCAAAATGAGTGAGCCCCACTATGGCCATGCTGGAACTGTGTATGGAGGCGTAATGTATATATCAGGTAAATAATTGCAAATGCAATTCATATAATACATAGATTTTTACTATGTTGCCATCTTTCCATGTAGTGTTAATAATCCAGAAATGGATAATCAAAATATAATTGTAGGTTTTAGAATGTATTTTTGTGTACATTTGTATGTAGTGGAAAATCCCATGGGCGGAGGAGCCTGGTAGGCTGCAGTCCATGGCATTGCTAAGAGTTGGACACGACTGAGCAACTTCACTTTCACACATTGGAGAAGGAAGTGGCAACCCACTCCAGTGTTCTTGCCTGAAGAATCCCAGGGATGGGGGAGCCTGGTGGGCTGCTGTCTATGGGGTCGCACAGAGTCGGACACGACTGAAGTGACTTAGCAGCAGCAGCCTTTGGTATTATAAAATTTTATAAGACTAGCAGCCAGCCAATCCTACTGTAATACTTAGAAGAAATTGGTAAGTTTTCAGCTTCTCCAACGTGCCTTTCAGCCCCCTTAGTCCATAGTCTAATACTCTAATAACCACCATTCATAGTCTCTATAACAAGCATTAATTCATTTCTGTTTAGAATTCGGCTAAACTCCATGAGGAAATATATCATTATATAACATGTGAGCTCTACTGTGCACAAAACTTGCTTCCAATATACATATAATGCATAATAATATTCATTTTCTCATTTGTGCTAGTCACTCAGTCGTCTGATTCTTTGTGACCCCATGGACTGTAGCCCACCAGGCTCCTCTGTCCATGGAATTCTCCAGGCAAAAATACTGGAGTGGGTTGCCATTTCCTTCTCCAGGGGATCTTCCCAACCCAGGAATTGAACCCAGGTCTCCCGCATTGCAGGCAAACTCTTTACTGACCTAGCCACGAGGGAAGACCTAATTTAGTGCAACCCATAACATGTTTCTCTTGTCCTGAGTATTATATTGGGTTCTACTGTGGTGTCATTGCATAAATAATTCTGTGTTGATTACCTGTATTTCGGCCACATTCTCATATATTTTTCTAATAAAAAATTCTGAAAAGACTACAGTTGGCTCAGTGTTACAGTAACACAAACTGTTAGTATTCAAATCATCCTTATGTAGAATGTAGAAATGAGTCCTATTTTAATGTTATGTTCACTTCCAGTATTTGGATTTGACTCTGATAGGTTCTTGCCATTTGGCCCTGACAGAGTCTACCTCTGACAATTTTCCCTCTTTTGAAGGTCGGCCAGTGCCAAGCCAGCAGCTACATTATTAGAGAACAAAGGCATTAAGGTGATGTTTGTGGTCTGAGTCTCTGAACGCTGCCTTAATGAAATCTGTAATCAAGAAGGATCAGTGAAAGGCCTTTAGTGTGTGATTGGCAGGTTTCTGGTGTGAAATTTATGAGCAAACTATGGGACGTCTTATATTGAAAGAGCTTTCCAGGAAATGATATGTTCCACTAATCAATGATTTACACCATCTACCTATTTTATGTGTGTGGCTGCTATGCTATTATAATGAGAGCTGCAATTTCTCTGGTGGGAAAAAATGACATTCGAATTGTTCTAGTGGTGATTTGGCATAACTAGCATATATTACACAAATGACCTTCCCAGTCAAGAGTAGGCTGGAAACCACAGCTGATTTTCAAACCAAACAGCACTGTTTTGTTTGCTGGGAACTCAGTGAAGTACAGAAGAAAATATAGAAAAGAAGAAAAAAACCAACAACCTAGTGATGGCCATCTGGCCCCCAGATAGTAGAGCTTTGAATGATGTGGCTGAAGCTTAGTTTAGTTTTCTCCCTAATCTGCAAACACATAGTTTGATATTTTCATTGTACAGACTGATTGAAATATGATCTAAAAATATGTTTTATAGATGTTATGGACTCAATAGATCAGCAACAAATCACTGTACATACAAAATTCCAGGTATATTCAGCATTCTAATTCTTTAAATTTTTAAGAGAGGACAGGTCTACAAAAACAGTTCTGAATATTCATGTAAGCCTGTATAGTTGCATAACACTTTTGACTTTTCCAAAGCATTGTTATTTATTTCAATTCATAGTCAAAATCCTAACTCGAGAACTAGAGTGGCCATTCTTAATTGACAAATGAGGAAGGGAACACCTAGCATTTAAAGAGCAGCAGGAGTGAATGATGCTTTGTAGATGGGATTTACTGTAAACTCAACTTGAAAAGTAGCCAAAATATATTTTCATTCTGTAAAGCCTCTTAAATCCCTTGGGTCTCTGAGAAAGTCATTACAATAATATAAGCTACACTTTTGTTCTTTAAGGAGAGGAAAATATTATTTTCTTTATTTTTAATCCAAAGAAAGTTGTTATAGCAGGCAGACATGTATAAGAACACACTTGATAAACTCTAAAATGTCATAATATGTGGCTAGAAGTTAATTATCTGTGACAGAGAGCCTTCTATTAACTTTTGCATTTTCATATTAATCTGTTTACCTCCCACAAATAATTTTCATTCTTTAGGAGGAATTACTCATGACACTTTCCAAAAGGAGCTCATGTGCTTTGACCCTGATACTGACAAATGGATCCAGAAGGCGCCAATGACCACTGTCAGAGGTCTGCATTGCATGTGCACTGTGGGAGAAAGGCTCTACGTCATCGGCGGCAATCACTTCAGAGGAACCAGTGATTATGACGACGTCCTAAGCTGTGAATACTACTCACCGATCCTTGACCAGTGGACCCCAATTGCTGCTATGTTAAGAGGGCAGAGTGATGTTGGGGTCGCTGTCTTTGAAAATAAAATCTACGTGGTTGGTGGGTATTCGTGGAATAATCGTTGTATGGTAGAGATCGTGCAGAAATATGATCCAGATAAAGATGAATGGCATAAGGTATTTGATCTCCCAGAATCCCTGGGTGGCATCCGAGCTTGCACACTCACGGTTTTTCCACCTGAAGAAACCACACCATCACCTTCTAGAGAGTCCCCTCTTTCTGCACCATAAGATCGTCCCTGCAACTAAGATGCTGTAGTCCTATCTTTGCAGTGTGTCATGAATCCTCTTCTTTTGCTCCCTCCCCTTAAGTAGTGTATGTTAGGATTATCCTCCAGTAATTGATACAAATATTGGAAAAAAAGACATTGATGTTCTTTGTGCTGTTTGTTTGGCTTCGAGTGTTTATAAAGTGGTAACAAACCATTCTGGAAATATATCCCATAGAAGCTGATATTTAACATACAAGAAAAAAAAAAGTATTGTCTATAAGATGTTTCTTCAGTACTTTTTGATGCTGTGTACTGGGTGTAAGGTGTTTGTCATCTTACATTAGAAAAGCCCAAAAAACCAAGTTAAAAGGTGGATTATAGTAAGTGTGCAACTGTGCTAACTAGGCTTCAAAGTAAAAAGTTTTCCTTTCATCTTTGACTGTGAGATGTTAAAGGGAGACAGCTAGTTCCAACAGGAGACACCAGACAAAAGGTTGCCAACTCGCATGAGCTACCTGCCTCTTTCCATAAAGTATTTTTGACATATCTGTCAGCCCTCCTGTCTGTGGGGGTGCATTGAAAACACATCCAATTTCTTAGATGCACAGGAGAAATAATCATTGAAATTCACCAATCTTAATTTTAAAAAAGCAGCATGACCCCTCAACTTGTAAACAAGGGTTTGGGGGTTTTTAAGTGTGTAAAAATACATGCACACATATATGTCAAAAAGGAAATTTAAAAAAATTGACTAGAATGTCAAATTAATGCAAAAAAATAAATACTTTTAAATTTCTTCCAAAAAGCAGCTTCAGTTAAAATGGGAATTCAGTATGCACATACTGAATGCACATATGTAGAATCATACTGAATTTAGGTGGACAAGGGCTAGAAATTTTGAGCAACTAAATTTGTCATTTGACCAGATTTTTCCCTCCAAAACTGTATTCTACACCTTCTCCTTTGCTGTTGCGATAACTTACATATTATATGTATTCTGTATACTCAGTTCATAAGATTATTTAGCACACAATATAGCAGCTTCATCTGGTGAGCTGCTTTTGCTCAGTGAATTCAATTTCCATGTTCTATCTTTTTTGTTCAATAAAAAACATTTGATGTCATTTTGGTGTGAGATATTCTATTATTGTCTGATTTGACTTCCTTTTATTAAATATCTTTTTTTTTTTTTTAGTGTGCCAAGATCTAAATGATCAGAACTTAAGAGTACTGAACAGCTTGGATTACTGAATACTATTATCTTTCATTCAAGGAAGAAAGAATTTGACCAGGTCCAGCTTCATTGGTGAAAACTCCTTGTTGGTTGTTTTTGAGGAGTCATTGGGTTAACCAAAAAGGTCATTCAGTTTTTTCATATCCATCTTACAGAAGTCTTTGGCCAACGCAAAATAGTCTGCAATGCGGGAGACCTGGGTTCGATTCCTGGGTTGAGAAGATCCCCTGGAGAAGGGCAAAGCTATTCACTCCAGTATTCTAGCCTGGAGAATTCCATGGACTGTGTAGTCCATGGGGTCGCAAAGAGTCAGACATGACTGAGCAACTTTCACTTAAAATAGTTTGTAGAAGATGCTCATTGGCCTCTCTCCATCCCCACAGGGTAATATGTCTAAACCACAAGAGCAATGGAATTTCTGAAGTCAGTTTCCCTGCTCTTTGAGAAGATCCATCTTGTCTAACAAGAAGAGATCATGTAAAATAACCTAAGAGATTTGTTCTCAACCAAGGATTATAAAGAAAAAGATTTTGTAGGTTATTGTCTGATCATTATGTTAGGGCCGTGTGTATGATTTTTCCTACTTCATCTGCAAATGACCAGGTTAAATGACCAGGTTAAAATTTTGAGCTATTTCAGACCAACGAGTATCACCAAAGTTCTTAACCAGTGGGTAATTGGCAGTACCCTGTCACTACCTTTGTCTTGAGTTAATTATAACAAAGAAAACCATTTTCCCATCAGTGGTACTTTTGAATGTTAGGAGAGGCCTAGTTTGAATTTGAAAGACCCTCTTTGGCAGGATTATTCTTTTTTCTAATTAGTTTTCATTAGGGTATAGTTGCTTCATAATGTGTTAGTTTTTACTGTATAGCAAAGTGAATCAGCTATATGTATACATATATCTCCTGTTTCTTGGACTGCCTTTGCATTCAGGCCACCACAGTGCATTAAGTAGAATTCCCTGTGCTATACAATAGGTCTCGTCAGTTATCTATTTTATACATAGTATCAATAGTGTATGTGTTAATCTCAATCTCCAAATTCCTCCAACCCTACCCCTTTCCCCCGTTGTATCCATACATTTGTTCTCTACCTCTATGTCTCTATTTCTTAAGTCACAGTAACTGGTCACATATTTTCAGTTCTCTGTTTATAGGCAGAATGGATTCAACCATTTGCACAGAGTTAACAACTGCCCAAATGTGGGAGCATGTACAAGACAGACTGAGGTCCCACCAGAGTCCAGTGTGAGTATTCCTGGTCAGGCAACTCTCCTCTAAGGGTCCTCGGAATCCTCTCCATTCGGTCAGCAGAAGAAAAATGGAGCATTGAAGGCAAGAGGGGTGTTGGGTTGAAAGAGGCTTACATCACGTTTACCCAAATTCTGCTGGTCAGAAATCAGTCCTGTGTCCACACAGAAGCCCAAAGGGGACTGGAAAATATCAGACAGCCACATGCCCAGAAAGAAGAGGAAATAGGGTCTGTGATTTGCTCCCAGTTTGCCATGGGGAATAACAAAGCACACAGATTCTGTTTGACAGCTTACCTTTTCTGCATCCATGCCATATGTTATTTAGAACAACAGTGCGCGTCACAGAAGTGCTGTTATTAAACAATTCCAACAGCTAGTAAACTACTACACATTTTCCTTTATTGCAAATTAACCATTTTTCTGTATAAAAAATATATGCCAGTCATTGGTTGACTTTACAAACATTTCTCACATTTGCCTTTCTTAGGTTCTTGTTTTACTTGAAAAAGGAGTTATTGAGTTATAATGTAGTAAATGTTTAATGTTATGTTAATATAATGTATTAAATGTTTAATGTATTAAATCTCAAAAGGGTTGTCATTTCCCTTCCTGGTCAAGGCTGGTAGAGTGCGGAAGATGAATGAAAAAAGGTACTTTGCTTATTTCAAGAATTTTTTTTTATTTTTATCTCATAATCAAGTTTTGTCCTGAAAAGAAAGATGATGACCCGAACCTGTTTCCTCTCTCATGTTACTTTAGGGACTTAAAAATATATACGTATGTATTGTCTCTTCAGAAGTTGCTAAAATAACTCCCTTTCATGAGCCCCTGAGCCAGTGGCCCACAAGGCAATTAAGTGGTATTTTATTAGTCTGTGACCTTTTTTTCCATTTCAAGCGCCTTTGTGTATTCCCCTGCTCCCCACCACCCCACACCCCCGCCCAAGAATGGTAAGCAGACTTCCTTTACCTTACTATGGAAAAGTGGGCTCTGCCTCTGATTTTATTCTTGGCTATTGTGTGTTTTATTTTCAAGGCACCAGACCTCAGGTTTAGTCCTTTCCACATCAGAGAACTCTTGGAATATGTGGGCAGCAAAGTAAATGTGAAATAAGTTCACAAGGATTCCAGGAATTTTATTTTAAATGGATCAAATCATGCAGTATTTTAAAACTCTTGGTAGTTATAAACAGGCAAAATAGAGAAAAATTGGTAAATACAAGGAAGAAAAAAGTCATTCATCTCCCCCCATATCGGTAACTATAGCTAAATGTATTTTGCTTTTACACAATTATCATTTCAAATCAGTATATATAATTTTGTATGACAATATATTTTTTGATATATTAATATATCATTTCCTGATATGAAATACATTCTAGAACATCTGTGCATTTGAATTACTGATACAAAATATGTCAATACAGTATTTAGAGTAAGACTTCTAACCCCTGTATTAAGTGAGGTTTAACTACTCAACAATATATTGGGTTTATATCAGTGTAAAAATATTTAAATATTAATGTGATCAAATCATATGTCCATTGAATTAAGTAATAGTGTTTCAGGAATGGGGACCCCTTCCAGGGCCCAAAACTGGACTCTTGTCTAACACTCAGAAATAAAATGTCCAAGGAGACACATATGCTGACAAAGCAAGAGATTTTATTGGGAAGGGGCAGCTGGATGGAGAGCAGTAGGATAAGGGAACCCAGGAGAACTGCTCTGCCATGGCTTGGGTTTTACGGTGATCAGATTAGTTTCCAGGTTGTCTTTAGCCAATCACTCTGAGTCAGAGTCCTTCCTGGTGGTGCACGCCTTGTTCAGCCAAGATGGATGCCAGAGAGAAGGATTCTGGGAGGTGGTCGGACATGTGTCTCCTTTTGACCTTTCCTGAACTCTTCCGGTTGGTGGAGGCTTATTAGTTCTGTTTTCCTTACCAGGACCTCCTGTCATAAAACAACTCATGCAAATGGTTACTGTGGTGCTGGGCCAGGGTGGGCAGTTTCAGTCAGTGTGCTTCCCCTAACAAGGTGATACTAGGTAATTAAAATATTTATTTCATCAATGAAGTTATTTGTATAATTAAAATCTCAGAGTAGATATTTCATTCTCTATTTTTTATTAGTATTTTAAAAGTGATTACAGGTTTTTGTATTAAGTGGTAGTTTTAGGGATGTATTCATTCTCTATTTAAATTTAGTATTCCTTGCTGTCTCCATTAATCAGCCCAATGCTTCTTCACCTTGCATGTTATTTGGCAATGGGACTATGATAAATGAAGATTGACCTTTAGAAAATGAGACTAAAGGCCACAGCTCTGTCAAAAGCAAACAAAGCAGGAATCATTACAATATTCAGTTCAGTTCAGTCGCTCAGTTGTGTCCGACTCTTTGTGACCCCATGAATCACAGCACACCAGGCCTCCCTGTCCATCACCAACTCCTGAAGTTCACTGAAACTCATGTCCATTGAGTCCGTGATGCCATCCAGCCATCTCATCCTCTGTCGTCCCCTTCTCCTCCTTGCCCCCAATCCCTCCCAGCATCAGGGTCTTTTCCAAGGAGTCAACTCTTTGCACGAGGTGGCCAAAGTATTGGAGTTTCAGCTTTAGCATCAGTCCTTCCAATGAACACCCAGGACTAATATCCTTTAGAATGGACTGGTTGGATCTCCTTGCAGTCCAAGGGACTCTCAAGAGTCTTCTCCAACACCACAGTTCAAAAGCATCAATTCTTCGGCGCTCAGCTTCACAGTCCGACTCTCACATCCATACATGACCACTGGAAAAATCATAGCCTGGACTAGACGGACCTTTGTTGGCAAAGTAATGGTCTCTGCTTTTCAATATGCTATCTAGGTTGGTCATAACTTTCCTTCCAAGGAGTAAATGTCGTTTAATTTCATGGCTGCAATCACTATTTGCAGTGATTTTGGAGCCCATGAAAATAAAAGTCTGCCACTGTTTCCACTGTTTCCCAGTCTATTTGCCATGAAGTGATGGGACCAGATGTCATGATCTCAGTTTTCTGAATGTTGAGCTTTAAGCCAACTTTTTCACTCTCCTCTTTCACTTTCATCGAGAGGCTTTTTCGTTCCTTTTCACTTTCTGCCATAAGGGTGGTGTCATTTGCATATTTGAGGTTATTGATATTTCTCCCAGCAATCTTGATTCCAGCTTGTGCTTCTTCTAGCCCAGCATTTCTCATGATGTACTCTGCATAGAAGTTAAATAACCAGGGTGACAATATACAGCCTTGACGTACTCCTTTTCCTATTTGGAACCAGTCTGTTGTTCCACGTCCAGTTCAAACTGTTGCTCCCTGACCTGCATATAGGTTTCTCAAGAGGCAGGTCAGGTGGTCTGGTATTCCCATCTCTTTCAGAATTTTCCACAGTTGATTGTGATCCACACAGTCAAAGGCTTTGGCATAGTCAATAAAGCAGAAATAGATGTTTTTCTGGAACTCTCTTGCTTTTTCCATGATCAACAGATGTTGGAAATTTGACCTCTGATTCCTCTGCCTTTTCTAAAACCAGCTTGAACTTCTGGAAGTTCATGGTTCATGTATTGCTGAAGCCTGGCTTGGAGAATTTTGAGCATTACTTTACTAGCGTGTGAGATGAGTGCAATTGTGCGATAGTTTGAGCATTCTTTGGCATTGCCTTTCTTTGGGATTGGAATGAAAACTGACCTGTTCCAGTCCTGTGGCCACTGCTGAGTTTTCCAAATTTTCTGGCATATTGAGTGCAGCACTTTGACAGCATCATCGTTCAGGATTTGAAATAGCTCAACTGGGATTCCATCACCTCCACTAGCTTTGTTCGTAGTGATGCTTTCTAAGGCCCACTTGACTTGACATTCCAGGATGTCTGGCTCTAGGGGAGTGGTCACACCATCGTGATTATCTGGGTCATGAAAATCTTTTTTGTACAGTTCTTCTGTGTATTCTTGCCACCTCAACAGGTTGGCAAACTTTTTCTATAAATATTTTAATCTCTGTTGGACCATTGGTCTTTGTCATGATGACTCATCTCTGCTGTTGTAAAGAATGTGTAAATGAATGACCATCAATATGTTCCAATAAAACTTTAGGCCAGTGAAAAATTGAATATCATGTAATAAATTACAAATATTGCTCTCGTTTTGAATTTTTAGCCATTTAAAAAATAAAGAATATCCTTAGCTATTGGACCATAGAATAGTAGGCCACATTGCAGACTTGGTCCATGGTCAGGAGTTTGCTGACCTCTGTTTTAAAAGAGCACGTTTCATTATCATTGATTTATTCTTTGAACAGACATAAATTGTGAACCTCTTTCATATCAGTCAATGAAGAGTCCTAGGGTCTATAAAAATGAGTAAAACTGAACCCCTGCCCTCAAGGAGCTCAGTCTAGTTGGATAGATCGATGCTTACAATGTGGTGTGCCGGAGGCTAGGATGGGTGTGTGAAGAAGCCACATCTGAGCAAATCACATACATAGATATTTATAAAATGAGTGACGAAATCAACAAAGAGAAGAGTGTCTGCATTAATGCAACTTTTCTTGCCACAAAGCTATAAATAAAAGAATATGTATAAGAAGGGGTCAGGCAGTCCTTGAAACCCTAGCTCCTGTCCCCTGATCAACTGCATCTAATTATCCAAACTACCAACTTGCTGGTTCTGTGCTAGGTAGAGTCACACACAACATGCCCTTTAAAATACTCTGTAACCAGCAAAGTGCAGGATGGGATATTTAAGAAGACGTCCTGAAAATCTCAGTGTGTCAATATCTTTTCTGCTGCAAGTAACTGAAATCCCCAACTCTAACAATAAGGAAATGTGTTTTCTCAGAGCTGCAAAGCCCACTGGAGGTAAAGGAGGCCCCAGGCACAATGTAATTAGCTCAGTGTTGTCAAACTCCCTGGTTGGTTTTTTTTTTTTTTTTTTCCTCATATCCCCACTCTATTTGCAATAACATTTGTAAGCACTGTATTTTGCCAGTAGCATTCCTTGTTCACATCCAAAGAGAGAGAAAACCTCTCTCTCAATCGTGGAATTTAAATTCTCTTTAGTCTGTTGGAGCCAACTTAGGACATACGATTTGTCCGTGGACCTGTTGCTAGGGGAGTTCTGTGCATGGATCGGCTTAGATTAACTATCTGATGCAAAATCATTGTTGAGGAATTAACCGTAATACTTTCCTCACTTGAGAAGAACAAGAGGGAAACATGGAGAAGGAAATGTAGCTAATTTGATTTTTTTTGGTTCCATTTGTCCATAATCAGCCTGGGCTTTTTCTAGATTCATGTTTTTCAAGTCTGAGTACAGAAATTTTCAAAGTGTGGTCCAGGCAACCTGGTGTTCCTGAGAATCCTTCAGGGAATTCTAGAAGTCAAAACCATTCTCATCATACTATGATCTCATTTGCAAGTGTATGGTGGCATTTTCCAGAGATTGAAGGCCAAACAGTTATGCCATTGCTCTGTCAGGTAATTGGATATGAGCTTGGATATTCTTGTATTTAAAAACCTCTCATCCTTCATTTCTAATACAATAAACATCAGTAGCTGTAATGCACATAAACACAGTCTCTGGTGTCCTCAAAATGTAAGAATATAAAGAAGCCCCGAGACCCAAAAGTTTGAGAACTGCTGAGTTCTAAGATCAATTTTAGAAACATTTTGTACAGAAATGGAATAAAAAATAGAGTATGCCCTAGATCACACATTTAAGTATTGTTTTGTGAATTTTTCTTTTGACTATGTATATGCATGAATTTACATATATTAAATATACACATATGCATGTATTTAATCAAAAGAAAAAATTCACCAAACAATACTTACATGTGTGTGTGTGTGTGTGTTTACAATATAAACAAAATGTTCTAATGTGGACTCTTGGGTTATTTGAAGTCCTGACACCAAAAAGCGAAGTTCCAAAAGATACATCACTTTAAGGTCTGATTTCTCAGTTCTCATGTCTTATCTGAAAACCTACCTACTCCCTCAGTGATTAAACCCAGGCAGCCACAACGAAGTATAAGTTATCTCCTAGCCTTGTAGGTTCAGTTCAGTCGCTCAGTTGTGTCCAACTCTTTGCGACCCCATGAACCACAGCACGCCAGGCCTCTCTGTCCATCACCAACTCCAGGAGTTCACCCAAACCCACGTCCATTGAGTTGGTGATGACACCCAGCCATCTCATCCTCTGTCATCCCCTTCTCCTCCTGCCCTCAATCTTTCCCAGCATCAGGGTCTTTTCAAATGAGTCAGCTCTTCGCATCAGGTGGCCAAAGTATTGGAGTTTCAGCTTCAAAATCAGTCCTATCAATGAACACCCAGGACTGATCTCCTTGGGATGGACTGATTGGATCTCCTTGCAGTCCAAGGGACTCTTAAGAGTCTTCTCCAACACCACAGTTCAAAAGCATCAATTCTTTGCTGCTCAGCTTTCTTTATAGTCCAACTCTCACATCCATACGTGACCCCTGGAAAAACAATAGCCTTGACTAGATGGACCTTTGTTGACAAAGTAATGTCTCTGATTTTTAATATGCTGTCTAGGTTGGTCATAACTTTCCTTCTAAGGAGTAAGCATCTTTTAATTTCATGGCTGCAGTCACCATCTGCAGTGACTTTGGAGCCCAGAAAAATAAAGTCAGCCACTGTTTCCCCATCTATTTGCCATGAAGTGATGGGACTGGATGCCATGATCTTAGTTTTCTGAATGTTGAGCTTTAAGCCAACGTTTTCACTCTCCTCTTTCACTTTCTTCGGAATTCACAGCAAAATTACATTAGAATAGAATACATACTCTGAATGGATTGGGTTGGCCAAAAAGTTCTTCTGGGTTTTTCCATATGAAAACTGGAAGGAAGTTTGTGGCCAACCCTATATCTTAAGTGGTACACAATCATGGCAGCAGCCCATGATTTTGATTCATCATATAAATATTTTCCTGAAGCCCTCTCTATAATAAACATTAATAAATAGGGAAAGCAAAAAGGTTCTGACTGCAAGCCATAGAAACCAAACTCCAACCAGCTCATGCTCAAATAAAAATATTAGACCAGTTATTGGGGCATCCTCTACAACCATAGGAAGACCCTAGCTGCCCCTGGAACATGGAGAAAACCAGAAGGACTCAAAGACTGTCAGCACTCTGACTCTGCTTTTCTCTGAGGGCTGGATTCATTGCTTCCTCCCATGGAGTAGCCTCTCTGATATGGCAGTGGCCTGAGAATGCCTGCCTTTCCCTCACAATGGAGAAAATACTCCCCTCTTGCCATCATCAGTTGAAAACTCCTTGGGAAGCACAGAGATAGGACGGGTTTAGATCACTTACCTTTGGATGAATACACGAGAGCCTCAGGGCACCAATGTGAGGGGCAGGCACTTGATCCCTAGAAAGGGGAACATTCCCAGTGAATGGGGAAATTAATCTGAGATGAGACGTCCCCCAAATTGATGTCAACAAAAACAAGTTCAGAGACTTCCCTAGTTCAGTAACTAAGATTCTGTGCTCCCAGTGCAGGGGATGCAGGTTCGATCCTTGATCAGGGAACTAGATCTCACATGCTGCAACTAAGACCCAGTGCAGGTAAATAAATAAATATTTAAAAAATAACAATAAAGTTCAAGCTACACAAAGTAACCCCATTCAGGTCCAAAGAAAAATGAGTGTGTGTGTTTGCCAGTCAAGAGTTCAAATATTTCTCAAAAGCTAACAGAGTTTGTCAGAAGGACTGAGCCCTCCTGAGGGCTCAGGAAGTACCTCTCCATCTGCTATCTTCCACCTCACTGAGGCTCCAGCAGCCCTGCCTGCTTCAGAAGGACCTCACGGGAGGTGGTAAGGGAGGCAGAACTCAGGCTGCTGCCTCTCATTGCCCATCACCTTCACTGTACAGCATCTTGGTGCAGGTAGAGACACAAATGCACAATGACAAAACCTGGCAGGATCTGAGCAAGGATCTCTGAGTGAGTGTTTTGGGCTCTTTTTTTTTTTTTTTTTTAAACAGCTTCCAAGCTGTTGTTAAACACCAACAATGTGTGATGAAGTTGCTGTAGCAGATTTTTGGAACTAAGACTGGGAACGTAGCAGCAGAGCACCCAAAAGTGGTCAGCACGTCTGAGCCAGGGACAGGTCCTGCTCTCAGGCAAGAAAGAAGAAGCTGAGAAACAGCATGCAAAAGTCAAGAGGCCTAGAGTTGTGTCCTTGGGACCAATTAGAGTGACTGGTGGTCAGCACACTTGGGACAAGAATAGGCTCCATAGTGGCCGCAAGAACTGGCAAAGGTTTGGATATCCTTGACCTCATATCTGGTGTCCCCTTTCTGTCCTTGTGCTCGAAGCTCTCCCACATTTTTCCCATTCGGTCTTTGATACCTTTGGTAAAAGAGATGATAAGACTCTATCCTGCTAGAGGAATTGTGAAGCTTACAGGGATGGTGTGCATGCATTTGGGAGGCTTCTAGGAAGTGTGTGCTTAGGCCATACAACTCTACCAGTTCGGGCTTCCCTGGTGGCTCAGATGGTAAAGATATCTGCTTGCATTGCAAGAGATCTGAGTTCAGTCCCTGGGTCAGGAATATCCCCTGGAGAAGGGAATGGCTACCCACTCCAGTATTCTTACCTGGAAAACTGAATGGACAGAGGAGCCTAGTGGGCCCCAGTCCATGGGGTCACAAAGAGTCGGACACGACTGAGCCACTAACACTCTGCACTCTGCATCTCTCCACCAGTTCAGGATCCAGAATAAAATGTGTGGGACAGCTGATTTAGGAGTGAGAGGTTTCCAAAGTCATGGCAATGTCAGGTGGTATGGGGGTGGGTGGCCAGTCCAACTGATCCAGTGCCGAGGGCAGGGGTGATCACCGCCAGGAATGTGTGCTTCCAAAGTCAGGTATCTGAAGTCAGGGAGTTGGCAGGAAGAGCTGAGTCAGGTGCACAGGCTTTGAGGGGGACCCATGTGCTGCCTTTTACCTAGTGTGAACTTTTTTTTTCTTAATATATATATTTTTTATTAAAGTATAGTTGACTCGCAATGTTTCAGGTGCACAGCAAGGTGATTCAGTTATACATATAAACATACATTATTTTTGAAATTATTTTTCATTATAAGTTATTAGAAGATATTGACTATAGTTCCCTGTGCTTGAATGAGCTTGGGAAGGGCAAAGTCAGCATCATCAGGGGGAGGAGGGAGAGGGACACAGTAGTTTGCTGTGTCCTTAATTGGGCCAGGAAGTCTTCAATTTGAGGACTGTTTCCCAGAAATGAAAACTTTTGATTTTACATTTCATTTTTATTAGTAGAATTTTCAAACATACTGACATGTAGGGAAAATTGTATGATGAACACCTGCACATCCATTCCTTACGTGTAACAGTTACATTCTGTCACATTTGTCTCATCTGATTTTCTGTTAAAGTATTTTAAAGGAAATTCTGGACATTAGGATGTTTATTCCCTAAGTACCTCGGTGTGGTGCTGAGTGCTCAGTTGTGTCTGACTCAGTGACCCCAGGAACTGTAGCCCGCCAGGCTCCTCTGTCCATGGGATTCTCCAGTATTCTACTGGAATGGGGTGCCATTCCCTTTTCCAGGGGAATCTTCCCAACCCAGGTCCATCTCCTGCATTGGCAGGTGGATTCTTTACCAGTGAGCCACCTGGGAAGCCCCAAATACTTCATTACATATATTTAAACCTAAGAGATTTTTTTCCTTCTTAACACCAATCCTATTATCCTGGCTAACAAAATTCATAATTTCTTACTCCAGTATCCATGGAAATATCCACTAAATATTTAAATGTTTCCTTGTTCCCCAGCTCTCTCTTACTCCTTTGTTGAAGCCTGGATAGAAGAGAACAATGCTAGAGCACATGCCAGTGAGACAGGAAGGAAGGGGGCCACCAGCCCAGTCCCTGAGTGTTCTAGACCTCTAGCAAAGGAAGCAGTTGCCATAGACTAATGACCCAAGAGGGCTAATGATCGTCATCAGTGAATATATCTCCAACAATAGGATTTTTCATCAGAGGTTCAGAAGGCTGCCATTTTTTTCAGAGCTCTCAGGAGTGAGGCCAGAAGCCTGAGAAGTGGGCCTGGGCCATCTCTAGGTACAAAACTAAGAAAAAGAGATTTTTAAAAAATTTTCTTAAGGTAAGCTAAACTGCTGTAACAAGCAGACCGCCAGATGAGAATGGCTCAGAGTCAAGATGCTTACTTTGTACCCATTTACCAGGCAAGTCGCGTCTGGCCCAAGGGAGGCTCTGCTCTATGCGATCACTCGGGAGCTGCTCTCCCATCTATGATTCGGCAAATAGCCACGATCATCTCCAGCTCAGTGAGGGTGAATCGGGGGAGGGAACAACTGAGGACCAAATGAGAGGGTTTGGGGGCCAGATCTGATTGTGGTATAGAACTTCCCATACGACTTTCAAAGAGGTTAGGAAACAAAATCTAAGGTTGGACTCAGAAGAAAGAGACAACTGTGGTGAAGCACTAGCAGATGCTGCCACAGCACAAGAGTCCCATCTCCTTGATTTAAGAGGCAGCTTGTTGCCAGAGAACTGGCAGGATCTTATGCAGGGTCTGTCAGTCATAAAGATCTCATGGGGCTTGAAATTGTGAAGTCAGGGGGGATGAGAATAGATTGCTGTTTCAGGTATCAATGCTACAACCATCTGCTACAATCTCAGACTGCAAGATCAGGGTAGCAGGTGCAAGAAAAGCTCATGAATTTCACTCCTACTGCTCAGTCCTGGGGGAGTTCCTAAAGCCCAGTGCCAGAGTCAGAACCTCTGTCTATTCAGTGTGAAACTCTCTTGTCAAGTGGATAATAATTTCCTCTTGTCCAAATACAGGAGGAAACTGAGTCACGAGCTCTGATGTGTGAGAGAACAACTTCGAACCCAAAGTTATGCACAAGGGTTGGTAGTGCTTACAAATGATTGAAACAGGGCCCAGACCCTGTGGGTCAGGGTTTCCAACAGGAGGCTGTGGATGGCTCCCAAAGAGGAAACCCCAGTCTCCACCATAGGGGAACACAGGAACAGGCTCGAGAGCAGGGTCCAGTGAGCTACTTCTGTGAGACTCTTAGGGTTCTGTCATAGGATCATATTTTCTGACTGCTCTCTGTCCCTCTGCTGTCTAAGGTTCCTGGTGTCTAAGCTCACATTCATTTCCACTTAGCACTGGGCTGAGAAATATCGTAATGAACTGGGGAAACTTGAGTGATGATACTGACGGTTGTGTGGGGCAGGAGCTGGCAGTGCCTGGGAAGGCAAAGTCCCTGGTGCAGTATGTGTGTGCTCAATTGTGTCTGACTCTTGTGATCCCATGGACTGCAGCCCGCCAGGCTCCTGCCCATAGGATTTTCAAGGCAAGAATATTGGGGTGGGTTGCTGTTTCCTCCTCCAGCAGATCTTCCCAACCCAGGGATTAAACCCATATCTCTGGTATCTCCTACACTGGCAAGCAGATTCTTTATCAGGAAGTCTAGGGAATTAGACACATGGCCCTTCAGTGTACAGATGGCAAGGGGCAGAGATGGCCACTGTGGTCTGGTCAGGTCACGTATGGAAGTTTCACAGGGCTTCACAGATATTTATTGAGTATTGAATGAAAGAGTCTTTAAATTCTATAGTAGGAATCCAACCACTTTGAGTCCTGAGCCTGGAGGCTGAAGGAGATTCTGAGACCATTGAGGCCAGTGACTCAAAGAATGCCCATTACTATCATCTGAGAAGAAATGTCATGAATGGAGCTCCGTCCTGAGAGACCACACAAGGAATATTGTGTTGGGGGCACCTGGGACATGGCTGGCATCCATAGCACTGCCCATTGTCACATCTGGTGGCTGCTTTTTCTCCCCTTCAATAGATTTCCTACTTGACCCTCCCTCTATGTGACTTCATAGAAGTGGGCAGATCTGGTTCTTTTCCAGGAGCATATCTGAGTGAGAGAGATCTGAGAGGGGGTCCACGGAAAGGGTGGGGGGTCTTTGGAAGGTGAATCATCCAATCATCCATCCGAGAGGCATTCCCAACTTTGCATCCTAGGGAAACACTTGTGTGGTCATTGGTTAAGGAGTTAGAGTTTTTTTGCTTTTTATTTTTAAAGATTTTTTGATGTGGACCATTTGTAAAGTCTTTATTGAATTTGTTACTTCTATGTTGCTTCTGTTTCATGTTTTAGTTTTCTGCCCAAGAGGTATATGGGATCTTAGCTCCCTGACCAGGGATCAAACCCTTACCCACTGCATTGGAAGGCAAAGTCTTAACCACTGGACCACCAGGAAACTCCCAAGGAGTCAGAGTTTTAAACAAGCTGAAAGTTAAAGCATTAATCACTCAGTCATTTCTGGCTCTGTGAGACCCAGTGGACTGTAGCCCACCAGGCTCCTCTCTCCATGAAATTCTCCAGGCAAGAATACTGGAGTGGGTTGCCATTTCCTCCTCTAAGGGAATCTTCCCAACCCAGGGATCAAACCTGAGTCTCCTGCATTGCAGGCAGATTCTTTACCACTGAGCCACCAGGGAAGTGAGATGGCAGGGTGTCTTTGTGCATATGGGAGAGCTGTGCCCATTGTGGAGGTTGGGCTTAGGACTCTGAAGGCTGTGAGGGAGGAGAGAGAATTGAATGGTGAACACGTTAGGCAGGGTGCCCCCACATCAGCCAGTTACCTCTTCTTGGAATGAAGAAGAGAGCACCTCACAGACCAGGTCCCACATATCCCATGTTCTTGGATATTTTCGAGGGTGGCCATGATAAGATTTAGGCACCCATTTGTCATGGATATCCTAGCCACACCACTGCGTGGACAGCCAGGGATTCTCTTGTGGTCGTCAAAAGTCCAGGAAGGCACCATACAAAATTAAAATGTCCCAACAGATTCTAAAGGAGGGGGCAATGGGTGTCTTCCAGTGAAGCTACACACTGAGCATTTCACTCACCTGGCACGAAGTTTTCGATCTGCTTTTTTCCTTTATGTAGCAAGCATCCAGGCTCACAGAGACCCAAGAGCCCAGAGAGCCACCTATCTAAAGTGCTCAGACTCTAAGTATATGTAGGAAACCAAGAGTTGTTTAGCCTGGGGAGCTGGGGGGTGTTGTGGGGTCAGGGTGGACTGACCCCACAGACAGAAGACCACAGTTGGTTGTAGAACAATGAGCCCTTCCACTCTCTGAATGTCTCTGAAAAATGGCTCTTTGGTTAAGAGTAGACCCAAGTTTATTCCAGATTTGTTGTTTTTTTTTTCTTTTTCAAAGATTACAGAGTCTTTACTTAACTTCTTTTTATTTATTTTTGGTTGCACTGGGTCTTTGTTGCTGTACGCAGGCTTTCTTTAGTTGCAGCAAGCAGGGGCTACTCTCTAGTTTCAGTGCTCAGGCTTCTCACTGCGGTGGCTTCTCTTGTTGCAGCACACGGGCTCTAGGGTGCCTGGACTTCAGTGGTTGTCACGTGGGTTGTCACATGGCACACGGGCTCAGTAGTTGAGGTTTCTGGGCTCTAGAGGGTGGACTCAGTAGTTGTGACGCACTGGCTGAGTTGCTCTGAGGCATGTGGGATCTTCCCAGACAAGGGATCAACCCATGTCCGCTACACTGGCAGGCAGATTCTTATCCACTGTACCACCAGGGAAGTCCTTATTCCTGGTTCTTGAGAGCAGAAGGGGAAAGGAAAGTCAGCCCCATATTGGCAGAGGTTTTGGCCACGGACACACAGTCATTCACGAGGGTTGAGAAGAGCCCGAGTCAGAGTTCTTTGGGAGGCAGCCATAACACAAGGGGGAAACCATCCCTTGAGGAATTTTTTACCCAACACTTGCCCTCTGGGTGATAGTGACCATGACTGGGACTAGGGAGGCCCATGTGAAAGTGGTTGGGCCTTGGCGGGATCCAGCTCAGTAATAAGAGCCCTAGGAAAGGCCAGCCACTGGAGGGATGAGAGGTGACACTATTGTCACAGGCAGTTGTTGCTGTTGTTCAGTTGCTCAGTTGTGTTCAGCTCTTTGCCACCCCATGGACTGCAGCATGCCAGGCTTCCCTGTCCTTCACCATCTCCTGGAGCTTGCTCAAACTCATGTGCATTAAGTCAGTGATGCCATCCAACCATCTCATCTTCTGTCGTCCCCTTCTCCTCCTGCCTTCAATCTTTCCCAGCATCAAGGTCTTCTCTAACAAGTCAGCTCTTTGCATCAGGTGGCCAAAGTATTGGAGCTTCATCTTCAGCAACAGTCCTTTCAATGACTATTCAGGGTTGATTTCCTTTAGGATTGGCTGGTTTGATCTTCTTGCAGTCCAAGGGACTCTCAAGACTCTTCTCACAGGTAGAAAATCTCTCAATTGCTGACATAGCACAGAGGATAGAGTCTCTGTTGGGAATGACAACTCAGTGAAAACTGGGCTCCCCTCCACTTTTTTTCAATTTCTTCTATTTTTTAATTTATTGGCAAAAAAGGTGGTCATAGATGTCTTATCACTTTCATTTTATAAATCACTTGTTCCTATTTCCAACATTATTTATATGTGTGATATTTTTAGTCTATTTTGTTTGATGTCCTCAATTTTATTCTTTATTTCATTTTAACTGATATTTTTAATTGAAGTATAGTTTATTTTCGTACTTGCTAAGTCACTTCCATCATGTCTGATTCTTTGTGACCCTATGGACTGTAGCCTGCCTGGCTCTTCTGTCCATGGGATTCTCCATGCAAGAATACTGGAGTGGATTGCCATTCCCTTCTCCAGGGATATCTTCCCAAACCAGGGATCAAACCTGCATCTCTTATGTCTCTTGCATTGGCAGGTGGGCTCTTTACCACTAGAGCCACCTGGGAAGATATAGTTGATTTACAATGTTGTGTTAATTTCTGCTGTGCAGTAAAGTGATTCAGTTATATGAATACATACATATTCTTTTTTTTATATTCTTTTCCATGATGGTTTATCACAGGATATTGCATATAGTTCCCTGTGCTACACAGGAGGACCTTGTTGTTGATCTGTCCTCCACTTTCAAAGAGAGGCAAAGGGACAGTGAAAAATGTATTTCTGTTATTACTGTTTTCAGGCTTGTCCAAGGTAAAATACACATGGTCCCATCAATCTGTACAGAGGCAGAAAAACAGTCAAGTTCATCTGAGTCTACTGTTGCTTTCTTTGAATCTAAGATGAAAGGTGTGTAGTCTCTGATCAAAGGCAAAAGACTTGAGTGAGTTGCCTGAAACCTGTCAAGGTGCCAACACATAACAGGGGGAGCTGTCTGACCCTCAGTGTTTAAGAAAGATCAAGGATGTGGTGGATGTGGGCCATGGCAGAGCTGAAGTGGAAGATGTACCCAGAGGGAGATAGGCAGCTTGGAGCTGGACTGGCTTGAGTGCGGGAGGCCAGAAACTTGCAGAAAGGCTTAGCAGGGATGCCTGAAAGCACTGAGGAGGATCCTGGTCCTAGTCCTTCTGGAATGCAGGGAACACATAGGCATACATAGGAATTCGTGTCCAGTCCACCCTCAGCAGCTGCTGCTTCTTGGCCTGAGAAACAGACCTCAGGGAGGCTGGGGCCACGCCCTGGCACAAGAATGAGGGAACTTCGAGTCTCCTGGCCAAGGTCTCAGAATGCCTGTGTCCTTCAGGATTGTCGCCCAGGTTTTCCACCTCATTTAATGTTAAAGTTATACACGAAGGCTCTCCTCCTAAACTGGGCTGTTCTGGGGACAACATCAGCTCTTTGATTCACTGGAAGCCAGTTGCTATGGTTCCAAATAGATATGTCCCCACAAAGTTCATATGTTGAAATCCTAATCTCCAAGGTGATGATGGTATTTGGAGGTGGAACCTTTGGGAGGTGATCTGGCCATAAGAACCTTCACATGCAGGTGGGCTCGGATTTGAGAATAATGGCTATGCTGCTTAGGCGCAGCCTAAGTCTGGAAGATGTAAAGACTGAATCTCCCGAGAACCCCACCTCAGTTCTGTGGGCCAGACAGGCCCTTGTGGCATTCTGGTCGAATGCAGAAGAAATGAGTGAGCCCAATCATCAGTCAGAGACAAGCCTGGGATCACCCAGTCTACAGGAGGGGCCAGGCTTGGGGTCCCCTTGAAAGCAGCTGGAACCAGACTCAGGTTCCCCCCAGGGTCAGGGAGATCCAGGCCTGGAGTTGCCCCAAAGCCAGCAGAAGTCAAGTCCTGAATTCCACCAACTTCAGTCAAAGCCAAGTGAGGAGTCACCCAAGGTCTCCCAGGACCAAGATGAAGCAGACTCGGAATTGCACAAGAATAAGGAGGAGCCTATCCTGGGGTCCCCCGATATCAGTTGCAGCCAGGCTCAGGATCACTAGAGCCTTACCTTGGTCAGCATCTCTGGGTCCTGAGCCCTCGAAGCCACTACAGGAGCTGACACCCCAGTTGCCCGTCTACCAACGGGATCAGTAGGAGCAGAGCAAGCTAGCTCCAGCCGGGCAGCCGGCAAGAGAAGGCCTCACGCCACAGAAGTGAAAAAGTTCTTCTGCCCAGGCCCCTGCGTCCAAGAAGCCGAAGGAGGAGGAGGTTCCTATAATCCCAAAGGGGAAGTGCAAGTCTGGGGCAGGTGTGGAAGGACCGCTCAAAGAAGAGGTTCTCCCAGATGGTTCAGGACAAGCCCCTGCGCACATCCCGGCAGCAAAAGATGAAAGACCGGCAGGAGAGGAAGCTGGCCAAGGACCTTCCCAGCACCTGGAGGAGGAGAAGGAGCGTCGCTGCAGGGAGAACTTGAAACGCCGCCTGGAGGAGGAGCGGGAGGCAAAGATCGTCCAAGTGATTCGAAACCCTGCCAAGCTCAAGCGGGCGAAGAAGCAGCAGCTGGAATCCATTGAGAAGCCAGACACGCTGACCCAGCTGCAGAAGCCACCACCTCAGTGGCCGGCAGCCGAGATCTGAGCTCAGGACAGCCGAGGCCTTCTGTGGCCAACCGCCGTGTCCACATGGCAGCTCTCGGGGCACTGGCCACATGCCTCTGCTGACCCGGCAGACCGGCTCCATGGCTCCCAGACAGGGGCACCACCCGAGTCGGGGCTCTGAGCCTTCAAAGGACTGGCGGGCAGGTCTCTGTGGAGCAGGGGGAGCCTGGAACCTCGCAGACTGGAGGTGGGAAGAGGGTCAGTCTCCTCCTCCCCACTCATATGCCCCCTCCTTTCCAAGTGACTTCAAACCAAGAAGAGTAATTTCTGGTTCCTCAGGGAACTGATGACTGGAGGGGTGACTCCCCAGAATGTGTATGCTCTGTCTTAGGGTCCTGGGTCCAACCCAGGCCAGGAGGCCGGAGTCAAGTGTCAAGCTCCCCCCACCCCCACCTTCCCAAAGGCTGCTTTTGGGTCTCTCTGCACCCCACTGACCCTGTCACCCAGCAGACTGAATCCGGCTCCACCACACTTCTTAAAACTTAGGGTTAAAATGGGGAGGTCGCAAGGCACAGGGTCCCTCCAGCTCCCCTTTTCCTGCCCCAGACTCTGCAGAAGCCACTCCCCCCCACCACCTGAGTTCTGATTAACTCATTACATCCAGTCTCCAGCAGAAATCTGTATGGAACACCAGCTGTGTACAGGCACAATTCTAGGTATCAGGGAATACAGACAAAAGTTACTGCCTTCAAGGAGCTTTCATTCTGCTGGAGAAAACATAATAAACAATAAAGTATATAAAAAAAAGAGCCCTCACGAATGGGATTCAGTTCAGTTCAGTTCAGTCGCTAAGTCGTGTCTGACTCTTTGCGACCCCATGAATTCCAGAATGTGAATCGCAGCACACCAGGCCTCCCTGTCCATCACCAACTCCCGGAGTTCACTCAGACTCACGTCCATCGAGTCAGTGATGCCATCCAGCCATCTCATCCTCTGTCGTCCCCTTCTCCACCTGCCCCCAATCCCTCCCAGCATCAGAGTCTTTTCCAATGAGTCAACTCTTCGCATGAGGTGGCCAAAGTACTGGAGTTTCAGCTTTAGCATCATTCCTTCCAAAGAACACCCAGGACTGATCTCCTTTAGAATGGACTGGTTGGGATTAGTATCCTTATAAAAAGAAGTCCCAGAGACCTAGCTTGTTCTTTCTGTTATGTGAAGACACAGAGAAACACAGCAAAGAAGGAAGACAGGAACCAGAAGCAAGCTCTCCCCAAATCTGCCAGCACCTTGGACTTGGACCTCCCAGCCCCCAGACCTGTGAGTAATTAATTTCTGTTGTTTGTTTGGTTTATTTCATTGTATTGAAGTATAATTGATTTACAGTGTTGTGGTAGTTTCTGGTGTACAACGAAGTGGTTTAGTTTTATACATATTTACTGTTTTTAAGATTCTTTTCCATTATAGTTTATTGCAAGATACTGAATAGTTTCCTGTGTTATACAGTAGGTCCTTGTTGTTTATTTATTTTTGTTTATTTTATATATAGGGAAAATGTTAGTCACTCAATCGTGTCTGACTGTTTGTGACCTCATGGACTATAGCCTCCATGGAGTTCTCCAGGCAAGAATACTGTAGTGGGTTGCCATTCGCTTCTCCAGGGACTCTTCCTGACCTGGGGATTAAACTAGATCTCCCATATTGCAGGCAGATTCTTTACCGTCTGAGCCATCAGATAAGCCCTTTTTATATAGTAGCTTGTATCTGTTAATCCTAAACTCCTGATTTATCCCTCCCCCCAAATTTCTGTTGTTTATAAGCCACCCAGCCAGTGATATTTTTTACTAAGACATCAGCCATCTCCACTGACCCCTTCTTCACCACCATCACTTCCTCATCACTTAAGCCAGAAAAATCTGTTCAGTATTTTGATGCCACAAAACGGAATGGTGGGTTTCTTGTGGAATCACCCCTCCAAAATAATATATAGCAGACCTCAGAAAATGTCATGAGAATCTAAGTGTTTCCTGTGGTTTTCTAGTGCTTTTACAGAACTTTGATAAGTACATTTTCAAATGGTTTTCTTTCTGTTTTTAAAATATTTCTGTTCGAGTTTTTCTTTACAAGGAAAACTGTCCCTGTATGTAGATCATCTGATTGTTTATGTTGAAAATTCCAGGGACTCTACAGTGCAATACTAGAACTAATAAATGATCTTAGCAATGTCATAGGATCCAAGGTTAATATAGAAAAATCTCATGTATTATATATACTAGTAGGAAACAATTGGAAAATGAAATTTTTACAAATCTCATTTATGGCAATACCAAGAAACATAAAATAACTAGTAATTAGTTTAACAAAAGACTATCAACACCACTCTGATGAAAACTATAAAACATTGCTGAGAGAAATTAAATTAGATGAAACCGAAATAATTGGAAAGACATGCCATGTTCACAGATTGAAGGCTCAGAATTGTTAAGATAGCCGTTCTCTCCAAATTGAATTCTAGATTCAAAGCTATCACAGTCAACATCCATGCAGGTCAAGTGAGCTGTGGGAGAAATCCTAAGGAGCCAGGGCCCCAGCCCCCCAGTGGAGAAGCAGAGGGGAGTGGTGCCTGCAGCCTGGGCTGCACCTGGATCTTGGTAGAGGAGGCGTTCAAATGCACTGCTGTCCGATAGAAACACAATGTGAGCCACAAATGCCAGCCATCATACGCGTCGTTTTTAATTTTCCAGCAATCACATTTAAAAGGTGAAATTATTTTTAAAAATATACTTGTTTAAACCATGTCCAAAATAATATCATTTCCACACATGATCAACATTTCACGTTACTAATGAGATAGTTGTACATTATTTGAGATCTGTGATGCATTCTACATCTTCCCAGGTGACGCTAGTGATAAAGAACCCTGCCGATGCAGGAGACTCAAGAAATGCGGGTTCAATCCCTGGGTCAGGAAGACTCCCTGAAGGAAAGAAATGACAACCCACTCCAGTATTCTTGCCTGAGGAATCCCATGGACAGAGGAGCCTGGCGGGCTACAGTCCCTGGGGTCGCAAAGAGTCGGACACTATGCAGCAACTGAGTACATGCCTTCTACACTTACAGCAGACGGCAGATGCTCAATAGCAATGTGTCCCCCACAGCTGTCACACTGGCCGGCCCACTTTTAAGCCATATCTTCTGCTGTTCCCTAGTTTTTCCTTTTTTTTTTTTTTAAATTTACTCTTTTTTTTAAATTTTATTTTATTTTTAAACTTTACATAATTGTATTAGTTTTGCCAAATATCAAAATGAATCACAAAAACGTTTGTTTGGCTGCACCCAACCTAGCGGTGGCATGTGGGATCTCCCTCGCACTGTACAGGCTCAGTAGTTGCGGTGCGCAGACTTAGTTGCTCCATGGCATGTGGGATCTTAGTTCCCCCACCAGGGATTGAACCTGCATTGGAAGGTGGATTCTTAACCACTGGACCACCTGGGAGGCCCCTGTTTCCTAGTTTTTACAGTTATATTTAAAATCTACTTTGTTGAGGTCTCACTAAGCGTACAAAAGCTGTACATAATTAATGGATAAAACCTGATGAGTTTGGAGATAACTATATACCCATGAGGAGAAGGCAATGGCACCCCACTCCAGTACTGTTGCCCAGAAAATCCCATGGATGGAGGAGCCTGGTAGGCTGCCGTCCATGGGGTCGCACAGAGTTGGACACGACTGAAGTGACTTGGCAGCAGCATATACCCATGAAATGACTACCACAGCCTTTGCCATAAACATATCTGTCAAACTCTGCAAATTTTCTCCCACCCTCCTTATTTATTTTTACCATCATCATTATTATTTGTATTTTATTGGTTTGTTTCTTCAGTTAGGACAATAGCACTGTTCATCAGATCCACCAAGGTCATCCCCCATGGGTCCTGAAAGGCCAGAGATTTCTTCTGTCACCTTCTGGGTCTGGCCCACTCATACTCCTCGAGGAAGACTGTGAACCCCTTAAAATGTAAGGTCTTGCACTATATGTCCTGAATCCACACATAGGAACATATGCCATCTTATGTTACCATCCCCTCAAAGGAATTTTTAAAATAATCTCCCCCTTTTGTATGTGGTTTTGAGGAGGATGTTTTATCTACATCTTCAATTTCAACCACAGTTCATATGATGCCCTGTGGGTCCCTTGAGCAGAACGATTCCCTCAGCAATATCTAGTCATTTGCCAATCTTTAAATAACTGGCCACGACTGGCCCCTAGATCAGGCCAACTGACCTGCTTCTGGGCAGGCTTCATACTTGTGGGCTACCTAGTTATGTGGATCTGACCACATGATAGAAACGATTCCTCTGCAAAGTAAATATAAATTCTTTGACATGAGAGTATAAAGGCTTATGTGGTAGCCTGCCCCCTGCCCCTACATGATGTATTTTTTTGGTGAGAGAAAATAATTTGAAATTTATAATGCTGCATAATTCTTTGTCGTTAGCACCTGGCTTGCATTACACAATTTTAGATCTTTCCCCACTGACGTCTGCCCGTTCAGTAGCCTCAGCTTTTGTAATAAGGGCCTGCTCCCTTGACCTTGAGTCTAGCCTACCACTCTCTGTGCAGGGAGCTGCCTTCCAAGAGGCCTTCTGCTTGTCAGCTTTCCCTTTATTAGAAATCAACATCTTGACTGACTCCTTTCCTCAAACCTTGTCCAACCAAAATCCTTCTACTTAAATGTGTGTCTCATTTCTCTGTCCACCGATGGGTCCCCCAGACCTGCACTGACCTCCTTCTGTGAATCTGCCTTTAGGACTAAATGACAACCATAAAGGCCCAGGAAACGAAGCCTATCACAATTATAAATGACTGGAGGCTGCCTGTGCCTGTGCCCTCAAAACATTTACAAATTAATTAACTTGATTTATTTTTCTTGGCAGATCTTCCCTTTCGCTAGCTCCACCTGGAGTCATGTGGTCACCCGGGGTGGAGACTCTCAGACCAGTGTCTCCCTCTGGTTCAATCTTTTCATGACCATGGCCCACCCCCCTCCCCCAATCCCCGCCCCAGCTCTGGGACCCAGCTGACACCATCTGGATAACTTCCTCAGCTTTTACTTTAAACATTTTTTAATTAATTTTTCTTTTGAGTTTTTGGCTGAACCACACAGCATGCAGAATCTTAGTTCCCCAACTGGGGATAGAACTGGCACTCCCTATAGTGGAAGCACAATCTTAACCATTGATTCACTAGGGAATTCCCACTTCCTCAGCTTTTAAACCAGGACTTGCAGGGACTTCTCTGGTCATCCAGTGGTTAAGACTTCACACTCTCAATGCAACCAAGATCAGTGCAGTCAAATAAATAAAAATTAAAAATAAATAAATAAAGCAAGGCCTGCAGAAAATTCCGGGGGTTCAAGGGAAACTTTTGGGCACCATTTGATTTGGAAGACCCACACCAAGACCTGTCTCCAGGTGCCACCCATGCCCTAATGGTCAAGGCCAAGGCTCCCCTGTCCTAATGGTCAAGAGCAAGGCTTCAGGTGCCTTTGTAAACTGAGACAGAACTGGAGCCTCTCTGAATCCTTCCCATTGCCTGCCTGTTCTGCCTCCCATGGCCCAAATCTGTAGTAACTCACTGAAGATGAGCAGATCAGACTCTTCCTAGGACCAGATCTGACATGAATGCCTAGGCGGGAAGAAGTTATCATTCAGGAGGCAGCAAGATTTCCATACCATCTTTTTTGTTAAAAAAAAAGCAAACCCATCTTATTGGGAGAGCAACATAGAAGGTGAGCCACCACTAACTACTAGTTCACACGATCCCAAGAGTGCAACAAAGTCTGGTACAAGCATGCATTTGTTAACAGGACTGATTTCCACAGAATGGGCAGCCAAGGGCACCCAGGTGCAGCGCTGGAGGTGTCCCTTAAGCACCTGGGAGCCCTACCTCTTCGACCAACAAGGCCCACCTGTCCCAGGACTTGGCAGAGTCTGGTGGAGGAATAAGAAAGGAACCGATCTGCAAGAGCTCTAGAAAAGGATGATCCTCAGGGGGAAAGCACATCTGAGATGGGACAAATAATCAGACACCAGGCTAGGGGACCCTGCGTGCTCCATGCCTGTGAAGGGGACAGTGATGTTGGACGTGAAGAAAAGCCACAAACACATCGAGGATGGGCTGTCTTATCAGGCCAATGTCCTATATTTCTCCTTTTATTTATTTTAAAAACTTTTACTTTTTAATTTTATTTTATTTGGCTGTACCAGGTCTTAGTTGCAGCATGTGGGATCTAGTTCCCTGACCAGAAATCGAACTCAGGGTCCCTGCATTGGGAGTGTGTAGTCTTAGCCACTGGGCCACCAGGGAAGTTCCTATATTTCTCCTTTTAAAGGCCTGCCTCTCTTGCTAGAATTCTCAGCCCTGGTGCTGGATCTGAACGAACTCAGTCTCACTGTTTGGTTTCCCAATGGCGTCACAATCTATATGCCACACCCTACCTACTGGAGTCAGATTGTGTTTGCCGGGCTTCCCAGGTGGAGTGTGGGTGTCCACAAATGCTGCTCTGCAGAGGGAAGGATTTCACGAAATCCCATCTGCCCTTTGAGTGTCTCCTGGTGGGTCCAATTCCCACTTTGTGCTTTGTAATTACAAGTACTCTGCTTCAAGGGGGGAAAAAATCATTGTCTCAGTGCGTGTGTGCTAAGTCACTTAAGTCATGTCCGACTCTTGGTGATGCTATGGACCATAGCCTGTGGCGCCTCTGTCCATGGGATTCTCCAGACAAGAATGCTGGAGTGGGTTGCTGTGCCATCCTCCAGGGGATCTTCCCAACCCAGGGATCCAACCCATGATTCTTACATCTCCTGCATTGTCAAGTGGGTTCTTTACCACTAGCATCACCTGGAAAGCCCCTCATTGTCTTAGAGGACTAAATACAATGTCAGTCACGTGAAGGTATACATGAAAGGAAAACCTCAATGTGGTAACCCACTTTTTCTGTTTCTTCCTTTTATGGTGGGGAGATAGGGAGAATTCTGTCTTTAACTAAGACTAATGTTGTGTATTTAGCTAAAGCACACACTTGGCATGAATTAAAGACTTTTCAATTTCCTCACTGATGGTTGCATATTTTGAAACCATAAATTTTAAAATCTGGGCTTATGGTTAACTTGACTTTGACTCTTGCCATTGGAGCTTCTAAACCTCCCCTTCCTCTCCACCCCAGCCCCTGACAACCAGTAATATGTCTTCTGTTTCTATCCATTTGCCTATTTTAGATCTTTCATGTAAATTAAATCAAACAACATGTGGCCCTTTGTGTCTGCCTTCTATCACTTCGATAATGTTTTCATAGTTTATCCATGTTGTACCACGTATTGGTATTCATTCCTTTTCACTGTAGAGGAATATTTCATTTTGTGGGCATAAACCAGATTTTTGTTTATCCATTCATTAGTTAATGAATTTTGGGTTATTTCTACCTCTTGACTACTGTGAATAATGTTGCTATGAACATTCATGCATGAGTTTTTGTGTGGATATTTGTTTTCATTTCTCTTGGGCATACCCCTAGGGGTGGAATGACTGAGTCATATGGTACTTCTATGTTTACCTTTTTGAGATACTGTCAAATGCTTTACTGAAATTAGTTTTGATGGTAGCAGTTTTCTTTTCTTTTTTTTCTGGTTGTTTCAGATAAGCGTTTACTTATATAGATTAGACATTCAATAATTATTTGAGAAATAACTATTCTGGATATAATTAGGGAATGAATTTCCCCTCTTCCTTGAGATCAGCATTTATTTATATTGATCAGACCCCATCAATACTTCTTCAAGGATTGAATATCATTGGAATTCATTTTCATGGTGACCGAGAGCCTTTGATTTCCCCTGAGCTCTCTCTTGTCAGTTTCTTGCTGAATCCCAATCTTCAGCCTTGCCCTTTTTCTAGTCTCTGTCTCTTCTTCCCCTTTATGCCTCCATTTTCCCATCCCCCTTCCCACAAGACTAGGTTCTTTTTTATTTGGTGTCCATGAATCACATAACTATCTGGTTTAGGAAATGTCTGAGCCTTGAAAACTATTCTCTGTGGGCTGGACATACAGAGTTCATATTTTTAAAATTATGGAAAGGGAGAAAGGAGAGGCAGAAAGGGAACACGATAACACAATGGATTTGGTCTCAAAATGTGGCTTAAAAATTAGAACGAGCTGAAAGTATCTCAGCTTTGAAAGAAGAGAGAAAGAAAATTAACATATAAAAGCAGTTGGTCCACCATATATTTAGAACCTTGAGGCTCATGATCATACATGATAATCAGTCTCTTTCCTTCCAGCGACAGCCTCTGCTAGGCTTTGCCTTCTGTGAAATGGCTCTTTTCCAAAAAGTTCTGTCCTCATTCTTCTGCCTTCAGAGAAGCACCTAAGGGAGGTAATGCTTAGCTGAGTTCTCCTTTAACCAGTTACATTCTGACCCTGTCTTCTCTCTACCTACTCCATTTTGCTTCTTCCAGAATGTACTGCCCCTGCTTTTGCAGAAATTTCCAGAGAGAGGAGTTCTACTCAGTTCTCTTTCAGTCATATTCTTAGCCCCTGGTATTTTCCTCAGACCACCCCACACAGCCACTCCTGCTTGGACTTCTTCCACAGATCAAGTGATCTGGGTGCTCCTTCAAAGCTCTGAAGGAAGGGCATCCTCACACATGCCCCCGAAGGAAGCCCACTTAGGGGCTACAGCAACACAATGTACTCTCACATCAGACCTTCCACCATCTCTGTACTCAGGAGAGTGACAGAGATCATTCTGGCTCCAAAATGTTATAAGAGAAACAGAATTCTCTTTAAATTCAAGTATGTCCAACAGCTGGACATGCAGGGACTTTGACTCTTAGGAAAAACACTGACTGAAACTGCCCACCATGGCCGGGCACCATAGTAACCATTTTGTGTGAGTTTACTAGGAGATCCTGATAAGAAACACAGAAATAACAAGCCACCACCAACCAGAAGAATTTGGGAAAGGTCAAAAGGAGACATAAGACACCAGTCCATATGTCCTCCCAGAATCCTTCTCTCTGGCGTCCATCTTGGGTGAGCAATGCATGCACCACTAGGAAGGACCCAGAGTTAGAATGATTAGAATGATTGGCCAGAGACAATCTGGAAACTAATCCCATCACCATAAAACCTGAGACTGTGAGCCACGTGGCAGAGCAGTCCTCCTGGGTTCCTTTACCCTCCTGCTCTCTGACCCAGGCACCGTTCCCAATAAAGTCTCTTGCTTTGTTAGCACGTGTATCTCCTGGACAACTCGTTTCCGAGTGTTAAACAAGACCCCTCTTCCTGCAACATGATGACTCAACAGCATGTATACGAAGTAAACCCCCTCAGAGTGACTGTTTTTAAGACGTAAGTTTATTCACGCACCACTGGCTGACAGTGGGTTGTTGTTGTTGTTTAGTTGCTCAGTTGTCTGACACTTTATCGACCCCATGGACTGTAACCTACCAGGCTTGTTTGTCCATGGGATTTCTCAGGCAAGAATACTGTACCTATTGCCAGAATTTTCAAACAATGTCTTTGCGCAGGCACTGTGATGAGGGAACTTAGCCATGAACTGGCATTGGGAGATCTGGGCTGTAGTCCTGGCCCTGCCATTAACTTTCCCATTGTCTCCTATCCATGGAGTGAAGGGCTTGGATTGGAGAAATGAATTTCCAAAGTGAGTATTAAAAATTTTTCTTTCAGTTAATTTTTTTGACTGTGTATAACCAGTTTCCTAAAATAATACTCACCACTAATCATGAGTGACGGATTCTGATATTTTTCTGTCTTATCATTTTTTAATTGTGATTTCAGAAACTGATTTTCTGACCCTGTAAGGAGAGAAGACTGGTGGTTTGAAGAACACTGGGCTAGAGGGTCTTTAAGATCTTTTTCTGCTTAATATTCTAAAAATCAAAAGGGCTAAGTTGGAAACATGGAAAAATCAAATATGTAATATTCATCCACAGCCTCAGTCTGGCTGAATCGCTCTCTTTGACCTTCCTCAGATTGTCAGCAACTATAAAAGTCAGATATTCTGTAGCTCCAAGAGACAATGGCCCCTAGATCATGGCCCAGGCTTGATGGCCTTTCCCATGCACACAATAGGGGGTAACCCAGGCACTTAGCCTCTCTAAACCCCAGCATCCTCAGCTGTAAAGGGGGGATGATAATGCAGACCTTACAGGTTGTGATGAAGGTCAAATGAGGTCCTGGGTGTAAAGGTGCCCACAGGGGTCATGACCTGCAGGTCCCTTAGGTTGAACGTGACCTGAAGGTGTGATCTGTTTGTCATACACTGGGCACACCCTCCACTTTGCCACTGTCCCTACCACTTGTAGGGTCTGACACCCTCTGAAAGTGAAAAGTGGAAGTGAAAGTCGCTCAGTTGTGTCTGATTCTTTGCGACCCCAGGGGTTGTAGCCCACCAGGCTCCTCTGTTCACGGGATTCTCAGGCAAGAATACTGGAGTGGGTTGTCATGCCTTTGTCCCATGTCCACGGATCTTCCCAACCCAGGGATCAAACCCAGGTCTCCTGCATTGTGGGCAGATTCCTTACCATCTGAGCCACCAAAGACACCCTCTATACACATTAAATGACTTGCTGAACTTCTAAAGCCATTTGAGTTTGCTGTTCTTGGCTTAGCAGAGGGCATGGGACAAATTTGGCATTTAATTCAGGTCCTTTATCTTCTCTGGTCCTGGCACTGTGGAGATCACAGTGCAACTTCGTTGCAGGTGGTTTAAACTCTTTAAGTCTCATGTTCCTCCCTAAAATGAAAATAGTATCTGCCCTGTTTGCTTTTTGGAGGATCAATATTTTAATTAAATTAAATTTAATTTGAAGACTGAGGTTGTGAATGAATATTACATATTTGGTTTTGCCATGTTTTCAACTTAACCCATTTGATTTTCAAAACATTAAGCAGAAAAAGATTTTAAAGAATCCTCCAGTCCAGTGTTCTTCAAACCACCAGTCATCTCTCCTTACTGGGTCAGAAAATCAGTTTCTGAGGTCACAACAGATAATTAAAATAAGAACAGAAAATCGTAAGACAGAAAAATATTGAGAATCAAACGAGATACAGTTCTCCATTGCTTCATTGGTCACCATATGTCCAACAGCAGCCTTGCCCACTACTTCTGAGAAACCTCCAGTGTTGTTGCAGGAAGGGGGAGCCCTTCCAGGGCCCGAAACTGGGCTCTTGTCTACCACTTGGAAATGAATTGTCCAAGGAGACACATGTGCTGACAAAGCAAGAGATTTTATTGGGAAAGGACACCCTGGTGGAGAGCAGTAGGGTAAGGAAACCCAGGAGAACTGCTCTGACACGGGGCAGGCAGTCTCGGGTTTCATGATCATGGGATTAGTTTCCAGGTCATCTTTAGCCAATCATTCTGAGTCAGAGTCCTTCCTGGTGGTGCACACCTTGTTCAGCCAAGATGGATGCCAGAGAGAAGGATTCTGGGAGGTGGTTGGACATGTGGTGTCTCCTTTTGACCTTTCCTGAACTCTTCTGGTTGGTGGTAGCTTATTAGTTCTGTGTTCCTTACCAGGACCTCCTGTCATAAAACAACTCATGCAAATGGTTACTATGGTGCTTGGCCAGGGTGGGCAGTTTCAGTCATTGTGCTTCCCCTAACAGTGTCAGGAGGAAAACAGACCTGAAAAAAAGGTGCTGTAGTAAAAATCATGCCCAGAGCTGGAGACCCAGTAGAGGAAGAGCGAGTGGCTTGGGGTCAAGGGTAGGAAGTGACTGTCAGCAAGATGATTGAGCCTTGGAGTTGTGCTGGGGTGGGGGCTGTATCTGAATAGCATCATTTTTTTTGGCTGTGCTGTGTGGCTTGTCAGAGAAGGCAATGGCACCCCACTCCAGTACTCTTGCCTGGAAAATCCCATGGATGGAGGAGCCTGGTAGGCTGCGGTCCATGGGGTAGCTAAGAGTCGGACACGACTGAGCGACTTCACTTTCACTTTTCACTTTCATGCATTGGAGAAGGAAATGGCAACCCACTCCAGTGTTCTTGCCTGGAGAATCCCAGGGATGGGGGAGCCTGGTGGGCTGCTGTCTATGGGGTCGCACAGAGTCAGACATGACTGAAGTGACTTAGCAGCAGCAGCAGTGTGGCTTGTGGGATCTTAGTTCTCTGACAAGGGAATGAATCTGTGCCCTCTGTGAAACGTTGCTGCTACTAGCCATGAACGATGCTGGGATTCTTGGCCTTTGGAGGAGAAGAATTCAATCGGGGCCAGTGACAAAGCTTGATCACTCAGAGCTTTTGTGAAATCAAGGTTTATTAAAGTATAAAAGAGATAGAGAAAGCTTCTGACATAGACATCAGAAGTGGGCAGAAAGGGTGCCCCCCTGCTAGTCTTTAGCAGATACTGACTAGCAGGCTGCTAATTAGAGAAAGGAAATGTCTTAACCCTCAGAGAGTGGCACCAGGCCCCTCACCCACAACATGCATCTTGAGATAACATTGGCACAAGGTGAGTCATCCTGGGCCATAAAACGACCGACATGAATCTCGAAGAAAGGCAGGTTTCCAAGCATATACATAGTTTCATTACCATAGTTTAAGAAAAACATTTCCATAAGAAAAACGCATTGGTTAGGTCAAGGTTTGAGAAAAGTCAAGTTCAGGTGGAACCAGGTATTGTCACAGCAACACAAAATTGTAAAATAAACCTCCTTTTAATTTTGTATAGAAAAGGGGGGAAAAAATCTGACACTTGTGGGTTGTTTTTTCCTGCTGATTAAGAGAGAAAAGAAAAAAAACATCTGACACTTGCAGCCTATTTCCTCCACTTGGGGACCCCTAGCCTTCCTGGCTGTTACCCTCTTACCTGCATTGGGAACACAGAGTCTTAACCACTGGACTACCAGGGAAGTCCCCAGAAGAGCATAATTTTGATGCTTTATGTGACTCTGTCACTGTAGCTTTTTATGGAGTCCAGTGCCTTTTCCTTTATAGTCTCATTTTCCCTCCATCCTCTGCCCCAACTGCTGATATTTCAGAGACACTAGGAATTGGTCCAAGATCACTTTCCAGGCAGGCCTCTTCCCAGCTGCTTTCCATAGGCATGCATGCTCTGTTTTACGATGGGCGCTGTATTTTATTAATATAATGGGAATATGATGTACCAAAGGGTGGGGTGGCATATAGAGTGTTTATTGTCATTCATCATGCCCAACATTCCCCAGCTTGAAGGTTCTGGTGCTTCGGGGTCTAACTGGCTCGAATGAACACTGCCTGGCCCTCTTAGGGTTAGTACTTCCAGAGCTGTCCATGTAACACCCATATCTCTTCATGGCTTCTCACTGTACCCCTGTGTCCATGTGTTTAGCTTCACCGCAGTACTCTGTCATAATTAAACCACGCAAGGTAACAACAAAGACTCATGATTAACAAATTAATCAGCCTCACGTTGTATGTACTGACAGTGTTTCTCATTACTCATGATGCATCACAAAGTAATTTTCCAAAGACACCTGAAGAGTAGTGAGTCTAATTTTGGCCAATGAATGATGACAAATTCGTCTTCATTTCATCTAGGGAATGGTCATAAATGAAGAGAACCCTGGTACTAACTGAGCAGTAAACATATGAGCCTGCTGCTGCTGCTGTTGATAAATTGCTTCCGTCGTGTCCAACTCTGTGCAACCCCATAGATGGCAGCCCACCAGGATGCAAAAGAGGACCCACTTCATTAAGCTTTGAGATTGGAAAGTGAAAGTGAAAGTGAAGTTGCTCAGTCATGTTCGACTCTTTGGGACCCCGTGGACTGTAGCCCACCAGGCTCCTCTGTCCATGGGATTCTCGAGGCAAGAATACTGGAGTGGGTTACCATTTCCTTCTCCAGGGGATCTTCCCAACCCAGGGATCGAACCTGGGTCTCCTGCATTGGAGGCAGACGACTTAACCTCTGAGCCACCAGTGAAGTACTTCTCTCAAATTGTTAGGGGAAGCACACTGATTCAAACTGCCCACCCTGGCCAGGCACCATAGTAACCATTTGCATGAGTTGTTTTATGACAGGACGTCCTGGTAAGGAACACAGAACTAATAAGCCACCACCAACCAGAAGAGTTCAGGAAAGGTCAAAAAGTGACACCACACGTCCAACTATCTCCCAGAATCCTTCTCTCTGGCATCCATTTGGCTGAACAAAGCATGCACCACCAGGAAGGACTCTGATTCAGAATGATTGGCTAAAGACAACTGGGAAACTAATCCCATCACCATGAAACCCTGAGGCTGCAAGCCACATGGCAACAGTCCTCCTGGGTTCCCTTACCGTACTGCTCTCTGCCCGGGTGCCCCTTCCCAATAAAATCTCTTGCTATGTCAGCACATGTGTCTCCTTGGACAATTCATTTCCGAGTGGTAGACAAGAGCCCAGTTTTAGGCCCTGGAAGGGGTCCCCCTTCCTGCAACAAAATGACCTGAAATAACAGATACATTTAATAAAACAAATGATTATGGACTTCCCTGATGGTCCAGTGGTTAAGACTCTGCACTTCCAATGCAGGGGGTGTGGGTTTGATCCTTGATTGGGGAACTAAGATCCTATAAGCCATGTGGCACAGCCAGAAAATAAAAACAAAAAAACTTACAAAAAAATACAGCTGACTAGTACTCATCCCAAGTGACAAGATGTTGAAAGACAGTGAAAGACTAAAGGTCTGTCACAGACTGGAAGGGACCAATGGCAACCCACTCCAGTGTTCTTGCCTGGAGAATCCCAGGGACGGGGGAGCCTGGTGGGCTGCCGTCTATGGGGTCGCACAGAGTCGGACACGACTGAAGCGACTTAGCAGCAGCAGCAGCAGCAGATGGGATCTTAGAACAGAAAAGGGACACCAGTGCAAGAAGCCTGGTGAAATGTCAATAAGTTCAGTCTGTAGTTTAGTTAATAGCATTGTACTGATGTGATTTTTTTTTTGGTTTTCATAGTTTTACTAAAGTTATACAAGGTGCTAACATTAGGGGAAGCTGGGTAAAGGGTATGTAGGAACTCTGAGGACTATTTTTGCAACTTTTATGTACATCAAAAATTATTTTAAAGGAAGTAAAAAAGTAATCTGAAATCTATAGGCATAATCTTTCTTTTTTTTCCACACTGCAAGTTATACAAGATTGGTTCCCTGACCAGGATGGATCCCAGGCCCCACTGGACTGCCAGGAAAGTCTCTATAGGCATAATCTTACTAGACAACATGAAATGGATGAACTGGCCATCCAGGAGCTGAACTCATTATTTGCTTCAGGGCATTAGCCTGACCCTTGTTTCTTCCTTGGCCTTATGAATTAGTCAGCTTTGTGTAGGCTTTTACACATACAGGTAGTGAGAAACTCAGTCCAGGCTGAAAGATGATTCTGAATAGATGAGTGTTACCATCGGACTGAGTTCTATGACCCTGACATCTTTGTACCTCAGTTTTCTCATTTAGAAAAGGTGGGATTGGACTCAATTTTTAAGAACCCTTGAAAGTGTTGCGATTCTATGGCATTATTTGTAACACAACGATCAGTGTTGAAAATAATGGACCTTGGGAGAAGCTGAAACAGGGATGTCAAAGAAAGGATGGCTTCTTTGGCAGAACTTGGCAGACATTGTGGAGATACTGGTATCTAGTGAAAGCCCTTTGCAAAAGAGCCACAGCTAGTCCTAAAGTATTACCACTAAATAGGAGTGGCATCTTGTTGGATGTTGGAGTCAGCTTATACAATTGGGAATGGTAATTGAGGATCTCTTCTCTCTATGGGTGTCATCTGCTCACAGAGTGCTTATGGACTTCTTTCACTCAAAGCATCATTGTTGTCCAGGAAAGTTAAAAAAAAAGTTAATTATAAGTTATAGTTTATTCTGCAATTATTTTTCCATATATTGTTTTCAGTTTCAAGATGAGGAAATTACACAGCAATATGTCCCTCTGGGGCTTCCCAGGTGGCACTAGTGGTAAAGAACCCGCCTGTCAATGCAGGAGACGTAAGACATACGGGTTCTGTTCCTGGGTCAGGAAGATCCTCTGGAGGAGGGCATGGCAACCCACTCCAGCATTCTTGCCTGGAGAATCCCATGGACAGAGGAGCCTGGTGGGCTATAGTCCACGGGGTCACAAAGAGTCCCACATGACTGAAGCAACGGCACGCATGCACACGCATGTTCCTGTGACTTTGCCAGAAACTGGAGAAATTCAGTGAAGTAGCTTCCTCCTCTGTTCTATGAGCTGAAAATAGTAGTCAACGTTTCAGTTACACATGATGAGTAGGTTCCGGGGATCTACTGTACAGCAATGTGATACCAGTGAACAGTACTGTATTGTATGCTTGAAATTTTGTGTTCTCACCACCAAGACAGGAAGGAAATGACCACTCTGTGAGATAATGGATATGTTAAGTAGTTTAACTGTGATGATCATTTCCAGGGGTATATGATATGTAGATCAAAACATCAAATTGTACACTTTAAATATATGTATTTCTATTTGTCAATCATACCTCAATAAAGCTGGAGAAATAAAAAAGCACATTCAAATCGTTGTTTTGTTCCTTCTTGTCTACCCTGTACCCATGAGGTGCAAAAGGTAGATGAGACCACTGTACTGCATTTTACAAAGGAGGACAATGTGCTAGAAAACTTTGATCCATGGAGCATACATGAACCTATGTGCACAGGATCTCCATGAATTCTCCAAGGGAGGAAGCCTGGTGGCAATAGATGGGTTTTGTATATTTCCCCTAATTGTTACTTTTGGCTGGGAGAAGGTTGTCTTTCAGTTCTGTTCAGTCACTCAGTCGTGTCTGACTCTGCGACCCCATGAACTGCAGCACGCCAGGCCTCCGTGTCCATCACCAACTCCTGGAATCCACCCAAACCCATGACCATGGAGTCAGTGATGCCATCCAACCATCTCATCCTCTGTCATCCCCTTCTCCTCCTGCCCTCAATCATTCCCAGCATCAGGGTCTTTTCAAATGAATCAGCTCTTCACATCAGGTGGCCAAAGTATTGGAAATTCAGCTTCAACATCAGTCCTTCCAATGTACACCCAGGACTGATCTCCTTTAGAATGGACTGGTTGGATCTCCTTGCAGTCCAAGGGACTCTCAAGAGTCTTCTCCAACACCACAGTTCAAAAGCATCAATTCTTCTGTGCTCAGCTTTCACATCCGTACATGACCACTGGAAAAAGCATAGGCTTGAGTAGTCGGACCTTTGTTGACAAAGTAATGTCTCTGCTTTCGAATATGCTGTCTAGGTTGGTCATAACTTTCCTTCCAAGGAGTAAGTCTTTTAATTTCATGGCTGCAGTCACCATCCACAGTGATTTTGGAGCCCAGAAAAATAAAGTCAGCCACTGTTTCCACTGTTTCCCTATCTATTTGCCATGAAGTGATGGGACCAGATGCCATGATCTTCGTTTTCTGAATGTTGAGCTTTAAGCCAACTTTTTCACTCTCCTCTTTCACTTTCATCAAGAGGCTTTTGAGTTCCTCTTCACTTTCTGCCATAAGGGTGGTATCATCTGCATATCTGGGGTTATTGATACTTCTCCCGGCAATCTTGATTCTAGCTTGTGCTTCTTCCAGCCCAGCATTTCTCATGATGTACTCTGGATATAATTTAATTAAGCAGGGTCATAATATACTCCTTTTCCTATTTGGAACCAGTCTGTTGTTCCATGTCCAGTGCTAACTATTGCTTCCTGACCTGCGTACAAATTTCTCAAGAGGCAGGTCAGGTGGTCTGGTATTCCCATCTCTTTCAGAATTTTCCACAGTTTATTGTGATCCACACAGTCAAAGGCTTTGGCAAAGTCAAAAAAGCAGAAATAAAATTTTTTTGAACTCTCTTGCTTTTTTGATGATCCAATGGATGTTGGCAATTTGATCTCTGGTTCCTCTGCCTTTTCTAAAACCAGCTTGAACATCTGGAAGTTCACGGTTCACGTATTGCTGAAGCCTGGCTTGGAGAATTTTAAGCATTACTTTACTAGGGTGTGAGATGAGTGCAATTGTGCGGTAGTTTGAGCATTCTTTGGCATTGTCTTTCTTTGGGATCGGAATGAAAACTGACCTTTTCCAGTCCTGTGGCCACTGCTGAGTTTTCCAAATTTGCTGGCATATTGAGTGTAGCACTTTCACAGCATCATCTTTCAGGATTTGAAATAGCTCAACTGCAATTCCATCACCTCCACTAGCTTTGTTCGTAGTAATGCTTCCTAAGGTCCACTTGACATCACATTCCAGGATGTCTGGCTCTAGGTCAGTGATCACACCATCGTGATTATCTGGGTCGTGAAGATCTTTTTTGTACAGTTCTTGTGTGTATTCTTGCCACCTCTTCTTAATATCTTCTCCTTCTGTTAGGTCCATACCATTTCTGTCCTTTGTCGAGCCCATCTTTGCATGAAATATTCCCTTGGTATCTCTAATTTCCTTGAAGAGATCTCTAGTCTTTCCCATTGTATTGTTTTCCTCTGTTTCTTTGCATTGATTGCTGAGGAAGGCTTTCTTATCTCTCCTTGCTATTCTTTGGAACTCTGCATTCAAATGGGTATATATTTCCTTTTCTCCTTTGCTTTTTGCTTCCCTTCTTTTCACAGCTATTTGTAAGGCCTCCTCAGACAACCATTTTGCTTTTTTGCATTTCTTTTCCATGGGGATGGTCTTGATCCCTGTCTCCTATACAATGTCACGAACCTCCGGCCATAGTTCATCAGGCACTCTGTCTATCAGATCTAGTCCCTTAAATCTATTTCTCACTTCCACTGTATAGTCATAAGGGATTTGATTTAGGTTATACCTGAATGGTCTAGTGGTTTTCTCCACATTCTTCAATGTCAGTCTAAATTTGGCAATAAGGAGTTCATGGTCTGAGCCATAGTCAGCTCCTGGTCTTGTTTTTTTCTGACTGTATAGAGCTTCTCCATCTTTGGCTGCAAAGAATATAATCAATCTGATTTTGGTGTTGACCATCTGGTGATGTCCATGTGTATAGTCTTCTCTTGTGTTGTTGGAAGAGGGTGTTTGCTATGACCAGTGTGTTTTTTAGCTCACCATTTGAACATTTTCTTGCCTTGGACGATTTAAACTTTAAAAGATGTTACCCCACTGCTTCTAAGGTGTTCCAAGTCCTGTTGCTGCTGCTGCTAAGTCACATCAGTCATGTCTGACTCTGTGTGACCCCAAAAATGGCAGCCCACCAGACTCCCCCATCCCTGGGATTCTCCAGGCAAGACCACTGGAGTGGGTTGCCATTTCCTCATCTGATGCATGAAAGTGAAAAGTGAAAGTGAAGTCCCTCAGTTGTGTCTGACTCTTAGTGACCCCATGGACTGTAGCTGACCAAGCTCCTCCGTCCATGGGATTTTCCAGGTAAGAGCACTGGAGTGGGGTGCCATTGCCTTCTCCATCTCAAGTCCTAGTAGCTGTCTTTTCCATGAAGCCACAAAGAAGTTAAATATTTTTGTGAAATGACATTTTGAAAGGATTAGCAAGTGTAATCAGGTGAGAGTAATGGAAAAGGCTATTATTTTACATTACCACTAAATGTAGTGTTTTGCTAACCTTTCTTTAAGGGTACTGTGGGTACTAATTTTGCTTTATTTTGTGCTCAATTTTTAATTATTAAAATCTGCTGTATTTTCTTTATAATAATATAAAACACAAAATAAGCTTTGTGTTTTAGGCATACAAAGCCAATCCCATTAAACTCTCTGAATTCAGATTTTTTCAATTGAACACGAGTTCAGCACATGTTAATATCATTAAATAACTGATTTACTGTTGTTCAGTCTCTAAGTCGTGTCTGACTCTTGGTGACCCCATGAACTGAAGCATGCCAGGCTTCCCTTTCCTTCACTATCTTCCAGAGTTTGCTCAAACTCTTGTCCATTGAGTGGGTGATACTATCCAGCCATTTTATCCTCTTTCAACTATTTGAATAGTGAATTGGTGTGAAAAGATCTTTACTTCTGAGTTTTGATTGCATTCCTGTGGCTAATTAGTCATCTCCAGGATGCGTCAAACTGCACATATGCAAGTTAAAGTTCTGGTTGGAATTGCATTTTAGAAATGTTTCCTGATAAGGTAGCACCTCTTTTTTTGTAAAACACAAAGGAAGAAATGACCTGGACCCAAAAGCTATTTTAAAAAACATTTTTTTAAAACTGGAATATAACTGACATAGAACATTGTGTAAGTTTAACGTGTACAATAATGATTTGATGCATTTATATACTGCAATATGATTACCACCATAGTGTTAACTAACATCTCTGTCATGTCACATAATTATTTCTTTCCTGTGATGAGAATAATTAAGATCTAGTGTCTTAACAACTTTGAAGTTTATAATGTAGTATTATTGTCTATAATCACTATGCCAATAGCTTGTTAGAAAATTTAAGTGTCATAGCCATGATTAGAGAGTTACAGGAGATCACTGTGGTAGGTTGAATTGTAAGATGGCATCCCAAGATTTCCTCCTCCAATCCCTAGACTGGGGCTATCACAACATATCTGCAAACAAGATTTTGGAGGTTTCCTTATAAGTTGACCTTATGATAGGGACATCATCCAGATGGGACCATTCTAATCACAGGAGTCCTTTACAAGCAGAGTTTTCTCTGCTTGGTAGCCTAATAGGAATTTCACAGGGGTTTGAAGCATCAGAAAGATTTGATGCACTTTTGCTGGCTTTGATGATGGATGGGAAGGAGAAGCCCGCACACAAGGAGTGGAATGCAGCCTCTAGAAACTGAAAGCAGCTCCGGCTGACAGCCAGCAAGCAAACATCAAGTGACTCTGAGAGTTGCACAGAACTGGGATTTTGCCAACAACCTGATTAGGCCTGGAAGCCGAGTCTCCCCTAGAGCCTCCAGCTAGGAGCCTGATCTGGTGACAATTTGACTTTGCCTTGAGAGGAGTGCTGGAGCATGGAACCCAGGTGAGCTTGTTGATGTCTGACCTCTAGAACCATGAGATAATACATGAATGCTGTTTAAGCCACCATGTTTGGGGTAATTGTTAGGCAGCCATAGAAAACCAATGCACTATTCCTGGAAGTTGAAGGAATGAGGGCAATTTATTCTGGATAAGAATTGATCATAAATACATGCTACTATGGCTTCCCCAGTTGCTCAGCAGTAAAGAATCCACTTGCAGTGCAGGAGATGCAGGTTCGATCCCTAGGTCAGGAAGATTCTCCTGGAGGAGGAAATGGCAACCTGCTACAGGATTCTTGTCTGGGAAATCAGATGGAAGCTACAGTCCACGGGATCACAAAAGAGCTGGACATGACTGAGCACACAGTATACAGTAAAGACCTACTGTGTAACACAGGCAACTCTACTCAGTATTCTGTAATGACCTATATGGGAAAAGAATCTAAAAAAGAGTGGATAGATGTATATGTATAACTGGTTCACTTTACTGTACACCTGAAACTAACATAACATTGTTGATCAACTATATTTCAATAACAATGGATTTAAAGAATGACTGAGGGGGAACATTTGGATAGCTTTTCATGTGGAAAAGGTACTAGATATTTTCTTTTGCTATAGAGCAGTACCATCCAATAAAAGTTTTCGATATGATGGAAATCTTATATAACTTGATTGTTCAATACAGCAGCCACAAGCCGCATGTGGCTATTGAGCACCTGGTATATGGCTACTGCATCTGAGGCACTATTTAAAGTTTTATTTAATAGTATTGACTTTTGATTCAAATAGCCATATACAGTTAGTGACTGGTGAATTGAACAGAACAGATTAAAAGATTAAAGCAGGAACATGCACAGAAGCACCAGGACAGCAGATTTAATTCAACATAAAGGATGACCTTTCCCTAATTGGTTCTATTTACAAATAGAACAGCTGGCTTTTAAGCAGTAAGTTGCTAGTTACTGGAAATATTAAACAGAAGCTGGATGACCATGTATCAAGGAATGTGATCTGGATGATTAAGTACAGGAAGGATTATTGCTTTGGAAAGGACGTTGCTTAGATGACCTCTATGGTCCTTTCTAATTCTGAGATTCTGGGTTCTACAAAGTGGAAATCACGTTATTGAACTTCTCTATGTGTTTGGAAATTGACTCCAAGTAGAACCTCTCCCTGCCCCGCCCCATATTTATTTTTTCAAAATGCATGGAAAAACTTTCATCTTTTTGAGGCAGAGGAAGTTTCTCATACATGAAAATGACATATTCATTTTCTTATTCCACTATGCAAGATAAATTCTAGAGAACCAGTGTGCAGTGATATGAGTGTAGTTAGCAATATTGTAGTGTGTATTTGAAATTTGCTGAAATGTTAGTTCTCTCCATAAAAAAGTAAAATGGTAACTGTGTGGGGTGATTTGTGGTGAATATTGGGTCACCAGGTTACATATGTTAAATTCAGTTGACGCTTGAACAACTTGGGGGTTAGGGGCACTGGCCCTTCACAAAATCCCAGTATAACCTTAGAATTGGGCCCTCCATATCCAACCAACCATGGATCGTGTAGTGCTATAATACATACTTATCTAAAGAAAGCCATGTATAGGTGGACATGTAGAGTTCAAACATGTTGTTCAAGGGTTAACTGTATATATGGATTTTTTTGGTCTCGCCATTGGTCATGTGGGATTCTAGTTCCCTGACCAGGGGTCAAATCTGAGCCCAATGCAGTGGAAGCTCAGAGTCCTAACCACTGAACCACCAGGGAAGTCCCTGTATATATAGTTTTTGATTGTCCTTTGTACCTCCATAAAGCTGGAAAAAATACTACCAAAAAATCTTTCTCAAATACAGGTGTTATTTTTACTGAGGTGAAATCCACATCACATGAAATTAACCACTTAAAAGAGTATGTAATGTCATGGCATTTAGTACATGCACAATGTTGTGAATAGATATACCTACATGTCTATACATTTTAGGGTGATAACCTGTGGAGAGGAGTATATTATTTGTAAGAACCATCAGAGGGGAGGTATTCTGGAGACAGTGTGAAATTTCTTCTTAGCAATCTTTGTCTTCTGTCTTTGTCCCTAAGCTTGAGTTACTACTTAGCTTTCGATTATATAGAATTTGACCTCTAATACCAGGAATAAATATTAATAGCTAAAAATGTAGGTCCTGAAGACATATTAGTTAGCACTAATTCCTACTCATCACTCACTGGTTCTGTAACATCAGGCAAGTTGCTTCATCTCTTTGAGCCTGTTTCTTTATTTGTAAAAATAAGATGTCATGGTGGGGCTTCCTGGTGGCTCAGAAGGTAAAGAATTTGCCTACAATGCAGGAGATGCAGGTTCTGTCCCTGGGTCGGGAAGATCCCTGAGGAAAGAACTGGAGAAGGAAATGGCAACCTGCTCTAGTATTCTGGCCTGGAGAATCCCATGGACAGAGAAGCCTAGCAGGCTATAGTCCGTGGGATTGCAGAAGAGTCTGACACTACTTAGCAACTAAACAACAACAAAGATGTCATAGTATCTACCTCAGAGAGTTCTGTACGCATTAAGTGAGCTTGTAGGAGCCCTTTGCACAGAGTGAAGTTCAATAAACACGATCTATTGTCACTGTGATCAGCAATATTATAACCCTCAGCATCAGCATCTGAAATGACATGTGATCTTTTTGCCTCTGAGGAGGAGAGCATTGTCTTTGGATGGGCATACATGGCCTATTGACCAGGGAAGTGGAGCAGGAAGGAAGCACTGTATTGGCTACAGTCTTTTTTTTTTTTTGGTTTTACTCAAAGAGATGCTGCCTCAACAGGAAACAGTTCTAAAATTTAACTTAGTTAGAAGGTTGGAGAGTGTCAGTCTCTTGAATGATGGACCTGGTCCTGAATCCCAGGGAAAGAAAATAAATTGTTTCTGTGAGAGTTTCTGTTAGTGTCATGCTGTAGAACATTCTCACACTCCACTGACCTCTTCACCTTGACCAAGCCTTTCAGATGCTGTCAATGGAACTTCCCTGGAGGTGAAATCTGGGCTTTATAGGACCATCTCCATTGAGCTTGTTATGCTGTGGGTTCCTTAGAGACCATTCGAGAAGCCTTGGTTCATTATTCCCCCCCAGCATGGTGTCATTAGGGAAAACCAGATCTGCCACTTAAGTGCTTCCAGGCCTTTGGAAGAAAGTGTCAAGTGAGATGACAAGTCTTGTCTGTCTGTATGGTGCTTCCAACTCTCCTCCACAGGAATCCTCACATTTGGCCAGATCTGGGCTTTGTTGTTTCTGGGCATGCTAGAATTTTTCTGGCAATTGAACCCATTTGGGGGTTTTAATGGTCTTCGGTTGACAAAGCCACTTGTTCCTTTCTTTTTTTTCTTCAAATACGATTTTTTCTAAGGGTAAGAGGAGTTTTATTGTAGTCTGTTTAAATAGCCCCAGAGTAATGACTGTGTAACTGAATGCAGTCCAACTGTTGATAGCATTTCAACTAACAACGTGAACTATTAGGAGAGATTGGCAATATGAGAACTTTCATGTGTGCATGTGGCTGCAATTGGATGAGGAAACATAGATCTCTTATTTAAGAAAAATACCCAAGGAGTGCTTTTGTAAGCAAAGACTCCTTTTTAAATGCAATGAAATAGGTGGGATTCAGGTTCCGAAACAGGATGGAACAAAGAAGACTCCTCAAATATGAAGTCAGGGGTGCAGGGGTGGAGGTGGGGGTGCACAGGAGAAATTGGGGGCAGGTCAAGGGATCTGATTTTGTTTCTGGGTCCCTTCTAACTTCCTGTGTGGCTTTGCCTAGACACTTTACCTTTCTGGGCCTCAATTTCCTTATTTGTATGAAGATTGGACCAGAAAAACTCTAAGATCACTTTGGTTAACACACATCTGTGCTTCAGTAATTCCAGAAATAAAAAATAATTTTCTTCAATTTGAGTGAAAGCTAAGAATTAGTGCTAAAGAGGAACTGAATCACCCATTGTTGTGATTTTGCAAAAATTATCCTATTTTTTTTTTTCTTTTGACTACATGGCATGTGGGATCTTAGTTCCCAGACCAGGGATTGAACCTGTGCCCCCTGCAGTAGAAGCATAGAGTCTTAAGCACTGGACCATGAAGTCCCTATAAAAATTATTCTAGAATGGCTGTTTGTGTTTTCAAGAAGCACTAAATGCATGATCCTGAGTTTTGAGTTGATACAAGTTCTCTGATCATATCTTACTCTGTGCCTTTGTGCTTTCTCATCTAGCTGGGAAAAAAAAGACCCTAAATGTTTACATAGTGTTCTGTAATTTCCAGTTTTTTAAAATGTAACAACCCGTGAGGTTGGGCATGAATTACTATCCCCATGTCTATAGATGAGGAATATGGGGTGCAGAGAAGTTGAGCAACTTATTCTAGGTCATGTGTCTAGTAAGTGATGGAGCTGGAACTTCATCCCAGGACACATGTCACTAGGATTAGTTCCCATACAACTCCATATTTTGAATTGTGATAATCGTTTTATTGAGCAATTGTTTTATGCCAGATATTGTAAAAACTTTTTTTTTTTTGTTTGCTTATTACCCTCCTTATTTTCCAGACATGGAAACTAAGGTACAGAGAAGTGATGAATCTTGGTTAAGGTCAAATCCCTCTTATAAGATAGAGCTGAGGACAGATTGCCTGTTTTTACTGTAGCTCTGTCCTCTTACTAGTATGATTTTAATAATTACTGGGTTTGTTAGCCTGCTTCTTTTGCTAAACAAACCTTTTTCAAAGGGGATTTCAATAAGTATATGATTGCAAAAGCCTTGGAATTAGGAGCTGGAAAGCCAGGTTAGGCTAAGATGAACTATTCTCATCTCCAAACTGCACAGCTGCAGTTTCAGCCCTTGTCCAACCCTCATCCATGAGATATTCCCTGAAGTTGTGCATAGTGGTTCTAGAAAACTGTTCTGTTCCAGCTGCCTGGATCATTCTTTCATCAGATGAGCTTGTTCTTTCCCTTCACTCAGCCTCTGCTCAACCACAGCCTCTTTGGAGAGGCCTACCCTGAAGACTTTATCCAAAATGGCACCCTTGCCTTTCTAGCTGCTTGCTCTGTCTTCTTTTACTCCTTAGCACTTGTGACCACCAGAGAGACTAAATATTTCTTTAGTCATTTGTTGTCTATCTCCTTCTACTATTGTTGTTGTGCAGTTGCTCAGTTGTGTCCGACTCTTTGCAACCTTGTGCACTGCAGCACGCCAGGCTTCCCTGTCCTTCACCATCTGCTGGAGTTTGCTCAAACTCCTGTCCATTGAGTTGGTGATGTCATCCAACTGGTTTGATCTACTTGCTGTCCAAAGGACTCTCAAGAGTTTTCTGTTGGCTCAGCTGGTAAAGAATCTGCCTGCAATGCGGGAGACCTGGGTTCAATCCCTGGGTTGGGAAGATCCCCTGGAGAAGGGAAAGGCTACCCACTCCAGGCCTGGAGAATTCCATGGACTGTATAGTCCATGGGGTCACAAAGAGTCAGACATGACTGAGCGACTTTCACTTTCACTTTCTAGCACCACAGTTTGAAAGAATCAATTCTGCAATCTCCAGGATTTTTGAGGGCAGGATTTTTGTCTGGTTTGTTCATTGTTATATTTACAGCTCCTAGAACAGAACTAGGTGCAGAATATTTACTCTGTAAATATTTGTTGAATGAATGAAAAGAACAATGACAGTGAGGATAGTGGTGGTTACTTATGTCTGAAGAGTAAGAATGTAGGTGTGAACATGGGCAAGGGTCACTAGGAATTCTGGCCGGCATCAGGAAACTGAGGTGGGATGTATTGTCCAGCTGGGAAAATCAGAATGTGCTGAAAAGAGATAGCTCAGTGAAATGAAAATATCTCCTGCCATATCAGTAAACAAGAAATGTCACAGCCATCAGCGATTTTTGGCCTCCAAATGTGAATGAGGGTTCCCAAAACAGCGATCCAGCGGATGCTGCCACTCCGCATGGTGATTGCTGAGGAGCTGGGGGAATGCAAGAAGCAAGGTGAACCAGGAAATAAGATTGGCCCCAGACAGCTGAGGTGCGTATGAAAGGAGTGAAGTCAGTGAGCCCAGAGGCTTGCATCTTCCCATACGTGGAATGCTTAACTCCTTAACTTGATACCTGACCTTTGATGTTCAGACTATCTGCTCCCTACGTTGCAAATTTGTATATAACCTGACTCCCCCACTTGCCTCCTTGGAGCAGTTTTCTCAGAGCTGTCTCCTGGGTTCAGAGTCCTAAACATTCCCACCAAATAAAAAAATTCTACTTTCATGTTTTGACTTTTTTTTGTAGTTGACAGCTCCAAATATATAACCTCTAAAATCAGGTAGCTTTAGGTTTTAAAGTAAATGGATCTTCCCAAATTTCAATTTAAACTATGGATCCTGGGATTTTTAGAGCTCATTCAGTCCACCTCCATAACAAGGAGAGTGAGACAGGGGAATAAGTAATAATTTGCCCAAGATCAAACCTGTCCCCTTAGCTGACAAGATCAAATGGAAGCCTGGAAAGCTGAGTGACCTTGCCCTGGGAGACATTTTCATGTAACACGATGATGGACTGGATAATTCCTAATGACTGAATGCGTTTCTTTTGACTTTTATGACTGTTTTGCTAGTGATCCATGTTTGAAGACCAAGGGGTCCACCGAGATATTGTGGCTTATAAGAAATACAGATTTAATCAGTTAGCTGACCAAAAGATATTGGCTCACAGCTCCTAAAACCCTTGCAATTTCCTAAGCCTTAAAAGTGTCTTTTGCTATGTTAATAGAGTGACTTTTGGAAAACAATTAGGAATGGGGGTGGGGGGGGGCGCTGGTTGCCAGGAGAAACAAATCACATGATTATAGGGGTCGAACTTTCAGTCCCCCTTCTTCCTCCACTCTCTCCCCCTCCCGAGCTCTAACCCCTGACCTCTGGGGAGGGGAGAAGCCTTTGGAGGTAGAATTTCTTTTTTTTTTTTTTAATATAAATTTATTTATTTTAGTTGGAGGCTAATTACTTTACAATATTGTATTGGTTTTGCCATACATCAACATGAATCTGCCACGGCTGTACATGTGTTCCCCATCCTGAACCCTCCTCCCACCTCCTTCCCCATACCATCCCTCTGGGTCATCCCAGTGCACCAGCCCTGAGCATCCTGTATCATGCATCGAGCCTGGAGTGGCAATTCATTTCATATATGATATTATACATATTTCAGTGCCATTCTCCCAAATCATCCCACCCTCTCCCTCTCCCACAGAGTCCAAAAGACTGTTCTATACTGGAGGCTGAATTTCAAAAATAGTCAGTGGTTAATTGAGCATGCCTAAATAATGCTGCTGCTGCTGTGCTGCTGCTGCTGCTGCTGCTGCTAAGTTGCTTCAGTTGTGTCCGACTCTGTGCGACCCCATAGACGGCAGCCCCCCAGGCTCACCTGTCCCTGGGATTCTCCAGGCAAGAACACTGGAGTGGGTTGCCATTTCCTTCTCCAATGCATGAAAGTGAAAAGTGAAAGTGAGGTCTCTCAGTGGTATCCAACTCCTAGCGACCCCATAGACTGCAGCCTACCAGGCTCCTCCGTCCATGGGATTCACCAGGCAAGAGTACTGGAGTGGGTTGCCATTGCCTTCTCCACGTAAATAATGAGGCCTCCATAAAAGCTCAAAAGAATGGGGTTTGGAGAACTTCTGGGTCAGCGAACACGGGGATATTTGGGCAGAGGTGTGTATCTGCCGAGAGCACGTACCCTCCGTGTATCCCTTCCACTGCGTGTTCATCTGAATCCTTTATCATAACCTGTAATAAACTGCTAAAGGTAAGTGTTTCCCTGAGTCTTGTGGGTCAAGAACCCAAGGAGGGGGGCTGTGGGGACTTCTGATCTATAGTCAGCTAATCAGAAGCACAGGTAATATCCTGGACTTGGAACCGGTGCCTGAAGTGTGTGTTGGTGTGTGTGTTGGGGGGATGTTTCGTCTTATGGGGCTGAGCCCTTAAAGTGTGGAATCTGACACTATCACCTGGTAGGTAGTATCAGATTTGAGTTAAATTGTAGAACATCCAACTGGGGTTGCAGAGAATTGCTTGATGTGGGGAAAAACCTCCACATATTTGGTGAAGTGTTTTGTGTGAGTAGCCAAGAAGACTCATGAGTGGGAAACTGAATTTTTCAAATGCAGCAGCCTATGAGTAACCAAAGTGTACCAAAAATATTTTTAGGAATACAATTTTGTCAAGATTTCAGGAATTTTTTGGCTCTATGGAAACACTTTTGGAGTCTTTACCAATTACTGATGCCTGGGTCCCACATCGAGAGATACAAATTTGATTGTGATTCTAATGTGCTGGGGCTTCCCTGGTGGCTCAGACGGTAAAGAATCTGCCTGCAGTGTTTGAGGTCTGGGTTCGATCCCAGGGTTGGGAAGATCCCCTGGAGGAGAGCATGGCAACCCACTCCAGTATTCTTGCCTGGAGAATCCCAATGGACAGAGGGGCCTGGTGGGCTGCAGTCCATGGGGTCGCAAAGAGTCAGACACGACTGAGGGACTAAGCACACACACACACTCATGTGCTGACTAGTTTAAGACTCATAGACTTGGAGGTCAGGAGTGTGAATTTGGGAAGCAGACAAAGTAGCATTTATTAATTAATTGATTTACAAAAAAATGTATTTATTTGGCTGCACTGGGTCTCAGGTGTGGCATGAGGGATCTTTAGTTATGGCATGGGAGCTTTAATTCCCCAACCAGGGATCAAACCTGGGTCCCAGCATTGGAAGCCCTGAGTCTTTAGCCATTAGACCACCAGAAAAGTCCTCAAAGTAAGGTTTAAATCACCTCTCTGTCTTACCAGCTGCTATGAATTTTGAGTAACTTAATCGTTCTGAGCCTCAGCTTCTCTGTTTGTCAAATGAAGGCAACCGATCTCACAGGAATTTTGTAGGGATTTCATGAGATAAGGTCCATAAAGCATGTAGTATGTTGTCTGAACCATGTAAGCAGTTGACAAACAATAGCTGCTATTATCACAGTTATTATTATCATGCCAAATAATAGTAATTATTATACTGAATAATCAGTTCCCCTCCACCCTGTATTCAGAAGGTGACTACTTTAAGGGTTTGTTATGATCCACATAGCCAAAGGCTTTAACATAGTCAGTGAAACAGAGGTAGATGTTTTTCTGGAATTTCCTTGCTTTCTCTATGATCTAGCGAATGTTGGCAATATGGTATCTGGTTCCTCTGCCTTTTCTAAACCCAGCTTAAACATTTGGAAGTTCTCTGTTCATGTGATGCTGAAGCCTAGCTTGGAGGATTTTGAGCATAACCTTACTAGCATGGGAGACAAGTGCAATTGTCCACTGATTTAAGCATTCTTTAGTACTGCCCTTCTTGGGAACTGGGATGAAGATTGACCTTTTCCAGTCCTGTGGCTGGGTTTTCCAAATTTGCTGACATACTAAGTGCAGCACTTTAACAGCGTCATTTTCTAGGATTTTAAATAGCTCAGCTGGAATTCCATCACCTTCACTAGCTTTATAGCAGCAGTGCTTTAGGGAAGCCTGGTGTGCTGCAGTCCATGGGGTTGTGGAGAGTAAGACACTGCTTGGCAATTGAACAGCAACAACAGCACTTTAAGGGTGTATGAGGATTAGTGTCTCTTGGACTGCAAGTAGATCTAACCAGTCTATCCTAAAGGAGATCAGTCCTGAGTGTTCACTGGAATGACTGATGCTGAAGCTGAAACCCCAATACTTTGGCCACCTGATGCGAAGAGCTGACTTATTTGAAAAGACCCTGATGCTGGGAAAGATTGAGGGCAAGACGAGAATGAGATGACAGAGGATGAGATGGTTGGATGGCATCACTGACTCGATGGACATGAGTTTGGGTAAACTCCAGGAGTTGGTGATGGACAGGGAGGCCTGGTGTGCTGCAGTCCATGGTCGCAAAGAGTTGGACACGACCGAGTTACTGAACTGAACTGCTGCTGCTGCTGCTAAGTCACTTCAGTCATGTCCGACTCTGTGCGACCCCACAGATGGCAGCCCACCAGGCCCCGCTGTCCCTGGGATTCTCCAGCCAAGAACACTGGAGTGGGTTGCCATTTCCTCCTCCAATGCATGAAAGTGAAAAGTGAAAGGGAAGTCACTCAGTCGTGTCCGACTCTTAGCGACCCCATGGACTGCAGCCCACCAGGCTCCTCCGTCCATGGGATTTTCCAGGCAAGAGTGCTGGAGTGGGGTGCCATTGCCTTCTCCCAAACTGAACTGAGGATTAGTCAAGTGGTAAAGTTTGGAACTATGGGGCTGCCTTGATGCAGCTGTGTGTAGGGAAAGTGAAAATTGCTCAGTCGTGTCCTACTCTTTGCGACCCCAGTCCATGGAATTCTCCAGGCCAGAATACTGGAGTGGGTAGCATTTCTCTTCTCCAGGGGTATCTGTATGTAGGGAGACCTGTATAAAATGAATGAAGACTGACTACTAAGTGGGACGGAGGTGGTTAAAGCAGGCCTGCCATGTAGTTCATTGTAGAAAGCACTGCTCTGAATTCTGTGAGAAGCAAATTGATATATCGCTTCTTGGGCTACCTTCCACAGGGGTTGAAAGTGAAGCAGTGGTCGATGTTCAGATTCTCTGTGGGCAGGATTGGGGCAGCTGCACAGCCAGATCCAGGCTCCAGAGAAGCAGCTGGGCACCATGGCCTGGAACCCACTCCAAGCCTACATAGAGCACTTGCATGATTGCTGCTGCTGCTGCTGCTAAGTCACTTCAGTCGTGTCTGACTCTGTGTGACCCCATAGACGGCAGCCCACCAGGCTCCCCCGTCCCTGGGATTCTCCAGGCAAGAGTACTGGAGTGGGTTGCCATTTCCTTCTCCAATGCATGAAAGTGAAAAGTGAACGTGAAGTCGCTTAGTCGTGTCTGACTCTTAGTGACCCCATGAACTGCAGCCTACCAGGCTCCTCTGCCCATGGGATTTTCCAGGCAAGAGTACTGGAGTGGGTTGCCATTGCCTTCTCCTGCATGACTGAGAGTCAGGCTGATTAAGGTCAGACAGAATGCACGTGGGGAGCTTGACCCATCTCTCTGTTTTCTTCTTTCTCTGGGGAAAAAAGAAGACAGAAATAATAATAACAGAGAAACTTTTGCATGATAAAAAGCCATCTCTTGGCTAGCCAACACCCAAATATTCTACTCCTGGGAAGCCTGTTTTGCATTTGTAGCTGGAAAGTGTTGAGGTAAATTGACCTCCTTTCTGATGATGCCAATGTAGGAGATCCAGGTTTGATTCCTGGGTCAGGAAGATCCCCTGGAGAAGGAAATGGCAACCCACTCCAGTATTCTTTAGAGAATTCCACGGACAGAGGAGCCTAGGGGGTTATAGTCCATGGGGTCACAGGAGTCAGAAACGACTGACCATGCAGATGATGAGTCCTGATGATGGTAGCTCCAGACTCACTCAAGAGCTCTGTGATTTAAAAAAAAATGTTAGTTTTTAATTGAAGGATACTTGTTTTACAGAGTTTTGTTGTTTTCTGTCAAAACTCAACATAAATCAACCATAGACATATATATGTCCCCTCCCTCTCGAACCTCCCTCCCATCTTCCTCCCCATCCCACACATCTAGATTGATACAGAGCCCCTGTTTGAGTTCCCTGAGACATACAGCAAATTCCCATTGACTATCTATTTTACATATGGTAATGTAAGTTTCCATGTTACTCTCTCCAAACATCTCACCCTCTCCTCCCCTGTCCCATGTCCATAAGTCTGCTCTCTCTGTCTGTTTCTCCATTGCTGCCCTGCAAATAAATTCTTCTGTATCCTCTTTCTAGATTCCATATATATACATTAGTATATGATACTTATCTTTTGCTTTCTGACTTCACTGTGTATAATAGGCTCTGTGATCATCCACCTCATTAGAACTGACTCAAATGTGTTCCTTTTTATGGCTGAGTAATATTCCATTGTATGTATGTACCACAACTTCTTTATCTATTCATCTGTCGATGGACATCTAGATTGCTTCCAAGTTCTATTTATTGTAAATAGTGCTGCAGCGAACATTGGGGGACATGTGTGTTTTTCAGTTTTGGTTTCCTCAGGGTATATGCCTAGGAGTGGGATTGCTGGGTCATATGGTGGTTTTATTCCTAGTTTTTTTTAAGGAATCTCCATACTGTCTTCCATAGTGGCTGTATCAATTAACATTCCCACAAACAGTACAAGAGGGTTCCCTTTTCTCCACTCTCCAGCATTTATTATTTGTAGACTTTTGAATGATGATCATTCTGACCCGTGTGAGGTGATATCTCATTGTTGTTTTTATTTGCATTTCTGTAATAATGAGCAATGTTGAGCATCTTTTCATGTGTTTGTTAGCCATCTGTCTTTTTTGGAAAAATGTCTGTTTAGGTCTTTTCTCCAATTTTTGATTGGGTTGTTTGTTTTTCTGGTGTTGAGTTGTATGAGCTGCTTGTATATTTTGGAAATTAATCCCTTGTCAGTTGTTTCATTTGCTATTTTCTCCCATTCTGAGGGTTGTCTTTTCACCTTGCTTATAGTTTCCTTTGCTGTGTAAAAGCTTTTACGTTTAATCAGGTCCCACTTGTTTACTTTTGTTTTATTTCCATTACTCTAGGAGGTGGGTTATAGAGGATCTGGCTTTGATTTATGTCATTGAGTGTTCTGCCTATGTTGTCCTCTAAGAGTTTTACAGTTTCTGGTTTTATATTTAGGTCTTTAATCCATTTTGAGTTTATCTTTGTGTATGGTGTTAGGAAGTGTCTAACTTCATTCTATTACATGTGGCTGTCCAGTTTTCCAAGCACCGCCTATTGAAGAGGCTATCTTTGCCCCATTGTATATTCTTGCCTCCTTTGTCAAAAATAAGGTACCCATAGGTGCATGGGTTAATTTCTGGGCTTTCTATCTTGTTCCATGGGTCTATATTTCTGTTTTTGTGCCAGTACCATACTGTTTTAATGACTGTCAGAGCTCTGTGATTTTAGATGAAGTCAGATTTTACGTTTGTGCATTTTGGCTGGCAAGATTGGTAATAAATGTGGCGAGATTGGCAACAGTCTTGTGAGTTGAAGCAATACCATACTTCTGTGTTTGGTAAGGAATGCATTCACCAAAATATCAGAAAGTTGGAGTCAGCTAAGAGAGAATGGGAAGCAATACAGAATGTTTGCAAATACCTTTATTTGGGCCATTCTTCAAAAACAGATCCATTCTATGCATCGCGTATTTTCAAAATACATTTCAATTAACTTCTGGTTGTGTTTTTCAGAGTAAAATGGAGCTGATTCTGAATGAAAGCGTGTATGATCCTAGTTTAGAGAATAATTTCCGTTAAAATGACTTGAAATTCATTTTGTAAATCATGGTTATTTTGATATTAGACCTTGCCTACAGACATAGTGGAAGAGTATTCCCTCCTAATCTAATGGAACCAATTTTCATAACAGCGTCTCTCATAATTTTCCATAATTATTAGTCAAAATGTACAAACGTCCACACATTGCTGGCAATAAGTCTCAAATAGGATGGAAATGAGCTTACACTTCTTCCATGTGGGTGATCACACATTTTTTGAATGTCTTAATGGAACTGACACAGAAAACTTTGTGGGCCTGTTTTCCCAGAGATAAGGAGGAAAGCTAATTAAGACCTTAGTCACTTCTATGGGGGGGTATTATAAGGTACAAGAAGCTTTTAATTGAGTTTTGCTTCCCTTTTAAAAAATGATCATTTCTACCTCCATGTTCAGGCGATATTTCTTCTGTTTCTTTCAAAATAACGCTTGTTTGATCTTAGTTATGAATGACACGTGGCAAATAGGCTTTATGTGCCAAATAAAATAATGAAGTTGGGAGAAATTCACACTTTTTTTTTAGTAAACTCTTTTAATTTTGCGTTCATGGTTTATATTAAACACAGATACCAATGACTGTATTGTCAGTTGTTACCAACATCCTGTGAGACCTTGAGCCTGTGTGTGGATTTGAACATTTTCAGTTGTAAATCGTTTAATGCCCCCAGCCCTCTTCTTCCCCCTGCCCCGACTTCAGCTGCAGGATAAATGAGTTCAGCTCAGTTGTGTCCGACTCTTTGCGACCCCATGGACTGTGGCATGCAGGTTTCCCTGTTCATCACCATCTCCTGGAGCTTGCTCAAACTTGTGTCCGTTAAGTTGGTGATGCCATCCAAATATCTCATCCTTTGTTGTCCCCTTCTCCTCCTGTCTTCAGGATAAATATCCTGCAGGATAAATATCTTCCCTTTTATGGTGCTGTTAGATCTTGGCAAGTTTGAGTTAATTTCAGAACATTCAATATTGTAGCTCACTCCTGTCATTTTCCAACACCCAGAAGCGTACCTTGCATAGGCACCATCTCTCTGCAGCCCACTCAGTAACATGAGTAATGATCTTTAAGTGAACCATATCAAGAGTGGAAGGGCTTTGGATAATTAAGATAAGAAAATTTGAACAAGTGTACGTTTCTCTAAAAGTTGTCACTCTGATTTTCTGCTTAGTGAGACTACCTGATCCGTTGATGCAAAACACCTCTCAGAGGTCTAGAAACTATTTTTTCACCCAGCCAGGGAGGGTGCCTGCCTGTGTGCTTATGGGGTGTGTGTTTGCCTGTGTGTGTACCTTCACATGTCTCCCGAAGTTAGAATGGTAGATCCATAGTTCCTTTCAGACTCATGACCAATAAATACTGGACAGAGGAGCATAGATGATGTTTTTCTCCTGTTAGCACCCCAGCAGATTCCTGGATGTCTGTTCTGAGTCCCGCCAGCATCTGACGCTCTGCCAACTTGTAATTAAAACTCTTTAGAGTGAAGGCAATGTGTCCTCCGACACTGATTGACACCCTGCTCAGTGCCTCTGGGACAAAGGGCAGGAAACCAGGTTTGGGCTTTTCTTCCCTTTCACAGTGAGTCATTCTAGAAGAGGGAATCTCAATCCCCAAAGAGAAAACCTAGTAACAGGTAGAAGACCTGGATTCAAGGGGTGAGAAAACCTGAGTTAGATTTTTTTTTTCTTTTGATGTGGATCATTTTTAAAGTCTGTATTGAATTTGTTACAATATTGCTTCTGTTTATGTTTTGGTTTTTTGGCCCCATGGCATGTGGAATCTTAGCTGCCCAACCAGGCATTGAACCCATAGCCTCTGCATTGGAAGGCAAAGTCTTAACCACTGGACAGTCAGGGAGGCCCCAGATACTTTCTAATTACTCGTAACACATTTAAATTTTTCTAGCCAGAGCCTAGGAAGAATAGACCACAGTATTGGGTAGCATTCTAGGGAAGGAAGCCAATGTAGGTTTTGGGAGGCTGTTCCAGAAACCCTATTATATAAATGAGCAGGAGAAATTGCTAGAAACCAGCCCTGTTTGGTGCTGAGAACTCTTACCATTTCCTACATTTACTCACATGTTTGTCCTTCCTAACAACTTTAGGAAATGAGCTGGGCAATGGCAGTTATCCCATTTTATAGATGACAAAACTGAGGCCAAGGGAATTTAGTCAAGGTCACACAGTCGGTGGCCATATCAGAGCTGCTTTTCTTTTCAGCTCTTCTGCAGCTTACATCTGTAATGCTAAATAATTGTGTATGCCTCTGGGTTTTGTTGTTGCTATTGTTAGTTTTTGACTGAAAAGGATGAAGAATTTATTTCACCTTCATTACCTCATCCTTCCCACCCTGACTTCTTTATCAATGTGTAGTAAGCAATGACCAGGACCACGAGGAAGTCACTTCCCTGTGCTGAACTCCAGTTTTCTCGTCTGTAAAGTGAGAGTTGGATCAGATTCTCTTGAAGTTTCCTTTCAGTCCTGACCTTTTGTGATTGAGAGTCAGTGAGCATTTATGCAGTTTCTAGTTCCACTTGCTACACAGTTACTGTAGAAGAAATGTTACCCTGGTCTGCGTATGAATCAGTGAGGAGTGAAGAGTTAATGCTTAAATTTGGACCTTATGGTTGCAACCATGACTTATGTTGAGAAAGAATGTTAAGGTTTCTTTGTCCACTGACCTGTATCAACACAAGTGAACCAGAAAACTGCTGCTCATGCTACATCCTGACCAGACTGCCCCATCACCAGTGATGCTAAATGATCATGGTAATCCCTGAAGGAAAAGTAGAAGTCCATTTGTCCCTTCGATTCCATAACTGGCCTGACACTGAGTCCCAGAGATCATGCCCATCAAGCCTCTCTCTCCACTGGTAAGAAATGCGGTAGGTCATCTTATCAGGCCATGATTAGGCTGATGTGCCTTTTTTTGCTCCGGACTATTTTAGTTATCTTCATTTTCAATCATCAGTTTTAAGGGATGATTCAGACAGCTTGTATTGTGCCAGGACTGAGTTCATAAAGATTTGTTGTCCTTTTCAGAAGCTGGGTAGGGTAAAAAACACTTGTATGCTTGATGGAAAACAAGCAGCCATCTGGCTAATAGCCACATCACAGATGGGCAGTGTGATAGGGTGAGAAAAGCATGGGTTTAGAATTAGTCTCTCCTGAGTTGAAATCCCAGCTCAGCCACTTACAGGGTGTGTGACCTTGGGCAAGCTTCTCAACCTCGCAGAGCTAGAGTTATCTCATATGTATAATGAATATGATAATGCCAATTTTTAAGGAATGTTATAGTTTATGAAGAGCTCCTATCACAGTGCTCAATAAGTGGGAGCTGTTTTATTAAGGAAGAGCAAATGTCATCATGATGCTGTTTCTATTTATACATGTGTTTCAAAGGCTGTATTTGGAAAGAAGCCCAGGGCTTGTTTTATTCCTCTGTTTCTGCCTCATTGCCTAGTACAGTATCTGGGATATAGTCAGCATCCAAGAATTACTAAATGAATGACTGACCAAATGAAATGAGCCACAGTAATATGAACTAGATGGCAGCAAACTCAACTCCAAGGGCTTATGACTTACTCAACTAATAAGTAAGTGGGCAAAGCCAAGACTCACACCTGCATCTTCTGATTCCAAGGCAACTGCTTGTGTGCAGTACTTACCTTATTAATCTTTGTTTTGTCCACTCCTGCTCCCTGGTTTAGGTGCTTTTGTGAGTTTCTAAATATTTGACAATGAATTCTTTGCTCTCTAAGTTTCTTTTTCTAAGTTGGATAGATAGGACAATCTCATTTGTTCATTCATTCATTCAATAGTTTTGAGTATGAAAGCAGAGAATTTGAAGAAAAACCTAAATTGGAGACCTCTGTGGGGCCATAGCCTTTGTGCACAGCATTTACTCCGTATCTGTTATAGGAGTCTATAGATAATTCCACAATAGTCCGTTGTACATGCTTGGGGCAGGTTTATTAAGTCAGAATTTATGAGACTGTAAAAGGACAAATGATACTTCTTGATTGGAGGCTAAGAAAGGACCTTGATTCCTAGATCTGGAAAGAACATTTCAAGATATCTTGGGAATAGAAATCAGTGTGTCCTGGTGTCCCCAGTTAAAGCAAAGGAATGAAAAAAGTACTTTTCAGATGAACCAAGATACCACCATATTTTTGTGTGTAGTGGTGAGAAATTTCTAATGCAGGAGCTACATTAAGACAAGGATAAAAAAAGTATCATCGTATCTTCTAGTGAATGATCATTTGCTCTGGGGGTGGATGTTGGGATGAGCAGTCATAGGGATCAACATGAGAATTGTAAAGAATGTGTATCTTGGAGTCAGAGAAATTTGAGTTTGTGGAGCACAGGAAACATAGCTGTGCAATTTGGGGCAGCCCCAGTATTATCATCTATGAACAATAGCAATCACTGTATATTATTGATATGAGATGTCAACAGACATGTATAAAACACTCCAGCATGGCATCTGTCACACAATAATACCTCAATAAATGGTATCTGCTATTAAAATCTGGACTCCAGACACCATGTTCATTATATTAGCTTGGTCAAAAGTTCATTCAGGTTTTTCCGTTACCTCTTACAGAAAAACTTGAATGAATTTTTGGCCAACCCAATACTACACTGGGCTTCCTTGATGGCTCAGATGGTAAAGAGTGTACCTGCAATGCAGGAGACCTGGGTTCGATCCCTGGGTCAGGAAGATCCCCTGGAGAAGGAAATGACATCCCGCTTAGATTCTTGCCTGGAGAATCCCATGGACAGAGGAGCCTGGCAGGCTACAGTCCATGGGGTCACAAAGAGTAGGACGTGACTGAGTGAACTAACAACATACTACACTGCTTAGTAAATGTTCATTAAATGGGGTAATGTATAGGATTAGAAAAGCTTGGATCTAGCTTCGAAATGAAATGAAATTATTATCTGAATGTTCAAGGATGGTCTTCCGTGTTGTGCCAGTTGGTAGTAGCCAAGGAAGCCAAAACCTTGTGGAATCTCCAGATTGAGTCTGGCACGGTGGCACAACACTTCTTACCAAGGTTCCTAGATATAGGCCCAGGTGAATAATAGGTTTAAAAGGCTTTTGCAATTATTACCAGTTTAGCTTCTCCATGTTTTATTCAGAGAACTGAAGACAACTACTAATTAGAAAAATAGCTTGAATTTATGGACCTGAGCCTGTATGTCGTCCTTGTGATTGTGAGACCTCTACTTTCTTACTTTATTGTAACAAGACTGGTTTATTCTGAAATGTGTCTTCTGGGTTGACTCCAGCTGGATAAAAGCAAGAAAACCTTTCTGGATTTTGTATTCAAAGAAGGTGGAACTGTCAGGATTAAAGCATATTGCACTGATGTTAGTTCCTAAAGGGACCCTGGCTTTGGAAAATGTTGAATTTCTGACCTTCGCGATGGTGTGGCTGTTGAAGAGAAGTGCCTTTATGAGTGTGTGAGTGGCAGGGTCAAGGAGTTGCCTTGGTTGTCGGGGGTTTTAGTCTCCGTGCTACTACAAGCTACGTTAAGTGAAAATCCAATCAATGCAAACCCAGCATGTGATCTCAGCTTCAAATCAATATCCCTCTCCTACCCCATCCAACTAGAATGTTACCCTGAACCTCTCTCCTTTGGAGAATTTCTGGAGTGGCCACTGGTTGTGACTCTGGGCCAGGCATAGTGTGGCATGTGCTTTATATATATGTGATATCTATGTTTCTCCTAAAACCCTATAGTATAGCTTTATTATCTTAATTTTATAGATGAGAAACATTGAGTCTCAAAGAGGTTGAATGACTGGATTAGATCACATGGGCAAAAAGGGACAGAATTGAAATTTGGAGCTGGATTCATCTGATTTTTGAGTTCATGCTTGTTCCACTGTTACTAGTCTGGTGAGGGCTGACAAAGATGCTGAGTAGCGACAGTCGGGGATTGGTGTGGCAGAACTCCTTAGAAGGCTTTAGAAAGATCATTCACTTTTTTCTGTCCTTGAAATGGTCATTCTTAATTAGGGAGCACTATTTAGAAATCATCACCACTTGGGGTCATTTTTTTTTTTTGGCCATGTCACTTTTGGGATCTTAGTCCTTAGACCAGGGATTGAACCCCTGCACCTTCAGTGGAAGCATGGTGTCCTAGCTATTGGATCGCCAGGGAATTCCCCATATGGTTACTTTTAATTGATTTATGTAACTGAAAAATAAAGTAGTTTGTGTAATGGGTCCATCTTAGCATCCTGGACCACGAATTGACAGATGCGCAAACCCTCCTGAATGTATTATTAGTCTATGGATGATAATTAACTATAATGATGTCAGGCTTCCCTTGTAGCTCAGTTAGTAAAGAATCTACCTGCAATGCAGGAGACCTGGGTTCAATCCCTTGTTGGGAGATCCCTTGGAGAAGGAAATGGCAACCCACTCCAGTATTCTTGCCTGGAGAATCCCATGGACAGAGAAGCCTGGCAGGCTACAGTCCATGGGGTCACAAGAGTTGGACATAATTTAGCGACTAAACCACCACCATAATGATGTCAGAGATAGAACATTCTAGAACTTCAAGGTTGCCATGACCACTGTTTGGTTTGTAAGATGAAGTGTCCATTATAACTTAGGAATCAAAAGCCTTGCAGAGCCCCAGTTTTCAGTGAGTTAAACTTTCTGTCACCAAGCTGGATCATGTAATTGAAGTTTGAGATGTATATATACAAAATTTTGGTTGTTTTGGACTTGAGTAGTTTGTTTAAAATGACCATCATAGGGAGTAAATTCAACAGTCAAAAATCCAGAGACCGGTGTGGAGACTTCACAGTTGGTAAACAAGTTCAACTGGAAAGAGAGGGTATTTCAAAATGTGGCAGAAATTATTGTCACCTCTCTCAATTGTCTCATGGATCCCTCCAGAAAAACCTAAGGTGTATCTTGAATATCACCTATTGAGGACACAGCATCATCCACTTTATGGGGCACAGTGCCAGGAACAAGAATCTGGGCTAGATTTTGTGGGTAGGTTGGCAATTATTTTCCTTGGCGAACTAAGAAATGAAATGAAGAGCTATAGGAAAGTATATAGATGGTCATGAAAACTGTTGTCTTATTTACCTACTTTTATTAAAAGCTCCATTGAGTTTTTTTTTTTCTTTTTTATCTGTACTTTGTCACTCAGATATCAAAGGTAGAATACAGTTTTTGACTATGGATCAGCAATCCTCTGAAATTTTAATTTCCATTTATTATTTAAGTTTACAGAATTTCCTTTTTGCCTAGGACTTAGTTTTTTTTTTTTCTTGCCTCTTCTGGCTTCTATTGTATTTTCCCCTTCTTTTTCTCTCTCACCTCTGTTATTATTGATAAAACTTGTGTGGGTTTGCTTTCAGTTCATGGCCATCTTGCTATACATCTCACATTTTCCCAGGTGTTTTAGGTCTGTGAAAAATTTACTGGCACAAAGTAGTTTTTCACCTTTTGATGGAAAAGCAGACTGATATGTTCTACTGATGCTTCATATGAAGAAATGGTTAAGCTCTGATATATATCAACATGGTGTGTTGCCAAATGATTTGTCTTTCCTTTTGAATACTGAGGCATCCCCTTCTTGATGAACCTTGTGCCAGGGCCATGCTGAAGCAGAATTAGGGACCTGACAAAGGAGAAATGCCTGAGGTCATAAAGCCTGAAGTAGACCACCTCACAAGCTTCCCTTCCTGCTGAGTAAGGTAGATGTCATTTTTTCTTGTTGAAGGTTGGTTTACACCGAGAGCTTTATCTAGAGTCTTCACTTTGCCAAGTGTGGTTTGCCTATTTGCAGCCATGGGAGCAAACCTGTGTTCCTTCTGAATTGTATCCCCTCCTCAGTGGCAAGCTTGTGGTATGTTTTTATTCTGCTCTCGTCTTCCTTTTGAGCTTATGTAACAGCTGCCAAACACAGTTCAAACTCGCCGTCAGTGTGGTGACCGTATTTTCCAATTGCAAGTCAGTACACATGGTCTGACAAATTCCAGTGGACTTTGGAGACAATGGAATGGAATGTTTGAAGTCCAAACTGTTACAGAATGTATAGACAACCATTAGAAAAGTAAGCACGTTCACATTTTGTCAACACAAGAACATTTGTTAGAACTCCTATTTGTGACAGAGAATGCTGTGTTTCACAGAGCTATTAAGCTTTTATTAATTTATTTTTTTTTGGTCCTTTTGAGATTCTGTAGTTGTCCTTTGCTGACTTCTCAGGTAGGATTACCACCAGTTTTAACTCCAGGAGAGTCCTGCTGAGTTCTGGATGCTCTTTGTTTCTGGTACTGAAGTGGTTTTGCAGCAGGAACCACATATTGTGGAAGTCATGTGAAGATAATGCAAGGAAGGTGCTGGAGCCACCAGGGAAGCCCAATGACTCTTCCTAGCACCATAGAGGTTTCTGATGTGTGGTTTGTGTAATCAGTATCTTTACCTAGTGCTCCTTGTTCATACATGAAATTTGAGGAGGCATGTTACTTTTAACAGTTGTATAAACTCCTCCCAGGCTGAGAGGGAATAAAGTGGCCAAAATTCATGAGAGTGTTGAAAGAGCTTTCTTATCTGCCAATGCAGGGAAATTTTTCTTATCTGCCAATGCAGGGAAAAATGCTTTATTAGGAAGAAGCCATTAACATTATAGAAAAAGGACTCTTTCAGCCTCAGAACTGAGGTCACTTAGACCATTAGGAGAGCCCTAAGTGCATAAGAGGTTTAAAAGCACTGCTGGAGTGTCTATAAAAGTTGTGAATGTGTCCTTGGAAAACAGTGTGATTATATGAGAATTTTAATATACTCTGAACCCTGAAGGTAAGACGGTTTCTTTTTGCTCTTTGACAAAGCAAATTCTCTCTTCTCCTTCCTAAGAGCATTTGAATCTTTCTATTAAAACCTGAAATTGAAGGTCACTGGCTCCTTCAAGGTCAGTTTGGCAGCTAAGATGACATTAGGACCCTGTTCCCCTTGCCCAACTCTGGGGATTAGAAATTGCTTTTACCACCCCCCTAAGTTTGTGATTGTCACTGCACTGGTTCTGGATGAAAATGTTCTGTTTTCTTGCACAAAGTGAGAGAGGTGAAACAACTTGGAAGTGCCTTTACATTCATGGTTTAGCTATGGCTCTTGTAAACTCTGACTTTACCTCTTAAAATTAATCCTTTGGGACCAAGAAGGCTCTCCTATTGTCCCCAAAGAGAAGTGCTAGTAGAATCCTGTAGCACCTCTGATGACCTTCCAGTTTGAGACTTAGCAAGCCAAGTGGATATGGTGTTTTTATCAGGGAAACTTTGTTATTTGCCCCAATCCATGTTCTCGGTTAAAACCCAGATTGTGAAGTACGTGAAATGAAAGTCAGTGCCCTCTACTTTTCCTGCACTTTGTACTTTTCTCTAAGTCATTCTTTCCTTCATTCATTCAAGGCATATTTACTGAGCCTTTATTTTTTGTCAGGCATTGTACTAGGCATTGAGAATACAAGGGGTGAACAACGCAAGATCACAATTTTCACAGAGCAACTGCATAGCGTAGCAGTTCAGAGCACACCTTGCAGTCAGACTGCCTGGGCATGAACCCTGGCACTGCTACTTTACAGCTGCTTTGATAGTAGACAAGTCACGTAAACTCACTGTGCCCTAGTTTCTACATCTGTAAAATGAGACTAATTATACTACGTCCCTTACAGGGTTGTTATGCACATCAGATGAGTTCCTGGTCCATATTAAGTATTATATGAATTTTTATTAAGTAATATAAAGCTTATATTCTAGTGGAGAAGATGGATACTCATAGACTATGATAAGTGAAGGGAACAAGTTGATGAGTCCAGTATCCTGATACTGTTCATATCTTATATTTTTACTGAGAAAGGATCTTATGAAGTCATTTGTACTATGAATTGAAAACATCTTAAAATATTTATATTTCTACAGAGGGTGAAGCTCACACTAGATATAAACCAATTGTTAAACTATTGCCCTGTGAAATTATCTTGGAGGCTCTACCACTAGCGTCCAAGTTGGCTGCTAGAGCTCTAGCGATCACGTTTATTTTCTAGGCAGCAGAATGGAGGACAGGGGAAAGGGTATGCCCACTCTCTCTTAAGGAGACTTCCCAGAGGTTCCATGAAATGTTTTGCTTACATCTCACTCTCTTGATCTTAGATGCATGGCTTCACCTAGCTGTGAGGGATGCTAGGCAGGTAGTATTTTATGTGCTGACTGTGCTCAGCTGAAAGTTGAGGTTCTCTTTATTAAAGAAGGGGAGAAAGGCTATTGGGAAATAACTAACAGTCTTTGACACAGTTCTCTAACTTCATATCTGAATTTGTGGCTTTTCATTTTCTCACTTTGAGACTATCACTAAGACTCCTTTTATTCTCATTAGGTGGAACTGGCTTGGATTTTTGGCTCAGATGAAATGAAAATCTAACATTTATTGAACACTTATTCTGTGCCAAGCACTGCGTGATAATGCTCTGGGGTAGACCCTATCATTGTCCCCATTTTCTGGATGAGGACATTGAGTACAGAGGGGTTCAATAATGTGCTGTGTAGTAGCAGAGCCAGGATTCATTCACATGCAAGTTGTTTGATGCCAGAATCTGTTTTTTTTTTTAATTTTTATTTTTTTTTTTTTTAAATTTTATTTTATTTTTAACTTTACAATAGTGTATTGGTTTTGCCATATATCAACATGAATCCGCCACAGGTATACACGTGTTCCCCATCCTGAGCCCTCCTGATGTATAGAAGAGTCTTTTGGACTCTGGGAGAGGGAGAGGGTGGGATGATTTGGGAGAATGGCATTGAAACATGTATAATATCATATATGAAATGAGTTGCCAGTCCAGGTTCAATGCACGATACTGGATGCCTGGGGCTGGTGCACTGGGATGACCCAGAATCTGTTTATTATTAACCCAGTGCTGCTTGATTTCTTTAGGGTTGGGGAAAGGGAATCAGAAAAAGCAGAAGGGAGAGAGATACTGGAAAAGCAGCATTTCTTTTGTGTGAAATGTTTAGAAGTTCCATATTCATAACTTGTGGAACATGTTTATAGCCTAGTATTTTGAACCTTATATCTCATTTGATACAAGTACATTTTCGATTGAACCAATTTGTAGCCATTCAACAACCTTCACAATCTGGCCTGACCTTGTCACATCTATTTCAGCTCATCATGGAGTGTGACATAATGGAAAGAAGTTCTAGAAATCGGCAAGTTTGGGCTTGTTCCCCACATCTATCACTCTTAGCTGCGAGGGTTTGGGCAACTTAACATACCTCTTTGTATCTGAGTTTTTTTTTTTTTTTTTTTTTCCTTTGAAGCAAGACTGATATTACCTCCTTTTCAAAGGCAGTTGCAGAGAGTACATGAGACAATATAGGTGAGACTGCTAGTATTTAAATTAACGTTTTCTCCCATCTTCTTGTTTTTCTTTCTCCCAAGCCTTTCTATACCTCCACCCACCTTCCCGCACTTTTCAGGGTGCTCTAGCTATGGCAGTGAAAGCGCCAAGTCCAAACCACTGGACCACCAGGGAATTCCTGCTCAGTTACTTTTCTTCAGGCGTAGCCTACTCTTTTACAACCTCTGTGCCTTTGATTTCACTATTGCCTCTTCCTGAAATGCCCCATTCTCTTCTGCCTTTGTTGCAGACTGGCATCTATTGAAGTCTGCCAGTGTTTGCTTGCCAGTATGTTCTGTTGGGTCTGCAAGGTGTTTGTTACTTGCTTTTATTTTTAATTTTAATATGTTTCTACCAACTTTTTTTGAAGTGTAGTTGATTTACAATGTTGTGTTAGTTTCAGGTATATGTACAGTTCTATATACATGCTGTGTGCTGTGCTCAGTTGCTTCAGTCGTGTCCAAGTCTTGGTGACGCTATGGACTGTAGCCCACCGGGCTCTGTCCATGGGATTCTCCAGGCAAGAATACTGGAGTGACTTGCCATGCCCTCTTCCAGGGGATCTTCCTGACCCAGGGATCGAAGCTGGGTCTCCTGCATTGCAGGCAGATTCTTTACCACTGAGCTACCAGGGAAGCCCTCTATATACATATATAAGTATATGTGTGTATGTATATATATATATGATGCTTTTTCAGATTCTTTTCCATTATAGGTTATTACAAGATACTGAGTGTGCTTTACAGTAGGTCCTTGTTATCTATTTTGTATATACTAGTGTGGTCATGTCAATACCAAACTCCTAATTATCCCCTGCTTTCCTCTAGAAAAAAAATGAAAAATTTGTTTCCTCTGTCTTTGAGTCTGTTTGTTTTGTGCATAAATTAATTTGTATCAGTTTTTTAGATTCCATAAGTGATGTGTTTGTTTTTCACTTACTTCACTGAGTATGATAATCTCTAGGCCCATCCATGTTGCTGCAAATGGCATTATCATTCTCTTTTATGACTGAGTAATATTCCGTTGTATATATGTACCACATCTTCTTTATCTGTTACCTTCCTTTAAATGGGGGCATATCTGGTTCATTCAGCACAGATTCCATCACTTGCTATTTTTTCTTAACCCTAGCCCATTTATAGGCTTCTCAGGTTGCCCTTTACCATCCAAGCCACCAGGAATGGGGTTGCAAAGAGTTGGACATGACTGGGAGACTGAACAACAATAACAACAGGTTGTTCAGTAGTAAAGAATCCACCCACCAAAGCAGGAGACGCAGGAGACATGGGTTCAGTCCCTGGGTGGGGAAGATCCCCTGGAGGAGGAAGTGGCAACCCACTCCAGTATTCTTGCCTGGAGAATCCCATAGACAGAGGAGCCCAATGGGTAACAGTCCATGGGGTTGCAAAGAATTGGGCACTAGTAAACAACTGACCACACATACACATATCTGAGTATAAATGGGGCTCCTGAAGGCATTTCAGTTTCAGGCATCCCCTACCCTAGTTTAAATCCTGCTCATTGTTAAAGGACCATTTCAAATGCCTTCTCTTATGAAAGTCTTCCTTGATTTGATTGTAACCTGAAGTTTTTTTCTCCTCTCTCTTTATTTCTCCTAAATTGCACAAAATGTACTTCTTCCTCAGTTTCGTGTTAATGATGTCTGCAAGTCTTATCACATACTGACATATACTGAAATCTATGCCCCCTGAGGACAGGGATCCTGTTTGATTCGTCGTGAGAACCTCCTCCATATCCAGCAGCCATCTTTCTCACATTAGGCACTTAGATGCTCATTGCCTGGTCAGTGAGACCATGCTTACCCCAAAGCTGAACTGCAAGAAGTTCATCAAACCAAATGTGTTTTGTAGCAATGTATTTTAGAAATGGATAATAACACATTTTGGTAAGAATTCAAGAAATGTCCAACCAGATCATTCTCTGGGAAAGACAGAAAGTTGATTTTTCTCAATCCTCCATGCTGGCACAGGAGCTGTGTTTCTTTAGTTTTGCTTCCAAATTGGTATTGACGTCAGTCACTGAGAAATCTTGGCCCGTGCTGAATTTCATATTCAACAGGATGGATTTTGAAAAGGAAATGGAGTGAAAAGCCATCAACTGGGAAGCTCTAAAGTGAATGCGCCTGGTTAGTGTAATCAGTGACTAATTAAGGTGAGGTTTATGGCTGTTTTACTTTTTCACCCTGAAGAAATTTCCAGACCAGTTACACACTACTTCCTACCGATGAGTGGGGGGCCAGAGGGTCAGAAAGTCAACGTCATTGAAAGGTCTAGTTGTGTCGTAGGTGGGTTGACAGATGGACTTCAGGCCTGAGGAATAGTTATTCTCAGCAGGTCATTTGGTTTCCTCTTGTGTTCCAGAGAGGCTGGGTTGAGATTTTTTTTCTCAGCCCAACATCCTTCTTGGTTGTAAACAAGTATCCCTGCATTCTTATACAGAGGCAGGAGTTCTTGAATTTTGTATTGGTTGCTGTGATGGCTTAGACTGTCCTCAGGGGGTGCCATAGAAATGGGATGACAAATAGAAACTTTTGAGTGTCATGGGAGAACCATGTCTGGATTTCTAAGTAGTATGCTTAAAAAACAAAACTGGCTGAGGTTTCCCTGTTCTTTGTGGCTTTGGTGTTGATGGTTATAATCTTAACTCCCACCCTCAATTAAGAGATAGGTTGAAAAGGTCTGTATTTCAGCAGTGTTTGCAAGAGCAAAAAAAGTAGAAACACTAAAGATCCATCAATAAGGGATTATATAATTTACTTAAGTTGCAACCAGAAGCGTAGCAGCTCTTTAAAGACAGATCTCTCTATGTATGTTCATAGATTTTGGTGGTATGTCATTTGATGATGAGAGCAAATTGTAGAATACAGTTTTGTGGGGGAAAAAAGGATGTGTATATACACACTCATGTATATGTATATATTAGCAGAAGTCTGGAAGGATCCTGAGCAAAAGCCATCAGTTATTTGTCTGGTGGCAGGTATGGGTGGGATTTGTAGGGGAAATTTTCTATTTTCTTTGTTTATGTTTTTATAGCAAGCATGCATTACCTTTGGGAATCAATGAAAACAGGAAGTAGATATTCTTCAAAAGCAAACAGAAGGAGTCCTTTTTTGATGTCCTCTATTCACACTGAGATGTGAATTACTGACTGAAGTTCTGAATATCACCCTTTGGAGGGAGATGTGGGGAAGGATTTCTCCAGGTATCAAAGCCTTAACCTGATGAGATCCAGCTTTACTACTGGGATTTCAACTGGGTTTTGGTAAATTGAGAGTCGAGATTCTGTTTCCTGACTCTCATTTCGGGGGTTCTGTCTGCTGGGTCAAGTGGTTTTCAAACCACTTTCCCTGGGGCTGTGAGGGGCTGTGGAGACACAGCAGCTGTGCTCCCAGGCCCTCCATGGGTGCTTCCACCAGAGCAGCCCCACTTGTACCTGTTTTTCTTTTTTTAAATTTATTTATTTTAATTGGAGGCTAATTACTTTACAATATTGTATTGGTTTTGCCATACATCAATATGAATCTACCACGGGTGTGCCCGTGTTCCCCATCCTGAACCCCTCTCCTACCTCCCTCCCCATACCATCCCTCTGTGTCATCCCAGAGCCTGGGATGCTCTGGTGCTCAGCACCAGCCCTGAGCACCCTGTCTCATGCATCGAACCTGGACTGGCAATTCATTTCACATATGATATTATACATGTTTCAATGCCATTCTCCCAAATCATCCCAGCCTCGCCCTCTCCCACAGAGTCCAAAAAAGTGTTCTATACATCTGTGTCTCTTTTGCTGTCTCGCATAGAGGGTTATCATTACCATCTTTCTAAATTTCATATATATGCGTTAGTATACTGTACTGGTGTTTTTCTTTCTGGCTTACTTCACTCTGCATAATAGGCTCCAGTTTCATCCACGTCATTAGAACTGATTCAAATGTATTCTTTTTAATGGCTGAGTAATATGTACCATAGCTTTCTTTTTTTTATGGTTTTATTCATTCATTTATTTATCCATTCATTTATAGATATTGACTATGCCAAATACTATGCTGATTATATAAATATAAGCAAGACATGGTTCATGATTTTAAGGAATTCCTAGTCTAGTAGAGAGGAAGTAGCGTATTAGTAAGTATTTTGAGGGCATACTAGAGACATGCAAAATGTAAATAGATATCTGTACAGAATGGCAGGACTGCACGGAGATTCAGAAAATTTCTTTAGAAAAGCTGATGCTTCCATTAAGACTTGGAGGGTGATTAGGCTATCATCAACAGCAGAACAGAGCCTATTTTTTCTGGCAATAGGAACAATGGAAGGAAAAAGATGGGGGCATGAAACAGCATTCAGTTCAGTTCAATTGCTCAGTTGTGTCCAACTCTTTGAGACCCCATGGACTGCAGTGCACCAGGCTTCTCTGTCCATCACGAACTCTTGGAGTTTACTCAAACTCATGTCCATTGAGTCGGTGATGCCATCCAACCATCTCATTCTCTGTTATCCCCTTCTCCTCCTGCCTTCAATCATTCGCAGCATCAGGGTCTTTTCCATTCGTCTGCTGATGGACATCTGGTATCAAGGTTTCAACTAGTATCTTGTTTGGGGGGAAGAAAGATTCTACTGCTCATTGAAAGCTTGTAAACCGTTCTACACCACAGTTAACTAGAAAATAGGTAGGAAAAAAAATCTCTCTTTAATGGATGAGGCACTGAAGGTCAGAGAGTTAAGTGAGTTGCTTTAGGATAGATATGGAATCCTACTTACAGTGCAGTCTTTACTTTGGTGATCTTTTTACCCTATCATATTGCTTCCCACAAGAGGAGCTCTTTCTAGTGAGCTCAGGGAGTACAACTGAATTAAAGAATCATAGTGAAATGCCTGGGTTGTTTTGAAATGCACAATCTTATTACCTCAGAGCCTAGATTTACCACTTCTTCAGGATTCTGGTCTGGAGGAGGGCAGGGCCCAGGAACCCAGCCTAGAACATTTGCATTGGGTGTGTGTCTGTATTCGAATTACTAAGGAAAGCTAACAATGTTCTCATTGTGGGTTGGTAGCCAGGTTGTTGTCGTTCAGTAGCTAGGTCGTGTCTGACTCTTTGCAAGCCCATGGACTGCAGCACGCCAGGCTTTCCTGTCCTTCACTATCTCCCAGAGCTTGCTCAAACTCTTGCCCATTGAATCGGTGATCCCATCCAACCATCTCATCCTCTGTCGTCCCCTTCTCCTCCTGCCTTCAATGTTTCCCAGCATCAGGGTCTTTTCCAGTGAGTCGGCTCTTTGCATCAGGTGGCCAAAGTGTTGGAGCTTCAACTTCAGCATTAATCCTTCCAATGGATATTCAGGACTGATTTCCTTTAGGATTGACTGCTTTATCTCCTTGCTGTCCAAGGGACTCTCGAGAGTCTTCTCCAGCACCACAGTTCAAAAGCATCAGTTCTTTGGCCCTCAGCCTTCTTTGTGGTCCAACTATCACATCTGTACGTGACTACTGGTAAAAACCATAGCTTTGGTAGCCAAGACTGGGATGTGATTCTCTGCCTCCTCCTCCATAGCACTGGATCACTCATGCATTGGGTGCATGAAACACAGCATGTCCCATGGCTGCACTTTACAGAAACAGTCCTTATTTCTGGGTGGTTGATGTTTTTAGTCCCAAATTTTTCAATCAGCACCTAATATTCTATAAATCTCTCTCTTGGAACATTGCTGAGGCATAAAGATAGAGGCAGGAATAGTGTTTGGTTCTAAGGAAGAGTTATAAGTGGCACAGATATGAGTGACTCCTTTAAGATATCAAGAGGCTGAAAGCTTACTACTCACAGGTGAAAAAAGTACTGAATTAGTGGCCTGATCCATCATCCATTTTGCTGTGGATGGAACCATGCAGTTTCTGATCTTGGCTCCCTTCCCACAATGTGGTCTTTGGAATGTCCTTGAAGGTCTCTTGCAACGTTGCTGAGAGTGCTTTTACTTGCTCTGTTCTTCATTGTGCTCCTAGTCCAGGGGCTGTTCTGTCTTCTGTTTGGAGCTGATCTGAGATCCCTCTGTCTCTGTTGACGTCTGTTTTCAGGGCCGGGCCAGGTTTGCTGATGAGTCATCCTGTTGTTTTTCATTTGGAAGCAAATTTAATAGCCCCAGATGGAATTTTTTTCCCTTAGGTTTTCACTTTATTTCTAGCAGAAATCCTCAGATCAATAGTTGAAAACAGAGGTACTGTTTATTCTGATATTAGTATGGGCTTCCCTTACCACATTGTCCGGGTGGATGTTAGGTTGTGGAAAGGCTGAGTGAGTGAATGATGGTCGTCTCTGGTGTATTTCATCTGGAGAGCAATAGGGCTCGGGTGAGATGAAACTGCTGCGGGGAATGGATTACCTCGCTTGGAGCTCTTTTTAAGATAAGGAAACAAGCTAATGAAAGTCGGTTGGTCTGTCGTGAACAATTGATACTCAGCAAATGAGCAAATATTTTAAAAGGAAAAACAGAAAAAGATCATTTACCATACTGCTAAGTTGCTTCAGTCATGTCCAACTCTTTGTGACCCCAGAGACGGCAGTCCACCAGGCTCCCCCGTCCCTGGGATTCTCCAGGCAAGAACACCATAGCAGAGAGGAATTTCCTTTATTGCAGGAAGTTGCATAAAACCTGGAGTCGAAGTGTAGGCTTTTGAGTGGAAAGAAAAGGGGGACTCTCCAGGCACCTGCCCTGATCCTGTGACTGAGTTTATTCAATATGACACCCTCCTCTCCTAAGTTGAAACACCTGGTTGCCTTTCCTTATCTAGAAAATGGGGAAAAATAAACCTGTCTTACCTACTCCATGGGGCTGTGTTACAAGGATCAAGGAAATCATAAATGCTCCAGCTCTTTGTAAATTTTTAAATGCTGGCCACACATACAGACACACATCATGTCGCCAAGTCCTCCTTTGAGAAGAATTATGAAATTCTGCAATATTTCTATCCGTACTTTTTTTGCTACCACCAGAGTTGATAACCTTTTTCCTGGGTTCCTTGCACATGCCTCCTAACCAATCTTTCTGTCTCTGGTCTCTCTTTTTTATGGTTTATTCTCCACTGGACCACCAGATTAACCTCTCTAAACCCACTTTTTCCTCCCTAAATCCACTTTTAATCATGTTTTCTCTGTGCTCTGAAATCTTTAGTTGCTCCCTTAAATGTCCTTGTGTTAGTCACTGAGTTGTGTCCAACTCTTTGTGACTCTATAGACTGTAGCCTGCGAGGCTCCTCTTTCCTTGGAATTCTCCAGGCAAGAATACTGGAGTGGGTAGCCATTCCCTCCTCCAGGAAATCTTCCCGACTCAGTGATCAAACCTGGGTCTCCTGAATTAAAGGCAAATTCTTTACCGTTTGAGCCACCAGGGAATTCCCAGTTTTTCCCTAGTACCTATTAAATCAGTTCAGAATCCTGGGCCTGGTAGTCAAAAATCTCTGATTTACCCCTGTAACTTACACAGTACTGTATATCAAATATACTTCAATTAAAAAAAAAATCTCTTTGAATTCTACCAGGATTTCCATTTTCATTCTTCATGCCTTCCTTGTGTTCATTTTTTTTAATTAAAAATATTATTTATTTTTGGCCATGCCCAGGTGGCATGAGGGATCTTAGTTCCCTGACCAGAGATTGAACCTGTGCTTCCTGTATTGGGAACTCAGAGTCCTAACCACTGGACTGCCATGGAAGTGCCCCCCTCATATTCTTTTTTAAAAAAATTGGAGTATACTTGCTTTACAATGTTGTATTAGTTTCTTTTGCACAACAATGTGAATCAGCTATATATACACAAATATCCCCTCCCTCTTGAGCCTCTTGACACCCACCCCCTTCCTACCCCTCTGGGTCATCACAGAGCACTGAGCTGAGCTCTCTGTGTTACAGCAGCTACTCTCGCAAATCATCCCACCCTCCTTCCCCGTCTATGTCTACAAGTCTATTCCTTGTATTCTTTAATACTCCATCCAGCCTGTAGAATTTATCCTTTGCAAAAGCCCTGTAGTTTTCCAGAACTTTTAGAATTTTATCATTTCCTTACACTTCCTATTTCCAAGCATCAAGATTCAATGTTCTCAATATTCTATAATAACCTAAATGAAAAAAGAACTAGAAAAAGAATAGATATATGCATAACTGAATCACTTTGCTGTACATCTGAAACTAACACAACATTGTTAATCAACTATACTCCAATCTAAAATAAAAATTAAAAAAAAATCAATGTTCTAAAAATCTAATTGAAATGTCATTTTCCCCCTAAAGCTTCTTGCTATCTCCCTTGGGGGCATCTGTTTGGTGAGGATATTACGAAGGGAACTCAAGCATTACATGGTAGTTGAGTGAGACGACATCTCAGATCCGTTTCAATTCTACTCACATTTCTAAGCAGTGCTTATGGGATAAAAAGTGAGAAGTGAACACTCCCATTTTGATAGCTCACGTCCTGTCACCCACGTCCTGTTTTTCCTCCTTTCTCCCACCCTGAGTTCCTGCTTTCTCTGTTCATCCTGGTAGAGTACCCTGTTTCCATGAAAGAGGCAGTTAAGCTGGGGACTTTTTATTGGAGGAGACAGGATGTGTTTCAACATTGTTCTGAAAGAAAATGGTACCACTCTGTTGGCCCAGCGCACTGTCACAAAACAAGGTTTAATCACTGGCGTTGCCTTCTCCATATTCATCCAGTATTTTATGTCACTCTTCAACCACTATCTTGCTCTCCTAAGTCCTTCATACACATGTCTTCCTCTCTAGACTTTAAGCTCTTTGAAGGCAGAGACTTCTTCTTGTTAATCGTTTTGTCTCCCATAATGCCAGTGGGTACTTGGTCAATGCCTGGTGACTCGAGTTGACAGTGGGTGAAGAGGGAGATTTGAAAGGCTTTTTCCTTCAAAAAAGGCCAGAGGTACAAAGTAAAGAATTCCTTGACCCCTCCTCATCCTCTATGACATCAGCCTTTGTGACACTTGCCTCTGTGGCTGGGTAATAACCAGTCACCTCCTATAGCTTTTGGATCTGGGCAGCAGTTCCACTGAGCCCCTAGGAGACAGAGCAGTTTCAGGAAGAATGAGTTGTTTGCTTGGTTTCCATTCCAAGCTGGTAAAACAAATAGCAGTATAGCCTTGCCCAGTCATGATCCTTTTGCTAGGAAGGAATCCTCCAGCCATATGACATACCACATCAACGCAATCCTCCAAGCATGGACGGGGTGCAACCCCTGAGCAATGATGTATCTGAGAGGACCGTCATCTTGACGATCTGAAGAAGGGGAGCTGGTGGAGCCTGCTTCAGTAGCCATGTTCTGCAGGGTGGTCTGGGAGTACCTGGAAGGGTAGCCATGGGAAGCATGGTGAGCAATGGCAGTCTCTATGAGGAAACCCTGGAAGCCAAGTTTATTAGCTGACATAGGTGTTTTTATTTCATTTGTAGGTCTGATCCCAAGCGCCAGGTCTCTTTTTTCCTTTTTCTTTTATTTGGGTCCTCGGAGTGGCTCGCAGGATCTTAGTTCCCCGGTCAGGAATTGATCTTATGTCCCTTGCAGTGGAATGCAGAGTCTTAACCACTGGACCACCAGAGAAGTCCCTCTTTCTCCCTTTTTCTATCCCTCTCTGGATTCTGGAGGGTAAGAGATATGCTGAAGAGAATGACGACACTTACATTTAGGTCCAAGAACTGTCTCTCTCATATCTATATCTATATATCTATATCTATATCTATATCTATATATAACTCAGAGGCTCAACAAACACCAAGTTTGAAGTACTAATTCTTTTTCTTAATTGCAGTATAGTTGATTTACAACATTGTGTTAGTTTCAGGGATAAGCAAAGCGATTGATGTACTGAAGTTTTAAATTGCCTTGAAACCCATGCATGGAGGTAATTGTAAAGAACCCTCAGATTGTTAAGATACTGACTCATACCATCAGCATGTAATAGAGCCAGAATATTGTGGGTCAGACTAGGAGTAGAGAGAAGAGACTTGGCTCTAATATAATCAGTGTTCAGTGAAGCAAAGAATAGGTCAGTGGGCAGAGGATAGTCAGCCTGGGAGCTGAGACAGGCGGGGGCCAGAAGGACTCAGGCTTAGATTCTGGGACGTGTACACATTCCAGGCACTAGTGTTATCAATGAGGGATTATCACTGCTAGCCTCTTGCAAAATCTATTACATACTCACAAATGTCAGTAGAAAAAGGAAAGGTGCCTTTAATCAGGATGTTGGCAATCTGGGGAGATGGTGGACTCCATGTCCCCCCAAAAAAACCTAACAAAGATTCTGTGCGGCCATGAAAGTTTTAAAGAGGATGGTCGTAATCTAACTGCATCATTGAGATAGAGGGTCAGAGTCACTGCCATCCACCACCGTGTGTGCAGGCTCATAGACTCCTCTCGATTTTCCTCCAGATGTTATCTTGTTCACACAGTTTGTTCACACAGTTCATTCACCAGATTACTGAAGTGGAAGCTAGAGAAGAGATCTGGTCATCTGTTAATTACTTATTCTTCATTACTACCTCTTTGATCTATGAAAAGAATTGGCAAGGCAGGCAAGGTATTGTGTGATTAAAATATCTGAAAGCCGTGCTTGGGTTGGAGATGAGTAGAGCTTGGGGGAGATTGGTTTAAAAGTCAGTTAAAAGCTTTGCTAAAGTGACAGGAAAAGAAGTCTCTTGCTGAGGGTGGTTTCCTGCAAAGAGCTGTTGACATGAGGGGGATTCTTTTTTTCTCAATTGAGGGACAGCATCTTCTCTGAGCACTGAGCTCCTGTACCTCCTGCTATTATCTGATGAGGAGTTAGAGTCTGTGGCATCTTAATATCAGGAAGAGGTTTGGACAGTACACACACAAACATACACACGCACCCCACTTCAGTCTCTGTAAAGAAATGCCCCCAAATGGACACTCAGGTGTTCTGGTTTCCATAGCAGTCTCTTGTGAATTTCGTTGCATGAGTCAGTCTTCGGGAGTCTGACCCACCTGGAGATACAAGATTGAGTGTCTGGACATGCAAGGCTAAGAAACAGGCTGTGACCTTTTTGGTGTTTGCTAACGGCTTCCTAAAGAGCCTTTGACTGGCTGGCTTGTCCTCTTGCCCCTTTGACACTCCTCCACCTCATTGCCACCTATCTTGAATCACAGCAGGGGGACTGATGGCAGATGACAGCATCCCCAATTCCAGCAAATGCCTCCTGGGCACCCTCCTCCCCCATAGCCATTGCAGTTGCGGGGTGTTCATCATGTTTGCCCATTTCCTCTTTCATTTTGCAAATGCCTCAGCTGTGTGTGTATCTTTTCCTTCCTTCAGTTCAGAGCGATCTGTTCAATTTGAAGAGCCAGCAGCTTCCCCAGTGTTCAGGGGAACAGGGGCTGACTAACCAGAGACTTGATTTTTCTCTTGCTGCCAGTTACCTGCGGGAGGTGGAAGGTTGATAGGAATCCGCTCATCTTAATCCAGTGTGTTTTGTTCTGCTAAATTGTCATTGTCTTCCCTTGATCCCTCAAATCTATTGTTGTACTAAGAAAAACACTACTTTGCGTTCACATTCTGTGTCTTTTTTTGGCTGGTTCTTACTACAGTAAAGCAATCAGTTTTTTTCTTTAATTATGCCTTTTGAAAATGTTTGCTGCATTATCTAATGTAATTTGTGGTATCTGTTGAGTTGACAGTGACACCTGAATGGAACCATTGAGAGTATTTTTGTGAAAATCAGTGGGGAAAGAAAGGTTTTCTATTGAGATACTTGACATTATGTGTTGAATTATATCCTCAGAATTCATAAGTTTAAGTCCTTATCACTCATTACCTTAGGATGGGACCTGATTTGAAAATAGGGTCATGGCCAATGTAACTTGTTAAGATGAGGTCATAAACGAGAAGAGTGCATGCTAAGTTGCTTCACTCTTTGCAATCCTGTGGAGGACTGTAGCCCACCAGGCTCCTCAGTCCATGGGGTTCTCCAGGCAAGAATACTGGAGTGCATTGCCATTTCCTTTTCCAGGGGATCTTCCCAACCCAGGGATTGAACTCGTGGCTCCTGCAAAGCAGGCAGATTCTTTACTGCTAAGCCACAGGGGAAGCCCCCATAGTCGAGAAGAGTGGGCCCCAATCCAATATAGCTGGTGTCCTTATTAGAAGGGAAGTTCTGGAGACAGATGCATATAGGAAGAGCATGTGAAGATGATCAGGGTTCCATTTTCTTCAAACCAAGAAACACCAAAGATAGCCAGCCAACCACCAGAAGCTAGGAGAGAGATATGTAACCAATCTCTTACCCCAACTCACAGAGGGAGCCAACCCCACTCTGATACCCTGCTTTCAGACTTCTAGCCCCTAAGACTGCGAGACAAGAAATTTCTATTGTGCAAGCCACCCAGTTTGTGGTCCATTCTTACGGCAGCCGTAACAAATGAATCGACTTGACTTACTGAACATTCTAGCTATGCATATATTCTGGAGACTGGGAAACACATGGATTCTGAATTCAAAAAGTGTTATACCTTTTGGAAGTGTATGGAGAGTTTGAAGGTTATTGAAGAGCCACCCCAGCCAGCCACATCCATGGGCTGCCTGAGAAAGTAGAGATGGAGAGGAGGGGTTGGAGCTCCCTGAAACACTCAGATGACACTACATGCGTTCCTTTGCATATTTATAGTCACAGGTGCTCACGTCTCCCCACATTCCTAAAGGGGTGTTGTGGGGTGTGTGTTTGGCAGTGTCTGTTGATAAGTGGGCTGAAGTGTTGCCCTGCCCAGCTCTGTAGACTGGAAGTTATTCTACCTTCCAGTGTGGGGCCCGGAGCTTAACTGGCCAGGCATTCAGCTGTATCAAATGAGTCAGCTTGAGCAAGGCCCACCCAGATGAATTCAATTTGTGAATGTTTGGCCTCTGCCCTGGGAGGGCCCTGCGGGGTGCTTTAGGGTAAAAACAGCTGAGCAGAGCCCTGGAGAGGGGTTGGCAAGCCCTGTCCGGGGATTAGCAGTTCTCCCGAGGACGTCCTCTCTGGCCCGCCTGTGAGGTAAGCCCTTGGCTCTTGCCTACCTCTGCTCTCTGAGCTCCTGCCCTGAGGTGACACCCAGATCCTAGGCGTCTGATATTCTGCCCATCGCTGTCTAGCTGTGAGTATCTATGGTGGCAGTTGCCAAAAAGGAAACAAGCGCCAGATTCTTAGGTCAGCCTGGTCTTTCCGGAGGCCAGCCAGGAAGGGCATGCCCTGTGTGCTCAGCCTGCCCGGCCTGTAGCCAGAAAATCAGTGCTGCTCCAGTTGGAAAGGCTTTCTAGAGACTTAGAAACTGTATCTGGCTTGTGTGCTTTTAAGCGGTTTATTTTTCCAAAGCCTATTCTTGGCTTCTTGGTCAAGATTCAGTGGGTGTGTGTTAAGTGGGATGACCACATTCCCTAAACCAAAGCTTTTAGATGGTCTAACCACGGGTTTTGGGGGGAGAAATTTATCTAGGGGAAAAAAAGCCTTGCAAAGATATAAAAATGAAGTCACTTGGGAGTTAACAAGCTTGACATCAACTTTACTGAAAAGAATGGCTCTGTGGGATGGTATGAAGTGAGGACAGGCCAGAAAATTTCACAACAAATGTTACTGAGTATCAATTATATATCAAATACTGTTCTTGCTCCTTAAAATATATCAGGGTACAAAATTAACACCAACATTCCTCCCATTGTGGAGCTGATGTTCTAGAATCAGGGTTTTCATCAAACTTCAAAGGTCCTTTCCTGGGATGTTTCTAAAAGGTAAGGTCTTTTCAGGTGTTGGCTTTTTAGTGACTAAACTTTGCTAAAGTAAAATCAGCTATTAGGGCAGTGTTTGTTTATCCCACAGGGGAAAAGCCATCTGGCAGTTGGTTGTGGCTGGCACTGGGCTGGGGAATATAGAAATGAACTTTAGTTCTTGGGCGAGTTTATCTTATGCTCTGGGAATGCCTCTGTTGAGACTCAGTAATTAAACAGAGCAGTGCGCTCTGGTTGTCTGACTGTACCCCTTATAGGGTTTCATTACCTGAGTCCTCTCAGCTGATGTAGAGGTTGCTTGTATGGATTTACGGCTTCTGAAGTGGTCCATGCTTCTGCAATGTCACAAAGTCTAGCCTCATGTGCTGTGCAACTTCCTGTATGTGGCTGCTGTTATGCACGTTTTGGGGATCCTTAGTTCCTGGTTCTTAAATACTTGGGGAGTGAATGGATGAGCAAATGGATGCCTGGATGATAGTTTGACTTGTTAGCCAGGGGGATGTTAGTTCTTATTGCACTTGTGGGATAAAGTGTCCTTTAAAATGTTTGGGCCTCGAGGGACAATGCACCCCCAACTTTGAGGTTATACTTTTCCCATGGGGCAGTTGTGCTGACATTTAGCCAGAAGTGATGGCCCAACCCAAGACCTCGAGTCAGTCTCCAAGTCTCATAGGTTTCCATAGCTGGTTCTCTAATTTGATGCTTCTCAGATTTTGGTGCCTATGAGAAGCACCCGAAGGCCTTGTTGAACATATCATTTGGCCCCACACTCAGAGCTTGGATTCATTACATCTGAGGTGGGCCCCCAGAGCTGGAATCTCTAAAAATTACAGTTAGTGCTAACAATGCTGTTGGCCTGCAGACCCCTTTTTGTGAACCTCTAATCCATAAGCAGTGCTGATGTAATTGACAGTGGAGTGGTTCAGCATGTGTGCTCTGACCAGTGGTGAAATCCCAGTTCTCCCACTTACAATGTGGCCGTGGACCTGTTTGTTTACCTGTCAGTTGGAATAATAGTGGTACTTCTAGGATTGTAGTGCAGACCAGATAATGCATATAGAGAGCTTAGCACAGCACTTGGAATTGAATAAATGTTAAGTACTACGATCATTGCTTTGTACCGCAATAGCTTGTTTCCCAGTAGGCACTTAATCGTGCTTGTGCTTAGTCACTCAGTCGTGTCCAACTCTTTGTGATCCCATGACTCCTCTGTCCATGGGATTCTCCAGGCAAGAATACTAGAGTGGGTTGCCATGCCTTCCTCCAGGAGATCTTCCCAATTCAGGGATCCAAACTAGGTCCCCCACATTGTAGGCAGATTCTTTACCATCTGAGCCACCAGGGAACTCAATTAAATGAATAATAAAGTGGGTGTTAGTTGGGTTCCCAGACAAGGAGAATTATTTTTGAGTTAAATCAGATTTTTGACTTTTTTTATATTCAACTTAACATGGGGCAAAGATGGGCTTGATAAAGGACAGAAATGGTATGGACCTAACAGAAGCAGAAGATATTAAGAAGAGGTGGCAAGAATACACAGAAGAACTGTACAAAAAAGATCTTCATGACCCAGATAATCACGATGGTGTGATCACTCACCTAGAGCCAGATATCATGGAATGTGAAGTCAAGCGGGCCTTAGAAAACATCACTAGGACCAAAGCTAGTGGAGGTGATAGAATTCCAGTTGAGCTATTTCAAATCCTCAAAGATGATGCTGTGAAAGTGCTGCACTCAATATGTCAGAAAATTTGGAAAACTCAGCAGTGGCCACAGGACTGGAAAAGGTCAGTTTTCATTTCAATCCCAAAGAAGGGCAATGCCAAGAATGCTCAAACTACTGCACAATTGGGCTCGGCTCACATGCTAGTAAAGTAATGCTCAAAATTTTCCAAGCCAGGCTTTAGCAATACATGAACTGTGAACTTCCTGATGTTCAAGCTGCTTTTAGAAAAGGCAGAGGAACCAGAGATCAAATTGCCACATCCGCTGGATCATTGAAAAAGCAAGAGAATTCCAGAAAAACATCTACTTCTGCTTTATTGACTATGCCAAAGCCTTTGACTGTGTGGATCACAATAGACTGTGGAAAATTCTGAAAGAGATGGGAATACCAGACCACCTGACCTGCCTCTTGAGAAACCTGTATGCAGGTCAGGAAGCAACAGTTAGAACTGGACATGGACCAACAGACTGGTTCCAAATAGGAAAAGGAGTACGTCAAGGCTGTATATTGTCACCCTGCTTATTTAACTTCTATGCAGAGTACATCATGAGAAACGCTGGACTGGATGGAGCACAAGCTGGAATCAAGATTGCCGGGAGAAACATCAATAACCTCAGATATGCAGATGATACCACCCTTATGGCAGAAAGTGAAGACGAACTAAAAAGCCTCTTGATGAAAGTAAAAGAGGAGAGTGAAAAAGTTGGCTTAAAGCTCAACATTCAGAAAACGAAGATCATGGCATCGGGTCCCATCACTTCATGGGAAATAGATGGGGAAACAGTGGAAACAGTGTCAGACTTCATTTTTTGGGGCTCCAAAATCACCGCAGATGGTGACTGCAGCCATGAAATTAAAAGATGCTTACTCCTTGGAAGGAAAGTTACGACCAACCTAGATAGCATATTCAAAAGCAGAGACATTACTTTGCCAACAAAGGTCCATCTAGTCAAGGCTATGGTTTTTCCTGTGGTCATGTATGGATGTGAGAGTTGGACTGTGAAGAAGGCTGAGCGCTGAAGAATTGATGCTTTTGAACTGTGGTGTTGGAGAAGACTCTTGAGAGTCCCTTGGACTGCAAGGAGATCCAACCAGTCCATTCTGAAGATCAGCCCTGGGATTTCTTTGGAAGGAATGATGCTAAAACTGAAACTCCAGTACTTTGGCCACCTCATGCCAAGAGTTGACTCATTGGAAAAGACTCTGATGCTGGGAGGGATTGGGGGCAGGAGGAGAAGGGGACGGCAGAGGATGAGAGGGCTGGATGGCATCACCAACTCGATGGATGTGAGTCTGAGTGAACTCCGGGAGTTTGTGATGGACAGGGAGGCCTGGCGTGCTGCGATTCATGGAGTCGCAAATGCGACTGAACTCAACATGGAGCCAGATTTCCTGGATGTGGCTGCAGGTGAAATGTTGATGGTAGAATAGCACAAATCATTTGCAGTTATTTTTCTGACCCCAACTGTGTCTTGACCAGGCATTCAGTGGGTTAGAATCTGCAAGAGAACCAAAGGCTGAGGGTTGGTGGAGATGTTACAGGTGGTCTATGAGACCCTTAAACTTGGCATCATATGTCCTTAGTTTAGCATTGCATGTCATCCAGAGACCAGTGGGCAAGCAAATCCAGTGTTGAGAGTACTTCTGTGATTCCATTTAAAATCCACATCCAGCAGAAAGACTCAATGGGTTTGTCTGAAATAGGAAATTTCTTTTGTGTGTGTGCCAATGTTCAGTGTTTTCCAAAGTATGTTCCATAAGAGTATTTGCATCCACTTAGGGTGCTTGGTGAAAATGGAGATTTCTGAGCTAGACCTAATGAATTAGAATCCCTAGGAGTGGGAGCACAAAGTCTTCATTTTTAAAAGCAACCCACTGTTCTGGGATTCACCAGAATAGCTTGGGAAACATCACTGCAGAAGATCGTCCATCCTATAGGACAGCAAGGATGGTTATATTGTCAATTGTAATTCATTGTTACAATTAATGTTATCATGGAGTTTATGATGCTGCCTCCAGGATCCCCAGTTAGCACCATAAAGTTCATTCCAAGGCCAGATATATTTTGGAATTTACTTTCTGCACCCTATCCCAACACTTGCCCTGTGTACATTAAAGACCAGCTAGGGATGAAATGCAGAAGGCAATGGCACCCCACTCCAGTACTCTTGCCTGGAAAATCCCATGGACGGAGGAGCCTGGTAGGCTGCAGTCCATGGGGTCGCTAAGAGTCAGACATGACTTCACGCACTGGAGAAGGAAATGGCAACCCACTTCAGTGTTCTTGCCTGGAGAATCCCAAGGACAGGGGAGCCTGGTGGGCTGCCGTCTATGGGGTCGCACAGTCGGACATGACTGAAGCGACTTAGCAGCAGCAGCATCAGGAATGAAATGCAGTCCAACATGATTTACTAATAATTGTTACTATAGTTGTTGTATGTGCAGAGTTGGATGCTCTTTGAGTGTATAGAATTGGAGAACAATGTGTCCTGATTTCAGGTGATTCTCATCATGATGAACTGTCTCAACCAAGAACCTCACTTTGATTTCAAAGTCCATAGCCAGTAATCTCAGATATACTTCATTGATTGGAAGAAATGGAAATTAATAGTTAGAATTCAAATAAGTCAGGAGCAGTGCTTTCATGCCAGGGAGCCGTTCCGATTCTGTGCTGGGTGTTTACATACACAAGCTATTTAGTATTTGCCAATTCTGTAGGGCTGAGAGCTTCTCTTCACTCTCTCTCTGGCTTGGCCTGGCCAAGTGACTCTGGTTTCTATTTCTGGCCTTCATTTGTCACCTTACCCTGCCATCTCCTGTTTTTGATCCTGACCTGGCAACCTATGCTTATCTAGAATCCTTTACTGCATCTGTCACCTTCTTGCCACTTCTGCTTATCCACAGCAGATAAGTGACTTCAGGGACTGTAATAAAAGAGCAAGCCAACATCATCTGTCTGTGCCTCGTGAGTCTGTAAATTTGCATACCCATCGCACCCACTGGCACAGTGTGAAAACATTTTGTTGAAGTACAAGCATTGGTTCCCTATGTGTTGAACCACTTAGTCCAGCTTTTGAAGAATGAACACTGATATCTGCGTCATGAAGAAAATTCAGCAAATCCTTTAATGAGGATATAGATAATATCATCTATAATGTTATAGAGCAGAGGTCTGCAACCTCCATTCATATACTCTTGCCTTGATCTGTCAGATCGGCGACATTTGATTAGAAATAAAGTATGCAATAAATGTCGGAGAAGGCAATGGCACCCCACTCCAGTACTCTTGCCTGGAAAATCCCATGGACGGAGGAGCCTGGTAGGCTGCAGTCCATGAGGTCGCTAAGAGTCGGACACGACTGAGTGACTTTCACTTTTCACTTTCATGCATTGGAGAAGGAAATAGCAACCCACTCCAGTGTTCTTGCCTGGAGAATCCCAGGGATGGGGGAGCCTGGTGGGCTGCCATCTATGGGTTCACACAGAGTCGGACATGACTGAAGTGACTTAGCAGCTTAGCAGCATGCAATAAATGTAGTGTGCTTGAATCAACCCAAAACCATCCTTCCTATTCTCCGTCCCCCACCACTGTTATGAAAAAATTATTTCACAAAAAGGCCCTTGGTACCAGAAGTATTGAGGACCACTGTTACAGCATTGTTACAGAGGATAACAAGTTAAAATGTTGGGCTTGATTTGTGGTGTCAGAACACTACAATTTTGCCTGAAACTTAGCCTCCCTTGTGAAGGAGAATAAAGAAAGCAGATATTTATTGAGCACCACAGTCTACAACTTATACAGGTTTCAAGAGGCCCGAATGGGATTTGAACTGAACTCTGGCTGATGTTTGGAGCTTCCCCGATGGCTCAGTGGTAAAGAATCTGTCTGCAATGCAGGGGACACAAGAGATGTGGATTCGATCCCTGGGTCAGGAAGATCCCCTGGAGGAGGAAATGGCAAGCCACTCCAGTATTCTTGCTTAAAAAATTGCATGGACAGAGGAGCCTGGTGGGCTACAGTCCAAAGGGTCACTAGCTGATGTGCTAATTTTTGGAAATTCATTTATTTTCATTTTCTCACAGCCACAAATGGCCTTCTCCAAGGAGAAACCTCCTGAACAAATTTCTAGGGCAATACACGTGGAACCTCGTCTGAGGTTCCTTGGCGTTGATTACGGATGTGAGTTTTGTTTAATTCTTTGTTTATATACTTCTGGTTTTATTGCATAATTTTTGCCCACCAGTTTCTAAAACAAGCAAGCATTGGTTCTGATTAAAGAGAACAACAGCAAATCAATCTCATGTGATTTGTACTGTAAATGTTTGAATTCCATTTATTCTGTGTCTTGATAGCTTTATGCCATCTGTTGTTGTGAAGTCCAGTTGGCCCTGTGACAGACAACATGCTGGCTTAGAAGGCATCGCCTTGGTGGGACATACAGTCCGATTTTGCCTAATGGCAAAGGGTGTGCCTGTGAGCGTGCTCAGTTGTGTCCAACTCTTTGCATCCCCATGGACTGTAGTCCACCAGGCTCCTCTGTCCATGGGATTCTCCAGACAAGAATACTGGAGTGGGTTGCCATTTCCTTCTCCAGGGCATCTCCCCGCCCAGGGGGATTGAGTCTGCATCTCTTGCATTGGCAGGCGGATTCTTTACCGCTGAGACACCTGGGAAGCCCTGATGGGAAAGAGAGGTTCTGATAAAGGCTTTGCAGAGAGATGGCAGCTCTGATGAAGTTCAGTGCTTCTTTCAGAGTGAGCAGATCTCTGACCTGAATATACGGATCTTAATTTTGAGACACTAACTTCTAAAAGGAGTCAGTTAAAATGGAGAATTAACTGAGGAAATCCTTTTTTATGTGAGTGAGTGCACTTAATACTTCAGGAAGCTTTCTATCTGGCGCTGAGGGGCAGAACAGTTTGAAATGAGCTTGGGAAGAAAATACAGCAACTTCAAACAGCAAGAAAAGAAGGTTTCTGAGCTTTAAAGGCTGAATTTTAACTAAAAACGTTTCTCTGGTTTTAAGCCAATAAAACCTTAACTAGGATAAAAAATCAGGATCTATGCAGACATACTTGCATTGAGGGTAGTGCTTTTTTTTTTTTTAAAGTCCATTTATTCAGGGACCTCCTTCTCCCCCCATGACTCAGCATACATACATGTTCAAGTGGTCACACTACCACCACCACCACCACCACCAGAGGATATTCTTATCCCCATTTTACAGATGGGAAAACTGAGACTCAGGAAGATGCAGTGACTCATCTAATACTATACAGATAACAAGTAGCAAGTTTGAATCCAGCTTAGCCTAACTCTTTTCATCTGTCTTAGTTGGCTCGGGCTGCCATAACCAAATACCACAAACTGGGTAGCTTAAACAACAAATTGTTTTTCTAAGTTCTGGAGGTTAGAAGGCCAAGATCAAGGGGTTGGCAGGGTTGGTTTCTTTTGAGGCTTCTCATTGTGACATCGCATGATCTTCTAAGGACACCAGTTAGACTGAAATAGAGCTTGGCCCTTATGATTTTTTAAAGACCCTACCTGCAATTACAGTCACATTTCTGGGTTAGGACCTAAGCATATGAATTTGGGGAAGAGGGGAACAAAATTCAGTCTATAACACCATCTATATCTACCTGCATCTCTGTTGGATACAGTCCCAGTGGGGAGCTGAGATGAGCATTGAAATAAAACAAGATAATGTGGGGCCCACGCTGATTAGACAGCTGGGTATAACTGAAAGGACTATCTTTACCCTGGGGAGATTGTAAGGATTCTTAAACGTGTTGAAAGGAAAAACCAAGCAGCTCCGTACATAACCGACTTTATAAAACCTGTGGAAAGTCTGTCAAGAGGGTGATGGGGAAAGGAGGGGGTCAGTTAACTGACTGATAGTGCCTGGCAGGGCTGATATTTGAAACATTGAGATGTTGGTTATAAGTTAATGCAAAAATCATTAACAGATAAAAAGATTTTCTGTCTTTGGATTTGCTCTGATATGTACTTCTTCAGTTTCATTTACTAATTTCTTAGGTTTTTAGTTTGTGCTTATCAATAAATACTTTAGCTTTTTACTTAGTTTCTGATTTAAAATCTCTTTTATACTGATTCCTTGGTTGACAGGCAGTTAGTTCAATTACAGTGGACAAATACTAGGTTCCTTCCAGCACCAGTAGTGAAAGTTCAGGGCTGAGGTAAAATTCCTGTGCAAGACCTTTAAAGCCTACGTAAGAATCATCTCAAATCTTGAACAACAGTAACAGAACTTGAATGACCATGCCATTTGTGGTAGGCTTTACGTGAGCATGCAGTTGCAGTCCCTGTGCTTGGGGGTCTGGCTCAGTTCTGGGGTGCCCACTACTGACAAACTGTTTCAGGACCTTATCTCCCTCACCCTGGGGACCCAATGTAAAGACCCACCACCTGTATCCGTCCTAAGTCACTTCAGCTGTGTCTGACTCTTGTGAAAACATGGACTGTAGCCTGCCAGGCTCCTCTGTCCATGGTATTCTCCAGGCCAGAATACTGGAGTGGGTTGCCATTTCCTTCTCCAGGGGATCTTCCTGACCCAAGGAACGAACTCCTGTCTCTCCTGTCTCCTGCACTGGCAGGTGGGTTCTTTAGCACTAGCGCCACCTGGGAATACAGCACATTTATTACTTTCTCCAAACTGCTGGGTTTGTTACTCTGTCAGAACAGGAAATTAGGTCTGTCTGACATTGTATTCTTCATTGTCAGGCTGATAGATTGCCCTCTGTGTCCTAAAACCCTTGTCCATTGATTATTTTCCTTGTTTGTTCCAGGGTTTTTCTAGGTATGAAAGTTACCAAGTCTCTAATTTCTGACCATTGTTTCTCATTTTAAAGGTTGCTTTCTGTTCACACTCATTGATCAGGCTTCTCATAGTTTTCCATGAGCAGGATTCAAATGCAGCAAAACTAGAAGTCAGCCAAGCTGGTTTTGACCCTTCCCCACTTCCCATGCCTCTCTCCTGGAAAAACCCTTTCTTACTTTCACCAGGAATCTAGACCGTTTCCAACACCACAATGGGCTTATATTCTTTAGCACACTAAAGTTGCTTCTTACCCACCTACAGGTTTAAGGTATTATCCTTCCATAGTTCTTACTGTTTTAATAGGAACTTTTAAAGTTGTTCAAAGACCAAGAGATGAAGTCTCAATTGATGGAATTTCGCAGAAGTGTGTGCACCCATATAGGTTCGGAGCTTTTATTCTCAGCATCACTCCACTCAGAGGCAGCTTCATACTCCAGCAGTTTTCAATGGGGAAAAAAATGGCATTTGTAATGATGGTAGCCTCAGTTACCAGACATTTAGAATCTTCTCTTGAGCCAGGAATCTGTTCTAGAACAAGTGCTTCACCTAGCTCCTGATTTAGTGAAAGGGCTAAGGTTTTTGAAAGATGCAAAAGTATTTGCATTTACTTGGCTAAGAATAAATGATTCAAGGTCTTCAATGAAAATGTGAGCAATCTTTTTAAAAAGCAAGATTAAGAATATCATGGTAAAGGGCAGGGCTGTGAGGACCATAAAGTTAAGTACATATAAGGTGAACCTCTGGCTCATAAAATGCTGGAATGTCAGACTTAGAAGGGATCTTGGAGGTTCTCTAGCTTACTTAATGGGAGACAATGTGTAATAACGGGGGGAAAAAAAGAAACACGTGTTTTGAAGTCAGAAGGACCTGGGCTTGAATCTCACTCTTAGTTGGTGACCTTGGATAAAGGAAGACCTTTTGTAGGTCTTCATTTGTCCACTTCTGGCCATTGTAGGTGTTAACAAATGATAGCTGCTGTTATAATTATTATTATGATCATCAGGTTACAGATGAGGAATCTGAAAAGTAGAGGCTAAATTACTTCACATAATTTAGCATTTTATTTAAGATCTGGGACTAGAACCCAGGTCTCTGTTTCCTCTGACTCCCTGGCCAATTCCAACACACTGCCCTCTACAACTATTATGTCAACTGATATAAAAATGCACAACGTGAGAGCTGTGAGGAGCTGCGAATTTCAGTTTTGTTGGAGGACTTACTGAAGGGTATAGCTTGAGAGGGACTTCCCTCATGGCTCAGATGGTAAATGATCTGCCTACAGTGCAGGAACTCAGGTTCGATCCCTGAGTCAGGAAGATCCCCTGGAGAAGGAAATGGCAACACACTCCAGTATTCTTGCCTGGAGAATTCCATGGACAGAGGAGCCTGGCCACAAAGAGTCGGACATGGCTGAGCGACTTTCACTTCACTTCATGGCTTGAGAGAGAACCTCTCAGAGAGCTCTGAGGAACTACTTCGAAGAGACCAGGGGGAGCAGTCAGCCTATATGTGATTTTGATGAAGGGTGCATATAATAAAGCACATCTCAGTATAAGGTTGCTGCTAGTCACAAGGAACAGATGTCTTAGTTAATGGTCTTAGTGCTTTTCTATGTATCAGGAGCTGCAGGAATTGTGAATGACAAAATTTTCTCCTGAAAATAACTATCTGAAGGCCTTGTTCTGCCAGTTTCCCTGAGTGCCTCATTCTTGATCTCCACCCTGAATGTCAGTGAGTGCAGTGGCTAATAAATTAATCCCCATAGGACAGGGTGACGAGTGACATTTTTTTAGTTGGCAGCCCCGTGCAGTATATGCCCTTTATAAGAAAATGCTTAACTGGGGTAAGAATTAAAGACTCAATGTAGTGATCTGAATGCATGGATGAACTGTTATTCCTCTGTACTCTAAAAAAGGTTTGCTCAGGAGAAGGCTGCCAGTCTAATAGAAGTCTCCTGGAAGTCACCTTCGAGAAAGAATGACAAATGCTGAGTGGTTATGGGGCTTGTCCTAAAGAAAGAACCATGAGGGTTTTTATGTAGTGACACAATCACTGTTTTCAGTTGAATAATTTGGAGTTGTTTCCAAGTATCTTTGATATCTCCTGTCTGTAAGTGTTTTGTTTCACTTGATACAAAAAAGGAAATTGAAGTCTATAGAAGTGAGGGACTTGCCCAGTGTCACAAAGCTGGTAAGTGGCAGAATCATAGTAAGAACCAAAGTCACTTGACTCTGTGCAGAGCACTTTCTAGCCAACAATAATTCTCCAGATTAAAAAACTGTTTTGTTTTCTTAGTGTTGTGCATTCTATGGTTTTGAAAATGCACACATATAAAATATATATCCATCATTACAATGTCCCATAGACTATTTTCACTGCCCTAAAAATCCTCTGTGCTCTACTTATTCCTTCCCTTCCACCTTGCACCCTTAACGGCAACTGCTAATCTTTTTTTGTCTCCATAGTTTTGCCTTTTCCAGCTATATATAGCTGGAATCAAGTAGTCTTTTCAGATTGGCTTCTCTCACTTAGTAATATGCATTTAAGGTTCCTCTGTGTCTTTTCATGGCTCGGTTGTACATTCCTTTTTAGTGGTGAATAATATTCCATTGTTGCTGATGTGCTGTAGTTTATTTGTCCATACACCTCTTTTTTTAAAAATTATTTTTTATTGAAGGGCAATTGCTTTACAGAATTTTGCTGTTTTCTGTCAAACCTCAACATGAATCAGCCATAGGTATACATATATCCCCTTCCTTTTGAACCTCCCTCCCACCTCCTTCCCCATCCCACCCCTCTAGGTTGATACAGAGCCCCTGTTTGAGTTTCCTGAGCCATACAGCAAATTCCTGTTGGCTATGTATTTTACATATGGTAGTGTAAGCGTCCATGTTACTCTCTCCATACACCTCACCCTCTCCTCCCCTCTCCCCATGTCCGTAAGTCTATTCTCTATTATGTCTGTTTCTCCATTGTTTCCCTGTAAATAAATTCTTCAGTACCATTTTTCTAGATTCTGTATATATGCATTAGAATGCAATATTTATCTTTCTCTTTCTGACTTCACTCTATAATAGGTTCTAGGTTCATCCATCTCATTAGAACTGACTCAAATGCGTTCCTCTTTATGGCTGAGTAATATTCCATTGTGTCCATACACTTCTTGACGGACACTTGCTTCCAAGTTTGAATGATTATGAATAATGTTTCTATAAACATCCACGTGCTGGTTTCTGTATTGATGTGTTTTCAGTTCTTTTGCGTAAATACCAAGGAACATGATTCCTGGATCATATAGTAAGAGTATGTTCAGTTTTTTAAGAAACTGCCAAATGGTCTTCCAAACTGGCCGAACCATTTTGCATTCCCACCAGCAATGATTGAGAGTTCCTGTTGCTGCACATCCTTGTCAGCATTTACAGTTGTCATTGTTCTGGATTCTTGCCTTTCTAATAGATGACCTCCCCCCCCCTTTTTTTCTTGCCCTTTCAGATATCAAAGTTTTAATTAATAGCTGATTAGGGATCTGATGGCCCCTTAGGACTGTTGGAGACAATGTTACCCAGGTAGCTTTATTGCTAGCAAGTGATACCATCAACTTGATTTTTTGAAAAAATTCTTCAGGTGTTTGAATATAGTTGGCTGCTGACCCAGCTTCCTGCCTTTGTATCCCACTCTGGTTCTCCTGAAGATTTAAGCCCTTACCTGGGTCTCCCTGGTCTGCCTCTTGGTCTAGCTGTAGACATGTTTTAGCCCACAAGAAGGTTTAGCCTTCACCTAACCCTTGCTGCTGCTGCTGTTGCTAAGTCGCTTCAGTCGTGTCTGACTCTGTGCGACCCCATAGATGGCAGCCCACCAGGCTCCCCCATCCCTGGGATTCTCCAGGCAAGAACATTGGAGTGGGTTGCCATTTCCTTCTCCAATGCATGAAAGTGAAAAAATAAAGTGAAATCGCTCAGTCATCTCCGACTCTTAGTGACCCCATGGACTGCAGCCCACCAGGCTCCTCCATCCATGGGATTCTCCCGGCAAGAGTACTGGAGTGGGGTGCCATTGCCTTCTCCACACCTAACCCTTAAGAGCCTAGAATTTGTCCCATCTGGCAGAACATTGAAACTCATTAAGGGCCTTTTCCCCATCTGTCTGGTTTTCCTTTGTGCTCAGTTCCTGAGCAACCCTATGCCCATTCCCTGTGACCTGGATCCTCTGCTTCCTACTTCTAGCATTGGGAAATTCCTGGTGATTTCTAGAACTTTCTTTTGTTAGGATATGGTAACTAATTCTCTTCCACTGCTGATATGAGTTTTAGAGCCTATCAGAAGAACTTGATCGTATCCCAAGGCCAGGCCTGACAATCACAGACCTGTCCTGAGGGCTATAAGAGAAAATATATGTTTATATATTTTGGAGCAACCAAAGGGTTGCTGTAACCAAAAAAATAACTGGGAGAGGTGGTGCCACCATACAGCTTCCAGACTCTTTCAGAATAGCTTTACAAACAACTTCATTCTTGCTCAGTGGCAGCCCAGTCAAAAATATCATGAATAGTATTTGCAGTGGTGAGCAAGTGCCAACGATATTTCATAATGTGACTCTTAGAAGTAGTAAATATTTCAGTTAAAATTACGTATCATTAAGGTGACAAAAAGGGACATTGTTAAACCTCTTGTCTTGGTATCTTTTTCCCCAGCTACTGGAGGTGAGGGCTACCTGGGAGGGACTCTCTGACTGGCCTCAACTTGATTGTGTGACCTTGGACTGGAAACGGTAAAGGTGGGAGGGAAGAAAAGTAAAGAAGGGTCTCCTGGAATTTCTTAGTCCCATCTATATGCAAATCATTTAATATTATGCAAATTATTTCTCTGAGATTCAATTAGACTCCCAAGAGTAACCAATTACCACTCCCACCACTGTACTTTCTGCCTCCTGACCAAGTTTTCTTATTTGTCCACGGAAGACGTACATTGTCCTGTATGTCCTACTAGGGAACAGGAAGGGGACAAAGAGCAGATAGTCCTTCACTGAGGCAAGAGCAGCTCTGGTCAAACATGTTGGGAAACTTGAGAACAAAGCCTGACAGGAACGCCTGAGGCACACAGAAAAATCACACTGAGCCAGAGCCCCACAGGCACTCATAACACTTGCCATACGTTTTTTTGCCCCTGGACTCCATTCTCTTTATGGTTTCATGGGACCTGTATTTTGGGTGCTTCCCTGGTGGCTCATGGTAAAGAATCCACCTGCCAATGCAGAAGATGTAAGAGACGTGGGTTCAATTCTTGGCTTGGGAAGATCCCCTGGAGGAGGGCATGGCAACCCACTCCAGTGTTCTTGCCTGGAGAAGTCCATAGAGTCACAAAGAGTTGGACACAACTTAGCGACTGAGCATGCATGTGCGTCTTTCAGTTATGAGGACTGTTGACTAGAAAAACTTTCTGGAACAAAAGCTTATAGTCCTCTTCCTCCCAAATACATACATATATACACACACTCTTCCCCCTGCCTCCCTCTCCCCCACCTCTATATCTATATACCCATGCACTTATACATATTTATATACTGATAGTCAATAGTTGACTACGTCCTCTTTCTCCCAAATACACATAAACACACAAATACAAATATATATATATATGATATAAATATATTTAATACTCTCAGATCTCATTACTTGAAAGTTTTTTATTCACTTGTACCTGTTCCTCATATTTGGGGATGGATCCCAGAGAGCTAGAGCCATCATTCATTCATTTATCCATCCATTTACTCATTCACCGACTCATTCAACAAATATTTGAGTGCTTACAGTTTGCCAGGCACTTTATTTGGCACTGAGGGAGGTACAAAGATATGGCAGGTGCTGAAAAGAAATGTAACATTTTTATGAGACTATAGGATACAGGGACCAAATGTGGGATGGGAGGGCATGGCTGAGTTATAGAAGGCTTCCCTAGGACCTGTGTGAATAGGGGTGAGATGTGTTCCTGTAGAGGAATGGCTTGGGTGAAGACTCAGAGGATAAAGGAAAGTAGCAGCTTTTTCATGAGTGGAAAGGAGAATGGGATAATGCTAGGTAGAGAGGTTGGCTGGGGCCAGATCACACACTACATCTTATAGACCAGAGTAAGGATTGGATTTACTGACTCATTCTTCCCATTCTTCAGGCATGTCATCCTTATTGTCCAGGCTTTGAGGTTCTTTTACCTTTTTATATTAGCTCTCTAGTCCCCAACCATCAGTAAGAGGAGACTACCGGTATTCCAGGACCAAGGATGACTGTGTAGATGGTGAGCACAGGATCTGCCCACTTCATCAAGGGAACACCATTTAGGGCTGTTATTTATTTATTTATTTATTTTTACAACACACAAACTACAGAACTCTTGTGTACCATGGAACATAACTACAGACTATGTTACTTGCTGTGAAGAAATAGCATATGTAAGTTATTTCTGCAAAGTTGGCCTAAGTGTGCCAAGTCAATGAGGAAGTCATAAACAATGAGGGAGCCATAAAATCCCTGGATTATTTCATAATGTGCTTTGTTTTGTCTTGTGTCCTCCTCACTGCTCTCTAATACATATTAGCCACCTAATAAGTGCCTGTTGAATGAACACATGGATAATATTAATACCAACATTCTTATATTGGTAGAAGCCCATGAGGACAGTTATCATAAATCCCCAAACTGGTTCCTGGGGCTATTGTGAGAGAACTGGGCTGACTGGAGGGTTGTTGATAATGAACCTGTAATGTTTTTCTTAAACAGTGTGGTGATAAGGACCCATCTGAGACCTCTCAACACCAGATTTCATAGACTTAAGGCCTCCTTGAATATGATATCTTAGAGATTCCAGATTAAGGTACTTTATGTCATCCAGGTCATTTATGTCTGTTATGATCCCATTGGAACAATTACAGAATAATGTGTTTGTGTGTGTGTTTGTGTGTGTGTGTGGAGGGGTGAGGTGGGAATAATATGCATATTTGTGAATGAAAATTTATTTGGGTGCTGCTAAGAAAAACTTCAGTAGTCAACAATTCTTGTTTCTGGATGACTCAAAGAACCTTCATTTTAAAAGATAGAAGAGAAAAGTAGGGATCAGAAAAGGGAAATACTAAACAACCATCTTTCCACTTGGCAGTAGAGAGTGTCATAAAGTCTCTTTACCCAACATTTCACTTGTTGCTAAGTGCTAATCTCCAGTAAACCATTCTAGTTAGTAGTTTAGTTGCTAAGTCATGTCTGCCTCTTGTGACCTCACAGACTGTAGCATGCCAGGCTCCTTGGTCCATGGGATTCTCCAGGCAAGAATACTGGAGTGGGTTGCCATTTCCTTCTCCAAAACCATTCTGAGTCATACTATTCCAGAAGTCATTTGTCCAGAGACAGATGGGAGATTAGTCTAAACTTGTTTGGAGAGGACAGAAGAGTAAGATCCCCTGCTTCTGAACTCATTTGGCAAAGAGTCTTCCAGAAGTTGGGCTTGTTTTTTCAGAAATTCTGTCCAAAGGTTCTTCTGGAACCTCTTGAAGTTACTGGACTTCTGGACAAAGGCAAGATCGTATGTTCAAGAAAGAGGAAATTTGGAGTGATGGACACAGGATTAAAATTAGCCCCCTATTTGTGGCTAATAGGGGCTTCTTTTGTCTTATGCTTTGAGGATTTCCCCTGAGAACAGGAATGTCTTTCATCAGCCTACAGCAGGGGCCTCCTATTCCAGGATTCAACCAAGTAACTGAAAGTCAAGTTGCTGAACATCAATTCACTGAAAACTATCTTGCTCAGTGATTAATTGACCAAGTTGCCACTTAACTGATTGTTTTTTTGAAGTTTTATTATGTCTCAAGCAGTCATCTTGCAGCCAGTATGGGTTGAGGGAGAAATGTGTGCTGGGAGCAATGGGGAGATTCTGTCCCTTTGAGATAGTAACACATTCTTCCTTCCTCTGAAATTGTATAATTATTGATTCCCAAAGACATGTTTAAATTAACTACTTAGTTTTTTTATTGGCTGAAAAAGACTAGGCTATACTGCAGTAACTGATAAACCTCAAAAGCTCAGTGTCCTAAAATAACAAAGGTTTATTTCCCAGGTATGATGGGTACCAGTACAAGCCGGGATTGTTGAGAAGGCTCAGATACTTGGGAAACCAAGCTGATGGAGGATGGAAACTGATGAAGACTCTGGTATCTTGTAGTTGCTCTGTTTGGAACACAGGCCAGGGAAAGAGAAGGGATTGGAGAATCAGTAGGGATTTCTGATGATTTCAGGTTGGAACTAATACATGTAATTTTCCTTCACATTTCATTAGCTGGAATGCATCACATCTTCCTAACTGCAGAATGGCTAGGTCTACTTTACAGAAAGGAGATTAGAAATTGGTGACCACTAAGAATATCTACAGACAGAGGGTGAGATGGTTGGATGGCATTGATGACTTGATGAACATGAGTTTGAGCAAGCTCTGGGAGTTGGTGATGGACAGGGAAACCTGGCATGCTGCAGTCCATGGGGTTGCAAAGAGTTGGACACTACTTACCAACTGAACTGAAGAATATCCCCACAGGAAGGGCTTAATAATTTTGGTAGTTTTTTTTCAGAGGCTTTTTTTCCCCCTGAAATTTCAGGTTTGCTGAGATTTGCAGAGATGGTTTGGCTGCATCTGCAGTTGGGTGATGGGTGAGGGTTAATAGAGTCTGTGTCTTATGGCAGAGATTTAAGTGTCCTGTTCAAGACCTGCTAATAGTGACCTTAGCACTCCCCCCCAAAAAAACAAAACACACATACACTCAAACATGTTCTGTTGGGCAGTCAGGAGGGCAGACAGAGGGGTAACTCTGAGTTCTAACTGGAGCTAACAGGTTTTGATGGATTGATTATTTGTGAAATGAATTTTAAAGAATTGGCTTTGAGTGATTTGATATACAGTAAATTAACTGAAAGCCTGAAATTGTTGACAAGCTCTTTTTGTGTTTCTTCATTTCCAGTTAAAAAAATTAAATTCTAGTTTATGGGACTTCATTGAGGTGTAATTGACAAATACTATTTAAAGTGTACAACATGATTTTGATACATATATGCATGGTGAAAGGATTCCTATCACCAAGTTAATTATGTGTTTAAATTTTAGCATGAATTTGGCGTGAGAAAGGATGTATTATTTATATTAGCCAGGTGATAATAGGCTTTAGTTTGGAAAGGACAGAGTGAGAGGGCATCTAGGAGCATTTTAGCTTTGCTTGTGGAGGGAGGCAGGAGGAAAAGGGCAGGTAACAGCGGATAAGATGGTTGGATGGCATCACCGACTCAATGGACTCCAGTTTGAGCAAACTCCGGGAGATGGTGAAGGACAGGGAAGCCTGGCATGCTGCAGTCCTTGGAGTCGCAGAGTCGGATGCGACTGAGCAACTGAATGAGGAGGGAGGGAGGAATAGGGTTTGGGTCAATGGCACCCCACTCCAGTACTCTTGCCTGGAAAATCCCATGGATGGAGGAGCCTGGTAGGCTGCAGTCCATGGGGTCGCTAAGTCGGATAAGACTGAGCGACTTCACTTTCACTTTTCACTTTCATGCATTGGAGAAGGAAATGGCAACCCACTCCAGTGTTCTTGCCTGGAGAATCCCAGGGACGGGGGAGCCTGGTGGGCTCCCATCTATGGGGTCACACAGAGTCGGACACGACTAAAGTGACTTATCAGTCTTACTGTAAGGAAGGTGCAGTTTTGTGGATGGCTCTTCCTTGATCCAAGGACTAGTCTCTGGGGACTCATTTTTGGAAGTCCAAGGAACTGAGCTTCTCTTTCAGTCATTTCTTTGTAGCTTCCAATATAAAGTAACATATCCAAAGACATATTTTTCTGTTTCATGTTGATTTACAGTAAACTAATTATTCCATTTCATGTTAGCTGAAGTATTTTTTATAACAAAAGATTTCTATTACAACAATTTTATTTCCTTTTGAAAATGTTATATTACAATAGTAAGGATTGATTATACATTTATTTTAAAAATTTTCATTTTTAAAAATAATTTTTTATATTTAAGGCATATAACATGATATATACATAGTGAAATGATTACTACAATCAAGCTGATTATGTATCCTGTCACATAAGATACCACTTGTTTGTGTGTTTGTGTGGTGGTGCTCTTAGGAAACTTCTAATATTCAATACAGTATTATTAACTCTAGTCATCGTGCTGTATATTAGATCTCTAACAGGGGTGGTTGTCGTGATAGTGGTTTAGTCGCTAAGTCATGTCCAAATCTTGCGACCCCATGGACTCCAGCACACCAGGCTCCTCTGACCTCCACTATCTGCTGGAGTTTGCTCAGATTTATGTTCGAGTTGGTGATGCTATCTAACCATCACCTCCTCAGCTACCCCTTTCTCCTCCCAGATCTTGCCCAGAATCAGTCTTTTCCAGTCAGCCAGCTCTTTGTATCAGATGGCCAAAGTATTGGAGCTTCAGCATTAGTCCTTCCAATGAATATTCGGGGTTGATTTCCTTTAGGATTGACTGGTTTGATCTCCTTTCTGTCCAAAGGATTCTCAAGAGTTTTCTCTAGCACCACAGTTTGAAAGCATCCATTCTTTGGCACTCAGTCTTCTTTATGGTCCAACTCTCATATCCATACATGACTACTTGAAAAACCATAGTTTTGGCTATACGGACCTTTGTCAGCAAAATAATGTCTCTGCTTTTTAATACACTGTCTAGGTTTGTCATAGCTTTTTTTCCCAAGGAGCAAGCATCTTTTAATTTCATGGCTGCAGTCATGGTCCACAGTGATTTTGGAGCCCAAGAAAATAAAATCTGTTTACACTTTCTCCCCTTCTGTTTGCCATGAAGTGATGGGACCAGATACCATGATCTTAGGTTTTTAAATGTTGAGTTTTTAAGCCAACTTTTTCACTTTCCTCTTTCACCTTCATCAAGTATTCTTACTTGGAAAATCCCATGGACAGAGGAGCCTGGGAGGCTATGGTCCATAGGGTCACATAGAGTTGGACATGACTGAAGTGACTTAACACACATGCACACACACACTCTGCATCTAAGTTACATAAGCAAGGTAACAATATGTAGCTTTGACATTCTCCTTTCCCAGTTTTGAACCAGTCCATTGTTCCACATCCAGTTTTAACTATTGCTTCTTGACCCGCATATAGATTTCTCAGGAGACAGGTAAGGTAGTCTAGTATTCCGATCTTTTTAAGGATTTTCCATGATTTATTGTGTTCCATATGCTCAAAGGCTCTACCATAGTCAAGGAAGTAGAACTAGATGTTTTTCTGTAACTCCTTTGCTTTCTCCATGCTCCAACGAATGTTGGCAATTTGATCTCTAGTTCCTCCACCTCTTCAAAACCCGCACATCTGGAGGTTCTTGATTCATGTACTACTGAAGCCTAGCATAACTATAACTTTGTACCCTTTGATCACATCTCCCCATATCCCTCACCTCTGATAACCACTGTTCTACTCTCTGCTTCTATAATCAAACATTTACCAGATTTTACATGTAATTGAGATCATGAAGTGGTTCTTTTTCTTTGTGTCTGGTTTATTTCACTTAGCATAAGGTCCTCCAGGTTTATCCATATTGTTGCAGTTGACAGAATCTCCTTTTTAAAGGCTGACTAACATTTGTCTCATAATTACTTTATCTACTCATCCATTAACAGATGTTTGGGTTCTTTTTCATATCTTAGCTATTGAGAATAATGCTGCAATGAATATTGGAGTGTAGACCTCTTTTCAAGGTACTGGTTTCATTTTCTTTGGATATATACCCAGGAGATATATACTGACTATATATTGGATCATATGGTAATTCTAATTTTAATTTTTCAAGAAATCTCTTTGCTGTTTTCCACAGTGGTTGTTCCACATTAAATTCCCATCAACCATGTACAAGAATTGCCTTTTTTTCTATCATGGCATTTGTCACAGCAATAAAAACAATAATTCTAAAATATCTGTAATCACAAAAGATTCTAAATAACCAAAGAAATCCTAAGAAGAACATAGCTGGAGGCACCACACTTCTCAATCTCAAACTTTATCATGGAGCTATAAAAAACAATATGGTACCGACATAAAAATAGACACATGGACCAATGGAACAGAAGTAAACCCACACGTATATGTTCAACTAACTTTCTACAAGGGCACCAGGAATACACAATGGCTAAAGGATAGTCTGTTCAATTAACCGTGTCACGAAAACTGAATAACCACATGCAAAATAGTGAAAGTGGACACTTAAACCTCACAGCATAGACAGAAACGAACTTAAAGTGGCTTAATGACTTGAATGTTACACCTGAAGCTATAAACCTTCTAGACGAAAGCATAAGGGGAAAGACTGACCTTGGCCTTGGAAATGATTTTTTTTGATATGACACAAAAGGGAAAGCAACAGAAGGAAAAATAAACAAGGACCATAAAAAAGCTCTGCACAGCAAAGGAAACCATTGACAAAGTGGTAAGGCTACCTGTATGTTGAGAGAAACTATTTGCAACCCATATATCTGATAAGGGGTTAATATCCAAACAATATAAGAAACTTGTACAACTCAAAACTAAAAAAGTGAACAGTCCAGGTAAAAATTGGGCAAAGAACCTGAACAGACATTTTTCCAAAGAAAATATGCGAATGGTCAGCATGTATATGAAAGTTGCTTAGCATCACTAATCATTAGGAAATGCAAATTAAAACCACAATGAGAGATCACCTTACATCTTTTAGGATGGCCGTTAGCTGGAAATACTTTATTCAGAAGAGACATTCTTTTAGAGTAACTTGTCTAATGTTTGAAAGACCAAAATGAGATTGTGTATTTTAAGATTTTTTGATGTGTAGTTGATTTACAATGTTGTGTTAATTTCTACTGTACAGCAAAGTGTTTCAGCTATACATATATATGCATTGTTTTCAAATGAAATTATATATTTGAATCCTTTTTGTTTTCAGTTGTATTTCAAAATCCATTTTCTAGGTTAAACTGTATGAAATTGCTGATTAACTGTTTTTGAGATAATGGTTTGAGCCCTTATTGTTCTCTTGCTGCTGGTTTATCCATAGCTTTGTATAATGGAAAGATCAATGCATGAGGAGTCAGGAGACCTTGTTCTAGTCTGAGACCTGGCAATATTAAGCTGTGTGTCTTTAGGCAAGTAAGTTAACTGGTAAATGGAAAAGGGGCATACTTTTCTGCCTATCATATATCCTTATTTCTTTGAATAGGTTCTCATTGAATGCCTTGTGACTGCTAGGAACTATGCTAGGGACTGGGGATGTGGTGAATAAAACCGGTGTGGCTCCTGCCCTCCTGAACCTTAGAGTCTTACAGTTGATGACTGTGGCATTTGCACTATCTTTTTCAGCCAGCGTTTCTAATAACTCACATTTTCAATGATGTAGGCTCATCTGGTCAGTGTTCTTTCTAGTGAACTCAGGTTAAGATGCACACACTGGGAGAGCAGTGACATCAGCCAGTTGAAAGGATGAAGTTGCATCCACACCCACCTTGTCTGAAAGCAACAGCTGTTGTGCCATCTTCTCCAGCTTTACTGTAGTCTGCACTGTGTCTGTAATAATTGCACAGGGATCTGGACTTGGCAGTAGGCCCTTCTTTGAAATCTCCACCCACATACAAAGTGCCAGGGAGTCTCTTGCGTGCTATCAGAGTCACCCCAGGAAGAATGAACTTGACTGCAAAGTGGAGCCAAGCCACAGGCAGGATGCTTACTTTATTTAAAATTAAATTTTCCTGATTTTAAAAAGTATTACCTACAACACAGATTTCAAAAAGTACAAACAGGTATGCAGTGAAAATTGATTCTCCTTCAAACTCACATCCCCTGGCCTCCTTGATTCTGTCCTTAGTGGCAACTACTGTTGGCAGTATTTTTGTGTCTCTTTCCAGAGATGCTCTATGATGGTAGAAGGGGACTTATTTGAAATCAACTTTTATGTTTGTTCATACTTTTACAACTACTGAGCAGAAAACCCTAAGCAGTGGGTCTGTCGGCCAGTTGACATGGGAGCCTTGTTTGCTCTCCTACTTCTCCACGTTTCCTGGATTGTTGCCCGTTGTGAACATTTCCTGGATTCCTAGTGGGAAAACAGTGCTTCCTTAAGACCAAAGAGAACTGCAGGTTCTCATCAGGAAAAGATTATTCCTAATATACAGTAAATATACAGCAATGTTATTCTCAACCTAGTCTGTTGCGTGGAGCATTTAAAGAAAAATTGCGGTTGTTTCTAGGCTCCCTTAATTTCTGCCACTGGGGATAGATACTGTAAGATTTCGGGAGGATTCTTTCAAACTGCCTGGGGAGGGTGCACAAGGAAAGGCTGGCTTACCTTGAGGGGAAGAAATATTGCTGTCAATGCTTGTCTGCTCCAAAGTTAGGAGAAAGCCAGAAATTGAGTGAAGATGTGGTCAGTTAGCTGCTTCATAATTTATTCTTTGAAAGTAAAAGTGAAACTTTTAATTGCTCAGTTTAGTTCAGTCACTCAGTTGTGTCCGACTGTTTGTGACCCCCATTAATCGCAGCACGCCAGGCCTCCCTGTCCATCACCAACTCCCAGAATTCACTCAAACTCATGTCCATGGAGTCGGTGATGCCATCCAGCCATCTCAGTCATGTCCAACTCTTTGCAACCCCATGGACTGTAGCCCACCAGGCTTTTCTGTCCATGAGATTCTCCAGGCAAGAATACTGGAGTGGGTTGCCATTTCCTTGTCCAGGGGATCTTCCCGACCCAGGGATCAAACCTGGGTCTTCTGCATTACAGGCAGATTCTTTACCACCTGAGCCACCAGGGAAGTCCCGATTTATTCTTTGGGCACCGTTAAAAGGGATCTGAATCATCCATGATGATGTAGTATCACATGAGCTCATTTTTCTAAGCAGCCTGGGGTCTTTGGTTTGCACCAATAACCCTGGAAAAGCTTTACTATCTGCTCAGATCTCCTAGGGACCACTTTGGACCCGTTTTCCTGTGGTTGAGGACACAGCCATTTTCTAAAGAATCAGCCCTACCCTAGGATTTGGGAATCATATATTTTTAATGCATTTGAGCAGACTTACATCAGCAGCGTGGAGACTCAGTACCAACACCTGGTTGTGAACCATTGCCTGTCTTTGTACCAGAGACTCTGCTTGTGAGTAAACCCTCCCTTAAACTTTAGTCTTTATTCTGGCTCATGTTTTCGCAGTTTCTCTAGGACTGCGATTCCTTGGCCTTCCGTCCCAGCTCTCCATTTCAGCCCTTTAAAGGATTCATTTATTCAAGAAGACTTATTATTTTTTCCTACTGTATTTTGCATGGGTCAGGTACTGTGCCAGATGATGCTGACTCCTAATGGGAGCTTATCTTTCTAACAAGGGCAAGAGAAAAACTAACCATGTTAACATGTACAGATGTGAGAGTTGGACCAGAAAGAAGGTTGAGCACCGAAGAGTTGATGCTTTTGAACTGTGGTGCTGGAGAAGACTCTTGAGAGTCCTTTGGACTGCAAGGAGATCAAATCAGTCAGTTTTAAAGGAAATAAGTTCTAAATATTCATTGAAAGAACTGATGCTGATGCTGAATCTCCAATATTTTGGCCCATTGTTGTGAAAAGCCAACTCATTGGAAAAGACCCTGATGCTGGGAAAGATTGAGGTCAGGAGAAGGGGGCGACAAAATGAGATAGTTAGATAGCATTACTGACTCAATGGACATGAATTTGAGCAAACTTTGGGAGATAGTGGAGGTCAGGGAAGCCTGGCATGCTACAGTCCATGGAGTTGCAAAGAGTTGGACACGACTTAGTTACTGAACGACAACAATGTTATTATAGAGGGAGTGGAGGATGTTATGTATTGGAGCTCAGACTAGAGTCAATTAGTCCAGAAGGGCAGGGACTTTATAGAGGGAGATGGTGGTTAATCTGAGATCTGAAAAGATGAGGGTAGAAGTTAACCAGGCAGAACAAATGAGAGAGTGGAGGAGGTTTTTTGAACTTCTTAGGTGATCTGCTTCCCAAGTTGAACCTGCCCAATCCTGAGATTTGGTGGCTGCTGTTCATCATTGTGTTGTGTTGTGTTCCCTGCTGCCAACGTATCCACTTGGCCTGCAGCTTGATACCTTGATGACCAGGCCCACTCATGTGGACTTTTCCCAAGTTTGTGCCTTCTGGGTCCCTCTGTTCTCCCAGCCTTTGCTAGCCCCACTTCAACTCTACAGTGATGGGCAGGAGAATATGACATAGATATATCTTATGCTCTAGGACAGAGGGGTAGTTTGAACTCCTGAGAAATCTCACTCATAAAGATCATTTAAAGATGAGGTCAGCAAGACGATCTTCAGAGGTGTCAAACTGGTGGTGGTGTAGGGAATAATTATACTTGCTGCCTATGCCAGAGCCAAGAAGAAATGGATAATTGCAGATGAAGGTGAATTTAAGATGGATGTAACAGCAGAAGGTCATGGACTTATGCCTGGGGGTTGGGTTGGCAAGATTCTGGAAAGAAGCAAGTTGCATGCCAGCTGATGCTACCAGGTTTGGATGAAAATGGCCCAGCCAGTGAAAGGAAGGAGTTGGATTACTGGCCAAAGCAGAAATTAAGTCCAAATCCCTTCCTAAAGCTAGCAGCCCACCTGGAAATGTTTTGAATCATAAACTAGAACTGACAGATGATGAACAGGCAGCCAAGTAGTTGAGAAGCCAAGGTAGGTTGTTACTAGGGAAACGAAGCAAGTGAGAAGTGAAGTGTTTGATGCAATTTTAAGGGGCTGTACTAGGGTTTGTGTTGGCAGTTTGTTTTTACAGAGATATCTCGGGTTTCCCGGATAAGGTTAGGGGCTTGGGAGGAGATAGTGCCACTGACAGGGATTAATGTCACCCTCATTCATTCTTGCTCAGCCTCTAAATGAAAGTGGACTTGTTCATAATGAAGTTGTCCGAGTCCCTCCCGAAGAGTCAGTTTGTGAAGCATTCGGTCTTATCCTTTTCCTGTATGCAGATTGACATTAACGAATAACAAAACAGTAATTCCCCAAAGGATGATTGGTGCTATCTGTGATCAAGTCTTCTCTAGACTCTACAAATACTTAGAAAGGAAACCAACACCTAGTGAATTTTTTTTTTTTTGATGGATGAGGGTGAGATTTAGCCACATAGATATAATATAGTCTGAGTGTAGTCATTCATTCATGTTTTGACTTTGAAATGTGTGTGTATATAATAAAACATATTATTTAAACATAAAAATATTGAGAGTGGAGGCGGTTGATCCTCCTGATGATCCAGAGGATGGAACTTTGTGCTTTCACTGCTGGGACCTGGGTTTGCTCCCTGGTCGGGGAACTAGGATTTCACAAGGTGTGTGGTGTGGCCAATAACAATAATAATGATAAGAAATAAAAGTATTACCCTAGATAAAGAAGTAGACTATTGCCAGTACCTTTAAGACTCCCCTGATGGTCCCCTCCCCAATAGAACCTTTATTTCTACCCTCTGTTCAGAGCAAACCACTGTACTGGCTTGTGATAATCATTCCTTGCTTTTCTTTATCATTATAGCACCTGGTTATGCTTTCCTAAATAAGGATATTGTTTGGCTATTTGTTAAGCCTTGTATGAATGGAATCATACTCCACATAGTTTTCATTGACTTGTGATTTTTTTATTGAACTATAGTTGATTTACAGTATTGTGTTAGTTTCAGGTATAGAGCAAAATGATTGTTATACACACATGAATATATGTTTTTGTATAACTCAGATTCTTTTCCATTATAGGTTATTACAGAGATATTGAATATAGTTCCCTGTGTTATACAGTAAGTCCTTAACTATTTACACATAGTATGTGTCTGTCAATCCCATACTCCTAAATCATCCCTTCCTTTCCCCTCTTTCCCCTTTAGTAACCATAAGTTTGTTTTCTATATTTGAGTCTATTTATGTTTTGTAAATAAGTTCATTTGTGCTCTTTTTTGGATTCTACATTTATGTGATATCAGATGATATTTGTCTTTGGCTTACTTCACTTAGTATAATAATACCTGGGTTCATCCATGGCCTGGCCAATGACATTAGTTCTTTTTTTATGTCTGACTAATGTTCCATTGTACATGTGTACCAAATCTTTTTTTTTTTTTAAATGATGATAACATATTTCCTGTAAGAAATACTCTCAGTCTCTTAGTTGGTACAATAAAGAAATGAATATTATTTTGGATTTCTACCCACTTAGGGGAATCAGTCACGGGTATAGCTGTTATGTTTTTGCAGAAGTAATATGGAAGGTGACAGCAGCAGCCGAATCAGACAAAGTTCCTTGGTTGGTCCCATCTCATTCAGGAGGCTTTCTGGACCAGGCAACAAGGGTTAGTGTGCTTTGTTCATCTTCTTTTCAGGATATAGGGCTCAGGGTACATCAGATCATTTTAGTGAAGCTTCTGTTGTGATGCAAAGTGTTTCAGCTTTGTCCTCTTAGTTTCAGTTAAGTCAGTTAAACATCTCAATAATTTCAAGGCAAATTGGTTTCAGAGGACTAACAAGTGACTTGCCCACAGCTCACTTATTCACCAAATTAATTAAACTTGTTAACAAATTAACTATAGAATTGCAAATATTGAACAGTCTCAGCTGCCTTGGCCTGGTTCATTCATCTTCTTCATTAATATTAACCACTCTGTCCTGTGTGATTGTAAGAGTCATGGTCTTTTATTTATTTATTTATTTTTAATTTTTATTTTATTTTATTTTTAAACTTTACACTATTGTATTGGTTTTGCCAAATATCGAAATGAATCCGCCACAGGTATACATGTGTTCCCCATCCTGAACCCTCCTCCCTCCTCCCTCCCCATACCATCCCTCTGGGTCATCCCAGTGCACCAGCCCCAAGCATCCAGTATTGTGCATCGAACCTGGACTGGCGACTCATTCCATATATGATATTATACGTATTTCAATGCCATTCTCCCAAATCATCCCAACCTCTCCCTCTCCCACAGAGTCCAAAAGAATGTTCTATACATCAGTGTCTCTTTTGCTGTCTTGTATACAGGGTTATTGTTACCGCCTTTCTAAATTCCATATATATGCGTTAGTATATTGTATTGGTGTTTTTCTTTCTGGCTTACTTCACTCTGTATAATAGGCTCCAGTTTCATCCACCTCATTAGAACTGATTCAAATGTATTCTTTTTAATGGCTGAGTAATACTCCATTGTGTATATGTACCACAGCTTTCTTAGCCATTCATCTGCTGATGGACATCTAGGTTGCTTCCATGTCCTGGCTATTATAAACAGTGCTGCGATGAACATTGGGGGACTCGTGTCTCTTTCAATTCTGGTTTCCTCAGTGTGTATGCCTAGCAGTGGGATTGCTGGATCATAGGGCAGTTCTATGTCCAGTTTTTTAAGGAATCTCCCCACTGTTCTCCATAGTGACTGTACTAGTTTGCATTCCCACCAACAGTGTAAGAGGGTTCCCTTTTCTCCACACCCTCTCCAGCATTTATTGCTTGTAGACTTTTGGATCGCAGCCATTCTGACTGGCGTGAAATGGTACCTGATAGTGGTTTTGATTTGCATTTTTCTGATAATGAGTGATGTTGAGCATCTTTTCATGTGTTTGTTAGCCATCTGTATGTCTTCTTTGGAGAAATGTCTATTTAGTTCTTTGGCCCATTTTTTGATTGGGTCATTTATTTTTCTGGAGTTGAGCTGTAGGAGTTGCTTGTATATTTTTGAGATTAGTTGTTTGTCAGTTGCTTCATTTGCTATTATTTTCTCCCATTCTGAAGGCTGCCTTTTCACCTTGCTAATAGTTTCCTTTGTTGTGCAGAAGCTTTTAAGTTTAATTAGGTCCCATTTGTTTATTTTTGCTTTTATTTCCGATATTCTGGGAGGTGGGTCATAGAGGATCCTGCTGTGATATATGTCGGTGAGTGTTTTGCCTATGTTCTCCTCTAGGAGTTTTATAGTTTCTGGTCTTACGTTTAGATCTTTAATCCATTTTGAGCTTATTTTTGTGTATGGTGTTAGAAAGTGCTCTAGTTTCATTCTTTTACAAGCGGTTGACCAGTTTTCCCAGCACAACTTGTTAAAGAGATTGTCTTTAATCCATTGTATATTCTTGCCTCCTTTGTCAAAGATAAGGTGTCCATATGTGCGTGGATTTATCTCTGGGCTTTCTATTTTGTTCCATTGATTGACATTTCTGTCTTTGTGCCAGTACCATACTGTCTTGATGACTGTGGCTTTGTAGTAGAGCCTGAAGTCAGGTAGGTTGATTCCTCCAGTTCCATTCTTCTTTCTCAAGATAGCTTTGGCTATTTGAGTTTTTTGTATTTCCATACAAATTGTGAAATTATTTGTTCTAGCTCTGTGAAGAATCCATGTCGATAGATACTTAGCTTCCATGTCTCGGTTATTGTAGATAGTGCTGCTATGAATATTGGGGTACGTGTATCTTTTTGAATTCGAGTTTTCATCTTTTCCAGCTATCTTCCCAGAAGTGGGATTGCAGGATCACATGGTAGCTCTATTGTTAGCTTTTTAAGAAAATTCCATACTGTTTTTCACAGTGGTTGTACCAATTTACATTCTTATCAACAGAACAGGAAGATTTTCTTTTCCCTACACCTTCTCCAGAATTTGTTATTTGTAGACTTTCTGATGGCCATTCTGACTGCTGTGAAGTGATACCCACTAAGTGATACCTCACTGTAGTTTTTATTTTTGTTTCTCTAATTAATTTCATTTCTCTAACATCTAAAAGATGTTAAGCATCTTTTCATGTGTCTGTTGGCCATCTGTATGTCTTCTTTGTTACTTTTATTGTAAAATGTTTGACTCAACAATGCCTTGGTGTTTTTCCTTGTCAGTGCATGTTGTTTGGTGTATTCCTATTGAGGAATAGAAAAACAATTATTATTTATAGATACTGATTTTTTTTCTAGCTGTTTGTACATTAGAAATGAATACCATTATAAATGTTACTTTTATTTCTTGCTGCATATATGTGATGGTATTTACCTAGGAGCAGAATTCCTGGGTTAAAGAATAGGTGCATGTTGAACTTCATAATGCCAATCTGTTTTTAAAAGGATCTTGAGTTTTCTAAGGTATCTAAGAAACTCGAAAACATTACATACTCATTAGTAGTTGGTATTTTTGTCAGACTTTAATTTTTTGCCAATTTGGTGGCTGTAGGAATAGGATTTTAGTTCGCATTATCCTGATTACTAATGAGGTTTCCATTGTTTCACCCTTTTTTTCTAAAAGCCTATTCAAGCCTTTTACCTATTTTTTTTTTCTGTAGGGTAGATGGTTTCATATTTTTAAGAATATGTATAAACATGTACATGCATGTACACATACATACTGTTATGTGGCATAAATATCCTCTTGCACATTGTGGCTCAGTTTTACATTTGCTTTATGGTCTTGGTGAATGGAAGTTCTTAAGTTTGACAACATTAAAATGGAAATTATCAATCTTATGTGACTTGTACCTCGTGTTTTAAGAACCCCTTTCTTATTTGAACAGTTCTTTTTGTTGCATCATCATTATTCAGTGATTTGTGCCTTCACATTTAAATATTTAATCCACTGGGAGCTTATTTCTTTGTGTGTGGTTTGAGTAGAGAGTCTCAAATGGATAAAAAGCCCACCCACTCCCTCACTGATCTGCGATAACCGTATGTCATGTGCCCCTGTATGGAGAGGTGTTTGTGGGCTTGTGATTGTCCTCCACTGGTCTCTGGCTGCCCTTGTACTGTATTTACCCAGATCTTAATTACTATAGCTTTATGAAAGGTCTTGATATCTGGTAGGGAAATTTTCTCAGCTTGTTCTTTTTCATTAAGTGTGTCTTGGCTATTTTTTGCTCTTATGCACTTCCTTATACATTTTAGAATCAGTTTGTCAAGTTTCCAAAAGTGTAAAACATTGATTTTTGGCCTGGATTTCCTTAAGGCCACTGCTAGTTTGAGGAAAAAATTAATGAAGCTGTCAGCCATAGCTCATACAAAGATTTCCTTCTAAAAAATGTATATTCCTGTAATAATGCTTGACTTTCCCTTTGTGTTGTTTCTGTATTTTTTATTATAGTGTTTAGAGTATACCCCCCCCCCTTTTTTTTTGCCACACCATGCAGCCTGCGGAACTTCCCCACCAGAGATTGAACACCCCACCCCCTTCCACAGTGAAGCTCAGAATCTCAACTAATGGACCACCAGAGAAGTCCTATCACATTTATTTTTTAAGTTAAAAAGGCCTTTACCATTCTTCTTTGGACAATAACAGTTGGACAATATGAGATGTTATCAGATGGGCTGCTTGTGGACTCAAGAATCAATAAAACTCAAATGAAAGAAATACCTTTATTATTTTTTTTTCTTTACCACCTCGGTAATAGTTCCAGTGGAAGAATTTTTTTAAAGAGGAAAATATAAAATAAAGACAAGAAACAGACATGCACAGATAGGGGGAGGGAGGCAGGGAGAAACTCCAGTTACTACTTTTTGCTCAAAGAATAATCAAAACGAAAAAGACATGCAGGCAGATTGTTAGCCGGACTACACCATCTGAACTAATTGCTGTAAGTGTGCCCAAATAAACATCTTCCTCTTAAATATTTAGTTCAAAGATTTCTTCTGGAATTCATCCATAGTTGGTCCCCAGTAGATGCTTTGTTTTTAATTGTGGTACTATAAAAGTTGTTTTGTTTCCTCAGATTTTTGACCGAAACCAATCAAGTTTTCATTAGTCTGTTTACTGTGGAAAACCCCATCATACCTGACATTAATTCAAACTCATCCATAATCCTCTATTATTTTCTTTTTTTTGACTGAGCTTAAGTTTCATCAACAGAAAAGTTTCTGGTAATACATCATTTGGGATCGGAAATGTATTTAGCATAAAGGGGAAAAGCCCATTTTGGGTCATCTTGCTGTTCATGTGTTTGCTTCATTTCATTAATAAAGAATAACACAGGCCTAAGCAGAGAACATCAATAATTAAAATCTAATCTACTTGTCTTTAAATGAGAGAACTGGAGGTTTATCTCTTGCTTAATATTGTAAAATCTGAGTTCTCAGTTCAGGAAAGTACTGTAACGTCCATTTTCAAATAAACAGAAGACAGAACTTGCTTGGCTGTCCCAACTTCTGGCAGAACCAGCTTGATGAGCAGTGAGTTAACATATCAGAAACACGTGTATTTAATTATCTCATACTGGCTTCAGGTTTGGGGGGCACAAAAGCTCGCTGAACGCAGGTGGAGATGGACTCAACTGTCTGTAACACCCACAGGTTGCTCACTTTTCATTCCTATATTCAATGGTATCCTGCCACTCAAACCCAGTCCTCTAGAACTGATCATCTTTTAAGGCAGTGGTTTGCAGACTTTTGGATTTATGTGACCTGTGAAATTTTATTTTAAAAATGAGGGTGGGGGGAAACAAGCATGGATCACTAGCTTTGAAAGAAACAACTCTTACTTATCCTTGTTCTTTCTTTACAGAAAGGATAGTATAACATGAACTAAGAAAAAACATTAAAAACATGATTTCAGACTAAACAGACCTTCACATTAGATAAATTTAACTGTATGAAAAATTGAACACACAGACTTCTATTCAGAATATTATGGGAGGTTAGGCATTTAGATCAACTCCTGTTATAAACAAGTAAATCCTGTACAAAATATTGTGTAAAAATCCCCTTAAATTCATCAGTGACTAGTTAAAAAAATATTTTAGGCCAAAAAGAAGAGTCTCATCCTAGAAAGGTAAGCAGAACTGCAGGTAGCGTCTCTCCAACAAGGGAAACTGGAGCAGTTTGTCATCTTTCTCTCTTTTGCTTCATTGTCTGTTTTGCCTGATATTCATATAGCTATAACCTCTTAATTTTGTGTAGAATTTGCCATTTATGTTTTTTCCATCTTTTTATTTCACCCTTTTTGAGATTCCTGTTTTACATGTATTTCTTGTAAACAGCACGGAGTTGACATATTTTTATGGTTGTCCCAGTCTGACAATTTTTGCTTTTTAACTGGAACATTTCGATCATTTACATGTATTAAGATGACTGGTATGGCTGAATTTCTCTCATTGTGTGCCACCAGCCTGCTTTGAAAGATGACTATGGTAGCTAAAATAAAAATACATGTTTCACCTAACCTTTGTTGATGCTGAGTCAACAAGGAGTCCTATTAATGATATGGCATATTGTTTAACCATTATTGTCCAAAGAAGAATGATACACACATTAAAAAAAAAAAAAAGGCTGGGGTAGATTCCAGGCTCTACAGTAAGAAAAACAGATGCTAAGGGAAAGGGAAAAGTCACACATTATAACAGAATGAGTTTTCTTAGAAGGAAACCTTTGTACTAGCTATGGCTCATGGCAGAATGTGTTGTATACTATTGCTTTCTGTATGAGTGGCATGTTGTGCATTTTTTCCCTCTATTATTATGTTTCTGGACATGAATTGTTCAGTTGCTCAGTCCTATCTGAGTCTTTGCTCATGCAGCACACCAGGCTTCCCTCTCTTTCACCATCTCCCAGAGCTTGCTCAAACTCATGTCCATCAAGTCAGTGATTCCATCCAATCATTGCTTCCTCTGTCATCCCCTTCTCTTCCTGCATTCAGTCTTTCCCAGCATCAGGGTCTTTTCCAATGAATTGGCTCTTTGCATCAGGTGGCCAAAGTATTGGAGCTTCAGCATCAGTCCAATAAAAAGGCATCTATGTTTGCTCTCCAACACTAGTAGTTTTTGTCGAAGAGAACAGTAAGATTTGTTTTCTGGTCTGCATTAATAGTTCATATTCTTTTTTAAATACAGTGTTTCTGCTCTCATATTAATGAACCCAGAATTGTAACTTTGAGATGATGGCTTCCATGAATGATTGTGTGCGGTGCAAGAACTGATAGTTAAAAACTTTTTGATGGGGGAAAATAATTTTTCTGTTTGCCTTTGAAATTAATTGAATTGAAAGGATATTCAGGAATGGTTAAGTGTATTATCATCCTCTATGTCTCTCTTCCCTTTCCTCTATCATTTTGCTGCTGCTTTTTTTTCTTTTTCCCCACCGTGTGTCACATGGGATCTTAGTTCCCTGACGATCAAACCCCGGCTCCCCTGCAAGTAATTTCCACCTATGTGTTATGTGATTTCAAGAACACACAATATAGTAAATATAGGCAACAATACTGTATTATAATCAAACTTGTTAAGAGGCTGCTGCTGCTGCTAAGTCGCTTCAGTCGTGTCTGACTCTGTGCGACCCCATAGACGGCAGCCCACCAGGCTCCCCTGTCCCTGGGGTTCTCCAGGCAAGAGTACTGGAGTGGAGTGCCATTTCCTTCTCCAATGCATGAAAGTGAAAAGTGAAAGTGAAGTCGTTCAGTCGTGTCCGACTCCTAGCGACCCCATGGACTGCAGCCTACCAGGCTCCTTCGTCCATGGGATTTTCCAGGCAAGAGTACTGGAGTGGGGTGCCATTGCCTTCTCCGTGTTAAGAGGCTAGAGCTTAATTATTCCAATCACTAAAAAGAAATGATTATGTGGGGTGATAGGGGTGCTAATCATTGCTACAATTGCAATTACAGTATATCATTGTAGCAAATCAACACCATACACCTTATATTTATACAATGTTCTATATTTCTGTTAAAAAAAGAACACTTGTAATATAGATGTTTCTAAGAACCCTACTTACCTGCTGCATTGAGAAGAGTGTTAGACCAGAGAAGCATTGTAGAACACTTGTGATAAGGATATTTTTAAGAATGCTAAAAACCAGAACCAAAGCAACCCTGAAAGCTACTTTCTGCAGAAATATTCTCCTGTAGATGCCTGAAGTTCTGCCATTCACAGTTCTTTCAGCTCAATATGGTGCTTTTCTTGTGGTCCTCTTTTGCGATGAAATGGTCCTCCTGGAAGATGAGCCTTGTGACCTCTGACACCTGCTGGTTTATTGGACCTCTCATCCTTGTGAGCGATAGAAGATACCTAAGCAGGTGAACACATTAGGCACTTGCAGGGTAGATGGAGGGGTGACCGATGAGAACTTTGGAGGCATTGAAGACAGGCTCCAGGTCCTACATGGTGCTCGTGGCTGACTCAAAGGGCCTGCCCACTAAAATTGCCTTTTAAATTCACTGGAAGTCTAGTGAAATAGGTTATGATGGTGATGGTGGTTTAGTCAGTAAGCCATGTCCTGCTCCTGCAACCACATGGAGTGTAGTCCGCCAGGCTTCTCTGTCCATGGGATTCTCCAGGCAAGAATCCTGGAGTGGGTATTTCCTTCTCCAGGGGATCTTCCTGACCCAGGGATCAAACCGCATGTCCTGCATTGTAGGCAGATTCTTTACCACTGAGTCCCCAGAGAAACCCACGAAATAGGTTATATTCTGATATAATAAGAGAAATGGGATTAAATGGAAGGGCATAAGTTTAGGGCTTACTTGGGAGCCAGATGAGTGGAAGTGTCACACTGGCAAAACTTTCTCTCCTGTAGTATATCTTTTAGGGACATAAGGCTGAAATATCAACTTCATGTTCACGTTTCTGCTCTTTTTATAGCCTTAAGTGCAGGGACAACTAAGTTGGAAAATGAAGGCCTGATTACATTTTTTTTCAGGGGTGAGAAAAGTTTCTAAAATGTGATGGTAAATTATGCAATTTCCTGTTAAGAATAGTGGTTACATATAACTTTTGTGGAAGGTTTTATAAACAAGCACAAGGCCGGTGGAAGTCTAATGAACAGAACATTAATATGCCTGGACTAATGATGCTAAGGTACACTAATAAAATCACTCAATAAATAGATTCCTAAAATCCACATTGCAAACTTGATTCTGGAATAGATACTGGAATGATAGGGGTTTCGAGATGGGTGGCACAAGAGCCTATATTTTTGTGCGTGAAGCAAGCGTGTGCCAAATGCTGCTGTCTTTGCATAATTCATTGCATGAAAAGTCCCTGCCTTAGCAATTGCATAACTGTTCCCTAATAGCAGTGATTAGCTACAAGCAGATTGGGCATTTGGCTTTTATGAACAGCCATTTTCAGATTGAGGTGGGCTTTCATTCTGCAGGAGCATTTAAGCAGCCTTTTAAAAAGGGCAGCATTTGGTCTTTCTGTAAGATGACAGGGAACCTACTACTTGCTGCTGCTGCTGCTGCTAAGTCGCTTCAGTCGTGTCTGACTCTGTGCGACCCCATAGACGGCAGCCCACCAGGCTCCCCCGTCCCTGGGATTCTCCAGGCAAGAACACTGGAGTGGGTTGCCATGTCCTTCTCCAATGCATGAAAGGGAAAAGTGAAAGTGAAGTTGCTCAGTCATGTTTGACTCTTCGAGACCCCATGGTCTGCAGCCTACCAGGCTCCTCCGTCCATGGGATTTTCCAGGCAAGAGTTTTGCAGTGGGGTGCCATTGCCTTCTCCACCTGCTACTTAGATAGCCTAATTGACCTGGGCTGCATCGCTCCAGGCAACTTATAGGTTTCACCTGTGATAGCCAAATATGCTGGAATTGCTGGAAAATTTTTTTGAGAAATGTGTACGAAGCTCTTCTACCTACCTTTATTGAGATCACTCTGACTTGACTGACTATTCTCGACCCACAGAAGAAAAGCTCCTGCCAGCATACTTCAGGATCCCAACAGGCAGCAGGTCAGACATTCAAAAGAGGGTGATTGAAGGGAATTGGGTGAAGGACCGTACTACAGTTGTGTGGGCAGGGTTAATGGAAACAAATAAGGGATGGCAAAGCATCCACATGGGGCCACTGCCACTTCGGGTTGTGAACAGGCATGGGGAAGCGTGTCACTGCCAGAAGTCAGCACGGGCTCTAACTGTAGGAGAGGGCCACCTGACAGGAGTTATGCCCCATGACAGAGGAACAGGGCCGCTGCTACCCCACATCTCCTGTGGGGCTTCCTACTGGCCATGCTCAACTGGAAGTCATAGGGCAAGGGGGCTCGTTGAATATAATCCATGAAGGTCAGCCTCTTGGGAAAGGTGAAGATAGAGAAGGGTGGAGAGTACATATATCTGGATGGGTGAAGAGAAAATAACCTTCTTTCACAATTTGTGAAGGAATGGAGAGGGCATCCTTTCTTTTGCTGCTTCCACCTGCAAGGTATTTTCTTCATTTCCAGCAGTGAATGCTTGTCGGGGATCTCCAGGAAAGGACCATGAGTAAATGTTTGTTCTCTGTCTTTATGGAAGGGTTCTGCTGATAAGGTAATATATTGATAGATTATGGAGCAGTGGAGACCCGGAAGTTATGGTGTGATTGCTGGTTAAATGGAGAGGCTGCAATTTAGATGCAGTGATTTTAGAGGCACTGTTTATTATTCCATCTTATATTTCATTTTGCATAGAACATTAAGATTGCACTGTAGAGGAAAGGAAAGTATAATAAGTCTCCTACAATTGAGGAAGGGCATGTTTATTATAAAGAAATAACTCACTTTGAAAGGTAGTAAAAGATAGAAGGAAGATAGACAATGACTTTCATCTCTTTCCTTTCTTCCCTTACTGTCCATCCCTGCTCTCATGCACGCATCAGTATCATCTAATTCCAGAACGTTTTCATCAGTCTTCTATTGTACATTTTATTTATCCATCAGTTAATGGATATTTGGGTTGCTTCCAGTTCTTGGCTATTGTGAATGGTACTGCTGTGAACATTCCTGTAATGTGTTTTTGTGTGGACATATTTCTTTTGGGTGTATACCTAGGGATGGAATTGTTGGGTCATATGATAACTATGTTTGATATTTGGAGAGACTGCCAAACAGTTTTCTACAGATCCTGTACCATTTTACATTTCCATCAGCAACGTATGTGGGTCCCAACTTCTCCATATTCTTACCAATACTTACTTACTGTTGTCTATCTTTTACAGTTTACGTTTTTTGGTGGGTGTCAGGTATTATCTAATAGTGGTTTTGATTTCCATTTCCTTGATGACTAGTCATGTGGAGCATTTTTTCATGTGCTTATTGGCTATTTTTATATCTTTGGAAAAATATTCAGCTAGTTTACCCATTTTTCAGTTGAACTGTAAGAGTTCTTTATGTATTCTAATGTAAGTCACTTATCAGGTATATGATTTTCAAATATTTTCTCCCATTCTCTTGGGTGTCTTTTCGTGATGTTGTCATATGCACTGAAAAAAAATCAAATTTATCTATTTTCTTTTACTATTGGTAACATCTAAGGAAATGTTTCCAATCCAAGGTTATGAATATTTACTTATATATTTTTATCTAAGAATGTTCTAGTTTTGGCTCTTGTATATAGATCTTTGATCCATTTTATATTACATTTTGTATGTGGTGTGAAGGGAGGGTCTAAATTCATTTTTTTACATGTGGATATCCTTTTGTTTGTGCCCTTTCAACAGATATGTCTGATTTTGTAGACTTCATTAAAAAACATCTGTGTAGAACATACACGCAGTTGAGGAAAGTGCTATTTCTCACAAAAGAACTCATTTTAAAACGAATAAGATGTAGTACTCAACCTGGCAGTAAAGAGTCCCATTCAGTGTCCAAGTTAATGTCTCCTGTTAGATAAAGCAGTCAGGGAGACCAACAAGATTGACTTGACTTTATGGTATGTAACCGTTAATATTACCTGGAATATACTTGTATCCAGGCAGTAGTTATTCAGCCATAAATGCCCTGATAGAAGTTTACCTGTGATGCAGTCAAATGCAGATGGTCTGTTTGGAAAGGTCTGCAAAAACCAAGCAAATGCAACATCCATTTATGATAAAAACTCTCCAGAAAGCAGGAATAGAAGGAACATACCTCAACATAATAAAAGCTATATATGACAACCCACAGCAAACATTATCCTCAATGGTGAAAAATTGAAAGCATTTCCTCTAAAGTCAGGAACAAGACAAGGGTGCCCACTTTCACCATTACTATTCAACATAGTTTTGGAAGTTTTGGCCACAGCAATCAGAGCAGAAAAAGAAATAAAAGGAATCCAAATTGGAAAAGAAGAAGTAAAACTCTCACTATTTGCAGATGACATGATCCTTTACATAGAAAACCCTAAAGACTCCACCAGAAAATTACTAGAAATAATCAATGACTATAGTAAAGTTGCAGGATATAAAATCAACACACAGAAATCCCTTGCATTCCTATACACTAATAATGAGAAAACAGAAAGAGAAATTAAGGAAACAATTCCATTCACCATTGCAATGAAAAGAATAAAATACTTAGGAATATATCTACCTAAAGAAACTAAAAACCTATATATAGAAAACTATAAAACACTGGTCAAAGAAATCAAAGAGGACACTAATAGATGGAGAAATATACCATGTTCATGGATTGGAAGAATAAATATAGTGAAAATGAGTATACTACCCAAAGCAATTTATAGATTCAATTCAATCCCTATCAAGCTACCAACAGTATTCTTCACAGAGCTAGAACAAATAATTTCACAATTTGTATGGAAATACAAAAAACCTCAAATAGCCAAAGCAATCTTGAGAAAGAAGAATGGAACTGGAGGAATCAACCTACCTGACTTCAGGCTCTACTACAAAGCCACAGTTATCAAGAAAGTATGGTACTGGCACAAAGACAGAAATACAGATCAAAGGAACAAAATAGAAAGCCCAGAGATAAATCCACGCACATATGGACACCTTATCTTTGACAAAGGAGGCAAGAATATACAATGGATTAAAGACAATCTCTTTCACAAGTGGTGCTGGGAAATCTGGTCAACCACTTGTAAAAGAATGAAACTAGAGCACTTTCTAACACCATACACAAAAATAAACTCAAAATGGATTAAAGAACTAAACGTAAGACCAGAAACTATAAAACTCCTAGAGGAGAACATAGGCAAAACACTCTCTGACATACATCACAGCAGGATCCTCTATGACCCACCTCCCAGAATATTGGAAATAAAAGCAAAAATAAACAAATGGGACCTAATTAACCTTAAAAGCTTCTGCACATCAAAGGAAACTATTAGCAAGGTGAAAAGGCAGCCTTCAGAATGGGAGAAAATAATAGCAAATGAAGCAACTGACAAACAACTAATCTCAAAAATATACAAGCAACTCCTACAGCTCAACTCCAGAAAAATAAACGACCCAATCAAAAAATGGGCCAAAGAACTAAATAGACATTTCTCCAAAGAAGACATACAGATGGCTAACAAACACATGAAAAAGATGCTCAACATCACTCATTATCAGAGAAATGCAAATCAAAACCACTATGAGGTACCATTTCACACCAGTCAGAATGGCTGCGATCCAAAAGTCTACAAATAATAAATGCTGGAGAGGGTGTGGAGAGAAGGGAACCCTCTTACACTGTTGGTGGAATGCAAACTAGTACAGCCACTATGGAGAACAGTGTGGAGATTCCTTAAAAAACTGGAAATAGAACTGCCTTATGATCCAGCAATCCCACTGCTGGGCATACACACTGAGGAAACCAGTAGGGAAAGAGACATGTGTCCCCCAATGTTCATCGCAGCACTGTTTATAATAGCCAGGACATGGAAGCAACCTAGATGTCCATCAGCAGATGAATGGCTAAGAAAGCTGTGGTACATATACACAATGGAGTATTACTCAGCCATTAAAAAGAATACATTTGAATCAGTTCTAATGAGGTGGATGAAACTGGAGCCTATTATACAGAGTGAAGTAAGCCAGAAAGAAAAACATCAATACAGTATACCAACGCATATATATGGAATTTAGAAAGATGGTAACAATAACCCGGTGTACGAGACAGCAGGAAAAACACCAATACAGTATACTAACGCATATATATGGAATTTAGAAAGATGATAACAGTAACCCTGTGTACGAGACAGCAAAAGAGACACTGATGTATGGAACAGTCTTATGGACTCTGGAAGAGGGAGAGGGTGGGAAGATTTGGGAGATTGGCATTGAAACATGTAAAATATCATGTAAGAAACCAGTTGCCAGTCCAGGTTCGATGCACGATACTGGATGCTTGGGGCTAGTGCACTGGGATGACCCAGAGGGATGGTATGGGGAGGGAGGAGGGTTCAGGACGGGGAACACATGTATACCTGTGGTGGATTCATTTTGATATTTGGCAAAACTAATACAATTATGTAAAGTTTAAAAATAAAATAAAATTAAAAAAAAAAAACAAATTAAAATGTCAACAAGGTTTGGTTTGGGAGTGGGATACACAATTTCCTGACCCTATTTTTAAACTAAAAAATTTAACTTACATCTTATAGGGAAGAAACAGTGAAGCAAGGGATAGATTCTTCTTTTCTCTATGTGATCTAGGCAGGATATAGGCTTTATTTTTTTTTTTTTTAAGACTTTTCATGTAGAGCATTTTAAAAGTCTTCATTGAATTTGTTACAGTATTGCTTTGGTTTTATGTTTTTTTTTTTGGCGGGCAGGCGGCCAGAGGTATGTAGGATCTTAACTGTCTGACCTTCAGGGACTGAATCTGCATTCCTTGCATTGGAAGGTGAAGTTTTAACCACTGGACCACCAGGGACGTCCCAGGATATAGCCTTTAAAATTTATGGGGTACATTGCCAACAAGGAGGTATCCATTTTTTCCCATTTCATCATCCAAAGACAGTAGATATCTTGACAATGAAAAGACATTTGCATTGATAAGAAGAGAGTAAAAGCATAGTGTTTACATTATTTTTTTCCTCCAAAGGATTTCCCTAATTTTCTTCCCTGCTTTATTTCATGGAGACTTTTTTCCTGATGAAGTGAAGAAAACCATTCTCCTTGAGGATGTGACAGAATCTCTGGATCCCACTCTGCTCATTCATTTGCAGCTTCCCTGCATTACCTCTTACAACAGGACAAGGTGTGAGCAACAGTGAATCAAGCATGCAAACTGTGTCCACTGGCTACCTTCTAGGATCAGAGACTAATAGGATCTTCAGTGTTGGGGTAACTTCTCTTAAAGCTGAATAGCACATTTCTCCTCTTTAAATGTCCTTTTTATGGTTTGTGTTGTTTATCTGAAAAAAATGAAGCTAATTTACATTATGCATAAACCTTAACTCTGATACTGTTTTTGATTGTGCTTGTTTCCATTTTTTGCGTAATTAACATAGCACACTATGATCCAAATGAACATTGTTTTCTACAGTATAGTCTGGTATTTGGCAAGATGATATTGCCAAAAATTCGAGTGGGTATTTTTTCATTTGGTGCATAATTCACATGTGCACTATAACACTCTCCTCTGATTTACAATCAAAAGAGGAAGGCCATCCTGAAGTATAATATTTTCAGGCAGTGACAGCTCTGAGACCACAGCCTCACCGAGGCACCCATCTCTAAGTGCAATTAGCTGTGCTTTTACAACCAAAGTTGCTGGTGACTGACTTTCAGTCTCATGGGTCTCTGCCTGTGTGGCTTGGGTGGGAAGAGAAAACAAAATCAATCTCTCTTTCTTGCTCTCATGAAAATCTGCAAAAGATGAGATTTTTCTACTAACATGTGGAAATGTCCTCTATTCAGGCATTCATAATTCTCCATTCATACGTCTTTAATAGGAAAGATGATTAGAGATGATGATGTTCACCATGAGGAAATGCTGAAGATTGTATCATTAGCGGTTGGTGAAAATGGGGGCTCATGTATTTAGTTTGATCCTCTCTTTTGGGCCTACATGTACCAAGGACAGAGAAAAATCATCCATAATCAGTTACCAAGGATTTTTAAAAATCCAGATTTTGATATATTTTTTAATAGAGCTGGTTGACACTGCCACAGTAGACAAACTTTTTTTTTTTTTTTTTGGTGGATCTAGCATTAGACACCAAAGAAATTCATGCCCTCAGTCAAACGCCTTCTTATTTTCCTCATAAAAAGAATTGTCGGTTGTCCCAGCTGTGAATCACTTGGGGGCTACCTCATGTGGTATTCTCTTCTTATTAGGGAGGATCCCTGGGACACTGGTAATGCAAACATTTCTTTCAAATATAACAGGATAACAGGTATTTAGTTTCTTAGCATAGCATTTTGCCTGTGGTAATTTATCAGCTCATTTCCAACCCCTGCCAAGTACTGCATATGAAAATGATTAATGATTATACCTTCATTTTTATTTCTTTTGGAACTGCCAGCCCTGACTATTTACAGAAGATCATTATATTTTTATAGATCTTAAACACATCTGCTGAATCAGCAAAGCAAAGAGCGCTGGCAATTTCACTGATTATATAGCTGTATCTCTTAGATATTGCAAACAACTCTTATCAAATCAGTTAGGGGGAGGGGAAGACCTTATGTGTTCTAAAGGAGAGTAAATACAGGGAAAGGTTTCTTTAAAATAGTGATGTCATCAGCTGTAATAATGAAATAGAGCTCTAAGGCAGCCCTGATTCTCTTAAAGTTCCCCAAACACAATACTTGCCCAAATAAGCATTCACTGCTATTTTAACTCCAGAAGCCAAGCATTGGAAGGGGGTATAAGTAAGGTTTCTCTTCCAGGGATGCCATCTTTTGTCTTAAATGGTATTTCACTCAGGGATCCCTTAGTCTTCTCTGGGAGCATCCTCTCCTGGCATTATTTTCTCAAATACCAAAGCTCTAGGTAGGCGGCCATGCTCGCAGCAAGGTGGTGCTGGGAGCAGGGTGAGTGAGTGTTTCTCAGAGATCCGAGGTGACCTGTCTTCTGCTGTGCCCTTCTGCCTTCCCTGTCAGAGGCAGCCTGCCTTGGGACTAAAGAGGTTTCTGTAGCCCGAATGAGGTCAGAGACTTAGATCATCAATTCTATTCCAGAATGAATATTCCAGAATGAAGCCCTGACAAATGAGAAATGCTAGACTTTTCTCAGGGCATCGTGTCACACCATATGAATAATGCACCCGAATATACAGGCCAACTGCTCCCCACCCCTTCTCTCATTTGAAACATGAATGTGTGACCTTCCTTAGACTTCAGACAACCTGCTGCTCTTGTCCTTGCCCAGGGAAACCATTGGGCTAATGGGGTATTGATCAAAACTGAGCTGGTGTTTTCAGATTTACACAAAACCATGGACTGCTGATTGCAGCCAGCTCCTGCTGAATCTAAAATTAAGAGTGTGGAACAGCCCATGGCTACCTTGTGGAGTGAAGGGAGCTCGGGAAACATTTGGCAACTTCTCTGGGTCTCATTGCCCTTTTATAAAAGTATGTTTACTCTCAGAAAAGTATTTTTTAGATAGGTGTTGCATCAAGGTAGAAAGTATGTGAGAGAGATGGCCCTGCACCAGTCAGAAAACATGGACGCAGTAGGCTTCCCTGGTGTTCAGACCACCTCTAATTTGGTCCCCATTTTACTCATCCAAAGGTGCTCTGTATCCTTGCCTGGAGTCAGCTGGCCGGCCTTTTGCCTCTGGAATTCTTGCTGCTGCCTCTCCTCCATATATCCTTCCTTGTCTTATTTTTGTGATCTCCTTACCCTTTACTTCCAGTTTATATGGCACCTCTGCAGTGAGCCTCAGTGGTCCCTCCAACTCCACGAGGACCCTTCTCTCACTGATTTGATTCTCCATAATTCTCATGATGACTCTTAGCCATGCTTATTTAACTTATATGCAGAGTACATCATGAGAAACGCTGGGCTGGAAGAAGCACAAGCTGGAATCAAGATTGCCGGGAGAAATATCAATAACCTCAGATATGCAGATGATTCCACCCTTATGGAAGAAAGTGAAGAGGAACTAAAAAGCCTCTTGATGAAAGTGAAAGTGGAGAGTGAAAAAGTTGGCTTAAAGCTCAATATTCAGAAAACGAAGATCATGGCATCCGGTCCCATCACTTCATGGGAAATAGATGGGGAAACAGTGGAAACAGTGTCAGATTTTATTTTTGTGGGCTCCAAAATCCCTGCAGATGGTGATTGCAGCCATGAAATTAAAAGATGCTTACTCCTTGGAAGGAAAGTTATGACCAACCTAGATAGCATATTCAAAAGCAGAGACATTACTTTGCCAACAAAAGTCTGTCTAGTCAAGGCTATGGTTTTTCCAGTGGTCATGTATGGATGTGAGAGTTGGACTGTGAAGAAAGCTGAGCACCGAAGAACTGATGCTTTTGAACTGTGGTATTGGAGAAGACTCTTGAGAGTCCCTTGGACTGCAAAGAGATCCAACCAGTCCATTCTAAATGAGATTAGTCCTGGGTGTTCATTCGAAAGACTGATGCTAAAGCTGAAACTCCAGTACTTTGGCCACCTCATGTGAAGAGTTGACTCATTGGAAAAGACTCTGATGCTGGGAGGGATTGAGGGCAGAAGGAGAAGGGGACAGCAGAGGATGAGATGGGTGGATGGCATCACTGACTTGATGAACATGAGTTTGAGTGCACTCCAGGAGTTGGTGATGGACAGGGAGGCTGGGCGTGCTGCGATTCATGGGGTCGCAAAGAGTCGGACACAACTGAGCAACTGAACTGAATCTCCTATCACTTTCTGTTCACTTCATTTGCATACATCTCAAGTCCAGGGTGACACTGTAGATCCATTGAAACTTGGTTACTATAATAAACTTCTTTCCATGGCGTCCAAATACTCAAGCACATTGGGAGGACGAAGGGGTATGAATGTGAAAGCCATGGAGATTTGTCAAGGAAAGGGGATCTGAGATGGCAAGCATTCATCTTTTTTTGGGGGGGGGCAACTGATTAACAATTCACCACTTGTTAATCTAACAAAAATGGACCCCCTCACTTTCAGTATCTTCTGTATGATGCCAAGACCATTTCCCAATGAAGTCTAATCCTCCTGACATGATGTTTTAATTCCTAATATCTTGAAACTGCATGCAGTTAGGATGACAAAGCAATCCAGTCAACCGCATGCTGTACTGTAAATTTCTTAGATCCATTTCAAACCATTCCCTTTTCAAGTCCTAGGGAAGGCATGAATTCTGTTTATGCACTGAGTCTGGATATTTCTTCCCTAAAAAAACTTGATATTCCTGAACATAGCTTTATAAAGAGTGCATTTAGAATTTCAATAGAATAGCTTTTGAAAATGAATAACAGACTAGCTATTCCTGAATTCTGCTTAGAAATGATGATGTTAAACACTTCTTATAGAACAATGGACAAGTGACACTTATCAGGGGAAATGGTTTGCTTTTGATCTTTCTGGCAGCTCTGAGTTTCTGAGACTCTGAGATTGAGTCTTGCTGATTTGAATTCCTAAATATTTATTCACTTCATCCATTCTTCTCGATGCCAGGGACCATTTCTGTAGTTTGGCCCGTGGTTGTTTATTTCCTGGATTAGTCAAATGGCTTCCTCACAGGTCTCCTCCAACCCTACCTACAGTTTTGTCCCTCTACGTTCCAACTACCAGGGAGCCATGAGAATGATATTTATCAAACACAACTCTGTGTCACGCCTGATTAAAATGCATCCATAGCTCTCCTCTGCCTACAAGATACAGTAGAAAACCTTCATGAGCCGCCCCCTTTTTCACCTGAGAAGCCTGCCACCCTCCACTTCTTCACACACCATGATACCCAAGTGCTTATATCAGGAGCTCCCCTTCTGTCTGAAACACTTGTGCTTAGTTCTGATCATTCATTTATGATTTATCTCACATGCCAGCCCTTTCTGGCTACTTCCTCTGATCTCCACCCTTCCTTAGGAGCTTTCCCTGTAGGCAGTCACCATCAGTTGACTGTGATATTCTTGAGGTCATTGTCTGCATCTGAGGCCATGTGGCACAAATCTGAAATGCATGGTCTCTGGCTCTATTGCTTACTAATTATGCTGTCTTGGGTAATTCCTTGGCCTCTCTGTGCCTCAGTTTCCTCATCTATAAAGTGGGAGCAATAATACCTTTCTCAGAGGGTTGCTGTGAGGAAGAAATTAGTTAATAAATGTGCAGTGCTTAGAATGCTTCCTGGAATCTTGTAAGGCCTTAACAAACATGGACTGTGATGATCTGTACAGCCTGAATCAAACGCCATACCTGGCACAAAGCCGGAAACAAGCAAGGGTTTATTTGATGTGACACCTTTTTTTTTGAAAAAATATTGAGGTAAAATTCACATAATACAACCTTTTGGTAGTGTATACTTTGGTGATATTTAGTACATAAACAATGTTGCACGGCTAACACCTCTATTCAGTTTTAAACCATTTTCATCACTCTGAAAGGAGACTGCATCCTAGTATTCCCATTAAGCAGTCAGTCCCCATCCCCCATCCTTCCAGCATAATGTCAGTAATGTTTCCAATGCATTTCCTACAAGGAATATTACAACATGATGTAGCAAGACCACAATACAAATAGAGTTGTCCTTCAAAAGTGCAGCACTCATGACTGAGTGACCATTGGGGTTTTAGGTCAACCCCACTGGGCTGGCAAGTTCTCCTGAAAGCATTTTCCAAGGCCACCAGTGTGGCGCCAAGTGTTCTACTGTCCATTCCTTTAAATAATACAAGATTTTGCTACAGGGGCACAAAAGTAACATTTTCCCTTCAATTGGGGACTTTAGAAATAGAGCATTCTGCATTGTATAAGACGTACTGAATGCAGTCTGGCCTTTTGAAGGCCACCATCTGAAGTATGTAGTGTCAAGAGAGAAGAGTCTAGAGCAGGTGCTGTTGACAGCAGTGTTCCTGTGTGCCATCCCTGGCTCAGTGGCTCCAGAATGACATTGGGTCCCCATTGAAAGAGCCATTCACAGGATTGACTGCCTACCAGCCTAGTCCATGCATATTCATAATCAAGAACAATGCTGCCTTAATAAAGGACTTTTTGACATTGATCAGGACCCAGCTAGAGCTATTTACTTCTCATTCTTCCATTGCCAGCAGCCGCCACTTTTCTGACCCTTTCAAGTCCAGTTCCACTAATATATTGAGACCATTTCCTGGCTGATCTGTGTGTGTGTGTAAATAAAAGACATCTGTGGCAATGAAACTCTATCCCAGTATCAGGCTCAAGTTGATAATGTGATTACTTGGATATTCCCTCATCAGATCTCCTAGAATCCAGACTATAGAGACCTAGCTGTTCCTTCCACCTTGACCTTCTAGGTCCCTAAATCTTGATTTGCTTTTGTTGACTTTGCCCTTTTCCTCATTCTTTTTAGACTCCTGACTTTGGCACTGCCTCTGTCCTAATGTCAGAACATATTTTAGATTTACATCTGCCAAGAGATAGTGTAACAGTCACATTAAGGAAGTATTTACTTTAAAGTAGGTAATACAGATCTGAATATATATGAGGGGAAAAAATCAAAGAAATTTATTGTGTGAAGGGTGGTATCATTTAAAAATCTATTATCAGATTCACTCTTATTTTCTAATTAGGGTGATAAAATTCAATCAGCGCTTTTATTTAGTGCCTCATTTTAGAAAGTTTTTTCTTTTTTTCCAACTAATAAAATGTATCTATCTCAAACCAAAGGGATATTTCAGACCCTGAAAACTCCACCCTTTTCTTAATTAGATGAGGAGCCCTGAAAAAACCCTGCTGCCGCTTCCAGACAGTGGGGATTTGCCTGTCCCAGTGGCTCTCTGTCGTGCAAAATACATGAAAAGAGAAGAAGCAAGAACTGCCTTTGTACAACTCTGGCCAAAGTACTTACTGCTGCATGATTTATGTTTGGGAGAAAAATCCGTCTTTCCGCTCTCAGGCCAGAAGGACTCGAGTGGTGCAGGGGACATCCGCAGGCGTGTGGAAGGGGATGGGGCCGACTGCCAGGCACCCACGGTGGTGGCTTTTACAGGGTTGGGGCAGCTGGACTATGAATGCAGTCGGCTCTCGGGGTTCAGGCAGGTGCTGAATCTACCCACGTGTGAGGCTAAGGCCAGAATGTCATAAAGGAAGGTGGCTGAGCTCAGTGCCTGGATTTGATTCCATCCTTTGTTACTTTCTGGGCATCCCTGGTGGCTCAGACAGTAAAGATTCTGGAGGTCCCCAGGAGAAGGGAATGGCTACCCACTCCAGTATTCTTGCCTGGGAAATCCCATGGACAGAGGAGCCTGGAGGGCTATAGTCCATGGAGTCTCCAAGAACCGGACACAACTGAGCCGCTAACACTTTTCTTTTACTATTATTTTCTAGGGTGGTTGGTCACCTGACACCCTGGGTAAGTTACCAGTCCTCTCTGTGCTTCCATTTCCTCACCTACAAAATGATAGATAAGTGCTTCCCTGGTTGTCCAGTGGTTGAGAGTTCACCTGTCAATATGGGGGACATGGGTTTGATCTTTGGTCTGGGGGGATGCTGCGGTGGGGGGGGGGGAATCCATGCTGTGCACAGATGCTAAATCCGTGCACCACAAGTACTGAATCCCATGTGCCTAGAGCCCATGTTCCACAATAAGAGAAGCCATCACAAAGTGAGAAGCCTGCACACTGCAATGAAGACCCAGCATAGTGCCCCGCCCCCCCAAACCAAAATGACAGATGAGCAATATCATCTACCTTATAGGTAGAGCCTTTGCTGTAAAGCAGATACTTAATGTGTTTTAGCTGATACCACTCCTATTATCCTTCCCACGGCTACTGGGAAGTAGTATACAGTGTAGTTGGCTAAAAATGTCAGAGATCAGGTAGCAGAATAGGCAGACTATTTTCTGGTTCCCCCATTTACCAGTTTCCTGATGAGATAAGTTGTTTAACCTTTCATTGTCTCATTTTTCTCCTCTGTCAGTCAGGCTGGGTAGGAGTACCTGTCTCACAGGGTAGCAGGAGGAATGAATGAGATAATGTGCATAAACAGTTAACATAGCACCTGGCACGTAGTGAGCACTGAACTATTGGCTGCTGTTTCAGCATTATGACTAGGAGTCGTGCCTTGTATGTTATTTTTTATATGTTATTGTATGTTATTTCTAGCAGAAGAACTGAGGGGTTTTAAAACTCTTCAGTTTAGTCCTATATTCTTGCACCTATTTGAACTCTGATGCTAGAAAATGAATGGCCAGTGCCGGGGTTTACCACCAGATTCAAGAGGGAGGTCCTCTTTCTTCTGGTCTGAGTTTCTGCATCGCCTGCATTCTTGGCATTGAAAGAAGATCCTTTGTTAGGATGCTAAAGCAAAAGTGAAGCATAAAGAGGAAAAGAAATCATTAGAGGGAAGTTTGTGACCTGGGTCCTACTCACCATAATTGCCTTGGTTTAGACAGCTTCTGCGGAGAAGGCAATGGCACCCCACTCCAGTACTCTTGCCTGGAAAATGCATGGATGGAGGAGCCTGGTAGGCCACAGTCCATGGGGTCGCTAAGAGTCGGACACGACTGAGCGACTTCACTTTCACTTTTTACTTTCATGCACTGGAGAAGGAAATGGCAACCCACTCCAGTGTTCTTGCCTGGAGAATCCCAGGGACAGAGGAGCCTAATGGGCTGCTGTGTATAGGTCGCACAGAGTCGGACATGACTGAAGCGACTTAGCAGCAGCAGCAGCAGACAGCTTCTGAGACTTTTCTGAATGTTGAATATACTTATATACATATATAAAGTTAAGTATTATCTCTCCAAATGTATACATTTTTTTGGCCGTGCCACACAGCTTGTGGAATCTTAGTTCCTCAGTCAGGGCTCGAACCCAGGATCTCAGCAGTGAGCGCACCGAGTCCTAACCTCTGGACCTCTAGGAAATTCCCTCTAATATATACATTCTTACTTAGGTAAGTTTATTTTGGGCTGCTCTGGGTCTTCCTTACTGCATGCAGGATTTTTCTAGTTGTGGCAACTAGGGGCTAGTGTCTGGTCGCAGTGAGTGAACCTCTTACCTTGGTGGCTTCAGTAGCTGTGGTTGTGGCACACGGGCTTAGTTGCCCATGGGATGTGGGATCTTCCCAGACCAGGGATTGAACTCATGTCCCCTGCATTGGCAGGTGGATTCTTAACCACTGGACCACCAGGGAAGTCCAAATGTATAATTTTTATAACAACTCTTAAATTTCACCTTTTTAAGTATAAAATTCAGTGAAGTGAAGTGAATGTCACTCAGTTGTGTCTGACTCTTTGTGACACCATGGACTATACAGTCTATGGAATTCTCCTGGCCAGAGTACTGGAATGGGTAGCCTATCCCTTCATCCAGGGAATCTTCCCGACCCAGGAATCAAAGCAGAGTCTCTTGCATTACAGGTGGATTCTTTACCAACTGAGCCATATTCACAATGTCGTGCCACCATTACAACTAATTTCAGAGTATTTCTATCATGCCCTCTCCTCCAAGAAACCCTCACTCATTATCAGTCACTCCTTATTCCCCTCAACACCTTCAACCCTAGGCCACCATGAATAATTCTGTCTCTATGGCATTGCCTATTCTTGATAGTTCATTTAAATGTGATCATATAATCTGTGGCATTTTGTGTTTGACATTTCACTTAGCATAATGTTTTCAAAGGTTCATCATGCTATATCTTGCATTAAGAAATTCCTTTTTATGGTTGAATAATATTTCATTGTCAAGTGCTTTCCAGTGTTTAAGTACTAGCCACCGTAAACTTCTGACTTATTCCACAGCTTCAGAGTAGCTGTTCTTCTCTTCCCTGTCCCTAATAGAGAGGGTTTTCTGCACTCTAGGCGCATGTAGGGAGGGGTGGATTCCAGAGGTTGTTCACTTCCCCATCGGATGCTGATATCTTAGTATCCATGTACAGTTTAAGATGTTACAGACCCACATGATAGTCTCTTTCTTGTTCAGAGCTGAGACAGAAGAGTCTTTGTCCCCCAAGCACAGACATAAAAAAAAATCTTGCAGCTTCCTATCCTTGTACAGATGGGCAGTGTCCTCTGCCTGCAAAGAGCCAGAGAAGAGAGCTAGCTGACAAATGTTACCTTGCCTTCTGCCCCATCTCAGTTCTTCCTCTGACTCTTCCCACCCTGTGTCCGTTGTTGGACGTCTGTTGTGCCTCCAGAGTTCTACTGGACTGTACGTAAAGGAGTAGGCTAGCGACATGTTTCTAAACTAGGTTGACATTTGAATTAAGATAATCCTAAGAACAAAACAAGCGATATTTGGCATTGTGGGGAAATACCATCTGTATGTGCTTTGGAGTGATGTGGATCTGGGTGTGAATTTATCACCTGCTACCATGGGTCCTCAGCCTCTCAGCCACAGTGGCCCCATCTGCTAAATGACATGACAGTATCATAAGAGCCATCTCCCAGGGCAATGGTGAGGAAGAACTGAGTTCAATTCCTGGCCTAGAGTAAGGATTTCATTATGGGAACTTACCTGGCTATTCCTACTTAGGTAGACTTTGGTATACAAAATATCTCCTTTGGTGTAGTCGTGAATGGCTTTTGACTTTGGCAGTGGACAAATGTGGGTTTGCCTCCGGACTTCACCCCTTATTAGATGTGTGAACTGTGAACTCAAAGTTTCTGTTGCCTCCTCTGGGAACAGTTACACTTTAACAGTTTTGTTGGAAGGTTTCAACTCATGATGTTTCTAAAGCATCCCAGCCCATGGCAGGGGGTCCATACAGAGTAACTCTTAATACCAATAAGAAAGCAAATATTTCTGTTTAAGTTGTAATGTAATTGCTTTACAATGTTGTGTTAATTTCTGCAGTACAGTGAGGTGAATCAGCTATATACATACATCTATCCCCTCCCTCTTGGACCTCCCTCCCAACGCCAACGCCCATCTCACTGCTCAAGGTGGTCAGAGAACACTGAGCGGAGCTCCCTGTGTTACACAGCAACATCCAACTAGCTATCTGTTTTACATATGCTCATGTGTATATTTCAGTGCTGCTCTCAATTCATCCCCTGACTCTTCCCACCCTGTGTCCGTTCTCTATGTCTGTGTATCTATTCTTGCCTGGGAAATAGGTTCATTTGTACCATTGTTCTAGATTCCACATGTATGTGTTCACTTCAGTTCAGTTGCTCAGTCGTATCTGACTCTTTGCAACCCCATGAATCACAGCACGCCAGGCCTCCCTGTCCATCACCAACTCCCAGAGTTCACTCAGACTCACGTCCATCAAGTCAGTGATGCCATCCAGCCATCTCATCCTCTGTCGTCCCCTTCTCCTCCTGCCTCCAATCCCTCCCAGCATCGGGGTCTTTTCCAGTGAGTCAACACTTTGCATCAGGTGGCCAGAGTACTGGAGTTTCAGCCTCAGCATCAGTCCTTCCAAAGAACACCCAGGACTGGTCTCCTTTAGGATGGACTGGTTGAGTCTCCTTGCAGTCCAAGGGACTCGCTAGAGTCTTCTCCAACACCACAGTTCAAAAGCATCAATTCTTCGGCACTCAGCTTTCTTCACAGTCTAACTCTCACATCCATACATGACCACTGGAAAAACCATATCCTTGACTAGACAGACCTTTGTTGGCAAAGTAATGTCACTGCTATTGAATATGCTATATAGGTTGGTCATAACTTTCCTTCCAAGGAGTAAGCATCTTTTAATTTCATGGCTGCAGTCACCATCTGCAGGGACTTTGGAGCCCCCCAAAATAAAGTCTGACACTGTTTCCACTCTTTCCTCATTTATTTCCCATGAAGTAATGGGACCAGATGCCATGATCTTTGTTTTCTGAATGTTGAGCTTTAAGCCAACTTTTTTACTCTCCTCTTTCACTTTCATCAAGAGGCTTTTTAGTTCCTCTTCACTTTCTGCCATAAGGGTGGTGTCATCTGCATATCTGAGGGTATTAATATTTCTCCTGGCAATCTTGATTCCAGCTGTGCTTCATCCAGACTGGCATTCTGCATGATGCACTGTGCATAGAAGTTAAATAAGCAGGGTGAAAATATACAGTCTTGATGTACTCCTTTCCCTTTTTGGAACCAGTCTGTTGTTCCATGTCCAGTTCTAACTGTTGCTTCCTGACCTGCATACAGGTTTCTCAAGGGGCAGGTCAGGTGGTCTGGTATTCCCATCTCTTGATTCCAGTGGATGTTGGCAATTTGATCTCTGGTTCCTCTGCCTTATCTAAAACCAGCTTGAACATCTGGAAGTTCACAGTTCACATATTGCTGAAGCCTGGCTTGGAGAATTTTGAGCATTACTTTACTAGCGTGTGAGATGAGTGCAATTGTGCGGTAGTTTGAGCATTCTTTGGCATTTCCTTTCTTTGGGATTGAAATGAAAACTGACCTTTTCCAGTCCTGTGGCCACTGCTGAGTTTTCAAAATTTGCTGCCAAATTGAGTGCAGCACTTTCAGAGCATCATCTTTTAGGATGTTAAATAGCTCAACTGGAATTCCATCACCTCCACTAGCTTTGTTCTTAGTGATGCTTTCTAAGGCCCACTTGACTTCACATTCCAGGATGTCTGGCTCTAGGTGAGTGATCACACCATTGTGATTATCTTGGTCGTGAAGCTTTTTTGTACAGTTCTTCTGTGTATTCTTGCCATCTCTTCTTAATATCTTCTGCTTATGTTAGGTCCATACCATTTCTTTCCTTTATCAAGCCCATCTTTGCATGAAATGTTCCCTTGATATCTCTAATTTTCTTGAAGAGATCTGTAGTCTTTCCCATTCTGTTGTTTTCGTCTATTTATTTGCATTGATCACTGAGGAAAGCTTTCTTATCTCTCCTTGCTATTCTTTGGAACTCTGCATTCAGATGCTTATATCTTTCCTTTGCTTTCTGCTTCTCTTTTCACAGCTATTTGTAACATATGTGTGTTAATATATGACATTTATTTTTCTGACAAAGAAAATGTGGTACATATACTTAATGGAATATTATTCAGCCACTAAAAGAAACGAAATAGGGTCATCTGTAGAGAAGTGGATAGACCTAGAATCTGTTATAGAGTCAAGACCAATATTTCTCAAGGTATGATATCAGTCTATACAGGCTCCTTTTCTTCCTTTCTTCCTCAATTCTAGAGCATTTGGAATTTGCTCTAGATTCCTGTCCATGGCATACAGAATCCTACACAATCTGGCTTTGCCTCCTTGACTGACCTCATCTCCAGCCACTCTCTGCTCCATCATAGCCATATTAGCCCCCTTGTTATTTCTCAGCCTGATTCACTGTCTCCTGCTTCAGAGTCTTTGCATTTGCTATTCCCTCTCCCTGTATGTCTTCAGATCTGACAGTTGGTGGCTTCTTGTCACTCAGGCTTCAGTGCACAAGGTACCTGCTCATGGAGGCCTTTCTCAGTGACCCAATGCAGTTTTTCCATCTCCTGGTTGCTGTGTTTTATTTTCTTTGTAGCATTTATTGCTACATGAGATTGTGTTCTTTGACTTCATGTTTATTGTCAATTTCCCCCACTAGAATAGAAGCCCCAGGATGCAACCCCTTGCAACTATCTGGCTCATTACTGAATCACAGCAACTAGAGCAGGACTTGGGTAACAGTAGAATAAATCTTTATTGAATGGATAGATGGATGGAATGAGATGGCGAAGGGATCTTGATTCTGGCTTTTGGGATTGTCCTGATCACCAGGAATGGAATTCCCTGCATGGTGTGGAACTACCTGTGGATTACATGGTAATAGCTCATAGAATGATTTACATCTTTAAGTGGAAAGAATCCTAATGGACTATCCTCCTGCAGAGCATCTCTGTCTAGAAGGTGCACTGGGCACCTAAAAACATGCTTCATGTTAGGCAGCCACCTGTGTGCATCAGTGAGGTGGATCTGTTTACATTGCCCAGATAGTTTCATATGTTGTCTGCCTCACTTTGCATGTCGATACAGATTTGGTGTGTTTATGTTCTGGTAAACAGGCTCTGGGAGGCATTGGAAGTATTAGACACCTGGCATGGTAACTAATAATACACTGGAGTTAGGGAGATAGTTTGCACGCAAACCTATGGGTACAGATGGTGAGTCTGTTGGCATAAATTAGCAAAGTCCATAGAGGAGCCTGGGCTTGACAATTTTATTGTACATGGGAGGTTACTAAGAAAATAGTTGAGGGTCTCTGGAAAAATAAGCAATAGCTGTCTGCTGCTTTTGCAGAATTAACAAAGGCAGAATGTCCTTGACTGAGACACTTCGTTTGGATTTCTTCCTGTGTGTGTGAAGATATTAACAGTTAAGCAGGAAAGGATCTGAAAATAAACCAGGACATGGTGATTCCTGATGATTGGATTTACCCAAGTCTGTCTCTAACCAAGTAGAGAGATGAGATTTCTCCCTGGGTCTCAGGCATCATTTAGTCAAGAATTCTCATGTCTTGAGCTTCTTGCAGTTCTTGAAAAGCCCTTTGAAATTAGTACAATGAGAAACTAGAAGAGAGAAGTGCTGAGACTCAGGGTGCAGCTGATCTGGTGGTGGTGGCAGCCCCAGATGCTGCCCCCTGGGTGTGAGAGATCCTGATTCATAGAGAGATGAATTTCTAATAAGCTCCTCACGTGTTTCTGATGCACATATTTGAAATGTACTATAAGAAACACTGATTTGTGTCTTTCACCTACTGAAGTTTTAAAAATTTTGAGTGTAACCCAAGCCTCATATCTCTCACGAGGCTCCATCTTCATCTCCTGCCTTCCAACAGCACAAGATCCATTCAGTTCAGTTCAGCCGCTCAGCTGTGTCCGACTCTTTGTGATCCCATGGACTGCAGCATGCCAGGCCTCCCTGTCCATCACCAACTCCTAGAGTTTACTCAAACTCATGTCCATCGAGTTGGTGATGCCATCCAGCCATCTCATCCTCTGTCATCCCCTTCTCCTCCCGCCTTCAATCTTTCCCAGCATCAGGGTCTTTTCAAATGAATCAGTTCTTCACGCCAGGTGGCCAAAGTATTGGAGTTTCAGCTTCAGCATCAGTCCTTCCAATGAATATTCAGGACTGATTTCCTTTAGGATGGACTGGTTGGATCTCCTTGCAATCCAAGGGACTCTCAAGAGTCTTCTCCAACACCACAGTTTAAAAGCATCAATTCTTCAGTGCTCAGCTTTCTTTATAGTCCTACTCTCACATCCATCCACAACTACTGGAAAAACCATAGCTTTGACTAGACCTTTTTTGGCAAAGTAGTGTCTCTACTTTTTAATATGCTGTCTAGGTTGGTCATAACTTTTCTTCTAAGGAGCAAGCATCTGTTAATTTCATGGCTGCAGTCACCATTTGCAGTGATTTTGGAGCCCCCCAAAATAAAGTCTGTCACTGTTTCCACTGTTTCATCATCTATTTGTCATGAAGTGGTGGGACCAGATGCAATGATCTTAGTTTTCTGAATGTTGAGTTTTAAGCCAACTTTTTCACTCTCCTCCTTCACTTTCATCAAGAGGTTCTTTAGTTCTTCTTTGCTTTCTGCCATAAGGGTGGTGTCATCTTCATATCTGAGGTTATTGATATTTCTCCCGGCAATCTTGATTCTAGCTTGTGCTTCTTCCAGCCCAGCGTTTCTCATGATGTTCTCTGCATAGAAGTTAAATAAGCAGGGTGACAATATACAGCCTTGACGTACTCCTTTCCCAATTTAGAACCAGTCTGTTGTTCCATGTCCAGTTCTAACTGTTGCTTCCTGACCTGCATACAGATTTTTCAAGAGGTAGGTCAGGTGGTCTGGTATTCCCATCTCTTGAAGAATTTTCCACAGTTTGTTGTGATCCACACAGTCAAAGGCTTTGGCGTAGTCAATAAAGCAGAAGTATATGTTTTTCCAGAATGCTCTTGCTTTTTTAATGATCCAATGGATGTTGGCAATTTGATCTCTTCTTCCTCTGCCTTTTCTAAATCCAGCTTGAACATCTGGAAGTTCACAGTTCACATACTGTTGAAGCCTGGCTTGGACAATTTTGAGCATTACTTTGCTAGCATGTGAGATGAGTGCAATTGTGCTGTAGTTTGAGCATTCTTTGGCATTTCCTTTCTTTGGGATTGGAATGAAAACTGACATTTTCCAGTCTTGTAGCTATTATTTGCCACTAGATGAGAGAAGAGCTCTTATTGGGTATTACCTCCCTTTCTTACTGCATGTGTGCTTCTGTCTATTTGGCAGCCTTTGATCTCCTTTGGATTCATATTTTTCCATCTTCAAGCAGATGCTAAAATTCCTTCCCAATTATCGTTAGTAAAGGGTTGTAATTCACTGTTTTAACCAATCAGAGACTCCATGTAGGTGCTATGCTGAATGTTGGAGTCTCCCCCAAATTCATGTGTTGAAATCCTAACCCCCAAGGTGATAGTATTAAAAGATATAGGGCCTTTGGGAGGTGCTTAGGTCATGAGGGTGGAGCCTTCATGAATGAGACTAGTTCCTTTATAAAAGAGACCTCCCAGAGCTCCATCACCCCTTCTACCATGTGAGGATGCAATAAGAAGTCTCAGGAAAGTCCCCTTGCCTGACTGTGCTGGTACCCTGATCTCGGACATCCATCCTTCAGAACTGCGAAAAATGAATTTCTGTTGTTGGTAAGCCACGCAGTCTGTAGTATTTGGTTGTTATTGTGCAGTCGCAAAGTTGTATCTGACTCTATGTGACCCCATGAACTGCAGCACAACAGGCTCCTCTGTCCTCCACTATCTCCTAGTTTGCTTAAATTCCTGTCCATTGAGTTGGTGATGCTATCTAACCATCTCATCCTCTGTCATTGCCTTCTCCTCCTGCCCTCAATCTTTCCCAGCATCAGGGTCTTTTCCAGTGATTTAGTTCTTTGTACCAGGTGACCAAAGTATTGGAGCTTCAGCATCAGTCCTTCCAATGAATAGTCAGGACTGATTTCCTTTAGGATTGACTGGTTTGATCTCTTTGCAGTCCAAGAGATTCTCAAGAGTCTTTTCCAACACACAGTTCAAAAGCATCAATTGTTCGGTGTTCATCCTTGTTTATGGTCCAACTCTCACATCTGTACATGACTACTGGAAAAAATCATAGCTTTGACTATATGGACCTTTGTCAGCAATCTGATGTCTCTGTTTTTTAGTATGCTGTCTAGGATTGTCATAGCTTTTCTTCCAAGGAGCAAGCTATGACAATCCTAGACACCATATTAAAAAAGCAGAAACATGGCTAAAGGAGGGTTGCAGAGAGGGAGCTACACTTGAGGGGAGCTAAGACACCCAGGCAGGACATCTACAGATAAAGTTGGAGGGAGAGTGCTGTCTAGAAAAAGGTGACAATGTGAACATACTCACGCAGTAAGTGAAACATCTTTCCAACTCAGCAGATATATACCAGAACCACGTGGCATCAGACGGAGCAGAGGTGGGTTTAAAATGCAGATTCCAGGCCCATAACCTCAGTTTTTGCTTCTGTAGGTCCTGCAAGGGACTTGTGGATCTTAATTTCAACAAGCTCCCACCTGAGTGGTTTTGATAAAGGTGTTTCATGCAACACAGTTTGAGCAACAGTGGTCTAGTCTAATGATAGTTTGTAGAGATGTGGAGTGGAGAAGGCAATGGCAACCCACTCCAGTACTCTTGCCTGGGAAATCCTATGGACAGAGGAGCCTGGTAGGCTAGTCCATGGGGTCATGAAGAGTTGGACCCAACTGAGTGAATTCACTTTCACTTTTCACTTTCCTGCACTGGAGAAGGAAATGGCAACCCATTCCAGTATTCTTGCTGGGAGAATCCCAGGGATGGGGGAGCCTGGTGGGATGGGGGAGCCTGGTGGGCTGCCGTCTATGGGGTTGTACAGAGTCGGATACGACTGAAGTGACTTAGCAGCAGCAGCAGAGATGTGGAGACTGAGACTCAGGAATATGAGTGATCTCTTGGTTATAGGTACACATTATGAGGATGCTGTGAAAGATTGTTTCCAGCTCGGGTGGGTTCTGAGCCAGTCTCCTTAAAGTCTTTTCTAATTTGTACTTGGCTGTAAATTTAATACCCTTTTTATGATACTTGAAAGAGCTGCACAATTTCATGGTCTGGCCATTACTGCTAGCATTAAAGAAATGACTATTACTGGTACTTAGTATATATCTTCGTCCAGTTCCCTAATGACTGTAAGGCACATAGCCAAAGAGGCACCCTGTATGCCTGTAGCACGCATGTGATGATAGCCCACACCTCTTCTCTCAGGGCAGGCTTGACAGGCAGCAGCTTTTTTCTTCCTTCAGGCATTCTAGCTGTCCTCCCACATATTGCCCCAGCTGTTGTGACCCTATTAAGAAAGGTAAGAGCCTTTACCCCAAGGCACTCCCTCTGTTCCTTAGTTCCCCATGGATCTGCAGGTTACCCTTGAGTGTTAACTTTCAAGTTCACAGATTCTGAGGTGGCAGGAATGGCCCATCCATGAGGACTCTAAAGAATTACTTTAGGAACTGAACCAAGGGAAAATGATGAATGTGTGTACTAATATGAACTTCTCTCTCCACCCTCAAGTTTCTCGGGGAAATGCGCAGGAAGGAGTGATGGTGTGGGAGCCCTGCCTGAATTCCTGCACATCACCCCTACCTGCCATGTAGGATCATGACATGGCAATCGGGGGTAAATGGATCATCATTTAGATTCTTCAGAGTGCGTCATGTCAGAATTCTTTTGAGTTGAGAATGCTTGAAGAGAATATGAGACAGAAGCTGATTTGTGTAGGGATGAAGTGTCCAGTTTCCATCTTACAATTTTCTTTCCCCATTGATATTTGGGACTGAAGCACCATTAGTCCCAAGTAAGAAAGAGCAGCTAAAATACCCTTGAACCCATTTCTTCCCACAAGCCTGGATGGCATTGTGCACTGAAAACCTGAGTGTGGCAGAGAGACCAAGATGAGAATAAACAGGATGGAACAAGTCAGCTAATTGGGAGGAGATGGGAAGGATGAAGTATTTTTCTCCCTATGTTTCCATGAGTGGCAGCAGCAGCAGTTTCTTTAGTGCTCTCCTATCCTGGCCAGTACAAAGTATGTTCTGTTTAAATATCTCTTGGGAGATTGGGTTTGAGAGAGGGCTGACTACTTGAATAGATTTAGTGATTTTTGATATGTGAAGCATTTTGCCAGTCATCTTGCATGGGATGTGCTGTGTTAAGTCATTTCAGTTGTGTTCAACTCTTTGCGACCCTATGGACTGTAGCCTGCCAGGCTCCTCTGTCCATGGGGTTCTCCAGGCAAGAATAGTGGAGTGGGTAGCCATGCCCTCCTCCAGGGGATCTTCCCAAGCAAGGGATCAAACCTGCATCTCTTATGTCTCCTGCATTGGCAGGTGGGTTCTTTGCCACTAGCTCCACCTGGGAAGCCCAATTATCTAGCATAAGGAAGGGCAAAATTTCCAGACTTGGTTCTCCACTCTCATTATTCATAGATTTCCTACACACTGGCTTGCTATAGCCTCCAAGGGAGCTACTTCCATATACAGATGCTGGACACCAGCAGGAGGGTGCAATGGGGGGACAAATTTTCAGCATATAAATTGATTTAGGGACACTCATTTAGATTTAATAGAATAATTATTAAGATAATTATTGAGATAAATGGCATGCCATGTTAGTAATTGAATATTGCATAAACAAGATATAGTGGCTATAATTATAGTTCTCTGGGTACCTTAATAGGTATATTAAGAGAAGTCAGTGAACCACAAAGATTTCACTAAAAGTCAATATTTCAAGAAATCTATCAGCTGTCTTAGACTATAAATACCACTTTGGTCTCTAGAAAATATACAGTTAATGGAAATATGGTCTTCATGGTGCCACCTTTTTCTCAGGCATCTAAACTTGGTATTTTATGGTACTGAAAATGAATCGAATTATAGCAAACATTGACTAGATGCCTAAACATATGAGTTACTGTCTCTAGGTATTAAATGGTATAGAACTGCCTTCACCTTGCTTAGGTTGCTGGGATATTAAATAATATACTGCAATAGTCACTGTTACGAGACTTTATGTTATATGGTATATGGAAGTCTTTATAACCTCTAAATATGTCTCAGATGACTGGCTACGTTAGAGGGTAAAGCATCCAGACTTGGAATTAAAACCAAGCTCTGCCCTTGGCTAGCTCTGTGACCCTGAACAAGGTGCGTCATCTCTCTGGGTTTCAATTTTCTCACCTGCAAAATGGGGATAATGATGATGCTTCACTCTCACAGCTGATGTTGGGGTTGGAAACAAATCAAGGAGCTTGAGAACCTTATTTGAGGTATAGTAGTAGTGCAGTCGGAGAAGGCAATGGCACCCCACTCCAGTACTCTTGCCTGGAAAATCCCATGGACGGAGGAGCCTGGTAGGCTGCAGTCCATGGGGTCACTAGGAGTTGGACACGACTGAGCGACTTCACTTTCACTTTTCACTATCATGCATTGGAGAAGGAAATGGCAACCCACTCCAGTGTTCTTGCCTGGAGAATCCCAGGGACGGGGGAGCCTGGTGGGCTGCCGTCTATGGGGTCGCACAGAGTCGGACACGACTGAAGCGACTTAGCAGCAGTAGCAGCAGCAGCAGTAGTGCAGTCAATATTTGCTTTCCTTCTATAAATGCTAAGCAATTTGCAAACAAGTATTGAATTCAGAAAATTGATTGACTTAGAACCAGATAGTAACTGTATTCAAATTTTCCTCTTTGACGCCATCATTATCTTTTCCATGGGGTCAGAATGCAGTTAAGAGCATAAGCTTTGATGTCATGCTTCCTGGTGTAATTCACTGTGGCTTGTAGGTCAGATTATATAACCTCTCAGTTTCCTCATCTGTAATTTGCAAGAATCCTATAGCTGCCCCATGGAACTGCCACGAAAGTTAAATCATGCAAGCAACATGGGCTTAGCATGACACCTACTTAAATCGAGCATTCAGTCAATGTTAGCAATCAATCTTGCTTTGAAATAAGGGATGCACAGCATGTTAATGAGGACAGTATGCAACCGATATGACAATCTTTGGGGAGCTAATGGTGTGGGCTGTGGAACTTCTGATGTATATGTCTTCTTCCTTATTCCTTCTCCCAGATCTCAAATAGTGTTTTATACCTGGAAATAGCAATCAGCATTATAATACAATTATAAAGCCCATTCATTTCTTTAACAACAAATGGTTATTGGGTGCCTATTAAGTACTACAGAATTCTCTGGGATCTAGATACAGTTACAAACAGAACAGTCATGGTTCTTATTCTCATGGAGGTTGGAATTTAGGTCACTTGTGGGGTACTACTCTTGGTGCTAGAGAAACATACTCTGAAGCCATGGGATGTTTAGCATCTAGTTGGACCACCTCAAATCCTTTCTGGAGCAAGACAGATTTTAATTAGAAGAATAATAACGGGGTCTAGCTGAATCTATGAGCAGGTGTAGGCACATAAAAATAGATGATGCAATTTGGCGTGGCTGAGTACCATGTGAGTGACACATTACTCAGTTCAGTTCAGTCGCTCAGTCATGTCCGACTCTTTGCGACCCCTGCACGCCAGGCCTCCCTGCCCATCACAATCTCCCGGAGTTCACTCAGACTCACATCCATCGAGTCGGTGATGCCATCCAGCCATCTCATCCTCTGTCGTCCCCTTTTCCTCCTGCCCCCAATCCCTCCCAGCATCAGAGTCTTTTCCAATGAGTCAACTCTTCGCATGAGGTGGCCAAAGTACTGGAGTTTCAGCTTTAGCATCATTCCTTCCAAAGAAATCCCAGGGCTGATCTCCTTCAGAATGGACTGGTTGGATCTCGTTGCAGTCCAAGGGACTCTCAAGAGTCTTCTCCAACACCACAGTTCAAAAGCATCAATTCTTCAGCGCTCAACTTTCTTCACAGTCCAACTCTCACATCCATACATGACCGCTGGAAAAACCATAGCCTTAGATGTACCTTTGTTGGCAAAGTAATGTCTCTGCTTTTCAATATGCTATCTGTGTTGGTCATGACTTTCCTTCCAAGGAGTAAACGTCTTTTAATTTCATGGCTGCAGTCACCATCTGCAGTGATTTTGGAGCCCCCCAAAATAAAGTCTGACACTATTTCCACTGTTTCCCCATCTATTTCCCATGAAGTGATGGGACCAGATGCCATGATCTTCGTTTTCTGAATGTTGAGCTTTAAGCCAACTTTTTCAATCTCCTCTTTCACTTTCATCAAGAGGCTTTTGAGTTCTTCTTCACTTTCTGCCATAAGGGTGATGTCATTTGCATATCTGAGGTTAATGATATTTGTCCCAGCAATCTTGATTCCAGCTTGTGCTTCTTCCAGCCCAGCATTTCTCATGATATACTCTGCATATAAGTTAAATAAGCAGGGTGATGATATACTCCTTTTCCTATTTGGAACCAGTCTGTTGTTCCATGTCCAGTTCTAACTGTTGCTTCCTGACCTGCATACAGATTTCTCAGGAGGCAGGTCAGGCGGTCTGGTATTCCCACCTCTTGAAGAATTTTCCACAGTTTGTTGTGACTTTAAAACCAAAGGAGAGATTTTTTACATAGGACAGTATGTGCAGCTGGAGCTGTATAGTTGAGGAAGTACATAGGGATGTTATTTTGTAGGAACTTGAGTATCAGGTGGTGACTTTGAAGTACCATTGCAATTGTCCAAATAGGGAGGCAATGTGTACAAAGCAGCATTTTTGGAAGCTGGAGATTTCAGTGTGTGATGAATCACTTCGCTATGTATTGGAGTAGAGTTATCAGGAATGAGCAATTGCAATACTCCCCATCCTAGCAGATGAGGACTAGGGTGGTGACAGTTATAAGTAAAATAAGTAGTTCATTTCCACTTCTCCAATTTTATTCTAAGGAATCAGACAATGAAGTCAAGATGTGTTCAGAGATGTTTATCCTATCTTCTTAAAGTGAAAGAAAGTGAAAGTCCGTCAGTCCTGTCTGACTCTTTGCGACCCCATGGACTGTGGCCCACCACGCTCCTCTGTCCATGGGAGTTTTCAGGCAAGAATACTGGAGTGGGTTGCATTTCCCTTCTCCAGGGGATCTTCCCAACCCAGGGGTCAAACCTGGGTCTTTTGCACTGCAGGTAGATTCTTTACTATTTCAGCCCCCAGGGAAGCTTAGCATCTTAAATATTCTTTAAATAAATGAAAAATCACAAACGTGTGAGCTTTTTAGTTTTAAGCCCTCCGTTCCCATATCTCATTTCCCTCTTTTCCTATTCTGTGTTGCCATGAATTCAGCACCAGCCATCTCCATGCACATTTTTATATTTTTATGGCCACAATGCTTTCATGAGCAGTATAATGTTATTTGCCAGTTTTTAAACTTGAGATGAATGTCATCATACTGTATATATCCTTCTTTAAACCACAAGTTAGTTGCCCTTGGTTTCCCAAAGTTTCAGCTGCAGTGTGTTTGGATTGGGACCAGGAATTCACATCGCTGACACATTTCAGGGACCATATTTTGAGAATGACTGCTTTAGTCCCTAGAGAATAATATTCCATTGTCTGACTATGCCTCAGTATATTTACCTGTTCTTTTCTTGATGGGTGTTGTTTCATTGTCTTCTTGCACTCATATGTGAGTTTCTATCATATATGTATTCAATACATTGGAGATATTGCTGGATGGTAGGGAATACTCATCTTCAACTTTAGGAGAGTTTACCATATTATTTTTCAAAGTGGTTACACTAAGTTTTACTCCCCACAACCCGATACATACACACGCCTATGTGTCAGATTACTGGTTGTTATACATCCTTGCAAAAACTCAGTAAGGTCTGATTTTTAAACAGGCAATCTGATGCCTATTCAATTGTTGTTTGCATTTATGTTTCTCTATTCATTAGGAAGTTAAATATCTTTTCAGATGTTTTGTTGACCATTTGAGTTTGTATACATTTTGCATTGTTTTAGATCCATGTTGTCAATAGAAACATAACATGCCCCCCATCATGTAATTTAAAATCGTCTAGTAGCCACATTAAAGAAAGTAAAAAGAAGCAGGTGAAATTAATTTCAACATTTAATCCAATACATCCCAAATATTATCATTTAACACATTTAGTCCTTAGACACATTGTAAATGAGATAATTAAAATTATTTTTTGCATCTATTAAGTATTTCACACTTACAACAACTTGGACCAGCCACATTTCAAATGCGCAATAGTTACATGTGTTTAGTGGCTGGTGGTGATAGTTTAGTCGCTAAATTGTGTCCAATTCTCATGACCCGCCATGGACTGTAGCCCACCAGACTCCTCTGTCCATGGGATTCTCCAGGCAAGAATACTAGAATGAGTTGTTATGCCCTTCTCCAGGGGATCTGCCCAATCCAGGGATTGAACCCGGGTCTCCTGCCTTGCAGATGGATTCTTTACTTAGTTTGAGCCACCAGGGAAGCCCATTTTATGTCTAGGTACCTTATAGTTTTTTATTACTATTGCAAATAATCTTTAAAATTTATGATTTTTGTTGGTAATGTTTGAGAATGTGATTGATATTTTTGTCTTTTGTATCTTTGTAACTCTTACTTTGCAATCTTAGTGAATCCTATTTAAAAATTTATGTAGAAATAATTATTTTTTTTTTTTTTTTTTTTTTTGCCTTGTGGGCATGCAGGATGGACTAGATTGAACCTGTGACCCCTGCTATGGAGGCACAGAGTTCTAACCAGGTGATCACCAGGGAATTCCCCAATTCACTTTTGTTTGGTATAGAGTTCTGTGAAGTGATAGAAATGAATATAGTTGTGGAACCACCACTGCATCCAGATCAGTTTTATTATGCCCCCAAATTTTATCATGTTGCCCCTTTCTTTAACACTTCTTCATGTCCATTCTCTGGAAATTACTCTTGTCTCTGTTCAGTTCAGTTCAGTCGCTCAGTCATGTCCAACTCTTTGCGACCCCATGAATCGCAGCACGCCAGGCCTCCCTGTCATTCACCAATTCCTGGAGTTCACTCAGAGTCACATCCATCAACTCGGTGATGCCATGCAGCCATCTCATCCTCTGTCGTCCCCTTCTCCTCCTGCCCCCAGTCCCTCCCAGCATCAGAGTCTTTTCCAGTGAGTCAACTCTTTGCATGAGGTGGCCAAAGTACTGGAGTTTCAGCTTTAGCATCATTCCTTCCAAAGAAATCCCAGGGCTGATCTCCTTCAGAATGGACTGGTTGGATCTCCTTGCAGTCTAAAGGACTCTCAAGAGTCTTCTCCAACACCACAGTTGTCTCTGTAGTATTACCATTCACAAAATATCATATAACTGGAATTGCACTGTATTTATCCTTTGAAAATCTGAGTTCTTTCACTTAGCAATATATATCTGAGATTTACATATGTTGTTGCATGTATTAATAGTTCATTACTTTTTATTGCTGAGTAGCAGTCCATTGTACAGATGGACTATAATTAATTCATTCACAAGATGAAAAGCATTTGAATTGTTTCCGGGTTTTGGTGATGATGAAGAAAGTTGCTGTAAATATTCACATACAGTATTTTCAGAAATTTGTTGTCCTTTCTCTTGGATAAATATCTATGACTCAGGATAAATGTGTTTAACGTCATAAGAAATTGTTAAACTGTTTACTAAAGTAGCTATACTTTGCATTCCACTATTTGCATCGAAAAGTGGAAAGTGTTAGTTGCCCAGTCGTGTCAAACACTTTAAGATCCCATGGACTGTAGCCTGCCAGGCTCCCTGTCCATGGGATTTTCCAGGCAAGAACACTGGAGTGGGTTGCCATTTCCTTCTCCAGGGGATCTTCCCGACCCAGGGATCAAACCTGGGTCTTCTGCGCTGCAGGCAGATTCTTTACTCTCTGAGGCACCAGGGAAGCTCCATTTGCATCAGTGATGTATAATAGGTAATAATTCCAGTTGCTCCATGTCCTTGTTAGCATTTGGTATTATCCTAGTTCTTATTTTTCTTTGTTTTGTTCTTTGGTCCTTCTAATAGATATCTAGAAATATGTCACGTGTTTTAAATTTGCATTTCCTTAATGACCAGTGGTGACAAGCATCTTTTTATATAGTTATTTGCCATTTGTATATCTGCTTTCATAAAGTGTCTGTTAAAATATTGTTTCTATTTTATAAAAATGAAGTTATTTTCTTATTGAGTTTTGAGAGTTCTTTGGATGTTGTGGATACAAATCCTTGTCAGATATGTGGTTTGCAAATATTTTATTCTAGTCTGCAGCTTTTCTTATTATTCTTTGATCATTGTTTTACACAGAGGAAAAATTGTAAATTTGTTGGAGTTCAGTTTAGCAATTTTTTCTTCTATGGATTATCCTCTTGATGTCATGTCCTTGGGCTCTTTGCTCAACACCAGATATTGAAGCTTTTTTCTATGTTTTATTCTACAACTTTTATGGCTTTGTTTTACATTTAGGTCCATGATTAATTTTGAGTTAATTTTGGTATAGAGTACAAGGTATGACTTTAAGTTCCCTTTTTTGGGAAATGGATGTAGAAATTTCAAACATCATTTGTTGACAAGACTGTTACCTATTTAATTGCCTCTGTGTTGTTGTCCACAAACAGTCAACTATGTATGGCATTATTTTTTAATTTTTTTTAATTAAAGAGATGTAACTTATATAACACAGAATATACATTTTAAATGATTTTTGCTTCAGTAATTTTTGCTATATTTATAGAGGTTTGAAACCATCGCCACAATATAATTTGGAATTATCATTACCCCCAAAGGAAGCCCATTGCCCATTGGCAGTACATCACCTTCATTGGTGCCCCCTTGTCCCAGTCCTAGGCAATTATTAACCTACCTACTCTCTTTATGAATTAGTCTGTTTGAGATATTTCTCATAATTGTAATTATCCAACTTGTCTTCTGGCATTGATTTTTTTTTCATGTAGTGTAATGCTGTTAAGGATCATCCATGTAGTAGCATGTTTCATAACTTCATTCTTTTTAGTATATAGATTAGTATTTTGCTTTATGTACATGTCTCACATTATTCATCAGTTGATGGACATTAGGGTTGTTTCTGTGGTTTGGCTATTATAAATAATGCTGTATGAACATTCATACACAGGTGTGTATATATATATGTGTGTGTGTGTATTTTCATTTCTTTTGTATATATACCTAAGATTAGAGTGGCTGGTAACTCTGTTTTCACTTTTTGAGGAATTTCCAAACTGTATTCCAAAGTGGCTATACCATTTTACATTCCCACCAGCAGTGTAAGAGGATTCCAATCTTTCCACATCTTTGCCAGTACTTCTTACTGTCTGGCTTTTTATTGATGCCATTTTGCTGCTTATGAAGTGACATCTCATTGAAGTTTTGATTTGCATTTCCCTAATGACTAATCATGGTGAACATCTTTCCAAGGGCTTCTTGGTCTTTCATATATCTATTCAAACCCTTTATCCATTTTTAATTGGGTAATTTGTATTATAAGAGTTCTTTATATATTCTGGATGCAAGTCATTTGCATCCAGATATGGATATGGCTTGCAAATGTTCTCAGTCTGTTGAGACATCACTTCCTCAAAGGCATCCTTTGAAAAACAAAATTTTAAAAATTTTGATGAGAGACTTTCTTGGCAGTCCAGTGGTGAAGACTCTGTGCTTCCCCTGCAGGGTGACATGGGTTTAATCTCTGGTCTGGGAACTAAGAGTCCACATGTTATGTGGTGTGGCTAAAAAAAATAAAATGTTGTGGCTAAAAATAAAATGTTGATGAAATTCAGTTTGTCTATTCTTTTCTTTTATCATTTGTGCAGTATCTGTCACATCTTAAAAAAAAAATTGCCCATCCCAAGCTCATGAAGGTTTGTTTACTCTTGTTTTCTTTTATACTTGACCATTTTGAATTAATTTTTTCAGTATGATAGGAGGTAGAGGTCCAACTTTATAATTTTGTGTGTGAATATTCAGTTGTCCCAGCATAGAACTGTTTGTACACTTTCAATACTTTTCCATTAATATGTGTGTCTCTCTGTAATATGATGCTGTCTTGGTTTCTGTAGATTTAGAGTGAGTATTATCTGTGAGGCTTCCCAACACTGTTCTGCTTTTTAAAGGTTATTTTTACTTTTCTACTTTGCCTTTCCATATCAGTTTTATGGAATGCTCATTTATTATGATAGTTTGTAGCTTCTCTTGAAGTAGAAAGTCCTGTCATGCAAATATAGTTTCTACTGCTTTTCCAACTTTTAGATTTTTCAATTGTCTTGTCATATTACATTACCGGGATTCTCCTGCAAAATACTGAACAGAAGCAGAGAGGACATCCATGTCTTATTTCTAACTTTAGAAAGAATGTTTCTTATGTTGTATTAAATGTGGTGTTTACTGTTGGTTTTTGGTAGACATCCTTTTTCAAGCTAGGGAAGTTCCATCTATTTCTGCTTTAATATCAGCTTGTATTTTTTCACAAACTATTGCTTTCAGTCATTCTGTGCTTCTATGCACATTTTTATCTTGTCTACCCCTTTAATGAAAGCTTAGTCTTTTAATGGATTCAGGTTCATCCTGAGGTCTTACTTCTAGCTCCTAGCTTTGTATGAGCCATGACCATGTCTTTTCTACCTATATGACCATTAAAATTAAAGATTCTAGTTAGAGACCCACAGATATCTCAAGGCTGTTCTCTTAAATAATATTAGGTCATATGCTCATTGCCCTGGTTTTCAGGTTCCTCTTCACTTTTTGGTTTCTGGTGATTTCTTTTATGAGAGTTCAACTAAGCATTTAAAAGTCTGAGTTTTAAATAAAATTCTGCATTTCTAGGTATTTTACAGCAAGAAGGTTTTGGTGGTCCATTACATTATTGGGAGGGCTCCCATTTGTCTCATTGATAAAGAATCCACCTGCCAATGCAGGAGATGAGGGTTCCATCTCTGGGTCAGGAAGATCCCCTGGAGATGAACATCTCCAGGGCAACCCACTCCAGTATTCTTGCCTGGAGAATCTCATGGACAGAGGGGTCTGGTGCACTGCAGTCCATGGGGTCATAAATAGGTGGACATGACTGAGCAACTGAGCACAGCACATATTATTGGAAACTGAAGATTTTCACATCATTTATAAATGAGGAAAAAATGGAAACAACCCAACAACTTATCTAATGGATAGCCTAGTGGCTTCAAATGTGTGGCACCCAGTAAATATTTGTTGAATGCTTCATGAGTTATAGCTCCTGACTGAAGAAGAAGAGAATGCAGTAAAAAATAATGTACCAATGTTTTGAGCCTGGGAGAATGATGGTACCACTGATAGGGAGGAAGGCTAGTAAAGATGCTAATTTGTGAGAAAAGATATGAGTTTGATTTCAGCTGTATTTTGTTGGAGATGGTAGAAGGCCTTGTTTATTGAGAGTTTTGGCTGGGTATGTGGGACTAAAGCTGTGGAGAAAGGTCAGGGTTGGATGAATAGCTCAGGAATTGTTGACAATATGGCGATGATTGAAATCATGTCGCTGAGGTAGAGAGTATAAAGTAAGAATAGTAGAATGGGTGTAAGATTTAGCCTTGATTGGGGTAGAAAAAGAAAGCACAATCTACAAAAGTAAATATTAAAGTGTCCAAGAAATAGGATACTGAAGACATTGTAGTATTACAAAAACATAGGACAGAGATTTCAAGGAAGAAAAGATTGTTTCAGGAGAAGTTAGTCGGCCAATAGATTCAGGTACTATGTAGAGCTAAAGACCCTTGGATTTACCCACCAGGAATGATTTTATTCCAGTTCTATTTATAACCCCATGGGAATAAGCATGTTATAACATTTCTCTTTTTATCTGTAAGTTTCGTCTTAAGTTTAATCAAAGAATCAAAAAGAATGGTTTGGGTTATGATTTCTTCCACATGTGTATGCTTTTGTGTTTACATGTATATGCACACATAAACACATCTTTGAAAGTACATCTTGTTGTTGTAAATATCTGTAAATGTAGTTGTAGAAAAGCCACTTATAGATTTCCTGCTATTGAAAAGCCACAGTATACTGTTTTAAAATATTTTAAAATTTGCTCAGAGGAAAAATAACATGGCCCCTTAAAAAAAATTATGTGCGTTTAGAAGAGGCTGTTACATCAGTTTCTAAAGAAACCAACCATGTGCTAATGCCAAATAAAGTCACGGGAAGCATTCTGTGAACATGTGCGGAGTATGACCATAATCTTCTTTTCTCCTCATCTCTCTTTTCTTCCTCCTAACAAGTAACGAGAATTTTTGCAGGCTAGAAACTTAGAAAGGAAAATAGGATGTTTTTAGAAAGGTTGTAAACTAGCAACTAGGTCTGACCTGCTAGTTGTGGGGGGAGGGGGGAGTATCAACAATTGAATGAAAGCCATTTGAAAGAGCTTTTCATGATAAACTGTTCCAAAGCTTGAAAGTGCTGGAACCATATATGGAATACATCTATAATCTTCCTACAAATTTATGACTCAAGAAATATTCAGGGTAAGTTATAGAGTTATTTATTTTTTTATTTTTTACTTAGTGTGAGGTGAATGTCTAGAATTAGACTAAACACAATGGCTATTGGTTCATCAGGCTTACCTCATTTCAACCTGCATTAAAATCTTAGTATAGATTATGTATCACATTTCTTATGTTGTATTAAAATTATTTTTATTGTTTTTCAATAGTTATATTTGTAATAAAGCTTAAATATCTTAAATGTCTCTCCATGTATAATGCAGACAAGTGTGCACTGATATTCCCCTTAGTTGTTAGGTATAATAGTGTGTCTAGATTAAAATCTTTGTTACCTGTTGTCTTTAGCTGGGAATGATTTAATCAGAATAACTTGTTATGTATTTGACCCCCTGAATTGTGGGAAGTTCATCGATACTATCAACAGCATAGGGCTCATTCCTAGCATTTAGAAGGCAGAAGATGTGGTGTAATGGAGCACAGGATTGATCTGAGTTCATAGTCCTGAATGATGGAATACTTAGGATGCAGAAGTCAGAACAAAAGTCAATGTCAGGGGACTAGTAGGGAGTGCAGAGGCAGACATATTGCCACAGAGATTAGGAATCTGAGATATGGACCAGACCTACCTGAATCAGGTAGCCTTTTACACTTTTTAGGCCATAGCACAGAACAACTGGACTCCCAGGGAGTGGCCAGGGCTAGAGGTTGGCATGCAGCTGTACTGTCCCAAGTTGCTGCTTTGGCCATTCTTCAAGCAGGACCAGATACTGATCTAATCCTTTTCTGCTTGGAGCAGGAGGCTGCTCCAACTGATGCAGGATAACCTAGCCATCCTGTCCAATTGATGCAGCACATCTGATGCGTTCTCCTCCTATCTTGGGAAAAAGGGGAAGCTCCCAGGCTGTCAGCACTGCAAACCCAAACCTACAATGAGATGGCAAACATCATAAGGACACCAATATTTATTTCTTAGATACTGCCTTTAATAATGAAACTTCTCGAACCATGGATGTAATGACAGTGAAAGGTAGAAGAGTATGAAGCAATATGGTAGCCATTAAGTCCTTATTTTTCTGTTCCATGTGGACTTAAAAGACTGTGAAACCAGATGGAAAGGACTGCATCCTTAAAAATTTTTTAAATTGATTTTTGCCTATGACAAAGCAAACGCATATCATGAAAGTTTAAAGCAAGTGTTGGTCGCTCAGTCATGTCTGACTCTTTGCGATCCCATGGACTGTAGCCCAGCAGGCTCCTCTGTCCATGGAATTCTCCAGGCCAGAATACTGGAGTGGATTGTCATTTGCTTCTCCAGGGAATCTTCCTGACTCAGGGATTGAACCTGCATCTCCTGCATTGCACGCAAATTCTTTACCTTCTGAGCCACCAGGGTTGCTTCTAAAAATCTTAAACTAACTTAAGTTGGAGGTTTTGTCTTCTTGTCCTAGAAAATTTTCAATCACATTTTGGATACTTTGGTATAAATCTGACGAACACCCCTACCAAGATCTCATAATTTATTCACAGGATCACTTGGTTTTCTCAGCTTTGAGATATTAGACTGGCTACAAATATTTCAGTCCAGGATGACTCAATTCTTTGTTTTTCATGTTAACTTGAAATCATGAAGTAGAAGTCCAATATTTGACTATGATTATCCAACAGTGTGTTTAGATTAGACTCTTTGTTGCCTGTAGTCTTTAGCTGGGAATGATTTAATCAGCAGCACCTGTTACATATTTGTCTTCATAGGCCCTACTACCCAAGAGAAATGTCAGTGGATTGGCTTTGGGGGAGAGCCTGAGTCCCTTGTGATCTAAGAAACCAGTGAAACACTCTTGTGACTGTGAGCTGCACTGGTCTGAAAATAGCCAGTAGCCCAGGGCTGAGTTGTTTCTAGATACATTTGGACCAAAATTGTATCGCTGTTGTTACCTAGTTTCAAGCTCCACGCTCTTCTGAGGGACAAATGCCCCTGATGTATCTGGAGTGGTCCCTGCCTTTTTGCATCTCATTTTCTGTTCCTGCCAATGTTCAGGCTGCAGTCATTGACCTAGGATTGTTCTTTTCTCCAAGGGAGCATGTTTGAGTGGATGGAAGGCTCTTCATCAATGCTAGACACACCTGTGCTCAAGACCACACCCTTGACTTACTTGAGGGGTAGATTAGTGAGACAGCTGGGTCGTTAGGGGTAGAATTTACTGTGATCAGAGATTGGATTACAGAGTCCAAACCAGCTTTATGCATAGGTAGAATAGGTGGCCAACTACATGGTATGATTTGGATATGGTTTCAACCCACTCCAGTACTCTTGCCTGGAAAATTCCATGGACGGAGGAGCCTGGTAGGCTACAGTCCATTGGGTTGCAAAGAGTTGGATGTAACTGAACAACTTCACTTGCTCTACCTTACTAGTGTAGTAGTGTTAGTCACTCAGTCATGCCCGACTCTTTGCGACCCCATGGGGTGCAGCCCGCCAGGCTTCTCCATTCATGGGATTTTCCAGGCAAGGATGCTGAAGTGAGTTGCCATTTCCTACCCTCAAAATATCCTGCTCATGCTCTCAAAATATCCTGTTCATGCGCCTGTCCTAGTACCTGATACTTGCCTGTTAAGGATGGATTCCTTTAGCTTAAGGCCTTCTCTATGAAATACAAATACTGGTACCCAGCATGGAGCTCACACACTTAGTGAAGTGAAGTGAAAATCACTCAGTCATGTCCGACTCTGCAACCCCATGGGCTATACAGTCCATGGAATTCTCCAGGTCAGAATACTGGAGTGGGTAGCTGTTCCCTTCTCCAGGATATTTTCCCAACCCAGGGATTGAACCCAGTCTCCCACATTGTAGGCTGATTCTTTACCAGCTAAGCCACCAGGGAAGCCCAAGAATCCTGGAGTGGGTAGCCTATCCATTCTCCAGTGGATCTTTCTGACTCAGGAATCAAACCAGGGTCTCCTGCACTGCAGGCAGATTGTTTACCAGCTGAGCTATCAGGGAAGCCCTCACACACTTAGTAGATACCCAAATATTAGCTGAATGAATAAATGAATTGGAATTATTAATGAAACTAATTCACAGTAGTATTAGTAGGGCAATTTAGGTTACCACATGACTCAACTATTGAAAACAGTGCTTCTCAAATATTTAGTGTATATTAATGATCACTTAGAGATTTTCAGGTTCTGGGGCTAGACAAGACTTGAGAATCTGTATTGCTAGCAAGTGTAGTTGATGTCATTGCTGTATATATTTTGAGTAGTAAGTATTTAGAAGACCTGAGGATAGGTTACCCATCTTGCCTGATCAAAGAATTTCTTGGGATGTCTGTTAAACATCTAAACTTAGAATCTCCAGGGGACAGACTTGGGAATCTTTATTTTTAGCAAGTGCTTCAGGTGATTTGCATGACTGGAGAATTAATCTTAGAAGGGAATGGGGAATGGGCTTAAAAACGTGTGATGGCATTGCATCGGTCCATGGACCTTTGGGAGTAAGACTTGGAAAAGACAGTGGATCAGATTGGAAAACATCCAGCTACAGTTTTGTTCTAGAGCAGTTCCTGTATGTGGCTAGGAGTTAGAAGGTAGAGGGGAAAATGAGGAATTATTTTTTTTTTTCCCCAGCAGGTAGCATTGGTATCACTTTTCACTAACACAAAGCTTGATTTTCTGGGTTTTTGTTTTATTCCTTGAGTAAGATTGGTATCTTCAAAACAGCCAAGTTGATAGGTAAAATTTAGAATATAATTTTGAACAGTTTTCCTTATGTTTGCCTTCTCTGCGAGTTTGTATACCTTTAGCCCTTTCTTCATTGTAGATTCCATGAAACATTGGGAAAGCTTGTTTTCTTAACCTAATAAGACAGAGATGCAAGGGAATAGTCTATTAAGCAGAGCTGCTGGAAAGACTGTCATTTCTTTAATATCCATGCTCTGAGGCATGGAGCTGCATGAGGCCCAGCAGTGGGAAGAAGGCAGAAATGCACCTCGATCTGTAGGTATTCTGGAGCGATAGCATTTCAGGCATCACCAGTGACCAAGGTGAAAGCTTCTCAAATAAGACATTCTGAATGAGATGTGTAGCAAGTGAGAGAGGCTGCTGGGGGAGAAGCAGTGCTAGTAAACTCAGGCACAGGGAAAATATTACTGATTTGCCAGGGGCTGCAGGACAAGTTGGTGTCATGGCTCCTATTTCTATTAAAGTTTTCTTATTTCCAATTCTGAGCTACAGCCTTTGGGCTATTGATGTCCCTGCTTCTCAGCTACCCTGTGGAATGATCTGCTCCTCATACGACCATACTTCAGAATTCTTTCTCTCCCCTTCTTATCTATAGACTTGGGAAAGAGGTTGGGATTGGCAGCCAACCACAGGGACAAGTTTCACATTATTCAAGGCAACAAAGGGGCTTCTTTGTGAGTAAACGTTAGACTTTTCTCTTTTTGAATGATCTTTTTTTTTAAGAAAAAACATTTGTTATTAGTTATTTAGGCTGCGCTGTGTCTTAATTGCGGCATGTCAGATCTTGGATCTTTGTTGCGTGAGTCATCTTTTTTATAGTAATTGTGGCATGTGGAATCTAGTTCCCTGACCAGGAATCAAACTTGGGCCCCCTGCATTAGGAGTGCAGAGTCTTAGCTACTGGACTATCAGGGAGTCCCTGGACTTGATTTTGTCAAGCTGCATTCCAGAATGGAGAGCTAGAGGGGGCCCAGACTGTATTCCTATCTCTGTATCCTCTCCTGTATCTTCTTGTACTTTGAGAATATTCCAGTGATGACAGCTTATGACTGTTCAGGGTCACTTTAAAGGTTCAGACGTGGCAAACTTAAACACTGAGAGTTGAGTTTATTGCTTCCAGGCAATAAGATTGAACTCTAGGGAGCTGCCACCAGGTGACCACTGATGCCTGTCAGAGTGCATGTTTCTTGTTTGCCTGCCTTCAGATGTGAGTAACTGGGAGGCCTGAGTTCATGACACACGTTCTGCTGGTAAGTTATACACAAAACAATATCTAGATACCTCCTTTTGATTTCTAACACCTATTTTTGGTTTGAGCGATAACAGTGGTCAGATGATGACATTGAGGGTCTCAGGCACAATCTGTCTTTTCTGAAAGATGTTCTTTTCTGTTGTCTGAAAAGATGGTACCAGAGGTTCCAAGTCTGGGTTTGGGAGGTCCAGCGGTGCTGGAAGGGCCTGGTGTGTCCTAGGGTTTAGGGATGCCAGAACAAGTGGGTGTTCACGAGGCTTGGAGGCATTTTGAAGTCTTTATTGTCATTGTTCAGTCGCTCAGTCGTGTCTGACTCTTTGCAACCCCTTGGATTACAGCACGCCAGGCTTCCCTGTCCTTCACTATCTCCCAGAGTTTGCTCTAACTCATATCCATTGAGTTGGTGATTCTATGCCACCATCTCATCCTCTGTCATCCCCTTCTCCTGCCTTCAATGTTTCCTAGCATCAGGGTCTTTTCCAATGCGTCAGCTCCTCGCGTCAGGTGGCCTAAGTGTTGCAGCTTCAGCATCAGTCCTTCCAATGAGTATTCAGGGTTGATTTCCTTTAAGATTGACTGGTCTGATCTCTTTGCAGTCCAAGGGATTCTCAAGAGTCTTCTCTAACACCACAGTTTGAAAGCATCATTTCTCCTGAGCTCAGCCTTCTTTGTGGTCCAACTCTCACATCTGTACTTTGAAGTCTAGTTCAGAAATTCTCAGCAAGATCAATGTTCTTTTTTTTCCCCTAAAGTGGAAGTTGCATCCAAGTATGTGAGATATCTGAGTGAGGCTGAGGCTGTTTTCCATGCTATTTATTACTTTTAAATTTTATTATTTATATTGGAGTATAGTTCACTTATGATGTTATGTTAGTTTCAGGTGTATACCAAAGTGATTTAGTTATAGTTATTCATATATTTGGGAGAAGGCAATGGCACCCCACTCCATTACTGTTGCCCAGAAAATCCCATGGATGGAGAAGCCTAGTAGGCTGCAATCCATGGGGTCGCTAAGAGTCAGACACGACTGAGTGACTTCACTTTCTCTTTCCACTTTCATGCATTGGAGAAGGAAATGGCACCCCACTCTAGTGTTCTTGCCTGGAGAATCCCATGGACGGAGAAGCCTGGTAGGCTGCCGTCTATGGGGTCGCACAGAGTCAGACACAACTGAAGCGACTTAGCAGCAGCAACATTCATATATTTATTCTCTTGTAACCATAAGTTTATTTTCTATGTGTGTTTTTATAAATAAGTTTTATAAATATGTCTATGTTTTATAAATAAGTTCATTTATATCATTTTTTAGATTCCATGTATAAGTGATGTGGTATTTGTCTTTGTCTGACTTACTTGACTTGGTATGATACTCTCTAGATCCACCCACGTTGCTGCAAATGGTCCAAGGCCATTCAAAGGCCTGTGAGCCAGTTCAAAGTTCAGGTAGGGAGGAAGCAGTCAGCAGTCATCTGTACTGCCTACATTTTTCTTCTCTTTTAATACTTTTTCACCAACATAATGAACATGTTGGCATTCCTAGTATCCTCTTTAAAAAAGATAAAAGCATTTATTTATTTGGCTGCACCAGGTCTCGGTTGTGGCATGTGAAATCATAGTTGCAGCGTGTGAGATCTAGTTCCCTGATCAGGAATTGATCCCAGGCCCCCTGCATTGGGAGCATGGATGCTTAGCAACTGGACCAGCAGGGAAGTCCCCCCAGTATCCTCTTACATGAGGTCATCCCCCTGGGCCATTTGTGCCTCCATACAACTTTATAAATATCTTTTATATTTGTGAGGCAAGGACATGGCTGCTGTGTGTCAATAAGGGAAGAAGAAAACATTTTAGAAATCTTTCCAGTATCGATTGTTGTAGAAGCCATAACTTCTGCGTGAGGAAAATTGCAGTTTACAATGAAAAACATATCCCCAATTCCAGTCAAATTCATTCTCATCCCTTCTCTCTACCTTGGCTGGGGAAATTAGCTTCCTATAGTCTCTGAAGCAATTCAATTGAGATGAGTAAATGTAAAAGAAAAATACATCTTCCTCAGCTTCTCTGATACCTGTTTGAAATGCTAATTGGCTGGCATGTGACCAATCAACCTATAGTTCATACCAATCCAATCTTTCCCTAGGCAGGTTTGCATATTTGATGAAATTATACTTTATACCAAGAAAATAAGAACCTGAGTTGAGATGACAGTTGAACTTAAATGTGACAATGGGCTATTCTTAGCTTTCTTGCCTCAATTTCTTTCTAACCTGTCTTTCAATGGTCTATTTTATGCAAATGAATCTTCCATGAGATGGCAATGACAACAACTTTGCCTGTGATTGTAGAAGCACCGCTGTAACGTTTTATCAAAAGCTTTATAGTGCAATTCTTTGAAGAATTATGACTGTGCAGCCTATGTCTGAGGATGTGGAGTTGAGGGGAGATACAGCAGGATTTCGGCAAAGCCATTTAAGGGGATAAGGGCGGAAGACATAGATGGGGAAGGGACAGTCATATGCAGCATTCAACTATGGCCTAGGATTCCATCACCTCCAAATCATTTATAATCTTAAAAGTAAGACTACATGTGAAGTTTTGAAACATGAATTTTTCTGTAAACCATGACTTAATGTAGTATGTGGCTTGATTCTGAGGGTGGACATGGCAAAGACCTACTATTTTACAAAAATTTATTGGAGTATATTTTAGTTACAACGTTGTGTTAGTTTCAGGTGCACAGCAAAGTGACTCGGTTATACATATATCCATTCTTTTTCAGATTCTTTTCCCATATAGGTTATTACAGAACATTGACTAGAGGTCATCGTGCTCTACAGTAGCTCCTTGTTGGTTATCCATATATAGTAGTGTGTATGTCAATACCAACCTCCTAATTCCACCCCCACCCCCTTTGGTAACCCTAAGTCTGTTTTCTGTGTCTTTGGTCTTAGCACAACCTTAGGTTCAGAATCTGGCCCCACCTTCAGCATCCTGTTGTCCAGGTATCAGCAGTACAAGCATAGCCTCGTTATCAGCTTTATGACATTGGCCTATGTTGCTCTGAACTTTAATAAAAGAGTTGGGACTAGACTCTTGTCTGCTAAAAATAACTTCACTGGGAATGCTCTGTTATAGGAAAGCACAAAGCCATGACTGAAAGCAGCTAATAAATATCACAGGTTTCCATGAGACTGAAGAAAATGATGGTTTCAGGGGCCAAAAATTAAGGTTAAAATGTCTTCTCACATTCATAATGCTACCCTCTTGTCATTTTAGATGGGGCCCAAGAGTAGGTGGTAAAAAAAAAAAATTAGACATGGAAAGATGAAGAGAATGAGCACATGTTCAAACTTGCCTACTTATCCATCACCAAAGACCATGCCTACTGCTATGAGGGATGCCAAAAAAGGGACGCTTTTCACACAATCCAGTCCACTCAGCCAGCAACACATAAAGGGACTTGGGTAGAAAAGTGTATAATGTGTTTTATGGTAATTGAAAAACTCATTTAAAGGCACCTTCAGCTCAAGTGCATTTAGGAGCTCCTCATTAGTGCTGCTGAAATAGCCACTGCACAATTTAAAGGAAGGTGAATGAGGCTTCCTTGGTTTTTTTAGCCCAGAGGTGTGTGCTCAAGCTCTTGGCTGGCTGTTGTCTGAGGTCTTGCTCATTTTTGAACACACCATGAACACAGGCCTTCATGATTATTTGGGGATACAATCTGGGTGAGTCTGACCTTATGAAAAGCATTTCTAAGGTCACATGCCTTCTTACTGGCCAGGGTATTTAATATTGTGTTGCATTTCATTAAAAATAATTTTCTCTAAATAATAGACTATGCCCAGTATGTCATCTTAATTCAAAAATTTTCAAGGGACATGTCTCATGTGGCTTAAAAAGATGCTTAGACATAACATACTCTGATGTGACTTGATTTTGATTTTCCATGCATTTAAAAACAGGAAATAGAGGGGATTCTCAGAACAGATTTAGAATTTCATAGTTGGGTACCCAGTGATGCTGTGTAGATTATCAATAGACAGAAATAAATGAACAGCTGTTTTAATCATTGGTAGGTTGATTGCTTCATGGTTGTTATATTTATACTCAGAGATCTTCATATTCTACCTTGAAATATTTTTGACTTGGAGTTTAAGGCACTGGGTTCTGAGTCCTAGATTGACCAATTACAGGGCACCTTTGAGAATGTCCTATAATATCATTCCTCAGTCCCCTCGTTGGTAGTTATTAAATAGGGATAATGGTATTGTATGAACTAGGTAAATTAAATGCATCCTCATTTTACAGATGAGGCAATGAGGCACAAAAAACGAGGATATAACTTGCTCAGAGTGACTCAGATAGTAATACTAGAAGTAGGATTCCAACTCAGGGAGACCAGTTCCAGAGCCTATGGTTTTAGTTCCTAGTGTTGTATCATGAAAGGCTTTCAAGGCTCAGATCAAATGTAATCATATATGTGAAAGTGTTTTGCAAACTCTAAAATGCTAGATAAATAAGAGGTATTGGAAAAATTACTGAACCGGACCGAAGGTTTTGGTTTCCTCTGAGGAAGTGTTTTATTGGCAGTAGAAACATTTAGGAGGGACAAGGCCTTGGTTTGAGATGCCTGGAGTACTGGGAAGCTCATGGGGCTAAAAGGCAGCAAACCTAGGTTCTAGTGCCAGCTGAACGACTAAGAAACCAGTCAACCTTGGCTAATTGATCTAATTTATCTGAACCTCAGTTTCATTAAGTATGAAGAAAGACAATTGATACAGACAATGGTTCTTAATTTTTCAGGGACCATGAACCTTCTGTCAATCAGTGTATAAGCTTATAGAATCTGTAGGCTAATAACAGCTCTGGCATCTTGCCACAAACTTTGTATACAACTTGAGGGTTTCATGGGCTTCCTTGGTGGCTTAGACAGTAAAAAATCTGCCTGCAGTGCAGTACACCTAGATTTGATCCCTGAGTCAGGAAGATTCCCTAGAGAAGGGAATGGCTACTCATTCCAGTATTCTTGCCTGGAGAATCCCATGGACAGAGGAGCCTGGCAGGCTACAGTCCATGGGGTCACAAAGAGTCGAACATGATTGAGCAACTAACACTTTGAGGGTTTCATAGACCACCTCCAAAGCCCAACCACAGACCCAGGTTAAAAACTCCAGGTCTCCATGTTATAAGGTTCTTTATAGCTGTCAGATTCTATGATTGGAACTACACTTTGTAAATACATGCTTTCAAAAAGTTCTTTACAGGAAAATGGCCCCCATAAATCATGGAAAGTCCACATGAAACTGCTGTGCTGAGATGGTCAGAATTGCATGATTTAGCGTTTAGGAATGGATTGCCTTTGATCGTAGGGAGGTGTAGCTGTAATAACTCACCAAAGCATTCTTCATCTCAATTTTATTTTGCTGAGGAACTTTTTTGAAAAGGGGAGGAGAGAGTCATGGGGGTGATATCCAACTTGATATATTAATCATACATTCAGTTTTGCAGTATATTTCCAAAAGTGCTGGACTTAACTGCTTTTAGTTCTGGTATCAGCAAAAGATAAACAGCACTGTTTCTTGCTGGTCCACAGGGAGAAGAGGGTTTTTTTTTTTTTTTTTAATAAGCCTATTTTGGCATGGACACCATAAAGAATTTTATATCAGTAAAAGTAGACAGTGTCAACCCCAACTGGGTATAAGATTGGTGGGTGGTCTGTTTGTGAAACATTTCTAATTTCTGTGATGAGTCCTGCTGGGGTTGCTAAAATGAAGTGTCTGTCATATCCATTTCCTGGTGTTTTCAAACAGCTGCAAGAATTGTCAAAGAATTCCAAAGTCCATGGAGCCGGAAAGCAAAGGATGTGTTTTTAGCAAGGAGCTGATCCACCCTCTCATTTTCTTGATGAGAACTATTGAGGTTTGTTCTGTCTTAAATCTGGTCCCTTGGAGACAGACTGAACAGAGGTTTGTGTGCAGGAAATTTCTTGGGGAGCACTCTCAGGAAAAAAACTCCAGGGAAGTGACTGAAGGAGGATTGGGCAGAAGGATTTGCTGAACTTTAATGCGGTTACAGGAAGTTACTCACGTGCTAAGATGTTCTTACACAGTGATTTCCAGTTGAGGCAAGGGAGGGGTTGGGGGTGGGGCTTTGAACACCTGCGTTGCCTGGTGGTTGGATGGAAAGGAGCCATAACATTGAGCCACAGCATCCTTTGGCTGGGGGCATTTTCTGGAGAGGGATTCACCTGTGACCTATCAGCAGCCAATACTCCTGGCAACTGGGGAAATGAGTGCCTTGCTCCAGAAGGCTGTTCTGGATGACTTGGCAGAGCATCCACTACAACATCAGAGAGTTTAGTTTGGACCACCATCCCCTCTCAGCTAGATCACTGCAATGGCCTTCAAACTGGTTTCCTTTTATACACTGCTCCCAGTGTGATCTTCCTGAAACTCAGTTCTTATCATGTTGCTATGACGTACAACTATTTTTAAAATTAACTTTCTATCACATAAGTTTCAGATGTACAATGTTATAATTTGACATCTGTATACACTACAAAGTGATCACCACCACAAGCTTAGTTACCATCCATCACCATATAGATAGACGCCCTTCACCATTTCCCCCACTCCCCAGTCCCTTTCCCCTTGGTAACCAGTAATCTTTTCTCTGTATCTGGGTTCATTTACTTTAATTAATTAATTTTTATTTATTTATTTATTTTTAAAGTTGGAGTATATCTATTTGACAATGTTGATGTGGATGAACCAAGTCTGTCATACAGCATGAAGTAAGTTAGAAAAACAAATATATATTGACACTTTTATGGAATCTAGGAAAATGGTACTGATGAACCTACTTGCAGGGCAGTAAAAGAGACGCAGATATAGAGACAGGACTTGTCGACACAGAAGGGGAAGGAGAAGGTGGGATGAACTGAGCAAGTAGCTTTGACCTATATACACGATCATGTGTAAAATAGATAGCTTGTGGGAAGTTCCATATATACACACACACACATACATACAGGGAGCTCAGGTCAGTGCTCTGTGATGACCTAGAGGGGTGGCTTGGGTGTAGGGGTGGAAGGGAGATTCAAGAGGGAGGGGGTGTATGTACACTTAAGCTGATCCACAAGGAAGCTGGCCATATATCAGTTGGTGAATGGATAAAGAAGACATGGTACATTTTATTTTGTTTTTTCATTTTTGTTTCTTTAAGACTCCACATGAGTGAAATCACATAGACTTTTTTCTTTCTTTATCTGAGTTACTTCACTTAGCACAATACCTTCAAAATCCATCAGTGTTGTCACCAATGTTCATTGTAGCATTATTTCCAATAGCCAAGACATGGAATCATCTTCTTCTATTCATCCATCAGTGGTTGCTGTGGTTGATTCCATGTCTTGGCTATTGGAAATAATGCTACAATGAACATAGGAGTGCATATATTTTCAAATTGGTACTTTTGTTTTCTTTGGGTAAATACTCAGAAGTAAAATAGCTGGGTCCTATTGTAGCTCTGTTCTTACATTTTGGAGGAATCTCCAGGCTATTTTTTATAGTGGCAATACCAGTTTACATTCCTGCCAACAGTGTAAGAGAGTTCCTTTTTCTCCATATCCTCTCCAGCATTTGTTATTTCTCTTACCTTACAGCAAAAGGTGACATCTCACTGTGGTTTGGATTTGAGTTTCCCTAAGAGTTGGTGATGTTGGACATCTTTCATAAGCCTCTTGGTCATCTGCTTGTCTTCTTTGGAAAAATGTCTATTCAGAACCTGTCCCCAATGTTTAATTGGGTTTTTGTTATTGAGTTATATGAATTCTTCATATATTTTGCGTACCAATCCTTTATTGTATACATTTAGTCCTTCCATATCCATGGGTTATGCATCTGTGGATTCAGTCAACTACGGATACAAAATATTTATAAAAAATTCCAGAAAATTCCCAGAAGCAAGACTTAAAATACCTACATAGCATATATTAATACATTGTATTTGCAACTATTTACATAGTATAAAGAATTATAAGTAATCTAGAGATAATTTAAAGTATTTAGGATGATGTGCATGGAGAAGGCAATGTCACCCTGCTCTAGTACTCTTGCCTGGAAAATCCCATGGATGGAGGAGCCTGGTAGGCTGAAGTCCATGGGGTCTCTAGGAGTCGGACACGACTGAGTGACTTCACCTTCACTTTTCACTTTCATGCATTGGAGAAGGAAATGGCAACCCACTCCAGCGTTCTTGCCTGGAGAATCCCAGGGACGGGGGAGCTTGGTGGGCCACCGTCTCTGGGGTCGCACAGAGTCAGATACGACTAAAGTGACTCAGCAGCAGCAGCATGGATTTTATGCAAATACTACACCATTTTCTATAAGAGACTTGAGCCTGTGGATTTTCATATCCAATGGGGGCCTAAAATCAATCTTCTTTGAATACTGAGGAATGATTGTATGTGATTTACAAATATCTTCTTTGATTTGGTAGGTTGCCTTTTCATTTTGATGATGGTTTCCTTCACTGTGCAGAAGCATTTTAGTTTGATACAGGGCTTACAACTCTTCAGTGGTTCCTCATGCCTTCTGGATAGTATGGCGTCCAAGGCCCTTCAAGGTCTGACTGCTATCTTTAACCACAGCACTTGCATTTTCCCTCTTATCCTCCATAGGGAAGCCATGGAACTTGCTGTTCCATGAATGTGTCCTGCTGTCTCTCTTACATCTGAGCCTTTACACATGCTCTTTTCATTTGCAACATTAAATCATACACACATGTACCTGTGCATGCATGCTAAGTCGGTTCAGTTGTGTCTGACTCTGTGCAACCCTTTGGACTGTAGCCCACCAGGCTCCTCTATCCATGGGATTCTGCAGACAAGAATACTGGAATGAGTTGCCATGCCCTCCTCCAGGGGATCTTCCCAACCCAGGGACTGAACCCTTGTCTCGTATGTCTCCTGCATTGGCAGGTGGGTTCTTTATCATTAGTGCCGCCTGGTAATCCCCATGTAGTTGTAGTTTAGACAGCCTCTCTTTTGAGAATCCTTTCCTGACTATTTCCATAGTATCCTATAAAAATTATTGTAACTCTTCTTTATTATACTGTATTGAAATTCTCTGTTTATATGTCTATCTCATCTGTAGACTCTAAGCTTCTTGAGGGTAGGAAAGGCATCTCTAGTATGCATTCCCTGAACTTACTACAGCTATTGAAACTTGGTGAAAGTCGCTCAGTCATGTCTGACTCTTTGCGACCACATGGACTATACAGTCTGTGGAATTCTCCAGGCCAGAATACTGGAGTGGGCAGCCTTTCCCTTCTCTAGGGGATCTTCCCGACCCAAGGATTGAACCCAGGTCTCCCACTTGCAGGTGGATTCTTTACCAGCTGAGCCATAAGGGAAGACCAAGTATACTGGAGTGAGTAGCCTATCCCTTCTCCAGCAGATCTTCCTGACCCAAGAATCAAACTGGGGTCTCCTGCATTGCAGGTGGATTCTTTACCAACTGAGCTATGAGGGAAGCCCCTTTCTTTCTATTGAAGCTTGGTAGGTACACAAGAAGTACTTGTCCAGGGTACAGGTGACTTGTTAAAAGTCACGCCCCATGTGTACCCAGGGATGGATTGTTTTTGATGTTTTGCTCAGTTCCCATGTGGACACATCATCTGACCACCAAATTTCTATGTATGTGTCCACATGAAATTATATGAAACTGGGCCATTGCAAATAGAAAGTAGAATCACATCATAGATGAAAAAGCTCTGGCTGAGGTGAGAAATGTAATATTTTTAAGATAGATGTGACCTATGTGTCAGATTCTTAAAGTTCCTCTGAAAGGAGATTTTGAAATAGCCTGTAATCTTGTGAGGGATGTGTAGGGACATGTGGAATCATGACATAGCATTTGGAGTGGATAGGCTGGCGTATGGAAGTGTTAATCAGGGTCAATAGGATTAATCGTTGATTATAGACATGTCTTCCTTCTGACAAATTTTCTGCCTCTGCAGGGATTTGCCTGGAGGAGATTTTAGCAGCAGCACTATAGACGCAGGGCCAGATTAAAATCGTGGTACTTGAAAAACATTGCCAAGAGACTTAAAAATTTTAGTAAAATGTTCAGGAAGCCCATGCTCTTGGTAATGCGTGAATTCCAGTGAAGTAATATGCTGTCTTCCTGACCGAAGGTGGGTATCTAATGCTGTTGCTAGGCCATACTACCTCCATCACATAAGCTGACCTTTAAGAATGCTATATAACAAGGCATTAATCGGGTCCACCCTTTTCAGAGACAACAAGGATTAGACAAGGAAAAAGATGTCACTGCCCTTTGTGTACAGTCATGCTGGCCCTGCCCACAAGAACAGACCTCTCTGTGGCTTTTCATTGGTCTCTTTGTTTTCTCTTGGCTGCAGATGCTCAGGAAAAGCCAGCGTTGCTGGATAAGGTGCCTGAATTTGGACAGGATACATAACATTTGTGGCAGTCTCGATAACCAATTGTCACATACTGTGTCTGGAATTAAGAAAATGCTTCTTGGGCAGCAAGTTTTACATCTTGAGGCAGTTGTAGACCTCTATAACTTGATAACAACTTAGTACTTTCTTTCCAGAAAATGAGAATCCATAAACTTGCACATTCAATTTTATGGACATCATGGACTCCTCTGAACACTTCGGTGAACCAATGACCAAAGCCGTTGACTTAGAGATAAGAAAAAAAAAAAAATGGCTTTCCTCTATTGAGCACTGACAATGTACCAGGCACTGCACTAAACACTTGATACTCATGATCTCACTTAATCTAGGCAATGACCCAAAGGACCAAACACACTTAAATCATTTTGTAGGTTCAGAAGTGGTAGAACTGCGATTCAAACAGATGCTGACAGCTCTGGAGCCTATAACCTTAACATATACCATTTAGCCTCTATTGAGTCTTATTATAAGTTTATTTCTGATTGGCCCTTTGTGCTTTAGTAGCATTGACCATCTTTTTGCTTTTTGTTTTCAGAAGAAACCTCCTTTAAATAGTTGCTCATGGACCCTGAGTTTTAAGAGTCTACGCTTTTAGTTCTGTTGATTGTCAGTATAACTGAACACACTGCTGGTCTAGTTAAACTACTGTTAGATAAGCAGAATGTCCTCATTTTCACAATATAGAATATCTGAAGAGAAATAAAATGGTAGAACATCTCTTGAAAACTGATTCAAAACCATTATTCTACCCTTACTTCCTTCAGTATATTTTATTGATACTGTTTAGTCGCTGAGTCGTGTCTGAGTCTTTGCAACCCCATGCACTGTGGCCCACCAGGTTTCTCCGTCTATGGGATTGCAGGGAAGAATACTGGAACGGGTTGCCATTTCCTTCTCCAGGGGACCTTCCCTACCCCGGGATGGAACTCCAGTCTCCTGAATTGTAGGCAGATTGGATTCTTTTCTGCTGAGCCTCAGTGTATTTTCTGCTTGTGCTAAGGATTGTTTGCGTCTGCTAAGTCACTTCAGTCGTGTCCGACTCTGTGCGACCCCATAGACGGCAGCCCACCAGGCTCCCCTGTCCCTGGGATTCTCCAGGCAAGAACACTGGAGTGGGTTGCCATTTCCTTCTCCAATGCATGAAAGTGAAAAGTGAAAGTGAAGTCGCTCAGTCGTGTCCAACCCTTAGCGACTCCATGGACTGCAGCCTTCCAGGCTCCTCCGTCCATGGGATTTTCCAGGCAAGAGTACTGGAGTGGGGTGCCATTGCCTTCTCCAATTGTTTGCATAGCAAAGCGGAAATCATTATCCCTTGTCTATATTGGAAATATCTGATTAAATTGACCTTTTTGTATTGTCTTTGAGTACAGGTAGAATAATTTCTATGGTATAATTTCATGATTTTGTTTTATGATGAAGTATATTACAGAAACTATGACACCATAAATATTTTTGTATGCATCTCTAAAAAATATTTTTCCTTCAGACTAAAATAACACCAGCACAGTTCAATTTTAATATGTCTTTAATATTATTTAATACTCAGTGCATATTCAGATATCTTTAGAAGTTCCCTAAATGCTCTTTACCACCTGTGGCCAAACCAGGATTCAATCTAGGGCCATGTGTTGCATCTGATTGTTACAATCAGTGTCTTTTGATCTAGAACGGTTCCTGTTTCCGTTACAAAAAATTCTCAGAGAGCAGGCCAGTTGTTTTCTAGACTTCCTTGAAGTGTTCTTTGGCTGATTTCTCTATCTCCTTTATTTCTTACACTAAAAATTGGATATAAAGGCTTGCTTAGATTGAAATAAGACATTTTTGATAAGATTATACCACAGGCAATGTTAGGTACTCTGAGTTGCATCACATTAATTAGGATATTTTCCCATCATTAGTGATACTAAGATTGCACACTAGATTAAGTGAAAAGTGAAGTTGATCAGTCGTGTCCGACTCTGTGACCCCACGGACTGTAGCCTATCAGGCTCTTCCGTCCATGGGATTTTCCAGGCAAGAATACTGGAGTGGGGTGCCATTTCCTTCTCCAGGAGATTTTCCCAACCCAGGGATTGAACCTGGGTCTCCCTCATTGTAGGCAGATGCTTTAGCATCTGAGCCACCAGGGAAGTCCACACTAGATTAAGGTGATTGCCTAATATCAGGGATTTAGGGCAAGCTTTCCCTCTATTTAAATCCTTCTTGCCATCCCAAGTCCCCCTCACACCCATTCCCTGAAGCCTCACATTTCTTTCATAGGCATCAAATTATTTAATTCCGTAATCAGATATAAAACCAAGTAAATGACTGACTTTAGAACTTTAAATCCTTTAAGAATTCAAGGAAGGAGAGGACAAATAGCACTGTATAGGAAATGCTGCTGGGGAAGCCAAAGAAAACATGATCGGCTTTATAACTGACCTTGGCCTAAGCCCTGTCAAGCATGGGAGACACATGTCAGGAAGAGATTTGCCTTTCTCCTGGAGAAGACATTGATGGTGTGACACACATATACATGAGAGGAAGTGTTCAAGCCTGGCTGTTTTTAAGGCTGGTTGAGATGAAACGAATTAACCTGCAGGGATGCCCCACCCCCACTGTTCCTGTCCCAGCCACACACACACACTTACCTCCCTTCTTTGGCTGTTCCCCATCCCTGCCATGTGCCTAACTCTTCTTCCATGTAAAGCCTGTTTCAACTCTGGGATCATAGCGCCTTATTCACAGTTAGGGATTAGTGCTTCCTTTCCCCCATTTTTGAATTTTAATGGGAGACGGTGGCACACACTGTTAGCCAGAGGAATAATGGTGAAATGGTGAGCTTGCAGCTGGTACTGACAGTGGGAGAGAGGTCTTTGAAGATGTGTGCTAATGATGTTCCTTCAATCACACTATGTTGCTCTGTATCTTGCCTTCTTGTTTGGCTGGCCTTTGGTGAGGAAAACAAACTCAGAATAGTTATCTGCCTAAAACACTTTCTCCCCTTAGGTGTGTTTGTATTATGAAACAGCTTCAAAGGCAGCACATTTCTGACTAGACTTTCCTCATTAGTAGATGTGAACACTTTTTCTGTGGCAACCCATTAGTTACCAGACCATCCTGTTACTTCATTGGTGATCACCCGACATGTATTGCTCAGCATCCCAATTGTACCCCTGAGATGGAGAAACGTCCTCTGATGAGCTTCTGAAAATAAAGTCATTGATCTCAATAGAGATACTATAGATTTGGTCACTTTTGAGGCACAGAAGGGCTACTAATTATTCTCAAGTAAATGCCTCCAATACACACTGACAAGTTGTATTGGAGATTGGCAACCTTTCAGAGCTATATGCCAGGACTCCATTTATTCACTCTCTCGGGAGTGATCAGCTGCTTCAGTGAGAGGAGGCCTGGATGTTCCTATTAGCAACAGTGGGATTAGCTCCTGTGGGTTCAAGAGAGGGTAGCCAACAGGACCTGTGGGCCCCTTTACTGAAGCTGTGTCTGCACTTCCCAACCGCTATGCTTTTGGTTAACCTTGCCAGTGGATCCCATCCTCCCAGATGTGAATTAACTGAAATAAATTCACACTTGGGTATTTATTTCTTCCCTAAATACTTCTTGAGAGCCCGCACTGTGGCAGATGCTCCACATATCATGGTAAACACGGCTGCCATGTCCTTATCAAACTTAGTTTAGTGGGAAAGACAGACAGTATATAGAGAAATAAATCCAAAATTATAAGTCATAAATGCTATGAAAGAAATACACAGTGACTGTGAAAATACAGTAGGCTCAGGCTCACTTAGACAAGGTGGTTGACTGTGTATATGAATCAAACATGCCACTAGATGCTTGGTTAAAAAGACACGGGTGAGAGATAGTACTTGTCCCTGAAGATTTGTCAATTTATAATTTCAGTAAGAAAAGCATGTATGAAGGACAATGGAAATGAGAGGGAGGAACAGTTGATTCTGCCTGGAGTAGAGTAAGGAAGGGACATCAGAGACAGAGTGGCATCCTTGAAGGGTAACTGGGGGAAAGCTAGGTGACTATGTAGGACTGGGGTTCTGGGGGTCTAGACAGAGGCAACAGCAAGAGGAAAGGTATTGAGATGAATTTGTGGGAATGGGGTGGATCACCTTGGAACCCTGTCCTTGAGTGAACTTGTCTGCCAGACCCCAGTACTCTGAGGGCTGGATCAGGGTGAAGATGATCTCTTTGAAGCCCCAGAGTGAGTCAGTAACATGGGAACAGTAAGTAATTCTTTCTATGGCTTCTGTTGTAAATGACCACAAACTCTGGTGGCTTAAAGCCACCCCAGTTCAGGATCTTGCAGCTCTGAGTTCACTGGGCCAAAATCTAGGTGTTAGCAGAACTGTGTTCCTTTTAGGAGGCTCTGAAATAGGACTGCTTTCCTTGCCTTTTCCAGATTCTAGAAGCTGCTCTGCTTCCTCAGTTCATGGCCCTTTTTGCTGATCTTCAAGGTTGCCAGCATCCTGTTTCCGGAACCTTCTTCCTGTTTCTCTTTGACCACCTCTGGGGATAGCTTCTACACTTTTAAGGGTGCCTGTGTTTTGATTGAGACCTCCTTGGAAATTCAGGATAAACCACTTATCTCAAGATCTTTAACCTTCTGCTTCCATCTGCAAGTATTTCCCTGGTGGCTCAGTTGGTAAAAGAATCTGCCTGCAATGCAGGAGACCTGGGTTCAATCCCTGATTTTGGAAGATCCCCTGGAAAAGGGAAAGGCTACCCACTCCAGTATTCTGGTCTGAAGAATCCCATGGACTACATGGACTGTAGTCTATGGGGTTGCAAACAGTCAGACACAACTGAGCCACTTTCACTTTCCGTCTGCAGAGTCCTTTTGGCTGTGTAAGGAAGCATATTCCTGGGGCAGAATTTGCATGTGGGCATCTTTGGAGAGGTCTGTCAGTCATGAGGGGACACCAGGGTAGAAAGAAGCATGAGTAACATGGCCGGAGGCGAGATGGGAAGATGTTGAAGTCAGCAGTTGCTAGCATAGAGGGGGATGTGAGTCAAGAACCAGGATAGGCTTGAATAACCCACAGAGGCCAGCGTTTGATACACAAGGGCTATAGACCACAGAGCTCACATCCTTATGGGTCCCATGTCATGAAGACATGTGAGCCCCTTGGAGCAAGATCAATCTTAGAACAAACTGAAGGAGCACAGAGAGATGGAAAATCCTGCATTGTGTTTAAACCTCAAATGGCTGAGAAAAATCCATAAGTAACTAACCTTGCCTGAAATAGGCTAAATTGAGTTTTCTGCTTTCTGATAGAATATGGCCTCAAAATAGCGAGTTGGCTGTGTTGTAGAACCACAGTTTTACATTTTTACAGACCTGAGAATGAAGACTGTTAAAAGTCATGCCTGATGGATAGGTTTGCCATGCTTAGGGGTTTGGATTTAATTCTATCCAAACGTAGCTGGCTGTAGCTACCTGTCAGGGGTTTTAACCAGGAGAGAGACAGAAACAGGTTTGCTTTAGAAAATTAAATTCAGAGAGCAGTTTAGAAGGAAACCTGATGGGTGTGGATGTCAGGAAATGCCACTGGAAGATTACCTCAGTCATCCAGGTGAGAGAACTGTCTTCAAACCTCATGATGCTCTGTCTTATGCTTCAAGGTGGAAGAGCACCCATCACCTGGTTCCCCGTACTTCCTTTGGGTCAGGTGGCAACATCTCTGTTTTTTTCAGGTGAGGTAGCTGAAGGTCCAAGATACAAAGTGAATTTCAAATGACTAAGATTCAAGAATAGAATAATTGTTTTACTAATGTCAGGGTGGAAGGAAATCTATGACCAATATAGACAGCATATTAAAAAGCAGAGACATTACTTTGCCAACAAAGGTCTGTCTAGTCAAACCTATGGTTTTTCCAGTGGTCATGTATGGATGTGAGAGTTGGACCATAAAGAAAGCTGAGCAATGAAGAATTGCTGCTTTTGAACTGTGGTGTTGGAGAAGACTCTTGAGAGTCCCTTGGACAGCAAGGAGATACAACCAGTTCATCCTAAAGGAAATCAGTCCTGAGTATTCATTGGAAGGACTGATGCTGAAGCTGAAACTCCAATACTTTGGCCACCTGATGCGAAGAACTGACTCATTGGAAAATACCCTGATGCTGGGAAAGATTGAAGGTGGGAGGAGAAGGGGACGACAGAGGATGAGATGGTTGGATGGCATCACCGACTTGATGGACATGAGTTTGAACAAGCTCTGGGAGTGGGTGATGGACAGGTAAGCCTGGCATGCTGCAGTCCATGGGGTCGCAAAGAGTTGGACATGACTAAGTAACTGAACTGAACTGAATGTTAGGGTCATATCCATCAAGGTCTATATGAAACATGTATATTTCTTTAAATGTTGCTTGAAAGGTATCAGCTGGTATATCCCCTGGAGTTTTTTATAATAATAAAGTACAATAGTTAACTTGTTATATTGTGCTCAGTTGTGTCTGACTCTGCCATCTTATGGACTGCACCCTGCCAGGCTCCTCCATCCATGCAGTTCTCCAGGCAAGAATACTAGAATGGGTTGCCATTTCCTACTCCAGGGGATCTTCCCGACCCAGGGATCGAACTCACATCTCTTGCGTGTCCTACATTTCCAGGCAGATTCTTTACCACTGCGCCACCTTGGAAGCCCAAATTGTTATATAGCCCATGTGGAAAACCATGATTATATTGCAGTTTGGGGTTCATTTCTCTTGCCTATGCAGAATTTTGACCATAATAAATCCAGGCATATTCCTGGTCAGCACCTGAATTGCATACATAGAGCCTAGTGGGAAATAAAGTGGGTGAAAGCTTTGAATTTTGGTACCCTACACCTGCTAAACAACAGATTCTGTTTCCACTGTGCCTGGCACTGAGCTGGTAGGCTAATAGACAGAATGAGTGGGGGATGTGGTTGTCACTAAGTTTTAAAGCATCCCACTTGTTGCCACTTGAATTTGCCAAAGAATTGCCATGTTGCAAATGGCAGTTGATGCTCTGGTTGCAGCAGTTTTCCAGAGGCAGAGATGGGAAGGCAAAACCAGCGTGGCACTGGAAAGAAGTCTGGAGGGTGGCAGTAGCCAGGGAGACACACCAGGATGGATCTTGGAGCAGGCAGGCGGTGAGCTGACAAATGTTGACACTTATATCTATTTCTCTGTCATTTTCCAGAGCTAAGCATATAGTTCGAATCCCACAAATATTTTTAATCGGATTGCATTTCCCAAGAAGTTTGTGAACTTTTTCTTTGTACTTCCGTGGTTTCAATATTTTAAGTGCTGCCGTTTTGATAGTTTGTAGCTATGGTCAGTTTAATGATTTACAAGCAACTTTGCCCATACTTTTCCATTAACTGCACTTTTACCACTTGCCTTGTAGGACAGGATAGTATCCTATCCCCATTCCCCTCCCCCGCCCTGCCTTTAAGTAGTAAATACACTGCTTTAATGACATATACATTTGAAAAAGGAAAAATTCATCCTGAATCGCAGGACCTTAAAGTTAAGAACAATTTTATGTGTGGAACTGAGAAAAGCCAAACTCATAAAAACAGCATAACATGATGGTTACCAGGGCCTGGGAACACAAGACAGATGTTGTTTAAGGGTATGAACTTGCAACTAGTATTAACGAAGTCTTCGAGAGCTAAGTGTAGTGAATATGAAAAACACTGTAGTGATTATGAAAAACAGTATAATTGTATGGTCAACAAACTTGCTAAGAGACTAGAACTTCATTATTCCAACTACTAAAAAGAAAGGATAATTACATAATGTGACAGTGGTGCTAAGTAATTGCTATAGTGGCAACCATATTATAATACAGAAATGTAGATATTAACATGTATTGTCTTAAATATACAAACTGTTGTTCAAATATATTCAATAAAAACAAAACTGACACCTAGCAAAAAATAATATTTTCTCCTCTTATATCCTTTCTTACTCTTTTCCACATGTACACAGATTTTTGTGTCTGATCATAATGATTCTATGTAGTTTTTTTCACTTAACATTCTCTATTACATGTTACTGTATTTCTACACTGTTGTCATAATCACTGAAAAGAAGTACTTTTCAAGGTTTTGCCCCTACTTCTGAATTCTCTTTTGTTTTTGTTTTGTTTGCATCTGTACAAAATCTGCAGGGGATGGGTTTTGCTCTCCCTGTTGGGTTGATGCTGCTCAGCTTAGAGACAACTTTTAGCTGTGCATTTTGATCAGGTGTCTTTCAAAGTGTTGTGTCACTTTGGGTGTCAACGGCATCCATTTCACTTACTAGATTGGAGAGCTGTCCTAAGGCATTGTAGAAATGCTGGTTTCCAGTTCTTTCCTGTTGGGGAAGTGCCAGAGAACACAGCTTGTACTGTAATAGGCCTGCCCAGACTGCAGCTGGCCTGCCACGTGGGGCTGGAGGATTGTGAATTCAGTCCTTTGCCTCTGTCCTTTTGATTACCGCAGCCAGGGCTTCTCCCCGAGAATTATCAGGGAATTCTGGCGGGGAAGTGGGCAAGACAAGAGTTAGAAAAAGGGCTGTCTGTGGGGTGTGGGGTGAAGGGGAGTGTCTATCGAGTTGTGACCTAAGCAGAAGAGATAGTGGGGTGATGCTATGCACATGATAAGAATTCTTCAGATTTCTAGAAAAGATTCAAAAGTCCCTTCATAAAGATATTTTTCTCTTTATCTCATAGATTCCTTTTTGGATCTGATAAAAGCTATGTATTCCCCCTGCTACCCCAACAAATAAATACAGATCGTCTTGAATACACACCTATGTATTCGATTCCTCATAAGCCGTCCACATAGCATCCTTAGGGTAGAGAATTTTATTCTGTTGCAAACTGTTATACATCAAATGAATAAACAATAAGATCCTACCCTATAGCACAGGGAACTACATTCACTATCCTGTTGTAAACCCTCATGGAAAAGAATATGAGGACTTCCCTGGTGGTCCAGTGGTTAAGAAATGCCTGACAATGCAGAGGACATGGGTTTGATCCCTGGTCCAGAGAGACCCCACATGCCATGGGGCAGGTAAGCCTGTTCACCACAACTACTGGCCTAGGTGCCCTAGAGCCCTGTGCTCTGTAATAAGGGAAGCTTCCACCATGAGAAGCCTGAGCACCGCAACTAGGGAGTAGTCCCTGCTCGCCTCAACTAGAGAAAGCCTACCCTCAGCAATGAAGACCCAGCATAGCCAACAAAGAAAGAAATAAAATTAAATTTTAAAAGATATGCAAAAGAAAAAGTCTGCATTATATATGTATAACAATCACTTTGCTGTATGGCAGAAACTGATATAACATTGTAAATCAACTATCCTTCAATTAAAAAAGTAAACTTAAAAAAAAATCTAAGTCTGTTAGGAAGATTTGGTGGGAAGGAGATAGTTGTACCAGTATTTCCTTTCACTTGCCCTCTGATTTTCTATTTTCTTCTTGAGAGGAATTTTGTATTTTGTTAAGGATTTGCAGCCTTATTTAAGTAACTGCTGGTGGGGTTGGATCATAGTGACAGCCTCGGAAAGTGAGGCATCAGTGAGAAAGAGGGTCTTGGAAAAACAGCACAAATAGCTGACTTGGGGCCAGGAGGGGTATGGTGAGGATTATAGGGAATGAGCCAAAAGAGAAAGGAGAGAGAAATAGCTTGATATTTGCACTTTCATGAATCTTAGAGCTGGTTTTCAGTTACCTGTTTAGTCTTCTTTGTGTACAAAACGCTACCTCCTCTGATGGTTTTGATCCTCAGCTAATTACCAAGTGCAGGCTATGTGCTAAGTGCTTGAACATGTCTTCATTTGGTTAAGACCCTGCGCTCCATATTCTGACTTCCTGGGCTCAGATCCAGATTCCTAGGTGAGGTATCTCATCTCCCTAAGCTTCAATTTTCTCATCTGCAAAATGGGATGATAAATCTTAAGTGTGAGGACTAAAGAAGATAATATTTATGAAACACACTGCACAATGCCTGACATACATGGTGTTTAAGAACTGTAGAAATTATTATAACCGTTATAATTTTTACTAAGATTCCAAGATAGGTTTTGCCCCTTCAGGTCCAACGGCCATGTAGCTAAATAACTCCATGTATGGGAATGGAAGTGGACATTTCAAACCTCTAAATGGAGTTGGAAATGGACTTGACCATTAAAGTGGTGTCTTCAGATATTATCAAAGACAATCATCTATCTATACTACCCTTGTCTTTTTTTATGATTCCTATGATTTTGCTAACGTTTATGAAATTTGGTTTGAAGGTTTATGTTTCACTAGTGTTAAATAGCTAAAGTTACTAGGTTTTTCAAAGAGAAGAAATAGTGACCAAAGCCTCCATTTCGTACAGGATGTTGCAGAACCATCTAACAAGAGGGTATGGTCCAGCATCATCCTGAGGAGCAGGCAAGCATTCATTATCCAATGACAATGACAGCTGAAGGGAAGTCACCAGTGTGTGTGTGTGTGTGTGTGTGACCACTTTAATTCAGTAACTCAGTCTCTGCAGAAACAGATGCATATACAAAATTGAGGTAGGCTTAATCTACCAAAGAGTGAGTTTTGGTGTTGCATTTCATTTTTTTTAATACTCATTTACTTATTTATTTGGCTGTGCCTGGTCTTAGTTGTACCCTGTGGGATTTTTGATCTTTAGTTGTGGCATGCAAACTCTTAGTTTTGACATGTGGGATCTAGTTCCTCAACCGGGAATTGAACCTAGGGCCCCCTGCACTGGGAGTGTGGTCTTAGCCACTGGACCACCAGGGAAGTCCCATGTTTCCTTCTAAAAGATGTCTTCTCTGTGATCTCTCACAACCTCTGAACTCACCATCATGGCAGCCATCACACTGTTCTTGCTTGTTTCATTGTCTTCTCTAAACATAGCCAGCGGGGACTGGCTCTTTCTTGTTCACCGTTTGATTTCCACTCATACGTGGCACAGTGCTGAGCACTTAATACTCAGTGAATACTTATGGAAAGAAAAACGGCCCTACACCGATGTGTTGTTGAACAGTTAACGTAATGGTTAACAGCTCGGACTTTGCAATCAAAATGGCAGCAATTTATGTCCCACATCTGCCTCTTGTGAGCTGCAACTACCTTGGACAAACTATTTAACTTCCCTGAGCTTCATTTACTCATCTGGAAAATGGAAATAAAATGTTGTATGTGAAATGCTCCAAATCGAATATGGCACATGATAGATATTGTATAAATTGGAGCTGTGATAGTAATTCTGATGATAATGATGATTCATCCAAATGCTTATTGTTGTAGCTTCTAAGTTGTTTGGAGGGAGGAAAAGGAAGTTGACATAAATGGGTAAGATGATAGAAAACTCCAAAGACTATAAAAAAGTCTTAAAATACTGAAGACTGATTGAATTATTCCACAGGAATAGAAGTACCTGAGGGAACATTTAATAGGCTTAAAGAAAATATTACTCTTGTGAACTATATGTTGCCCCCAGGTCTGAAAGTGTTAACTGAATGTTACCAAGGAAGTGCCTGATTTTACACAAGGTCTAGTCATCCTAATCATGTGGCAGCAGCTCATCCGTATGCTTGAGGGAAGACTCGGCTCCTTAATTCATTACATCTTTTGGTCAGGAAGCTATTTTTCACGTGTAGTGCATGTGTCACTGAATTTTGCTAGACAGCACTTGAGTCCCCATAGAAATGTCTTTTCAGCTACAAGGGTGTGCATTCTTCCCCTTGTGTTTCATTCACGAAGGCCCTTTCTGTTTGGTGGAGAGACACGGTGCCTGTAGTTCATTGTGTTTTGATGCTTTGTTCCTTCATCCAAAATGTTTTGAGTGCACATGAGTTGCCAAGCTCTCAGTCCCTGCCCTCATGGACCTTAACTTTAAAGCGTGAAGTGACTTCAATGGGCTCCTGGTTCTACCTACGCATGTTATAGCTTGGTAAATGATAGCACAGAGAATGGGAAGGGATTTGTGTGAGCTCAGGGTGCTTTGTAGAGATAGAGCTGAAGTTGACCTAGATCTCTGATGTCCTGTCAGTCACTGCACCTTCTGATAATGCCAGCATTGAAGAAATGGTCCATTAGTCCCCACTACACTCACTCACTTGTTTCAGGTAGGAAATGCTACATTGTACAGATCAGAGGGTAAACCAGTTGTATGTTTCTAGCAGCACACATATCTGATGACTCAGGTGGGCCCTGTTATACTGCTGGGCATGGGATTGACTCAAGCTGGTTAGTATCAATGTGCAGAAAAGTATAGGAAGAACTTAGAAAACAATTTGGTTGAATTAGTTGGCGTTTCTCTAAGCTACTTTCTAAGTCAGAATTTAAACAAGAATGTTGGGCTGATGAAGCCATGCAAATGAAAATACAATTTATATACAAGTGCATGGTAAGAGTATAATATAAATACAATGTCCTCAGAAAGTCACCAAGCAGAACTCTGGTGATAACCTGGTTTATTCCTTCATTTATTCCTTCTTTCAAAAAATATTTATGGAACACCTACCATGAACTAGACATTGAACATACTGAGGATTCAGAGATGAATAAGGCCTTTGTTATAAAGGAAATTAGGATCAAGATTTCAGGGAAAACTTGGGTTGCTTTATGATGTACCCAGGAAAGATTTTTGGTGAGCCTATAAAGACCTGAAATGAATGCCCTTCTTTATCTCTCTGAGAAACTCATTTCCACTTGCTCGTGAGATAGAACTCCTTGTGCCTTTAAGGGTCAATGAATCCTATGGAACCATTAGGGTAGGTCATGATTGTTAATGAAGGAAATTACATTTTCTCCTATAATTTATATAATTTTCTCCTATAATAGATTTTCTCCTACTCAGGAACCATTGCTCTTCAAGGAATGTGTGGCTTGGCTAGGGACAGGGCATTATCTGGCTTCCCATGGGTTTGGTGGAGAATGCAACGGCACCCCACTCCAGGACTCTTGCCTGGGAAATCCCATGGACGAAGGAGCCTCGTAGGCTACAGTCCATGGGGTCGCTAAGAGTTGGACACGACTGAGTGACTTCACTTTCACTTTTCACTTTCCAGCATTGGAGAAGGAAATGGCAACCCACTCCAATGTTCTTGCCTGGAGAATCCCAGGAAGAGAGGAGCCTGGGGGGTTTCCGTCTATGGGGTCGCACAGAGTCGGACACGACTGACGTGACTTAGCAGCAGCAGCAGCAGCATGGGTTTGGTGAAGACTGATTATTTGTGTTTCTACTATATTGTCCTATACTACCACCTGTCCCTTGGACCTCTGCTGACTGCTATGTTCATCTAAGGCTGAACCACTCTAGGAGATCTTGCCTACCACTGGATACTCCCCATGGTTCAGACCGTAACCTCTGCTTGTTGTTTGTGTCCAGGCTCCCAGAATGTTTTACCCTCTTAGCAGGATTCTTTTCTACAGTTACTGTTGAGTTCTTCCCCAGGGGTCTGCCATAGTTCAGGAAGTTGGCATAGTCTCAAGATCTGGGCTTTCTCTGGTCTGGCCTCTCTTACTGCCCAAAGTCCACACCCCATCACCAGGGTATCCCCATATGATTCTATCAGCAGCTATTTCAACTACCCATGACTGTAAATATTCAGTCCTGTGTTTTTGTTCATTGACTTTCAGCCACTGAATTTTGATTATACATCCTGCCTCATCCTCAAATATCTTTTAAGCCAGTGGAAAAAAGTCATCAAGTAGCACAGAAAGGTACAAAAAGAAACTGAAGATCACTTATCACTCAAATTCAAAGATACCTATTATTAACATTGTGTATATTGCTATACATATACATAATTCTATTATTACTGCTTTCAAAAAGAGTTCTTGATAGCTCAGTTAGTAAAGAATCCACCTGCAATGAGGAAGACCCCAGTTTGATTCCTGGGTCGGGAAGATCCCCTGGAGAAGGGATAGGCTATCCACTCCTGTGTTCCTGGGCTTCCCTTGTGGCTCAGCTGGTAAAGAATCCACCTGCAGGAGACCTGGGTTCGACCCCTGGGTTGGGAAGATCCCCTGGAGAAGGGAAAGGCTACCCACTCAGGCCTGAAGAATTCCATGGACAAGTCCATGGGGTTGCAAAGTCGGACATGACTGAGTGACTTTCACTTTCAAAAAAACCCCCATCAAATCTAGTTAATCTTCACTGCCTTCAACCTTGCCACCCTTGACCAAATCATCACCACCCATTGCCTGGGGCATATCAGTAACCTCCTAACTGGTCTATGATCTATTCACCAGGTAACATCCATCAGGTCTTGTCATTCTTTAACTCAAACATGTCCACTGACTTGCCACCTTACTTTGAGTAAATCCAGCCTCCTTTTTCATGGCGGATAAGGCCCCCTTGGCTCCTGCCCTCTCTATCGGCTCATCTCTTACCACTATTCCTCTTGTTTCCTCCATTTTCGCCACACTGGCCTCTTGGCTAGTCCTCAAACAACCCAAGAATGATTTTGCTTCAGAGATTTCAGCATGTTCTTCCCTCTGTAAGGAATGTTCTAAACATTCTACACTCACTTGACTTGTTCTTTGGCCTCACTGAGATGTCTGTGTGTCATGCACTATTGGATCTCAAATACTACCCTCTCTTGATAACTCCTATTTCCTTTCTTGCTTTATTTTTCTTCCCTGTGCTTATCTTTATGTGACATCATAACATCTGTGTATATGTTTTGTTTATTGTTTGTTTCCTTCAACAGACCTAAACTTCATAATGACATAGATATTTTTTTATCATTTATCAATGAACAGTGTTTGGCACATGATAGGTGCTTCAATAAACATGAATAAAACTTAAAAAGAAACTTATACATAAATATGTTAATTTTATACCACATGTGCCATTTAGTAAATGATTCTTTAAACTTTAGGAAACTCTCCTATATTGAAAAATACTGATGTAGATGATCAATTTTATGTTTTCATATTTTATTTTATTAATTTTACTTTTTATTGGAGTGTAGGTGCTTTACAATGTTGTGTTAGTTTCTGCTATACAACAAAATGAATCAGTTATGTGTATACACATACCCTCTCCCTCTTGAACCTCCCTCCCACCCTGCCCCCCATCCCACCCCTCTAGGTATGTTGCCTAATTTAAATATTCTTAGTAGTGGTCAGTCGTTATCCTCTGGGATGGTGGATGGTAAATTTGCCTGAGAAACTGGAGAAAGCTTTTGAAGCAGTGTCTTGCCATCCTACTGGAGTCTGAAAATAAAGAGGGGACTATAAAATGTTTCAGTGGGCTTTCTCATGTGTCAGAATGTAGTCTCTAAAAGGATTAGAAGCAGGTTTTGAGCAAATAAAGGATGTTGTATCCTAACACGATTCCTTTGAGGGCAGAGGCATTCATTATGAGGAAAATGCTATATAGAGTGTTAGATTAAAATAGTCATATTACTTTATAATCATACTTCTTATAAACAAGAGATAACACTGAAAGTGAGAGAACACTTGAGAGCTACTCTACAGGTATATTGTCAGATTGTGTGACAGATGCCAACAGTACAAGCTGGGGAAACATGTTGATGTTATTTCACTTGATAAATCGATTTTCAATTTTTTTACACCTTAAAATTTGTTTTGAGAGACCTTCATGGCATATGTCCACCTAGCTCCAGAAGGAATGCTTCATGGATCATGCTATGTTATTTGTTTCTCGCTGTCAGATTTTAGAAGCTCAGGAAGTTCTGAGTCAACTCATATTCTTTTTTCTGTGTTTGAGTCTGTGTGGGGACTTGGAAGAAAGTTTCTAGCCATAACCAAGAAAGTCTATTTTTTAATTTAATTTCTTAACAAGAAAGTCTTAGGGAACAAAATCCAGCGTAAAAGGTAGTATGCTCCTAGCTTAAAGACATTTTGCTGTAACAAAAGCTTGCACATCTGCTTAGAAGCTGTGTTGTCTTTGATGTGTTTTGTGATTTAATAGCCTTACAGACAGGCTTTTCATCAGACCCAAATAGTGTGTTTCAATAAAATGTATACACACTTTCAAAACCAATATTTATTTGTAAGGAATCTTATGATGTTAATATGCAGCAGCCCTGGAGCTTAAGAAGTAAATGTTTGCCATCAGCTTCTCTCACTCTGATTACGACCTCTGCTCACATATGGTTTTCTTCTCTTTATCCTGCTGGCTTCCATGAAGTTAAAGAGATTGATAATCTCATCTTTCAATTTATGTTGTTACTTTGAAATGCTTGCCTGGATTAGTTCAATTTAGTAACATTTCCCAGTATGATTTTCTTTTTTAATGGTTTTTGATTTATTTTAAAAGCATTCCTGTTAGTGGGAAAACAGAATATTATAACTAAAATGTACCCAAATCTAGATAGCTTCCTTGGAAAGGAATTTAAAATTTATGAGGTTATCTTATATTTCTGAAAAAGGGCCTAGATCTATGAGATTTTGCTTGCTTACTAGAGACAGTGAATAATTCTTTTTCTATTTTGAGACAGGGATGTGGTACTCATTTGAAAGGTTTAGAAAATGTAGACATTTGGAGGGGAAAAAACGGTAACAGTTGCTCATAATTCCACCCCTAGAGAGAAATATTGCTAAGTTTTTCACCTATATCCTGACAGCCATTTCTTGATAGAGTTTAGAACCTTGTGTGTGTGTGTGTGTATATTTATTTATTTTATATCTTTTTCATTCAGCATATGCTTTTTCATATAGCATATGCTATATTATCAAACTTTTCTTAAGTGTAATCTTTAAAGAATGAATAGTATTTTATAGCATGGAAGTGCCATAATTAAATATTTTTCAATAAACTTTAGGTTTAGAAAATTTATTACTATTGTAGTTGATTTCATGATAAACCTCTTATGATGTAAAAAAGAAAATTTGAAAAACTGAAATGTACAAAGAATACAAATTTAGATCACTTGCAATAAACATTACAATAAATATATTTCCTTGCAGTATTATGTATATTACCTTTCCCATTTTATGTAATTTTTAACTGTCCTTAAATATGTATACCTGTATCTATATTTATATGAAGTGATTCTTATAGATTCCATATTTGAAGATCTCCCCTAATTATGGAAATTCATGATCCTAAAATCAACACTCACAGTGCTTTCATGATTATTCATAGAGATTTACAGAGTGGCGAAATATAGGAGTCACCCAACACACATTCCCATCTGAGATTAGACAAAGTGACACTCTGCTTTCTAGTTTCAATTTTTATACAGTAAACAAGTATCCTTTTTAAAGTCTATTAAGTGCCTTGTTCCAATTTCTGTGGTTTTTGTTGGTGATACATATCTGTGTGAGTTTAAAAACATAGAGCATTGTATGTGTGTGTATTATATACACACCCAGGGTATAGTACATCACTCTTCCAATGTTTATTATAAGTAACATTTTCCTCTTATTGTTGAGTATTTTTGAGAACCTAATTAATGGCTGCCTAATATTCTATCCTAAAGATATACTAAGATTTTATCAACATACATTATTATGGGACATTCGGTTTGAAAATTGTTGCTGACAGTTAATGTAATCCATATCAATAGGCTAAAAAGGAAAAATCGTGTAATCATATCAGTAGATGTAGAAAAAGCACTTGACGAAATCCAATATCCATTCACGATTAAAAACTCAGCAAATTAGAAATAGAGGAAAATTTCCTTAACTTAGGAAGGAACATCTACAAAAAACCTGCAGCTAACATCATACTTAAATGGCAAGAGACTAGATGCTTCCTGCTGTGATCAGGCGCAAGACACAGGTGTCCCTACTTGCCATTCCTATTATCATCCTGGGAGGCTTAGGTAATTCACTGAGATGAAAGAAGGACATCTATATGCCAAAACAATCAAGCACTAAACTTGGGCCTTACAAGTTCCAAAGAAAGTAAATCAAAATGAATGGTCAACTTAAATAGAAAATGCAGAAATATAAAACTCCTTGAAGATAAGATAGGAGAAAATCTAGGTGACCTTGTGTCCAATGATTTTTTACATTAAAAAAAAGCACTGTACATTGAAGAAAAAATTGGAAAGTTGGACTTCGTTAAATTAAGAACTGCACTGTTCAAGGCACAAGAGAATGATAAGAAAAGGCACAAACAGATTGAGAGAAAATCTTTGCTAAGCACATATCTGTTTAAAAAAAATGATATCGAAAATACACAAATATCTTAAAATTTAATAATGAGAAAACAACACAGTTAAACAGTGGGCAAAACATCTGCCAAGACACCTCACCAAAGAAGATATACACATGACAAATAAGCATATGAAAAGATGCCCAACATTGTATGTCATCAGGGGATTGTAAGTTCAAATAATACTGACATACTACTCCATACTATTTCAGTGTCTCAAATCCTAAAACACTTGATGACACCAGATGCTAGTGAGAATGTGGAGCAAGAGGAACTCTGATTCATTGCTGGTGGGAATGCAAAATGGTACAGTCACTTTGACAGTTTGGCAATTTCTTAATGGAACTATGTGTACTCCTGCCTTAAGATCCATTAATCACACTCTTCAATATTTACCCAAATGAATTGAATATTTGTATCCACATGAAAACCTGCATGTGGATGTTTGTGGCAACTTTATTCATAGTTGCTGCAACTCGGAAGCAACCAAAATGTCCTTCAGTAGGTTAATGGATAAATTGTGGCACATCCATAAAACAATATTATTCAGTGCTAAAAAATGAAATTCTATGCTATAAAAAGACACAGGGGAAAGAAGCCAATCTGAAAAGTCTACATATAGTATAATTTCAACAATATGACATTCTGAAAAAAGGCAAAACTAACCTCAGATATGCAGATGACACCTCCTTTATGGCAGAAGCTGCAGAGGAACTAAAAAGCCTCTTGATGAAAGTGAAAGAGGAGATTGAAAAAGTTGGCTTAAAGCTCAACATTCAGAAAATGAAGATCATGGCATCTGGTCCCATCACTTCATGGGAAATAGATGGGGAAACAGTGGAAACAGTGGCAGACTTTATTTTTCTGGGCTCCAAAATCACTGCAGATGGTGACTGCAGCCACGAAATTAAAAGACGCTTACTCCTTGGAAGGAAAGTTATGACCAACCTAGATAGCATATTCAAAAGCAGAGACATTACTTTGCCTATAAAGGTCCGTCTAGTCAAGGCTATGGTTTTTCCTGTGGTCATGTATGGATGTGAGAGTTGGACTGTGAACAAAGCTGAGCATCGAAGAATTGATGCTTTTGAACTGTGGTGTTGGGGAAGGCTCTTGAGAGTCCTTTGGACTGCAAGGAGATCCAACCAGTCCATCCTAAAGGAGATCAGCCCTGGGATTTCTTTGGAAGGACTGATGCTAAAGCTGAAACTGCAGTACTTTGGCCACCTCATGCAAAGAGTTGACTCACTGGAAAATACCCTGATGCTGGGAGGGATTGGGGGCAGGTGGAGAAGGGGTAGACAGAGGATGAGATGGCTGGATGGCATCACTGACTTGATGGACATGAGTCTGAGTCAACTCCAGGAGTTGGTGATGGACAGGGAGGCCTGGCGTGCTGTGATTCATGGGGTCACCAAGAGTCGGACACAATTGAGCGACTGAACTGAACTGATGGAGACAATAAAAAGATCAGTGCTTGCCAGGGATTGAGGAAAGGGAGGGATTAATAAGTGGAGCATAGTGTATGTTTAGAGCAGGGAAACTTTCTGTATGACACTATAATGGTGACTACATGTCCTTATACATTTGTCAAAACCTGTAGAATGTAAAACACAGAGAGTGAACTCTAATGCAATCTATGGATTTTAGTTAATAATGATGTATTAATATTGGCTCATCAGTTGTAACAAATGTAGTTTGCTAATGTAAGATGTTAATAATAGGTAATTGTGTGTGTGTGGTCAGGGGTGTTAAGAGGTACATGGGAACTCTCTGGAGATTCCATTCAACTTTTCAGTGAATTGTAATAAGCTCTAAAATACAGAGACTATTAATTATTAAAACCAGACAGCCCTGTCATTCTGAAGTTCTGCCTTTGTTATTCATACTGCCAGTGGCACATCACTTACATAGGGAATAGCTTTATCCTGTATTTTAATACATAGATGTTTATAAATGTCTCAGCAAGCAGGTTGTATGTGTATTTCACTGAAATATGCAAAGGTCACTTCTCAAGTTCTCTTCAAGTGTTTCAGGTGGTGTGTTAATACAACTGGGGTCCAAATTCCTCCCTGCCTTTTTTCTAGCCTTTGATGAAGCAGAAGAGGCGATCTCAGGCTTTTCAGAGGGCAGGTAATCAAAGGCACACTTGGCTAAGGGACTTTGAGCTTTCTAAAGGGCAGAAGCTCTGTAAGATGCAGCCTGTGAGCTTTAATCAAACAGCCTCCAGTACATGTGCTGTCTCTCATTCTCCAGGGCTGAGTGGGTTTTGGTGTTGAAATTACTTTGGCACCGGGACCAGCTGGGGAATTGGTATGCGGGGCTTTGTCTGTTGGCTTATAATAGAGGAACAAGAGGGATCATAAAGAGAGTCTTTCGTGGGTTAGTTTTGTTCTGGGTCACCTCGAGTCCCAGAAGAATTCCATCTGCTTGAAGCTGTGAATGACAGGTTCTTTTTTTCTTTCTTTCTTTCTTTTTTTTTCGTGTGCCTACCTCTCTCAGACAAGGGGTGGTGGAATAAAGGCTCCCTGATTTTGGTACCCCTCTGTGTTCTGAAATTGTGTTTTTAACAAATAAGCCATGAGGAGTAATGAAAAACCCTTGGTGATGTCAAGGTGTTACAGAAAGGCAAGGTTTTATTGTTTTTCTTCATCACCCCTCAAAGGCAAAGTGAAGGAAGCTGTGTCAAGGTTAACGGCATGCTGCCATTAAACAAAATTGCTCTTGATTTTGGGTATAGGTTTTATCTGTATTTGTCCTTATTTTTGAGATATGTGAGGCATGTAGACAAGCTAATTAATAGATACACTGTTATAAGAGATAACCGACCAACAGGAAATAAAGATACATGCCTTCAAGTATCTAAATCAAGGATGCAGGCAGGGTGAGCCCAAGTTTCAGTTCAATTTAGCACCCCTGTATTGAGCACCTACTAGGTATTCACTTTTGGAGTTGATGACTTTTGCTACCTGATCTGACCCTGGTGACCATTTTGCCTTGAAATTGAGTTGCCCTACTCATAGTCTTCATTAAGCACCCAGAATGTTCCTAGGCAAAATGGTGATGATAGCTTGATTCATGTCTATCCTGCTACTGAGTTCTATAGCAACCTTTTGGCTGCTCTCTTTTGGTCTGGTAACTGGACCTTTCCTCCCCTGGCTGTTCCAGATTCAAAGCCCCTCCCTGGGTTGGGGAGGCTCTAGTAGACCTTCCTTCTCACCTTGCATGAGCATTTGTTACTGCTATGCTTCATTTTTGTATTTCTAAGACCAGACTCTACCTTCTTAAAGTGACAACTGACTAATTTGAGGAATTAATATGTGGCAATTCTTTCTTGGTTCTTGTATTCATTTTTGGCTGTGGTGTGTCTTTGTTGCTGTTCGTGGGCTTCCTCTAATTGCGGTGAGCAGGAGCTACTCTTGATTAGGGTGTGTGGCTTTTCATTGTGGTGGAGCACAGGTTCTCGGTGTGTGGGCTCCGTAGTTGTAGCTCATGGACTCTAGAGCGTGGGCTCAGTACTTGTGGTGCTTGGACTTAGTTGCTCCACAGCATGTGGAATCTTCCCAGGCCGGGGATTGAACATGTGTCCCCTGCATTGGCAGGGGGATTCTTAACCATTGAGCCACCAGGGAAGTTCATGGCAATCTTTTAATAGTAGAATCCTAAGGAGAGAGAATGGCAACCCACATCTTCCTTCATTGTTGTCTGAATTCATTTCACCAGTGATTTTATGGAGAAAGGATTCATTTTGGGTTTTTTGCTTTTTTTGTTTTCTATTTCACTCCTTTCTCCCCTTCTTGAACCAAATAATTCTGACACTCAGCATTTAGATGAGGATGAAGGAGAAAATGATCACCATCATAATAGACTCTGAAAGAGAGGTTTTGTGTGAGGGGTTTTCTTTTTTTCATTTTACAATTCTGCTTACATTTTGAGTCTTGCTTCCAGATTCATTGTCCACAGATCAGTTTAGCCAAGTGATGTTTTAGTGGTGGGGAGGGTGACTTTGCCAGCAAATGGTATACTTGGCTAATTCCAATAAATGTGACATGTCCAATCACATGGTTAAAAGTAGACAACAGAAAATATAAAATTTGAGGCCAAAAGGCATCCTTAAGAAGCATTGTTCTCTGTTACGGACAGAGAATTGTGTTTCCCTCAAATTTATATTTTGAAGTCCTAATCCCCAACATGACGGTATTTGTGTATGGAGACTTTATGAGATAATTAGGTCATAGCCCTAATCCTGTGGGACTGGTGTCCTTTTAAAAGGAGGAAACATGAGAGAGTGTTATATGTGTGAATAGAGGAAAGGTGAGGACATAGTGACAATGCATCTATCTTCAAGTCAAGAAGAGAGCCCTCACCAAAAATTGAATTTGTGGACTTGTGAATCATGCACTTTTGGCCTCCAGAACTGTTAGAAAATACATTTCTGTTGTTTAAGCCACCTGTCTGTGGTATTTTGTTACGGTGGCCCATGCAAACTGATACACCCTCCAATTCAAATTTCTTATGAAGCTTTTGTACAATATTTATCTGCTTATAGCAATGTGTTCAGTGTTCCCTTCAGTCCAAGTATTTACAGTACCCCAAGATATTAGTTGGGGCTTCCCTGGTGGCTCAGTTGGTAAAGAGACTGCCTGCAACGCAGGAGACACTAGTTGGATCCCTGGCTCAGGAAGATCTCCTGGAGAAGGAAATGGCGACCCACTCCAGTATTCTTGCCTGGAGAATCCCAGGGACAGAGGAGCCTGGTGGGCCATAGTCCCTGGGGTCACAAGAGTCAGACACAATTTAGCAACTAAGCCACCACCACTACCAAGATCCTAGGCGTTGGTTGTTGTCCAGAGCTGGTAAAACTCTCCTTCTTTTGCATCTATCAGACACCACAACCTCACACAGACCTGGCTGAAACAGGCAGACTAGGCCAAACAAAGGCCGTGTTGCCCGTCTCTACCCTGACATGGGACTAAATGTGGAAAAAATAGTAATTCATCTATCACTTTTCACAAATTCCCTGCAATTCTGATGCCAACAGTTATCCGAACTTTGAAAGTTTTAATTGTAGGACCTAGAGATTCTCTTAAAGTGTATACTGTTTCTGTAGGTTGTTGATGGGGGCCTGTCAAAGTTAACCAGTGGCCTGGGAACGAAAGCTTAATGTGGGGGATAAGAGATACCAACTTTCATGCCATGCTTTAGTGTATGGTAGAGCAGCAAAGAAAATAGAAAGCATCATCAAAATGTTTATAGTAATTGGAGTATGATGGCTTTACAATGTTGTATTAGTTTCTGTTGTACAATGAAGCGAATCAGCCATATGTATACATATATCTCCTCCCTCTTGGACATGCCTCCCACCCCTCTAGGTCAACAGAGAGCACCGAGCTGAGCTCCTTGTGCTATACTGTAGGTTCCCACTAGCTAACTGTTTTACATGTGACAGTACACATACATCAATTCCAATCTCTCAATTCATCGTGCAGGTCCCCCCCAACCCCATGTCCACAAGTCCATTCCCTACATCTGCATCTCTATTCCTGCCTGCAAATAGGTTCATCTGTACCATTTTTCTAAATCTGACGTGTGTTAATATATGATATTTGTTTTTCTCTGTATGACTTCACTCTGTATGACAGACGCTAGATCCATCCAAATCTCTACAAATGACCCAGTATCGTTCCTTTTTATGGCTGAGTAGCACTCCATTGTCGGAGAAGGCAGTGGCACCCACTCCAGTGCTCTTGCCTGGAGAATCCCAGGGATGGGGGAGCCTGGTGGGCTGCAGTCCATGGGGTCTTGAAGAGTCAGACACAACTGAGTGACTTCACTTTCACTTTTCACTTTCATGCATTGGAGAAGGAAATGGCAACCCACTCCAGTGTTCTTGCCTGGAGAATCCCAGGGACGGGGGAGCCTGGTGGGCTGCCATCTCTGGGGTCACACAGAGTCAGACACGACTGAAGCCACTTAGCAGCAGCAGCAGCATTCCATTGTATATTCAAAGATATATATATATATATATATATGTTTATCAACTCATATAAATTGAGCACATAATATGGATGGGGGATATGTTTTTAAAGAAATTGATTTTAGCTATGCAACCTTTTGGCAACAACAGCTTCCTCAGAACCTCAATGTATAAAATAATACAGGAAGCAGCTCTGATTAAATTTGAGGTGGGCTGCCTGAGCAGCAATGACTTTTGAGACCCCTTTGTAAAGCACTAAAGCTGCTGAAGAACTCACCCTTGCCTACTTAAAGTATCTTCCTATTTATAAGATTTGATTCTTTGAGGAGAGATGGAGGACTTCTTATACTGAAACGTGATGCAAGGGTACTATGCTATTTCCAGGGTGTTGCTCGGAGATATGTAAAATCATTTAAAAGGCAAGCAAAGAGAGAAGAGATGCTGAAGATCCTTGAAACACAAGGCTTGCAGATTTACTCAGGTCATATAACGTTTCATGAAATCAGAACCAAAGAGCCATGGTTTCCTTCAACAAGGTCTCTTTCCCCCCCATCCTGCTTTGAAGTAGAATTTTTGACTGTTTTCACAGAAAGCCTCCATAAACAATATTAAGCAATTTGTTAAAGAGGTGAGCTCTCCTGGCAAGTAGGTAGGTGAGACTGAGAGATAATTAATAATATCAATGGAACAGGACATTTCAAAGCTCTTTTATACATGATATAATAATAATAGTATTATATGAGTTCTCATGGTTGTCATTTAAGTCATGTTTTCTCCTTTTCTTCCCCCTGAATTTTGAGTATGAACCAGGACTCTTTAGCCACTCCTGATACTCTTAATCCTACTTGGAAGGACTGTGGTTTGATTTCTGCCTATATCACATTGTATTAATTCACTTGCCAGGTTAGTTTTCCTGGCTGGATTTGAAGAGGTGCTAAGGAAGGAAGTTAAAAAACTAATACAACTCACTGTGACATCAAACCCTTCAAAACACAATGTTAGAGCTAGCCTTGTGTGGTGAGCGGTTGCTGACTCACACAAGAATTTCAGAGTAGACTGTTCATCCCTTCCATTCCCTGGCCCGTCTAGGGTTCTACTCCTGGTCCTGATTTTGGATGGAGATGACAGAAGTTTCAGAAAATTTCTTACAAATTATATTGTTTCCACTCTTAAAAAGGATGTATTTGGCCCTCAGATGGTTTTTTGGTAATCCAGTCTTCTACGAAATGCAAATACCACCAGGCAAGAAATAGCAGAATTCATTACTAGTTTTTATCATGGGGAAATAATAGCCAGATGAAAAGCCAGTGGAACGAGGGTTTAGCATTGACACCTGGGTAGAAAAGTGGAGCCCTGATAGGGGAGGTGAAGGTACAGCTCTGTTTCCACCTGTGTTATTGGAAAGCATTGAATTAGGAATGGAGGTGAATTCCTGAGTACTGGTTATAGTCATATAGAGGTACAAGTTTATCTTGAATGAATCCCTTTGCTAAATTATTGAGTGATTGTTTAGAAACTTATTCTTTGCAAAGTTCAAGGTTAGGACTGGTTTGAACTACACTTGAAGATGAGGAAATGATCATTCATTTCCTATTAAGAGCTAGTGATTCCACTGTGTGCTGTATATTTAGGATTTTCATTGAACCTTCTTGACCACCCTGGTCAAAAAAATCATATTTTCCTTAGTAAATGTATATAAAATGCTGTGCTCATTTATTCTATAAGTCTTGCTGCAAATTTCTCAATTTGAAAAAGTCTAATTCAACTTCTCATTAGTATTTTGTGTATAGAATCATTTATGCAAATGAGGTAATGTAAATAGAATTTACATTATGTAATATAAATGTAAACAGTTTGGGAAGTTACTCCTAACACTTGGAAATTTGGGGCATTAACTGACTGCTTTAAAGAGGATCTCATTTCAGTTTAACCATGGTAGTCTTAGGTGCCATTTGGGTCTTTTATTCCTCTATTATTATGAAACCTAGAAATAACTATGAAGGTGTTTCTCTTAGGCATTTAGATCCTCTATGGAAAGGTGGAAATAATTATATGCTCACATACTTAACTGGAAAATCAAAATATGCTTTTTTCCCCTCAAATCAATTAATAAAATAATGTAATCACAGACACACACACATGCATGTCTGCATTTTTCTTCCCAATAGGCCTATTTAGATGTATTTTCTGAATTTATAGTATACTCATTCACTGCAGAAAAAAATGATCCTACAGGGAAAGGTTCCTTTTTAAAAATCACAGTTGGTGTGAACCCAGTTTCTTAATACATTGAGATGTTTCATTTGCTTTTTCTCTCTTGAATACTTAAATACAATTCCAACAGGAGCCAGAGAAATTCAATGAGATCCTGAAAAGAATTAATGATTGTTCTGACTGGCTGCTGTTGCTGGCCTGTAATAAATTTCAACCTTAATCATTCTGAAATGAAAAAAAATCACCAAAGTTATAGTAAAGCATCTTACCCAGCTTGGAAAGGAAGCTCACAAAACTACTGCACCTCTAAAAGTCATCTCTTGTATCTCAGAGCAGATGTGGAGGGTGCGGCAAGGAGGTGCAGTGGAAAGTACATCTTACCATTAGCACTACAAGCCCTTTTCCAGAGTGTCTTTGGTTTCTTTGGTTTGCTTTCCTTATATTCAATTTTGAAAAAGTATTTACTTATTTATTTGGTTGTACTGGCTCTTGGTTGTGGCATTCAGGACCTTTACTTGTGGGATCTAATTCCCTGACCCAGGATCAAACCTGGGGCCCCTGCATTGAAGTCTTAGCCATTGGACTTACCAGCGAAGTTCGGTGTTGGGTTAACTGATCTCTGTGGGTACTTATCGGAGAAGGCGATGGCACCCCATTCCAGTACTCTTGCCTGGAAAATCCCATGGATGGAGGAGCCTGGTGGGCTGCAGTCCATGGGGTCGCTAAGAGTCAGGCACAACTGAGCGACTTCACTTTCACTTTTCACTTTCATGCACTGGAGAAGGAAATGGCAACCCACTCCAGTGTTCTTGCCTGGAGAATCCCAGGGACGGGGGAGCCTGGTGGGCTGCCGTCTATGGGGTCGCACAGAGTTGGACACGACTGAAGCAACTTAGCAGCAGTGGGTACTTATAACTCTAAACTTCCAAGATGTGTGTGAAATGGAAGTTCTTCCATGTATATGAACTTGAAAATCCTAAGACGAAGGTGAGGCTGATGTATGAGTCTCCTCTTTTAAATACGTTCTCTTATTCTCTCTACGCTGCTGCTGCTGCTTAGTCGCTTTAATCTTGTCTGACTCTGTGTGACTGCATGGACTGTAGCCCGCCAGACTCCTCTGTCCATGGGATTCTCTAGGCAAGAATACTGGAGTGGGTTGCCACGCTCTCTTCCAGAGGATCTTCCTGACCCAGGGATTGAACTCAGGTCTCTTTCATTGCAGGCGAATTCATTACCTTCTAAGCCACCAGGGAAGCTAATGCCACCTCACGTTAATAATTCCTTAGGAGATTAGCTGCGTTATTTGAAATAGAGTATTTTTTCTCTTTTAATGGAACCTCTTTCTTCTGTTTACTTGGAGGACCATACCTGGCTATCTCAGAAGTGCTTTACCATTAGCATCACTGGGAGACATCACCTCACTGAAGGAGAAAGGTAAAAAAATGAGAGAAACAGATGAGATCGAGGAAGAGAGTTACAGAATACATAGGCTTTCCCCAGAGTTAGAGGAGAAGGGAAAAACCTGGTTGCTGTTGGAGAGCCTCATAGTATTGTTTTCTGCTCAAGGTTTTGGCCATTGCTAGGGCCCAGAAGCTTTGCCACTCTATAGGCTCCCAGCATTTTGCATCTGGGAGTGGGAGCTGTCGGTAGCTTTTTATAGAATTGTGTATCTGCAAATAAGCTTGAGTTACCTTTGAGAATAAGGGAGTGACCGTTTATTTTCTCTAATCAGCTGATGATTCTATAGATATATTTTATATTGATTCTTTTCTCCAGATTCTTCCTGAGCACCCTGCTGGGTAGTTATTATTTTCCCCAGTTTCTATAGATGAGGAGAATGATCATACTTAGGAATTGTGCTGAATGAAATTTTCTTTCATTTGCAAACTTGTCCTCCCTTCAGTCTTTCTGCTTCTAACTGTAAAGTCTTCACTTCATTCCAAAACCATTCCTACCTCTGACCTCAGATTTGGCATTTACATTCTCAGTGTTTGGCTCTACTCACCTAAAATATTTTGGATTGATTCCTGACTGGTATCTCCAATTCCAGATACCGTGGGTAGGGTACCACATTTCCAGTTCTAGCCCCCAGGAACAAACACTTGACACCAGCTAAAACCCTACCTACGTGCCTCCTCTTAGGCCCTTTGTATGTGTATCCTAGGCAAACAGTAACTACCTACCCATGCTGATTTAGCACCCTTCAAGTGAAATACAGGCAAGTTTCTTGGAAAGACCTTATCATGGATTTGTCAAAGATCCCACAGCTATAGACAAGAGAGCCAGGATTCAAATCCAGGTTTATCTGACTCCTAAACTGTTATTTTTCTTCAGTCTGTCATCATACTTTCTAACTGAAAATCAGTTATACTAAAAATTCCATTTGTCCATCTTACTGTGGCTTGCTTAGTCTCCAAGATCCTCTGAGTATGGTCTTGCTGACTTCAGCACATTTAAAAATCTAGCCAGTTCCTAAGAGTAAGTAGGACATCCTCTTGCCACTTAAAACTCTGTTTTCAGAGTGTTTTATACCCAGCACGGTTACTAATTCACTGTGCTAGAGGACAGGGAAATGAGAGTTATGCACTGGGCTCAGTACTGTATGCTTTTTGCGTGTGAACTCATTGCATTCCTTAGATCATCTCTCTGAGGTGTTCGTGCTCAATTGTGTCTGACTCTTTGCGACCCCAAAGACAGTAGCCCACCAGGCTCCTCTGTCCATGGGATTTCCCAAGTAAGAATACTGGAGTGGGTTGCCATTTCCTCCTCCAGGGGCTCTTCCTCCCCCAGGGATGGAACCCACCTCTCCTGTGGCTCCTGCATTGACAGGCAGAATCTTTACCACTGAGCTCTCCAAGGTACTTACTATCATAGTAGTAGTAGTAGTTTAGTTGCTAAGTTGTGTCCAACTCTTGTGACCCCATGGGCTGTAGCCTTCCAGGCTCCTCTCTCCATGGGATTCTCCAGGCAAGAATGCTGGAGTGGGTTGTCATTTCCTTCTCTGGGGCATCTTCCTGACCTAGGAATATACTTTATTTTATATAAAGGGAAACTAACATGTAGAAAGGTCAAGTGTCTTGGCCAAGGACAAGATATTAGCTGCTCATCAGATTCATGGGCTCACCCACATTATCCAGGCCTTTTGCATTTAGGCAGGACTGTGCTGTTCATTGCGGTGCATGAGCTGTGGCTACAAGTGCTGCCTGTCATTTCTGTAGTGAAGCAGTTGAGGACAAGTGTACAACTCTTAAGCTCTCTTTTCTCCTGTCTTTGGTGACCTGGAAGGACACAGCTACAGAATGGTGGGGCCTCTGTTAACCTGGATATCTGAGTGACTGTGTGTAGTAGAACCTCCCCAGTGACCCATATGGGATTTGTCCCTTCTGTGAGAAATAAGCCTATTGTGCATGAAGCCATTAAGATTTGAGGGTTAATTGGTTACCACAGCATTACCTATGCCATCTTTTCTAATACAGTGGTAGATTCAAGGATTTAAAGCTGAGGCTGTCTCCCTCCAGAATCTGCACCTTGTTGCATTTTCAAGATCAAGTTAAGCCTCCATGGTTCCTTAGCACATCTGATAGCTTCCTTAGAAGAGACTATGTTTTGGCTGAAACTTGGGAACTTTAGAGCTGTGGCAAGTGCATCCCCTTTAGAGGAATAATGGCTCATCTAAAATAACTATTAAGCCTGGAGATGTTCCACTGTATTATCTGCCTCTTCCCCATGATGAGAACTTATAGGAGAAAGGATCTGATTACCTCTCAGCATATTTTCACATTTGAGGTTAAAAAAAAATGTATGGTTCCAGGCATTTTGCTTTTACATTGCAAATACATTTGGACTCTTTTACATTTTTATATCTTTTAAACATTTGTTGCATTTTGGAAAAAAAATTACCCTTAACAGCTTTTGAAAGCCTCTACTTAATGCATATTGTTCATTCCTTTCCACTCGGTCTGAATTAATGTATTAATTATTGGGGTGGGTGTTGCTTGTCAGAAAGGAAAAACTATATGGCAGTTAGAAGGCATCTTGGTACACTTCAAAGCTGCGTTTGGGCATTGCTCTGTCGACTGTTCAGAACCACTCTTAATACTAACTCATTAGGAGAAAGCATTATTCCAAGTGAAACTAAGATATGTATTTGCATAATTTGCAGATCTGTGTGTGTTATTCATTCAGTTCTATGTTGGTTTAATCACAGAATTGTTAAGCTATTTTCAGGAAGTATTTGAGAGCTGTCTTTATGATGTGTAGCTCAATTTTATTCTGCCGAAGTCCAGTTGCACTGACCACGAATACAATCTAAAATGGAAGATTCCATAGTTGGTTGACAAAGCAATCTTGTTTTATTTCTCACTGGTGAATTCATAATTTGCTGGTCAGCTAAATAAATTTTCATAAATTGCCATGTGTGGGGATAGTAATAAAATAAGATACTCAGTTCTTCTCCTAAAGCATTTTCAATTTACGGAAAACTTTTAGAATTTAGTATCTCTAGTGCTATTCTTAGGAATTGGAAGGTGATGGCCATTTAAGAATGGCAATTTTAGTTAGTTATGGAAACAGTTATCATTTTGTCTTTCCTGGTGAAGATTTTAGATAACTTCCTCTCCACCATACCCTTTTTGTATATGAAAAACTCTTACTGGAACAGTGTGATAATTTAGGTCATCAGAAAAATCCAACTGAAATGCATTTTCTCAAGGCCCAGCTCCCAACCTAATCATATCAGATTATAAAAATTTCCTATTTAGTGTCTTTTATCCTCTCACTGTGTCATCTAAACAGTCTTAAGCAAATACATCATGAATACTTATTCCCATGATTATGTCACTTTATCATAGCATAGATTTTTAACTAATGTACCATTTCTGACTCTTTTTAGACATGTTGAAAGAAAGAGTTTAAGTTCAAGTACAGATTTAAAACTTGTTTATTCCTATGAGCATATGTTTATGAAACTACAAGTTTTAGTCTAGGTCAGCTTGAATGACTAAAATCAATGGAAACTTGAGTCAGTTATTAGAACTGTTCTTCAATCCTGCTCAGTCACTAACCAACTGTATGACTTGGGCAAGTATTTCTGTGTCTTATTTTTCTTATTTGAAACATAAGAGGGTTGGAGTCACTCAAAACTCTAAAATGTTGTCACTCTCAGAAGCACTATTAGGTAATTATGTATTAATAATTTTACTATCTGTTTACACAGGTGTGAAGGTGTATTATAATTTTAAAATTGACTTTGTTAATTGGAAACTAGGTACTAATCATTATATATACTCTCTCTTCTTTTTTAAAATTGGTTTTGTCTGTGTTGTCCTGGCTTTTGTTAAAACTTTTCCTAGAGACATTTTTTTTTAAAATCCTAAAATCATCTAACCAGTGATGTCATTATAAACCCAGATTTATGGAAGAAAATGCACAGATTATCTTTTAAAAGAAAAAGAATGTAACCATAGTTGAAACAGACACTATTAACCATTTCAATTTCTATTGGGTTAGCTGTAGGAGAAGTTCAGAGCTCAGTATTTCTGTTAAACCACATCAGTTCAGTGCTCAGTGCAAGAAGTAGAATAAAAACAAAGGAAAAGATGAATGAAGGGTAGTGTGTGCTTAGTCACTCAGTTGTGCCTGTCTCTTTGTGATCCTATAGGTTGCATACCAGGCTGTAGCCTGCCAGGCTCCTCTGTCAATGGGGATTCTCCAGGCAAGAATACTGGAGTGGGTTGCTATACCTTCTTCCAGGGGATCTTCTCAACCCAGGGATCAAACCCAGGTGTCCCGCATTGCAGGCAGATTTTTTTTTTTTTTTTTTTTTTACTATCTGAGACACCAGGGAATGAAGGGTAAGGACTTGTGTAAAAATCACAGAGAAATGAACATAAAAGGAGTTAGAAGGCAATGTCTTGTCTCTGGTGTGAAGCCTGCACTGGACTCATCTTCCCCTGCCACTGCCCAGGTGTTATGCAAAATAATCGCACCGTATATTCATGCTGCCCAAGGACACACACGGATCTTGAGTGTTAATCTAACAGGGAACAACTCAAATGAGATGTGTCTGTTTCCTTTTTTCACTAAACTTTAAAAAATAATGAAAACTTGGAACTTTCTATGGTAACTCTTGGGGGGCTCTCAAAATCTTTTGCAAATAGATGTACACAGTTTACAAAATGATATGCTTAGCTGAGGAATTGTTAGGGTTTTCAATGACTTACAGTTCCCTCTAGGAAAATAGGGCTGTATTTTCTGGAAAAAAAAAAAAAAAGAATCTTCTATCAGTCTGTTGATCATCATCATTGTTATTTTTAGCTCCTAAATCCAGTTTTGGTATATTAGTAAAGCCAGAGCATCCCAATATCTCTTGTTTGTTATTGAAATAATTCAAAGCAGTACTGTGATTTATAAGGCATAACCAGAAATTGCCCTTTTGGGGTTCTTTTCTAGATATGACCTTAAAAACTCAGTAGGTAATTAATTTCTTTTACAAATATGTAATTGATTATCCATTAGTTACCAGAGTTATGTTAATACCATCCACCTTAAACTTCTACAGCCTGAAATGGACCACTATATATTTTTTATTTATATACATATTTTATTGTGGAGAAGGCAATGGCAACCCACTCCGGTATTCTTGCCTGGAAAATCCCATGGGCGGAGGAGCCTGGTAGGCTGCAGTCCATGGGGTCTTGAAGAGTCAGACACAACTGAGTGACTTCACTTTCACGCATTGGAGAAGGAAATGGCAACCCACTCCAGTGTTCTTGCCTGGGGAATCCCAGGGACGGGGGAGCCTGGTGGGCAGCCGTCTATGGGGTAGCACAGAGTCAGACACAACTGAAGCGACTTAGCAGCAGCAACAGCAGCATGAAAGTGAAAGTGGCGAGTGAAAAAGTTGGCTTAAAGCTCAACATTCAGAAAACAAAGATCTTGGCATCCGGTCCCACCACTTCATGGGAAATAGATGGGGAAACAGTGGAAACAGTGTCAGACTTTATTTTTCTGGGCTCCAAAATCACTACAGATGGTGACTGCAGCCATGAAGTGAAAGATGCTTACTCCTTGGAAGGAAAGTTATGACCAACCTAGACAGCATATTCAAAAGCAGAGACATTACTTTGCCAACAAAGGTTCGTCTAGTCAAGGCTATGGTTTTTCCTGTGGTCATGTATGGATGTGAGAGTTGGACTGTGAAGAAGGCTGAGCGCTGAAGAATTGATGCTTTTGAACTATGGTGTTGGAGCAGACTCTTGAGAGTCCCTTGGACTGCAAGGAGATCCAACCAGTCCATTCTGAAGGAGATCAGCCCTGGAATTTCTGATGCTAAAGCTGAAACTCCCAGTACTTTGGCCACCTCTTGTGAAGAGTTGACTCATTGGAAAAGACTCTGATGCTGGGAGGGATTGGGGGCAAGAGGAGAAGGGGACGACAGAGGATGAGATGGCTGGATGGCATCACTGACTTGATGGACGTGAGTCTCAGTGAACTCCGGGAGTTGGTGATGGACAGGGAGGCCTGGCATGCTGCGATTCATGGGGTCGCAAAGAGTCGGACACGACTGAGTGACTGATCTGATCTGATAGCTGACTTACAATGTTTCAAGTGCACAGCAAAAAGATTTAGTTATATATATACACATATATTATTTTTAGATCATTTTACATTATAGGTTATTATAAGATTGACGATAGTTCCCTATGTTATACAGTAAACCTTTGTTGCTTGTTGCATGTTTAGTTTTTAAATGGAAGTCTAGCATTCTATTCATACTAAGTCAAACAAGTGGAATCAAAATGTCATAAATTTTTTAGTTAGGCAAAAATTCATAAGTTTTCCAAATGTATATATTATAAATGCTCTTTATACATATGTATACAAAAGCTTTTCTACTATGCTTGATAAAGGCTTGAGAAAGAACATCAAAGAAAAAAGAGATAGAGAAATTGGAAAACACAAACTAAATGAAATGGGGGCACTGAATATGAAATGTAAAAGGTGAAACAAAATAGATAAAAGTAAAAGATCATCCTGTAGTTCTGTTCTTTTTAAACATGGCTGCTCATTAGAAACATATTCAGAGCTTTGGAGGAAAAAAGCAATACCTGGGCATTTGTATTTGTCAAAAAATACCAAGATAATTCTGATATGCATCTGGATTTTAAAAAGTGATTACAGGTTTTTATATTAAATGGTAGTTTTGTCGATATAGAATTCTATTGATGTAGAATTCTGATTGACCAATCATGATACGATGGTATTGAGTGATAGTTACATAATCACAATAGTAAAAGATGTTTGTTAGTTTTCACAATCAATAACCAGACAAAAAATGAAAGATTATAATTGCAAGCCACAATGGAAACATAATTAACCTAATAATATAAAATAATTACAATTTGTGGGCTCAAGCAGAGTGATGTGGTAAGTGGAAGTTCATACATGCACATGTTTTCATCTGCCCAGCCAGTCTATGTCTTTTGGTTGGTGCATTTAATCCATTTACAGTTAAGGTAATTATTGATATGTATGATCCTATTACTGTTTTCTTAATTGTCTTGGGTATATTTTTTGTAGATCTTTTCTTTTTCTTGTGTTTCCTGCCTAGAGAAGTTCCTTTAGCATTTGTTGTAAAGCTGGTTTGATGTTACTGAATTCTCTTTAATTTTGCTTGTCTGGAAAGCTTTTGATTTCTTCATCAAATCTGAACGAGAGTTTTTCTGGGTAGAGTATTCTTAGTTGTACGTTCTTCCCTTTCATCATTTTAAATGTATTGTGCCGTTCCCTTCTGGCTTGTAGAGTTTCTGTTGAGAAATCAGCTGGTAATCTGATGGGAGTTCCCTTGAATGTTTTCTGTCATCTTTCCTTTGTTGCTTTTAATATCTTATCTCTAATTTTGTCACTTTGATTACTATGTGTCTTGGTGTGTTCCTCCTTGGGTTTATTATGCCTAGGACTCTCTGTGCTTCCTGGACCTTGTTGACGGTTTCCTTTCCCATGATAGGGGTGTTTTCAGCTATTATCTCTTCAAATATTTTCTCAGGTCCCTTCTCTCTTTCTTCTCCTTCTGGGACTTCTATAATGCAAATCTCGGTGGGTTTAATGTTGTTCCACAGGTCTCATGTACAGATCACATGTTAGTCTTCATACAGTGGATTCAAAAGGGAAGCCCAAGTCTCTCCAATAGAGACCACTGAATAGCATTTTAGGAAAAGAGGAACCAGGAGGGAAGGTAAGAAAGGAGACGAAGTTTGAAAACTTAGGTAGAAACAGAATCAGATGCTATAAGTTTTGTTGACTTAAAATAGGTGAGCATTGTGAAAAATCCAGATGCCCAAATCAAGAGGTATAGGTACTTAAATTCATAAAGAGGCTGTGCCTAAACCAAAATTAGAGTAAACTGCAGTCCTAATGATGCACTGACTGACAGTGGGGAGACTGAGTGGGACTAGCAAGAAACTTAATTAGGATAGGTTACACCTAATCTAGGAAGTTGGGAATAAGGCCTTGACCTTTATTTAGATAGTTGGCATTTTTTCAGATTATAAATTTACATTATTGATAATGATCCTTTAGTTTATAAGGTTTGCCTTTATAAAGCCTTTTCACACTGATTTCCTCATTGGTGATTAATGCTAATCATGATTGGCTACATAAATTTGTTTATTCCCATTTATAAATAAATAAATGGACACAAAGAATTTAAGTGTCTTGACCTAGATATAACCACCACAAACTCATGTGATTCCCCTTTATTGTCTTTTTTGCCATTTATTTTCTCAATTCTCATAATAGCCCTGTAAAGTAGATATTGTTGTTGTATAGTCACTAAATTGTGTCCGACTCTTTGTGACTCCATGGATTGTAGCCGATCAGGCTCCCTTGTCCATGGAATTTCCCAGGCAAAAACACTGGAGTGGGTTGCCATTTCCTTCTCCAGGGGGGTCTTCCCAACCCAGGGATTGACTCTTGCATTGGCAGTTGGATTCTGTACCACTGAGCTACCAGGGAAGCTGTGAAGTACAAAGGTATTACCTTTATTTGATAGATGAGATATGCATTCAAAGAGTTGGGATAACTTATATCACATGGTAAGTGGCAGAGTTGGTTGTTGAACCTAGTCCTCTTGGCTCCCGAGTTTGTGCTCTTGACCACTAGACTGTGTTGTTTTCTATTTCTATTACTACAATTTTCATATTAATAGCCTTCTTCGAAGATAATTTGGTGTTTCACCTCATTAAAATTCCTGGCATTGTGAACCCCTTTAAATTCAGTCGTAGCAGGGCTGCTACTGGCCAGGCTAGTGGAATAAACTCACAGATGTTGTTTTACTGTTATAGTCACCGTGCAGGGAGGCAGGTGTGTTTCAGCATTGCATTTCCTACCAAGCAGTAGATCTCTGAAACCCCCACAGCGTATTTTGCCCTTGGGATGTTTTTCAGAAGATACATTTTGGACCAGAACTTTTTTAGGAGGCAGAGTAGAGGAGAATGCTATGATTTGAACTTTTTCATAGCATGCCTGGGGAACTGAAATTCAGTCAATATGAAGTGGGTTCTTCTGGGGTTTTAAGGTGAGAAAAAAGGGACCTTAATTAAGGGAGAGAGAAAAAGGAGTAGACAAAGTTTTCCTACTTTTATGATTTTGCCTGGGGAATAGCCCTTCACGGGAACCATTTGGTTTTGGGTGTCTCTTGCAGGATATATGAAGAGATGAAAGAAACAAGAGCCGTTGACATTGACATGACTCACAAACATATGGCTCTAAATAATGAGACCCTTTATCTTGGAGAAGAATCTAAAGGGCATGGGAGAAACCCTCATGTAACTCACTTTAAAAATGTAAAGCTGTATAATTTCCTTTCTGAGGCCACAATCTTTTGGTCTTTTTCAGATGTGGTGCCAAGAAATAAAACCTCTTGATGGTAGAAGTATTTGCCATTAGCCTTCTGTCTCTTTAGGTGCTAGAGGGCCAAGAACATTAAATTAGTTTAAAAAATTAAATAAAACTCCTCTGTTCAAATGTCACTGCTTCTCTGGAAATGACATCATCTGTTTGCTAAAATACTATTGAGAAAACGAGTATACATTGTTATGTGTGGGGAGGTTTTAAAAGTGAGGTCTATTTATTAAGAGGCTTTGGAGTGGATGCTCATGTCCTTCATAAATAAACAAAGAGCCTCATCTTATTCATTTGAGTTAGTATGCATCCTCAGGGCTTAACTGTCTACACTGGTGGTGGTTGTCTGTAGGCTTTCAGTTTTATATGGAGCAGGAAGCCCAGCTTTAAAACACAAATTATGAAACTCGGGAAAAATTGACATAGTATTTTGTTGCTGCAGGTATTAGTATTGGGGGTGTTGTGGGGAGAAAGATCCTAGAATATAAAGTGCCTGAGTGTTGGTGGCCAGCTCCGGGAATTGGAGGTTACCCATTTTGAGAACATACTTTGGGTCCAGAGAAATCTCTGGACATCATTCATATTTATTACCTGAATGTAAGTCACACTGTCTTCTTTGTAATTATTACATTTACACAGTAGACAAGAATATTTTCATGTTTCATACTCTTTTAGTTTCTGACTTGGCCTTTATAATATAAAGGTGAAGTCACTCAGACCTAAAATTCTCCAAGTCTTCAATTGGGTCCTTACAAACAGAAGACACTTTTGTAACCTGTCAATTCCTTAGTATAATGATCATATATCAGAAACAAACCATTTAGAAGAATCTCGAGAGTCCCTTGGACAGCAAGGAGATCAAATCAGTAAATCCTAAAGGAAATCAACCCTGACTCATTGGAAAAGACCCTGACGCTGGGAAACATTGAGGGCAGGAGGAGAAGGGTGTAATAGGATGAGATGGTTGGATGGCATCACTGATTCACTGGATATGAATTTCAGCAAACTCTAGGAGATAGTTAAGGATAGGGAAGCCTAGCAATGCTGCAGGTCATGGGGTCACAAAGAGTTGGAGACAACTTAGCAACTGAAGAAAGAAAAAACAGAAGATACTTTTGCAATCTACCAGTTCCTCAGCATAGTAACTATATTTCAGAAAAAAACCACAAATGCATGGCTTATTTCTGGTCTCTTTATTCTGCACCATTGGACTCTATGTCTGTGCACCATCAGTTCATTTCAGTCAGTTCAGTTGCTCAGTTGTGTCTGACTCTTTGCGACCCCATTAATAGCAGCATGCCAGGCCTCCCTGTCCATCACCATCTCCTGGAGTTCACTCAAACTCACATCCATCAAGGTGGTGATGCCATCCAGGCATCTCATCCTCCTTTGTCCCCTTTTCCTCCTGCCCTCAATCCCTCCCAGCATCAGAGTCTTTTGCAATGACTCAACTCTTTGCATGTGGTGGCCAAAGTACTGGAGTTACAGCTTTAGCATCATTCCTTCCAAAGAACACCCAGGGCTGATCTCCTTCAGAATGGACTGGTTGGATCTCCTTGCAGTCCAAGGGACTCTCAAGAGTCTTCTCCAACACCACAGTTCAAAAGCATCAATTCTTCGGTGCTCAGCTTTCTTTATAGTCCAACTCTCACATCCATACATGACCACTGGAAAAACCATAGCCTTGTCTGGATGGACCTTTGTTGGCAAAGTAATGTCTCTGCTTTTCAATATGCTAACTATATTGGTCATAACTTTCGTGTCTTTTAATTTCATGGCTGCAGTCACCATCTACAGTGATTTTCGAGCCCCAAAAAGTAAAGTCTGACACTGTTTCCACTGTTTCCCCATCTATTTCCCATGAAGTGGTGGGACCAGATGCCATGATCTTCGTTTTCTGAATGTTGAGCTTTAAGCCAACTTTTTCATTCTCCTCTTTCACTTTCATCAAGAGGCTTTTTAGTTTCTCCTCACTTTCTGCCATAAGGGTGCTGTCATCTGCATATCTGAGGTTATTGATATTTCTCCTGACAATCTTGATTACAGCTTGTGCTTCCTCCAGCCCAGCATTTCTAATGATGTACTCTGCATATAAGTTAAATAAACAGTGTGACAATATACAGCCTTGACGTACTCCTTTTCCTATTTGGAACCAGTCTGTTGTTCCATGTCCAGTTCTAACTGTTGCTTCCTGACCTGCATACAAATTTCTCAAGAGGCAGATCAGGTGGTCTGGTATTCCCATCTCTTTCAGAATTTTCCACAGTTTATTGTGATCCACACAGTCAAAGGCTTTGGCATAGTCAATAAAGCAGAAATAGATGCTTTTCTGGAACTCTCTTGCTTTTTCCATGATCCAGTGGATGTTGGCAATTTGATCTCTGGTTCCTCTGCCTTTTCTAAAACCAGCTTGAACATCAGAAGTTCACGGTTCACATATTGCTGAAGCCTGGCTTGGAGAATTTTGAGCATTACTTTACTAGCGTGTGAGATGAGTGCAGTTGTGCGGTAGTTTGAGCATTCTTTGGCATTGCCTCTCTTTGGGATTGGAATGAAAACTGACCTTTTCCAGTCCTGTGGCCACTGCTGAGTTTTCCAAATTTGCTAGCATATTGAGTGCAGCACTTTCACAGCATCATCTTTCAGGATTTGAAATAGCTCAACTGGAATTCTATCACCTCCACTAGCTTTGTTCGTAGTGATGCTTTCTAAGGCCCACTTAACTTCACATTCAAGGATGTCTGGCTCTAGGTCAGTGATCACACCATTGTGATTATCTGGGTTGTGAAGATCTTTTTTGTACAGGTCTTCTGTGTATTCTTGCCACCTCTTCTTAATATCTTCTGCTTCTGTTAGGTCCATACAATTTCTGTCCTTTATCGAGCCCATCTTTGCATGAAATGTTCCTTTGGTATCTTTGATTTTCTTGAAGAGATCTCTAGTCTTTCCCATTCTGTTGTTTTCCTCTATTTCTTTGCATTGATCGCTGAAGAAGGCTTTCTTATCTCTTCTTGCTATTCTTTGGAACCCAGCAATTCTCCTTTGGTATATAATCAAAGCAAATTAAAATAGGATCTGGAAGAAATAGCTGCATTTCCATGTTCCTTACGGTCTTACTTACAGTAGCTAAGATATGGAAGGGTCTTCCCTGGTCGCTCTGTGGTAAAGAATCCACCTGCTGGTACAGGGGAGTTGTGGGTTCTATCCCTGGGTCAGGAAGATCCCCTGGAGAAGGAAATGACAACCCCCTCAAGTTTTCTTAACCGGGAAATCCCATGAACTGAACAGCCTGGTGGGCTACAGTCCATGGGGTCAAAAAGAGTTGTATATGACTTAGTGACTAAACAGCAACTACAAATATATGGAAACAACCCATGCGTCTGTCAGTGGATAAACGAATAATGAAAAGGTGATAAACACACATATACAATGAAGCATTCAGTCATAAGAAAGAGGGAAACCCTGTTATTTGCAGTAACATGGATGGACCCTGATGGCATTAGGCCGAGTGAAATAAGTCAGATAAGAAAAGAAAAAACTATATGATCTCACTTACTGTGGAATCTAAAAAAACCAAACTCATAGAAATGGTTGTTTCAGAGCAGAATGGTTGTTGCAAGTGAATGGAAATAATGGGGAGATGTTGGTCAAACAGTGAAAACTTTCAATTGTGAATAGTTACAGGCATCTAATGTACAGCACGGTAATTATTGTTAAAAACACGATATCCTTGAAAGTGTGTAAGTAGATCTTAAATGTTCTTACCCTAGAATAAGAAACGGTAGTTATGTGAGGTGAAGGAACTGTTAGCTAAGGCTATGATGGTCAAGTCAATACATTTTACACCTTTAACTTACACAATATTCTTTGTCAATTATATCTTAATTAAGCTAGAAAATAATATTGTTCTTATACCTTCCATACATCACTTCTAATCTCACAATCGCTATTTTTTTTTTGAAAAGATAGATTTAATTTCATTAAAGCTTCAAAACTCCTCATCAAAATTTATCATTAATGAAATGAAATAGCAAGCTAGGCAGGGATGAAAATATTTACAATAGGTGTATTTGTCAGAGAACTCTTAGAAATTAATGACAAGACAAACCCAATTTTTTTAGATGAGCAAAAGTTTGAACAGATATTCACAGAAAAACCAAAATGAATGGGTTATTCAGCATATGAAAAAAGGTGCCCAACATCATTGGCCGTGAGGCAAATGCAGATCAAAACCACAGTGAGATCTCAGTACATACATATCAACCAGAATATCCCTAATCAATATCAAGTTGGGGCAAAAATGTGGAGCAATTGAAGTCCTCATATATTTTTGTTGGGAGTGTAAAAAAGTGCAACCACTTTTGAAAATTGTCTGGCAGTGTCTAAGAATGTTAAGCATGACCTACTTTATGAATCAGCAATTCCACTCCTAGGTGTACCGCCAAGATCAACAAGTGTATATGTCAGGTGGTGCTGGTGGTAAAGAACCCGTCTGCCAATGTGGGAGACGTAAGAGACTGTGGATTCGATTCCTGGGTTGGGAAGATTCCCTGGATAAGGGCATGACAGCACACTCCAGTATTGTTACCTGGAGAATCCCATGGACAGAGGAGCCTGGAGGGCTGCAGTCCATAACGTCACAAAGAGTAGGACACAACAGAAGCGACTTAGCATGTACACACACACAAAATACACACATGCACAAAAATTTCCACATCAGCCTTTTTTTTAATGATAATCCCAAACTGAAAACAATACTTTTTTTTTTTTCCTACAGAATGTATAAACAAGTGGTCGTAATATGTGTGAGAAGTCACTTTAGTCATTGTAAAATTAACACAAGAGTAGATTATAGAGAAAATAAAAGAAATAAACTACTAATACAATTGCAGCTTGAAGAATCTCAATATTATGTCAAGCAGAAGCAGCTGCAAGAGAGTACATACTGCATGATTTCATTGATGAATTCTGGAAACAATGAAAAAAATCTATTTGCTGGAAATCAAGATAGTGATTGCTTCTGGTGGGGTAAAAGATGTGGATTGACTGCAAATAAGCACAAGGGAACCTTCTCTTGTGATGAACATGTTCCATATCTTCATTTGGTTAACAAATACATGGATGTATATATTTTTACAAATTTCAGATATATACTTAAGATCTCTGCATTTTGCTGTATTGAACTTGTCTTTCATTTACAAAACAAAAGAGAAAAAAGTACTGAAAAGTGGACTTGAAATAAACCAAGTCTTGTAAAAACATGCTAAAACAACAATAAAAAGATTTTAAATCCATCATCTAAGTGAGAAGTAACAAATAGGTACACCTCACTACTTGACCTATGTTCACCTGGTCGCCACTTTTACTTCCATTCATTTGGCAGAGTTGAACAACTTTTACCCAGTGGAGCAGACATTAATAAGAGGGACTAAAAGCCTAAGGGAACAGATTATTACCTGCTGACTTTACCACTCATTTGTTTTGTGATCTTGGGCGAGTCACTTCCAGTGGACCTTTATTTCCTCATCAATAATCTCACAATAGCCTTCTTGTAAGATAGGTGCTATCATCAGTTTGTAGAAGGCCAACTAGAGACTGTAAACTATTAAATATTGTATCCAAATCCACATATCTAAGAAACAGAAACCTAGATTCAAACCTTGGCCTGTATAATGCCAAGTTCTGTGCTCTTGCACTATTTTTTGCTTCATCTCAGAGTTATAGTCATTTAGTCTGTGACATGAAACAGAGTAAAATTTGCCTTCTCATATAGTGAAGTTAGATTTCTTTTTGGAAAGAAAAAAAGAGATTTCTATATTGAAAAATAATCAATTCAAGTGACTGGCTTTGGCCCTGGACATTGCCCTAAATCATTTCAGCCGTTTCTTGGGGCAACACTGAAGAGACAGAACCGTCATACATACCCAGAGGGTCTCAGCTAATCACCTAGTTCTGGTTGGTTCCAAGAAGAAAATAAATTGGAGTACTTGTTTCATGAAGAATGTCTTAAACAACACTGATATTAAGAGTGACAGAACTCTTAAAATGGATGGTCTCAGAACTGTCTTTTTGTTAACAGTCAGGTTTATTAAGGTATATTTTATATCCAGAAAAATTCATTCTTGTTAATGTACAGTTCTATGAGTTTTGGCATACAGTCAGGTAACCACCATAATCAAGATGTAGAACGTTCCCTCATGCATGCCTGTTTGTAATCGATCCCCTGCAAACTCCTGCCTCTGGGAAGTACTGATCTGTTTTCTGTAGCTAGAGTTGTGCCTTTCCCACAATGTCATATAAATGGAATCACATCAACTGTAATTTTTCAAGTTTGGTGTCTTCAGCATAATGTCGTTGAAATTCATTCATGTTTCTGCATGTGTGAATAATTTCATTCCCTTTGCTAAGATTCCACCATATGGATACAACACAGATTATTTATCCATTTTAGAAGTGATGAGTATTTGGACTGTGTCTGGTTCAAAGTGATTATTTGTAAAGCTACTATGAACATCCTTGTATAGACTGTTGTGTTAACATAACTTTTCATTTCTCTAAGTCATATATCTAGGAGTGGAATTGCTTAGTCATATGGTAACTGTGTATTTAATTATGTAAGAAACTGCTGAATTGTTTCCCAAAGTAGTTATACCATCAAAAAACAATCCCAGTTGCTGTGCATCCTCATCAGCACTTGATATTGTCAATTTTTGAAATTTTAGTAATTCTAGCATTGTATAGTAGCATATCATTGTCCATCAAACTCACGTCCATAGAGTCGGTGATGCCGTCCAACCATCTCATCCTCTGTCGTCCCCTTCTCCTCCCACCTTCAATCTTTCCCAGCATCAGGGTCTTTTCAAATGAGTCAGTTCTTTGCATGAGGTGGCCAAAGTATTGGAGCTTCAGCTTCAGTATCAGTCCTTCCAATGAATATTCAGGACTGATTTCCTTTAGGATTGACTGGTTTGATCTCCTTGCAGTCCAAGGGACTCTCAAGAGTCTTCTCCAACACCATAGTTCAAAAGCATCAATTCCTTTTGTTAATAATGCCTTTTGAGGAAACGTTTTAAAATTTTTCTAATAATTTACTTTATTCATTCAGTTGTTTTTTGCTGTGCTGGGTCATCCTTGCTGCAGGCTTTCTCTAGTTGTGGTGACTGGGGGCTTTTCTCTAGTTGTGGTGAGGGACTTCTCATTGCAGCCACTTCTCTTGTTGCTGAGCTCTGGCTCTAGGGCACGTGGCCTCAGTAGTTGTGGCCCATGAGCTTCAGTAATTGCGCATGGGCTCAGTAGTTGTGGCTCCCCGGCTCTAGTGTACAGGCTCAATAGTTGAGTGTAGCTGCTCAATGGCAAGTGGGATCTTCCCGGACCAGGGATCAAACTCCCGTTTCCTGTGCTGGTAGGCATATTCTTTATCACTGAGCCACCAAGGAATCCCTGAGAAGTTATCAATTTTGATGAAATCTAATTGATCAGTTTTTTAATGTTCTGTGCTTTGGGGATCCTATTAAATAATCTTTGAACATGCAGAGATTTCCTCCTATGTTTTCTGCTAGTAGTTTCATAGTTGTACGTTTTATATGTAGGTCTATGATCTATTTCAAGTAAATTTTTAATATAGTATGCAATATGGATCGAAGTTCTTTTTTCCCCCCACATGAGTGTTCAATTGTTCCAACACTATTTTTTGAAAAGACTCTTTGTCTCTTGGATTGCTTTGGTACATTTATAGAGATCAACTGACCATATATTTATGGGTCTACTTTTAAACTCTGTTCTGTTCATCCATGTGTCTATCTTTTCACCAATATACAACATTATAGTAATTTCTATATCTTGATAGTAAGCCATCAAATCACATAGTATGACATGAGTCTTCCAACTTTGTTCTTCTTTAAGACTATTTTGGTTTCTCAAGTCTTTCATTTATATATGAATCTTAGAATCAATTTTTTGACTTCTGTTTTATAAAAGCCTAATGACATTTTGATTGGAATTGTAATATAGACTTATTTGGGGAGAATTGACATTTTACCAATATTGGACACATTTCATGTTTGTTTATTAGGTCTTCTTGATTGGTCTGTGGTATGCCTGTGTATCAGAGAAGTCGATGGCACCCCCCTCCAGTACTCTTGCCTGGAAAATCCCATGGACGGAGGAGCCTGGTAGGCTGCAGTCCATGGGGTCTAAGAGTCTGGCACGACTGAGCAACTTCCCCTTTCACTTTTCACTTTCATGCATTGGAGAAGGAAATGGCAACCCACTCCAGTGTTCTTGCCTGGAGAATCCCAGGGACGGGGGAGCCTGGTGGGCTGCCGTCTATGGGGTCGCACAGAGTCGGACACGACTGAAGCGACTTAGCAGCATGCCTGTATATACTGCATATGTTTTGTTAGATTTATACCTAAGTATTTCATGTTTGCTATTATGTTATTATGTGGTATTTTAATCTTTTAATTGTCTAATTTTTACTTTCTTAAAAATATAAATTTTGTATGTTGACCAGGTTATCTTGTGAAATCTAAACTCATTAATTCTAGGAGCTATTTTTGTGGATTCCTTGGACTTTTCTAAATAGAAAATCATAACATTAACGAATAGGGGCAACATTATTTCTTACTTTTCTTTTTTTTCAAATTAAAAAAAAATTTTATTGGCTCATAGTTGATTGACATGCTGTGTTAGTTTTTGCTATGCATTAGTGAATCTGTTATATAGAATATATTTACTCTTTTTTATATCCTTTGCCCATACAGGTCATTAAAGAGTATTGAGAAGACTTTCCTGTGCTAGGCAGTAGATCCTTACTTGTTATCTATTTTGTATGTATATAGTGTGTATATGTCAATTCTTTTTTTTAAAATTTTTTTTAAATTTTATTTTATTTCTTAACTTTACACTATTGTATTGGTTTTGCCATATATCAAAATGAATCCGCCACAGGTATACGTGTGTTCCCCATCCTGAACCCTCCTCCCTCCTCCCTCCCCATACCATCCCTCTGGGTCATCCCAGTGCACCAGCCCCAAGCATCCAGTATCGTGCATTGAACCTGGACTGGCGACTCGTTTCATATATGATATTATACATATTTCAATGCCATTCTCCCAAATCATCTCACCCTCTCCCTCTCCCACAGAGTCCAAAAGACTGTTCTATACATCAGTGTCTCTTTTGCTGTCTCGTATACAGGGTTATTGTTACCATCTTTCTAACTTCCATATATATGCGTTAGTATACTGTATTGGTGTTTTTCTTTCTGGCTTACTTCACTCTGTATAATACGCTCCAGTTTCATCCACCTCATTAGAACTGATTCAAATTTATTCTTTTTAATGGCTAAGGTTACTTTTCAGTCTAAATGTATTTTGCTTCTCTTTTACTTTTCCCACTGATCAGGATCTCCATTATGACGATGTATAATTGGAGTGGTAAGAGTTAGATATCCTTGGAGGGTCCTTAGGAGAATAACAGGCAAATTTTCACCATTACGTATAAGGCTATGTATAGTGTTTTGTTTTTGTTATTTTGTTACTATTATTATTATTATTTGGTAAATGTATTTGGGACTTCCCAGGTGTCTCAGTGGTTAAGACCTGAGTTCAATTCCTGAGTCTGGAAGATTTCCCTGGAAAAGGAAATGGTAACCCACTCCAGTATTCTTGCCTGGGAAATCCCATTGACAGAGGAGCCTGACAGGCTACAGTCTATGTGTTCACCAAAGAGTCAGACACGACTCAGTGACTAAACCACCACCACCACCACCACAAATGCCATTTATCAGATTGAAGAAGTTTCTCTTCTATTTCTAGTTTGTTGAGAGAGTTTACGATGAGTGATTATTGAATTTTGATAAAAACTCTTATATTTGTTGATATGATATATTTCAATGATTTTCATATCCATTGAATTTGTGACAGTATGTAAGAATAATGACAATAATAATTACTTCATTTATTGTGTGCTTACCATATGCTCACTGCTTTTTAGTTGGGACATGTTGATTCCTTACCATACCTGACTCACTTATACTTCCATGGAATGCAACCTCCTAAAGCTTCAAGGATATCAACTGAAGGAAACCCTGTGGGAAGTGAATAAGGAGTCATCATAGATTTGTTAAATTGAACGTGCCATGGTGAAATATATGAATCCGTTAGAAGCTAGTGATTAGAGGTAGGTTATATATATTTCTCCTGGCAATCTTGATTCCAGCTTGAGCTTCTTCCAGCTTGGCATTTCGCATGATGTACTCTGCATATAAGTTAAATAAGTAGAGTGACAATATACAGTCTTGAGACACTCCTTTCCCAGTTTGGAACTATTCTCTGTCTGGTTCTAACTGTTGCTTCTTGACCTGCATACAGGTTTCTCAGGACGCAGGTAAGGTGGTCAAGTATACCCATCTCTTTATAAGAATTTTCCACAGTTTGTTGTGATCCACACAGTCAAAGGTTTTAGTGTAGTCAATGAAGCAGAAGTAGATGTTTTTCTGGAATTAACTTGCTTTTTCTATGGTCCAGGGGATGTTGGCAATTTGATGTCTGGTTCTTCTGCCTTTTCTAAATCCAGCTTGTACATTGGGAAGTTCTTGATTCACATACTATTGAAGCCTAGCTTGAAGGATTTTGAGCATTAACTTGCCAGCATGTGAAATGAATGTAACTGTGCAGTAGTTTTGACATTCTTTGGCATTGCCTTTCTTTGGGATTTGAATGAAAACTGACCTTTTCCAGTCCTGTGGCCACTGCTGAGTTTCCAGATTTGCTGGCATATTAAGTGCAGCACTTTAACTGCATCATCTTTTAGTATTTGAAATAGCTGGCACTCCATCACCTCTACTAGCTTTGTTCGTAGTGGTGCTTCATAAGGCACACTTGACTTTACACTCCAGCATGTCTGGCTCTAGGTTATCCAGGTCATTAAGACCCTTTTTGTATAGTTCTTCTGTGTATTCTTGCCACCTCTTCTTAATATCTTCTGCTTCTGTTAGATCCATAAAATTTCTGTCCTTTATTGTGCCCATCCCTGGTGGCTCAGAGGTTAAAGCGTCTGCCTGCAATGCGGGAGAACTGGGTTCGATCCCTGGGTTGGGAAGATCCCCTGGAGAAGGAAATGGCAACCCACTCCAGTGTATTTGCCTGGAGAATCCCATGGACAGAGGAGCCTGGTGGGCACAGTCCATAGGGCTGCACAGAGTTGGACATGACTGAACGACCTCACTTTCACTTTGCATGAAATGTTCTCTTGGTATCTCTAATTTTCTTGAAGAAATCTCTAGTATTTTCCATTCTATTGTTTTCCTCTATTTTTGTACTGCTCACTTAAGATTTTCTTATCTCCTTGCTATTTTCTGGAACTCTGCATTCACTTGTGTATATCTTTCCCTTTCTCCCTTGCCATTAGCTTCTCTTCTTTTCTCACCTAATTATAAGGCCTCCTCAGACAACCATTTTGCCTTCTTTTTCTTTGGGATGGATTTGATCACCCCTTCCAGTACACTGTTATTAACCTCCATCCATAGTTCTTCAGGCACTTTGTCTATCAGATATAATTCCTTGAATCTATTTTTCACTTCCATTGTATAATCATAAAGGATTGGATTCAGGTCATAACTGAATAGGCTAGTGGTTTACCGTACTTTATTTAAGTCTGAATTTTGCAATGAGGAGCTGATCATCTAAGTAACAGTAAGCTCCAGGCCTTGTTTATGCTGACTGTATACAGCTTCTCCATCTTCAGCTGTAAAGAATATTGCTTTTCAGTCACTAAGTCATATCTGACTCTTTGCAACCCCTTGAAGTGCAGCACACCAGGCTTCCCTGTCCTCTACTATCTCCTGGAGTTTGCTCAAACTCATGTTCATTGAGTCATTGATGCCATCCAACCATCTCATCCTCTGTCGTCCCCTTTTCCTCCTGCCTTCAATCTTTCCCAGCATCAGCGTCTTTTCCAATGATTCAGCTCTTTGTATCAGGTGTCGAAGTATTGGAGCTTCAGAAGAGAATATTATCAATTTGATGTCGGTATTGAGCACCTAGCGGTGTCCATGTGTCTTGTGTTGTTGGAAAAGGGTGTTTGCTATGATCAGTGCATTCTCTTGGCAAAACTGTTAGCCTTTGCCCTGCTTCTTTTTGTACTCCAAGGCCAAACTTGCCTGTTACTCCAGGTATCTCTTAACTTCCTGCCTTTGCGTTCCAATCCCCTCTGATGATAAGGACACACCCCACTCTTTTTTTTTTTTTTTTTGGTGTTGGTTCTAGACTGTCTTGTAGATCTTCATAGAACCATTAGACTTCTGCTTCTTTAGAATTAGTGGTTGGGACATAGACTTGGATTACTGTGATGTTGAATGGTGTGCCTTGGAAACAAACTGAAATCATTGTCATTTTTGAGATTGCACCCAAGTCCGGCATTTCAGATTCTTTTCTTGACTATGAGGGCTACTCCATTCCTTCTAAGGGATTCATTTTGACAGTAGTAGATATAATTCTAAAGCAAAGAGAAAGGTTGAGCTTCTGGGTTGGTGAACACGTGGAAATTTGAAGACAGCAGCACTCTTTGAGAGGGCCTGCGAGCTCCACACTCATTCCCGCATACCTTGTCCCATACCTTTCTCCAATCTGGCTGTTCCTGAGTTATATATCCTTTTATAATAATCTGCTGATCTAGTTTCATATGAAGGAACAAGAAGCAGAAGCTGGTGCCAGTGATCAAACTGATGCTGACCTGGAAGTGAAGGATGTCAGGGGAGGTACTTTGTGATGTCTAAACTACCCTAGGGCTACCCTTGGCTGGAGCAGTACCTTGATGACCAAACAAAGGGTATGGGCGGGGCTCTTCCTTGTCCTCAGGGAAGTAGATATACAGAGAGTCCAGGAGCCTTGGGACAGACTACTTGGAGGCTTCAACTTGGCTGCACACCATAGGAGCTTAGCACAGATATGGAATGGTGCTGCTGCTGCTAACTTGCTTCAGTTGTGTCCAACTCTGTGCGACCCCACAGACAGCAGCCCACCAGGCTCCTCCATCCCAGGGATTTTCCAGACAAGAATACGGGAGTGGGTTGCCATTTCCTTCTCCAAGATATGGAATAACCAACCATAAACACAAAACAACCAGCCCCTGGTGGGGAAAAACTGATCCTAAGTGCAGAACAACCATCCAAGACCACTGAAGAAAGGAAGGAGAGGGTGGCCCCTTGTCTGTTCAAGTACAGAGACAGTACCAATGTGAAGAAGACAGCCAAGTGGGTAGAAATGCCCTTGCATGTGTGTGCAATCAAAACAAGACTAAAAATATTGTTCTGTTACCACGAACTGATGAAGAGAGTGAATCAAAATAAGAGGACAATAAGCTAGAGCAGAACTAAGAGACCCCAGAGAACTCCACCCATCCAAGTAATGTACTGCAGAGAGAGAGACCTGGAAACCTACAGCTTACCTCCTGCCTGTACTAAGGAGCCTGTGGAGAAATGGCCAACTGTGTAGAGACCAAATGTTATACCAACCGGGTACACAGATGGAGATGGTTAAAATAAAATGAACAAGACATGACAAAAATTTTAATGTGTAAGGGCAACTCTTTTTTGCTTCTCTTATACCTCTCTTCACATCTTCAGTCAACACAAATATTTTGAGTGCCTTTCTGTATGCTAGGCATGCAAATGCTGAGCATAGAATGATGACCAAGACTTAAAACCCTTACCCTTATGGGTTGTATAGTCTAGGGTAGAAGAGAAAAACCTAGTCAAGTATTCACTGAATTTCAAAACTGCAACTGTGTTAAGTAGTAAAGCTACATGATTTTACAGCCTCATTACGGATGTCAAGGAAGCTTTCCCTGAGTAAATGAGGAAGAGATGAAGTGAAGACTTCTATGAGGCTGGTGTGCCTGCCGATTGTAGGAGGTGCCATTCTCATGGTGCCATGAATAACTCCCCCAGGAGTCATATGATGTGATGGTCCTAGTGAAACTGATGATTGAATTGGAATCAGAAAGATGAGTTGGTGTCTCCAAAGTTAATGTCATGAGGGTTTTTCTCAATGGAAATCATTGTGGCAGAAGATACTATGGTTAATAAAGAAACTGGTTAGGCCTGAGTGCAAGGAGAGTGAGCAGGAGAATGTACACAATGAACTTGGAGAAGCTGGGGAGCCAGAACATGTGTGGCCTTATAGATTTTGTGGAGGAATTTGTTTTTTTTCCTAAGAGCCAAAGGTAACCAGTGAAGGCTGAAACAAGAGGGTGGGGATGACATGATTCAAAAGATTTCTTTGTTGCTTATAAAAATTATTTGGAGATTAGGAAGCGATGTGAGTAGACAAGTTTAAGCCTTTTGGAGTATTTAGATGCAATGATGGTGGTGGAACTGGAGCAAAGTGGAAGGATTTAAGTGTATTGAGAAGGTAAATTTAATTTTAGTGGGACGTGGGAGGAGAGGAGAGATTAAAGGATACCATCTGATTTTCTTTGTATCTTATGTAACTGCCTGGTCACTGGTTCCATTTCCCAAGAGGGAAAACTGCAAGTGGACCAGAAAAGAGTGCAGCTGGGTACTGTTACCATTAGTTAAGTTTTCAGAGATGTTGCCTTTAAAAGATCCAAGAGATGTCATGTAGGCAGTTGCTTATTTAAGTTTGGATAAAGCATGTTAAACCTTTGACTAGGATATTGCTAGTGGAACTGGAGTAAGTGGACGTGAATTCAAAAGATACTTATACAGTAAAATTAACACCACTTAATTAGATTAAATATTGGGAATGAAGGAGAGGAAAGTGTCAAGGATGATCCATAAATTTCTGACTTCTGTACCTCTATGTATAACCAAGATGAGTGATCACTGCTTGGATGAAATGAGTATATATTTGGATGCAGTTTCCTTTATGCTGTAGCTCCAGGCAAGCTGAGTGGAAGAAGGGATGTATGAAGGAGGGTAACTCCAAAAGAGGCGTATGTGATGGAAATGTGTGGACTTTTGCTTTTTTTCAGTGTTAATGAGGCCCAAGAAAAATTTTCAGTTTCTCATGAGTTGCTCCCTCACCCCTTTGGTTGAATAAGTAATCATTTCTAAGGCAAAGCACTTCAAAACTGAAAGTCATCACTTTGCTTGGAGGTGTTTGTATATATCCTTTCAGCAGAGATACATATACTTCAGGAGCAATTATGTGATCTGCATCCAATTCAGTGGGAAATATTTTTCTTCACATTTTCAGGGCTCTGGTTCTGCTTTATCAAAAGCCAAAGGAAGATCAGTCCTGAAGTTGGGAAATTACTTTGACTTAACACCTGTTACAGCTTTTGCTTTCTAAGTAAGACTTGAGTTATCCTCATTAATTTGGCATCACTGGCAATTATACGATGATTCTTCCTTCATAATGAAAATCCACTTGGGTTTGCCATGTAGACCATGGAGATAATTAAAGTGGGTTAATCAAAGGCCCACATGATTAATAGTTTTTGACATACTCGCGAATCTACTGTAGGCATCAGGTGCTGACAGCTGGCTGAGATTCTGTCTCCAGGACTGCTACCTTTTAAATATTGATGAAAGCATGATAAAATGCTTCTTTGTGAAGGAACATCTTAAGAAAATCTGTATACTTAAGTGGAACCTTTTTAATGGAAAGGAGTAATCTTTTTAACCCCTCACGTCTTCAACAAATTATCAAGTGGCTTGTTTCCCCCATGTCCCCTTTTCCAACGTGGACAAAACGGTCTGCCAAGATCCTTCAACACTTTTCAACAAGTTTTATCTGGAATGTAGGGGGACAAAGGTGATTTTGTTTGTCTCTCCATCCAGACAGTCCCTTTACAGGCATTCCATACCTGCAGAGTTACTTCTATAGCTTGTGAGTCCATTTTTGTAAGGTACTGCTCATTTCATCACACAAGACTGAGAAATGAATACTATTTTGGGAAACATGCACATATCAGGGATTTCTTAGAGTGCCTGGTATCACTGAATTATTGAAATGTGAACCTGGGGTTCCAGTTTAGTGACTTTGTGAGAATCTGCCAGTAGAATTAGTATAAAGTAGCCATGACATCTGAGTTTAGGACATGGGTTGGGTCTCTTGGATTAGGAACATAATATTTTGACATAAGAGCAAACTATTACATCTTAATGGTTTTTTTTTAAGCAACTGATTACAGTGTACCTCAATTTCTGCCTGACCTCCATCCCATGTTAGGAGAACATCCTGTCTCATTCCATCCTGTTACTATGTTTCACTTTATCCTATCCTTGATCTCTACATCATAAATTGTCCTTGTCAAAATGTTCTGTTATCTTGCTTCTAGCTGTGCCTTATTTGTCCTGATGATCTTTCTGGAAAAATGTCCTGTTGGGTCATACCCACATCTCTGCTCCTCCACCATCTGTGTTTGTCCAGTCCAGTGGGGCTGGCTCTTTCCCAAAGCCTGAGGCCCAGAAAGAAAGTGGAAGTGTTAGTCATTCAGTCATGTGAAACTCTTTGCGACCCCATGGACTGTAGCCTGCCAGGCTCCTCTGTCCATGGGATTCTCCAGGCAAGAATACCATAGTGGGTATTCCCTTCCCCAGGGGGTCTTCCCGATCCAGGGATTGAACCTGGGTCTTTACTATCTGGGCCACCAGGGACTCCCTGAAGGCACTTAAAAATATCTTTATTCATGAAGTAAATGAGAATTAAATATTTATGATGCAAATAATATAGAAGAGAAAAAGGAAGAAAATTCAAGTCACCTGTAATCCTACCACCCAGGGACAATTACTGTTAATACCTGTTGAACATTTTTCAGGCTAATATTAGATATGGAAATGAATGCAACTTTACATGCACAAGTTTATACAAGCGTGCGTCTTTATAATGTGTCTTTTCACCTAAAGATATAAAAGCCAACTTTCCCAGGCAATATAGAGTTGTGCATTCATTGTAATGCAGTGTAGCAATACACTGTGTATAGTAACATCCTTTATTTAATTTTGTCAGCAGACTGAATGGCGCAAACATTTGAAGGAGCCAGGCTGTCTTTACTGTGTCACTCTTCTCTCATATTCGCTCCCTTTCTTGTGCTTTCCCTCTTTCCTCCCTGCAGTGTCAAGGTCTCCCTGTAAGCTAATGAAAGCTTCAGTGCCTACTCCACTGGGACTGTCAGTATGTTAGCAGTGACCCCTTGTCACCTGCAAGAGTGGCAGGCCCCAAATATAGGAATCCCTAATGATGTTTCTGAGACAGGCAGGAGGACGTATTATTCAGCATCCACTTTTCTTCTTATTACCAACTTTCAGGAATGACTGATCTTTGGGTTTGCTTTTCTTTTTTTTCTAATCACTTCCCATCTCTCCCAGTTGCCCCATCTTCAACTATATTCTCAAAGGTTGCTGGTGATTTTCTGATCGCGAGATCCAAAGCTATCTTTTATTTCTCGTCTGGCTACCATGTCACAAGGATTAGCCTCTTCTCAGAACTCTTTCCTTGTAGATTTGTCCCCCTACATTTCTGATGGCACAGCCTCTGTTCCCTTTGATGGCTTTTCTTTCTGCCTTCTTACCATAGGGAGCCTAGAGACTCAATCTTTGGCCTTTTGTTCTTTTATCTTTACTTTCTTTTTTTGTTTTCCCCCTTAAACCACGCTCCCTTCAATCTTCTTTGTGTCTGTCAAAGGTGACATCATGCTTTAAATCACTCAGACCGAAGAGTTTGAAGTTATCTTTGACTCTGCTTTCCCTTCCTAATCCAGCCAGTCCTCACATCCTGTCAGTTATTTCTTCAAAATAACCCTCAGGCCCTTTCATACATTGTAAATTGGTACAACCTCTTTGGAAGGCATTGAGACACTATCTATTAAAATCTAAAATACATACATACATGCTTTGACCTAGCAGTTCCTATTCTGTGAAACTATCCTATGAGAATACGCAAATGTGCCAACATATGTGAACAGGGGTATATTTTACAGCACTGTTCATGAGAGCAAAACCCAAAAACTTCATGTGAAGCAACAGGGAAGTGGTTTATGGTACCTCTGTTCTATGGGATGAAGCTGTAAATAAGGACTAGGCAGGTCTATAGAAAGGGACATAGAAAGATGTCCATTGCATATTAAGATAAAAATATCAATTTTTCATTTATATCTCATTTTTCAATACATACCTCTATATATAGCCACATATAGCCACACACACATATATTTTTTACATGTGTAGGAAAAAAGACTTCAAATAGGCACCAAATTGTTCAAAATAGTTACCCATAAGAAAGAGATTTGGAGGGAGAATGGGGGCCTGCTTTTGATTTCTAGTTTAAACACTTATAATTTGTTTGGATGCCTTCACGTATGCATGTATTGCTTTTATAATGATTCAGATCTTTCCTGTTATATGTTCATTTTTTCTGAACTAGCCTTACATTTGCTTTACCTGCAATAGTCTCAAGTTCCAATTGCTTTACTAGCCCTCTGACCTCGGACTGAGTGGCTTTTATAAATGAGAAGAATTGCCTACCCTCACTGTTGCCCTGTCAAGATTCAAAGGAAATAATCCACTGGATACGCATGAGCTTTGAAAACTGTTAAGCACTCTGTGAACCTAAGGCATCTCTCCTAACAATGATGAACAACATCACATAGGATGGCACTCCCCAACCTTTTTGGCACCAGGGACTGGTTTTCAGGGAAGACAATTTTTTCTTGGACTGGTGGTGGGGGGATGGTTTTGGGATGATTCAAATGCATTATATTTATCATGCACTATTATTGCTACATCAGCTCATATATACATTACTCATACAGCTCATACATAGATTAATACCTTAGATCATCAGGCATTAGATCCCCGAGGTTTGGGACCCCTGACCTAGGATCTGAAGTCTCAGAGATCTGAGAGATTATACAAATAGCACCACTGTGATAACAACTAAAGCCCAAAGAGTGGGACGTTGTCATCCAGGGGATTCTTCAGCTTCTAGGGATGATCCGCCCCTAACTTTAGCATTCACACCACCTTTGGTTTTGATTAGATTGTATTCATCTTTGCCATGATAAACAATGCCAGCAGTTTGCTAGTTCTCTGCCATTGGACTCACACTTATTTGTAAGCCTAATTGGCACTATTAACATTCCAAGGACATATTCTAAATATTTGGTAGTGCATCAATTCCCCTTTAAATGAGCTACTTTAATAAAAGCATATGTTCTGCCTAATGAAAAATCTCATTACTTGCACTGAGCTGTAGCAAAGAAATTGCATTTAGTGTGTGTATGGTGCAGGTGTAAGGCGTTTTTACTGCTGCCCCCATGGCTTATGGTGTCTATGAAGACATCAAAACATTTGTATTGGTATAATTTTTCACTTGCTATGAAAACAAATTGAAGAATTAACTGGAAGATTTGTGATACTGCCATAGTCTAGTGTTCCTATTATTTCTTTGGGTCCTTGGGCAATTTTGTCATAAGCCCCTTTTCCATTTCTATTGCATATCACACTGCACAGTAAGTATGGTTGTCACTGCTAATGACTAAAACAGTTGACCCAAGGTCAAACAATGCCCCCAAAAGAATTTTGGATTCTGTTGGCCTCTTCCACTCTGGAACAAGAATTAGAGGAGGGGTAGTAGTCATGCATAGATGTGAGAGTTGGACTGTGAGGAAAGCAGAGCGCCAAAGAATTGATGCTTTTGAACTGTGGTGTTGGAGAAGACTCTTGAGAGTCCTTTGGACTGCAAGGAGATCCAACCAGTCCATTCTAAAAGAGATCAGTCCTGTGTGTTCTTTGGAAGGAATGATGCTAAAGCTGAAACTCCAGTACTTTGGCCACCTCATGCGAAGAGTTGACTCATTGGAAAAGACTCTGATGCTGGGAGAGATTGGGGGCAGGAGGAGAAGGGGACAACAGAGGATGAGATGGCTGGATGGCATCACCGACTCAATGGACGTGAGGTTGAGTGAACTCCGGGAGTCAGTGATGGACAGGGAGGCCTGGCGTGCTGTGATTCATGGGGTCGCAAAGAGTCAGACACAACTGAGCACCTGAACTGAATTGAAAGACATTCGGGAACTTCCCTGGTGGCTCATATGGTAAAGAATCTGCCTGCAATTCAGGAGACACATGTTCAATCCCTTAGTAGGGAAGACCCCCTGGAGAAGGGAATGGCAACCCACTCCAGTATTCTTGCCTGGGAAATTCCATGGATAGAGGAGCTTCATGGGCTCTAGTCCAAGGGGTCACAGTCAGACACAACTGAGTGACTAGCATGAGGACATTCAACAGGTATTTTTTTGCCTATTGTAAGCAAGTAAGTAATAATCACTATAGATAGAGGAGTGGAAAAAGCCCCCAAGATTTTTATGCTACCCAATGCTTTGGTTATTCCTCTCCTAGGAATTTACTAATGTTGATTGCAGTTGGCAACTAAACCGAGGTGACAGAGGGGCCCAGGGTTCTTTCCATGCTAACAGTGACAATTCAGGAAGGTTAGGGCTGTGAATTAGAGTTTATATTTACAAGTAAGCTGCATTCTGTTTTAAAGTTGACAAGACCAGTAATTATGACAAATTAATATGCACTCCTGAGAATGTGCTCTTTTTTGCCATTGGTGATTTAGGAGAGAGGTATATTTTCTCAATGAAGGTTTCACATTCCTTTGAATTGAGATCTAGAAATAGCCCAACATGTTATTTTGAATGGGAAGCACATAGTTTACGTGGTAGATGTCCATTTGGGCTGCTATAACAAAAGTGCCATAGACTATATGGCTTAAACAACAGAAGTGTATTTCTCATAGTTCTGGAGGCTGAGAAGTCTCACATCAAGGCAATAGCAGAGTCAGTGTCAGTGAGTGCTGGCTTCTTGGTTCATAGGCAGCTGTATTCTTGCTGTGTGCTCACATTGTGGAAGGGGAGAGGGATCTCTCTGGCCCCTCCATTATAAGGGCACTAATCTCATACACAAGGGCTCCACCCTCATGGCCTAATCACCTATGAAAGGCCTTTCCTACTAACACCATTGGATTATCAACGTATGAATTTTGGGGTGATGTAAACGTCCATTCTAAAGAAATAGGGTATTATTTTAAATCATTAATTGGTGTGATCTAGCTCATTTGCTCACGTATACTTTGTCAATCTTGCTCCTTAACTCAACATTCATCATGATCCATAAGTCACAAGATTTAATTGGAAATTTCATTCCTGGGTATTTGCATTTCAATTCAACAAGTCTTTCTTGTTTCCTTATATGTGCCACAGGCACTGTTCTAGGCATCAATAGGAATTGCAAAGATGAAGAAGACACAATTCTTTCTCTTATAGATTCACTGGAGAAATTGGTAGGGTTTTCTTGCTTTTCCTATTATCCAGGATGCCAACAAGAGAGAAATATCAGTATTCTGACAAGGTGATAGATCAAAAGCAGTTGGATGGTGAGGGAGGGCTAATGGGGAGGTTGGTATAACAAAGGCCAAGTGATGACTAGTGTCTCATTTAGCAGTCCATGGGAACTGGAGTTTCATCCATTGAAAATAAGATCTCCAACTGTCTTGATTTTTTGATTACTTTTTATATTACAATCTAAAAAAGCAAAGTTTGTTTGTACCTTGCTTAAGACAGTGCAATGGTTTAAATAACCCAAGGGTATGTGTTATGAAAAACAATAACAACGAGTGATAAAGTAGCAATTTGAAAGCTTTTAATTTATATTTGCCACGTTGTTTCACAGAGAGGCATCCATAGCCTTTTAAAATAGCATCCAGGGAATGAATGACAGAACTACTGAATTTGGATTCAACAAATGACATATTTTAAGGTGGAAGATTATGAATTCCACAGCAATAAATTCTCTAGGTGCCTGTGGGCATTGATGAGTTTCTGGATGATTACACCATAAAACCATATTTCATAATGTCACCTTTCTGTGCAAGTAGTTGAGAGGTTTGCAAAGCATACTCAGTGTCCCATATGGAGACCTCCAGCTCATGGTATGTACCAGGGCCACACGATGACAACTGTTAGCTTTCAACCTGTGGAACCAAGGGCACAAAAATATCTTTTAGACAATGACTTGTTATCCTAGAGCATCATAAGAGCCCGAAGGACCTTTGCTAATTTATTGAGACCAGCTCCAGTGGATTCATTCTGAAAGATAATTTGTGAATTCCACTTAATTTTTGCTTATTCAAGTGGGTATTTTAATAATTATGGAACACTGGCAAGAACAGAACTAACTGATCAGTGCTCAGCCTTATTTATGGTCAAACTCTCACATCCGTACGTGAGTACTGGAAAAGCCATAGCTTGGATGATGCGGACCTTTGTCAGTAAAATATCTCTGCTTTCTAATATGCTGTCTAGGTTGGTCATAGCTTTTCTAGGTTTGTCATAGCAGAAGTAGATGTTTTTCTGAAATTCCCTTGCTTTTTCTGTGATCCAACGAATGTTGGCAATTTGATCTCTGTTTCCTCTGCCTTTTCTAAAACCAGCTTGTGCATCTGGACGTTCTCAGTTCAGATACTGTTGAAGCCTAGCTTGAAGCCTTTTGAACATTACCTTGCTAGCATGTGAAATGAGTGCACCTGTCCAGTAGTTTGAACATTCTTTGGCATTGCTTTCCCTTGGTATTGGAATGAAAACTGACCTTTTCCAGTCCTGTGGCCACTGCTGAGTTTTCCAAATTTGCTGCCGTATTGAGTACAGCATTTTAACAGCATCATCTTTTAGGATTTTAAATAGCTCAGCTATAATTCCAATATGTCCATTATGCTTTGTTTGTAGTAATGCTTCCTAAGGACCACTTACTCACATTCCAGTATATCTGGCTCTAGGTGAGTGACCATACCATCGTGGTTATCTGGGTCATTAAGACCTTTTTTTTTTTTCTTTATAGTTCTGTGTATTGTTGCCACCTCTTCTTAATATCTTTTGCTTCTGTTAGGTCCTTACCATTTCTGTCCCATCTTTGCATGAAATGTTCCTTTGATATCTCTAATTTTCTTGAAGAGATCTCTAGTCTTTCCCAGTCTATTGTTTTTCTCTATTTCTTTGCATTGTTCACTTGAGAAGGTGTTTTTATCTCCTTGCAATGAAAACCCCATGAACAGTATGAAAAAGGCAACTTTAGAGATAGAGCAAAAGCACTCTGCACTGTGATTGTGAAAATGATGCTCTTTCCCTAGTGTCTGTGTTTCCATGTGGCTCCAAATTGTTACCAACAGTTGGCTGCAAATTGTTACCAACAGTTGGCAATTCGTTTTACATTAGTCCACTGGACCACAGGAAAATTCCTCTGCTGAAACTATAAACAAGTTTTTGCTTGTATGTATATACATTTGTGTATTTCCTATGACAAAAACTCTAATCAAAAGTTGTTCCTCAGAAAAACATCAAATATTTATGCTCAAGAGAAGTAAATATTCTTTAAATAAGTAGGGAAACACATATGGTTGGAGAAATAAGCAGAAGTTTCTTCACAATTATTCTAGGAAGATCATCTTCAACATTAGAATATTATTGGGTTCAATATATTTTTTTTGGAACACAGTAACACTTTCTTCAATAGAAATCTTCCTTCTATTGGCTGCTTATATCTGCAGCAGGTAAAAGCAAGATAGTTCCCAGGTGGCTCAGCAGTAAAGAATCTGCCTGCCAATGCAGGAGACGCAAGAGATGCGGATTCAGTCCCTGGGTCAGGAAGATCGCCTGGAGGAGGGAATGGCAACCCACTCCAGTATTCTTGCCTGGAAAATTCCATGGACAGAGGAGCCTGGTAGGCTATAGGCCACTCTCATGCTCAGTCACTACAGTCCGTAGGGTGGCAAAAGAGTTGGACACGACTGAGTGACTAAATAAAATATTAGTTTCAGGTCAACCATATAATGAGTTGATACTTTTAGGCATTGTGAAGTGATCAGTGTAAGTCTAATTATCATGTGTCACCATAAAAAGTTATTACAGTATTACTGACTATATTTCCTATACTGTACATTATATCCCCCTGACTTATTTATCTTTGTAAGTTTGTACTTCTTAATCCCCTTTCCCTATTTCGTACCTCTTCCCATGTCTCCTCCCCTCTGGCAACCACCTGTTCATTCTCTGTATCTATGAGTCTGATTTTGCTTTGCTATGTTTGCTCATCTGTTTTTTTAGATTCTACATATAATTGAAATCATATGTTATTTGTGTTCCTCTGACTTAATCCACTTAGCATAGTAACCCCTAGGTCCACCCATGTTGCAGATGGTTAAGATATCATTCTTTTTATAGTTAAATGATATGCCATTGTGAAGATAAGTAGGAAATGTAGTGTGTATATATAAATATATTTTCCCACATTTTCTCTATCTATTGATTGCCACTTACTTTGGTTTCATATTCTTATCCATTGTAAATAAGGGTGCAAAGAACATTGAGGTGCACATATTTTCTTGAATTAATATCTTTATTTTCTTTTCATAAATATCCAGAAGTGGGACTGTTGAATCATTGTTTTGTTTTTTTGAGAAACTTCCATACTGTTTTCTTTAGCAGCTGCACCAATTTATATTCCAACCAACAGAACACAAGAGTTCCCTTTTTTCCTCATCCTCACCAATACTTGTCATTTCTCATATTTTGATACTTGGCTTTCTATCATGTGCAAGGTAATAGCTCATTATGGTTTTGATCTGCATATCCCTGATGAGTGACGTGCATCTTTTCTTGTGCCTGTTGATTATCTATATATCATCTTTGGAAAAATGTCTAACCAGGTCCCCTAAATGTCTAATGATTTTAAAATCTGATTTTTTAAATATTTAGTTGTATAAGTTCTTTATAAATTTTGAGGATATTACCCCCCTCATCAGATATATCATTTGGAAACACTTTCACCCATACAGTAGATTGCCTTTTCATTTTGTTGATGGTTTATTTTGCTGTGCAAAAGCTTTTTAGTTTGATGTAGTACTATTTGTTTGCTTTGCTTTTGTTACTCTTGCCCAAGGAGATAGATCCCCCCAAATATTGCTTAGCTAATGTCAAAGAGCATATTGCCCATATTTTCTTCCATGGTTTCCTATCTTATAGTTAAGTCTTTAATCAGCTTCATGCTGTACATTTTTGTGCATGATGTGAGGGATAAGTTCAGCTGATTAGCTGTCCAGTTTTTCTAGTACCATTTATTGAAGAGACTGAGTTTTCTCCATTGTATATTCTTTCTTCCTTTATCATATATTAACTGACCATAGGTGTGTGGGTTTATTTGTGAGTTCTCTGTTCCACTGATCTATGCGTGTGTGTTTGTGCAAATACCATATTGTTTTGAGTACTAAAGCTGTGTACTGTAGTGAGGGAGTGTCATACCTCCAGCTTTGTTCATCATTGTTATTTCTTTGTGTAATCTTTATACTAATCCTGTGATGATGGGCATTGATGGTGTTTTGTTTACATCATTTTATATAAATTTTTACCTTTTAATGGAGTCAGATTTAGCAGTTTCCAGTATGGTTTGTGCTTATTTATTGCCTTATTTTTGAAATTTTTCGAGTGTTACTTCTCACATTTGCGTCTTTAACTTACCTGCAATTGTTTATGGTGTGAGTTAGATTGTAATCTTCTGTTCCACGTAGATCATGGGTATCTTTCCTGTTCTGAGAGTTCTACATCATTGTCTTACTGACTGTGTAACATTCTGTCATAATTCATTTAATGAATCTCCTCTTGTTTTATATTTAGGTTATTCTGGATTCCCCCCTTTATCAATAATGCTAAGGTGAACATTCTTCAAAAATGAGTAAGTTTTGCAATCAGAAAAAAAGAAAAAGCAGGAAAGAGGGGCAGCTTAAAAAAAATCCCAACAACCTTCATAATTGGGTATTGCATAGATGCATTCACTTAGGTAGTGCTATTTTCGGTACTAAACATGGTACTCATGGTAGATGTTACTCACTATCCACTCCAACTTCCTCATGGTGTGCTTTTCTGTATTTCCAAGTTTTGAAAGTTAAAAATCTGTATCTTCCAGAGCATCCTGTAGCTAGGGTTCTCTCTAGCTCACATGACATTTAGAAGCAGAAATGAAGCAGTGGTCATTCTACTGTTATTTGTTGCTTTTCTCAGGCCCCACAGTGAAGAGAATGGTCAGTTCTGAGCCAGGCTTCTGGGCTTTAGTCAGTAGCTGTTTGGGAGTCTTCATTATGACATCGGCTATGCCTCCCTTCTGGATTAGAAGTGGAGACATGTGTTCTCTCTCTCAGTGGTGGCCTCTTCATTCTCCTTTTTCCTGACTGTGGCAGTTTCTCTGAGAGGCTCGGGTCAGCCAGGTGTGTGTGTCTGGAATTCATTCACGGAGGCTCAGCCAGACAGAGCCTGCTCTTCCATCATGTCCAATGATCTTATATGTATGCAACCCCTTGTGTTATATCACTTTCTGGTTAAAATGTTAGTGTGGTTTCTGTTTCCTGCAACTGAATCCTCTCTCACACTATTGTCTGAAGAGGGAGACGCAATGTAAACAAATAATTCCCACACACTTTGCTAAGTGCTAATGCAGTTATCTGCTGGGTGCTGTGCGATCTCAGAGGAGGGACTGTTTTTGTCCTCAAGTGTCAGGACACATTTTACTGAGGAGGTGATTTTTGTCTGAGTCTTAAAGGGTAATCATGTACAGAGGGAACAGCCTGAGAATGTCCAGAGCTATGTGATTCTGACACAAATAATTTGGTGTGGCTGAATCATAGGGTGTATAGCGATCCTGCTGACAGTTGTGTGTAGGACAGTGTAGAGGGCATAGAAAGGTAGCCAGGGAGAACCTTAGGAAAAGGAGACAAAGATGTGTTTAAAAAAAAGAAGAAAGAAAAATATTATGTGATGAATGAGAGGAAGTCAAGGATTCCTAACTGTTTGTCCTGGAAATCCCTCCCTTTCTTCTTCTTACCCTTCTTTCCAACAGACGCTCCCCAGGTTGAAGCACAGGCTCACTGGGCAAGTCAATTTCTCTTGTGGGCCCTATAACATCTAGCCAATGCCTCACTCATGATATTGCTCAGTAAATATTGGTTGAATATTTGATCTGAGCTACTTGATTGTACCTTTAAGAGTAGTTAACACAGTTAACAAAATTGATGTGCTTTTCTAAATCACTGTTTGGAAAAGATCTAAACCCTTGCAGTGGATTACTGAACATTTGGTTTGTATTTATTCTTTATCTTACTCCAGCTAAAGCTCGTTTGATGTTTTTTCCTGAGTTGATGAGAGAAAACATTTCCTTATTTTGGTAGATTTCCCTCACAGGTAAAATGGTCTATGCCCTTACCTAAAGCCTTTTCTGGGCTTCCCAGGTGGCTCAGTGGTAAAGAACATGCCTGACAATGCAGGAAATGGAGGAGACGTGGGTTCGATCCCTAGGTCAGGAAATGGCACCCCACTCCAGTACTATTGCCTGGAAAATCCCAAGAACATAGGAGCCTGGTAGGCTACAGTCCATGGGGTTGCAAGAGACTCAGATGAGACTGAGTATGCACACAAAGCCTTTTCTGAAACCCTAATTTCTGCAGTAGAAAATCTAGTTATTTGTCTTTAATAACCACAACAGTTTCTAATGGTGCTAATACACTCACACCAATACTATTAATAGTAATAATGAAAAAAACAGGCCAGGAAGCATCAGGGTCCCTTTACTTAAGATCACTCCCAAGCCCTGGTTTTGAAATTTCTGTAATCAGAGCTGGGGTTTCTTTGGAGTTAAAATTATTTTTAACATTTTTTTTTTAAGTGGTAGAATAAGACAAACCTCTGTGTCCTTCTTTCTTAACAAATGTGAAGGGACTTGATAGTTAATTAGAATGCTTGTATTTCTTAGAGATGCCTTGGGTTATGATCAGAAAGCCCTTTTTAAAATAGAGAACCAAAACATAGAACACATTTCAAACAGACAATTAAACAAAAGAATTACCAGTTTTTTCACAGAGTGCTCACTGTTAGAGTTCAAAGGCAGAAGAGATCACTGGTTGGGAGGAATCAGTAAAAACTCCAATATTAGCCAAATAGTGGGTTGTGCTTTGAAGGAGGTATTAGATTTGGGTAGGGGAAGGGTTGGAGAAGGAAATGGCAACCTACTCCAGTATTCTTGCCTGGGAAATTCCATGGACAGGGAATCCTGGTGGGTTGAAGTCCCTGGGGTTGCATAGAGTCCAGCATGACTGAGCAACTAACACTTTCAGGGGAAGGGGAGGAGAACTACCTAGATTGTGTCATATCAAAGACGAGGGTATGGAAATGGGAAACAGGGAAGGAATTCAAACCACAGGGAATAAACTATTCCAACTGAATTATTGGTGTGGCAAATTATTTTCCTTCAGACTATTTTTGCATGCTCATTAGTGTTTTCACACGTTCATTAGGCTAGCAGAACAAGATCGACACAATTGTTCGGGTGTTGGCCTTCATTTGAACTGCACTTTAGATCTGTGTACACAATTGTTGAACTATTATAAAGTCAGAGTGGTCGGGCCCTTAGAGACCTTTAATCCAACTCTCTCACTTTATAGCTCCTGGAAACTGGCGTCCAGAAAGAAAAGACTTGTTCTAGCTTACACAGTGAGTCAAGCATTTGACTTCAAATATATCTTTGAAACTTAGTGGTGAAATTAACTTGCCAAATGCTTGAAAGAGGAAAGTGTCAACTGGCTGAGTACCTTATTATACTTCCTTTCTCATAAAAATCTCCAGCATCTGGAAAGGTGTTCCTTTCCTTAGTTGGGTCACAGCTGTTCCCTTGCCTCTCTGTATACTTACAGACTTTCTTTATTGAGTGAGGAAAGGATATAGTCACTTAGCAGCTTTGAAATGCTGAAAGGGGCCTTTATTATTAGAAATCAGCTACTTTAATTTGGAAACGCGGTAGTTAGATTCTGAGTTGCAATTTCTACATCGTAAGGTGGAATTTTATTCTGTTACCTGCAGCTGGTGGAGAAAGGGAACAATTTCAAAAGTGAAACAGTGAAAGACCTTGGAGACTGGCATCTACAGTTCCAAGGATAAGATTTCCTTAAGGTCTTTTGCCCAGAAGATCATCCTTTCCTCTTGAAACCATTGAGGCAGATGGGTTACAACTGTTCTTTGGGGCTCAGGGGGCAAACTGTGCCAAATTGGTATCTCCAATGAAGCCACTGACCCAGTGATCACAGGGGAGATTCGTAAGATAACTATGAAGTCTAAAACCTATCCTTAGAATAGATTGCCAGTGAGAGAAATGAGTCCTTGAGATACTCGTGCATAGATAGAATGCAATAAACTTTGTAAAACCTACCTCAGGTCCTATAGAAATGAGCTCCAAGTGCTTCTACTCCAGCACTTCAAGTGCAAAGCATGACAGGGAGCATGGATCGTTCTGATGAAACTGGAGGATGGGTTCCATTCAGTGGAATAAGAGCTGTATAGATTGAATAGACAAATGAAAAATGACAGAGGTAGCTGCCAGTTAAGAGAAATAGCAGTACAAAAGAAAACAAAACCAAAACCAGCCTTTAGCTGCTGCAATACGTTCTTGGACATTAGAAATGAGACTTGTAAATACAAAAGCTTTCCTAAAGATAGCTTTTATTTCAGTCAAATAGCTTGGAGCCTCGTGAATGGAAACCAAGTTCTTTCATGGGGTGGTAGAACTTACTGTGGTTTTGTCTTGATGTCAGACTTCCAACCTTGTCTCTGCTACTTCCTACCTCTGTGTTCTTGGACAAGATCCTTCACTTCTCTGATCTACACTTTCCTCCACAGTGAAAGAGAGATGATAACAGGATGTATGTTTGGGTTGTTTTGGAGATTTTATTGTGACTGTACATAGAAATTATGTAACATAGTGTCTGGCACAGAGGAGTATGTAAATACTAAATTGCTCTTCTATTTCTTTTCCTCATCTTTACTGATATTGACCTGGTTTTCAATATTATTTTTTGACTCTGCCACATAGCATGTGGGATGTTAGTTCTCTGAGCTTTTATTTGGTATAACTCTAAAGCTACAGAAAATTGTAAGAATGATACTGAGATTTTCTCTATATCCTCCACTCAGCTTCTCCAATAGACATTTGTAAAACATTGATTCAATACTATTATGTAAATTCCAGACTTTTCTTGAATCCCTTCTAGTTTTTCCAGTAATGTCCTCTTTCCCTTTCAGGATGTAGTCCAGAAGACTGCATCATATTGAGTTATCATGCTCCTTAGTCTCCTTTGATGTGTGATAATTTCTTAGATTTCTGGTTTTATTCATGACTATGACATTTTTGAAGAGTACTGGTCAGGTATTTGTAGCCTGTCCCTCAGTTTTACATGAAATTTGGAACTGAAACTTTGCCTATAGATATTACTCTTCTGTTAGTGATAAAGGGACTGGTGATTAAATGAAAGCTTTACTTTAATACATTTTATAAATTAGATTTAGTAATTAGACTTTGTCTTATCCTTTTATCAATCATTTTTAGCACAATGCCTAGTATGTAATAGGCATGCATATATTTTTTGAGTGAAGAAATCAGTGTTTCTGATTTTATTGTTTCTAATCAGCAGTAACAAATTTGCCTGCAATCTTAGGTAGACATGGAGACATGGGTTTGATCCCTGGGCTGGGAAGATTCCCTGGAGGAAGAATGGCAACCCACTCCAGTAATCTTTGCTTGGAAAATTCCTTCCATGGAGAGAGGAGCCTGGCACGCTACAGTCCATGGGGTCTCAAAGAGTTGGACGCAGCTGAGCAACTAAACGTCAATGACACCAACAATACTATTAATATTTTAACTCATCTCTTTGATGATGCAGTTTTAGTTTTTTAAGAGTCCCCTCAACCTTATCAATAAGAAGCTCATATCACTTGATTGAACTCTTTCACCTCTGTCCTGTGTGAGTCTGAGAGTTGAGACATATACACATTACTCACATTTGTTCCCCAACTGGAATGATCACTGATTTCCGTGTTGGCCACTATGATTTACATCTGTATGAAGATTTATGTTTAAAATATTGGAAGAAGGGACTTCCTGTTGGTACAGTGGTTAAGACTCCATGTTACCAATTCTGGGGGCACAGGTTTGATCCCTGATCGGGGAACTGGAGAACTAAGCTTCTGAATGCTGTGTGGCGTGGGCCCCCAAAAAATGTTGGAAGAAACTGAATGGAAAATAGGATTACAAAGCTACGTGTGTTCCAGGATCATAGAAAGTGAGAACATAGAATATGAATGATTATATACGGTGAGTATCTCTGCAAATGTGTGCACATACACACGCATGTCTATCTGGGGATTAGTGTGTTTATTGAAAATGACTGAAAGGATACACATTCAACTCAACACTTTTTCCTTTGTTGGTAAAGATGAGTTTGGGGACCAACTTTTTACCTTTGCCCCGCTATACCTTTTTCTCCCCTCAAGGTAAAAATGAAGAAAAACATTCTGAAGGAATTCATGAAATTATCCCTTTAACTAATAATAATTATCCCCCAAATAGGAAATAGACAGTTTTGAGATCTTAGGGAATAACTGAATTTAGGCTGACTGATGTTTAGACAGCTGTTAGAGAACTCTGACTTTAGGATTGCTGAATTTAAGTATGCACGGTACATGCAAATATCTACCTGTTGTAACTAAGTTGCTCAGAGCTCTGTAGGTACAAGGTGGGGAATATCAACAAACAGTCCAAACTACTTCATGATTTCATGTCATAAATACATAAACAAAGTCTGAGATGATGATTACAGATAGCTGAGACCCTTTTCCCCACCCATAGCTGAGACCTTCTCTCAGAACTGTTTCTACATGATCCCACATATGGCCAATGGAGGCCACAGCTGGAACATGCTTCTGTCATGATATTTTAAACCATTTACCGGCTATGTGCATAGACTGTCTATGGAGAGAAGCAAGAGGAATTTGGTACTTATTGCATTCCATCAGTGGTACTCACTCGTGGTGTACAGTCAGAGGGAGCACAGAAACAGTGATTATGTGAACTGAAGCCTAAGGCAATGGATTTGGAACAATTAGTTCTACTTCAGGGTAATTGCTGCCTTCCCCACTTGCTTTCTCTTCCATGTCTGCCTTCTTCGCTCCATGCTATTGTTGGACAGTGCCTACACAGAAGGCAATTAATAATGGAATTCGTGAGTAATACAAAGAGGTCAGTAAATGATAGGGTAGTGGTTTATTTAATCTAGTTCTTTTTTTTTTTTTTTTTGATTCCTAAATAGCTGTAACTGGAAGAAATGAGGCAAATGATTTACAAATCTGATGAATTTACAAATTCATTGATTCATCAAGCATTTACTGGGTGTCTGTTAGGTCCCAGACGCTGTGTTAGATGTGACCAGAAAAACTGATGGGAACATTGGCTCTTTGCACTCAGAGATGAAGGAATACTTTATTTCAGATTAATTGAGCTTTCTGAACCAATGATAATTTGATGCTGAGAAATAAATAGAAAGACATCTATTTCTTTTTAAAAGTCAAAGTATTAGGATCATGTGGTCCAATTTTGCTGAAACAAACTTTTATAGAACTGATGCACAAATTTGAAATCTAAGTGCCTGCAGAGATTTAAGTCAGCCTGTCTTTCTGCTCCAGAGTGTTACTCTTCCCATATTATCTTTCATTTCTGAGCTGGCCTAACTGAATACCTATCATCACACTTCATTCCCAGCACTTATTTTTTACACAAACTGCTTATAGCTGCATGGTGCTTGAGGTTTTAGGGCCTCCAACTGTTGACTTTCTGTAATCTTACTAAGAGTTTGGAGAGTAATGCAAGCTCGCTATTTGCACACCAGAGTAGGAATCCATTTAGCTCTTTTCATTTGGCTCTTTGAACTGTAATGTGATTATTAAGTAGGGAAAAAACCACTTTCAAGATATTTAAAGTACAATAAAATGTAAGGTACATTAACTTCTCTGCAAGGTCAGACTTGCATCTGGTAGCCTCTCTTTTCTAGAATAGTCAGCCTTGAATCACGAGGTTGGCAAGAAAGAATTGTGAAGGTCAGGACTTGCTGTATGAATCCCATGCATAAGAACCATGCACTTAACATGTGAAGGTCACAGTACTACACTGAGTCTTCTTAATATATACTTCTTCATAAGTATGGTTACTGATTGACCTGCAGCAGTTTGGGGAAGATAGGTAGGGAAAGAGGGCTGTTAGAGGCAGGTTGGATGACAGCAGAAGAAGATACAGTTGACAGGCTTCTTGTAAGGAGGAGAAAGAGAAGCATGGAGAAACCAAGAGCCATATTACAGCACAGCACAATAATTGTAATCGATAATGATGGACTTCAGTCATGGAGGAAAAGTTAAATTATGTTCTGTGAGTAGTACTCTTTCTTGCCAATATTGTTCAACTTTCTGAGCTTGAGATGCAAACCTTAGTTATCTGCAAAGCATACCAGTGTTGAAACATTTCATTTTTTTCACAGTCAGGATATAATTATTAATTGCTCTTAGAGATGATGGATCTCATCACTTGCTTATCAAAGAAATCAAATGATTCTTCTCCCCGATTTTGTTATACCACACCGGATTGCCCATTACATCCAGAGTTGTTAGAGGTATTGTGAAGTTCAAACCAATAGACAATAAGCAACCATGAGCATTGTTTGTTTACCATGGCATGCCCTACATCTAACACAGTCTCTAGCCATCAAAAGTATGTGTATAGATGTGTAATGTAAATATCTCACTGGACAAAAGGAAAGTTGTAAAGTCAATTTTAATATGTTGTACCTTTTTAACGTTGAGTATAGAATCAGCTGTTGCTGCATGCCTAACAATAACTTAATATTTGTGGCATGCAATAGTACCAGTAATTTTGCTCACATGTCTATGGGTTGGTTTGAGTTCAGGCAACCTAGGCTGGGCTCAGCTGGGTGACTCTTAGCTGCAGATTGGGTCTGAGTCTTCTCTGTGTGTCTTGGACTAGCTCATTAACCAGGGATACTTTATCCTGGGTTTTGTGGAGGTGCAGGAGAACAAGAAGAAGCATGATAAACATGAGGTCCCTCTTAAGCATTAGGTTTGAAACTTAAACTCTCTTCAACCCTTAATCCACTGGACAAAGCAAATTACATGATCAAGCCCAATATGCACTTCCTGTAGGGGGAGGAAATATAAATCGCATGGCAAAGCAATGGGTATAGGTAGGCGTGATGAATTAGGGTCAATAATTGAATCTGAAACACTTCGAGATCAATTAAAGTAGGTCAACAAGAGGCTAGGTACCTGTGATGACTATTATGGGACAATAATTGGGTCTTTTTGCTTTCAAAAGTAACAGCACACTGAGATATGGGGCAGGTTCCAAAAGCAAGCTATTCGTATAGAATTGAAAAATTTCCTCCCAAGTCTTGATCTTCTAATTTTTTTTTTTTTGGACGAAGGTTCTAGTAATAGATGATCAACAACGATGCATCTGTAGCCTGCAATTTCTCTGTGCCCGATGAATAGCCCTAGTACAAATATTATTGTATCCAGGAAAAGAAATGATGTCAAGCAGATTGCTATTTAGTTTGTGATTATGTCTCATTGAACTTTAATGTTCAACAGGGGGTAATGTGCTCTATTCAATGGAAATTAGAACACCAGAAAACACCTCTTTGGGTGGAAGTGTGCTGGATTTCATGACTGTATCTTTCCTGCTTGACAGCTCCGCGTGCTAAGAATGAATCATTATCCTGCTGTTGAACATGTATCTTCTGAGATATTACCTGGCACCAGTAGGTGCATTAGTATGAAGTTGCACTTGGAGGGTAGTCACAATGTTTGCTAACATGTCTCAACTCAATTTAGTTATATAGATAGGTACGTTAGATTATTTTGTAGCTGAATTCCCACAAGTCTCTCATTAAAAATACTGTACCTGAAAACATTTAGAGTGATTTTATTAGCACTCCCACCTCAAAATTAAATATTTCTATCCCTTGGCTTCCTTTTAGAGGATTAAAATGTCACTGTATATTCAAGTTGAGCATAGTCTAAAGATCATCAGAAATGGTAGCCCTGCTGGGCTCTAGATATATTCAGGGTAGGGGTTCTTAGCATGAAGTCCATGGATGAATGTCAGGCCTTGAGAAACAACAGCTCATTTGCAGATTGTGAATCTACGTAGACCTGTAGGAACTTCTTTCTCCAAAGAACATCTATAGCTTTTATCAGAGTCTTTTAAAAGTTCAAGATATGAACAAAGTTATGTGCTTGTCTAGTAGATTTTGCATTTGGTTTTCTGTTAGGCTCATTTTAAAGGAGTGATGACCAGATCGTAGTGTGTCCTCAGGAGGGTTATGTGGTTGGTTAAGGAGCCTGAAAACCATGCCACTTACTGAATGGTGGATGTAAAGGCAAATATTTGGTGTGGAGAAAGGAAGGCTTATTGAGAGATGATATAGCTGTCCTTCTGTATTCAAAGGGCAGTTATATGGTGAAGTACTTGCCTTGTTGTTTTTCTGGAAGAGTAAGAGGGGGAGATGTGATGCACCAGATTTCAACTCAAAAGTGAACTTATTATTTACCTTCACAATTTTGGGGGGAGATGGGAGAGCCAAACCATGTGTGGTTTGTGGGATCTTAATTCTCCAACCAGGGATTATACCTGGATCCTTGGCCATGACAACGCAAAAATCCTAACCCCTAGACTATTAAGGAATTCCCCCTTCACAATTTTTCTCCATGTAAAGCTAAAATAGCTGGATGTTAGGGTGGTGGTGTTGGCCTAGGCCTGTTCATGCTGTCCTATCCGATGTGCTTCAGTTCTTTGTAAGGGGCTTTCCTTTTTCTTTTTGAAAGATGGCATAAAGAATGCGTTCACTTCAAGTGTGTATATAGATGTGAAACCTGACTTTTTTGTAATACATGAAATCCTAAAATTTAAATATTAGACACAGTTTAAATCCAATCCAGTTCGCCCATTTTGCAGATGGTGAGACTCAGGTGTCTAGAGTTTGCTCTCCATTCAAGGTTACACAGTGAGTAGTAGAACAAGGGCATGTCTGCTGCTTTAAGTGCCATTTGCAGACTTCCTTTTGCCTTTTATATTAAGAAAAAGGCAGGAAATAATTAGAGGAACACAGAATAATATGGAGTAGAAAAGGAATTGAATCTTGCTTTTCTCATTAACTTCTTCAATCTCTTTCTTCTTGGAAATCAGGTCTTTTACCTCTTACTTTTTTAATACAGATGTGCCCTTCTCTTTTATAATGTTATGTATTTGCTGGAAATTGATATACTATAACTATATGCAAATGCAGAATTAGAGTTGACATAGGGGAGGTATCCTGCCAGTATCTAAATGTTGCAGACCTTGGATTATCCTTTGAAGATGGGTTAATTTTGAAGGAAAATTTTAAAAGAATTGACATGGAGTCTTGACAAGAAAAGTAAAAATCTGATCTTGACAACTAGTTATAAGTTGACTCTGAGTTTTAGATAAAGCATACTTGGGAGCCCCCTATACATATATAATGGATCTATGTGAAAGTTACTAAAATGAAAATCATGATATCTGAAAAGCTTCTAACCTGACCCATTCAATACTGCTTCACTTACAAGTTTTCAAAAGAACAATATAATTTTGTTCAACTCTTTGCTGGTTTCCAAATGGCCTTATCATTACAGCTCACTTGAAAATATTTAAGAAAACATGTAAACAAAAATCAAGGTACCGTGTAATAGGTGTCTTATACCTTAAAAATATTCTGGGGAGATAATTTATCTTAATAGTAGTGAGATTAGAGATAGGAAGATACCTATAGTAGGCACTTGCAAAAGTTCAGGTGAGGGGTCAGAGGGCTCAAAATAGGGAAATGTTAATGGTCATAGAGTACTGAAAAGGAAAACATCGTTAAAGGGAATCAAAGAAGAATCTGGTTCAAAGCCAAGGTTTTCAACTGGTAGATGATGTTTATAATGCATATTATTAATTACTCTCCATACTCCCAATGGCATGAAGCACAAGGGTATCAATTTTGCAACAATGTGCATCAGGACCCATAGCAGGAGGCAGAATCTCCTGCTATGGGAAGTTCAGAGCCCGTAATGGAGCAAGACCACACAACTAGTTAGAAATACATTGTCCTCAATCATTCTGCCATATTCTTGTGGGTCTACTTTGATGGTCTCAGGTCCTTGGCCCTATTTTGCAAATACCTCGATAGCTGGCCACTCCCTCATTCTAAGGGGGGCTGCTGCCATCTATGTCAGTACCCCAGTGAGCCTCATAGCTCGCTTGGGGAGTTAGACTCCCAGGTGGAACTCCACTCCATCTCTGCTTTGGTCAGAGGGAAAGGCTGACTTCTGAGAGTCTGCTCAGAGCATCAGCCCTCAGGAAAAATGATAGCATCCCAGGTATGTCCTGCTCACCTCTCACCATAGAATCTACAGCCTTTATGCTAAAGCACAACCTAAATCCTCTTCGAAGGGGGCTTCAGGTAGAACAAGCTCAGTGTCTAGCCAAGGTCGTGTCTTCTTCTGCTTTCTTCTGTGTCACCTGGGTCAGTGGAGGAGGAGATAGTGTGCCAGGAGCAGGTGGCGCCATGGCATCTTAGCCTGACCTCTTGTGGGAAGCTCTGCTCTTAGCTGGGGATGTCACATCATGCTGTCTGTGTCAGCACTGCTTCCATTTCGACAGGCAACCATCGTGCATGGAACCAGGGTAAGAGCAAGCTAAAGCCCTGCCTTTTCTTTCCTGCTCAAAAATGCACATGAGAAAGAAAGTGAGTGCCATTCTTGTGATTACAGAGACAATTTTTGCATCCTCTCTACTTTATATTCTAACTAAAATTGCTCACAGACTCTGGTAATTTATTATTAATAACAAATGATCTCATCTGATGCTTCCCTCCCTCTCTTTTCCTTTAGAGTGCTTTGCTGCTCTAAAGTTCTGAAATCCCACTTGTCAGAGATCTTACTTCCTGACTTGGTGTCAGAGTCTTTCACTTTCAGGCTCCTGAACTCCATCTTCCACTCCAGTTATGACCCTTACCCCTCACGTTTTTCATCACAGGAAGAAGGTTATAGGTGTAGTTCTCTGTACTTTCGGCCTTGTGGCCTCTTTGTTACACAGTAGGCTTCCCAGGTGGCACTAGTGGTCGATATGGGCTGAGAGTTTCTGGATGATTCGGTTCCTTGAGTCGGGGATGCTTTCTCCTTGAAACCACACAGCCACCTTGTAAAGTTGTTTCTTCCTTTGCCCATTTCAGGGAAGAGGAGACTGAGGCTCACTGAAGTTCATAAACTTTCCAGTGATCACAAAGATGGTAAACATTAGACTTAAAACTGAGACTCTAGTCTTTCTGACTCCAAAACCAGAGTGTATATATATATTTTTTACTACATGGTCATATTTGCCTGATGAGGGGAGAGGGGCAATTGGGTTTGAGATGGGCCTTGAAAAACAGATTTGATTTTAGGTAGGTGGATGGAGAAAATAGGGTATTCCCCAAGGTGAAAGCAGAGTCAACAAAGGGAAAGAAGTGGCAATGCCAGTGACTAACAATGGTTAGTGGTGAGACCAATTTCATTCATGGTTTTAACAGAGAGTCTGGGTTAAGGACAGAAATAAAAGGTTAGAAAAGGAGGGCTGTGGGTCCTTGAAAAGTAAGCCATGTAGTTGAAATGTGATGCCAGAAACCACAGTGAATCTTTTGTTCCCTGATTTAACAGGTTGGGTAGGGCACTGTGAAGAGAATTAAAAGTCTGTATTTGGTTAAATAAATTACATGAAGCATTAAGTTATTCTATACACTTAAATGGAAAGAAAGTTGACACATGATCCTTTAGGGATTCGGGGGGGTCTGACAGTGGGGAGGATTAGACTATTTTATGAGATTTTGTGAGGCAAATAGCACCCGCATTGAGTGGAGGCTGTCTCTGAGAAAGGCTGATCTGTCTCTGAGAAACACATCTGCAATTTCGCTCCGTTATTGGATTTTAATCAAGAGAAGCCCTGGAATCAACCCCTTTCCCTCTAGCGCTCCCTGCCAGGGTGATTTGTTTACAGCTAGATTTTGAACTGCTGACAGTTTAGGGAGCTGTGTTTCTCAAACTTTCATGGGCATCAGAATCATATGCAGATCTCTTAAAGAACAGCCCTGTGGGTCCCTCCTCAGGGGTTCCCATGCACTAGGTCTGGGGTTCAATTCAGTTCAGTTGCTTAGTCGTGTCTGACTCTTTGCAACCCCATGAATCACAGCACGCCAGGCCTCCCTGTCCATCACCAACTCCCGGAGTTCACTCAGACTCACGTCCATCAAATCAGTGATGCCATGCAGCCATCTCATCCTCTGTCATCCCCTTCTCCTTCCACCCTCAATCTTTCCCAGCATCAGGGTCTTTTCCAATGAGTCGGCTCTTCGCATCAGGTGGCCAAAGTATTGGAGTTTCAGCTTCAACATCAGTCCTTCCAGTGAACACCCAGGACTGATCTCCTTTAGGATGGACTGGTTGGATCTTCTTGCAGTCCAAGGGACTCTCAAGAGTCTTCTCCAACACCACAGTCCCAAAGCATCAATTCTTTGGCGCTCAGATTTCTTTATAGTCCAACCCTCACATCCATACATGACTACTGGAAAAACCATAGCCTTGACTAGATGGACCTTTGTTGACAAAGTAACGTCTCTGCTTTTTAATATGCTGTCTAGGTTGGTCATACCTTTCCTCCCAAGGAGTAAGCATCTTTTAATTTCATGGCTGCAATCATCATCTGCAGTGATTTTGGAGCCCACAAAAATAAAGTCAGCCACTGTTTCCACTGTTTCCCCATCTATTTACCATGAAGTGATGGGACCAGGTGCCATGATCTTAGTTTTCTGAATGTTGAGCCCACTTTTTCACTCTCTTCTTTCACTTTCATCAAGAGGCTCTTTAGTTCTTCTTCACTTTCTGCCATAAGGGTGGTGTCATCTGCACATCCGAGGTTATTTATATTTCTTCCAGCAATCTTGATTCTAGCTTGTGCTTGGGTCCCCATAATTGGCATTTCTAACAAGTTCCCAGGTAATGTTGATGTGGCTGTTCCATGGACCATATCTTGAGAATCATTATCTTATGCTGATTTCTTCAAGGACCAGGATCTCAGAATCAACTCGGTGAAATGAAGAAGCAAACACTTGCTGATTCAAGGCAGAAGTGTCAGTGATGCTTTGACAGAAAAGTCTTTGAAGGAGGGCTCTGTTGAGTGGCATGCTGGATCTTAATTCCCTGACCAGGGATCAAACTTGCATCTCCTGTGGTAGAAGCATGGAGTCTTAACCACTGGACCACCAGTGAAGTCCCTGACAAAAGTGTCTTATGTCCTGTAAATTGACAGGTATGGACTGGTAACAGGGAGATTACTTTATGGGTTCTTATGGAAAGCAGTTCAGTAAAATGGAAAGAATACAAGGCTTTGTGTCAGACCATCTGGATTCCAATCCCAGCTCTCTTTCTTTCAGTCCTCAACTCTAAAACAGATTTAATACTATACAGTTACGTTAGGATTGCTGGGAGGATTAAATGCAACAATCCAGGTTAAACTTGGATGTCTACTTTGATTTGATAGTTCACAAACTGCACTTTTTTGAAGAAAATGGTACTTAAGTATATATACATTTTTTGCAGGTATAAGTGGAATGGGATGACTTTTGCTTGTACTTTATCTTCTTAAATGGGAATATTCATTAGTTGCCCTGAAAGTTGCCCCTTTTTATGGCTTTGATATCTCTGTAATGTCACAGCAGATTAAGATGGTTTTGCAGGTAGGCTCTGTGATGAGGAAATGAGCATTTCTGAATTTCTGCTTTGGGTTGGACTCCTTCAAATTGGAATAATTTTGAAGTGCAAGAAAGGTCACTGTCATCAAGTGTCAAAGCAGTAGCTTTTTATTTTCTGTCTTTCTTGCCCCTTTTAAGAATAAATTAAGGGAGTAAAAGGTTCCTGCGAGCCAGCCAAGGCCTAAATATTTGAGGTATAAGGTTAGCTTTTTTTCAAGGACCAGTAGCTAAGAAAAGTGCTCACTGTTGGATAGTCTGACAAACACGTATAGACAACTACAAGTACTGGTTTGGATTCAGCCATCCCCACAGTAAGAGCTGGAATCTTGGTGTCTGGGTGGGTTGATAAAGTCTTTGATGAGCCTTTGGGCAGCAGTTGTCTGCTAGTCTGCCTCTACTTTAGTAATCACCTTGGCAAGTCCGTGTTCTCCCATGAACCCTTGAAATGTGCCTACTCAAATGTGGTGTGTGGACTGTCAGCCTCTGCATCCCCTGAAAGTACATTAGAAATGGAGAATCTTGGGCTCCACTCCAGACCTACTGAATCCGAATCTGCTTTGAACATGGCCCCTCAGCAATTCCTAGGTGTGATAAATGCTTCTAAAGGTGACCTCTGAGGTCTAATCTTTAGGATTCTAAGGAAGCTTGTAAATATTGTTCTTGTTCTGTCTGAACTAATTACTAGAGCTGATCTTTCTCTCTCCATTTTACTTTTCTCCTCCTCTCCACCTAACACTGATCTCTTTTTCAATAACCAGTTCAAATGTCACTTCCTTTGTGAAACTCTTGTCTTCTTGATTCCAGTATCATTTCATTTGTTCTTCTAAAATGGTAGGTTACCACATGGCATTCTACTGGACCATTCTACTGAATCATTCTACTTGCCAGCCTGGCAATGAATTCAAATCTGCTGGACAGCTTTTAAACAAACACAAATACCCAATCCAGGCCCATTAAACCACAGTGTTTGGGGGTCAGAAAGGGTATAGCCTAAGCCTAATCATTTTTTGTTTAAATTCCCTGGATTAATTTGAAATGCATTTCTAATGACAGACACCATGAAGGAAAAATGAGCTGTATGTCAAGATTTACTTTATCCTAGGCTCTTGTCTAAATAAATATGTGTTGCATTGAAGGGTGAATAGTTCACTTGTTTCTCTTTTGTAATATCTCTTCAGTTTCGGGATCTTGTCTTCATATCTGAGGTCTTTTGGAAGGCGTGGCTAATGATCCATTTTGAATACACATTAGTTCTGTGATTGTACCTTTTCTGAAGGCTTTGGAGTCGGGGGGGGAAATAAAAAACAACCAGAGTTTAAATCGTAACACTGGCCTTTTGTACCTATGTGACTGTAGTGAGTTACATGATAATTCACTTAATTTGATTCATGACTTTGGTAGTTGACGGCCTACTAGGCCTCATGTATGATTCTCAATGTTCGGGATACAATAGCAAATAAGATAGATAATATCCTATTTTCTTGGAGTGCATATTGTAGTGGAAGAATGTTTGAGATCAGAGAGAAGACGAGGGTGTCTGGAGCTCAGTGAGCAAGGAGGACTCAGGGATATATTTTCCCTGATATATATATAATTAATATTTTCCTCGTATTAATGTTGGGGAAGCAGGAATGCCAAAAAGTGGTTTTGATCTGGTCATCCTCAGTTCAGTCACTCAGTCATGTCTGACTCTTTGCGACCCCATGAACTGTAGCACGCCAGGCTTCCCTGTCCATCACCAACTCCCAGAGCTTACTCAAACTCATGTCTATGGCATCGGTGATGCCATCCAACCATCTCAAACTCTGTTGCTCCCTTTTCCTCCTGCCTTCAATCTTTCCCAGCATCAGGGTCTTTTCCAATGACTCAGTTCTTCGCATCAGGTGGCCAAAGTATTGAAGTTGCAGCTTCACCATCAGTCCTTCCAGTGAATATTCAGGACTGACTTCCTTTAGTATTGACTGGTTGGAACTCCTTGCAGTCCAAGGGGCTCTCAAGAGTCATCTCGAACACCACAGTTGGTCATCCTCCTCTGTGACAAACAAGGTATGCAATTCTTTTCAGTGGTGTATCATTGGAGAAGTAAAAGTCTTATTCACTCAGTTGTATCTGACTCTTCTGTTACTCCATAGATTATAACCCACCAGGCTCCCCTGTCCATGGAATTCTCCAGGCCAGAATACTGGAGTGGGTTGCCGTTCCCTTCTTCAGGGAATCTCCCGACCCAGGGATCAAACTCAGGTCTCCTGCATTACAGGCAGGGAAATCTCAAATAATCCATAAATCATACCAAGGAAAGATGTATTGGAGCTTACGGTAGAGCTTACAGAAGGCGTTTACCTCTGAGTAAACTCAAATCTAATTCTGGGTATCTCATGGCCTCTGGACAGCCATGATAAGGGAATCTGAGATGATGTTGCATGTAAGGAAGGCAGAAGAGATCACTGGGACTGGCTTTTGAGGTAATCTTGGCTAGCTTTCCATTTCTAAGGAGTGATAGGTACTCTATGTACAAAAAATGTCCCTCACATTCTTTCATGGATATGGACCAATCAAAATAGCCATTCTTTTGGGGGTAGATGGGACCAATAAAGGTTGGGTAGAGAGGGAAGAGAATTAACAAAGAAGCCATAGCTGCCTTCTTCTACATTACTTATTTGAAACTTAGTTTCCTCGTATTAAGATAAGGAGTCTTAGAGCCACTATATCAAATAATTAGTGTGATCATGAAATAAGATCATACATGCATAGGCATTTGTAGTACCTATCTCCAAATTAGCTCTTCTTATTCTCAGATGATTATGATCAAATTTAAAGACTCTGAAAACATGTTGCAAAATCATCATGCAAGAGCTTTTCTATTAAGGTGATCAGTTTGTTCCTTCATCCCTGCCAACTGTTATCAGCACCTGTTTGGTGGCCACAATGTCTGAGAGCTCAGACACATTTGAAAAATGGACTTTACTCTAAAATGATAATAAGTAAATGCAATTCACTGACCTGAGTCTATGGTGAATTTTTATCTGGAAAAGAGGATGGAGGAGAAGGAGGTCCATTTTTCTTCTCTTTTCTCTTTTCCACCCACCTGAAGCCTTAACTGTCACCCCGTTCCTTATAAATTTGGCCCCAGAAAGTTGGATGAAGAGGTCAGTGTCTCTTGTAAGTGTCTCTTGTAAGTGCAAGCATCCGAGGAAGATTCTAGAGATGGAATGAAAGAATCAATTCAAAGAGGACAAAGCAGTTACCAAAAAATCACACTGAACTGAATAGAAAATATAAAACGTGCTCTATTAATGTATAGGAACTAAAGACCCTCTTGATGAAAGTGAAAGAAGAGAGTGAAAAAGTTGGCTTAAAACTCAACATTCAAAAAACTAAGATCATGGGATCTGGTCCCATCACTTCATGGCAAATAGATGGGAAAACAATGGACCAGTGATAGACTTTATTTTCTTGGGCTCCAAAATCACTGCAGTTGGTGACTGCAGCCATGAAATAAAAAGATGCTTGCTCCTTGGAAGAAAAGATGTGGCACACTGAGACAGCATATTAAAAAGCACAGACATTACTTTACTGACAAAGGTTCATCTAGTCAAAACTGTTTTTTCCAGTAGTCACGTATGAATGTGAGAGTTGGACTATAAAGAAAGCTGAGCACCAAAGAATTGATGCTTTTGAACTGTGGTGTTGGAGAAGACTCTTGAGAGTCCCTTGGGCAACAAGGAGATCAAACCTGTCCATCGTAAAGGAAATCAGTCCTGAATATTGATTGGAAGGACTGATGTTGAAGCTGAAACTCCAATACTTTGGCCACTTGCTGTGAAGAACTGAGTCATTGGAAAAGACCCTGATGCTGGGAAATATTGATGGCAGGAGGAGAAGGGGACGACCAGGGATAAAATGGTTGGATGGCATCACTGACTCGATGGACATGAGTTTGAGCAAGCTCTGGGAGTTGGCGATGGGCAGGGAGGCCTGGCTTGTTGCAGTCCGTAGGATCGCAGAGTCGGACACGACTGAGTGACTGAACTGACTGATGAATATGTGTGGGAGTGGTATGTAGCATATGAGTGAGTTTGAGCCAGTATGAGAACATACAGTGTTTTCACATATGGTATCTCCCCTTTCTTGTGGTTGAGTGTGAGCAGGTGTGAGAAGTATGCAGTTGTTAGAATCTGGCATTTGTGTGTATGTTGGTGTGGATATTTGTGAGTCAATCTAAGTGATTGTGAGTGTGTGCAAATGTTAAGTGAGACAAGTTACTGTGTGTGTGTGTGTGTGTGTGTGTGTATGAGTGATGAGAAGAGGGAGAAGATCTCAATTATCTTTTTTTCCTCCCAGTTCCTGATTCTGTTCCTTATATGCTATCTAAATCTGGTTGTGTTGGGGAGTGGGTCATTCTTGAATCAGCCTCTTTGTTGGATGCCATATATTCCTTTTGCCAAGGAGAAGTCATTTTTGTTGACCTATAAATTAGTTCATTAACTAGTATGGAAATATGGTTTTGTAGGACCAAGAGCAGCTTATTCCTGAATACTCTTTTCCTTCAGCTTGAAACAAAGAAATAATTGTGGTTTACATGTAGTCATCAGTTCAGTTCAGTTCAGTTCAGTCACTCAGTCGTGTCTGACTCTTTGTGACCCCATGAATTGCAGCACGCCAGGCCTCCCTGTCCATCACCAACTCCCAGAGTTCACTCAAACTCATGTCCATCGAGTCAGTGATGCCATCCAGCCATCTCATCCTCTGTCGTCCCCTTCTCCTCCTGCCCCCAATCCCTCCCAGCATCAGAGTCTTTTCCAGTGAGTCAACTCTTCACATGAGTTGGCCAAAGTACTGGAGTTTCAGCTTTAGCATCAGTCCTTCCAAAGAACACCCAGGGCTGATCTCCTTCAGAATGGACTGGTTGGATCTCCTTGCAGTCCAAGGGACTCCCAAGAGTCTTCTCCAACACCACAGTTCAAAAGCATCAATTCTTCAGTGCTTAGCTTTCTTCACAGTCCAACTCTCACATCCATACATGACCACTGGAAAAACCATAGCCTTGACTAGACGGACCTTTGTTGGCAAACTAATGTCTCTGCTTTTGAATATGCTATCTAGTTTGGTCATAACTTTCCTTCCAAGGAGGAAGCATCTTTTAATTTCATGGCTGCAGTCACCATCTGCCATAGTCACTACTATATGCCAGACTGGGTGATGGTCTGTCCTCATCAGACTTTGTTGTTGGTGCACATTGGATTGAGGAGAAGGACTTTATCAATTGATGCTTAAGAAGTCATGAAACGAATGCACACACAGTCTGTCTGGGTGTTTGGCAGCAACAGAATACTCTCTGATCCACATGTGTGACCACCTGGTCAAGAAACTCTGTTGTAGTTTCTTGCTTAAGTAAAAGAAAATGGGGAGACCCTTTCAACTAAAAGTGAATGGGTGGATTGTGGCAATTAGCCAAAGTTTGGTCCCATATATTCTGTTGGATTCAGCATATTCAGAAATTGGTAGTGAAGAGTTTTGTGGTTTGGAATCATCTGAATAGTAATCCAGGAAAATATCACCCCAAACGTTTCTTTTTTGGCATTCCACATGAATATTTAATTATTAACAATGCAAATTACATATAACAACAGAGCACTTTGTGGAGAATTATCATGATCAGGATTTTGAAAAAGACTTCATGAAATTAATCACCTTGAGAAATAGAACAAAGGTCCAAAATATGATTTTACCAGTAGCCAAAGTTTATGACTATATTCTACAAGAATTTCATGAGACAGGTAGAAATGTGAAACATTCATATTTCATATAGGTTTATTTTTTCCAACTTGATGTTTGTAGTAAGGATACAAGCATTTACTGTATTTTAATGAATCCCATTAAACTGTTTCTGCCTGAGTTTCATGGAGGCAACTTCACATGGGAAAATTCCAGGTCTTATATACAAGAAGGAAGAAATGAGAAAAATCAGAATACCAAACTTGCTGCCAATATTTCTTTCCAATGCTGCAATTAGCATTAAAATGCTAGGTATGTGTACTCTAGAACATTGATATCTTGGCCAGTTCCCAAATTCAAACTATTTCTGTGAGAAGCATGCTTGCTTAGAACTTGGCGCTATAGGAGGCCAGTGCTGTTTCCTGACATGAGATGGGCGTGAGTGTGCGTGCACGTGTGGAAGGTGTGGGAGAGCGTATGTTTTTATAAGTCTCTAGCCCCAGTATTCCAGATAGTTTTGGCACCAGCATGCCCTGTTCTGTATCAGAGCCAAAGTATCCAAAGCTGTGAGTAGACATAACCATCTGTGATGTGCAAATGAGAGCATGTCTTTGCCTACTAGACCTCTCCAGAGTTTTGTGTAGTTTCTAAGGAGGTGTGCATTTGAACCAAAGTGCTGTCCTATTTCCTTGGGGAGAGGAGGTAACATGTATAGAGAGATTACCCCTAGAGATAAGGGTCCTAAGCGTCAGACAGATGAAGGTGGAGGGTAGGACTCACTGGGTACACTGGGGTGCCATGCCTATGCATGGTGGCACTAGGCTTGTAGATAATTGGACTTTGATTATCATGAAGCATCTAGTCCACATTTTGTCTGTTTGGAAGGAAGCTTAGCAGAGTAGAGACAGAAAGACCCGGTTTTAAATTCTACCCTCATTATTCACTAATTTGTGTGACCTTAAGCAAGTCATTGAATTCTAAGCTGCCATCTGCTCATATGTAAAATAAAGGTAATTAGTCATTATCATGTAATTATCATGCAATTGTAGGTTGTTGTAAGAATTAGAAAGTTTGCATATATTGGTTTTTTGGTCTTATTCAATAAATGAGAATTATATTATTATTGAGTCATTTGCCTTGGGCTGGCATTAACTTTCATTGCACATGGGAGTGAAAGCTTGTTGCTGAACCACGAAAGACGCTGGGATTCTTGGCGTCTGGAGGATAATTCAGTCCGAGGCTTGATCACTCAGAGCTTTTGTGTAGTAAAGTTTTATAAAAGTATAAAGGAGATAGAGAAAGCTTCTGACATAGACATCAGAAGGGGGCAGAAAGAATGCCCCCTCACTAGTGTTAGCAATGGATTTATATACTTTTAATTAGGTATTACAGTGAATCAAAAGAATGTCTGAGGTTTGTAAAGACCTTACTAGACCCACTCTCATAATTTACATCTTAAGATTACGGTATTAGCCAGAAGGTTTTTTTCCAGAGGCTGTCCTCAAGCAGAATCAGTTCACTTCAGTTGCTCAGTTGTGTCCGACTCTTTGTGACCCCATGAACCGCATATTGTGCTATTGGTCTCACATGGAGTTGTACAGTGCACAGCATGCACAACTGTATATGGTAGCCCACTCTTTCAGCATTATTTATCCACCCTTCATTTCAGTCACCTCATTTCAGTTCAGCCGCCCAGTCCTGTCCAACTCTTTGCGACCCCGTGACTGCGGCACGCTAGGCCTCCCTGTCCATCACCAACTCCCAGAGTCCACCCAAACCCATGTCCATTGTGTCGGTGATGCCATCCAACCATCTCATCCTCTGTCGTCCCTTTCTGCTCCTGTCCTCAATCTTTCCTAGCATCAGGGTCTTTTCAAATGAGTCAGCTCTCCGCTTCAGGTGGCCAAAGTATTGGAGTTTCAGCTTCAACATCAGGCCCTCCAATGAACAACCAGGACTGATCTCCTCTAGGATGGACTGGTTGGATCTCCTCGAAGTCCAAGGGACTCTCAAGAGTCTTCTCCAACACCGCAGTTCAAAAGCATCAATTCTTTGTTGCTCTGCCTTCTTTATAGTCCAACTCTCACATCCATACATGGCTCCTGGAAAAACCATATCCTTGACTAGATGGGCCTTTGTTGGCAAAGTAATGTCTCTGCTTTTTATTATGCTGTCTAGGTTGGTTATAACTTTCCTTCCAAGGAGCAAGCGTCTTCTAATTTAATGGCTGCAATCACCATTCACAGTGATTTTGGAGCCCAGAAAAATAAAGTCAGCCACTGTTTCCACTGTTCCCCATCTATTTGCCATGAAGTGATGGGACCAGATGCCATGATCTTCGTTTTCTGAATGTTGAGCTTTAAGCCAACTTTTTCACTCTCCTCTTTCACTTTCATCAAGAGGCTCTTTAGTTCTTCTTCACTTTCTGCCATAAGGGTGGTGTCATCTGCACATCTGAGGTTATTGATATTTCTCCCAGCAATCTTGATTCCAGCTTATGCTTCTTCCAGTCCAGTGTTTCTCATGATGTTCTCTGCATATAAGTTAAATAAACAGGGTGACAATATACAGCCTTGACGTATTCCTTTTCTTATTTGGAACCAGTCTGTTGTTCCATGTCCAGTTCTAACTGTTGCTTCCTGATCTGCATATAAGATTCTGAAGATGCAGGTCAGGTGCTCTGGTATTCCCATCTCTTTCAGAATTTTCCACAGTTTATTGTGATCCACACAGTCAAAGGCTTTGGCATAGTCAATGCCTAGAACCTCCTATTTTTATCATTCTCTGTTTCCATCCCAATACAAGTGCTTATACCTATCACACTGTCCTGTCTCATCTCATGTATTAATTTTCTGTTGCTCTTCAATGCACTGCCACAAATTTAGCTATTTAAAACAACACCCATTTAGTTCTATAGGTTACAAGACTGAATTGAGTTCTGTGTTCTAGGTCTCAGAATGCTAAAATTAGGTGCTGGCTGAGCTAGTATCCTATTTGAAGACTCTGGAAAAGAATCTACTTTCAGGTTCATTTTAGACTGTAGATGGTAGAATTTAATTCTTTGTGGTTGTCAGACTAAGGTCTTGTTTCCTTGTTTCCTATCAGGAAGAGGCCATTCTCAACTCCTATATCCGACTATGTTCCTTAGCTTGTGACCCCCTCCAATCTTCAAAACTTGTAACAAGTCCTCCTTATGCTCCAATCTTGCTGATCTCTCTTTCTGCCACCAGCCTAACAAAGCTGTTTGGTTTTAATGGGTACATTTGATTAGACTGGTCACATCCAGAGAACCCCCTTTTGCCATGTAAGATCATGGGAGTGGTACCAAGAGATCGGGATCATGGAGACCAAAATCCTGCCTGTTTTATCCTTCATTCCCCATCACTCAATCCTCATGTTGCTTAACTTCATTTCATAACCAGTCTGGACCTGGTTGTTCATCACTTCAACCATGTTCTGCTACTGTTCTTTATCACCCCTTTGTTCACCTTACCCATCCGGGTAACTTTACCTCTAGTGTAGTATGACTACATTTCTCATTCCTATCCCTAGGCTGCTGAGAAAGGTGGGAATTCATGATAATATACAGTTATAGCTTTTAATGCTGCCACTTTATTTCTGGATTATTGTAGTAGTTCTGTAATTCCAAACCCAGTGCCCTCCAGCCTATCTCTCCCATGGCTGCTAGAGCTGCTGCTGCTGCTAAGTCGAGTCAATTGTGTCTGACTCTGTGCGACCCCATAGAAGGCAGCCCAACAGGCTCCTCCATCCCTGGGATTCTCCAGGTAAGAATACTGGAGTGGGTTGCCATTTCCTTCTCCAGTGCATGAAAGTGAAAAGTGAAAGTGAAGTTGCTCAGTCGTGCCTGACTCTTAGCCACCCCATGGACTGCAGCCTACCAGGCTCCTCTGTCCATGGGATTCTCCAGGCAAGCGTACTGGAGTGGGGTGCCATTGCCTTCTCCGGGCTGCTAGATCTATTTTTCTCAAATGCTATTCCAATCATGTCAATGTGTGTTTAAAATCATGTAATGTCTTCCCAGAGATTTCAGTACAGAGTCTTGACACCTTATGATGGCATAGAAGGACCTTCTGGAGAGAACTGCTTCCCATCCCTCTAGTCTTGTCCCTCATTGTTCTTACATAGGACAGTCCCCTCAAACTCTATCAAAGTACTAATTCTATCATCTTCTGTTCATGACATGCTATCACATGCTTTCATGTGTTCTGCACAACTCTTTTGCTTTCCTGACACACCCGACCTATTGATTTTCTTGTCTTCTACTCATTCTTCAAGGTATATTTCAAAATTTCCTTGGCAAGACGTCTCTGTATCGTCTGTTTGCTACCGGCAAAGTCATTTACACCTTCCATTGAAAACTCATCATCAAATCACATTGACTTTCTGAACTATAAGAACTCTGAAGAAGGGGACTAAATCTTATCCATATTCTTCTTCATTTTTTCTTTTCTTCTGACTTGGAAAAGAGGTTAGCACATAATAAGCACTCAGTGTGTGGTTAAATAATTGGATTTCTTCTCAATGAAAAGATACAGGCCAACTTGTTTGGGCTATTTATCATCTGAAATAAACCTTCCAAAGAGACTTTAGTTCAAGTTCTGATTGTCATTATGAGTTAAAGCTACTATGATTTTTGACATTATGAAATTTAAGCTTTTCCTCAAGAATTAATTCATCCTTTATCCTATAACTAGAATGGATTGAGTGTTTGTAAGAGAGAAACAGACTAAAACAGCCTGTAGTACACCTCTGTCATATTCTTTGGTCGTTAGTCATAATTAAAACTGTTAATTAGGTAATCGTTCTGCCATCTGGTAATTCAAGTTTTATTGAGAAACAATGAGGTGGAGTACTTTCTGTGGGAAATATCAATAGAAATTTGTTTTTAATTCTCCTTGGCTTTTTGGTGTATGCCATGACTGCTTACTCATATTAATTAAGTTTGATTAATAAGATTTTTACAATTTCCATTACCGTGGTAGTATTGTATCTTTTCATTTGTTTCTATCTAAAATATATAGATGAATAAAATGTCTGAAGAAGCTGATTTTGCATGATCACTGTTTATTCTAGATGTAAGAATAAATCCTTGCCTTTGTTTGTAGTGTGTTACATTGATAGAAACCCTGAAGGAAATTGAAGGCTATATATAGGAATTCCAATAGAATTTGACCACTGTCAATTCTGTATATTAGCTATGGTTGTTTGGGACCCTGTATTTTTCTTAATGCAGTTTGATAAAAAGTGTCATTTCCCCAAATATAAGTAATTTAACTTGTTTATTTTACTTAAGTGCTTATATAGTATGAATCTGGTCTTCTAAAAGCAAACATAAATGTGACTTCTGTTATACTTTAAAAATTGTAATTTAAACATCTTTTTGTTGAGAATGTAAGTTTATTATATAAAAATGAAATTAAATCTGACCTACTAGGTTATACAGCTAACTCAATTATTTCCCATCTAGAAAAGAATGGTGGCTTTCTCTTGCTCTGTTAATTTCCAAAGACATTCTTCATTTAGAATTTTTTTTTTTTTTTGCTGTGGATTAATTTCTCCTTTGTATATAAGCACAAGAAGCTTCTCCTGTTAAATTCTCAATGATGTCTGGTAAGTGCAGGTGTTCCTGCAGCTTCTAACCACCTGTAGTCTGTCTTTATCAAATTCCTCATAAGCTAGTATTTTGGAATGATTCATCCATACCTGGGAAATGGACTGTGGATATTATGGAAGGGGGATTATTGGATAATCAGTGTTATGAACAGCTCTTCTTTGAAAGTCAAGGACTGCTCAGCAGTACTGGGTATTAAGAATGAATGAAGTTAGAAAATGAAATTAGATAAGGGCTCAGCAGATTAAGCAGTGTACATGACACTTTTTTTCTGAGTCCAAAAAGGATAAAAATGATAGTGTGAAATTAGAAGGTTTAGTCCTTTTTCCATTGTGCTATCTTATATTCAAACTTGAGTGATACATCTGAGAGAGAACATAGGAATTATTTGGGCTTCCAAGGTGGCTCAATGGTAAAGGATCTGTCTGCCAATGCAGGAGACAGGAGTTTGATCCCTGGGTTGGGAAGATACCCTGGCAGAGGAATTGGTAACCCCATCTAGTATTCTTGCCTGGGGAATCTCATGGACAGAGGAGTCTAGTGGGTTACAGTTCATGGCATGGCAAAAGATTCATACATGACTTAGAGTCTAAACAACGAGTAACTAGGAATGATTTGGTTTATCCTGTCACTTGAAGTAAGGACTTCCCTCATGGCTCAGGTGGTAAAGAAACCGCCTGCAATGTGGGAGAGCTGGGTTCGATCCCTGGGTTGGGAAGTTCCCTTGGAGAAGGGAAAGGCTACCCACTCCAGTATTCTGGCCTGGAGAATTCCATGGATTTTATAGTTCATGGGGTCACAAAGAGTCAGACACAACTGAGTGACTTACACTTTCTTTCATTTCATCACTTGAAGTATGGGCTTCCCTTGTGGCTCAGCTCTTAAAGAATCCATACGGTTTCATCCCGGAGTTGGGAAGATGCCTTGGAGAAGGGAAAGGCTGCCCACTGCAGCATTCTGGCCTAGAGAATTCCATGGACAGTATGGTCCATGGAATCGCAAAAAGTCAGACACGACTGAGAGACTTTCACTTCACTTTATCACTTGAAGTAACTGAGACCCAGAGGGTTGCAGTGACTTGCCTATGATCATACAGCTGCTGCTGCCGCTAAGTCACTTCAGTCGTGTCTGACTCTGTGCGACCCCATAGACGGCAGCCCACCAGAGCCCCCCGTCCCTGGGATCATACAGCTAGTGAACCAGAACGATCCTGTTTTCTTCCACACCTGTGTACTTTTTTTTTTACTGTACTGTGTTGAGTTTGTCTATTTGTTTTTCAACCCCTGACACTGTAACAAAAGTAGAAACATTTTAATGAGATGAAAAATCACTTCCTTTTAAAAATCATTAATATATTTCCATCCTCCTTGGGTGTACCCCATCTGTAACAGCTGAGGGGATTAGCTAGTGACATGCTTGGTTCTTCAGATAGTCTTGCTACTTTTCAAAAGGAATGATTTGAGAAATGCTTTTTACATGCTTAGTAGAGTGTGTAACTCTGGTTGGTGAGAGAAATCTCTTTTGTACTGTATGAGAGCTCCTTTGTTGCTTTACACTGTAGACCTTTTTAATGGAAGGAAGTGGAGAAGGAGGCTATTATGCTGTTTTGCATTTACAATTCAGAATTATGTCCTTGGTGGTGCTGAAATAAATTTCATGATGGGATATTAGGGAGCGTTAGGCCTATTTGGGCAATTATTTATCAGTCTGTTTCAAGCCTTTCTATGTTTTAAAAAAAAGTGATCGAATAAAAGAACATGAAATAGTGTACAATGAGTTTGATGAAATCTGGTAAGTACTTTTGGTTGCTAGGGCAACGTCTTCTTTTGTCTTCGATTAATGTGACTTCCCTCTCTGCAGCTTGACTTCTTGCAATCAGATATTTATTTTTAAAAGAGAACAAAATTCCCAGCTTATGGCAAAAGATAAGTCCCCTATCTCTGACTTATTTTACTTGAATCAAATTGAGATGAAGAAGAGCCATTGTGTTCACTTTGCATGGATAGCCTGAGGCAAAATGGTTAAGTGGGCTGAACTTGGGCTTTTGAAGTCTTTGTCCTTTGGGTGTCTCAGCCCTACCTCTTGGTGCCCTTGAGCTGCCTTGTGCATGCCCTGTATGATATCACCTCCATCCCAGGCTCCAGGATTGGAATGTACTTCAATATCACCCATACTTTCCACCCTGGTCATAATTTAGTTGTCCTCTGCCCATTCTTTCAAACACAGTTCACTGTTTCCCAAAGAGAGAACTAGCTGAAATAGTTGAGTTTAACAGACCGCTGGTTTATTTGTTCATGTACTTTGCTCCTTAATTTCATCCTTATGAAATCGTTTACCTCAGATTGGGACTTGAACCCATGTGCTGGGACTCGAACCCAGCCAAACCCCAGTTTGGGACTCAAACCCATGTAGGTGGGACTTGAACCCAGCTAAAACCCTGCTTGGGGCTGAAAACCAGCCACAGCCTTGCTTGGGACTTGAACCCACATGACTGTGACTGAAGCCCAGCCAAAACTCAATGTACCTGGTTTCAGGACCTAATGAAGCTCAGGTTCTTGATGTCTTATCACAGAAAGATTTCAGTGAGAGACAAAGTGGTAGGTAAGAAGTGAATTTATTCAGATTCAGAGAGAAGCACATTCCATAGACAGAGTATAGGCCATCAGAGAGGGCAAGTGCTGCCTGGAAATGTGGCAAGGTTAGTTTTTATAGGCTCAATAATTTCATATGCTAATGAGTGGGAGGATTATTCCAACTATTTTTGGAAAGGGATGGAGATTTCCAGGATTTGGGCCACGGCCCACTACTTGATCTTTTGACAATGCCTTGCTGCTTTTGAACTGTGGTGTTGGAGAAGACCCTTGAGAGTCCCATGGACTGCAGGGAGATCCAACCAGTCCATCCTAAAGGAAATTAGTTGTGAATATTCATTGGAAGGATTGATGCTGAACCTGAACCTCCAATACTTTGGCCACTTGATGTGAAGAACTGACTCATTGGAAAAGACCCTGATGCTGGGAAAGATTGAAGGTGGGAGGAGATGGGACAATAGAAGATGAGATGGTTGGATGGCATCCCTGACTCGATGGACATGAGTTTGAGTAAGCTCTGAGAGTTGGTGATGGACAGGGAGGCCTGGCATGCCGCAGTCCATGGGGTTGCAGGGTGTTGCACTTGACTGAGCGACTGAACTGAACTGGAACTGTCATTGCACCTCTGGATGTGTCATTTCACTTGCTGATTGAGGATCAAGGTCTAGTCTTGTCTGTCATCTTGGTCTGATTTGCTTCTAATTGGTTTATGTTGTGCCCTTGTGCTATGTTGTTCTTTCAAAAGTTGTGCCCTGCCCCTTTCCCTCCTGTTATACTTAGATATAAATTCCTTTTGCTGTAGCAATACTGTGGCCCTGAGTCTTGAACCTCAGCACCATCGACAATTTAGGCCAGATAATTCCTTATTGTAGGGGGCTTCTTGTTTGCATTGTAGGTTACTTAGAAGCATCCCTACTTCTACCCACTAGATGCTAGTAGCAATTCCTCAGTTGTGATGATAGAAAATATATCCACAGATTGCTTAAGGTCCCCCATGGATTCAAATAGCCCTCAGTTACATGGTGGTCCAGTGGTTAAGATTCTGGCTTCCATTGTAGTGGGCATGGATTTGATCCCTGGTCAGGGAACTAAGATCCCATGTGCTGCTTGGCTAAGAAATAAGAATAGTAAAAATACTAAAAAAAAAAAAAAAAAAGAGAGAGAGAGAGAGAATCACTGCTTTATCCTAGGGGAAACCACTCTCATGATTTCAGTGGCGGCAGACTAGGTAGATATATAGAAGATATATATGTGCAGACATGAAAATATGTTTATATATTTTAAAGATGTAGTTTTAAACCTATTTGTGCTTAACATAGTTGACTCCCTACTCTTATGTGCATAGGGTCAGGGTGATTATACTCCTGCTGTCCAGTGGATTTTTACTTTATTTTGAGTTATAATTTTAAGTTTATAGCTTAGTGAATATGATCAAATATATACTATCCTGTAACTACCATCCAGATCAGGATAGCTAACACTGTTATTATCACCTAAAGTCCCCCTTTCTAGGCAATGTCCTTGACCTGAGATGGAGACGACCACTCATTTGCTTTGTGTTACTATTGGTCATTTTTGTCTTTACCAGAACTTTCTATAAACAGAACCATACACTGTGTATTAATAGCTGTTTGTGTCTGACTTCTTTGACTCACCATAATGTTCCTGAGGTACATCCACATTACTTCATGTATAGGTACTTTTTTTTTTTTGCTGAGTAGCATTTCATTGGATAAAACACTTCTCTGTCAACTCACATGTTGATTGACATTTGTGTGATCTGTTGTTTTTCACTACTGTGCATTTGTCTGCTATGACATGCATGTAAAAGTCTTTTTGTGGGCCTATAAACTCATTTTTTTCTTTGCTTTATACCTAAGAATAGAATTATTGTGTTATACATTGTCTTCAAAATATTTTAAGTGATTTAAAAATTATATTCTCATCCACTAAATGAAAGTCACTCAGTCGTGTCAGATTCTTTGTGACCCCATGGACTATACAGTCCATGGAATTCTCCAGGCCAGAATACTGGAGTGGGTAGCCTTTCCCTTCTCCAGGGGATCTTCCCAAACCAGGGATCAGGTCCAGGTCTCCCACATTGCAGGTGGATTCTTTACCAGCTGAGCCACCAGGGAAGCCCATTCTAGTCCACAAAGAAAGTCAGTCTCTGAAATTTCAGTCATGAAAGCTACCTATAAGATAGCTAAAATGAAGATCTGAGTAATTTACTGAAAAAAGAATGAATAGTGTTTAAGAACATGGGTTTTCAGGTCAACAGACTTGGATACAAGCCTTGACTCTGTCACTTCACAGCTATGTGGCATTGGGCAAGTTACTTACTGAAGTCTCTGTGCCTGAATTTCATCAGCTATGAAATACAAATTATAACAGTAGTTAGGTGATACTCAGTGATCAATGCAAATAAATAGAGGAAAACAACAGAATGGGAAAGACTACAGATCTCTTCAAGAAAACTAGAGATACCAAGGGAACATTTCATACAAAGATGGGCTTGATAAAAGACAGAAATGGTATGGACCTAACAGAAGCAGAAGGTGTTAAGAAGAGGTGGCAAGAATACACAGAAGAACAGTACAAAAAAGATCTTCATGACCCAGATAATCATGATGGTGTGATCACTCACCTAGAGCCAGACATCCTGGAATGTGAAGTCAGGTGGGCCTTAGAAAGCATCACTATCAACAAAACTAGTGGAGGTGATGGAATTCCAGTTGAGCTATCTCAAATCCTGAAAGATGATGCTGTGAAAGTGCTGCACTCAATATGTCAGCAAATTTGGAAAACTCAGCAGTGGCCACAGGACTGGAAAAGGTCAGTTTTCATTCCAATCCCAAAGAAAGGCAGTGCGAAAGAATGTTCAAACTACTGCACAATTGCACTCATCTCACAGGCTAGCAAAATAATGCTCAAAATTCTCCACACCAGGCTTCAACAAGTTGAAGCTATGACCAACCTAGACAGCATATTAAAAAGCAGAGACATTACTTTTCCAACAAAGGTTTGACTAGCCAAAGCTATGGTTTTTCCAGTAGTCATGGATGTATGTGAGAGTTGGACTATAAAGAAAGCTGAGCGCTGAAGAACTGATGCTTTTGAACTGTGATGTTGGACAAGACTCTTGAGGGTCCCTTGAACTGAAAGCAGATCCAACCAGTCCATCTAAAGGAAATCAGTCCTGTATATTCATTGCAAGGGCTGATGCTGAAGCAGAAGCTTCAATACACTGGCCACCTAATGCAAAAAACTCACTCATTTGAAAAGACCCTGATGCTGGGAAAGGTTGAAGGTGGGAGGCAAAGGGGATGATTATGAGATTGTTGGATGGCATCACCTTCTCGATACTTTTGAGTTTGAGCAGGCTCCGGGAGTTGGTGATAGACAGGGAAGCTTGGCTTTGCTGCAGTCCATGGGGTTGCAAAGAGTTGGACACGACTGAGCAACTGAACTGAACTGAAGAATTCAGGATGCACTGATTAAGATGATATGACTCTGGGTAATTAATCTAATGGAAACAGTAAAAGCAAGAAGACTTCAGGCTTACTGGAGGGATTCACACAATGACTGGGCTATGTGCCTAGAATAAATGAGGAGGCAGGAAACCTTTCAGGGTAGAGTTAATTTAGGACTTGGAATTGTCAGTCACTTTTGGATCCCAAACTCCTATATTAATCTCTTAAGGTAAACTGGTGCACTGGAAATTGTAGAGAGTTGCAATTGATTAAAATAGAAACTCACAGGCAGAAACCACCATGGTAACCACTGTCAGGATAGCAAATAATTGATAAATTTCTGGAAGCTCAATGCAGACAACTCAAGAGTTAAAACGCTAGGGAGACTCAGTCATAGGGTGGTCCCTACAGTAGTCTGAGATTGAGCTCCAAGATCTTTTTGAGAAGGTAGACCTTGAAAAATGAACAAGGTTAACTTTTTTAGTTATAAGATAACAATACATTGTTAAAAATGAGTAGGATAGCCATGTATCCTTACATATTTAATATGTATTTGAATGTACAGTTTTTACAGGTTTACTATGCATAATATTTTGTAAGTTTATTTAAAAATTTTAGATATATTTTATGTAAATAAGTGAATAAATAATTTTTTACAGCTCTTTATAATTACACTGTATTTCTGTATGATAATTTATTGAACTATTCCTTCATTGATATTGATGGAAATTTAGATTTTGGGAGAGTTTCTTATTATTACAAGAAGTGCTGCTAAAACATGCTTGTACATTTATTTTTGTGCATTTATGTGGGGATTTTTTGTAGAAAAGAATCCCTTGAAATGTAATTATGAAGTCCAGAAGTACATGTGATTTTAATTTTGGTAGTGTCAAATTTACTTGCACATTGATTATAACCATTTATATTCCCACCAACAGTTTATGCAAGTTATTTTTTATCCACTTACTTCCCAACACATGGTATTCTAATTTTTACTTTTTGCTAATCTGATGTATTTTGTTATTTGTTCAGTCCTGTCCTACTCTCTACAACCCCCTCAATTGTAGCCTGCCAGGTTCCTCTGTCCATTGGATTCTCCAAGCAAGAATACTGGAGTAGGTAGCCCTTCTCTTCTCCAGGGGACCTTCTGGAACAGGGAATTGAACCTGGGTCTCCCACATTGCAGGCGCATTCTTTACCATCTGAGCCACTGGGGAAGCCCATATGCTACCTCATTCCTAAATAAAGACAAGTTAAAACAGTATTATTTTTCATATATTAGACAGGCTGGACTTCCCTGGTGGCTCAGACAGTAAAGAATCTGATTGCAGTGCGGGAGACCAGATTCAATTCCTTGTTCAGCAAGGTACCCTGGAGAAGGGAAGGGCTATCTGCTCCAGTATTCTTGCTTGGAGAATCCCATGGACAGAGGAACCAGGCAGGTACAGTCCATGGGGTTGCAAAGAGTTATTCTATCAAGTTATTCGTTTTTATGAGCTCTTTGTGTACCAAGGAAATTCTCCTCTTTTCTGTTGTATGTGTTAATATGCATTTTTCAGTCTGTTTTTTTTTTTTTAATATGAGTCTGACACTTTTTTGTCATATAGATGTTTTTACAGTATGTATAGTCAATACTTGTACCATCTACTCCATTAACTTTTCCTCCCTTTTGAGCCGGGCTTTGAATGGAAGGTTCCTATCCAGGAGATATGAGTTAGGAAGTATTGGCTGGAGCTTTAATACCTGGCTAAGAAGTTTTACTTTATCATGTAAAGAATGAGGAACCACTGCATTTAAAGGGGAATTGTAGGGTTTCAAGAAATCAGATTTGATAATATGGAAGAGTAGCTGATTGAAGGGAAGAAATTACAAAATTTGGAAGATCTGTAGAAGTCTGTTGCATTAGTAGTTAAGTGTACTGGGATAGAAGTCATTTAGGGGAACTTCTCAGGGCTTGGAAAGGTTTTAAGAGCTACTGCAAAGGAAGCACTGAAAGGATGTGGAGACTTGTCTCAGTGATAGTAGTTATTCTGAACTTTTGAAGGTCTGTGATTCCACTAAATTAAATGGTGGCTGTCTTGTGATTTGAAATATTAAGTGTATTTTCTTTCATGCTTTGTTTAGTTCACCCAATATTTCCCTTGAGTTCCTATATGTCTGCCTTTGTGCTTGGAGCTCAAGATAGAAAGAGACACATAAACTGTGGCCTCAAGGAATTCACAGAGTCATAGAGGAGACAGTAAGATATGCAAACCAAATATTACAGTGTAATTGTGAAGCAATAGAAATATGCATAAGATGTGGAATTAATGGAGAAGAGGGAAGGGAAAGTACCTGGGGAGGTCAGGTAGATTGTCACAGAGGATGGGACATATGAACAAGTGTTGAAAGGATGAACAGGAGCTTGCCAAGTGAAAAAGTGGGTGGTGGGAGCAGAAATATTACAAGTGTGAAGAGGAAGTAACTGATTAGGCTTATAGTTTATAAAAGTAATCCTCTTTGGAGGGGGATGAGACTAAAGTCAATGAGACCAGTTAGAAGACTGATTCAGGAAGTGATGAGGGCTTCACTTTGGGGCAGAAGAGAGTGGAGTCAATTTGGGAAAGAGTCAGGAACAGTTAACCTATATATAATTTATAGAAAATGTGAGTTTCAGCTAATTGTTTTTTTCCTGGGAAAAATAGTTTTAAATAGACTTGATAATGCTATTTCCAGTGAGATTCCTAATGGAATGGATGTGTAAAACTGGTGGGACAGGATTGGAAAGCATTTGGTTGTTAATCTTGAGCTTAATTTAGTGGCTCTCAATTTGTTTTCTGCCTCCATACTGTAAAATTGACATCCATCAGTAACATTACTTATTACCCTGCAGTTATGTTAAACTCAGGGGGGTTGGGGGTTGGTGTGAAGAAAGCGATAGAATCTCCCAGGGAGCATGCAGTTTGAGAAGGCCCTCCTGGGAATTCTGCTATGTTCCTTCCACTCCTCCACGTTCCCTCCAAACACCCACATATATGAGACTCTCTGTCGTATTTTCAGCATTGGTAGGAGAACACACACACACCCACACACACACATACAGACACACAACTGGCAAATGAATTCACATTCACACAGACAGTGTATATAGGCATTTACTAAAACAGCCCCTAGTTACAGATTAATGGAAAGCAGCATCATTACATTCTAGTTTTCTTCTCTGTGATGCTGTGATTTTTAATGCATTTCTGATAAGTATAAATCAACTCATTGGGAGAAAGTTCACCCATGGGGAGAGAGTTAAGGGAAAAAACATGGAACAAATACCCAGTCTAGATAGAAGGGAATATAAGATGACTAATTTTCACACAGATGTGATTTTTGAGCTAACTGTGGTTGTAAAGCTTCCAGAGTGTGGCACGTAAGATAGCAAGTGCAATGTCTGGTGACAGAGTAGCAGGAGAACTCTCTTACGTGAAGACCAGGCCAGTCACTGAGGTAACACAGACTCTTAGGGAGGCAGAATTTGAAGCACCTGAAGTAAGTTCTATGCCTGGCCATAGTTAGCTCACCAAAATGGTGATTTTTCCTTCAGGTCCTTCTATCTCCCCATCATGGTATCAGCTTCCTGACTCGCTTGTGTAGTATCAATAAGTCCTATCTTGCCTCCACACAACCCTTTTTCTTCCTAACTGCCTGTCAGTAGATATGTGATCTTACTTCAGTGAGAATAATAGTACTGTAGGTTGTCTCAGTTTTGTCAATGTGTAAATACCAAATATTGCTGGGAGTGTTTGATTTTTAATAGTGCCTGAAGCCAATGCAGTTCATAGATAAATATTACTTGGCTTAACAGACATGATCTCCATCTTCATGGAGTTTAGTAGGGGAGATATACAATGAACAAACAATTATAGTTATGACTACTAGAGGAGGAGTAGTATGGGTCATGAATCTTGCATTATGAAATATTTAGCTGAGGGCAAATACTGGAGATATCCTGAGTAGGGTTGTTGCCATTTCTTTTCTGATACCCCTCAAAACACACTAAAATGATCAGAGATGTGTTCTTCATCACTGCATACAGGAGAGTAGCTTTCTGTTCCCTGCTTGGGTTTCCTCATTGAACTCTTTCCTTGACTAGCATTTGAAACAACAACTTGGTGAAGGAAAACAATATGTATAAAATATGGATTGTGTCTGAAATATCAAATTATATTTTTAATATGTAAACTCATCAGTGATTCTTTTTAAAGATTATCCATTCAGGGAGAAATTCACATCAAAGAAGAAAATGCAGACATGGTTTAAAACTGTGTATTTATGCATGAATCTTCCTTACAGTCCCTGTGCAGGGAGTGGTTTCTTCCTCTCTATCATGTCTTTTTTTTGCCGTTTTAATTTACACATGCCATAGAAGCTTTTCATGTGAAGACTGTTCCTGTCTCTGCTCTGAAGGGTCTATTATGCATTTCCATCTTTGCTCATTTAAGTGTTTAGAAAACTCACATTCTCCAGAAACTGATTCGGCAGAAACCTAGGAAGATCAAGAGGTAATATCCCTAAGATGAGAGGTCATTTTGAGTTCCATTTCCTAGTCATCTTGTGGAAAAGCATCAGGTGCAGACTTTTGAAAGATTCATTTTTCTCTCGGGTTGTAAATTCTGGCCTGATTTTCTTCTCATAAACTGCCACAGCATCATGATACTTCCTGGTACCACTGCCCCCCCAACCCCCCATATTTATCTATTATTCATGATATATAAACTGCTTATGGGGACATTGAGTTTTAGTGTGGGCTTGCATTTAGTGTTGGTTTCCACACCTGAGACTATAATTTCCAATGCTGAAAATCTATCTAGCATGATCTTTATTTAGCTTTAAGGTCTGTTTTTGTGGTAGAAGTATTTCCAAGCTTTCTTACAGGTATCAAGTGGGTTATCGAATATGGACAGCTGTGGAGTTGCACAAAGATGGCTTAGCGCAGCCACGTACGTTGTTTGCTCATTTGATGCCATTACTGGACTAGACTGGCACCACCAGAATTTCAGTAGTGATGATCCCCATTGCTGCTACCAACTCCTCTTTTAAGGCGAACAGAACATTCCATTCAGTATCATAACTCAGAGAGACAAGGTTGCCTAGACTCAGGATTATAATAGGAGTAAGTGGATTGGCAACTTGAAATAATAATTTGTTTTCGGATTGGGCTATCAGAAACTTTCCTATGTTAGTGATAGTTAGAATTTCCTAAACTTGGAAATCATGAAACCATGGCAAGGAAGAGTCTAGGGTTATATGTGGTCAGAAAAAAATCTACAAGTCTGGAATCCAGGCATATGGGTATGGGGTAGAGAAGAATTGCACCTCTGAGGTAAAGGCAGTCAGAAATCCAGATCAAGACACAGCTGTTGAAACACAGAGGTAAGTCCTGTCCTAAGTCAGGCATTGTTTAACTTCTGTTTTTTTTGGTAGTTCAGACTGAGACGAGACTTTCTAACTGAGGTAACCTTTAGGTAGGCATGTAGCTAAAAATGCATCTTACCCGTCCACTAAGAATCATAAGGAATCATAAGACCAGGGAAAATTGTGTTATAATTGTTAGGTAGTTAGAATAGGAAACAGGAGTCCAAAATGGCGGTGGCTAAAAGACAAGGAAGGGAAAGCCCGTGAAAATAGAACAAAGGAAGGTCCAAGGACCTCAGGTAGAACAAACGGCACTCCTGGCTAGCCCAATTTACATAGGGCAGGCCCAGGGGGAGGAAAAAAAAAAACATATAAAAAGAGGAGCCAAAGTGCGCGCTCTCTGTCTCCCGCGCGCTGGCGCACTTCCCTACTCTCTTCTCTTCGCGTCTTTGGGTCGGCATGCCCTCATGCCTTGAGGATGGATTCTCTTGCTATTTTATAAATAAAATAGAGCTGTAACACTGATTTGTCTAAGAGCTATAACACGGTCTGTCCAAGACCTGAGAGCTGTGACGCGCCGAGGGCTTTAATGTCCGTCATTCCAAATCTTTGTTGTGACGAGACAGAACCGAGGAGCATACACTCGCCTGACATAATGATAATAGCAAATATTTATTAAGTGATGATATGCTTCATCCCATTTCATCCTTACAGCATCCTTTGTGTAGATACAATAACTATACCTATCTTTATAAATGAGAACATGCGGGCCCTGAAAATTGTAGCAGTTTTCCCAAGATAAATAAGCTGATAAATTTCAAAGACAAATTGCATATACTGCCTGTTTTTGATTGTAACTATATATGCCAACATTGATGCTGAAAACGCGGCCTCTGTGCACTGGAGCCGAATCAAATCTCAGAGGCTGAGTTTTGAGTGAAGTAGGAAAGCATAAATAGCTTTATTGCTTTTCCAGGCAAAGGGAGCCACAACATGCTCCTGCCCCCAAAAAGTGTTTGTCCCCCAGAAGCACTGGGGGAGGAATTTTATAGCAGTAGTTCAAGGGTGGGGTTGCTGATAAAATTAGGATGTGACCCTGCACTGTTTTAATATGGTCCCTGATAATCTTTTGATGAGCCTCTCTAGTTCCTTTAGCCTCAGATGGTCTTCCTCTGCTATGAAGAAGGTTGACTTCTTAAAGAATTTAAAGATATTGTTATGTATATTTCTTAAGGAGGAACCAGGACCCTGCTCCAAGGCTATACCTTGGTTTCTTGGCTGCTCCTCCTTTGTCTCTGCCTTTCCTCCCTTCCCTGCATTAGCACTGTTTGTACCTGCCCTTAGGAACTAAGGGAAGGTCATGGAGGCTGAGGTTTATTCCCAAGAAATGGGGGACAGGAAGGCTTCTGTTCCCAGGAGCCCCACAGAATCCGGCTCAGTTTTGACATTATCCTTATAGCACCACCCACCCACACAGGAAATGAAGATCATCATGACCTGAAAGGAATGAGGGAAAACTTTGGTAAAGTGGCTGACTTAACTAATGCTTCTCTCTCCTTCCAGATCTGTTTGTTACCATGATTCCTACTCGATAAATAACCTTTCAGTAAATTCAGGTGGTCAACTCAATAGGAATGTTCTGGGGGGCCTGCTGCTGCTGCTGCTAAGTCACTTCAGTCATGTCCAATTCTGTGAGACCCCATAGATGGCAGCCCACCAGGCTCCTCCATCCCTGGGATTCTCCAGGCAAGAACACTGGAGTGGGTTGCCATTTCCTTCTAAAATGCATGAAAGTGAAAAGTGAAAGTGAAGTCGCTCAGTCGTGTCCGACCCTCAGTGACCCCATGGACTGCAGCCCTCAGGCTCCTCTGTCCATGGGATTTTCCAGTCGGGGGGGCCGACTCCCTGCCTAATACTATGCTGTGCTCTCTGAGGGTGTCTTTTTCAAAAGTTCTCATTAAAAGGAAAATGGTTCAGAATAGTAATGTTTAACTTCTTTACATTATATCCAGCTCTGTGGTATGATTGCTTAATGTAATTAATTGTTCCATCATCAGACTGTTATCTTTCGACTCTTTGTCCTTGGCTAATTACTGGCATGATTAAAAACAACGCTCCAGAGATGTTGCCTTCAGGGCCCTATTACTTCTCACTTCTAGATAGAATCTTTGTTGCCCTTTTTTCAGACAAATCCTTTGTCCACTTGCTGCTTTTTAGATAGCCTTACTAGTTGCTGTCATATCCCTTATGTCTATAGGAACACTATTCTTTGAAGCTAATCTTCTCAAGCACTAATATTTCAACTTTTGTTGCAGGAAGGAATACCCATTCCAGGGCCTAAGCATGGGCTCTTGTCTAATGAAAGTGAAAGTGAAGTCGCTCAGTTGTGTCCGACTCTTTGCGACCACATGGACTATAGCTTGCACCAGGCTTCTCTGTCCATGGGATTTTCCAGGCAAGAGTACCGGAGTGGGTCGCCATTTCCTTCTCCAGTCTTGTCTAATACTCGGCACTGAATTGTACGAGGAGACACACATGCTGATGAAGCAAGAGACTTTATTGTGAAGGGGCACCCTGGTGGAGAGCAGCAGGGTAAGGGAACCCAGGAGAACTGTGCCACGTGGCTCACAGTCTTGGGTTTTCTGGTTATAGAATTAGTTTCTGGGTTGTCTCTGGCCAATCATTCTGACTCATGGTCCTTCCTGGTGGTGCATGAATTGCTCAGCCAAGATGAATTCCAGTGAGGAAGAGTCTGGGAGGTCAGTAGGACATATGGCCTGGACTCTCCTCTCTCCTTTTGACCTGTCCTGAATTCTTCTGGTTGGGGTAGTTTGTGAGTTCTGCATTCCTTACCAAAGCCTCCTATTGTAAGATAACTCCTGCAAATGGCTATTGTGGTGCCTAGCCACAAAAGCAGTGGGTGGTTTTAGTCAGTTTTTTCCCTAACACTTTGGCTGAAGAATCACTTGCTTATTTTATACTTTGTACGTGGGTCTATGCAGAATTCTGTGTTAAAACCATTGACATTTTTTTGATATTAGCCTGGATGGTACATATAAAATCTGATAGGTTTCTGACTCATAGTGTCTCCAAATTAACTTCAGAGTCACAAATATGTTTGGGTTATTTGTCTCTTGAACTTTTTGTCTATTTTGCTTTGACTAAGCCTTAGATCTCTGCCTCCAACTTTATTTTTAGCATATAATTTACATCCTATTCCCTCATTTCCTGTAAAATGGGGATAATCATTCTTGTGCCTTCCTTACCCACAGGGGTAGTAAGAAGATGAATGTCTTTTGCCTGTGGATTCCTTTGGGTCCTTGGGGAAAATGACACACTATTAATTCAAGGCTCTAATATTGAGAAAGGATGATGGTTAAGAACACACATAAATTATTCAGAATTTGATCCTCAATTTAAGTTTACCCAGGGTATTTTATAGTGTTTGTACAGATTTCAGGTTGCAACAGATCTTTCTAAAGCCATTAAGAGTTTTCAGGCATATGCTGATATTAATTTTAGTAAAATATGGGATCTCCCTGTAATAGGATCATTAAAATAATTGGTTATTGGAGCACATTACTTTATAAAAGTAATCCAGAGCAAAATAGACCAACTATCTCTCAGGCTAAAAAAAAATCATACACAACGTGATTGCAAAGTGCAAATGACTTTAGGAAGATGTCATAAGAGAAAATAGATTCTTGAGAGGGTGATAAGAGAAATATGCCTTTTGTTTTCTTCAAAATAGAAAGGAACACAAAACTCAGGACATTCATTTTTATTTTAAAAATTGAGGTAAAGAGTTGCTGGTTTTAACTTAAAGAGTTAAGGTAAAGAATCTTAAAATGGAAAACAAAAGTATTAGAGATTGAAATGGGGCTTAAAGGGACTACATATTCTTAAGTTTTCTGCCATCCACATGGAAAAGTCAGGAAAAAACAACAAGCAAGGGACAAAGGATTCTGCCTGGATCAAAAGACTCTTCCTTGTCCCTATGGAAAGAGTGTATTTAAAAAAAGCTCATTTCTTCTCTGCTTCCTCCCATGGCAGAGTTTGTGTTTTGGGAAGGGTGGTAGGAGTAGAGGTGGTTGTGGCACAGTGGGGGTGATGATCTTGTGTGGCTCTGGGCCCATTACTAGACCAGCTTGCAGAAAATATTTCTCTGCCCTTCTCTCACCCTTCAATGGAGTGGTTAGGAGCCCTTAGAATTAGGCTCGTTCTCTGCACGTTGAGCTGGCAGACAATCATTGCAGTTAAAATCTCTGTCCCATTTCCTCTCTTGACTTCTCCTTGAACTTTCTTTGCCTTCCTCCATTCAGTGTGGCTTTGTGGATTACATTTCTTGTTCTCATTTAGAGGTTTTTATTGAAATCAGTGTCCCTTCAAAGTGATGAAAGGAAGAGATGAATTTTAACCATACAAGTAAATAGCCAATCACTGATACATCAGAAAACATCCCATCATCCACTCAGGAACCTCTGAAAGGGAAGATTACTGCTGTTGCAAGGGATGGCTGACTTGATTAAAATATGTAGTGTTTTTTTTTTATTCAAATATAGTTCCATCATCAAAGGTTATCATGAATATTTACATACTCATCAAGATAAAGAGGGGTTTTTCGGATTTTTCTTTTGGGTTTGTTTGAGCCCTTTGATAACTGAAACAGAGCTATTGACTATTCTGCTGTTACTTTCTGGCATGTTCACAGAATTGTGGCATCAGGAATAGTGAAGTTCTTTTACAGAATATAATGTACAAGTTCTATAGCATTTGTCATATCTGAATAGCATAAGAGGAGAAATACATATTCCTCTACCCTCCTTGGTTCTGTTACCAAATACAAGTGCATGTACCCAAGCACATTGAAGCCAAACAAACACAAATACTGGGAATCCTGGTGCTGAGAAAGGTTTATTGCAGGGCCAAGGAAGGTGATAGAGTGGCCTGTGTTCAAGGAAACCCAGACTCTGATGGTTTTCTGGGAGGAGTTTTTTATAGGCAAAATTTGGGGTGAGGACTGTAGGGTGGATGGCTTTCTTCTAATGGGGTAACACAGCAGTGTCCCAGAAATCTTGTGATTAGCCTGAAGTTGGAGAAGGCAATGGCACCCCACTCCAGTATTCTTGCCTGGAAAATCCCATGGACGGGGGAGCCTGGTAGGCTCCAGTCCATGGGGTCGCTAAGAGTCGTACATGACTGAGCAGCTTCACTTTCACTTTTCACTTTCATGCATTGGAGAAGGCAATGGCAACCCACTCCAGCGTTCTTGCCTGGAGAATCCCAGGGACGGGGGAGCCTGGTGGGCTGCCGTCTATGGGGTCGCACAGAGTTGGACACGAATGAAGTGACTTAGCAGCAGCAGCAGGCTGAAGTTACCATTTTCAACCTGGTTGGGATCCTTACTTCCTGTAGAAGAACCTAAAGATATATATATTTAAAAATTGGGGTACATTTGCTTTACAATGTTGTGTTAGTTCCTGCTGTGCAATGTAGTGAATCAGCTTTATGTATACATGTATCCCCTCTCTCTTGGACCATCCCTTCTCTGCTTGGAGTTGAGCTGTCTCTGTTTTACAGTAGGTCTCCACTAGTTATCTGTTTTACACATGGCCTTGAACATACATCAGTGGCCCTTGAGAAACCAGGACCTTGCCCTCTGGTGCACTATTGTTTCCCGACTACTCATCTTTTGTTTTTGCGTTCCTCCCTTCCCTGATGAGCAACTGTTTGAATCTGCTCTTAGGAACTCAGGAAAGGACTCTGATGCTGAATGAATCCTACTTCCTACAAGCAGAAAGCAGGGCAGAGGAAAGGATTTGTAACCGGGAGGGCCCCACAGGCAACTGTTCAGATTTAGTTCTTGCCTGAGCACCCCTTGTAATAAAAAGACAGCTTAACAGGAGAAAAACAAACAAAAGATTAATAATATGTATACGTCCAGTATAAGTGTGAGTGTATGTGTGTGCCTGTGTGCTCAGTCTTGTCCGACTCTTTGAAAACCCATGGACTGTACCCCATCAGGCTCCCCTGTCCATGGAATATTCCAGGCAAGAATACTGGATTGGGTGGCCATTTCCTACATCCAGTAGATCTTCCTGACGCAGGGATCAAACCCATGTCTCTTGTGTCTCCTGCATTGGCAGGCGGATTCTTTACCACTAGCGCCACCTTGGAAGCGAATGGCTATTACTAAAAAGAGGAGAGGTAATAAGTGTTGGCAAGGGTGAGGAGAAAAGGGAATCATGGCACCCTGTTCATGTGATTGTAAACTGATATTGGAATTATGGAAAACTGTATGGAAGATTCTTTAAAAAAAAAAATTACAACTACTATGTGATCAAGCAGTATCTTGTTCAGTTGCTAAGTCAGGTGTGCAACTCTTTGTGACCCCATGGACTGCAGCTCACCAGGCTTCCCTGTCCTTCACCATCTCCCTGAGTTTGCTCAAACTCATGTCCATTGAGTTGATGATTCCAGCTAACCATCTCATCCTATGTTGCCCTCTTCTCCTCCTGCCCTCAGTCTTTCCCAGCATCAGGGTCTTTTCCAGTGAGTGAGCTCTATCAGAGACTATGTCATCCTGCCTTTACTGACTATATCTAGCATTTGTTTGGCTATAGGTATAATAAATCAGTACACTGGATATTTTAATACATAAGTATGGCTAAGATTTATTTGGCACAATCGACCATGCCAAATTCTATGATACTGTTTCTTTCAGTCAGTGACCTCATGGACTGATTAGTTTGTGTTTGTCACTGGCTATATTCTGGTGATAGAATGGTAAACTAGATAAGTGTCCCTGGTATCCTGTGATTTCAAGTGTTCTGATCTTGGCACAGGGAGTTTTTTGAGAGCTAGTGATAGTGACTTCCTCCTCTTTCTCAGCGAGAGCACTGAAACATTTCAATCCCTCTGTACCTTAGGCCTGACTTTACTATTATGCCTTGCAAAAGAAGCCTAACTGATGAAAGGGCATTGGTGAATACTTCTCATGCAGAGCCCTGCAAAAGGAAAGAAAAGTCATTCTTTTGTAGAATCTATCAGAGTTTGTTGACATACAGAATATATCCCTCTTGGACCACCACCCTCAGTTTTTCCTCTGGCAACCATGCTGTTTTTTGATTTCCTCTGTGTCATCATCTTTCCGTGTCCTTTATCCATTTCCCTGCATTACTCTGAAACTTTCACTGCCCTTCTACACCCTGTCAACATCATATCCCCATTGGCTAACACCACATGCTACATCAGTTCCCATTTTTTGGCCTTCCTTGGCTTGTACTTTGCCTTCAGCCTGTTATCCATTGTTTATTGTTGCCAAAATACTTTTTCAAGGCTGTACTCCAATCCTCCCTCCTCATCGCTACTTGAACCTCTATCCTGTCATCCATCTTTGAACCCAATTTAAGAACAAATGCCAACAGGCTGTTTCAGAATTGCCCCTATTCTCTCCCCAGTAAGACTGTTAATCCTTGGATGACTGATTCCATGTCTTTTATGCTCCACTACACTATGAGGCACAGAACAGGAGATCAATAAAGAACTTTATTAATTTAGAGCAGGACCACTTCAATGCCATATGTGAAAAGATGAATGGCTGGGAGATGTTTGAGCCAAACAAATTAGGTTAAACTTGTGGTTCTGTAACATTTCATTCAGCATTCAAGTAACATTTATGGGTCACCTCTATGTGCCACATACCATGATAGATTCTGGTGATTCATAGATGAGTAAAAATGGCCCCTTGCCCTTAAACAGCTCAGGATCTAGTTAGATAACATAGAGATTAGCAAAGGAATCCATTTGTGGGTGATAATTGCTCTTATTGAGCATGGTGTGCCATTACAGTTCAGGAAGGCTGGCCTCAATCTACCTAGATGTGATCAGGGAAGGCTTCCCAGAGAAAGTCAGGCTTGAGTTGACGTTTGAAGGTAGCATATGATATAAGGCATAATCAGGTTATTGGAGACATTGAATTCCAACTACTTGTGAGATTTCTGACCAATCCAAATGTAGATAACTTATATCAAACTCTAACCTGATGGGCAGAATGTGTTTTCCCTTTGGAGGTATTAGACACTTCTTTAGGCCTTTTTATTACCTTTAATGCAGGAAAGCATGGAGCAGCTAGTAAGAATTTTTGTATTTCCATAATCTGAGCAACCTGGCAGAACAAGGCCCTTTGAATTAGGGGCCACCTTTACATAATAGTCATGTGAAGCCTTCAATGTCTACTTATGAAGCAAAGTGGCAGGTTGACTACAACGTATTCAGCATCTAAGGTTTCTATTGCTTGGCTAAACTTCATTACCTTTATCAAACATCTCTAATGCTAAATAGTCATGCTCCCTCCTTTGTCTAAGAATGAATGCACTTACTGATAGAAGGTAGGGGAAATGAAATTGGCTTAGCAAGCTTCTACATGCCACCTCCAAGCTGAAAGAACACAAAACTCTGTTAAATTCTTATTTCTTGGCTGCACATGTTTCCGTACCCCACAAATGTTAATGTGTGGAGAAAGCCTGTCATTTATTATCACAAATGCTTACTTAGAAGCATGGCTAAGAAAGCAACATTTCAGAGTTCATACCTCTAAACCTTTAGAGACGTATGCCCTACCTACTCTGAGGCAGTTCATCTTCTGTTGATGTCTGCTATTGGCTCTTGGCTTCCCAGAAGCAGCAGGGCAATCAAGAGAATCCAAGGAGAAGCTCCAGTTTTGGCTGGGCTTCTGGGAGAGCAGGTGGTTGGGAGTAATTAAGGTCTGATTCCTGGTGGCCTCTCACCAAGATAATTAGGCGCCTTCCACTACTAATGAAACTCACATTCCTGTTGGGCTGTTTAAATCATCCAAGAAAGCCTTGGCCACAGAGTTGTCTTGCATCACATTCAGGAATGGCCTGCTGGGCTCAGTCCCCAGAGCTCTTCGGTCCTCACAACTGAGGGCATTTTTAATCACCTGCAAATTCAGCCTAGCTCTCAACTCAGTGGCCAGTCCTGTCTGAGCTAGTGGGATTTTGAGGTGCCTTAGGGCAATAGCTTGTTGTCAAAGGCGCTATATATTTGCTCAGGATTTGACCTTGTCTCTCAGCTGAACAATTTAGATTCTCTTTTGTTCTTGTAACAGAGAACTGTTCTTGGACCTCAGCCTTTAAAACTGGGTTTCCATGGTAGACGCCTGGCCTTAAATCTTTCAGGCCTAGAGTCCAGCCCTGTTCTTTCTCTAGCCCTCCTTGAGATTGGAGTTCTGCCCCAGGCTTGAGCCCACTGGGTTTCCTCTCTGCTAATTGTTACCAGACAAGAAGTTCCTGGATAGCTAGGGCTGTGTCCTGTCTATCTGCCAGACTAATCAGTGGCTTCCTATTTCTGGATATTCCTCCTGCTGACCTTCTGTTTACCTCAACCAGCTGTCCCATTCTTCTAGCTTCATGTCAGAATTCCTCCCAAGGCCACAGCTCACATCTTGAGACCTTTGAATCCTTCTGGTTTTGTCTTTTTTTTTTGAATGTCTCAGCACACAGGCAGATTATGTTTTCTTTGCCTCTTGGTAGCTCTCACCACCAGTGATCTCTCGGGAGTCTCCTGTCTCTCAAAGACTGGCTAGGAAATGAGACAGTCTTTTCTGCCCACACATACTTCCATGCTTGTTGACCTCAAAGACAAGTCCACAGACCCACTTCACTTTAAAGCTTGTGCTTTTAATCATGGAGAAATGCAGAGTGGACATTCTAAAGAAAGTTCTTACAGTCCTTTTCTATAATTCCTAACATTGTGTTGGGGTGGTGTGTTGATTTAGGCCCCTTTCTTCTATTTGTCCCAACTTTTGCACTGTGTTTTCAATTGATTCTTCCCTATTTTGTTCCATCAAACCTTGCTTCTATAAAGATTCCTTAGCCTACAAATTTTGAATGTTTATACATTCAACAATTTTTGAGTGCTATTACAGGCTAGGCACTATTAAAAGCACTAGGAATATAATCGTTAACATATATATATATGCTATGCTATGCTAAGTCGCTTCAGTCGTGTCCGACTCTGTGTGACCCTATAGACGGTAGCCCACCAGGCTCCGCCGTCCTGGGATTCTCCAGGCAAGAGCACTGGAGTGGGGTGCCATTGCCTTCTCCAAACATATCTATATATATATATATAGATATAAATTTCTCTTATACATATGTATAGATTCCTAAATAATGTATAAGATACATATATATATATATATATATCTCCATATATATCAGTTAAATTCAGTCCCTCAATTATGTCCCACTGTTTGCAACCCCATGGAGTGCAGCACGCCAGGCTTCCTGTCCATCACCAACTCCCAGAGCTTGCTCAAACTCATGTCCATTGAATCAATGATGCTATCCAACCATCTCATCCTCTGTCATCCCCTTCTCCTCCTGCCCTCAGTCTTTCCCAGAATCAGGGTCTTTTCTAATGAGTCAGTTCTTCACATTGTGTGTATGTATATAAGTGTGTGCATATATATATATATATATGTGAATTATTTTTGTATTTTATATATATATATAAAAGAATATCAGATACTAGTAAATAATACACAACAAAATAAAAACAGCAGTGGGAGAGTGGAGGAAGCCTATTTTTGATTGGTTGGTGTTTATTTTTCTCAGGAGCTGACTTTTAGGCTTAGAACTGAATGATACAAAAGAGACAGGAATGTGAAAATCAGAAGGAAGAACATTCCTTAAAAAGAGAACAAGTGGTGCAAAGGTTCTAAGACAATCACAAGTTGATGTTTATGAAGATGGAAAGAGGGTTGTGTTGAATGAGGCAGAATGGATTGAACTATAGTAGAGTTATATGAATGAGGTCAGAGAAGTCAAATCAACAGGACTTGTTCATGGGCTGGATGCTAGGAGGTGATGAAGGAAAGAATGGATCAAGGATGAGCCCTAGATTTTGGATTGGCCATTGTATAAATTTGGTAAAACTGCTTTCTGAAATGTGGAAGAGTATTGAGAGAGAAAGGAAGAGATTGTTGTTGCTGTTTTGTTTGTTTGTTTGTTTGTTTGTTTTTTGACTTTTTAAGAGTGAGAAGCCTATCTCATTTGCCAATGCTGTAGTCAGGTATCTTTGTTACATTTAAATCCATTGGTAAGATTACCTAGAAGGAATGCAGATCAATTAGAGAATGGTTCCTCTGTCTGACCCCTGGGACTTTGTATCATTAAGAGAGGTCTAGCTGACTTCTCCGGTGGTCCAGTGGTTGAGACTTCACCTTCCAAGGCAGGGGGTGCATATTTGATCCCTGGTTGGGAGCTAAGTTCTCATGTTCCTCGTGACCAAAGAAACATAAAACAGAAACAATATTGTAACAAATTCAGTAAAGACATTAAAATGGTCAACATTAGGAAAAAAAAAACCAAAAAACTTTAATGAAAGAAAACGACTAAGAAGAAAAAAAAGAGGTCTGGCAGAGGAGGATTTAGCATTAGAGACTGAGTAGAAGCAACCAGTAGGAGAGTATTCAAGGCCATAGTATCAAGAAAGACATGTACAAAAAGTGTTTTAAAGAGAAGGGAGTGGTCAACTATGCCAAATGCTGCTGAGAAATCACATAAGAAGAGAACAAAAGTGGCCATTGTTTTTCACTGCAAGAATGTCATTGATGACTTTGACCATAGAGGTGTTAGTGGTGCAATGTGGAGAGAAGCCTGAATGGAGTGGGTTGAGAGAATGGGAAGTGAAGGAGCTGAGACAGAAAGATATACAACTCTTTGAAGAAATGCTGTTGAGAAAGAGATCAGGGCAAGTGAGCACATGTATAAGAGGGTGAAAGCTTAAAGAATTTAAGTGGGAAATATCAGGTCATGTTTATATGCAGATAAAGATAATCCAGTGAGGAGAAACTGAAGTTGAAAAAGAGGGTAAATTCTTGAATAGGTAAAAATGGGATCCCGTGCGCAAGTAGAGGCATTTAACTATATGGAGTATGTCTGAAAATCCCAAATACAAGATGATCTTGTATTTCAAATATTTTTAATTGAGTCCTGCGTCTCTAGAGATCATACATCCTTTTAGCAATGATCAATGCAGACATTTGCTTGTGACAGCTCTTTCCAAGATCTCTTACTGGGACTTTTGCAGATCAACTACCTTACTGTGGGGCTTCTGGGGTGGCGTAAACAGTAAAGAATCTGCCTGTGATGCACCTGGGTTTGATCCCTAGGGTGGGAGGATCCCCTGGAGAAGGGAATGGCTACCCACTCCAGTGTCCTTGCTTGGAGAATTCCACAGAGAGGGAAGCCTGGCGGGCTACAGTACATGGAGTCGTGAAGAGTTAGAGACATGACTCAGTGTCTAAAAATGGCACTGCTACCTGACTGTGAGCTGCCTCTGTGCCTTCCAGGTCCTAGTCTGCTCTGCAACCAACTGAGCCCTGACTCTTTAACCTTTGAGCACAGAAATCCTAGGCTTTATAGACATTCATGCAGAGCTTCATAGGCATTATAAGGAGTTTGGGAGTTAGGTTTTGGTTTATTTCAGCTTTCAGTTCAGTCCAGTCACTCAATTGTGTCCAACTCTTTGCGACCCCAGCTTTATATAGATATAATTAACGTATAACATTGTGTAATTTTAATGCATACAATCTGATGATTTGATACTTGTATATATTGCAAAATGAGTACCACACTAGGGTTAATTTAGACCTCTATGTTTTTTTTGTGTGTGTGGTGAGAACACTTAATCTCAGCATCTACTCTCAGCAACTTTGAAATATACAAAAATGTAGTGGGAAGACCTTTGTTGGCAAATTGATGACCTTGAATAGCAAGGAGATCAAACCAGTCAATTCCAAAGGAAATCAACCCTGAATATTCATTGGAAGGATTGATGCTGAAGCTGAAGCTCCAATACTTTGGCCACCTGATGAGAAGAGCAGACTCATTAGATAAGACCCTGTTGCTGGGTCAGATTGAAGGCAGGAAAAGAAGGGGGCAACAGAGGATAAGATGGTTGGATGGCATCACTGACTCAATGGATATGATGGACAGAGAAGCCTGGTGTGCAGCAGTTCATGGGGTTAAAAGGAATCAGGCAAGATTTAGCAACTGAACAACAAACATGTGAAGACAATGATGGCTTTCAAAAGGAAATAAAGTTACATTTGAAGACAAGGACTCTTGCTCTTTGGTATACAATAGATTGGAGGGGGCAAGAGTGGAAGCTGAAGAGAACCCAAGGGAGACTGTTACAATATTTTACATGAAATGTTATAGGACTACTAGTGTGATAGCAATAGAGATAGAAGTAGATAGATGTGATTGTTCTTCCAGCTCAATTCTATGATTTGATAAAATGTTACTCCTGTTTAAATGGAAGGAAAAATTGATTCACTGAACAAATATAAGCAGATAGTTAAAATTTCAGTTGCTAACACATAACAGATCATTATATGCTCAGGAAAAGACCTATGTAAGATAAAAGCATTTGGCACATAGTAGGTGCTCAATTGAAAAAGTGTTATTAGCCATCTTAAAATTAACTTAGAGAGTGAATAGTTGACTTGTTGTCATGGGTATGTTGAAAGACCATAAATATAACCTCAAACCATTACTTGGAAAATTAATGGAGACCTTCCAAATCATTAAAATAACTGCAAACTTATTTCCAACCCAGCATCCTTCTGCATGGTTGTCTTCCAAGGGATAAGCAAGCATGCACATAATCATTACAATTGAGTTTCATCGTGTATGCAGGCTGTAGCAGGTGTACCAAGGGCAGCCCACATTTTAAATTCTGTCCTGTGGTATTTAAAGAGGAATGCAAGCTCCATCTCTGGCACTGAAACATTCACCATTCATTAGGACTGGAGAAGCCAAGTTGTTTATATAAGAATGGATCCAAGTGTTGTCTTAGTCCTGAAGGCTACCACACTAGACACTGTGATTCTCAGTTTGCATTTTAAAAGACCACTTTAGTTCTCATAGGAAACCACACAACACTCCTGGGAGGAAAAACATCAAGACTACCCAACTTACACTGCATGTCTGTAGTTGAACTAGGATTTACTTTTTTTTGTTCTTGTTGATTTCTGTATTTTGCTGCTCAGGCCTTAGTTGTGGCATGCAGGATCTTTTATGGTGGCGTGTAAACTCTTGGTTCTGTCCTGTGGTAGTTTTGTTCCCTGACCAGGAATCAAACCTGGGCTGCCTGCTCTGGGAGTTCAGAGACTTAACCACTGAACCACCAGGGAAGTCCCAAGGATCAATACTTCTTTAGTGGGTGTTTGAGGGACCATATAGCTATAGTAGAGGCTTTGTGTTAGAGAATATTAGGAGAGACGCAGGGAAAGTAGGATGGGGACCAAATCATGGAAAGCTTTTTACCCCTAGATAGTTGGGTTGGGCTTAATCCTGATTCAGGCAGGGAACCACTTTAAAGTTTAAGCAGAGGATTTTGAACATCATTTTCTTTCAAATTCCTGAGTATAAGATTTCATCTTACTTCTGGTAAGCACAAGGGTGATAAAGTCCCTCAGTGGCCCTTTCATAGCTTGACCCTGGTGTGACAGTTTGATATATTTTCTTTCTTACCAAGCCTCATCTCTCATTCTATTGGATTCAGTGTTCATTTATTGAATGCCTATCCTATGAAAGGCACTGTGTTAGGCTCTTATTTGCTGTGCAGTTAGTAAAGATGTCATGTCTAAATCCTTAGACATATTTGTTCTGAAAAAGTTATCCTAAATAGGAGTTTGTACCTTGAAGTGCTCAGCTTTAGTTTTTCTCTCTGGACATTGTTTATTTTCTGGTTCAAGTGATTAACCTGTGGCTGCTAGATCCTTCCCATGACTCTGAAGTCAACGCTGCCATTGTTCTGTCATCTCCGTGGCCAGTTCACTATTGCCTCTAGGATCAAGTCCAAATGTGTTCGGTTGACTTATTTGGCTCTTCACAAAGCTGGCCTCAGCCAGCCTTTCAGTCTTGTTTTTTCTATTGCTGAACTCTCACCCCAGGGCATTTCACATTCAACATCCCCTCAGTACAGTATCCATATTACAGAGCAAGTTAGACTTTGTGCTCTTGACTTTCCCTTAGTGAAAGTGGAAGTTACTCAGTTGTGTCTGACTCTTTGCGACACCATGGACTATACCGTCTGTGGAATTCTCCAGGTCAGAATACTGGAGTGAGTAGCCTTTCCCTTCTCCAGGGGATCTTCCCAACTCAAGGACTGGACCCAGGTTTCCCTTAGTGTATCATGCTGTTTCTTGTCTCTGTGGTTTTGTACGACATTGCAGTTAATGTGGATGGTCAGATTCCTTGGTGTATTGAGACTGAAAAAGATTCAGTATCAGCTATATTACAAACCCCTTTTATTTAAAAATTAAGAATTATTTCTAGGCAGGGACTCTGTATGGTTTTCCTCTCTCCCTCTTCTTCCATCCAGGGCATCACTGAGCAGCTGGCAGATAGGAGGTAGCCAGTACAAGTAAGGTAAATGAATGTGTGTGCAGAGAATTCGGCCTCATTTTTGTGTAGCTTGAGCCAAGCAGGATCAGGATAATGAGTCTGCCAGAGGCCAGGGTGTGTAGTGCAGTGGACAGAGAAAGGGGGAGGATGTATGAGGAGAGCCTCCAAGCCAATGGGCAGAGTTTTTGATTATCTACTGTTTTAGATCATCTGCCTCACTGCTCCCCTCCATTGGTGTGTATAATTGAGAGCAAGGAATGGATCTTCTGGTTAATTGGTTTTTCTGGTTAACTCATAGTTGACTGGAAAGGTTTCTTCTTTGGGGGAGAAAAATTTTCTCTAACAGATACTAAATATTATTTTCTCTTAGTGCAATGTGAGGCAAAGAAAAAACCTTTTTAGAATTCAGGAGCCATCAACATTGTAAATATTATAAACTCAACATTTAGTGAATTTCTGTTAGTCTGTATTTTGAGTGCAGTGTCCTGTGGAGAATACAAAATGAGTAAGACCTGCAGGATGGACTAGAGTTTGGCAGAGTTCTCTGGGAGGAGATCATGGAGGAAATAGGTCCAGTGTTTGAAGCCTAGGTCATGGAGGGTGGAAGGGACAGATATGCGTTCCAAGTTGTACAAAACGTGAGCATGAAGCAGCAAGACAGGAGGAGCAGGTTGCCATCAGGAACTGGAGGACAAGAGCTGTCTGTGGCTGTGGAATGGAGGTCTTGGGGTGAGAGCATTTGAGGAGAGCTAGTGCAGGAGCAGACAAAGCTAGAGAGTGTGTTAGGGGGTTCTCTTTGGATGGCTTTGAATGCCAGGCTGAGAAATGTGGACTTTGTTCTGTAGACAACTGGAAGCTGGGAAAGGACTCACCTAGATCTCTGGTTTAAGAGGATTGCTCTGGCAGAAGTGTGAAGGATGTGTTTCAAGGGAGACTGGAGCTGAAAGGAATGGAATATAAGGCCATTTCAATAGCCCATCCAGTCACCCATTTGACCATTCATTGTTTCACTTAAACAAGTGTCCAGTGAGCATTGATTTGGACAAGGCAGTATTCTGGCCTGCACGAGAAATGGCAGCTCAAAGGAAGGCTAAGCTAAAAAGAATGACTAAGAAAACTGAAGCGAGAAATCAAGGAGATGGATACAATTTTAATGATATCGAAGTTGAAATTGTGTGAATTCTAGAGTTCCAATTTGTATTCATGCTGAAAGTTTGAGATACAGGTGTAAGAGTGGAGTTCTTCCTGTGGGATGTTGACAACCTCTGCCAGAGTCCATATTCTCAGAAAGCATAGCATGCATCTTTAGGCAGAGGGCAAATGGGATTTACTTTAAATCCCACTGAAACTTTTGGAGTGGCTTGCTGTAAATCACCTATTACATTCTAGTTCCCTTTAATTGATGGCTGCAAATGGCAGCCTAACTGGAACATCTGCAGGTGCCTGTGGAATAGCTGGCGGAGGTGTTGGGTGAGAATGCCAAAGTTGCTCTGAATTAAGGTGGGGGACAGTGTTCATTGGTTTAGATTCATGGGTACCAGATTAACAGAATCTGGATTTTAGATTTCAGGCTGAAAAGAAGACAAGGATAACTTTCAGGGTGTTAATACCATTAACTGGATCCCTCTTTATGCTTATTTGTGTCTCTTTTGCCTTATCTACAAAGTGAAGTTTTTGAAATAGATCGGGAGAATAATAGTATCCTTAAGTTTTGTCATGATGTAATCTCTCAAGACTTCAAGTATTTTATGTTATATGGTAATGGCTGGATTAAGGTTGCATGTGGACTTAAGGCTGATAATCAGATGACCTTGAAGATATTATTTTGAATAGCTAAGTGGACTCAGTGCACTTACAAGGGTCATTAAATGGGGGGAGAGGTAAACAGGAGAGACAGAATCAGAGACGGCATCATGAGAAAGACTTGACCACCCATTCAGTTCGGTCACTCAGTCGTGTCTGATTCTTTTTGACGCCATGGACAGCAGCACACCAGGCCTCCCTGTCCATCCTGGAGTTTACTCAAACTCATGTCCATCGAGTCAGTGATGCCATCCAGCCATCTCATCCTCTGTCGTCCCCTTCTCCTCCTGCCCCCAATCTCTCCCAGCATCAGAGTCTTTTCTAATGAGTTGACTCTTCGCATGAGGTGGCCAAAGTATTGGAGTTTCAGCTTTAGCATCATTCCTTCCAAAGAAATCCCAGGGCTGATCTCCTTCAGAATGGACTGGTTGGATCTCCTTGCAGTCCAAGGGACTCTCAAGAGTCTTCTCCAACACCACAGTTCAAAAGCATCAATTCTTCAGTGCTCAGCTCTCTTCACAGTCCAACTCTCACATCCATACATGACCACTGGAAAAACCATAGCCTTGACTAGACAGACCTTTGTTGGCAAAGCAATGTCTCTGCTTTTCAATATGCTATCTAGGTTGGTCACAACTTTTCTTCCAAGAAATAAGCGTCTTTTAATTTCATGGCTGCAGTCACCATCTGCAGTGATTTTGGAGCCCCAGAAAATAAAGTCTGCCACTGTTTCCACTGTTTCCCCATCTATTTCCCATGAAGTGATGGGACCAGATGCCATGATCTTCATTTTCTGAATGTTGAGTTTTAAGCCAAGTTTTTCACTCTCCCCTTTCACCTTCATCAAGAGGCTTTTTAGTTCCTCTTCACTTTCTGCCATAAGGGTGGTGTCATCCGCATATCTGAGATGATTGATATTTCCCCCGGCAATCTTGATTCCAGCTTGTGCTTCTTCCAGCCCAGCGTTTCTCATGATGTACTCTGCATAGAAGTTAAATAAGCAGGGTGACAATATACAGCCTTGATGTACTCCTTTTCCTATTTGGAACCAGTCTGTTGTTCCATATCCAGTTCTTTTTTTTTTTGGCTTTATTTATTTTATTTTTTTTTACATTTTATTTAAAAAAATTTTTTTTTATTTTTAAACTTTACAATATTGTGTTAGTTTTGCCAAATATCGAAATGAATCCACCACAGGTATACATGTGTTCCCCATCCTGAACCCTCCTCCCTCCTCCCTCCCCATACCATCCCTCTGGGTCGTCCCAGTGCACTAGCCCCAAGCATCCAGTATCGTGCATCAAACCTGGACTGGCGACTCGTTTCATACATGATATTATACATGCTTCAATGCCATTCTCCCAAATCTTCCCACCCTCTTCCTCTCCCACAGAGTCCATAAGACTGTTCTATACATCAGTGTCTCTTTTGCTGTCTCGTACACCGGGTTATTGATACCATCTTTCTAAATTCCATATATATGCGTTAGTATACTGTATTTATGTTTTTCTTTCTGGCTTACTTCACTCTGTATAATTGGCTCCAGTTTCATCCACCTCATTAGAACTGATTCAAATGTATTCTTTTTAATGGCTGAGTAATACTCCATTGTGTATATGTACCACTGCTTTCTTATCCATTCATCTGCCGATGGGCATCTAGGTTGCTTCCATGTCCTGGCTATTATAAACAGTGCTGTGATGAACATTGGGGTACACGTGTCTCTTTCCCTTCTGGTTTCCTCAGTGTGTATGCCCAGCAGTGGGATTGCTGGATCATAAGGCAGTTCTATTTCCAGTTTTTTAAGGAATCTCCACACTGTTCTCCATAGTGGCTGTACTAGTTTGCATTCCCACCAGCAGTGTAAGAGGGTTCCCTTTTCTCCATACCCTCTCCAGCATTTATTGCTTGTAGACTTTTGGATCGCAGCCATTCTGACTGGTGTGAAATGGTACCTCATAGTGGTTTTGATTTGCATTTCTCTGATAATGAATGATGTTGAGCACCTTTTCACGTGTTTGTTAGCCATCTGTATGTCTTCTTTGGAGAAATGTCTATAACTGGTGCTTCCTGACCTGCATACAGATTTCTCAAGAGGTAGGTCAGGTGGTCTGGTATTCCCATCTCTTTCAGGATTTTCCACAGTTTATTGTGATCCACACAGTCAAAGGCTTTGGCATAGTCAATAAAGCAGAAATAGATGTTTTTCTGGAACTCTCTTGCTTTTTCGATGATCCAGTGGATGTTGGCAATTTGGTCTCTGGTTCCTCTGCCTTTTCTAAAACCAGCTTGAACATCAGGAAGTTCACGGTTCACGTATTGCTGAAGCCTGGCTTGGAGAATTTTGAGCATTACTTTACTAGCATGTGAGATGAGAGCAATTGTGCAGTAATTTGAGCATTCTTTGGCATTGCCTTTCTTTGGGATTGGAGTGAAAACTGACCTTTTCCAGTCCTGTGGCCACTGCTGAGTTTTCCAAATTTGCTGGCATATTGAGTGCAGCACTTTCACAACATCATCTTTTAGGCAGCCATAGGAAGCTATTATGAAATTAATGACCTAATTTCTTCAACTATCCCTTAATCTAAAAGTTCTTAACAGTGATGCTAAGAACTACATGCACACTCACATATTGCTGTAGAAAACATATCTGAGACCCTTTCTTAGGATGTTGAATACTGTAGAGGTGAGCAGCACCCTGCTACCTTAGTTCTTAAAGATTCCACATGTGATTCTAACATATATCTTTTTGGGGGTGGGCAGAGGAGCAGCTGTGCTGGATCATTGTGGTGCGTGGACTTTTCTCTAGTTGCGGCACATGGAGGCTTCTCTAGTTGCAGAGTATGGGCTCTGGAGCACCTGAGTTCAGTAGTTGCAGCCCGAGGGTTTAGTTTCCCCAGGCATGTGGCATCTTAGTTCCCTGACTAGGAATTGAACCTGTGTGTCCTGCATTGGAAGACAGATTCTTAACCACTGGACCACCAGGGAAGTCCCCACATACTCCTGCTTTTGAAAATTTCTGTACTGTCTCCCTGGATGTCAGTTCAGATGAGAAGAAAGAGCCCAACAATAGAGTTATGCAGTTATAGGCATGGAAGTCAAGGTGAAGAACGAGCATGAGAGATGAGCTGTGAAACCTCATCGTTGTAACCTAGTTTTTTATTCTCATGTCTTAGAAACCTGCAAGAGAATCCCTTGAGTAAAAGTTGCCTACCTGCTGTGTTCATTATACAACAAACTTATTGCTGTAGAAAGTTTTAGGTAGTATGCAGTTATTTAAAAATCCTTTTCTCCTTGTCTTTGCAAAAAGCAAATGATACTGTCTTGCTTTACAGTATTTTCTAGGTCAGGGCATATTAAAAAAACAAATCTATGGGTGAGTCATTTGTACATATTTTCAGACTTGGCACTCCACTGAAAGCATTCAGAGATCATTCTTCAAAGAACTAGTAACCAGCATAGGGTTCTGTGAAGTTGCTTTTTTGAACATCTTTTATTCCATACACTTGGTAACCTTGGATGGTTATTAATATTAAATTCTTCTCAGGACAATCCCCCACTATGTTTTTTTTCTTTAATGATAGTCTCATTTTAGAACCTGTGTCTGTCAATCATTTCTTACTTCCTCTTAAGTTTTTTTTTTTTTTCTTTCCCACATTTAGATTTCTTTGGCAGCTGGGCATTTTTGGGATGTTATAAAGATGTTTAGACCTTTTTATTGCATAATCCTCTTTGAAATAAGAGAAATAGAGAAGTGGGACAGAAAGGAATTTTTTTTTAAATGACAAGGATCAGTTCTAAATTAATCCCATCAGACTTTCTATTGGTTCTGTTCCAGGAGTACTCAACTCAGGTCAGCCAGGTAGGGGCATCGATGCAGAAACTGTCAGTCAGCCAGCCAGTGGCCATCTCCAGATCCTCACTGGGTCAGCTGGCAGAGCCTCATGGGCAGGGCAGTGAGGAATGAAACCTTTGGGATCAAGGAGTTAAATGGATCCTTTTGTGAAGATTGAAGATGAGGCTGAGTACATCAGGGCTTTGCTGAAAAGGAGGGATAACTGTGAGGGTTAACTGCAGTGATTAAACATTCATTTTAGCTCATTACTGTGGACTAGTGACAGTCCTGGTTGCAGCATATAAAGCAGGGGAAGTAGACCAAGTTTGAGCCACAGGAAAACAGGCCTTCTGTATGCCAGCACTAAAGGAGCTTCTGTCATCATAATCTGCCTGTGACATGTCAGTGAGGTCACTTCACATGAATAATGCATGATGGCTAAGAGGGAGGAAAACAAGCTTTCACCTCCAGCTGGGGCCTGAAGTTTTGCATTGTATTAAAATACATTATCAGGGGATGGCTGCCTTACCCTTCTATAGTATGGCTGCCGCCGTGGCTCTCCTGGTGTCTGCTTTGTCTACCTCCCTGTTTCATTGGCGGACATAGCCTGGATATACCAATCTTATCTTTCCAGGCCATTCATAAGCCATAGCATATGGGGGCAGAGTCCTGGACAGAGAGTTGTGTGACTTGAGTGCTAGTTATTCTCAGTCCAGCTAATGATGTGACCAGGCAGATCGTTTAACCTCTCTGTGAATGAGTCTGAAGATACCTAATCTTCCAATTCCTTATAGACACATCAAGATTAAATGGGATGTAAATGAATATGAATGTTCTTAAATAATATATAAATGCTGTCTAAACCTATACACATGCAGGGTGTGATGGTTATCCTTGATAATGCCTCTCCATCTGGACCAGGTCTATTTCAGACCCAGAACAAAAGGATCTTCCAAATAGTGAACAGTATCATAGTTAAATGACCTACACACAGAAGCATAGAAACAGGGCAGTTTTGTCAGCTCCTATAAATGATCGCCATAGCAAGCAGCAATGGCTACCTCCTTCCATTGTTTCACAGGCTTCTTCTCGCACCTTATGTGGGCAGCATCAGTGTCTTAAGTTTTAAATCATGACTAAGTAATTGTTACTCTTCTCAATAAGTACCATATCTCCAGGAATGTGTTCTTAAATTTTTTTGAAGGGGGTAAGCACTTCTGCTTCTGGACATGATGGAGAAACAGGTACCATCCTCCTACTTCAAGGAGCAAAACAATGGGCAAAATAAATGAAGTAATGGCTTGCTAGACACTGGATGTCAGATAACAAAGGCAGTAATCTCCAAACCCTATGATCACCCTACATTCCTGCCTGGAGAGAGCTTCCAGGTCACATTGCAGGGCCCAGTGGACTCTCTGTGTTGAAGAAATATAGCTCCTCTTGGAGTCCAAGGAGAGTAAGGCAGCTAAAGTTTACAAGACAGTGTAATATAAAAGAAAGAGCTAGATATAAAGAGAATTCTAGGTACTTCCCTGGTGGTCCGGTGGCTAGACTCTGCTCCCACCCTGATCAGGGAAGGAGACCCCTGTGCTGCCGCTAAGACCCAGTACAGCCAAATAAGTAGCTAAACTAAGTAAAAATTTAAAAAAAGAGAGCTCTAGAGATGGCATAGAGGGTCCTCTTTTAGTATTCAGATGAATTTCGATCAGTACTTGTGTATGAAGAAATTACCTAAGGCTGGGGAAAGGAAACTGCTGAAAGAACTAAAGTTATTACTGCTTGGCAGTCACACTGAGCTACGAATAGCACCTGTTCCTACTGACTAGGATGGAAAAACCTCAAGATTTATAAGGCACTGGGTAAAGTAAAAATGAGTATTTCAATGGAGCAGTGGAAATAATTATTTCTAAACTGAACACTGTTCTAACCCCACCTAACAAATCTTAACAGGAAGACCCAAAAGGATCAAATGGTTTTCAGCTAACTTCACCCCAGAGCAAAGCTTAAGACGGTTTATAGACATACAGAAATATCAAGCACCAACAAGGAAAAAAAATCACAATACCTGGCATCCAATAAAAAATTACCAGCTATACAAAGACGTTGGAAAATTCAATTCAAAATGATTAAATTGATCAATCAAAACTGAACCAAAATTGACACAGATATCCATATTAGTAGCAAATAAATTAAAACAATTATGACTGTATTCCATACATTAAAAAACTTAGAGACAGAAGATGAAAACATCAAGCTAAATTGAATTTCTGGAGATGAGAACTACCGTGTCTGATTAAAAATACACATGGATTGGAAGAATCAATATAGTGAAAATGAGTATACTACCCAAAGCAATTTATAGATTCAATGCAATCCCTATCAAGCTACCAACAGTATTCTTCACAGAGCTAGAACAAATAATTTCACAATTTGTATGGAAATACAAAAAACCTCGAATAGCCAAAGCGATCTTGAGAAAGAAAAATGGAACTGGAGGAATCAACCTACCTGACTTCAGGCTCTACTACAAAGCCACAGTTATCAAGACAGTATGGTACTGGCACAAAGACAGAAATATAGATCAATGGAACAAAATAGAAAGCCCAGAGATAAATCCACGCACATATGGACACCTTATCTTTGACAAAGGAGGCAAGAATATACAGTGGATTAAAGACAATCTCTTTAACAAGTGGTGCTGGGAAATCTGGTCAACCACTTGTAAAAGAATGAAACTAGAACACTTTCTAACACCATATACAAAAATAAACTCAAAATGGATTAAAGATCTCAACATAAGACCAGAAACTATAAAACTCCTAGAGGAGAACATAGGCAAAACACTCTCTGACATACATCACAGCAGGATCCTCTATGACCCACCTCCCAGAATATTGGAAATAAAAGCAAAAATAAACAAATGGGACCTAATTAAACTTAAAAGCTTCTGCACATCAAAGGAAACTATTAGCAAGGTGAAAAGACAGCCTTCAGAATGGGGAGAAAATAATAGCAAATGAAGCAACCGACAAACAACTAATCTCAAAAATATACAAGCAACTCATACAGCTCAACTCCAGAAAATAAATGACCCAATCAAAAAATGGGCCAAAGATCTAAATAGACATTTCTCCAAAGAAGACATACAGATGGCTAACAAACACTTGAAAAGATGTTCAACATCACTCTTTATCAGAGAAATGCAAATCAAAACCACTATGAGGTACCATTTCACACCAGTCAGAATGGCTGCGATCCAAAAGTCTACAAATAATAAATGCTGGAGAGGGTGTGGAGAAAGGGAACCCTCTTACACTGTTGGTGGGAATGCAAATTAGTACAGCCACTATGGAGAACAGTGTGGAGATTCCTTAAAAAACTGGAAATAGAACTGCCTTATGAGATCCAGCAATCCCACTGCTGGGCATACACACTGAGGAAACCAGTAGGGAAAGAGACACGTGTACCCCAATGTTCATTGCAACACTATTTATAATAGCCAGGACATGGAAGCAACCTAGATGTCCATCAGCAGATGAATGGATAAGAAAGCTGTGGTACATATACACAATGGAGTATTACTCAGCCATTAAAAAGAATACATTTGAATCAGTTCTAATGAGGTGGATGAAACTGGAGACTATTATACAGAGTGAAGTAAGCCAGAAGGAAAACATAAATACAGTATACTAACGCATGTATATGGAATTTAGAAAGATGGTAACGATAACCCTGTGTACGAGACAGCAAAAGAGACACTGATGTATAGAACAGTCTTATGGACTCTGTGGGAGAGGGTGGGAAGATTTGGGAGAATGTCATTGAAACATGTGAAATGTCATGTATGAAACGAGATGCCAGTCCAGGTTCAGTGCACGATGCTGGATGCTTGGGGCTGGTGCGCTGGGAAGGCCCAGGGGATGGTATGGGAGGTTGGGAGGAGGAGGGTTCAGGATGGGGAGCATGTGATTTTTAAAAAAAAAAAAAAAAAAAAAAAAAAAACTTTAAACAAAAAAAAAAAAAAAAAAAAAATACACTGGAGGAGATTACTGGCAGATATCCAACTTTTCAGAACAATCTGCTGGTAAGTGTGAAGATACAGCAAAACCAAGTATCCAAAATGAAACATCGTGAGAGAAGAGGTAAAATAAAAAAAGAACAGAGTATCAGTAAGTTACTTACCATGTCAAGCAGCCCAATATGGACATAATTTGAGTTTCTGAATGAGCAGAGAAGGGGACACTGAAAAAAACCTTTGAAGAAATAATAGCCAAAAATGTTGCAAATCTGATGAAAGCTGTGAGCCCCTAGGTCTAGGAAGTTCAATGAATCTCAGCCACAATGAATGTGAAGGAAACAAAACCAATGCATATCAGAATCAAATTGCTTAAAATCAATGATATAGAGAGAATCAGAAAGCAGAGAAAGTCACAATATGTACAAAGAGACAAAAATGAGGATGGCAGATTTTTCACCAGAAACTGTGAAAGCAAGAAGATAGGAGAAAAATATCTTTAAAAGTACTAACAGGAAAAAAAAAGAAAAAAAGACAACTTACATCTCTATATCTGGTGAAATACCTTTCAAAAGTTAAGGTAAAATAATGACTTTTTCAGATATACAAAAGCTCAAAGAAATTATCCACACATACTATTACTTTAAGTAATATTCAAGAAATTACTTAAAGCAGAAAAAAAGTGATATCAGATGGAAATCTGTATCAATACAAAGGAATGAAAAATGAAGAATCAATACAAAGGAATGGAGGGTAATGTTCTTATATACAAAGTGATGTTACTTGACAGTAGATTGTGCCATCTTTAAAGGTGCTAGAAACCCTAAATCAATCATTAAAATAACAAAGAGTTATATCTACTGAGCCCCCAAAAATGGTTAAATGAATCATTAAAAATATTCAAGGAATCCACTAGAGGACAAAGAACAGATTGACAAATAGAGAACGAATAGCAAGATAGTATATTTAAACCTAGTGATACCACATTATCACATGAAATAGAGATGTTTTAAGCACTCCAATTAAAAGACAAATATTGTCTGATTGGGAAATGCAAGACACAAGTATGAACTGCCTATAAGAAATATACTTTATAAAGACACAAATTGGTTTTTATATATAAATGACATAAAAAAAATACCTCGCTGGCAAAAAGCATTTTGCCTATAAGATGATTATCACTAGCTGAGTTTATGCTAAGTTGTTTTATTCTTCTCTGACTCTTTGCAACCCTATGGACTGTAGACCTCCAGGCTCCTCTGTCCATTCAGAAGGCATGGATTCACCAGGCATGAATACTGGATTGGGTTGCCATGTGCTCCTCCAAGGGGTCTTCCTGACCCAGGGATTGAACCCACATCTCTTATGTGTCCTGCATTGGCAGGTGGGTTCTTTTCCACTAGCGCCACCTATTAATTTCAGACAAAGTAGATTTCAAAGCCAAGATCATTACCAGGAATATGAAAGATCACTTCATAATGACAGTGGGGTCAATTCTTCAAGAAGACATAGAAATCCTAAATTTTGATGTACCTAATAATAGAGCTTCAAATTATGTAAACAAAAACTGATAGAACTGCAAAGAGAAACAGACAAATCCATAATTATGGTTGGTGATTTCAGTACCCCTCACTCAGTAATTAATAGAGCAAGTTAAATATAAAATCAATAGCACTTAGTCAACTTGAACAATATTATCAATGAACTTAACCTAATTGACATTTATAGAATATTCTACCTAACAACGGCAGAATTTACATTCAAGTGCATATAGAACACCAAGGTGGAACATATTCTGGGCTATAAAATTATTTTCAAAAAATTTAATAGGATTCATGTCATGTGGAAGATATTTAAACTCACTGCAGTGGAATCAAAGTGGAATTCAATAACACAATAATCTCTGGAAAAATCTGACTATTTGGAAATAAAATTACACTCTTCTGAATAACCCATGGGTGAAAGAATAAATGAAAAAGAAATTAGAATATTGAATGGGATGAAAAATTTTTATTTTTTTTTATTTTTTTTGGGGGGATGAAAAATTTTTAAAAAATTTTAATTTGTAAGATAATGTTAACATAACAACTTTATGCCAGTAAAACTGATGACTTAGATGAAATGGACAAATTGTAAAAAATACAAATTACTAAACTCATATGAGATAAAATTGACCACCCAAGTAGCCATGTATCTAGTTTTAAAAAATTGAATTTGTTCTTATAAAACTTTCCAGATTCAGATGGCTCCACCATGGATTTTGTAGGATATTTGTACAAGAGATAATATCAAGTGTATACAAAGTCTTCCAGAAAATTAAAGGAGAGTTAATACTTTCCAAATTTCTATCTGAAGTCAGCATTGTTATTATTTCAAAAGTAGACATTATCCCCCCTTCCCAACAAAGAATACTATGAATCTATATCTTTCATGATCATAGATGCAAAATTTCTAAGCAAAATGTTAAGCGAATCAAATCTTATAATAGTTTTCGACGTGCAGTTGGTTAACTCTGCCAATGTGACTACAAGGAACTTGAGCATCTCTGGATTTTGGTATCCCTGGGAGTCCTGGAATCAATCCCCTGTGGATACCTAGTGACTATTTTATGTAAAAACAGTGGCTTATCATGACCAGATGGCACTTAAACCGGGAATTCAGGGTTGGTTTAGTATTTGAGAATCAATCAATGCAATTTTCCACATCAGCAGATTAAAAAAGAAAAAAATATATGAGCATATCAATGTATGCATAAAAAAATATTTGACAGAATATGTTTCCCTGATGGCTCAGTTAGTAAAGAATCTGCCTGCAATGCAGGAGACCCGGTTCAATTCCTGGATAAGGAAGATACCCTGGGTAAGGAAATGGCAACCCACTCCAGTATTTTTGCCTGGAGAATCCCATGGACAGAGGAGCCTGGTGGGCTACAGTCCATGGGGTTGCAAAGAGTCAGACACAACTTAGCAACTAAACCACCACCAGAACATCCATTCCTAACAAACTATAAGCAAATTAGAAAAGAACTTCCTCAACCTGATAAAGAGCATCTACACAGCTAACATCATTCTAAAGATGAAAGAGTGAATTAATTTCCTCTAAAATGAGAATAAGAATTTCAGAAACAACTTTCCCACCAGAGTAAAGGACAGGGATTCTTTGCATTCATCCCAATATCCCCCACCCTATTTTCCACACCATCTTGGATGTAGTTAATACTTAAGAATGATTTTGTTTTTTCTCTTGTGATGAGAACTTTTACAGTCTACTCGGTTAGCAACTGTCAAATATGCCATACAGTATTTTGACTGTAGTCACCCTGCTATATATCCCACCCCTAGGACTTACCATTGTATACCTGGAAGTCTGTACCTGCTGACTCCATTCACCCATTTTGCCCACCACATCTCCTCCCCTCAGGCAACCACCAGGATGTTCTCTAGCTGGCTGAATTCAGAGTGTTTTTGTTGTTGTTTACATTGCACATAGAAGAGATCATACGGTATTTGTCTTTTTCTCTTTGCATTATGTCCTTGAGCTCCATCTATGATGTACAAGAAGCCACAAAAGATCTCTTGGCTTCTTGTTTGTGCTTCCTCCTCTGCATAATTCTGTTTGTCTTTATGTACCGCCATGTCGCTTGCTAAATTCTTTAGCTTTGTACAAGGCTATATAGGAGGGGATGGGACTTGAGTTTGGTGGCATATCTACCCTGCTTTCTGTTTACTCTGCCTTTATTCTCCTTCCTCTTGTGGACATCACTGCCTCTGTTGCTCATGCAACCTCTTTGCTCTGCTTTTAAAACCTCAAGTTTTTTCTTTTCTGCCTCTAGGTATCTGGAAGTTTCTTTGGGTTTTTATCCTTTTTTGATCATTTCTCTTTCTCTGTTCACTGAATGTTATGTTTGATTTGTCAAAAGAATCAATTCATTTAATCTGTGTTATCAGGAGGAATAGAGACTGAAATATCCCATCTTGTGTAAACCATTGGTCTACAGGGATTCTTTTCCCCCTCACATAAATGAATAAATGTATTAAAGATACCCTGGGTACCTCTGGGGGGCTGTTTAAAATCTTCATTTTACTTTTTTCTTGCTCAGTGTTTCTAATTCATTTAATGTTACCAACTCTTCTACATTTATACTCTGGTCTCATACCAGTGTGCAAAACATAAATTGCCTGTGCTCCATCTGTAACCAAAACTTCTTAATTTCTTTTCCTTCTCTCCAACCCTATTGAAAAATTAAGGTAACAATACTATACAGGCCATTATTTTATATAGGAGTTACTCAGTGGTTGAGGTCATCAAGCTCCTCTATCCCAGCTAATGGGATATCCAGTGCCATTTGCCCAAGATGTCAGGTCAATTTAATTCTTTCATTTCACAAACAACCTTGCCATTTGCACAGGTTGGTGCTGATTCACAGGATATAATAGCCAAGGGGGTGGTTCCTTCCATCTGAATTTTTAAAATGTAACTGTGTAAGACTCTGCAAGGCAGCAATAGGTATTAAAAGCTTTCTGAATGTTAGAAGTGCAAAATGTAGAATGGTACCCACATACTCATAATGGCCCTATACACTCCTGTTTCAGTAAAGGAAAATGGGAGACTTGAAGTGTTTACTCCCTCTCGAAACAGAAATGGAAAATCTGTGTCTAATGAGTTTTCACTCACAGTGCAGTTCAGCTGGAGGGAAAAAAAAAAAGTCTTATGTAAGAGGATTTTATTGTAAATAAAATGAATCACTGACAAATTTTTAAAAAGGAAGCAGAACAAAAAGATGTTACTAATCGGAAAGACAAAAAAATGGCTGTAAAGATGACCTAGTTTAATTTAAAACTATATAAAAGTTATAGAGCATATATACTGTTTTCAGTGCAAAGGGCAAGAAGCATTAATTTACCATTAACCTGGTGGCCTTTTAGGTGTGTAATTAATGATCTATCATTATCTGTATCTCCGTGCACTATGAAAATTGAGATAACATCTGGGTTATTCAGGCCCTGAAGCAGTTTATATGAACTCTGCAAAAACTGAGGGAAGAAAGAATAATTTTGACTGGGTTGATATTAATAATTTTCAGTTCTTTATTTCACCGTGTGTGTGTAAACACTCTAACCCAGAGAGCTGAACAAAATACCTTTCTGGAAACACTAGTGGACTTAGAATATGCATTTGTATATTCTATATGGAAGAGTCATCTGATTTTTGTATTCAAGTGTTACCAAAAATTTCAATCCCAAAGAGAAAAAGTCTAATTTGCTCTATGTTCTTTATGATGAATAATTAAGGCAATTGATAGAGATATGCTTTCTCAGATGATCTTTAGGCTGCTTCCTGAAACGAGAAATTGTTCCAGAAATTTAGTAAACTAGAACATCAAATTGGTTGTTCCTAAAACATGGGAAAACCTTGCAGTCCTACCCTGTGCAACAAGGTGTCTTAACGTCTCTGAGTTTAGTTTTTGAATTGACAAGGAAGCCTGGTGTGCTCCTGTCCATGGGGTCACAATGAGTCGGACATGACTGAGCGACTGAACTGAACGTTGGAATGATGTTACAGGGAATGTGGAGAATTAAAGGAGGTAATATGGGAAAATCCTGGCATGCAGTACTGTTTGGTAGTTGTGACTGCTCTTACATAAACCTAAGGTAGGCCGGAAGAAAGAATGTTGTAATCTTTAGAAACACTATTATATTTGGCTTTAGATACTTTTTATTTTTAAATTTATTATAATTATTATAAAACTGAAAATAATGTTAGTGTTAATGTCTGCTGTACAGCAAAGTGATTCAGTTGTGTATATGTATTTTTTTCATTATGTTTTCTGATAGGATATTGATACAGTTCCCTGATAGTAGGGCCTTGTTGTGGCCCTAAATCCTTTGGTCGCCCTCTGTGTTGAACTGATAAATGGTGGTTAGGGTATGTATAGATCAGAGTTTAGGAACAGTGAAGCTTTCTTTTAGGGACTCTGTCACTTACCCTCTCCTCGGTAGCAGAGCAGGCCAGTTGAGAATTCATTGGTTTTCCCTGTCAGGAATGCAGCTAGATTTCCTGGTCTCTCTAGCCCTTCATTTGTGTTGTATCTAATTTGGTAGAGTGCATTTGCTTTTCAAGTCTGTGTACTTTTCAGTTCTTTCTTATGAAAATGAAGGTTTCTCCCACTTTATGAAAGTTTGGTTTATGCCACTTCATTTTTATGAAAGACCTGCCTTTGTTTTCTCTAACTGAAAGGAATCTAAAGAGGATTTTTGCTTCTAGGAAAGAAGGTGAAAAGCAAAAATAATGTCCAACATTTGTTTTACAATGAGCATGGGTTTGGACTGGGGGGGGGGGTGTTATATGCATATTTTTTTCAGTACATACGTGGAGTACTACACAATCCTCAATTGGTTGAATCTTTGGATGGGGAACAGTAGATATTGGGGGCTGATTTGACTTGAGTGTCTGTGGAGTTTGGTACAGGTTCTAAAATTGCTCCCCTGCCAATACTGAGGAGCTAAACTGAGGAAAAGTTCTTATGCAGTACAGCTCTCCCACATCACTGTATTTTTCTTCTGTTACAGCTCTTATGGCAGCATGCCTTGTGTCTTTATCCCTTGTGTACATGTCTGAATTCTCCACTAGATTGTAAGTTCTTTGGAGGCAATGTTGGTGTTTTGTTTGGTTTCGTGATTTTCAGAGCTTAACACAGTGCCTGACATGCAGTAGACAATATGTTTGAAAGTCTTAAACATTTTCGTGCCCTTTTAGCCTTCACTTGTAGCATTTTTTTTTGAAAATAGCTAATTGCTATAATTTAGCTGCAAGGATGTTCATAGCTGGGTTGAATATTATGGGAAAAGACTTTAAACAACTTAAATATGTAATAAAATGAAAGTAGTTATACTAATTAAGTAAAGTAGTTATGTAAACTATGTAAGATGTATACAATGAAATACATTTGCAGCTGTTAAAAACAAAGGTGTAGAACTGCATTTATTAAGATAGATAGATGTTCTCTATAGACTTAAGTGAGGAAAATAATTTCCAATTCCATTTTTATTATACATCTTTTATACACATCTATATACACATAGATTTATATGATTTATAGATTTATACACATCTATATCTGTGTGTATGTTTATAGGCTTCACAGGTGGCGCTAGAGGTAAAAAAAACCCACCTGCTAATGCAGGAGATCCCTGGTTCAGGCAGATCCCCTGGAGGAAGGCATGGCAACCCACTCCATTATACTTGCCTGGAGAATCCCATGGACAGATGAGCCTGATGGGCTACAGTCCATAGGGTTGCAAAGAGTTGGACATGATTGGAGCAACTTAGCATGCAAGCACATGTATATATACATGTTGAATGACCATAAACCAAAATCTTAATATAGTAGTATTATCAAGATTGCTGGGAGAAATATCAATAACCTCAGATATGCAGATGACACCACCCTTATGGCAGAAAGTGAAGAACTAAAGAGCCTCTTGATGAAAGTGAGAGGAGAGTGAAAAAGTTGGCTTAAAGCTCAACATTCAGAAAACGAAGATCATGGCATCTGGTCCCATCACTTCATGGGAAATAGATGGGGAGGCAGTGTAAACAGTGGCTGAGTTCATTTTTTGGGGCTCCAAAATCACTGCAGATGGTGATTGCAGCCATGAAATTAAAAGACGCTTACTCCTTGGAAAGAAAGTTATGACTAACCTAGATAGCATATTGAAAAGCAGAGACATTACTTTGTCAACAAAGGTCCGTCTAGTCAAGGCTATGGTTTTTCCAGTAGTCATGTATGGATGTGAGAGTTGGACTATAAAGAAAGCTGAGTGCTGAAGAATTGATGCTTTTGAACTGTGGTGTTGGATAAGGCTCTTGAGAGTCCCTTGGACAGCAAGGAGATTCAACCAGTCCATCCTAAAGGAGATCAGTCCTGGGTGTTCATTGGAAGGACTGATGTTAAAGCTGAAACTCCAATACTTTGGCCCCCTGACACGAAGAGCTGACTCATTGAAAAAGACCCTGATGCTGGGAAAGACTGAGGGCAGGAGGAGAAGGGGATCACAGAGGATGAGATGGTTGGATGGCATCACTGACTCAATGGACATGGGTTTGGGTGGACTACGAGAGTTGGTGATGGACAGGGAGGCCTGGTGTGCTGTGGTTCATAGGGTCACAAAGAGTTGGACACAACTGAGCGACTGAACTGAACTGTGAGAGTATTGGTTCCAGGACTTGCTGTGGATAACAAAATCCTTGGATGCTAAAATCCCATAGTTGGCCCTTCATACCAGTGATTCAGCATCCATAGATTCAACCAACCCTGGATTATGTGTCTATTTATTGCAAAAAATACATGTATAAATGGATCTGCACAGTTCAAATCTGTGTTGTTCAAGGGTCAACTGTACAGTCATTCTTTGGGTATCCACTGGGGATTTGTTCCAGGGTCCTCACCCCCCCACCCCACGGATGTTCAAACTCCTGGTGTAAAATGGCATAGTACAGTTGGCCTTTTTACCCATGGACTCTAGAACCCCAAATACTGAGAGCCAACTGTAGTGTTTATTTTTGGGTGCTATAGTTGCACATGTTTTACATTTGCTATTATTGTGCTTATGCTGTGTGTGTAATTTTTCTGAAGTGAATGTGCAGTAGTTGTGTTAAATTTGTTTCTAAATGAATACAGGAAGGTAGAAGAAATGCTTGAACAAATGAATAATTGCAAAATACTTACTGTTTTAATAATTTCATGCTGATTCCATCCCTGAGGGGTTAGCCCCAAGTCACTGAAGTGCAAATGAGGATGTGAATTTCAAAAAGTGTGATGGAGGCCATCCCCTTTTTTTTTTTCCACTTTAAAGAGAATGGATGTAGAGATAGGACCCTATTTCTCATTTTGGAGAAATAAAACTTTGCAAGAACATAAGTAAATAGGTGGTGCAAACATTACTAACCATATTCTTAAGTAATTTTAAAAATGAGTGTTTCTCTGTTACTTGAAAATGCACAGTGATTTTTAAAAAGAAAAGTATCCTTGGGTAACCAAATTGTCGTTTTCCTGCAGTAAATGTCTTTTTTTTCTTAAGATATGAAAGTCTGGTTTTAATATCAGAATATTTATTTAGAAACAATCAACCTGGCAGTTTGACTCTGGCCTCCTCAAAACATATATACACATCCTTTGTTTGCTGAATGTCTTTGTGAAGATTTGAGGGCTATTGCTAAGCCTGTAATAACAGTTCAAATTTCTTTATTAAAAGATAAAACTGCACTATTTCATTTTCCAAAATACCACAGAATAGCAATGTTTTAGCACTTTGGTATCTGCTTTAAAGCAAATCTGCATTAGTTCTTGAGCAGTGAGAGTTTCAAACAAATATAATTGCTACTGCCTGAGGGGAGATGGTTTGTGATAAGGGAGGAAATGGAAGACACCTGTAGTGAGGAGGCTTGGAAGCAGAGGAGACTAAAACAACTGGAATCCTGCTATAGTATTTATCTCTTCTGTAGAAGCCAGTGTAAGCTAGGTCCATCTGGATTTAGGCACTCGAGTGCTCAGTGGATTTTATTATAAGGTGATTTGCTTATATAGTAGCCCCATAACAGGGACTTTAAGGACAAGTTAATATTTGGAAAAATGCACATTTAGAACACTGTATTCCCTTTCTGCTTCCTTCCATCTTTTCCTTTCTTGATGTCTTTCCATTTTTTATAGGGCTTGATAATGGCATTAGCCTCAGTGGTTGTGTGGCTAACCATCAACTGTTGATAATGCTAAGAACATCAACTTGTATTTCCATATTAAGTAGCCTGCATAATCCAAAGTCTTAGGAAATAGATCTAAAAAAATATTTAGGTTTGAAACTGTCACATAATGAAAAATTTTCTCCTTGCATTATTGAAATTATCATAATAATTATCCCGTCTTACTATTTTTCATGGCACTTACTACCTTCAGTTGGCCTTCCCTTGTGGCTCAGCTGGTAAAGAACCTGTCTGCAATGCAAGAGAACTGGGTTCGATCCCTGGGTTGGGAAGATCCCCTGGAGAAAGGAAAGGCTACCCAGTCCAGTATTCTGGCCTGGAGAATTCCATGGACTGTATCATCCATGCGGAGAACACAATGGCACCCCACTCCAGTACTCTTGCCTGGAAAATCCCATGGACGGAGGAGCCTGGTAGGCTGCAGTCCATGGGGTCTCGAAGAGTCAGACACGACTAACCGACTTCACTTTCACTTTTCACTCTCATGAATTGGAGAAGGAAATGGCAACCCACTCCAGTGTTCTTGCCTGGAGAATCCCAGGGATGGAGGAGCTTGATGGGCTGCCATCTATGGGGTCGCACAGAGTCGGACACGACTGAAGTGACTTAGCATCAGTAGCAGTATCGTCCATGGGATCGCAAAGAGTTGGACACAACTGAGCGAATTTTATTTTCACTTTCACTTGCTACCTCCAGTCAGATGCTGTTAATTATTTTTAAATTTGTTATTGTCTTTCTCTTCCCACTAAAATATATACTACTTAAACATGGGGAAATTGTCTTCTCTGTTGAATCACCACTACTCAGAAATTTCCTTGCACATAGTAGGTAAACAATAAAATCTGTTGAATTACTTTGATTTTCCATGTTTTCTCTTATGGTTAGTAGTAGGGCTCTACTTATGCATGATTGGACCATTCTTTTAAAGTCTGATCAATATATTACTATGATCACTTTTTTAAAATAATTTTTTAAAATTCAGGCTTAAATTGAAGAAAGTAGGGAAAACTACTAGGCCATTTAGATATGGCCCAAATCAAATCCCTTATGATTATACAGTTGACATGATGAATAGATTCATCATGTAATTCATAATGCATTAGGTCTGGTAGAGAGATTGCCTGAAGAATTATGGATAAAAAATCATAACATTGTACAGGAGGCTGTGACCAAAGCCATCCCAATGAAAAAGAAATGCAAGAAGGCAAAGTGGTTGTCTGAGGATGCTTTAAAAATAGCTTAGGGAAGAAGAGAAGCCAAGGGAAAGTAAGAAAGGGAACGTATACCCCACTGAATGCAGAGTTGTAGAGAATAGCAATGAGAGACAAGAACGCCTTCTTTAAGTGAACAATGCAAAGCAATAGAGGATAACAGTAGAATAGGAAATAGTAGAGATTACTTCAAGAAAATTGGAGATATTAAGGGAACATTTCATTCAAAGCTGAGCACAATAAAGGACATAAATAGTAAGGACCTAACAGAAGCAGAAGATATTAAGAAGAGGTAGCAAGAATACACAGAAGAACTGTACAAAAAAAGGTCTGAATGACCTGGGTAACCTAGAGCCAGACATCCTAGATTGTGAAGTCAGGTGGGCTTTTGGAAGCATTACTAGGTACAAACCTAATGGAGGTTATGGAATTCCAGCTGAACTGTTTAAATTCCTAAAAGATGATACTACACTCAGTAAGTCAGGAAATTTGGAAAACTCAATAGTGGTCACAGAACTGGAAAAGGTCAGTTTTTGTTCCAATCCCAAAGAAAGGCAATGCCAAGGAATATTCAAACTACAGTACAATTGCACTCATGATAGCAAGGTAATGCTCAAGAAAGACGGGTCCTGCCCAAGGAGCTAGGAGTAAACATTATGGGACAGTAGATATTTGCACTGGGCCTTGGATCCAATAATTTGGCCACCTGATGCAAAGAAATGACTGATTTGAAAATACCCTAATGCTGGGAAAGATTGAAGGTGGGAGGGGAAGGGATTGACAAAGGATGAGTTGGTTGGATGCTATCACCGACTCAATGGACACGAGTGTGAGTGAACCCCAGAAGTTGGTGATAGAGTGGCCTGGTGTGCTGCAGTCCATGGACACACTGAGCAACTGAACTGAACTGAACTTGAGTTCACTATGGGAGTGAGACATGATCAAATGCATAGAAGGTAGACTAGCTGAAGTGTATTGGAATGGATGGCAGATGCAGAAGTTAAAACTTCAGAAGGGCTGAAGCTAGATTGTGAAGGATATAGAATGCTGTGCTAAGAAACTTGTACATGCATGCATGTTAAGTCACTTCAGTAGCGTCTGACTCTTTGTGACCTTATGGATTATAGCCTGCCAGGCTCCTCTGTCTATGGAATTCTCTAGGCAAGAATACTGGAGTGGATTGTCAGCCCTCCTCCAGGGGATCTTTCCTACCCAAGGATTGAACCCTGTCTCATATCTCCTGCGTTGGCAGGCAGGTTCTTTACTACTAGCGCCACCTGGGAAGCCCAGGAAGCTTGTACATTATGACATAAATAATGGGGATATTGAAGATTTTGGTCCCTATTTCTATCTGGTTTTAGTTTTGGGGGTTGACTAGCTGGCAGTCATCCCCAGTTAACTTTGCCCTGGGAAGTGAAATTTATATTCCCCACCCCAAAGTACAGAGAAATGTTTAAAAACCAGTTTATTAATTAACAATGATAAATGTTTTTTACAAAAGAATTGGAGTACATGTTTTCATGTCTAACTTGGGAAATTACAATAGGGGCATTTCAGATTTCAGGGAAGAAGAAATTTTTCTCTACTTTTCTAGGTTCTTCTGGCTGGTCTAATAATTAAATTGAAATGAAACAGATTAATGGATGAAATTAATTTAAAATAAAATCTGTATATGGGAGAGACCAGGGAAAAGTGAGTAACTCTCCAAAATGACTGAAGTCCTCACCTTAAATACCATCTTCAGGTAAAGACAAAAGAGGATATTGAGGGTGAGGAAAGTCAGTTATGTGGGGGGACAAGAAACCTCACAGTAAATAAGGGTAAGGTTGTTATTGCAGTTTAAAGTAGTTGCCTTCTCAGTTTATAAGAGTTTCTAGAGATTTGGTCTTCCTTCTTGTTTCTTATCACCAGGGAAACATCCCTTGCAAAAGAAATATCCCTTACAAATGTAAATGTTCCTTTAAAAAGGGTAACACTTGATTTTTAGAGTTTTTCCCTTGTCTGCTGTATCTCAGAAAATAATTAGCTTAAAATAGTTAATTTGCCAAAGAGACATTGTACCCAAGCAGGACCCCATGGGGCTTTGTGTGTTCAAATATGGCCACTGCATCCCCCAATATCCTTTATTTTAGCTCCTCTCTGAAATAACCTGTTGGCTCAGAAGATAAAGAATCTTCCTGCAGTAGGGGAAACCTGGGTTCTATCCCTGGGTTTGGAAGACCCCTTGGAGAAGGGAATGGCTACCCACTCTAGTATTTTGGCCTGGAGAATTCCACTGACAGAGGAGCCTGGCAGGCTACAGTCCATGGAGTCACAAAGAATTGGATATGACTGAGCCACTTTCTGGAGAAGGCAATGGCAACCCGCTCCAGTACTCTTGCCTGGAAAATCCCATGGACGGAGGAGCCTGGTAGGCTGCAGTCCATGGGATCGCTAAGAGTTGGGCATGACTGAGCAACTTCACTTTCACTTTTCACTTTCATGCATTGAAGGAGGAAATGGCAACCCACTCCAGTGTTCTTGCCTGGAGAATCCCAGGGAAGGCGGAGCCTGGTGGGCTGCTGTCTATGGGGTCGCAGAGAGTCAGACACGTCTGAAGCGACTTAGCAGCAGCAGCAGCAGAGAGACTTTCACACACACTGAAATACCTAGATAACAGTATCTGAGGAGTGTTTCTGGAGTTGTTTTACAGATGTTAACATCCCCATCAAATGGAATAAGTTAAGTACTTAATGATCATGAGCACATAGAACCCAGACCTTCTGGTGCCTAAGGAATGATAATATTCATCCCTGTAACACTGCTCTGTTACCTCACCATCAACCAATTGAAGAATTGTGCAAGAAGTGATAATTTACCCTGTGCCCTACCCCTCCTTGCTTGATGCCTTGCAATAATTCCTGCACTTTATTTCACCACAACCTAGTGTCAGTAGATTTACTTTATTGCCTGTGAGTGAGCAGACCCAAGTTTGGTTCAGTAACAACATATTTTGGGGTGGCAAATTCTGTTCCCCTACGGGCACAAGGTTGCTTAGATGAATGAAAAGGTAAAGGGACTTGTCATTAAGGAGACAAATCTGTGATAACCAAGTGAAGTAAATGCTCTTCTTACAGAGATGTTCCTGGTGCATATGTTAGGGTAAGCACACTGACTGAAACCACCCACCCTGGCCCGGCACTATAGTACCCATTTGCATAGGTTGTTTTATGACAGGAGGTCCTAGTACAGAACATGGAACTAATAAGCCACCACCAACCAGAAGAGTTTGGGAAAGGTCAAAAGGTGACACTGTGTGTCCAACCACCTCCCAGAATCCTTCTCGCTGGCATCCATCACGGTTGAGCAATGCGTCTGCCTCCAGGAAGGACTCTGAGTCAGAATGATTGGCCAAAGACAACCTAGAAACTAATCCCATCACCATAAAACCTGAGACTGTGAGCCACGTGGCAGAGCAGTCCTCCTGGTTTCCCCTTACTCAACTGCTCTCCAACAGGATGCCCCTTCCCAATAAAATCTCTTGATTGTCAGCAAAATGGGTCTCCTTGGATAATTCATTTCTGTATTAGACAAGAGCCCACTTTCAGCCCTGGAAGTGGTCCCCTTTTCTGGAACACATGCTGCTGCTACTGCTGCTAAGTCACTTCAGCCGTGTCCGACTCTGTGCGACCCCATAGATGGCAGCCTACCAGGCTTCCCCGTCCCTGGGATTCTCCAGGCAAGAACACTGGAGTGGGGTGCCATTGCCTTCTCCAGGAACACATAAACTCAGCCAAACAATTCTAAGGGAGGCTTGACTTCATTATGGACGGAGTTAAATGGCTTATTTGACCCTTGGTTTCCTAATTCTCCTCCAGTACCTAATTGAACAGTCTATACTCTTTTGCTCTATAATTTAGACACACTTTCTAATATTAGAATGCTCTTACTGCTTTGTTTAGAAAATCCCACTAGGGCTATGAGAGGACCCAGGGTATTCATCCATCAATCATTTTAAGTTATTCTCCTTAAAAATCCAGCAAATATTTTTGAGATTAGTTGTTTGTCAGTTGCTTCAAAAGCAACTCCTGCAGCTCAATTCCAGAAAAATAAATGACCCAATCAAAAAATGGGCCAAAGAACTAAATAGACATTTCTCCAAAGAAGACATACAGATGGCTAACACACACACGAAAAGATACTCAACATCACTCATTATCAGAGAAATGCAAATCAAAACCACTATGAGGTACCATTTCATGCCAGTCAGAATGGCTGCGATCCAAAAGTCTACAAGCAATAAATGCTGGAGAGGGTGTGGAGAAAAGGGAACCCTCTTACACTGTTGGTGGGAATGCAAACTAGTACAGCCACTATGGAGAGCAGTGTGGAGATTCCTTAAAAAACTGGAAATAGAACTGCCATACAACCCAGCAATCTCACTGCTGGGCATACGCACCGAGGAAACCAGAATTGAAAGAGACACATGTACCCCAATGTTCATTGCAACACTATTTATAATAGCCAGGACATGGAAACAACCTAGATGTCCATCAGCAGATGAATGGATAAGAAAGCTGTGGTACATATACACAATGGAATATTACTCAGCCATTAAAAAGAATACATTTGAATCAGTTCTAATGAGGTGGATGAAACTGGAGCCTATTATACAGAGTGAAGTAAGCCAGAAGGAAAAACACCAATACAGTATACTAATGCATATATATGGAATTTAGAAAGATGGTAACGACGACCCTGTATGCTAGACAGCAAAAGAGACACAGATGTATAGAACAGTCTTTTGGACTCTGTGGGAGAGGGAGAGGGAGAGTGTAGGATGATTTGGGAGAATGGCATGAAACATGTATAATATCATATAAGAAATGAATCGCCAGTCCAGACTCGATGCAGGATACAGGAAGCTTGGGGCTGGTGCACTGGGATGACCCAGAGGGATGGGATGGGGAGGGAGGTGAGAGGGGGGTTCAGGATGGGGAACACTTGTACACCCGTGGCAGATGCATGTTGATGTATGGCAAAACCAATACAATATTGTAAAAAAACAAAAACAAACAAAAACCAAAAAACTTATTTTATTGGAAAAAAAATCCAGCAAATAATGAATAATCTACATCATAGGTAAAACATATATCTCAGACTTTGAAGTGTAACAACCAGCATATATCTATAATGCCATGGAATTTTGTACCTGAAAAATGATATCAGTGTAGTAAACAAATTAATATGACACCAAAAATCAATTCAGTAATTCTACCTGAAGCCAAATCAGAGAATATGTAAGGGCATTGTAACGTGATAACTCCAGATTTAATTAACAGGAAGGGAATAGAAAATAAAGGGGGAGAGAGAAGAGAGAAAAATGAGTTGGAGGGAAGAGCAACCATGTTCAGGAAAAGGAGGAACTTTTCAACTTTGTCATAGGACAGATGATACAAGTTAGCTTAAAAATGTCCATTTGAAGCAATAACTATGTAGCTATTACTGATAGATTCCCCCTATGTCTTCATTCTTACTGCCTCTTTTTGTAAGGACACGCTGAAGTGGAATATCACTGAGCGGAGGAGGCGTATTTGTTAAAAGTTTGAGGAGGAACAAGGAGAGAGATACTTTTCATCCTCCCCAGAAAGTGAGATGATGCCTCAGGTCTCTAAGGATTTGAAAGCCATGTTTATGTGGTAAGGTTTGAATAGCCTTTTTTTTGGCTGTGGAAGAAATGCTGTCCTCTTAACCAGATATTTTTCAGCTTATCTGATATTTATTACTTAGTATGACATTATTTTAAATACCCAGATGAAAAGATGAATGTGGGATCCAATTCACAAAGAACTCTTGGAGGAATGAAAAGACATTATGATCTTTTCCTAGACCATTTTGGTGTTGATTTTCTCTTATTTTAACTCAGCCTCTGGTTATTGAGCTCAATCTGCTCTCAGTAGAATGATTTATTTTGAATTTCATTAACAAAATTGACCAACAATGAAAATCTCCAGTGTTTGACTTTAGTATGGCAAAGCTGCTGGAAAGAGGGCTTGAGACATGGAGAAACCACATTGAAAAGTTCAGTGTGGGACTATAGAAAGCAAACTTTATAACTCAAGTCCATGGCTCCCAATGACTGGATCCTCTCACTGTTGTTCTGTACTCTATCCTAGACAGGCACTTGGTCATTTATTTAGTGAACATTTATTAATAAATGGTGATTGTTTATTAGGAAACTGGAGATACAGAAATGAATAGTGTGCCACAACATCCCCCAAGGAACTGATAGTCTAAGAGAGGATATAGAGAAGGAAATCAGTAATTACAATGCATTAACATAAGAGGAACCAGAGATCAAATTGCCAACATCTGCTGGATCATAGAAAAAGCAAGAGAGTTCCAGAAAAACATCTATTTCTGCTTTATTGACTATGCCAAAGCCTTTGACTGTGTGGATCACAATAAACTGTGGAAAATTCTGAAAGAGATGGGAATACCAGACCACCTGACCTGCCTCTTGAGAAATCTGTATGCAGGTCAGGAAGCAACAGTTAGAACTGGACATGGAACAGCAGACTGGTTCCAAACAGGAAAAGGAGTAGGTCAAGGCTGTATATTGTCACCCTGCTTATTTAACTTCTATGCAGAGTACATCATGAGAAATGCTGGACTGGAAGAAGCACAAGCTGAAATCAAGATTGCCGGGAGAAATATCAATAACCTCAGATATGCAGATGACACCACCCTTATGGCAGAAAGTGAAGAGGAACTAAAAAGCCTCTTGATGAAAGTGAGAGTGGAGAGTGAAAAAGTTGGCTTAAAGCTCAACATTCAGAAAATGAAGATCATAGCATGTGGCCTCACCACTTCATGGGAAATAGATGGGGAAACAGTGTCAGACTTTATTTTTCTGGGCTCCAAAATCACTGCAGATGGTGACTGCAGCCATGAAATTAAAAGATGCTTACTCCTTGGAAGGAAAGTTATGACCAACCTAGATAGCATATTCAAAAGCAGAGATATTACTTTATCAACAAAGGTCTGTCTAGTCAAGGCTATGGTTTTTCCAGTGGTCATGTACGGATGTGAGAGTTGGACTGTGAAGAAGGCTGAGCGCCGAAGAATTGATGCTTTTGAACTGTGGTGTTGGAGAAGACTCTTGAGAGTCCCTTGGACTGCAAGGAGATCCAACCAGTCCATTCTGAAGGAGATCAGCCCTGGGATTTCTTTGGAAGGAATGATGCTAAAGCTGAAACTCCAGTACTTTGGCCACCTCTTGTGAAGAGTTGACTCGTTGGAAAAGACTCTGATGCTGGGAGGAATTGGGGGCAGGAGGAGAAGGGGATGACAGAGGATGAGATGGCTGGATGGCATCACTGACTCAATGGATGTGAGTCTGGGTGAACTCCAGGAGTTGGTGATGGACAGGGAGGCCTGGCGTGCTGCGATTCATGGGGTTGCAAAGAGTCACACAAGACTGAGTGACTGAACTGAACTGAATATAAGAGCTTAGATAAGCATACTAAATAGGGTTCTATGGAGATACATGGGAGGTCACTCTTTCTCATTAGAGGCTTAAGGAATAAGATTATGCTTGAGCTTGTAGGGAAGGAAAAATCGTTTTTCCTCTACCCTTCTAGGTTCTTGGGTGAGAACTACCCTGTAATATATGACAGATTAATGGGAGAAATACCAAGCGCCATCTTAAATACCATATCCTGCTAATGACAAAGATGTTATCTGAAGTTAACAGGAAAAGCTTAGCAAAGGAGAGTTTGACTGTTATAATGCAATTTAAGGAGGTGCTTGTGGTGAAGAATCCTGCCTGCCAATGCAGGAGACATAAGAGACTCATCCCTGGGTTCCATCCCTGGGTCGGGAAGATTCCCTGGAGGAGGGCATGGCAATCCACTCCACTTGGCTCTAGAATCCCATGGACAGGAGAGCCTGGTGGGCTACAGTCCATAGAGTCGTTCAGAGTCAGACATGACTGAAGTGACTTAGCGTGTATGTTCTCCATAGATTAGAGTTGCTAGATTTATTCATCCTTTTCTTGCTAAGCAAAGGGAGTTGTTGTTTGGTCACTAAGTCATGTCCTACTTTTTGTGACTCCATGGACAGTTGTCCACCAGACTCTGTCGTTGGGATTCTCCAGGCAAGGATACTGGAATGGGTTACCATTTCCTTCTCCAGGGTATTGTCCTGATCCAGGGATTGAACCCATGTCCCTTACATTTCCTACTTGGCAGGGGGATTCTTTACAACTGAGTCACCAGGAAAGCCCTAAGAAGAGGAAGACACCTTGACAAGTGGAGATTTTTCCTTTATAAATATAAATGTCTCTTACAAACTAGCACCTCCTACTAAGTTTTCAGAACTTTTTCTGTCTACTGTTTCTTTCTTTTCTTTTTTTTTTACTGAAAGTATACTGGATTTACAATATCCTGTTAGTTTCAGGTATACAGCAAAGTGCTTCCATTATGCATACACACACATATGTGTGTGTGTGTGTGTGTGTGTGTGTGTGTGTATATATATATTCCACATTCTTTTCCATTATATGTTATACAAGTTGTTATAGTTCCCTGCGCTATACAATTGGTCCTTTTAAATCTGTTTTTTATGTAGTAATGCGTGCTGTTTCTTACGGAGAAGGCAATGTCACCCCACTCCAGTACTTTTGCCTGGAAAATCCCATGGATGGAGAAGCCTGGAAGGCTGCAGTCCATGGGGTCGCTGAGGGTTGGACACGACTGAGCGATTTCACTTTCACTTTTCACTTTCATGCATTGGAGAAGAAAATGGTAACCCACCCCAGTGTTCTTGCCTGGAGAATCCCAGGGATGGAGCATCCTGATGGGATGCCATCTGTGGGGTCGCACAGAGTCAGACACAACTGAAGTGACTCAGCAGCAGCAGCAGCTGTTTCTTAAAACTAGTAATCCTTAAGCCAAAGACATTTATTTTGCAGAGGTATATTGTATTCCCCCCTTTACGATGAATCAGAAAGTTCCAATTGAGCTGGATACTCTAGGTAGAAGAAGTTACAGATGTAAAAGCATGGACATATACAGTGAATTGCCAATACATTATATGACTAGAGGGTAGGGGATGCCTTCAGGAGATGGATGGATGGAATTGAAGTCAGAGAGGTTGACAGGGGTTAGTTATATCATGCAATCTCATATATGCTATTCTTGGGAGTTTGAGATAAAAGTCACAAATCTGTTTTATCTCCAGTAGTGTTTCTTTGTAGGTTTTCAGTGATCTAGGTACCGTTTTTTTTTTTTTTTTTTTTTTTCCATTTAGTTTCCCCTGTAGCTGTTGCCTTTTACATAATAGTTACTTATTAAAGCTTCATAAACTCTGAACTCCCTGGCAGGCCAGGTTGACTGAAACCATGGCCCTAAAACAGAGCAAAGATACTATGAGGTTAATGAGTCTGGATTGGAAAATATCTTTTGTGTCGTTAGTGCTAGGCCCTGAGAAGTAGGAAATCTGCTATATTGAAGTTTCTGTCTAGAAATAGAATGACGCTAGTGGGAAACTGACCATTTCAGGCTAGGCTTCATGGATAAATGCCCATCCTGGTGAGGCTACTCCAGATTCTGAGTCTGTGTCTTGGTGTTTCAGAATATATAGTCATTGTTATCAATTTCCCCATACTAATCCAAAATTAGACAACTGTCATTTTTCAGATATGCTTTTTCTTAGTTTATGATAACAATTATATCCAGCAGTATATCAGGTGTCAATTCTTTGCACAGGGCACACCGTCCTGGTTGGCAAGTTAACTCTAGAGATGAAATGGTATGTCAGAATATGACTTTGTGAATACAGAGTTAGAACAAAGGCATCTGATGTTCTCAGGGGACGTTTCCCTCCAGCTATGGTGCTGTGACAGACTGTCCTTCTCCACTCCAGAAATAGTCCTCTCCAGAGAACTGGTATTTGTTTTTAGAATCAGAGAACTGATTCTCCTGGACAGAGCACATTGACGTTTTCTCACACTTTGGCTCTCCCTAAATCCATGCAAACACTCTCCCACCCCCGCTGTTATGACATGCTTGTCACAGCCTAGCTTACATTAATCATAGTTTAGTCTGGATGGAAACTGAGATGACATTGGAAACTCATCAGCAGCACATTTGCACACCATCTCTTGGGAAGGAAAGAATTTTTGTAGGTGGCCTGCGGTATCCATTACTTTGTTTCACTTTCAGAAAGTAATTTCTAGTTGCACAGGCGATCTTGGGGAATAGTCTCCAGTTTGAACCTGTTGCATCCCTTATATCCTAGTACTGCTAATGCTGCTGCTGCTAAGTCGCTTCAGTCATGTCCGACTCTGTGTGACCCCATAGACAGCAGCCCATGAGGCTCCGCCCGTCCCTGGGATTCTCCAGGCGAGAACACTGGAGTGGGTTGCCATTTCCTTCTCCAATGCATAAAAGTGAAAAGTGAAAGTGAAGTTGCTGAGTCGTGTCCGACTCTTAGCAACCCCATGGGCTGCGGCCCACCGGGCTCCTCCGTCCATGGGATTTTCCAGGCAAGAGTACTGGAGTGGGGTGCCACTGCCTTCTCCATATCCTAGTACTAACTTAGTCAATTAAAAGTCATGGATTGTTGGACTTCTCTGGTGGCTCAGTGGTAAAGAATCCACCTGCCCACCCTGAAAGCGTGGGTTCAATCCCTGGTCTGGGAAGATTCCCACATGCTGAGGAGCAGTTGAGCCCAAGTGCCACAACTACTGAACCTGGGCTCCACAGAGCACGGGAGCCACAACTACTGAGCACAGGTACCACAGCACGAGAAGCCACTGCAATGAGAAGCCCATGCATAGCAAGTGGGGAGTAACCACAACTTGCTGCTGTGAGAAGAAACACCTGGGCAGCAACAAACACACAGCACAGGCAAAAATAAATAAAATTATTATTTTTAAAGAGTCATGGATGTCAAAGAGAAAAAAAAATGGAGAGTTCTAGTTTAGTAATTTGTGAGCATTTTTCAGGCACTAACATTTTTTTGACAAATGGAATTGTACCCAGAATACATATAAAAATATTAAAGCCTGCTTGTGAGGGAACACTGATCTCTTTTCATCATCTGCTCATTGTACAGATGGGGAAACGGATGTTCATAGAGGGGGAGTGATTTTCCCAGGATAACCCAGCTGCTCAACATCTAGAAGTGATTCTCCTGACTCCTAGTCCATAGATATATTTACTCTATCATGTACTATTCATGAAACATGTAAAAACACAAGAGATGGAAAAGGAAACTGATGCCTGTGTTGAATGACTTTTGCAAGTACTCACTGACAATTTTAACTAGAAAAGCCCCATTGCAAACTTTCAAACACTGTTTTGATGGGGGAAAAATGACCAATAGGAGGGATCATTTTTGCTGTTGGAAATTTCTACCAGTGTCTCTGTATACCAATACATGTTCCAACTGTTTTTGTTATTCAAACAGTCTAGTCTGGTGCCATTTATTGAAACCACATTCATGATTTAAAAACTGCACATTAAAAATTATCAAGAGGCATAGAATATTTATAGAATATTATCAATGTAAATATAGAATACCTCTGCCAGAAATCCTGGGAAATTTAATGTAGCATGCATGCAAGTATTAGTATAGGGAGTAGTTGTTGGGAGTAATGTCAGGATATTTTTATTGTTGCATGGGAACAGTTTCAGCTGGATGGTTTTGAATACTTTTTCCATATCTGAGAGATTTTATTTTTCTTTAGATATTATAACTTGAGTTGGCCCTGATGTCCAAGTATCACTGACCCTAGAAGATAGGTAGCATGTTCAGAGGAACTGTTTGGGGGTTCCCCTTGAGTGCAATGGTTATGTTACCCTGTCTGGCTATTAAAACGGGAGCTGTTAGATAAGTTCTTGGATGTATAGTCTGGGTGAATGAAATGTCTTAGCTCTTGTTTGGGGCTCCATGTCTGCCTTTGGAAAATGAGACGAGGCTAAGATTAATCGCATAGGTGCCTAGCCATTCTGATAATATATAATCTGTCTTCAGAATCTGTGACAAATGTAGCACCTATGCCATGTTACCACATGTGCTGACTTGCTTCTCAGCCCAGGCATGGACTCTTCTCAGGGGCCCTACCCCTCTGATCTGTAATAACAACTACCTGTCTGTTCTCTATTGCATGTGTACTTTCTGACTATTTAATCATCTAGCAAATTCTCTGTGACTACCTACTGAGGGTCAGGTACTGTCCTACATACACATTGGGGTCACAAAGATAAAAGTTCCCATCCTCAAATGGGAGAGAGAAACAAGCAAACAGGTAGCTGGGCAGGGACAATGCATTGTCATAGGTGTTCATGGAGCGCCTGAGTGTGGGGCCCCTGGGAATAGGGAAGAGTATACAGCCCCATGGGGGTTGAGGAGACATGGTCAGAGTTTTGAGAAGCAATTGAAGACCGAGGTAAACTTGGAAGAGAAAGTCAGTTGAAGTGAAAGAGGTGGAGTACTCTAGGCAGAAAGTACAGCTCGAAGACTTGCTGGAAGACAAACGTGTAGAGGCACCTGTGTTGTTGTTGCTCAGTCACTCAGTTGTGCCCAACTCTTCTGTCCTTCACTGTTTCCCAGAGGTTGCTCAAACTCATGTCCGTTGAGTCAGTAATGCCATCCAGCCATCGTGTCCTCTGTCATGCCCTTCTCCTCCTGCCTTCAGTCTTTCCCAGCATAAGGGTCTTTTCCAGTGAGTCAGCTTTTTGCATCAGATGGCTAAAGTATTGGAGCTTCAGCTTTGGCATCAGTCCTTCTAATGAATGTTCAGTATTGATTTCCTTTAGGATGGACTGGTTGGATCTCCTTGCAGTCCAAGAGACTCTCAAGAGTCCTGTCTAACACCACAGTGCAGAAGCATCAGTTCTTCAGCGCTCAGCCTTCTTTAAGGTCCAACTCTCACATCCATACATGACTACTGGAAAAATCAGTTTTGACTATATGGACCTTTGTCAGCAAACTAATGTCGTTCCTTTTTAATACTCTGTCTAGATTTGTCATAGCTTTTCTTCCAAGGAGCAAGCATCTTTTAATTTCGTGTCTGCAGTCACCATCTGCAGTCACTGTTTTCATTTTTCCCTATTTGTCATGAAGTGATGGGACCAGGTCCCATAATCTTAGTTTTTTGAATGTTGAGTTTTAAGCTAGCTTTTTCACTCTCCTCTTTCATCTTCGTCAAGAGGCACTTTAGTTCCTCTTCACTTTTTACCATAAGGGTGGTGTCATCTGCATATCTGAGGTTATTGAGATTTCTCCCAGCAGTCCTGATTCCAGCTTGTGCTTTATCCAGCCCAGAATTTCGCATGATGTACTCTGCATATAAATTAAATAAGCAGAGTGACAATATACAGCCTTGACGTACTCCTTTCCCAATTTTGAACAAGTCCGTTGTTCTATGTCTGATTCTAACAGTTGCTTCTTTACCTAAATACAGGCATACAGGTTTCACAGGAGACAGATCAGGTGGTCTGGTATTCCCATCTCTTGAAGAATTTTCCACAATTTGCTGTGATCCACACAGTCAAAGGCTTTAGTATAGTCAATGAAGCAAAAGTAAATGTTTTTTCTGGAACTCTCTTGCTTTTTTGATGATCCAGTGGATGTTGGCAATATGGTCTCTGGTTCCTCTGCCTTTTCTAAATCTAGCTTGAACATCTGCAAGTTCTCGGTTCACGTACTGTTGAAGCCTGGCTTGGAGAATTTTGAGCATTTACTAGCACGTGAGATGAGTGCAATTGTGCGGTAGTTTGAGCATTCTTTGGCATTGCCTTTTTTGGGACTGGAATGAAAATGGACCTTTTCCAGTCCTGTGGCCACTGCTGAGTTTTCCAAATTTGCTAGCATATTGAATGCAGCATTTTCACAGCAACATCTTTTAGGATTTGAAATAGCTCAACTGGAATTCCTTCTCCTTCACTAGCTTTGTCCCTAGTGATGGTTCCTAAGGCCCACTTTGACTTCCCACTCCAAGATGTCTGACTCTAGTTGATTGATCACACTATCATGGTTATCTGGGTCATTAAGATCTTTTTTGAATAGTTCTTTTGTGTGTTCTTGCTACCTCTTCTTGATATCTTCTGCTTCTCTTAGGTTCATGCTGTTTCTTTCCTTTATTGTGCCCATCTTTGCATGAAATGTTCCTTTGGTATCTCTAATTTTCTTGAAGAGACCTCTAGTCTTTCCCATCTATTGTTTTCCTCTATTTCTTTGCATTGGTCACTGAGGAAGTCTTTCTTAACTCTCCTTGCTATTCTTTGGAACTCTGCATTCAGACGGGTATTAAGGAGAAAACTCCTTTGCCTTTCACTTCTCGTCTTTTCTCAGCTATTTGTAAGGCCTCCTTAGACAGCCATTTTGCCTTTTTGCATTTGTTTTTCTTGGGGATGTTTTTGATCACTGCCTCCTGTACAGTGTCACAAACCTCTGCCCAGAGTACTTCAGGCATTCTGTCCATCAGACCTAATCCCTTGAATCTATTGGTCACTTTCAGTGTATTATCATAAGGGATTTGATTTAGGTCATACTTTAATGATCTAGTGGTTTTCCCTACTTTTTTCAATTTAAGTCTGATTTTGGCAATAAGGAGTTCATAATCTGAGCCACAGTCAGCTCCCAGTCTTTTTCTTTGCCAACTGTGTAGAGTTTCTCTATCTTCAACTGCAAAGAATATAATCAGTCTGATTTTGGTGTTGACAATCTGGTGATGTCCATGTGTACAATCGACTCTTGTGTTGTTGGAAGAGGGTGTTTGCTATGAACGGTGCATTCTCTTGGCAAAACTCTTTGCCCTGCTTCATTTTATACTCCAAGGCCAAATTTGCCTGTTATTCCAGATATCTCTTGACTTCCTCCTTGTGCATTCCAGTCCCCTATGATGAAAAGGTCATCTTTTTTTTTGGTGTTAGTTCTAGAAGGTCTTGTAGGTCATCAAAGAACTGTTCAACTTCAGCTTCTTCAGCATTAGTGCTTGGGGCATAGACTTGAATTACTGTGCTAATGAATGCTTTGCCTTGGAAACAGAGATCATTCTGTCATTTTTGAGATTGCACCCAAGTACTGCATTTTGGAATTTTTTGTTAACTATGAGGGCTACTCCATTTCTTCTAAGGATTTCTTGTCCACAGAAGTAGATTTAATGGTCATCTGAATTAAATTCACCTATTCTGGTCCGTTTTAGTTTACTGATCTCTAAAATATTGATGTTCAGTCTTGCCATATCCTGTTTGACCATGTCAAATATATCTTTACTCATGGAGCTAACATTCCAGGTTCCTATGCAATATTGTTCTTTACGGAATGGACTTTACTTTTACCACCAGACACATCCACAACTGGGCATTGTTTCTGCTTTGGCTCAGCCTTTTCATTCCTTCTGGAGCTGTTTCTCTGTTCTTATCCAGTAGCATATTGGGCACCTAATGACCCTGGGAGTTCATCTTTCATTGCCATATCTTTTTGGCTTTTCATACTGTTCACAGGTTTCTCAAGGCAAGAATGCTGAAGGGGTTTGCAATTCCCTTCTCCAGTGGATCACATTTTGTCAGAACTCTCCACCATGACCCATCCGTCTTAGTTGGTCTGACATCAGTACAGTTCAGTTCAGTTCAGTCGCTCAGTCATGTCTAACTCTTTGCGACCCCATGAACGGCAGCACGCCAGGCCTCCCTGTCCATCACCAACTCCCGGAGTCCACCCAAACCCATGTCCATCGAGTTGATGATGCCATCCAACCATCTCATCCTCTGTCATCCCCTTCTCCTCCTGCCCTCAATCTTTCCCAGCATCAGGGTCTTTTCCAGTGAGTCAGCTCTTCATATCAGGTGGCCAAAGTATTGGAGTTTCAGCTTCAACATCAGTCCTTCCAATGAATACCCAGAACTGATATCCTTTAGGATGGACTGGTTTAGGATGGTTCAAAAGTTTCATTGAGTCATACCAGTGCACCATCCCCAAGCATCCTGTATCCTGCATCGAACCTGGACTGGCAAGAGATGGTATGGGGAGGGAGGTGGGAGGGGGGGTTCAGGATGGGGAACATGTGTACACCCTTGGAAGATTCATGTTGATGTATGGCAAAATCAATACAATATTGTAAAGTAATTAGCCTCCAATTAAATAAATTTAAAAAAAGTTTCATTGAGTTATACAAGATTGTGATCCATGTTATCAGTTCGGTTAGTTTTCTGTCATTGTGATTTTTATTTTGTCTGCCTGCTGATAGATAAGAGGCTTGTGGAAACTGCCTAGTGGTAGGGACTGGCTGTGGGTGAAACTGTGTCTTGCTCAGATGGGCAGGGCCATGCTCAGTTCAGTTCAGTTACTCAGTCGTTTCCAACTCTTTGCGACCCATGGACTGCAGCATGCCAGGTTTCTCTGTCCATCACCAACTCTTGGAGCTTGCTCAAACTCATGTCCATTGAGTCGGTGATGCCATCCAACCATCGCATCCTCTGTCATTCCCTTCTCCTCCTGCCTTCAATCTTTCCCAGCATCAGGGTCTTTTCCATTGAGTCAGTTTTTCGCATCAGGTGGCCAAAGTACGGGACTTTCAGCTTCAGCATCAGTCCTTCTACTGAATATTCAGGACTGATTTCCTTTAGGATGGACTGGTTTGATCTCCTTGCAGTCCAAGGGACTCTCGAGAGTCCCTGCTCAGTAAATCTTTAATCCAGTTTTCTGCTGACAGGTGAGGCTGTGTTCCCTCCCTGTAGTTTGGCCTCAGGACAATCTGTGGTAGGGGAAATGGCAGTAATGACCTCCTTTAAAAGGACTTATGCCTGCACACTGTGGCTCCCAGGACTGTTGTATTCAGTGTCCCTGACCCGCTTCAGGCCAGTGTCAATACATACCTCTGCTGGAGACTTCCAGACACTCACAAGCATGTCTGGTTCAGTCTCTTGTGGGGTCACTGCTCTTTTCTTCTGGGTCCTGGTGCACACAAGGTTGTGTTGCACTCTCCAAGAATCTGCTTCCCTGGGGGTTCTCAGTCCTTTTGCCGGATCCCCAGCTTGGGAAATCTGATGTGGGCCCTAAAATTTTTGCAACAGTGGGAGAACTTCTTTGGTTTTAATTGTTCTCCAGTTTGTGGTTTGTCTGCTTGGGGGCTCTATGATGGAGCTAATGGCAACCTCCTCCAAGAGGACTTATGCCATATGCCACGCCTCCCAGGTCTGCTGAAGCCAGAGTCCCTGTCCTCGTGGCAGGTCACTGCTGACCTGTGCCTCCATAGGAGACACTCAAAGGCGGGTCTGGCTCAGTGTCTTGTGGGGGTCACTGTTCCTTTCCCTCATTCCTGGTGCACACAAGGGTTTATTTGCACCCTCCAAGCCTCTCTGCAGGTCTGAGGTTTGATTTTAACCACGATTGCACCCCTCCTATCATCATGTTGCACTTCTCCTTTGCTCTTGGACATGGGGTATTGTTTTTTGGTGGAATCCAACATTTTCTTTCGATGGTTGTTTAGCAGCTAATTGCGATTTTGGTGTTCTTGCAGGAGAAGATGCGTGCAAGTCCTTCTGTTCCTCCATCTTGATGGGAAGTGAGGGAACTGTAAGTGATTTTTTGAAGTTATCAAGTTTCTGTAAATAGTCGTTTGGAGTCCCTCTCTCTATGCTTGATATTGGGGTGGTTAAAAAAGAAAACACAGAAAGTTTGTAACTCCTGTGGCTTGTGTTACAAAATTTTGTGTGTGAGTCAGCTGTTTGGAATGTGGAATGCATTTTTCCCACAGCAAACAATGGTCTCCATGGTAATTAGGTTCCCAGGCTAGCCTATAAAAGCCTATATAACCCATAATATGAAGGATTGTGCTGTATTAATAATAGTATAGATGTTAATGATCATATGAAGCCGTGCTTCTGTGGGAAAAACCATTCCATGTTTCGAATGTGGATTTCAGAAAAGCTGTCTTTCCCACTGAAGCTTCAGAAGTGTGTAAATATAGCTTTGGTTTGTCATCCCTCCAGGTCGTAAACCAGTTGGCCCAGGAATTTTTTCAGCTATAGGTTATTACCTGTGTCTCTTAGAAACTGGGAGAAGATATAACAGGAAGAGGGATGGAGTTAAGCAGTTCCATAGAAAGCAAAAAGATATGCACAAGAAAAGACAGAAGGAATTGACCATTGATGTTGGAGAAGAATGGTCCAGGTCCCTGTCCCTTGTCCTAACTCCCTATGTCCTCCTCTCCTCCCATGGAGGGAAGAAGGAAGCAAAGCTGGGGAACTCTGTGCTTCCCAGCATGGGACTAAGGAAAGAGAGAAGGTATTAGCATTTAGTGAGTTTCATTGTGCCTCAAGCATTTAACACACATCTTCTAACATCCAAAAAAGAACTGTCTTATTATTTCTGTTTCCTGGGTAGGAAACAGAGAGGCTAATAAAAAACTTATCCAGGGTCACCCAGCTAGTAAGTAGCAGAGCTGAAAATCATTCTCCGATTCTATGATGTTCCTACAGTGTACATGGGTTATAGATGCTATGCTACATGTAGAATATATGCCAGTTGCATGTTTTCAAGGAACATCCACTGAGACTATTTTCATTAAAAATTTTTTTAAATTAACTTTTATTAGAGTGTAGTTGCTTTATGATGTTGTATTAGTTTCTACTATACAGCAATATGAGTCAGCTATATGTATACATATGTCCATTCTTTTTTGGATTTCCTTCCCATTTAGGTCACACTAGAGCACTGAGTAGAGTTCTCTGTGCTGTATAGCAGGTTGTCATTAGTTGAGATTACTTTAGGCAGTAACAGTGCTTGAGCTCTGTATGTTTATGCGAATGCTGGATACTGATTGCTAGGTCCTTAGTCTTCTCTTGGTTGTACCAGGAGTCCTTGGCTTTAAAGATCTTCTAATCGTTAGAGAGTCCAAAGAGTCATGTTTGAAATATGATAGAAATGTATGAAAATTACACATATAAACACAAGTGACGTATCTGAAGCTTAGTAACAGCTCAGGGCCAAATAGCAAAGGCCTCAACTATTTGATTTGAAACAGAATTAGGCCAAGAGACAGGAGAATGGGCATCCTGAAAACTCACATGGAAGTGTCCCCTTGAGTGAGAGAAGGGACATTTCTTCCTCTGAGCTGGGTGGGTGAGAGATAAGGAGGGGACCTGGAACAGATCAACTGGGGAAGGTGAGTTCTAAGATTGTTTTTTTAAGGAAAGAGAAGTGATTCTTTATTATAAATGTGAATAATTTTTCACCTTGTTGACATTTAAAGTTTTGATGAAATTTCTATTTTTTTTCTGGGGAGCAAAATTGGATAGTAAATATTATGCTGCATGTAGAATATGTGTCAGTGGCATATTTGAGAGATACATCCTCTGAGAGCTTATGGTTCTTGCTGAGTTTATTTTTTAAAATGAAGCATTTATTTGGCTGCACCAGGTCTTAGTTGCAGCACATGAGATCTTTTTTTTTGTTTGTTTGTTTGTTTTTAGTTTTTGTATGCTAGATCTTTAGTTGTGGTATGTGAAGTCTTACTTAGTCATGGTATGAGGGATCTATTCCCTGACCATGGATCGAACCTGGGCCCCAGCATTGGGAGCATGGAGTCCTAGCCACTGGACCACCGGGGAAGTTCCCTCTTTCTGAGTTTATATGCTTTTACTGAACCTTTCTTGAAACAAGTATCTTACTTCCTCATTGCTTTATTTTTCTTCAGCACCTGAAATACCATAGAGGCTTTCTGACTGAACAATTTCCAGCCTCAGACCTTTATTATTATTAAAAGAAAGACTGTTTTTCATGTTCTCCCAAGCATTGATGAGCACAAAATCCTCTGAAACCCACTGGATTTATTCCATAGGAATCACAGGACTGAGATCTAGGCATCCGGAATGTTTTAAGCTTTGCTGTAAGTCTATATGTTGATGTATTTTTAAATAAAGTTTATGTTTTAGAGGACAAAAGTACTAGAGGTATTCAATAGAAATGAAACAGCAGAAAGCATAGAGTGCCACATAGACCTGTTCATGTTATTTATATCCATTCATCTATTCATTAATTTATATTATTAATGATTTACTTAATCTAGCTCTGTGCTACATTATTAAGAGCTGCAAGAGGCTGCAAAATAAACACATCTTCCTTATCCAGAAGGAGTTTATAGTTGGAGACATACATGTTACTTAAATAAGACTGTATGTCATAAGGCAGGTATAGTTTGGAGAAGGAAGCATGTTATGGCTTGGAGTGGCTGGTAGAAGCTCTGTAGATGAAAAATTTGTGCTGAAACCAAAATGTCCATTGAAAGATGAATGGAAAAAAAGATATAGTATATATACACAATGGACAAGTACTCAGCTATAAAAATAAAGAATTAATGGCATTTGCAGCAACATGGATGGCCCTGAGATCATTATACTAATTGAAGTAAGCCAGAGAAAGAAAATACATGATATCATTTATATGTGTTATCTAAAAACATAATATGGATGAACTTATTTACAAAATAGAAATAGCCTCACAGATATAGCAAAGAAACTTAAGTTTACCAAAGGGGAAGAGGGTGGTGGTGGTGGGAGGATTAAATTAGGAGTTTGGGATTAACAGATACACACTATTGTATACAAAACAGATATGCAACAAGGACCTACTGTATAGCACTGGGAATGTCTTCAATATCTTATAATAACCTGTAATGGAAAAGAATATGAATATATTATAACATTGTAAAAATTCTAATTCAATAACAAATTTTTAAATTAAAAATTTAAAGGAAATTTTGTGCTGAGAGTTGGGGAATGGGTAGAAGTTGGAAAATATGAGAATTAAAATAAGGAACCCAGTATGAGTAAATATGCACAGGAAGACTTCAGGGGCCAGTGAAGAGACTGCATTGGCTCTAACAGAAGATTTGTGTAAAGGGGTGCATTCGTGCTAAGTCGCTTCAGTCCGACCGACTCTATGCTACCCTATGGACTGCAGTCTACCAGGCTCCTCTCTCCATGACATTCTCCAGGGAAGAATATGGGAGGGCCTTGTCATGCCCTCTTCCAGGGGATTTTCCCAACCCAGTGATCAAACCCATGTCTCCTGTGGCTGCTGCATTGCAGGTGGATTCTTTAGTGCTGAGCCACTAGGGAAGCCCATTTAAAGGGGTGTGTGCTGCATGCTAAGTTGCTTCAGTCATTTCCGACTCTTTGCGACCCCATGGACTGTAGCCTACTAGGCTCCTTTGTCTTTGGGGATTCTCCAGGCAAGAGTACTAGAGTGGGTTGCCATTTCCTCCTCGAGGGGAACTTCCTGACCCAGGGGTCAAACCTTTGTCTCTTAAATCCCCTGCATTGGCAAGCAGGTTCTTCACAACTAGCATCAGCTGGGAATCCTGTGTAAAGAGGTGCATGCTAAGTTGCTCAGTCGTGTCGACTCTTTGTTACCCTATGGACTGTAGCCCACAGGCTCCTCTGTCCTTGGGGATTCTCTAGACAAGAATACTAGAGTGGTTTCCTTGCCCTCCTCCAGGGGATCTTCCCAACCTAGGGACTGAACCTGCATCTCCTGTGGCTTCCGCAGTGCAGGCCGATTCTTTACCATTGAGCCACCAGGGAAGCCCTAAAGGGGGAGTTAGATACAATTTTGTAAAGGAGTAAAGGGATAGTGAGAGACAATTTTGAAAAAGCTGATCAGGCCAGCCTATGGAGGGCCTTACATGTCAGACTGAGATCAGACTTTATCCCTTAGGCAGTAGGGAGTCATAATATCATGGTTTTACCCCTTATCTGTCAGACAGGTACTAGACTACAGATTAATTGTATCTCTATGTATGTATCATATCACAGAGCAGCAAGCGCTGGTATTCAGCTCTGCAGTATAAGTAAAATCTTGAAACAAAAGGCAGAGAGGATGGTACTATATGAGAAAAGGAATGAGAAAAAAATCGTCATTAATATTCATACCCTGTCACAGTCGCAGTTGCACTTCATTTCTTTGTTCTATTCTTAATCCACTTTAAATATTTTTAGCCTTAACTACACTATGTAAAGGATTCTAATGGAAAGTTAGGACCATTGTGCACTTGCTATCCAATTTCCAGACAAGATATGAATCCTCTTTAAATGGATCGGTTAAGAGGGAATGGTGCCTTTAAATTGTCGTAGCAGGATGACTAGTACCAAATTGAGGGCAAATTAGGTGAATCGCTATCATAAAAATCCAATCTCTTAGTACTGTAGCACTTATTTCCTCTTCAAGATCAGTGAGGCATCAGCGACTGGAGCCAAAGTGCCTGGTGTTTTGATGGGGAGCCTGCTCAGTGATTTGGTTTCCCAGTAAGTAGAGTGAGGCTGTGCCTACACAATGCTGATTTCTCTTTTATGCTGGCAAAACAGATTTTTGCCCCAATATCCAGGTATCTCTGGATTGTTCTGCAAGTTAAATACCAAATAGGCAGCATTCTTGCTGAAAGGTTTTGTTTGTTTTAGATGCTTGGCATCCTGTAGACAAAATTCTGTTCACAATGAGAAAACTTTCTATGGATAGGTTTCTCTTGGAATTTTCTTTCTTTCTTTTTTTTTGGTGAACTTTGAATCTTGGTAGAAATATATCATTGTTAAGGAACTGCTGAAAATTCACTTTTGCCCCCTCTCATTGCATCCCATTCTCTTTAAAATGCAGCTGTCTATTAAATAGACAATGACACGTTATTCAAAAGGAAAGGCTTATGTGGATCCAAGAACAACCCAACTTGTATTTGGCTCGCTAGATTTATACCACCCTAGAAGGGAACCTACTTCCTCTCTGTCTGATTTGGAAAGCATAGCATTTGGTGTGGTAATCCAGAAGGTGACAGACTGTCCATGTTATATTCACAAGACGTTTTTTCCTCTTTAGAAAACATATATGATGAAGCCCTAGATGGGATTGTTAGAAGTTCTGAATTTTGTGACTGTTATCACCTTGTGCCTTCTACTTGGAGTGTCAAAGTTCTTCTTTTCCTATGCAAATCCCACACATCATATAAGGTCCAGCTTGGATGTCCCCTTCTTTGGGAAGTTTTTGGTGACTAAACCAAAGGGAAGAGATGTGCCATCTTCCTCTGTATGGGTACCTTTTAACAAACACTCCTCTGGCACTTATCACACACAACCTGTACCAGACTAGTTTGGTTCTGCTTTATCTGTCTTACAGGATAAATTCCTAAACGACAGAGAGACTGTGTCTCATTTACCTTTATATTTCCTCAGAACAGACACAATACCAAGCACATAACAGCCCTCCAGAAAATATTAATACAGTCAATTCATGCATGATATGAATTTAACTTTTTATGCATTATTTAGTTATATGTATTTTTAACTTTTAAGGAGAGAAGTGACATTGTTAGGGTGTTAGGCAAGGCAGTTTTGGGAAAGATAATCTTATAATCTGCTAAGGACTTCTGTACTGAGTTCTACCACGAATAAGTTTGAGGATATATAACTGAATTAAAGGGACAATCTTGCTTTGGAAGAGCAAGGGAAACCTAAACCTGCCTCTGAGATTGAAAAATTTGATGTAGTTCAGTAAACATAGAGTCCAACTTTCATTTCAGCTACTATGTTAGTATTGGGAACAGAGAGATCAATAAGACAATTTCAGTCTTTTATTGAAATGTAGTTGACCTACAATATTATGTTAGTTTAGGTATACTGCACAATAATTTGACATTTCCGTACATTATGAAATGATTAGCATGATAAGTCTAGTAACCATCTGTTTCCATGCAAAATTATTACAATATTATTGACCATATTCCTTATGCTATACAATATATCCCCATGGTTTATTTATCTTATAACTGGAGGTTTATTTCTCTTTATCCCTTTCAGCTGTTGACCCCCCAACTGCCCCTCAAATTCCTGTCTTTAAGATCCTCTCAGTCTACTAATGTGCAATTAGGGGGGAAATATTAAGTAAGAAATGGAAGGGAAAGTCATTCTAAGTTACTGATGCCAGTTAGTCTTTGGGGGACAGCTAACATAGAAGGAGGTTCTGGAAGGCCCATTTTCCTACCTTCTTGTTGCAGGTTCTTGGCTGCTTGGCCATTATCTGTCATAAGAACACCTTCTCTACTTTTTGAGTGTTTTTAGTGGCATTCTTGACATTATACCTTATGTAGGGAGAGGTTACCAAAGCATAGCAGGTGAAAAAACTGTGACTTTTCTGACAACAAAGTCCATCTGTATCTTATGATAGCTGCTTGACATTTCCTGCTCTGCTTTAGTGTGCCTTTTGGTATCTCTCCCTATACAAGGTGTAATGTCAAGAATGCGGCTAATACACGAAAAATAGAGAAGATGTTCTTATGACAGTAAAAGGCCAAAGAGAATGATATCCAGAGTATATTTCTATTCTTGGCTTTGAAAACTCCCCTTGACCTACACATCCACACAGCCTGGGCCACAGGGCTTCACAAGCACAAACACATACACACCTCGCATTTACGTATACTCTCTCTCTCTCTCACACACACACACGCATGCATAGGCATACACACTGAGAAGCATTTATGTTTGCACGCTGGAAAGTCTTGAATCCAGCCACTGGCCCCTGCTGCTTTCTGTCTTTTATGGAGTTGGGTGATAAGGTTATTGTATCAGGTGAAGTTCAGTGGCTCACCTCCTATCTCCCCCACACCAGGGACACCTTTGCTTCAAGAATTAGAAGTATCAGTTCTCCCTAGGAATTCTACTTCCTGGAGTCTCAACACCCATCCCAAGGAGGGCCAGACACAACAACTTATTTCCTTCACCTCTTTAATATTGAGTGAGTTCTCTTTCATGGAGAGTGGTTTTTGTTTTTGTTTTTGTTTTTTTAATCATCGGGAAATGTTCAGAAGGAACACAGGACAAATAGATGCTGTGACATTGGCTTGCGAACATGCAGATCTCTGTTCTGTTCTTTATATGCTCCAAAGGAGCCTCAGGTCTCAGATTGGTTCAGATTTTGAGTTTTTGCTTTCTAGTTTTTGTCAAATGGCGATGACTGTGTATCAAACTCATTGATAGCCTCATATCCCTTTCTATAGGGAGCATTCAGCCTGACTCTCAGGAGAGAATTCACCTAGGAGCAATTCTCTGGTTTGGATACTTTTAACTAAGGATGAGAGTCACAAAACCCCTTTTACAGGCCCAGAATTTAATGCATGTGCAACTGGGGAACTGGAAGTGTTTTAAAAAAATCAATAATATGATTTAGATGCTTGCTGTATTTCAAATTAAATGGAACAGTGTTAATTCAAGCCATAAACAGCTCTAAAGAAACTCAAATGTCAAAAATTTGAAAGGAGATATGAATTGAACAGATTTCCCTCTCCTCCCATACCAACTAGCATTTTAGCTATTTTTAATTAGAGCTAGCTAAATATAGCTCTTATCTTTATAGAGGAGGGATGTGTTTGACATTTTGCTAAATCTTTTTTTAAAAATACAAGGCTTATTAATAGGTGATGTTAATTGTTGGAAAAGAAGAAATTGGTCAGATTTGAGCTGACCTAGTTTTGAGGTCTAAGTCAAAGTGAAAGTTAATGGAAAGCCACCAAAATTGGAAAAACACGGGGTTTGTTGCTATCTTGGTAATAGCCTGAGATGAGAATGAGAGAACTGGAGGCGTCACCATGACAGGAGATTTTTGAGAAGTAATTACAGAACAAAAATAGCAATAAAGAACCTCAGTAAAGAAAATCAATCAGAATTATTCGGAGATCACCAACAAGGATGAGATGGCTGGATGGCATCACTGACTCGATGGACATGAGTTTGAGTGAACTTCGAGAGTTGGTGATGGACAGGGAGGCCTGGTGTGCTGTGATTCATGGGGTCGAAAAGAGTCAGACATGACTGAGCGACTGAACTGAACTGAACAATGTTATGTTGGAAACACTGAGGTTTAGTTTGCAACACCCACAACTGGCAGCTCTCCTTACTTGAGGGGTCAGGCCAGAAATAGGTTGTTACCACATCTCTGATAGGTCTGTCTGCCTGGCCTCTGTGTTTCCCTGCTGTGAATCTAAATGCTGGCCATGAACTCTCAGCTTGGCCTGATCATGGAGAAGTTGACAATCATAGTTGACCTGAGGATCAAATCACAGGCTGTTTACAGCTTTGACAGTGAGTGGATCCCAAAAACTACATTGGGGGTGTCATTGGGGGTGGCAGGCAGGTTTCATGGGGATAGAGTGGTGGCAGGCAGGAGGTATCATTGGGGGTGGCAGGCAGGTTTAATGGAGAGAAAGAGTGATGATTTTCTGAATCAATCTCAACATTGTATGAAATACTGATCTCCATGCAAATTTTAAGCCATGCCTTAAGATAAGCCTATGTTATCTTGACTTGTTTGCTTTCCAAAAAGATAATGCTTTTGGATGAAATTTAATTTTTCAGATTCTCTAAAGGCTAGAGAACGTGCATAGAGTGTAAAACCTCTCCATGTGATTGGGTATTTTAAAATGTATTATTAGAGCATGTATTATAACCCTCATCCCTCTTTCTTCCTTTCATTCATCAGCCACCTGCTAGAGATTAATGAAACGTTATAAGAAGTTCATTTAGTTTATAATCTTTTTTTATCCCGTAAGTGATACTTGTGTGTTGTAGAAAAATTAGATGATGTAAGTAAGCAAAACAAGAGAAAAATAATGCTCACCCTTAATGGGTACCCAGAGGTAACCATTGCATTACACTGATTTTCATGCTTATACATATGTGTATATGAAAATATAGATGATCATGAAGAATTTATATTAATATATAATGTATTAGATGTATAAAACAAAGACTAGACTGTAATTCAATACACACAATATAATGTGTGTATATATACATATTATGTCTTACTACATGTTTTTACTGAACATGCTATTTTATGATCTATTTTGGGCTTTTCTCTTGGCTATAGATTCTGCTTCCAGCCAGATGTTCAGCAGGTGTGCCCCAGTACATGTGTATAGATGTTTATAACTGGGGTCTGTTGTGTTCTTTGAGGGTGGTGCACATTCTTACTGCATAGTGCCCATGCCATGTTGTTGTTGTTCAGTTGCTAAGTTGTGTCTGACTCTTTTTGACCTCATGAACTGCAACACGCCAGACTTCGCTGTCCTTCACTGTCTCCCAGACTTTGCTCAGACTCATGTCCATTGAGTTGATGATGCCATCCAACCATCTCATCCTCTGTTGTCCCTTTCTCCTCCTGCCCTCAATCTTTCCCAGCATCAGGGTCTTCTCTAATGAGTCACCTCTTTGCATCAGGTGGCCAAAGTACTGGAGCTTCAGCATCAGTCCTTCCAATGAATATTCAGGGTTGAGTTCCTTTAGGATTGACTGGTTTGATCTCCTTGCTGTCCAAGGGACTCTCAAGAGTCTTCTCCATCACTACAATTTGAAAGTATCAATTCTTCAGTGCTCAGCCTTTTTTATAGTCCAACTTGCACATTTGTATATGACTCCTGGAAAACCCATAACTTTGATTACCTGAACGTTTGTCAGCAAAGTGATGTCTACGCTAATACTGGTTGCTAAATATTTGACTATTATCCCTGAAAGTCACAGGCAATCTCAAACTTCTAAGGATTACCATTCTGCTATTCAAATTAGGCTTTGGGCAGCCTATCAAAAACCTGCCATGTGCTGGATGTCCATGGGAGATGTGGATGTTTAGATATCCCTGCCCCACAAAGAGCTTACAGAGAGCTTAGTAGTCATGCAGTACTCATAAGCTAGGATGGCTAACAATGCCACTTCTCAATATGGGTTAGGTTCATTACCGAATGAGTAGCGTGCTCTGCAGAGATATTAGAGTTCAGAAGTCTGTGAGAGTTAAATAAGGCTTCACAGAGGAGATAATATTTGAGATAAGAGAAGGGGGAGGCAATTCAAATGAGTGGAATAAGAAAAACATATGATAGTACATCTGGGAAACAATAAGAAGCCATGTTTTGCTTTTAGAGTCATCCTTTGTCCTTGCTCTGTGATGATTTTGACCAGGACAAATTAGATTTCCTGTGTCTTCTCATCAAACGGCTTCTGGTTGCATTAGACCCTAGTCAGAGATTGACAGGCAGGAGAATGGGAGAAGCCATGGTATCTACTCTTTTCCTCTGCTTTTATTTGGGTTTCTTTCTGTTGGCAGTGCCTTCTCTATGGCTCTAGGTCTTATTTGGAAGCTCCAGTGTCCTAACTTCCGTTGAGTGGCTCTTCCTCCAAGGTTCCAGCACCTCGCTGGTGTTCCTGGCTCATGGTTCCCAGGCCTGGTAATATTACATCCTGCCTTTGTTGGTCATCCCGAAGGGTGGGAGCAGCTTCTTGCAGTTCCTAAGCTGTGGGTTGCTTCTTCTTTTCCCCATTGCTCTTTCTGCTCTTCTCAGACAGTTGTCTCTTGTTTTCTGTATTAAATTCTCTCCATGGAGCTGGCTGGGGTGGGTTTGCTTTCCCTGCCTGATCCTGACTGAAGCAGTCTGGAATAGGAAGTGAAAAGATGAGGCTGGAAAGATGATTGGGGTCAGGTTGGGGAATGACTGTTTCTTGACTAGGTAGGCAAGCTGCCTACACCACAGAACCTCCAAAAAGGGAGGGAAAAATATATTCAGTTGCTGAAAGGTCAGTGTTGGTCTCCCATAGATTGCAGGTTATTTCCCAGAGGTCATTTGTAGCAGAAGTGTGGAAATGACCTGAACTTCTCTTCTTCACTTCATGCAGTAATAGACACCTACAATAGAGAAGAGGATGAAAATGGAGTGGAATTCAGTTTCTTTGTGATGTCATGGAAATAGAGACATACTCTAGGCAATGGAAACACTGATCCCTACATCTGCCTTGGGAGATAGAGAAGCCTATTAGGAGGAGGTGATAGGTGAACTAAGCCCTAAAAGTAAGCATGTTAGTTTCCTATTGCTGTTGTAACAAATGCACAATATTGTACAATCATAGTGCCTCAAAATAACACAAATTTATTATCCTACACTTATGAAGGTCAGAAGGCCGATATATGTCTCACTGGTCTAAAATCAACATGTTGACTTGACTGCAGTCCTTTTGGAACCTCTAGGAGATGATCATTCCCTTGCTTTTCCCAGCTTCTAGAACTACTTGTATTCTTTGGCCCTTGGTCCTCTTCCTCCATCTTTTTTTTTTTTTTTTTTTTTTAGTATTTATTTGGCTGCAGCAGGTCATAGTTGCAGCATGTGGGATATTTAATCTTCATTGTAGCACATGGCATCTTTAGTTATGGCATACAAACTCTTAGTTGCATCACATGGGATCTAGTCCCTGACCTGGGATCAAACCTGGGCCCTCCTGCATTGGGAGTGCAGAGCCACTTGACAGCCATGGAAGTCCCCTCTTCCTCCATCTTAGAAATCAGCAGCTGCAGAGCATCTTCAAATCTCTCAGTCTGGTTCTAACTATTTTGTCTTTTTTATAATGACCCATATGGTTCCACTGGACTGTATTGGAAAATCCAGGAGAATTGTCTCATCTCAAGAGGAGACTCACATCTGAACAGTGTTATGTAAGGTAGCATTCATAGATTCTAGGGGTTAGGATATCTTTGTTGAGGAGGCATTATATTGCCTGCCACTTTAGGGTAGAAGTTCATTAGATAAAGGAAGAAGGGAAAGTACTAATATATTTTCCTAAGAAGGAGTAGTATGCGCTTGATAGAGGCAAAGGGTGATGGAGCACATTCTATCCTATCACAGATAAGTATTATCACTGTCATTTCTCCAGCAAGAAAAAGTATTTTCACTATGACCTCAGGTGCATGCACTATGCCTCACATCCAAACAAGCAGAAATTAATTGTTTAAGCCAATATACAGGCTATCCTAAAACTTAGCTATCACCTTTTATCAAAGTGATAAAAAGGACTTTAGACAAGACTTGGAACGCGGAGTCTGATGGTCTCCACAAGATTTCAGCTTTGCCATCTGTCTTAGTCCTTTAGGGCTGTTCTAAGAAAAATGCCAAAGAATTGATGCCTTCAAATTATGGTGCTGGAGAAGACTCCTGAAAGTCCCTTGGATAGCAAGGAGATCAAACCAGTCAATCTTTTTTAAAAAAATTAATTACTTCTTTTTAATTGCAGGCTAATTACTTTACAGTATTGTGGTGGTTTTTGCCATACATTGACATGAATCAGCCATGGGTGTACGTGTGTCCTCCCGCTTCCCAAACCACCCCCCACCTCCCTCCCCATCCCATCCCTCTGGGTCATCCCAGTGCACCAGCTTTGAGTGCCCTGTTTCATGCATCAAACTTGGACTATCTATTTCACATATGGTAATATGTATATGTTTCTATGCTATTTTCTCAAATCATCCCATCCTCACCTTCTCCCATAGAGTCCAAAAGTCTGTTCTTTATGTCTATGTCTCTTTTGCTGTCTTGCTCATGGGGTCATCGTTACCATCTTTCTAAATTAAATTACATATATGTATATATGTTAATATACTGTATTGGTGTTTTTCTTTCTGACTTATTTCACTCTGTATAATAAGCTCCAGTTTCATCCACCTCATTAGAACTGCCTCAAATGCATTCTTTTTATAGATGGGTAATACTCCATTGTGTATATGTACCACAGCTTTCTTATCCATTCATCAGCCAATGGACATCTAGCTTGCTTCCATGTCCTAGCTATTGTAAACAGTGCTGCAATGAACACTGGGGTACATGTGTCTCTTTCAATTCTGGTTTCCTCAGTTTGTGTGCCCAGCAGTGGGATTGCTGGGTATATGGCAGTTCTATTTCCAGTTTTTTAAGGAATCTCCACACTGTTCTCCATAGTGGCTGTACTAGTTTACATTCCCACCAACAGTGTAAGAGGGTTCCCTTTTCTCCACACCCTCTCCAGCATTTATTGTTTGTAGACTTTTTGATGGCAGCCATTCTGACCAGCGTGATATGGTACCTCACTGTAAAACCAGTCAATCTTAAGGGAGATGAACCCTGAGTATTCACTGGAAGGACTGATGCTGAAGCTGAAGCTCCAGTGTTTTGGTCATGTGATGCTCACAGACGACTCATTGGGAAAGTCCCTGATGTTGGGAAAGATCAGGGGCAGAAGCAGAAGGGGACAGCAGAGGATGAGATGGTTGGATGGCATGAACTTGCACAAACTCTGGGAGATGGTGAAGGACAAGGGAGGCCTGGCGTGCCGCAGTCCATGGGGTCACAGAGTTGGACACGACTGGGCAACTAAACAACAACAACAAAAATGCCATAGACTGGATAGCTTATAAACAAGAGAAATTCGTTTTGCACAGTTCTAGAGATTGGGGAATCCAAGATCAAGGGGCTGGCTAGTTTACTGTCTGGTTATTGCCTGAGTCCATAGACTCCTGTCTTCTCATCTTGTCCTCACATGGATAAATGGGCATGTGAGCTGGCTTATAAGAACACTAATCCTATTCATGAGGGCTCCACCCTCAGGACCTAATCACCTCCCAAATGTCCCACCTCCAAAGACCATCACAGTGGGTGTTAGGTGTTAACATATGAAGTTGGGGGAAGACAAATATTCAGACCATAGCAACCATTAAATGGTTATGTAGTTTTGAGAGAGTTACTTTACCCTCTTTTAGCCTTAGTTTTCTTCTCTAAAATGGGGATTGAGAATCCCATCTTGTGGGAAAGGGAGATAATTCAAGACACTTCCTAGCATACAGCTTTCACTTCTTCAAGAAGCTAAGGACAAATTCACCATTTTTAGAGGCTAGAGAGCCTGTGGTCTAGTAATCTGTGGGCAGATGCACCAAGGGTGGGACAGAAATAAGATTGGAAATACAGAACTGGCAAATGATACTGGAAAATTGCCTAGAAAAGACAAAGTAAATAGGAGACTAATTTATGGGTATTTTGGAAAAGAACAGATATGGTACATGGGTCAACAGGGCCTAGTGGGAAGCTGTCTTTTAGGGAGCCTTTATTCAGAGCAGCAAAGGGCCAGTGTGAATCCCACAGATGCTGGGGCCTGAATGCTGGTTGTTATTTGCAACCTTAGGCCATCTTGCACGTGCCCAGTATATTTATAAACAAGCTTGAAAGGGTCAGCCCTTACTCAAAAACATGTTAGATAATGATACGATAATCCAGTCAGTACTTAAATTCACAATGTTCCAGATTTCAGCGGTTAGGGATAAAGGATTCTTAAGAATTATGTTTCTGATCTCTGGTGCGAATACTATGTGAAAAGCAGACATCAGGCCAGAATTGAGTAGTGAGTGAATGTAATGGAACTAAGCATTTGTCTGTCCACTGGTTTTCCACTGCTGATAGTCACTGGCATTTAATGAGCACATATTGCATATCAGGTGATCTCCCCCAATGACCTTCTGAGGATACCCATTTTATAGGTTAGGAAACTGAGGCTTGGAGAACTGAAGTGACTTCAAAAGTTGGTAAGAGACCCAGTTAGAAACTGATTTTGACTAATACCTCAAAATCCTTCTCTATAATTGTGGAAATAAATCTTGGTATTTTCTTTTTTTTTTTTTTTTTTTTTCGGTCTGATTCCTGTAGTCTGCTCTTCTCAGATTAGACTTTCCCTAAGTTGGTTACTCTGTTTCTCTACTCACTTCTATCCTATTTCTCTCCGTAAGCCAACCTATCCACCAGGCAGTGTAGGACTAGGGGAAATGGGATAGAATTGTAAATGAGCTGTGTGACCATGGGGTAGAAAATTCTCTAAGCCCTTGTCTCATCCATAAACTGAAGATAATACTGGGCAGAAAGTTCATTTGGGTTTTTCCGTAACATTTAATGGAAAAACCCGAATGAACTTTTTGGCCAACCATGTAACATAGTCTCTTTCTTGGAGGATTATGTAAAATATGTTTCAGTCTCTAATATTTTAAAAATCAATAGAAAAATCCCTAGCATTTTATAAAATATTATTTCCTTTCTTCTTTCTCTCTACCCCACTGTAGTCTCTCGACTCATAGCCGTCTTCAAAAGGATTTGTCTCAGGAGCCAGACTAACCAAGTTTGAATTTAAGCTCTGTCACTTGCTTGCTGTGAGACCTAGGGAAGTTGCTATGTCTCGGTTTCCTAATCTACAAAATTGGAATTATAACAGCACCAACCACATAGGGTTGTTGTGAGACTTAAAGAGACGTAAAGTATAATATGATTTGGCCCATAGAAAATTTTCCATAAGTGTTAGATCTTAGTCTCCATAGGCACCCAGGACTTGTTAAATTCTTAAATACACCTTACTCCTTTACTGTTCCTTATGGAATACTGATATAGTAATAATAATCACACGTCCTAAGAAAAATTCAGTCTTCTGATCCTAAGTTTCTTCATGTATAAAAAGGAATAACTGTAGCACCTCCTTCATAATAATATTTATGAAGGTTAATTAGCTGTAAGATATTGAAAGTGCTTAGCAATGCATGGCAAGGTAAATTTTCCATAATTATCGGCTACTATGATGATTCATTTGGTCAACAAATATTTATTGAACACTATATACCTGGTATTGTTGCAGTAACTGGGGCTATAGAGTGGTGAACTCTGTTGCCATAGAGATTACATTCTAATGGGAAATAGAGATGTAGTGACAATTGCTATGAAGAAAATTGGAGAGAGGTAGCATGGTAAGTACTCTTTGAGGACCTTAAATGAATATGATATTGGAGTATGTTAATAAAGAGTCAAAGAAAGGACTGGTTTGGCAGATTACAGCATCAACTATTTGTGCTGGGTGCTGCATTTGAAGCTGAGAATGGCAGATAATCAAAAAGGCTGGAAGGTGCTGACTGCAACTTTGGCAGCAAGCCCCATTGACAATTAACCAGTCAGCAGTGAGGCAAATAGAAGGTACTTTCTCTGTGTAAGTCTGAGGCTGTATTAGACTCTTTTAAGTTTTTTTTTTTGCCTGTTCTGGACAAACTGGTCCAAATATTCATGTTTTTTAAACTTTATAAAACTGTTTATTACCTTTTATTAGCCTCTGGTATGAGTCCTAGATTGCTTCCTAGAGATTTCAGGAGATGTGTGGATCTTTATGGGATCTCATTTATTCACTGCATGAAACATGCTGATGGTGCTTGCAAAAATGTTAACAATATCCTGATGCTATAACGCAGGCTGGTGAATGGTAGATGTGAAGATAACTGGTCCTTAAGTCTAGCAATATTTCTGTATTCAGCCCTACCAAGGCAGCCTTAATATTAAATGTATTCTGCTTTGGATTTATGTGGAGGTGCTGCCTTCTGCCTTCTATTTGAGGGGCTAAATACTTGCAGACTTTTCCATTATGTCAAAGAGATGTCGACAGGACTAGAAATAGTAAGACACTCAAAATTTAAACTTGACTTCCATTTGGGATTTTACAGGAGGAAAGTGCTGACAATTAGGGGAGAGTGACAATGAGAATAAATGAATCCCTGTATCACATTCAATAGAAACAACTCACTTGGATAAATCTTTCACACCAAGCTTAACTACCATTCAGATAATGGACTTTGAGGGCTAAGGTGTCACTAAAATGCCATTCAACCTATCGTATCTCAGGTATTTAAAAATTCCCACAGCAAATCTCAGCATTTTGATAGAACCAGAAAGAATACTGACATTGAGTTTGACATTTTAGAAAATTAAGTTACTGGGCTGCATTGACAGATGAACAGAGCAGAGTGATAACATTCCACTGGGAGGCGATGTTCAGACAAACTTGCAGGCTGCTGGGGAATGAAATCTTATCTTTTTAGATAACCAGGCCTTGGTTATTAGAAGGCATTAAGGAGTAGGCTCCCAATCTCAGGAGAGGACCCAGAAATAATTCAGTTTCTAGTCACAGGTATGCCATATTTACTGAATGCCTGTACTGTGCCAGACACTGGACGGGACACTTGGGAAATAACTAGCCTTGTTCTGTAGAATCTCTCCCTCCAGAGGAAGAGACAGATAAGCGATGTAGTACATTATGTCCAATGATAAAAGAGCAGGGCACTGTCGTGACATACAACAAGGAGCTAAAGCAAAACTGGGGGGGGAATGATTAGCTAATACCTAACAATCAAGAATTTTGTGAAGGAAAGGATAGGATCCAAAAGCCTGAAAGACGTAGGCTTAATATCTAACGGGTTCCATGGTTCAAGTAGAACAAAGTGGAACAAGATGGGTATAAGTTCAGCCCTTCTGGGCTAGTGGTCACCTATATCTGTACTCAAAGGTTGTGCTGTACCCAGGTGTTATGCCAACCATTTCTCTTTCTGTGAATGATCAAACCATTGTTTGCTTTATACTGAAAATTTCTTTGATGAATTTCTTGCCCATGTTTTTAATGAAAATTAAATCAATCTCTTTCTCTTCAGATATGTATATTTCCCCCTCTTCTTTATGTAATTTTGATAATTGAAGAAATTGGAGATATTGTTCTTTACCGTTTGAATTTACCTGTTTGTGTGTGTGTGTGTGTGTGTGTGTGCATGTGCATGTGCTTTCTTGGAACTTATTCCTCTAATCCTTATAGTTCTGAAAACTGGAATTTAGAACTAAACCTTATTGGACTGAGGGCAAACATTTTTCATCAGATTGTTTCATTGATGAGGCTGTGTGTTGCAGATTGTATCACACTGAAAATTGTATAATGTGTGGTTGACTCTGTATAATGAAAGGATCCCTGGGTTAATGGGATGCCTGGGTTAACAGGATGACTGCCAGCTTGCTCTGGTGAAAATTTAACCTTTACCCCCTTTTAATCTAGGAGTGATCCATGTGGGTGATCCTTTGACACTATGTAGATTTGGAGTTACCCATCAACCTATCTATCACCTAATAGTTTTCACTGTCCTTCAGGGTCCTTGCCCAAATCAATTACTTCAATGGGGGTTTCATTGCTGTCTATCTTTACGTATTTTGAATGGAGATAGTAGTTTTGCTGAAATCTTTGCTTGGTTCAGAGGCTTATAAACTTGCTGTGTCAGATTATACATGCATTATATATATATAGTTTTTCCATTTAAGCAGCCAACCACACCTGCTTTCATTGCTGTTGATTACACTAAATCCAGGGGCCATGGGTAAAGGTACAGACATTAAGTGATTTTAAATAAGGTGTGAGTTAATTCTTTGGGAATATAGGTTTCAATAAGAAGTATTGTTGGGATGGGGGTAAGAGCAGAAAGCCAAAAGTCAGAGCTGCAAGTGATGGAGGGTTATTGAGATCAGGAAAGTGGCAAGAGAAATGTCATTGAAATTTACATCACAATTAGAATGCAGTGAGATTTCCTGCTGAGTCTGAGAGTGTGGCTGGACCATGGGTCACAAACTCAAGTGCCTACAGAAACTGAGGGAGTAAAGCAAGTTGATTGTGGGGAACCCAAACACATGGGGAGGCCTGTGAAACAATAGAAGTCCTGTGTCCTGTCTAAAGAGGGCTTCTACTATTTAGCAACAGCTAATTGTTGTAATGTGGAAAAGGGATCTAGTGTTGCCAGATCTTTTGGTATTGCAAAAGGAGCCAAAAGTCTGAATCATAAAGAGAAACCTAAAAATATAAAAACTGGAACAACCAATTTGAAAAGTAAATAATAATATGTTCAGTGTAACAAATCTGTTCCTGGGCCTCATTTGGCTTATGGCCATCATTTTGCAAAATTTGGTCTGAAAAGCCTTAAATTTGTGTTTACTGTGTAAGTAGGTTGAAGGTATAGAGAAGGGATCTGGAGCCCAGGATGTTTACCAGTCAACCCTGATCCTGATTTGGTTCTTTCATATTTGTTTCTACAGCCTGTTTCCTAATTTGAGTCTTCTGAATGTTTGTACCTTTGTCTTTTTCCCCCCCACAGCTTCTTCCATGTCACCCTTCAAATACTAGGTCCTTGAAAAGGGGATGATGGTGATGAAGAAGATAAGGACTTTTTTCTATCTAGTCAAAAATCAATATAAGTTATTCCATGTTGTTCTCATCATAGATAAGCAAGAATGATAAATTTTCTGCATAGCCTAAACTGCTGCAGCATTAATCTGTGAAGTGATTTTACCATTTAATGTTATTTTCAACAAAGCCTTCATAAAATTCATGGCTGGAGCTGTTCTGCATTATTATGTTCTCTTTTGCAAATTTTCTTAACTAAAAGCCATTTCTCATTTTTACATCGTAATTTTTGAGAAAGTAATGAATGATTAAGGTAATCAGGAATACATGAAGTTGGGGGAAAGACACATACATATATATTTTTAGTCATATTTGAAGAGTAGTCCTTAAATGATAATGCACTAACTCATTCACAACATCAGGGAAATTTATATTGTATGCCTGGTCCGGCTCCATTTTCTGGAAAAATAAGTTCTTAAATATGTCACATCTATCACCCGGCTTCCAAAGTCACAAATCTAAACTAGAAATGGGAATTTTTCATGTTCCATTTTCTCTCACACATTCTCTGATCTCTCTTTCTCTCTCTCTCTAACCAAATACCAATTTAAAGACAGAAGGGCATAAAAGGGTAGTCTAAATGTAGGTACTAAAAGCAAATTACATATTTTACAACTTTGGCTAGGAATGACTCTGTTTAAGGGAGTAGCTCATTAACCCAAAGCAGTGAATTTTTAATGGTGGCACTTTGGCAGAAAGATTTTTTATTAATAATTCCAATTACTAAATGTCTTCTATGAGCCCAGCATTGTAATAACTGGTTTTAGTACCAAGTATCAGATTATTGTCTCAAACTCTTACTATACCCTGCAAGGAAAGTAGTATTAGCTTCAGTTACAGATGAGGAAACCAAGGCCCACAGAGCCTTGGACTTGTCATTGGACTTGTCTTGTCCAATGACAAGTAATATAATAGATACTGGAGCTAGGAGTAGTACCTGGGTCTGCTATAAAGCTTATATTCTTGCCTTATACCATATTGCCTCCCACTATTGTTAAATAACAGTCCTAAAAAGATAGGGAACTTATATCCATGTTTCATATTTATATAGTCCTTAACCTCGAATCAAAATAGATATGAGTTTTGCCTTGGGAATGGCATGATATATAACCAGGATGCCTTTAGATCCCAGTAGTTGAAAAAGAAAAAGCAAAACCCTTGCTTTTCATTGACTTTGGTTGGTTGACCAGATGGTTCTCTGTTGTTTTCATGGGAGAAGGGATTGAAGGGTAGAAGAATTTAACCAAGGTCCTGGCTCATTAGAGGGATCTGGTTCCCCTCAACTCACAGGTACATGTGTAAGAACTTTGCTTCGATACTACCACAGTTTCAGTCCCCTTCTCTGGGATTTCTTTTATGTTGGGGCACTGCTAAAGATGTGGTCCAGGAGTTGGTGATGGACAGGGAGGCGTTGAGTGCTGCAATTCATGGGGTCACAAAGAGTCGGACACGACTGAGCGACTGAACTGAACTGAACTGAACTGAAAGATGTGGTCCACGTTTGTAGTCAGCTGGCCACACAAACATCACACTTGGTAGTCACTGGGTGAGGTGTTGTTGGTTGTGGAAAGGAAGGTTTTAAGAGATACTAAAGAGAATGTCTGCTAGCTTACCCTTGCGTATGGTTATCATGTGTTTCCTAAGGTTAAGTCTGGACAGAATGTTCCCATGAACATCCTAGACAACAGAAAAATGCTTGTCACAGTAGCCCTTTGCAGTGAAATCCTCATTTCTTGTCTCCTGAGATCTTTTCTTCTCCCTCTTGCCCCACTGACATTGACCTTTAACTCACCAATACCTAGCCCTTCCTCCCCTGCTTTGGGGATTTTCTTTTAGTTCTTAGAGGTTGTCCACTTTCTAAAAATCCTGATATTTCTTTGCAAACTCCTGTTTCTATCTGGAGTTTTGCTCTTTTATAAGGTCTCTAGAGACCAAACTAGGTTGTCTTTCTACTTTCTGTCACCTATGAAGCAACGGCTCCAGAACTGACTTTCTATCTGAAGCATGTGGGGTGATCTAGTGGTTCTGAATGACTAGAAGAAAGGAAATAAAGCTAACACCCTATGATTATTGCTTGACTATCATGTGAGAGGCTACAAAGGCCTATCTTTCCTTGATTACTTGGACCTACTGCCTACGGTACATTCAGTTCTGAAATGCCCTCTCCAGACTGTTGGTGGGAAAGCAAAATTTTGTAATTGCTATGGAAAACTGTATATAAATTCCTCAAAAGATTAAAACTACTATGTGACCAACATTGAAATGAGGATTGCTAAGAGATGTTAACATATCCATGTTCATTGCAGCATTATTCACAATTCCCACAAGGCAGAAACAACCTAAGTATCCATTGGATGAATGGATAAAGAAAAAAGTGTGTATACACACAATGGAATATTATTTAGCCTTAAAACAGAAGGAGATTCTGTAATATGCAACAACATGAATGAATCTAGAGGACATTATGGTAGTCAAAGAAGGACAAATACTGCATGATTTGACTTATGTGAGGTATATAGTAGTTGAACCGGGATACTGAGAGTAGAATGGTGGTTGCCAAGGATTAGGGGAGGGGAAAACAGAGAGTTGCCATTGAACAGGTATAAGATTTCAGTTAAGCAAGATGAATAAGGTCTAGAGATCTCCTGTACAAATATTGTGCCCTATAGTTAACAGTACTGTATTGTACACGTAACAATTTAAGAGGGTAAATCTCATTTTAAGAGTTCTTACAACCATAGGATAAAAATAAAAATATTAGCATTATGCTGAATAATAGATGTCAGGCACAGAAAACAGCATACTATACAGTTTCATTTATATGCAGTTCTAAAATAAGAAAAACTAATCTGTGGTGATAACAGATCAATGGTTGTCTTTTGGGGGAGGAGCAATTGGGATGGAGCATCATGGAACTTTTGAGGATATGGCAATATTCTAAATTTTGATAGATGTGTTAGTTATACCATTTTATGCATTTATCAAAGATGATTGAACTTTAAGATTAATACATTTGACCAAGTGTAAATTATATCCCAATAAAATATTAAAAACAATCACTTAGAACACAACACTTATAGCCCTGTGTGAATTAATTTAATCATAGAAATCACCTAAAAAGGGTAAAATAACTTTTTACCCCCAGAAAAATCTCCTTTATAGAAGCCCTGACAAATGATTTTTAGAGTCATCTTGAAATTTGTGTTTCAGGAGTTTGGGAATTCATTACCATAAGGTGTATATATACTATAAAGTTAAGTAAGTCTCACATTTTTAATTTAATTTATTATAAGTCAAATAAAATATTAACTAACATTCACTGAGTGTTTGCTAAGGTTAATAGCATAGATGAGTTTTGTTTATTTTTGTATCTTTTATAAAGTAAGCAATAATATTGGAATGTAAAAATTAAAACAGTCTTTTACAAAACTCTAAAGAATCTACCAAAAGTACTAGAACTAATAATGGAGTTTAGTGACATCACAGACTTTAAGCTCAATACAGAAAAATTAATTGTACAAAACAGACAAAGCTCATTCATGCTGTTGGAAGAATAACTGATACTTTCCAAAATATATTACCTTTTCTTTATTTTGGTCTTATTGCCTTCCTAGGCCATGAGATACAATGTTGAACTGAAGTATAAGGATAAACAGCATTATATTCTGACCTTGGGGGAAAGCATTCAATCTTTCAATATTAAGTGTGATGTTAGCTGTAGGTTTTGTATAGATGTTCTTTTAATGAGAATTTTCATCATGAATGGGTGTTGAATTTCTGCATCTATTAACATGATCATGTGTTTTTTTCTTCTTTAGTTTGTTCATATAGTGATTTTTATTGATCCATTTACAAACATTGAACTAGCCTTTCAATCTTGAGATAAGACTCACTTAGTCATGATATGTTATCCTTTTTATATATTGATGGATTCGATTTTCTGATATTTTATTAAAGACTCTTCTATGTTTATAATGGGTATTGGTAAATAGATTACCTTTTTGTAATATTTAATCTAATTCTGATACAAGGATAATATGGTTCTCATAGAATGGGTTGGAAGGTGTTCCTTCTTCTATACTCTGGAAGTATTTGTATAAGGTTGGTATTATTTGTTTTTTAAATATTTCATAGACCCTACTAGACAAGTGTTTGGGACTTGAAGTTTACGTGGAGGTTTTCAATTATGAATTCAATTTCTTTAGTAGTTATGAAGTTATTCAGATTTTCTATTTATTTTTGTGTCACTTTTCATAATTGGTATCATTCATGGAATTTGTCCATTTCATTTGATTGAATTTATTGACATAAAATTATCATTAATGTTGAGAAATTACCATGCTAATATATCTAAGATGTTATGAATACTCTCTTTTCTTCATATGGTATAATCATTTTCGTGTTCTTGATTCATTTAAAGTTTGTGTTTAAGCTTTGTTAGCATGAGTCGACAGACTATTCCTTTTTCTATATCAAGTTTAGTACTGTTACCAAGGTGTGGGCTTCTTGGGTCTCTATTGAATCCTCCTGGTGCTCAAAGAGGTCTCTACAATCTAGCTCAGAGCTCAGCAAACTATAACCTGTGGGTCAAGTCCAGCTTATGGACTGTTTTTGAATAGTTTGGGAGCTAAGACTTATATTTAAATTTGCAAGGCATAGTTTAAAAAAAAACACAAAAGAGTATGTTACAGACATCATATGTGACCCACAAAGCCTAAAATATTTACCATCTGGCCCTTTAATGAAAGTGTTGACTGACCCCTGCTAGCTGATGAGAGCTAGAATGTTTTCTAATCATGTGTGAGCTTGGAATTGTGCAGTTTACATCTCCCCTCTGGTTGATTTTTTTCCCTGGCCTCACAGAGTGTCAGCTCATGTATAAACAACTTCTTGGCCAGCTAAAGACATCATGGGACCTACATACGTGTTTCTTGAACCCACCTTATTTTTCCTTCTCAAAGATTCAAATCTGTACTGTTTATTGTCCCATGTATGAAAATAGATGTTTCACATTTTTTGTCCAGTTTTCTGGATTTTTTAGCAGCAGGAGGACAAGTCCTCTGTCATAAGCAGAAGTACATAATAAATAAAACTTTGATATATCTTATGCATCAAAAATATAAACAATGAAGTTTTGATATATTTTATCATTTATTTCTCTATATTTGAAGTGGAAGAGAAGCCCTTCAGTTTGGATTGGTTTCCAAAATTGCTGCATAATTTCTAATTCTGGAAGTTTTTTTTTTTTATTGAAACAACAAAAATTTCTTGAGAATTGTCATATGCCAGTTAGTCTGTTGTATTATTTAATTTTCATAGCAAAACTTTTGAGGTTGAGAGAAGTCATGTTTTCCAAAGACTCACGGATTTTACATAGCAGAACTGGTATGTGAATCTAGGCCTGACTCCCAAGCCCTCAGTTCTTATCTATTTCTTTTTTTTCTAACTGAAGGCAATGGCACCCCACTCCAGTACTCTTGCCTGGAAAATCCCATGGACGGAAGAGCCTGGTAAGGTGCAGTCCATGGGGGTCTCTAAGAGTCAGACATGGCTGAGCGACTTCCCTTTCACTTTTCACTTTCATGCATTGGAGAAGGAAATGGCAACCCACTCCAGTATTCTTGCCTGGAGAATCCCAGGGACGGGGAAGCCTGGTGGGCTGCCGTCTATGGGGTCGCACAGAGTCGGACACGACTGAAGTGACTTAGTAGTAGTAGTAGTATAGTTGATTTATGATGTTGTGTTAGTTTTAGATTTACAGTAATATAGTTACATACATATATTATTATATATTCTTTTTCAGATTATTTTCCCTTGTTGGTTATTGCAAAATATTGATTATAGTTCCCTGTGCTATACAAGAGGTCCTTGTTGGATATCTATTTTATATAAGGTAGTGTGCATCTGCTAATCCCAACCTCTTAATTAATCCCTCCTTCCCTTTCCTCTCTGGTATATTATAAGTTTATTTTCTATGTCTGTGGGATATTTTTGTTTTGTGAATAAGTTGTTTTGTATCTTTTACTTTTAGATTCCACATATAAGTGGTATCACTTATAAGTGTATTTCTCTGGCTTATTTCACAGTATGATAATCTCTAGGTCCATCCATGTTCATGATGTGTTATTATTTCATTCTTTTTATTACTGAGTCGTTTTTTTTATCCATTTCTCTATTGATGGACATTTAGGTTGCCTCCATTTCTTGGCTATTGCAAATAGTGCTGCTATGAGCATTAGGGCGCATACATCTTTTCAAATTATGGTTTTATCTGCATATATGCCCAGGAGTGGCATTGCTGGGTCATATGGCAGCTCTGTTTTTAGTTTTTAGGGAACCTCCATACTGTTCTCCATAGTACCAATGTACCAATATACATTCCCATCTACAGTGTAAGACGGTTCTCTTTTCTCCACACCTTCTCTGACATTTATTATTTCTAGACATTTTGCTGATGGCCATTCTACACAAGTGAGGTAATAACCTCATTTTAGTTTTGATTTGCATTTCTCTATTTATTTGCTATGTTGAACATTTTTTTTCATGTCATCCATTTCTTCAGTTCAGTCACTCAGTCGTGTCTGACTCTTTGCAACCCCATGGACTACAGCACGCCAGGCTTCCCTGTCCATCACCAACTCTCAGAGCCTGCTCAAACTCACGTCCATCAGGTTGGTGATACCCTCTGACCATGTCATCCTTAGTTGTCCCCTTCTGCTCCTGTCTTCAAATTTTCCCAGCATCAGGATCTTTCAAATGAGTCAGTACTTTGCATCAGGTGTCCAAATATTGGAGCTTCAACTTCAATGTCAGTGCTTCCAATGAATATTCAGGACTAATTTCTTTAGGATGGACTGATTAGATCTCCTTTCAGTCCAAGGAACTCTCAAGAGTCTTTTCCAACACCACAGTTCAAAAGCATCAATTCTTCGGCACTCAGTTTTCTTTATAGTCCAACTCGCACATCCATCCATGACTACTGGAAAAACCATAGCTTTGACTATATGGACCTTTGTTGGCAATGTAATGTCTCTGCTTTTTAATATGCTGTCTAGGTTACTTTTTAATATGCTGTCTAGGAGCAAGCATCTTTTAATTTCATGGCTGCAGTCACCATCTGCAGTGATTTTGGAGCCCAAGAAAATAAACTCTGTCACTGTTTCCATTGTTTCCCCATTTATTTGCTATGAAGTGATGTGACAGGATGCCAAGATCTTAGTTTTTTGAATGTTGACTTTTAAGCCAGCTTTTTCACTCTCCTCTTTCCCTTTCATCAAGATGCTCTTCAGTTCCTCTTCGCTTTCTTCCATAAGGGTGGTGTCATCTGCGTATCTGAGGTTATTGATATCTCTCCTGGTAATCTTGATTTTAGCTTGTGCTTCATCCAGCCTGGCATTTCGCTTGATGTACTCTGCATAAGTTAAATAAGCAGGGTGGCAATATACAGCCTTGACATACTTTCCCAATTTGGAGCCAGTCTGTTGTTCCATGTCCTGTTCTAACTGTTGCTTCTTGACCTGCATACAGATTTCTCAGGCGGCAGGTCAGGTGGTCTGGTATTCCCATCTCTTGAAGAATTTTCCAGTTTGTTGTGACCCACACAGTCAAAGGCTTTGGTATAGTCAATAAAGCAGACACAGATGTTTTTCTGGAAGTATCTTGTTTTTTTGATGATCCAATGGATGTTGACAATTTGATCTCTGGTTCTTCTACCTTTTCTAAATCCAACTTGACCATCTGGAATTTCTTGGTTCACATACTCTTGAAACCTCACTTGGAGAATTGTGAGCATTACTTTGTTAGCATGTGAGATGAGTGCAGTTGTGCAGTAGTTTGAGCATTCTTTGGCATTGCCTTTCTTTGGGATTGGAATGAAAACTGACCTTTACCAGTCCTGTGGCCATGCTGAGTTTTCCAAATTTGCTGGCATATTGAGTGCAGCACTTTCACAGCAGCATCTTTTAGGATTTGAAAGAGCTCAGCTGGAATTCCATCACCTCCACTAGCTTTGTTTGTAGTGATGCTTCCTAAGGCCCACTTGACTTCACATTCCAGTATGTCTGGCTCTAGGTGAGTGATCACATCATCATGGTTATCTAGGTCACGAAAATCTTTTTTGTACAGTTCTTCTGTGCATTCTTACCACCTCTTTTTATTCTCTTCTGCTTCTGTTAAGTCCATACCGTTTCTGTCCTTTATTGTTTCCATCTTTGCTGAAATGTTCCCTTGGTATCTCTAATTTTCTTGAAGAGATCTCTAGTCTTTCGCATTCTATTGTTTTCCTCTATTTCTTTCATTGATCACTGAGGAAGGGTTTTTTTATCTCTCCTTGCTATTTTTTGGAACTCTGCATTCAAATGGGTATACCTTTCCTTTTCTCCATTGCCTTTCACTTGTCTTCTTTTCATCGCTATTTGTAAGGCCTCCTCAGACAACCATTTTGCCTTTTTGCATTTCTTTTTCTTGGGGATGGTCTTGATCACTGCCTCCTGTGCAATGTCATGAACCTTGGTCATTGTTCTTCAGGCACTCTGTTTGTCATGTCTAATTCCTTGAATCTATTTGTCGCTTCCACTTTTAGATTATAAGAGATTTGATTTAGTTCATACCTCAATGGTCTAGTGGTTTCCCCTGCTTTCTTTAACTCTGAATTTTGTAATAAGGAGTTCATGATCTGAGTCCCAGTCAGCTCCCGGTCTTGTTTTTGCTGAATGCATAGAGCTTCTCCATCTTTGACTGCAAGAAGATTATCAGTTGGATTTCTGTATGGACCATCTGGTGATGTCCATATGTAGGGTTGTCTCATGTTGTTGGAAGAGGGTGTTTCCAATCAACTGCTTTCATTGCAAAACTGTTGTGCCAGGAGGAAAATATAACATGCAGAAAAGATAGTAAAGCAGGTGAATGCCAACCCCCTATGGTACCTGTATCCTCATTTTATTACAAATTTTCCTTTCTAATGAATATGGCTATGGTTTCTTTTCAGCTTTTATTCTAAAAGAGAATAAATATTGTTATAGAAAAATCAGATTCTGCGAGCACATAGTTTTCTTGCGGCCCATCAACCTTCAGTACCCTGTAATTCTCCCAGTTTTTATTGAGCACTAACATATTATTTTGGGGGGCTCCAAAATCACTGCAGATGGTGACTACAGCCATGAAATAAAAAGACACTTACTCCTTGGAAGGAAAGTTATGATCAAACTAGACAGCATATTAAAAAGCAGAGACATTACTTTGCCAACAAAGTTCCATTTAGTGAAGGTTATGGTTTTTCTAGTAGTCATGTATGGATGTGAGAGTTGGACTGTGAAGAAAGCTGAGCGCTGAAGAATTGATGCTTTTGAACTGTGGTGTTGGACAATAGTCTTGAGAGTCCCTTGGACTGCAAGGAGATCCAACCAGTCCATTCTAAAGGAGATGAGTCCTGAATGTTCATTGAAAGAAATGATGCTAAAGCTGAAACTCTGGTACTTTGGCCACCTCATGTGAAGAGTTGACTCACTGGAAAAGACTCTGATGCTGGGAGGGATTGGGGGCAGGAGGAGAAGGGGATGACAGAGGATGAGATGGTTGGATGGCATCACCAACTTGATGGACGTGAGTTTGAGTAAACTCTGGGAGTTGGTGATGGACAGGGAGGCCTGGCATGCTGCAGTCCATGGGGTTGCAAAGAGTTGGACACAACTGAGCGACTGAACTGAACTGAACATATTATTCAAAACTCTGATACTTTGTCCACCTGATGCGAAGAGCTGACTCATTGGAAAAGACCCTGATGCTGAGAAAGATTGAAGGCAGGAGGAGAAGGGGACGATAGAGGATGAGATGGTTGGATGGCATCACCAACTTGATGGACGTGAGTTTGAGTAAGCTCTGGGAGTTAGTGATGGACAGGGAAGCCTGGCGTGCTGCAGTCCATGTGGTTGCAAAGAGTCGGACACAACTGAGCAACTGAACTGACTGACTGCGCATGTTATCTCAGCAGAACAAGGATGAGAATTATCATTCCTCTTTAGCATTATAAGTGTGCATTGGCTTAGGCACTTAGCCTTCTTTGGGGCCAGTGAGTTTTTATGAAACAAACAGCCATCAATCTTTAGTTTTTAGTATGCAGCAGACAGTGCTCAAAAAGCTCTCTTTCATTTCTAGGATATTGATTCAAGTATTTTATGAACACAACTTTTCCTATATGTAGGCAGCATCATTTTCATATTCCTTTTGGGAAATGGAAGGGCATCACTAAAATGTATACTTGCTTAGGTCCTGAAATTCTCACTTTCATCATGTCTTTGGTTTATGAATGTCAACTCTGATAAAATGAAACCTGGTCACATTAACTATTCAGCATAGGAAAGTTTATCATATTAACTAAGATGATATAGGAAGTGAGTAGAGGGTCAAGGTTAGGTTTATTGAGGGTCAAGTTCTATGTTTTATTGGGAGATAGCTATGGTGGGGATATCCTGGCCACAGCATGTAGGTACAGGAATTGAATGATTCTCTGTTGATGGTAGATTTAGAAGTTGCTTGGGACATTCTCAGTGAAAGACAATATATGATAGTGTTTTAGAGGTGAGCTTTGGAATCAAGCAGACCTGATTTGAGTTCTAGCATTTCCGCTTGCTAGGTGCAGCTGCTATGAGCTTTGGCAGCACTTACAAGCCATCTTAATATTTTGGTAAAATTCCAGGGTGTTTAATATTTAACCCAAACTATTTCTGATTGTCCAGACTATGGAAAAATAGCTTTACTAAGTCAACAAAGAGTGGAAATTAGGAATCAGTGGCTTGGGGTATAGACTGGGTTGTAAAGGGACACACATTCTAAATCAATACATACATGGTGGGAACAGGCTATGTTTAAACTGTTTGTGGGTACCCACTGGATTTAGTGAAAGTACACTGTGGAAGGACCTTTTGTATTTGCAGATCCTTGGATCAGAAATTAGATTATGATCAGGGCAAGGAGGAGGGCAAAACTACTGAGTGGCAGGCTTTGATGGAATCCAATCATTCTAATCAGGGACCGAAGTAAATGAGGCTCTTCCTTTTTAAGCTGGCCTGGATGGTCATCCCCAGCTCAGTGCAGAAGCAGATCTTACTGTGAAATATCAGGGTCTACATCTTTGTCTTCCTATAGCTTCCTCCCATATTATCACCTATGGGCAGTGCCTCATCCTCTGGCGGACTTTTGGATGTTTTTTCTGTGGTTCAGATTGGAATTCTTGCAAGTTCATTTCTTACTCTGGTCTTAACAAATTTGTACCTTTTGGTGCAGCAGCGAAGAACAACAATTATTGGATTATACTTTTGTTCTTTGTTACACATCAAATGAATAAGCTGTGTTTTTTTTCTTTAATTAATTATCATTTGACTGAAGTCTTACAGAGAACATTAATGAATAAAACTGGTATTTTTCATTGTAAGAATATCAGAATATCCCATTCTTTTATGTATTTCCAGGGACTACACTCAGTTGCTGTGATTTAAGGAAATGAAAGTATAAATAAAATGATAAATAATACTATATTAGTTTCCTATTGCTGCTGTAACAAACTGCCACATGCTGATTAGCTTAAGACAATGCAAATTTATTATTTTACATTTGTAGAAGAGCCATGTGTAGGAGAGCCATGTGTCTCACTGGGCTAAAATCAAGGTGTGGGTAGGGCTGCTTTCCTACTGGTGGAGTAGGGGAGAATTTATGCCTTGCTGTTTCCAGCTTCTAGAGGCTTCCAGCATTCCTTGGCTCATAGCACTCTTCTGGCAATCATATCACAGACCTCTGCTGTGGTCACACCCCTTTATCTGACTCTCTCACAGGTAGTCCTGTGCTGACATTGGACTCACTCTGAAAATTCAGGGTAATCTCCCCATCTCCAGATCCTTAATCACATCTTCCATGTCCCTTTTGCTGTATCAGGTAACACACACAAGGTCTAGTTATTTGGACATGGATCTCTTGGGAATGGTCGTTGTTCTGCTACCACAAAGAAACTTAGTAATTGTTTTTTTTTTCCTGTTACCACAGGCACACTCTGATTAGTTTTTTTATCAAGCAGTTATTTGAAAACTGAACTCTATATTGCTATTTTACTTTCATTGTGAATTCAGAAATCTATATCTATATCTGTCTTAAAGGCATGGTAGAAAGAACCGTTAGGAATTCTCATATTTCCTCCATAAACATCTTTCCCTTATCCCTGCAGTGCATGTGCATTTGATGTTTCCATTTAAATCCTACACAGGCCATTGGTCAAACAAATAGCCTTTTATAGTCCTTGATCTTTCACCCTCCTTTCAAAAAGCACATCTGCGTTACAATCTATCACCCAGTTATATCCCATTGAAACTTGTGATGCTAGACTTTTGGGTATTTGGAGAAACTCTGTGTAATATGGGGCTTCCTAGGTAGGAGGTGGGAGAAGGCAATGGCACCCCATTCCAGTACTGTTGCCTGGAAAATCCCATGGATGGAGGAGCCTGGTAGGCTGCAGTCCATGGGGTCGCTAAGAGTCAGACACGACTGAGCGACTTCACTTTCACTTTCCACTTTCATGCATTGGAGAAGGCAATGGCACCCCACTCCAGTACTGTTGCCTGGAGAATTCCATGGACGGAGAAGCCGGGTGGGCTGCAGTCCATGGGGTCGCACAGAGTCAGACACGACTGAAGCGATTTAGCAGCAGGTAGGAGGTGGTGGTTTAGTCACTAAGTCGTGTCTGACTCTTGCGATCCCATGGACAGAGGAGCCTGGCAGGCTACAGTCCATGGGACTCTCCAGGCAAGAGTACTGGAGTGGGTTGCCATTTCCTTCTTCAGGGGATCTTCCCAACCCAGGAATTGAACCTGGGTCTCCTGCATTGTAGGCAGATTCTTTACCAACTGAGCTACAAGGGAAGTCCTTGCAGTTCAATCCCTGGGTCAGGAAGATCCCATGGAGGAGGAAATGTCACCTCCCTCTAGTATTATTTCCTGTAAAATTCAGTCGGCAGAGGAACCTGGTGGGCTAGGGTCCATGGGGTGGCAAGGAGTCTGACATGACTGAGCAGTGTATATTAGGATACTTTTAATGACATGGTAAGTAGACATTCATGTGTCCAAGACAGTAAAGATGTTATTTTCTCATCAAATATATTTGACCAGCTACTAATTACTATTAATGAATCCAATTGAAGAAATGATTACCAGAAAGGTTTATTGGAGAAGAAAACATTTCAAAAATCGCCTTAATTAATAAGGGAGTGTGCAGTGCCATTAGGCCAATGCTTCTGCACTGAAGGGGTCTAGAATATGCCCTGGGGGGAAAAGCATCATTTTGAGCTGAAGACATTTGAGAATCAGCAGCTGCAGGAGGAGGCTTTTTCTAGACTCCTTTTATCTTCCTGAAAGCTAAGCCTCCACAAAGAATTCAGTTGTCAGAAATCACCCTCCCTGTGAGTTGCACCACCAAAATCATTGACTCCTAGTCACTGAAGAGCAGTCAACACACATCAGCACCTGGATAAGGAATCACCTGAACAGACATCATTGTAAAACTATCATACTCCCATCTATTCTCCTAAGGGTCCATTTATTTTTCCCGAAAGTCTTTTGTTTTCCCAGAAGTTCTCCCTATCTCCCCTTCCTCATACCCCTTTAATATGTTATATCTGACCCCATTTTTACTGCCTGTTGAGTCACATTTCTTTGGGAGTTTAACAAGCATACATCAGTAATTAAATCTTTTTATCTGCTTGCTAATCTATCAATTGTCAGTTTCATTCACAGCCCTCCCCATTACTGAACACCAAAAAAAACAGGATGAGGGTTTTCTCCCTGACAGTGCTTATACCTATCCATGCCAACAGACACAGTTTTCAGAGTGATATGAGTCATTTGATTCTAATCACTTTTTCAGTGTAATGTAAGGAGAAATAAGAACATGAGTATTTTATTTTGACTCTTTAAGAGTGAACACAAGAGAATACACTCACTTTACTTTCATTATTAAGGGTCTGTGGCCAGATGCTCTTTGTTGGAAGGTATAGTCACTTTGTGGCTTCTGTGATGTCTCAGCAGGTAAAGACTCCACCTGCAATGTAAGAAACACAGGTTCGATCACTGGGTTGGGAAGATCCCCTGGAGGAGGGCATGGCAACCTACTCTAGTATTCTTGCCTGGGAAATCCCATGGACTGAGGAGCCTGGTGGGCTACAGTCTGTTCAGTCACAAAGAGTCAGACTTGACTGAGCAGCTAAGCACGTGTGTTAGTGTGGTTTGAGGCTTGATACAACTCTTTGGTCTACAACCTGAGCTCTGTGTGTCCCTAAGTTTATATCTGCCAGAAATTATACATAATCTAGTTAGATAATCATTGTCCAATTTGGGTTTTCCCTATTGGGCAGAGTTTCAAATAAGCCACAAGTGTTTGGCCTTCCCTGTGTCCAAGCCATATATGGTTGCCTGTGACCTTAGAACCAGTTACTAATTGGAACCAACTGTGCATGCAAGCTAAGTCGCTTAGTTGTGTCCAACTCTGAACCACCAGAGAAGCCCAATTGTCATGCTAGACAGGGCCTATGAGTGCTCGGGAGCAAAACTTACCACCCCAAAATATCTTCTTGGTATTTGGATTATTTTGAGCTGGAAACAATCAAGGCCCAAAAGACTCAGGATGAACCTTTGACCTTACCCCAAACTGCCTAAAAGAATGCAGATGGAGGACCTGTTCCAGGAAAAGGCATGACCATTGATAACTATAATATGAACTAGGTGCCATGGAGAGGGAGGAGCCTGGCAAATTTAGCGTGTTCAAATTCCTCTCTGTGTCCCATTGTCTCTGCCTGGCCCGTCAAACATTTGTTTAGGAAACATTTGCTTTTCCGTCTCCATGTCAGTTGTTTTCCTCACCTTTCAAGTCCAAAACTCCAACCTTTAACATCTTCTTTGGTCTTTAGGCAGAAATGGTTTAGCCATTTTGGGGAGTTTCTCATTTCTCCTGGGTCTCTCCCAAGTAAGTATACATGTTGTTAAACTTTTTGTGATTTTTCTCCTGTTATTATGTCTCATGCCAATTTAATTCTTAGACTGACAAGAAGCACTTAGAAGGGTAGAAGAAAATGTTTTCCTTCCCAACATGAGCCATGGCAACTGTATGCCAAAAGAACTCTCTCAGTCTACTGTACTCAAGAGTTGGGGCTGTACTTCTGGCAAGGAATTTAAGCTTCACGAATTGCTTTTTGTTATACTGAGTATCCTCAAAATGAGTTGGGGCTGATTCAGTTAATAGTCATTAAAAACTTACAATGGCACCATGCTAGGCCCTTGGTTATGATGTTCTCATGGACTCTAGTCTGTACTCATTTAATCTGTTTATTCACAGATTATTAAATGCCAGGTGAAAATTACATATTCTGATACTTACCATCTTTGTGATCTTTGACAAATCAATTTTCTTTTCTGAGCTTTATTCCTTCATTGCTTCAATTTGGCCCCCAGGTGTGAAAGGGCTTATGAATTGTAAAATAACATTCAAATGTATGCTGTTAATAATCTCCTGGATTCTTTCAACTATTAACACCATGTATAAAGGATACAAAGGTGTCGACCATGTTGTAGCTTGTAAGGTATATTTGATCTTACTTGTGATTGACTGTAATAAATTTCATTTTATGTTTGCCAGTTTGTTTCCTCACCATAGAGGAAATGTACACAAATGTGCCTGTACATAAAAGTGAAAAGATAAGGTTATGTGAAAATCATCAACATGAATAGTCTTCAAGTATTTTTAGGGACATTGTTTGAAATTCTTTGTGAATAATACCTTTAAATACTGGATGATGTCTAAAAGGAGTAGATTTGAATGAGTGATTAAAAAACACAGTGAAAACTGAGGGGAAAGGAAGAAAAAAGTATTATAGAAGAACAGTTTTATATACTCTATGGTTCAGGGCTGCTGAAGAAAGAATTTAAAGGCAAGTCTCAGTAGTATGGAGCCCTAGAGAAGAAGGAAAAAGCTCAGAGGGTTAAGAGAACACTATTCTCTTCAAGTCCTTTATGCTCAAGGTAACTTAGAAAGATTTAAAATAGGTAATTAATACCTGTCCTGCTTTAACTTCTTTTAAGAACAACGTAGGAGTCTAAATAAATAAATGTAAAATTAATGCCTGTACTCAAAATAGTAGCTGAGAAAAAAAAAATGGTATAATGGGACCAGAAAGTTTGAAAAGGGCTTGAGACAGCCTGTAGGTGGGAAAAAGATAAGCCAACATTTTAAGAACTAGGAGATGCATTAGGTTAGTCATAAGTACTGTACTTGAGTGTTCCTTTGCTTCCCAGCTTTTGCTTTTCTGGAGATATTTTGCAATAAGTTAGTCAGTTCAGTGGTATATGTGAATTAAGATGGCCATGCTTTTTTATAAAGATCTGGGGCAGATTTTTACCTGCGTATCTCTTCCTGTCTCCAATCCCTATGTCCCCAGTAACTTTAACTTCCTCTGGGTCACTGCAGAAAGGATTTACACTATAGCAGATTTCTAAGGTCTTGTAAGATTCAGGACCACCCTAAAATTTACCCTTCTATTCCCTTATTATTTGATTGGCCATAAACTTCATTCAGTTTTCCCATTTCAGCATCTGGAAAAATCCGAATGAACTTATTAGCCAACCCAATATTTTAATTTTTAAATCCTCCTAATTATTTCCCTAATATATTTCATTAGGATGAATTATTAACTATTGAGAAGATTTGAATTGATTATGGTTTCATCGTTGGAGACTTCCTCTTATACTAATGGAGGTGAGAGCATGAGCTGGAAAAAGCATGTGTATCTTAGCCCTAATAAGTTTCATTTTGAGAATTAGAATATTTTCAATATAATACGGCAGGCTTAAGATTCGTATTGAAAGGATCGTGTCACCATAATGACATCCCTTTTTTTTAGGCCTTTAGGAATAGATGACTAGACTATTGAGCCAGCCTGTCCCCTGGGGAGTGCATTAATGCATTTAGGCCACAGGGTCGATTAGTAAATTGTGACTGTGATGCACTTACTCACCTCCCAGGGCCTAAAGAGTTACTGCACCTCAGAAAGCCCCTGAGAGTAATTTATATACTGAAAGGGTTTGACTGAATAAGTACAGTCTGATGTGTTTTAATGGTCTTTGATGAGCATCAAAGACCAACTTTTAGAGCAGCATTTGTTCTTTGTAGAGGTGGGATTGAGGGCTCTGCAATTTAAAAATTCCATCTCTTCTTTTGAAATAGAATGAAAATTGTGTTCCTTTGACCTTTTCAAGGAGTAATTTGTTTTGCAGGCTAATGCTATTTCCCTCTGTTAGATGGCTCCATAACAATGGAGGAAGAGGCAGAATGGGCAATCAGTCAAGATACGAAGTGTTGAAAATGGCAAATGTTCAGACTGATTAAATCAGGACACACTGCTTATGCTAAAATCTGCTAAATGGAATTTTATAAACACACAGTATTGCCCTAGTTATACTGTAATCCTATTATACCACTCTTCTCCTTAGAGGCAATGCTAATAGAAGGTAGGCTCAGTGGTTTGCCTATGTTTTACATTAGAAAATATCTTTTAGATGTATCTGTACTAGAATTTCATCCTGGGTTTATTCACTCAATAGCCTCAGAAGCATCATGTATTTCTAAAAGTGATATTTTACCCTTCATTAAACTTTGTATTCCAAGAAAAAGTGTCTTTGTGACATTTAACAACGGAGATCTTATAATGGTATTTAAAGTCTAGAGACAGATAGGCTTCACAATGAAATAATATGAGTTCCTTGTATAATGAGTAAATTTAAATCAGCACTCAGGAAGGGAAGTGTGTTGAGCAAAAAAATTTCAGGATGCACACAAAGGCTGCAGTATCTCCATCACTAAATTAATATAAGGACTAAAACGTTAGTCTCATGAAAGTTAATTCATTTTCCCCAGAGCAGTGTTTCTCAAAGGCAGGTCTATGGACCACCTTCATCACCATCACCTTGGCTGCTTATTTCAAATGTAAATTCTTAAACCCTACCTCAGACTTACTGTGAATCAGAATTTCTGAGATTATAAGTAGGAACCTTTGTTTTTAATTACCTCTTTGATTCTGTTGCATTCCTAAAGGCCAGCAGGATACGTTGATAGGAAACCTAGTCAAAGGTTTGACTCACAACTGCCATGGAAACATATTCATTCATGAATAGTAAGCTTGTGAAGGGCTTCAGAGACTCCACTAATGCAGGAAATGGAAGAGACTTGGGTTCCCGCCCTTGGTCAAGAAGATTTCCTAGCGAAGGGAATGGCAACGCACTCCAGTATTCTTGCCTGGAAAATTCCATGGGCAGAGGAGCCTGGTGACTATAGTCCATGGGGTCGCAAAGAGTTGGACATGACTGAGCAACTGAACACACACACAGACAAGCTTGTGAAACCAATATTCAGCATTTAAACTGCACGTTTGATTGGTCAGAACAAGGAATGCCAACCATACACACAGCAACCGCATTTAGGTAAAGACTTAACCTTTAGGATACTGGGAGAAAAATGAGATTAAAATGAACAGTCACTGGTCAGTTGTATATCACAGTAAGCATGAGAGGAGGGGAATGGTGGAGAGGATAAAGTGAAGGTTACAACAGTCACAGAGTTTTCATAGTCAGGGACAGAAGAATCTGTCTGAGCATGTAGATTTGGGATTTGGATTATTAAGACTGAGGTTGATAGTAGTAAGGATGAGGGAAGCTATAGGCAGAGAGACAGCATTGCAGGAAGGGTACCCCTTCCATGGCCCGAAACTGGGCTCTTGTCTAACACTTGGAAATGAATTGTCTGAGGAGACACATGTGCTGACAAAGCAAGAGCTTTTATTGGGAAAAGGCACCTGGGCAGAGAGCAGTAGGGAACCCAGGAGAACTGCTCTGTCACATGGCTGGCAGTCTCGGGTTTTATGGTGATGGGATTAGTTTCTGGGTTGTCCTTAGCCAATCATTCTGACTGAGTCCTTCCTGGTGATGCACGCCTTGTTCAGCCAAGATGGATGCCAGAGAGAAGGATTCCGGGAAGTGGTCGGACAGGTGGTGTCTCCTTTTGACCTTCCCAAACTCTTCTGGTTGGTGGAGGCTTATTAGTTCCCTGTTCCTTACCAGGACCTCCTGTCGTAAAACTGTTAGGGGAAGCACACTGAAACCACCCACCCTGGCCAGGCACCACAGTAACCAGTTGCATGAGTTGTTTTACAACAGGAGGTCCTGGTACGGAACAGGGAACTAATAAGGCTCTCCACCCGGGTGCCTTTTTCCGATAAAATCTCTTGCTGTGTCAGCACATGTGTCTCCTTGGACAATTCATTTCCAGATGTTAGACAAGAGCCCAGTTTCGGGCCCTGGAAGGGGTCCCCTTTCCTACAACAAAATAACTCATGCAAATGGTTACTATGGTGCCTGGCCAGGGTGGGTGGTTTCAATCACTGTGATGCCCCTAACAACTCCCCCCTGAGAGACATCATACTCAAGATACTTCTTGGGAATTGGGGCAGAGGTCTCTTTCTTCTGTAACTTCTTCCTGCTGTGCATCAGTGTAGGCCTGACTAGCAGAGCAGAAGTCTCTCTCTACCTGATTTAAGTCAAGGTATTTTTTTGCCTGAAACCAGCATTTACCCTTGTAATAACAGCAATTAATTTGAAACCGTTGGCTCCTCTCAGATGAAATAGACAGGGGCCAAACAAGAGACCTAACAGGATGGTCATCATTGGTCCCCAGAAACAGGAGGCAACATTTGGGGTGAGGGCTGCAGGGTTTGTGAGTTTTTTTTTTTTTTTTGGATTGGTTGGTGGTGAAGCAACAGAGCTGTGCTCCAGGAATCTTGTGTTTAGTCTGAAGTTACCATCCTCCACCTGGGTGGGGGCTCCAGTTCTGTAGAACTCAAAGACATTGTTATGCATATTTTTTTGAGAAGGAACCAGGACCCTGTCTTAAGGCTGTACCACCATTTGATTGTTTCTCCTCTGTTTCTATATCCCCTCCCTTCCCTGATTAACAATTGTTTGAACCCACCCTTTGGAACTCAGGGAAGGTCAAGAAGGCTGAATGAAGCCTATATCCTACAGATAAGAAATGGAGAACACATAACAGATCTGTACTCCAGAGCCCCACAGAGTCCTGCTCAGTTTTAATTTAGGGAACAGGGCAACTATGACTGTGATAATTTCCTGTCAAAATGGGACATAGGACTGCCTCAGCTTGGAGAACAGACACTGAATTGGAAGTATTCCTGAGTTCCAAGTCCTAGATCTGAGCCTTGTATGATTAAAATTTCAATCCCTTGGTCTGCTTGGACTTCCCTGGTGGCTCAGACAGTAAAGCATCTGCCTACAGTGTGGGAGATCGGGGTTCAATCCCTGGGTTGGGAAGATACCCTGGAGAAGGAAATGGCAACCCACTCCAGTATTCTTGCCTGGAAAATCCCATGGACAGAGGAGCCTGGTAGGCTACAGTCAGTCCGTGGGGTCGCAAAGAATCAGACACGACTGAGCAACTTCACTTTCACTTGGCCTGCCATTTTGTTGTAACAGACTCAATTAGAAGTAGCTGGAGGAGGGATAACTGGAATTTTAATAGACAAAATAAATCTCTTGTTTTTTAGAATAGGTCTGAAACCCAGACTGGATCTGGCACTTCGGGGAGACTTGTAGCCAGGTAGCCAGTTGCCTAGTTTTATAAAAAGTAAGGTTACAGTTATTAGCTTCCAGCAGACATTGTTTTGAGAATGATGGCATCTAAACCTGACATGACTCAGAAAATCACGTGTTTAGCAATACAACGTCTAATCTGAAATTACACCCATAGTATCACCAGTTATTTGCCAGGATGTCTGAACCATAGCTACTGTATTTTGACTTTTAATTGTAAAATTTTCCTTAATAGCCAAAGCAGATATCACCATTAATGATGTCAGTGTTTCTCTAGGTATGAGAAGATGCAAGAATTGAAACTCATAAAATCTTCTCCTAAAAAGATCTAGCTATCTGAAGGCCTGTTCTCCCAGTTTTCCCCAGAGCACAGAGTGCCTCATTCCTGACTTTCACCCTGAACTCCTTTCTGGGGCGTTGAAAGTCAGCAGTTGCAGTGGCCATGATTTAATCTTTGTAGATGTAGATCAAAAGTGTCAGTCTTCAGTTGGCAGAGCCCCTTTTGCTCATAAACTTGACCATGATTTTGAGGGGGGCATTCCATGACCATTTTATCCCATGGTGTTGAGAATGTCCATTCTCAGGTTTGACAAAGATTTTGTTGACAGGTCACTCAATGTGCTCGTACTGGACTAGGCCATAAAACAGTATCCAAAATTCTCTGGACCACCTGTCTTATTAGCCTCTTGGTCCAGGAAAATATTCCCTCTTGTTGCTTCTTCCCATATCTAGAGTTACACTGTTTCCATCATTGATCTCATATAGAACTATATATTATTCTATTAGAGGCCTCAGACACACATTTGGCAGTGTAAGAAACAGCAGTTTTGTAAAACAGGTGAAATCAAATAACATAGCCAGCAGTATTAGTAAAGTCACAAGTAAGACTTAAGAGCTTCCATTAGATGTAGCCCAGTATATCTCAAGTCATCTGACTTAGTCTACTCTGTAGAATCTTTATCTTCCAGGGAAATTATATATTGCCACACTGCCTATAAGTCACATAGGCCAGTATCCTTCAGTTCAGTTCAGTTCAGTCGTGTCCGACTCTTTGTGACCTCATGAATCGCAGCACGCCAGGCCTCCCTGTCCATCACCAACTCCCGGAGTTCACACAAACTCATGTCCATCGAGTCAGTGATGCCATCCAGCCATCTCATCCTCTGTTGTCCCTTTCTCCTCCTGCCCCCAATCCCTCCCAGCATCAGAGTCTTTTCCAGTGAGTCAACTCTTCACATGAGGTGGCCAAAGTACCAGAGTTTCAGCTTTAGCATCAGTCCTTCCAAAGAACACCCAGGACTGATCTCCCTTAGGATGGACTGGTTGGATCTCCTTGCAGTCCAAGGGACTCTCAAGAGTCTTCTCCAGCACCACAGCTCAAAAGCATCAATTCTTTGGTGCTCAGATTTCTTCACAGTCCAACTTTCACATCCATACACGACCACTGGAAAAACCATAGCCTTGACTAGACGGACCTTTGTTGGCAAAGTAATGTCTCTGCTTTTCAATGTGCTATCTAGGTTGGTCACAACTTTCCTTCCAAGGAGTAAGAGTCTTCTAATTTCACGGCTGCAGTTACCATCTGCAGTGATTTTGGAGCCCCCAAAACAAAGTCAGCCACTGTTTCCACTGTTTCCCCATCTATTTCCCATGAAGTGATGGGACCAGATGCCATGATCTTAGTTTTCTGAATGTTGGGCTTTAAGCCAACTTTTTCACTCTCCTCTTTCACTTTCACCAAGAGGCTTTTTAGTTCCTCTTCACTTTCTGCCATAAGGGTGGTGTCATCTGCATAATTGAGATTATTGATATTTCTCTCGGCAATCTTGATTCCAGCTTGTGCTTCTTCCAGCCCAGCATTTCTCATGATGTACTCTGCATATAAGTTAAATAAGCAGGGTGACAATATCTAGTATGATTTAATTGTTTCCAACACAGAGGACACTTTAAACCTAAATTACCGTAGCCTGGTGTTGTCTATATAAATCCATCCCATAATTGTGGGAGATTTTTTTTCTCCTTTGTTGAAACTTTTCTTGTTGCTCTGACTGAGCTTGAATAATAGAAAAAAGCTCAAATTTATGGCCAGAGTAAGAGTAGGCATTATTAATTGGCCTGGTGAGGGGATTCCATCTAATAATATCACAGTGACCTGAATATGACTAATTTTTTTTTAAAGTACATTTTCTCAGAGCCAACCAATTACAGTCTTGTAGTAGAGAAATTTACCAAGGTAACCCAGAACTAGACACAGGTAATTGGCCACACGCCCAACAATTGGATTGATTTCTAAAACTAGCATAGGATCAGGCCTATGATAGAAAAGCATTTGATTTATATGCAAAGGTCTAAGAAGTCAAGAAAACATTATAAATTATCATATGAATCAGGTCCAGCATCTTGATCAACTATCTACCTCTGATGTTGTCGTCTTCTCATCCTGATATAGTGTAGTTTCTCCTGATAAAAAAAAGTCCTTCCAGCCAGGTTGGAGACAGTCCCTTAAATTATGTCTTTTTCCAGTCCTGGTTGCAGGTCATGAGGCATCTGATCTTCATCCAAAGATAGATTACTGAGATAAGCTTCAGAAACAAACTTAGGATGTTTAAGAATTCAATTAAATTTTACATTAATATCACATAACGGCAAAGAACTATCCACGAAATGAGTCTTACTACCTCCATTGGTAGACCTCCATTAACAAACTGGGACTTAGCATTTGTTGAAACGTCTTTTTCTCCCTAAAATTATCCTCATTTTTATCAAATATAACCAAATTAAGGCTAGCTTGTTTGCAAAATAGGTCTGTTCTCACTAATTTTAGTCTAATGATTTATATAACCATAATTGATCATAGACTTTTTATTTTGCTGAAACTTTTATAGAATCTCAGACTGAACTTCTAAAATAAAACAGGGCTGGGAAACTCACACCAAAGGCTTATCACAGATTTTGCCTAACAAATCTAGGTGAATTCTTCCCTTTTTAAGGTCTCAAAAATTCCTTGAGATTTTTGTACCTGTTAGTGAGATAACCTTCCTAGCTCATTTGATAAACTTACTGGAAACCTAAGAGTTTCAAATTTCTGGGGGACTCTGATAGAAAGTATAATTGTTTTGTTTATAACATATAATTTTACCAAATTATTTTCATAATTAGTTTGACAGGAAGGTTTTCCCTACTCCCAGAAAACACAAAATTCAAACCTGTAATTTTTCAGATAGAAACCATAAAATTTATAAGCATATTTGCTGGTTCATTCAGTCCTTTGTTAACTTTTGTTAAGTCATCAGGTTTTTCATTAGAATACCAAGACATATCAAAATGTTAAAAACTCCATATAATTTCTAGTATATCTGTATTAGTAATTTTATCATACATTATAACATGAGTGGATTTATTACTCATTTGATAATCTTTTTCATGTAATTTAACCAACCAAATAAACACAGTATCATATCTCTCTTCGGGATGTTTCAGGGGCCCTCTGAAGCACCCCAAAGTTAGCTAGAGGTCAAAGGAACTTCAAAAGAATTCGATTTAAGAAGTTTTATCTAAAAGATCAATTAAAAGCATTTAGAACATTTGGTCAGATTTAGTCAATGTTGATGGGTGTATCATTTAGCTTGTTGATATGTCACAATGGGCATAAATACCAAGGCTCAAGGTCTAGTGAAAGTCAGCTCTGCCATCTTGGACCTTGTTGGCTCTAACTAGTTTTCTTATGGCTGTGTCATTCCTAACAAAATCCATTTATCTAACTAACTGTAATCCAATTTTAGAAAATGCTGATCATGCATAACTCTTTTTAGTATTTTTTTATACTTTTTTTTTTTTTTTTACTGAAAACACACTTCCTACTTTTCTTTAACAACCAAGATCTAACTTTTATATTAGCATTTTATAGATAGGTGAGTATAAATACCAGTGATAATTTCTAAAACCCTTGCTTTCTTACAACATTTTAGGATGGCACCAAACATTATTCATTTATAGTCCCAAATCTCTTTAGTTTGTCTGTAAAAGGAAATTAGTATTTAGGAGTAAATGTTTCAAAATCTTATTTTATTTGGAAATGATCTAACTATTCAATAGACTTCCAACACTTAGCAGACTTAGCACAACCCTTAGAAATTCAAGTTAGGCCAATCTGGAGAGACTATTTTAGACAGATATTTCTAAAGAATAATTAATAGACTTTATATAAAAGCTCATATCTCATTTACATTTTTTAGAAGTTTCTTCACTCGAGGTAATTTCCTTGTTGACAAACTTGTAACAGATATAATATTTAACTTATATTAAACCTAGTACAATGAAAATATTCTGCTTAATGTTAATTACTCTAAGACATGTCTATATTAGATAGGTCAACAAACATTAATATCAAGTATTTAATACTGAATATTTTCCAGTTCACATGAACCTGGAATTTATTGTTTAATTTAGAATTATTTGTTTTGTAAGTGCTTACCTTTCTTTAAGCCAATTAAATAGAGCTCATTTACAAATTAACCTCAAAAATATTACCCAGAGACAGACATACCAAGACATATTTAGACAGACACAGTTCAAGATCTAGCTTCATTTTCTAAGTTTAGTCATGAATTAGATATTACAATATAAAATTTACTAGTTTATTAAAAAACAGTTGAAATAATTAAAATTTTTAAAGGCTTTCCCCCTGTTTCCTTCAGTCTCAGGAGTTAGAGATGGTCAGATAAGTGTTCCTGAGAGCCCTGGTCTGAAGGCACAGGGAAAGAAAATCAAGTTCTAACAAAATGGTGGCAGGTCTAAACCAAATGGTGGCCAGACAAAGCAAAATGGCCATCAAAAATCAAAACACAGAACACAGAGTTAAAACACACACATATAAACCTGGCAGTCCTCATCAGACACTCCCTTAAATACAAGAATACAATCTCTCAGAAAACCTCCTATAGAGACACAGAACTGCAGATCTAAGTACTAACAGAGTAAAGGAAAATATCTTAGGTCTTCAAAGATTTCAAAGGGAGGAAAGGAAGTCAGGTTGAAAGAAGAAGGGGGAGGAGGCGGGAGAGGGGGGCAAAAGAGGTGGCCTTACAGACGTCTCCTGCTACCTGCAGATACCCAGGCATTATGGGACTTGACCCTGGGCCTCCAGAGAAGAGAGGACTGGAACTCGGCCCTACCAGAAATCAGACCAGACCAGAATTAGAATTCGAGTTCTCTGCCAAGAGGAGGTGATCAGTCTCCAATCCTCAGCTCAGGCTGAGGCCCCTCGACCAGATTCCTGCATCCAGGACAGGGGACTAGAAAAATAGGGAAGGATAGGAATGGTTAAGGAGAGGAAAGAGAGAGGTAAGGGCAGAGAGGTCAGTAAAGTCTCTTATTCCTTACCGGTTGGGGCACTCTGGCCAGTTGTCCACATCAGAAGGAGACCAGGGACAAAAGGGTCCCAGTTATGGCCACTGGGTCTGGTCCATTGGCAGGCAAGCTGGCCCCTGAGTACCCCAAGTGGTCAGGATGTCAGTCTCAGCAAAGAAGAGTCGCCATTTGTTGCAGGAAGGGGGACCCATTCCAGGGCCCAAAACTGGGCTCTTGCCTAACAGTTGGAAATGAATTGTCTGAGGAGACACATGTCCTGACAGAGCAAGAGATTCTATTGGGAAAAGGCACCCGGGTGGAGAGCAGTAGGGTAAGGGAACCCAGGAGAACTGCTCTGTCACATGGCTTGCAGTCTCGGGTTTTATGGTGATGGGATTAGTTTCCAGGTTGTCCTTAGCTAATCATTCTGACTCAGAGCCCTTCCTGGTGGTGCACGCCTTGATCAGCCAAGATGGATGCCAGAGAGAAGGATTCTAGGAGGTGGTCAGACAGGTAGTGTCTCTTTTTGATCTTTCCCGAACTCTTCTGGTTGGTGGAGCCTTATTAGTTCCCTGTTCCTTACCAGGACCTCCTGTTGTAAAACAACTCATGCAAATGGTTACTATGGTGCCTGGCAGGGTGGGCGGTTTCAATCAGTGTGCTTCCCCTAACAACAGCGGTGTGGTATATGAGAGGGGTGGGGGTCGTGTGTACAACTAGTACACAGATTGCATCAAGGTCCCTTTAAACTCCAAAACCTATGAACATTCACTATATTTGTGTTTCTCAAAAAAGTAGTCCCCATAATCCATGCATGATAATTACCTATAGATCTGTCAGAATGAAGATTTCAATTCAATTTAAACCCAGCAGGCCAATTCAATCAGATTGTCGGTAAGTTCATTTGTCCAATTATTTCACTTCTTTAAGCCTGTTTCCCCATGTGAAAAATGAGGACATAGTATGTATTCAAAATGCTGTGAGAATTAAGTAAGGGAACATATATAAAGCACCACTAAGTAGTGACTAAAATATAGTAGGGGTCTAAAAATTGGCGCTTTCCTTGATAACACTGGAAAAGGAAAAGGAATAGGACTCCAGCCCATTGGAGGGAGATTAGGGAAACCTCGAGAGACTTTGGTCCCAACAACATTATAAGACTGGGACTCAGGTGCAGAGAACAAAGCAGAGTCCATGGAGCAAGTAAAAAGAAAAAGTAAAAATAATCAGGGAGCAAGTAACAGGCAGAAATGTAGTTAATAGAACTGAGATAAAAGGTGATGGCTGATGGGTTATATAAATGTTATATAAATCATACTTCAATAAAACTGGTAAATACATAAAAATAGAACATTATGGGTGAATATAAAGCCAAGATGGTTTGATGTACAATAAAAGTTGGTCTGATATACCTTAACGTTTTCCTTCCTAAGGTAAAGACCCTTCCTAACAACTAGACATGGGCTCTGTGTGTGGGTGAGGAGGGGAAATAATGACTCCAGTTGTGAAAGGCAGGAGCCAGCAGAGATCTTGTATAGATGGCATCTATGATCTCATTAAATTTCATAATTCTGTTATTCAGGTTCAGTTGAAACATGTGCATTGTGAAACAACTGGAGAGAAAAAACCTGTGCTGATTCTGGCTTAGTTCAAGAGTGACAGGATGAGAATTGGAAGGGGCGTTTGCTGTTTTTTTCTTGATGGTTACAACTCAATTTGAGAATGAATGGAAGCATTAGAAACTCTCCTCCCAACAAAACACACCAAGACACATGTACATGGTTTATATATAATTTGAGAAGGTTCAAAGTTCCCCTGAAAATATCTGGGGCAGGGTATTACTCACAGTTCTTTCCATCCCCCATTGATTCTCTATCACTTTTTTCCTTTAAAAAATAAGTTCTATATTCTAGGCATAATCCAAACACTTTATCTGATTTAACTTAGTTAATCCTTTTGGCAATCTTAGGAGGTCATGTGATAGGCTCTTGATGGCTCCCCAAGATATGTCCCTATCCTAACCCTTGGAACCTGTGAATGTTACCTTCTATGGTAAAGCTTTATTGCAGATGTAATTAAAGCTCTCGACAGGAGGAGAGTACTCTGAATTATCCAGTTAGCTCTAAATGCTGTCACAACTGTCCTTATAAAAGAAAGGCATAGAGAGATTATACACACACACACACTCACAGAGGGCCACATCGGGGTAGGGCAGAAATTAGAGTGATGTGGCCACAAACCACCAACTCTTGCAGCCACCAGAGCTGGAGAGGCAAGGAAGCATTCTTTTCTAGAGTCCTTAAAGGGAGTGGGACCCTGCTTAAATCTTGATTTCAGTCTCTGGCTTCCAGAATACATTTTTATTTTCTGAAGTCACCCAGTTTGCTAAGCCACTCTTAGATTTCTAATCTTTGCTAATGATGTGAGACAATAAATGCCTTGTGTTTTGAGTTGGCCAATTTGGGAATATTTGTTACACAGCAATGGATAATTAACACAGTCAGACTGTTGTTGTTGTTCAATCACTCAGTCGTGTCCAACTCTTTGCAACCTCATCGACTGCAGCTTACCAGGTTTCCCTGTCCTTCACCATCTCCTGGAATTTTCTCAAACTTAGGTCCATCAAGTCGGTGATGCCATCCAACCATCTCATCCTCTGTCATCCCCTTCTCTTCCCACCTTCAATCTTTCCCAGCTTCAGAGTCTTTTCCAATGAGTCAGCTCTTCGCATCAGGCAGCCAAAGTATTAGAGCTTCATTTTCAGCATCAGTCCTTCCAATAAATATTCAGGATTGATATCCTTTAGGATGGACTAGTTGGATCTCCTTGCAGCCCAAGGGACTCTCAAGAGTCTTCTCCAACACCACAGTTCAAAAGCATCAATTCTTCTGCACTCGGCTTTCTTTATAGTTCAACTCTCACATCAATACATGACTACTTGGAAAATTAATGTTTTGACTAGTCAGACCTTTGTTGGCAAAGTAACGTCTCTGCTTTTTAATATGCTGTCTAGCTTGGCCATAGCTTTTCTTCCACGGTGCAAGCATCTTTTAATTTCATTGCTTCAGTCACCATCTGCAGTGATTCTGGAGCCCAAAAAATAAAGTCTGACACTGTTTCAGTTGTTTTCTCATCTATTTGCCATGAAGTGATGGGACCAGATGCCATGATCTTCGTCTTTGAATGTTGAGTTTTAAGCCAGCTTTTTCACTCTCCTCTTTCACCTTCATTAAGAGGTTCATTAGTTCCTCTTCGCCTTGTAGGGCCACCCAAGAAGATGGGTCATGGTGGAGAATTCTAACAAAACATGGTCCACTGGAGAAAGGAATGGCAAACCACTTCCATATTCTTGCCTTGAAAACCCCATTAACAGTATGAAAAAGAGTGAGATAACTTGATGAAAGTGAAAGAGGAGAGTAAAAAGTTGGCTTAAAGCTCAACATTCAGAAAATGAAGATCATGGCATCTGGTCCCATCACTTCATGGGAAATAGATGGGGAAACAGTGGAAACAGTGTCAGACTTTATTTATTGGGGCTCCAAAATCACTGCAGATGGTGACTGCAGCCATGAAATTAAAAGATGTTTACTCTTTGGAAGGAAAGTTATGACCAACCTAGGTAGCATATTCAAAAGCAGAGACATTACTTTGCCAACAAAGGTCTGTCTAGTCAAGGCTATGGTTTTTCTGGTGGTCATGTATGGATGTGAAAGTTGGACTGTGAAGAAAGCTGAGCACCAAAGAATTTATGCTTTTGAACTGTGGTGCTGGAGAAGACTCTTGAGAGTCCCTTGGACTGCGAGGAGATCCAACCAGTCCATCCTAAAGATCAGTCCTGGGTGTTCATTGGAAGGACTGATGCTGAAGCTGAAACTCCAATACTTTGGCCACTGCATGCAAAGAGTTGACTCATTGGAAAAGACCCTGATGCTGGGAGAGATTGGGCAGGAGGAGAAGGGGACGACAGAGGATGAGAGGGCTGGATGGCATCACCAACTCGATGGACATGAGTTTGGGTAAACTCCGGGAGTTGGTGATGGACAGGGAGGCCTGGCGTGCTGCGATTCATGGGGTCGCAAAGAGTCTGACATGACTGAGCAACTGAACTGAATTGAACTGAAGACTGGTCAAAACTTGTACCTGCCATGTCAGTGTTCTTCTTGACCTTGAAACTTCCCTCACTATGTCTTTAGTTCACTTAGTGTTTAAAACTTAAATAACTGGATGAATGCATCCAAAGTTTTACAACCTATGAGGAATTCAGTTCTCACCTATTGCCTCCTACCCACAGTCTAAAAAAGCTGAGATTTAGAAGGGTGTATTTCGAAAGCTGAGCAAATTTTAACCCCACCCTTCTTGCTATGGGAGGACACCATCCTGGACCAGAAGAAGCAGTAAATAGAGATTCTCACGCTCTCTGCATGCTTAGAAGGAAGTAGCTAACAACAGCAATATCCGTGCCCTTTTCAGAGTACACATCTTTGGTATAAAACACTTCATGCCTGTGGGCATGCTCAGTCACTTCAGTCATGTCCAACTGTTTGTGACCCTAGGTACCGTAGCCTGCCAGGCTCCTGTGTCCATGGGATTCTCCCAGCAAGAATACTGAAGTGAGTTGTCATGCCTTCCTTCAGGGGATCTCCCGACCCGGGGGTTGAACCCATATCTCTTCTGTCTTCTGCATTGGCAGGCAGGTTCTTTACCCCCAGTGCCATGTGGGAAGTCCATAAAGCACTTAGGGGTTACCATCTCATGAAATAGTGGGTGGTATAGTAGAAAAAGTCAAGAGACGTGGTTTGTAATCCCAGATTGAACCACACCATGTGTATGACTTTTGGCTTCTGTGCATAGTGAAAACCTGGAGCTTTCCATAGGGCTAGACTGTTTCATTATTTCTCATAACCAGCTGGGTTGCTATGGAAGCTTCTATGTTACCTCTGCAACATAAATATTTGTCAAAATACACGATCCTCATCCAACATTTGCTCTCATCCTGGAGAGACTGCTTGCAGCTGAGCATTACTAGGCATCCCAGGATGAATGCTGTAATGTTGAGGTAATTGCAGTATTGGTAGTGCTAAAGGCATGCCAGAAGCTGACTTGGGGGGAGGGTTCCCCCTCCATTTCCCTGAATGTGCCTCTTGGCACTCTGTCCATCTTGGAGAATGAAGACTGGCAAATTGCCTGCCTGTTTTTATTCTGTTTATTCTGCAAATGCCAAGAGGGCTATGAGGAAGATAAAATTGAAAATGAGATCTGAAAATAATAGGTCCTTGAATTGAGAGATGGAAACTCTGAAGCTGTGTTTATTCAAGGCATCTGTCTTCCTGCTTCTTTGTCTGCATCTTGGGTAAAGAGTTTCTCCTAAATTCCAGCAACCTGGTGGAAAGTTTGGGATGGATGGCTCACGTCTAGGGCCCTAGGCTACAACAGCCCTTTGGAGGAAACAGAAGGCTGTGAGCTTGATGGTTCTGTGTGCCAGGCTGTTTCTTAGTAGAGTTAGTACTTTACTCTGACAGCTCCCAGCACCCACCGTTGATTAATTGCTTGATATGATTCAGCTTGATATGATTAATGATCAGTGTTTTAGACTTTGGATTTGGTTGATAGCATTGTGAAGCCATTTGACACTTGGAATAAAAGGTAGACTTAGGTAACATTACATATATTTGGTTTGTGTTTAGCTTCATTTTGTGTGGTGCTTTCTAGGTTCATTTGACACTTCTGTACATGCTGGAATTCAGATGGATTTCTGCCTAGTTACTCATTGCTAATGTATGTGCAAAAAAAAGTTCCAATTCCAAAGAATCTAGTTATTTTCTTCTGTCCATCTCTTTCATAATAGTAATACTAAATAAGTCCTCAGTAGCAAATATTATTTGGCAGTCACTGTACAGTGTCTAACATCTACCATCCCATTCAATCGCCAAAATAACACTCTCAGGGGATTATTATCACTCATTCCATTTTATAAATATGGATATTTAGCGAAATCAGCTTTTTTGGACAAGTAAGTTGCACAACTGGGTTTCTATTCCAGATCTAATTTCAGTGTGCATATTATTAATGATGACTTTGTACTACCTCCCATTATATTATATTGCATGTAGTTTCAGAAATCACAAGAGTATGGCTTTCAAACTTTAGAGGGTTAGGTTTAGCAACTTACATGAGTGTGGAAAAAGCAGAATTATGGTAATATCTACAGAAAATCAGAGAGGTAACTAAATGGCAGAATGACAAATACTAGAGGCAAAGAGTCCTGGCCAGAAAGTGCCCCACATAAGTGACCAGCCGCAAATAGGCCCACCAACACCACAGTGGCCTCTAAGTCCGCAGCACACATATGGAGCCAAAGCATTTAGAAGTCGGCTCCAAAAATTTAACACCTTGGTATAAAATTATACAAAAGTAGAAATACAAATTTTAAATGACAATAAAAAATCAGCTTCAATTGTAATTACATAAATGCAATGTAAACAATTTTTTATACCTTCTTCAACTCTTTGAGATTCACGGTGATGGAAAAATTGATGATAGAGTTGGAGACATTTTAAAGGAAATGGGTATTCTAGTCCACTGCTGAGAGCAACATAAATTGGTAATACAGTTGTAGGAGGAAATTTGTGAAACTCAACCTCAGTTGAAAAATGGCTAGCCCTTCATTCAGCAATTCTACTTCTAGAAATTTATTAGGAAAATAGGCAGATATCTATGTATAAGGATGCTCATTTCACTGTTGTTCATATTTAGCAAACTTGAAAACCAATTTAAATAATTACTTCTAATAAATAAATTTTATATGACTGTATTCACTTATATGAAAAGAGATTCAGGTTATAGAACTTTATGTATAGTAAACATTTCATCTTTACCTATCTGTCTGCTGCTGCTAAGTCGCTTCAATCATGTCCCACTCTGTGCGACCCCATAGACAGCAGCCCACCAGGCTCCCCCGTCCCTGGGATTCTCCAGGCAAGAACACTGGAGTGGGTTGCCATTTCCTTCTCCAATGCATGAAAGTGAAAAGTGAAAGTGAAGTCGCTCAGTCGTGTCCGACTCTTCAGGACCCCATGGACTGCAGCCTACCAGGCTCCTCCGTCCATGGGATTTGCCAGGCAAGAGTACTGGAGTGGGGTGCCATTGCCTTCTCCATACCTATCTGTCTAGGAGGATATAATTATAAAATGTAAGCTAATTATAACTGGGCAATGGATATTCTTTTTCTATGTGTGTATGTTTTTTTTTTCTCTTCCCCCCCCTCAATGTTTTATAGTACATAGCATCACATTTATGATCTGAAACATGTAAAACTTTTTAAAATTGAAGTAAAGCTGATTTACAGTATTGTGTAAATTTTTGTTGTACAGCACAGTAATTCAGTTTATACACACACACACACACACACACAAACACATTCTTTTTTATATTCTTTTCCATTGTGGTTTATGACAGGATATTGAATATAGTTTTCTGTGCTATACAGTAGGACCTTGTTGTTTATCCATTCTATATATAATAGTTTGCATCTGCTAACTCCAAAGTCCTACTCCTTCCCTACCTTTTGGCAACCACAGATCTGTTCTTTGTGAGTCTGTTTTCTGTTTCGTAAATAAGTTCATTTGTGTCATCATTTAGATTCCACGTATAAGTGATATCATATGGTATTTGCCTTTCTCTTTCTGACTTTACATAGTATGATCATATCTAGGTCCATCCATATTGTTGAAAAAGGCATTGTTTTGTCCTTTTTAATGGCTCTGTAATATTCCATTGCATGTATATACCCCATCTTTATCCATTTATTTGTCGATGCACTTTTAGGTTGCTTCCGTGTCTTGGCTATTGTTGACAGTATGCTCTGAACATAGAGGCGCATGTATCTTTTTGAATTAGAGTTTCCTCTGGATATATGGCCAGGTGTGGGATTTCTGGTTCTAAATAGGAAAAGGAGTACGTCAAGGCTGTATATTGTCACTGTGCTTTTTAACTTCTATGCAGAGTACGTCATGAGAAATGCTGGGCTGGATGAAGCACATGCTGGAATCAAGATTGCCGGGAGAAACATCAATAACCTCAGATATGTAGATGACACAACCCTTATGGCAGCAAATTAAGAAGAACTAAAGAGCCTCTTAATGAAAGTGAAAGAGGAGAGTGAAAAATTTGGCTTAAAGTTCAACATTCAGAAAAAGAAGATCATGGCATCTGGTCCCATCGCTTCATGGCAAATAGATGGAGAAACAGTGGAAACAGTGTCAAACTTTATTTTATTGGGCTCCAAAATCACTGTAGATGGTGAGTGCAGCCATGAAATACAAAGACGCATGCTCCTTGGAAGAAAAGCTATGGCCAACCTAGACAGCATATTAAAAGCAGAGATATAACTTTGCTAATAAAGGTCTGTCTAGTCAAGGCTATGATTTTTCCAGTGGTCATGTATGGATGTGAGAGCTGGACTATAAAGAAACCTGAGCACTGAAGAATTGATGTTTTTGAACTGTAGTGTTGGAGAAGACTCTTGAGTGTCCCTTGGACTGCAAGGAGATCCAACCAGTCCATCCTAAAGGAAATCAGTCCTGAATATTCATTGGAATGACTGATGTTGAAGCTGAAACTCCAATACTTTGGCCACCTGATGCAAAGAGCTAACTCATTTGAAAAGACCCTGATGCTGGGGAAGATTGAAGGCAGGAAGAGAAGGGGACAACAGAGGATGAGATGGTTGGATGGCATCACTGACTCGATGGACATGGGTTTGAGTAAACTCTGGGAGTTGGTGATGGACAGGGACGCCTGGTGTGCTGCAGTCCATGGGGTTGCAAAGGGTTGGACACGACTGCGTGAGAAAACTGAACTGAACTGAACTGAACTGTGGGATTTCTGGATCATATGCCAATTCTACTTTTGTAAGTAACCTCCATACTGTTTTCCATAGTGGCTGCAACAGCTTACATTTCCACCAACAGAATAAGAGTGTTCCCTTTTCTGCATACCCTCTCCAGCATTTGTTATTGGTATACTTTTTAATGATGGCCATTCTGACCTATGTGAGGTGATACGTCATTGTAATTTGATTGGCAGTTGTCTAATAATTAGCAATATTAAACATATTTTCATATGCCTGTTGGCCATTTTTATGTCTTCTTTGGAGAAATATCTATTTAGGTCTTATACTCATTTTTTGATTGGGTTGCTTGTTCTTTTGTTTTTGAGTTGTATGAGCTGTTTGTATATTTTGGAAATTAATCCCTTGTTGGTCACATCATTTACGAATATTTTCTCCTAGTCTGTAGATTGTCTTTTCATTTTGTTTATGGTTTCCTTTGCTGTGCAGAAGCTTGTACATTTGATTAGGTCCCATTTGAAACATGTTAAACATGTTAAACTTTTTTCCACTTACAAATTAAGTGTTAGAGCTGGCGAGTGACAGAGTGGGTCCAATCTTCCTACCAATATTGGTATCACAGTAGGTTATTTACATAAGAGGAAATGTTACTGAAAATTTGCAGCTTACTGCAAGAAAAACTGGAGAAGTAGCAAAGAAAACAGTATTGATAGTATGTGGAGAGTTAGGCAGATTGGTGGTCAGTACCTGGGCAGTCATGGAAGATTTGAAATGATTAGAATATGGGGCAAGACTATTCCTTTTGTGCTGCCAATTTTCTTATATTTTAGTAATGTATATTTCCCACTGATATCCTAAGCAGATTTAATGACTGAGGCCTTTTAGACGGATAGGGAAGAGTTAGGAAGAAGTCAGATTTGTGTCACAGAAGGATACTCTGATATGATGTGACTCTTTGCAGGTTGTTTTTTATACCACAGTTGTCATTGGCTGCCTTTTTTATTTATTTGGTCTCACCTTATCTTAGTTGCAGCACATGGGATCTCTTTAGTTGAGGCATGTGGGATCTAGTTCTCTGACCAGGGATTCAACCTGGGCCCCCTGCATTGGGAGAGTGAAGGCCTACCCACCTGACCAGCAGGGAAGTCTTTGACTGTCTTTAAAAAAAAAAAAAAAAGCTTCCTTGGGATGTAATTTACATACCAGACTTCATCCATTTTAAATATAAAATTCAATGATTATTTGTAGTAAATTTAGAGTTCTATCACCACTTTCATAAATAGTTCCCCCAAAAGAAACTCCATTAGCAACAATCCTCATTTTCCCATTCTCAGGTGTAGTCAATTACTAATCTATTTTTTTTATCTCTTTGAACTTGCCCAGTCTGGATATTTCATATGAATGGAATCATATAGTATGAGGTCTTTTGTTATTGGCCTCTCTCACTTTCTTATTATAAGGTTTTCAAGGTTCATTCATGTTGTAGCATGTCATTGACTGTCATCATAGCACTGAAAGAGAACAGCATAAATGATTAATGAGAAGCTTTTTCTCTGCTCAAAAGGAAAAACTAAGAGGACTGTTGCAGAATGAACACTAAAGACAGGATTTAGGGCAAGTGAGAAACAAAGGGTAATAATAAATCAAAAGACACTACTTGTGAAATGAAAACTGATAAACTCATTGAAGAGAAAAAAATTAAATATCTTTAAGTGGTTACAGGAATTAAAAGTATCAGGATAAAAGTATAATGTGTTGTTCTATATAATAAATAACAGTTTAAAATTAATGCAAAATTTCAGAAGAGATACCCTACCTGCTCAAGACAAGATAATAGAACAAAGTGATACCTTAGCTCTTCATCTTTGGAGATGTCTTTTTGAATTAGTTGGATTATGGACTTGGGGTGGCAATAGCAGAACTGCTATATTTCCAGAAAGCAGACAAGAGGAAAGATCTAGCATCATGATTTAGGAGATAGAAATTCTCTGTGGTTGAGGGATGGACAAAATGGATGAAGATGGTCAAAAGGCACAAACTTCCAGTTATAAAATAATTAAGTCCTGGGGATGTGATGCACAGATGATGACTATAGTTAAGGATTGTTGTAGTTCAGTCGCTCAGTCATGTCTGACTCTCTGCAATCCTATGGACTGCAGCTCACCAAGCTTACCTGTCCTTCACCATTTCCTGGAGTTTCCTCAAACTCACGTCCATTGAATCAGTGATGCCATCCAACCATCTCATCCTCTGTCATCCCCTTCTGGTGCATTCAATCTTTCCCAGCATCGGGGTCTTTTCCAGTGAGTCTGCTCTTCACATCAGGCAGCCAAAGTGTTGGAGTTTCAGCTTCAGCATCAGTCCTTCTGATGAATATTCAGGACTGATTTCCTTTAGGATTGACTGGCTTGATCTCATTGCTATCCAAGGGACTCTCTGAAGTCTTCTCCAGCACCACAGTTTGAAAACATCCATTCTTTGGTGCTCAGCCTTCTTTATGGTCTAACTCTCACATCCATATATGACTACCTGCAAGACCATAGCTTTGACTAGATGTACCTTTGTCTACAAAGTGATGTCTCTGCTTTTTAATACACTGTTTAGATTTGTCATAACTTTCCTTCCAAGGAGCAATCATCTTTTAATTTCATGGCTGCAGTCACCGTCTGCAGTGATTTTGGAACCCAAGAAAATTAAGTCTGTCACTGTTTCCACTTTTCCCCATGTATTTGCCATGAAGTTATGGGATCAGCTGTCACGATCTTAGTTTTTTGAATGTTGGGTTTTAAGCTAGCTTTTGCACTCTCCTCTTTTACCTTCATCAAGAGGCTCTTAGTTAAGAGACACTGTAAGAGATACTTAGTTCACTGTATTGTATACTTGAAAGTTACTAAGAGACTAGATCTTAACTGTGCTCACAAAAATTTTCCCATTCGCAGCAATATGGATCAACTTGGAGGGCATTATGCTAACTGAAATAATTCAGAAAAAGAAAATACTGCATGATACCACTTATATTGGGGATTTAAGTAAAACAACAAACTAGTGAATATAACAAAAAGGAAACACTGACAAATACAGAGAACAAACTAGCGTTTAGTAGTGGGGAGAGGGGAGAAGGGAGAAGCAACATAGCCGTGGAAGTGTACAAGTTACAAGGTATTTGGGAAAAAATAAGCTACAACGATATATTGTACAACACGAGGAGTAGAGCCAATATTTTATAATAACTATAAATGGAGTATATATTTTAAAAGTTGTGAGTCACCATGTTGTACAACTAACATATAATATTTTATAGCAACTAAACTTCAATTTTAAATAAATGTTCTTGTAACAAGAAAACAAAAATTATAACTATTGTAGACATCTAAGCACACACAGTATGCAATAAATTTGGGCTTCCTTGGTGGCTCAGATGGTAAAGAATCTGTTTGCAATGCGGGAGACCTTGTTGATCCCTGGGTTGGGAAGATCCCCTGGAGGAGAGCGTGACAACCCACTCTGGTGTACTTGCCTGGAGAATCCCCATGGACAGAGGAGCCTGGCTGGCTATAGTCCCTGGGGTCACAAAGAGTCAGACAGGACTGAGTGACTAAGCACACATGGTAGTGATGGATATTAACTTGTCATACTGTGGTGGTCATTTGCAATATATACAAATATGGATTCATTATGTGGTACATCTGAAACTAATGTATATCAATAAAGTTTATAATATATAATAATAGATAATATATAGCATATAGTATACAATCTCTATCAACATTTCCAAACTTTTTGGCACCAGGGACTGGTTTTCTGGGAGATCATTTTTCCACGGTGTGTAGGGGGTGATTTTGGTTTCACCTGCCCCTCACCTTGTGTGTGGCCCAGTTCCTAACAGGCCACAGATCACTACTGGTCAGTGACCTGGGGGTTGGGGATCTGTCTATCTATATGAAAATTTGAGTGTTGAGCTAATAAGAAATGAATCATAAATGTCTGTGGAAATGTTATTGCTTTATTTGGTGGTGGGAAAGGATGATAAATATGTATAATATGTAAATAGTTTTGCTAATTAAAAACCTACAAGGTCCAAACAAGATAATGACTGGAAAAGCAGTCTGAAAAATAGAAAATGCTATGCAAATGTAGTTGCTGTTCTCATTAAGTTTTGTGCTTTAGACTCTAGATTATTCTCTTTGCATCAAGCTATTCAAGGATACTGCTTTATTGTCTTCCTTGGCCAAAAACCCATTTTGTGGCTTTGGATTTTGAATTTGGTCATTGTCTTCTTGGTTCTGATATATTCTTTATTGCTGATTTTAGTTGCTTATACTACTTGTCTCAGCCTTGCCTGCTCTCTTAGTTCTTCTCTATATGTGGTAATCCCAGTATTGATTCCATAGGCTCTAATTTTCACTTAGTCTGAAGGTTTGTGGCATGTCTTGCGGTGAGCAAAATGCAGTGGGTTGTGTCCATCATGCCATTTCCTGCTCTGTCTACCTAACTCTTGCCTTCCTTTCTCTGCTTCTTGTCTTTGTGATGGCATCATTATCTCACCAGGCAGCCAAAGTGTTGGAGTTTCAGCTTCAGCATCAGTCCTTCTGATGAATATTCAGGACTGATTTCCTTTAGGATTGACTGGCTTGATCTCATTGCTATCCAAGGGACTCTCTGAAGTCTTCTCCAGCACCACAGTTTGAAAACATCCATTCTTTGGTGCTCAGCCTTCTTTATGGTCTAACTCTCACATCCATATATGACTACCTGCAAGACCATAGCTTTGACTAGATGTACCTTTGTCTACAAAGTGATGTCTCTGCTTTTTAATACACTGTTTAGATTTGTCATAACTTTCCTTCCAAGGAGCAATCATCTTTTAATTTCATGGCTGCAGTCACCGTCTGCAGTGATTTTGGAACCCAAGAAAATTAAGTCTGTCACTGTTTCCACTTTTCCCCCATGTATTTGCCATGAAGTTATGGGATCAGCTGTCACGATCTTAGTTTTTTGAATGTTGGGTTTTAAGCTAGCTTTTGCACTCTCCTCTTTTACCTTCATCAAGAGGCTCTTAGTTAAGAGACACTGTAAGAGATACTTAGTTCACTGTATTGTATACTTGAAAGTTACTAAGAGACTAGATCTTAACTGTGCTCACAAAAATTTTCCCATTCGCAGCAATATGGATCAACTTGGAGGGCATTATGCTAACTGAAATAATTCAGAAAAAGAAAATACTGCATGATACCACTTATATTGGGGATTTAAGTAAAACAACAAACTAGTGAATATAACAAAAGGAAACACTGACAAATACAGAGAACAAACTAGCGTTTAGTAGTGGGAGAGGGGAGAAGGGAGAAGCAACATAGCGTGGAAGTGTACAAGTTACAAGGTATTTGGGAAAAAATAAGCTACAACGATATATTGTACAACACGAGGAGTAGAGCCAATATTTTATAATAACTATAAATGGAGTATATATTTTAAAAGTTGTGAGTCACCATGTTGTACAACTAACATATAATATTTTATAGCAACTAAACTTCAATTTTAAATAAATGTTCTTGTAACAAGAAAACAAAAATTATAACTATTGTAGACATCTAAGCACACACAGTATGCAATAAATTTGGGCTTCCTTGGTGGCTCAGATGGTAAAGAATCTGTTTGCAATGCGGGAGACCTTGGTTCGATCCCTGGGTTGGGAAGATCCCCTGGAGGAGAGCGTGACAACCCACTCTGGTGTACTTGCCTGGAGAATCCCCATGGACAGAGGAGCCTGGCTGGCTATAGTCCCTGGGGTCACAAAGAGTCAGACAGGACTGAGTGACTAAGCACACATGGTAGTGATGGATATTAACTTGTCATACTGTGGTGGTCATTTTGCAATATATACAAATATGGATTCATTATGTGGTACATCTGAAACTAATGTATATCAATAAAGTTTATAATATATAATAATAGATAATATATAGCATATAGTATACAATCTCTATCAACATTTCCAAACTTTTTGGCACCAGGGACTGGTTTTCTGGGAGATCATTTTCCACGGTGTGTAGGGGGTGATTTTGGTTTCACCTGCCCCTCACCTTGTGTGGCCCAGTTCCTAACAGGCCACAGATCACTACTGGTCAGTGACCTGGGGTTGGGGATCTGTCTATCTATATGAAAATTTGAGTGTTGAGCTAATAAGAAATGAATCATAAATGTCTGTGGAAATGTTATTGCTTTATTTGGTGGTGGGAAAGGATGATAAATATGTATAATATGTAAATAGTTTTGCTAATTAAAAACCTACAAGGTCCAAACAAGATAATGACTGGAAAAGCAGTCTGAAAAATAGAAAATGCTATGCAAATGTAGTTGCTGTTCTCATTAAGTTTTGTGCTTTAGACTCTAGATTATTCTCTTTGCATCAAGCTATTCAAGGATACTGCTTTATTGTCTTCCTTGGCCAAAACCCCATTTTGTGGCTTTTGGATTTTGAATTTGGTCATTGTCTTCTTGGTTCTGATATATTCTTTATTGCTGATTTTAGTTGCTTATACTACTTGTCTCAGCCTTGCCTGCTCTCTTAGTTCTTCTCTATATGTGGTAATCCCAGTATTGATTCCATAGGCTCTAATTTTCACTTAGTCTGAAGGTTTGTGGCATGTCTTGCGGTGAGCAAAATGCAGTGGGTTGTGTCCATCATGCCATTTCCTGCTCTGTCTACCTAACTCTTGCCTTCCTTTCTCTGCTTCTTGTCTTTGTGATGGCATCATTATCTCACTGAATCAGGCTTACAAACATGTGAAGTCTTCTGTTCTTCACTTACAATATTTCTACAGCACCTACTCTGTAGAAAGATCAGCTGTGCCCATGAAGGAGCACATAGTCACATGTAGAATAAGGATGTCTACATAACTAATATCAATACAAAGGTGATACATGCTATGATGAAGTTGCAAGAAAAGGAAAAATTTAATTGACACTGAAAATGAGAAAAGGTTTCGCAGAGACAAGGATATCTGAGTTGCATATTTTCTCTTGTTCAGTTCAGTTCAGTCACTCAGTCGAGTTGGTGATGCCATCCAGCCATCTCATCCTCTGTCGTCCCCTTCTCCTTCTGCTTCCAATCCCTCCCAGCATCAGGGTCTTTTCCAATGAGTCAGCTCTTCGCATGAGGTGGCTAAAGTATTGGAGTTTCAGCTTCAGCATCAGTCCTTCCAATGAACACCCAGGACTGATCTCCTTTAGGATGGACTGGTTGGACCTCCTTGCAGTCCAAGGAACTCTCAAGAGTCTTCTCCAACACCACAGTTCAAAAGCATCAATTCTTCAGTGCTCAGCTTTCTTCACAGTCCAACTCTCACATCCATACATGACCACTGGAAAAACCATAGCCTTGACTACATGGACCTTTGTTGGCAAAGTAATGTCTCTGCTTTTTAATATGCTGTCTAGGTTGGTCATAACTTTCCTTCCAAGGAGTGAGCATCTTTTAATTTCATGGCTGCAGTCACCATCTGCGGTGATTTTGGAGCCCCCCAAAATAAAGTCTGACACTGTTTCCACTGTTTCCCCATCTATTTCCCATGAAGTGATGGGACCAGATGCTATGATCTTCATTTTCTGAATGTTGAGCCTTAAGCCAACTTTTTCACTCTCTTCTTTCACTTTCATCAAGAGGCTTTTTAGTTCCTCTTCACTTTCTGCCATATGGGTGGTGTCATCTGCATAGGGGACTGGAATGCAAAAGAAGGAAGTCAAGAAACACCTGGAGTAACAGGCAAATTTGGCCTTGGAGTGCAGAATGAAGCAAGGCAACGGCTAATAGAGTTTTGCCAAGAGAACGCACTGGTCATAGCAAACACCTTCTTCCAATAACACAAGAGAAGACTCTCTTGTCTTTAAAGGTGTAAATTTCATACAGTGAGAGTCACCTATTTTTGTGTACAATTCAGTCACCTCATAACCCCTCCTTTTTCCTTTGTAATCAGACTTTGCCCCTATCTCCAGCCCCTGACAACCACTAATCTGTTAGGTGTTTATAGTTTTGCCATTTCTAGATTGTCATAAAAAATGAGTCATACACTACATAAAAGGAGTCAGTGTAAAAATCCTTTATACTGTAACACATTTGAGGTTCATCCATGTTGCTGAGTGTATCAGTAGTTCATTCCTTTTTTATTTCCAACTAATATTCTGTTTTATGGATACATCACAGTTTGTATCTCCATCTACCAGTTTGGGCTGTTTCCACTTCATAGTATATCACTTTTGCATAAATATGATTTTTAATTTTAGTTTGGCAATTATCTAGTAATTGTATGGTTGTATTGTCTGGTACGTTTATGTTTAAGTTCATTAGAAACTACGAAACCGTTTTCCAAAGTGGCTCTACCTACCATCACGATATGAATATTCTGGTTGTTTTACATTCCTGCTGGTACTTGGTAATATCAGTTCAGTTTTAAAACTATAGCATTCTACATACTGTGTACTGATATCTAAATGTGGTTTTAATTTGTACTTTCCATGCTTAAATATGAACTCTTTCCATGTCTTGATTTGCCATCTGTTTATGTTGGGTGAATTTTCTATTTAAATATTTTGCTCATTATTAATTGAGTTGCCTTATTGCCACCAGGGCTTCCCTGGTGGCTCAGAGGTTAAAGCATCTGCCTGGAATGCAGGAGACCCAGGTTTGATCCCTGGGTCGCGAAGATCCCCTGGAGAAGGAAATGGCAACCCATTCCAGTACTCTTGCTTGAAGAATCCTATGGAGTGAGGAGGCTGGTGGGCTACAGTCCATGGGGTTGCAAAGAGTTGGACACGACTGAGCGACTTCACTTTCATTTCACTTTCATTGCCAAATTCAGACTTAAATTGAAGAAAGTAGGGAAAACCACTAGACCATTCAGGTATGACCTAAACCAAATCCCTTACAATTATACAGTGGAAGTGACAAATAAATTCAAGGAATTAGTTCTGATAGAGTGCCTGAAGAACTATGGATGGAGGTTCATGACATTGCATAGGAGGCAGTGATCAAGGCCATCCCTAGAAAAAAGAAATGTAAAAAAAGGCTAAATGGTTGTCTAAGGAGGCATGCAAAAAGAAGAGAAGCGAAGGCAAAGGAGAAAAAGAAAGATATATCCATTTGAATGCAGAGTTCCAAAAAATAGCAAGGAGAGCTAAGAAAGCCTTCCTCAGTGATCAATGCAAAGAAATAGAGGAAAACAATAGAATGGGAATAACTAGAGCTCTCTTCAAGAAAATTAGAGATACCAAGGGAACATTTCATGCAAATATGGGCACAATAAAGGACAGAAATGGTATGGACCTAACAGAAGCAGAAGATATTATTAAGAAGAGGTGGCAAAAATACTCAGAAGAACTAAAAAAAAAAAAAGAGATCTTCATGACCCAGATAACCATGATGGTGTGATCATTCACCTAGAGCCAGGCATCCTGGAATGTGAAGTCAAGTGGGCCTTAGGAAGCAAAATGCTGTGAAAGTGCTACACTCAATATGCCAGGAAATTTGGAAAACTCAGCAGTGGCCACAGCATGGGAAAAGGACAGTTTTCATTCTGATCCCAAAGAAAGGCAATGCCAAAGAATATTCAAACTACAGCACAATTGCACTCATGTCACATGCTAGCAAAGTAATGTTCAAAATTCTCCAAGCCATGCTTCAACAGTACATAAACTGAGAACTTTCAGATGTTCAAACTGGATTTATAAAGGCAGAGGGACCGGAGATCAAATTGCCAACATCCATTGGATCATAGAAAAAGCAAGAGAATTCCAGAAAAACATCTACTTCTGCTTTATTGACTATGCCAAAGCCTTTGACTGTATGGATCACATTTATTTAGATCTTCTTTGACATTTTTCAATAATATTTTTCAGGATGTTTTTTGTTCCACCTATAGATCTTGCACATATCAGGATATTGTATGTTTTTTATTGCTACCATATATGGTACATTTTATTTCAACTTCCAATTGTACATTGTTAATATATAGAAATACAATTTATTTTTGCACATTAACTTTATATCACTGAGATCATCCTAAACTCACTAGTTCTATCAGCTTTTTCATAGTTTCCTTGAGGTTTTATATGTAGAGAATCATGTTATATACAGATACAGAGAGTTTTGTTTCCTTTTCAATCTGTGGGGCTTTTAATTCTTTTTCTTGGTTTTTATAGTGACTATTACCTCCAGAACAATGTTGAATAGGAGTGGTGAGAATAAATATTCTTGCCTTTTCCCCTATCTTCAGGGGGAGGCATTCAGTCTCATATCCTTAAATATGAAAGCTGTAAATCTGTAGTTTCCTCAGGTTGAGGACGTTCCATTATAATCCTAATTTGCTGAAAGTTTTTATTAGGAATGGATATTGGGCTTTGCCAAATGCTTTACTGCATTTTTTGAGATTTAATGTGTGTATGAATCACCTAGGTATCTTATTGTTAGAGATTCTGATTCAGTTAGTCTGGAAGGACCTGAGATTTTGCATTTATTTGTTTATTTTTTGGCCGTGATACATGGCTTGTGGGATTTTAGTTCCCCAGCCAGGGATTGAACCTGGGCCCTCGACAGTGAAAGCACGGGATCCTAACCACTGGACCTCTATGGAAATTCCTGATTCTGCATTTCTAGTAAACTCTGAGATGATGTTGATGTTGTTTGACACAGACCACATTTTGAATAGCATAGACATAGGGTATTTCTATGGTATGAGGTGGGTGACACTACTGAAAGATGCTGAGAAAGTAGGAGTTGCAAAGAGAAATTTATTAAACAAATTATGTCCTGGAGGCCAGTGAAGAAGAGTATCAGGAATGAGGGAGTCACCGAAAGTTTTAACTTTTTTTGTTTTTATTTTATTTATTTTTATATATACATTTAATAAAAGTTTTAAAAGCTTTAGCAGTAGAGTTGTCAAACATGAAATTAGTGTTGGTTTTGTGGCAGAAGTTGTTCTACTTATGTTTCTTGCACATATCTACTATTTGAAGTATCATATCATATTATAAAACCACCTCCCTCATTGTCCAAGTCTGTTTGGTTCCCAAGTTTGGATTGTGGCAGTTTAGATAAGAAAGAACATCATGTGATCTGAATATACTTGGTTCCTGACTGTTGAGTCATGAGTAGTAAGTATCAGATGAGGAGAATATCTATCGTAACTCAAAAAATGTGTCCTAAAATGTTTGGTTTCTATGTTTATGTAACTAAGAGTTCAAATACTGGTATTTGTTTCTATCTTCTTCCCCCTACTAGCTGCATACTTCTTGAGAGTTAGGATTAAGTATTTGTCTTCTTATTCTAAGCCTCTAGAATTATCTCTTGGTACATGGTTCAGTTCAGTCACTCAGTTGTGTCTGACTCTTTATGACCCCATGGACTGCAGCATGCCAGGCCTCCCTGTCCATCACCAACTTGCAGAATTTGCTCGTTTATGTCCATCGAGTCGGTGATGCCATCCAACCATCTCATCCTCTGTCATCCATTTCTCCTCCTGTCTTCAGTCTTTCCCAGCATCAGGGTCTTTTCAAATGAGTCAGCCCTTCCCATTAGGTGGCCAGAGTATTGGAGCTTCAACTTCAGCATCGGTCTTTCCAATGATTATTCAGGACTGATTTCCTTTTGGATGGACTGGTTTGATCTCTTTGCAGTCCAAGAGATCTCGAGTCTTCTCCAACACCACAGCTCAAAAAAATCAATTCTTTGGTGCTCAGCTTTCTTTATGGTCCAACTCTCACATCCATACATGACTAGAGGAAAATCCATAGCTTTGACTAGATGGACCTCTGTCAGCAAAGTAACGTCTGTGCTTTTTAATATGCTGTCCAGGCTTGCCATAGCATTTCTTCCAAGAAGGAAGTGTCTTTTAATTTCATGGCTGCAGTCACCATCTTCAGTGATTATGGAGCCCAAGAAAATAAAGTCTGGTACATGGTAGATGCTCATTAAATGTAGTTTTAATTATTGAAATTAGCTGAAGGGAGGAAGACAAATTATAGAGTACTTTCTCAAGGGTTTAGTAGCAGGGGGATGGAGAATGATAATCTGATAGGTGAGGAAGATTCAAGGTTGAATGAAGTTGTTTTGTTCTGTTTTTATTATTATTAATATTTCTAAGCCATAAAGATCTGTGGTTAATTGTAGGCAGAGAAGACCCAATAATTAGGAAGTGATTAAAGTTACAAGACAGAAAAAGAATAATTAATAGAGCATGTCTCTCTATGTAAAGAACAAACATATAAATACCAAGGGGGAAAGGGGGGGTGGGTTGAATTAGGAGTTTGACATATAAACACTACTGTATATAAAATAGATAACTAATGAGAACTGACTGTATAGCTCAGGAACTCAGTGTTCTGTGGGGACATAAATGGGAAGGATATCTAAAAAAGACGGGATATGTGTATACATATAACTGATTCACTTTGCTGTACAGCAGAAAATATCACAACATTGTAAAGCAACTATACTCCAATAAGATTTTTTAAAAATAGCAGATAAAGAACACAAGTACTTGGTTTAATTGTAAAGGGAGGGGCATGACCATACTTTTCAATCGTGCAGAATCTTCCTTTATCACAAAATCATTCAGACATAGCTGTCACTATAACAAACCCTAATCCAGGACCTCATTGCTTTTTACCTAAGTAATTTATAATTCATCTTCTCTATGATCTCATTCATGTAAACGCTTCTTTGCAAGAGGCTGGCGGAACTCTCTTTAAAAATCCTCTTCCAAAATCCTTTCTGAAAACAATCTTCATACTGGAGAAACCATAAGGTGCCCATACTTTCTGATTTCAGCCCAGTATCTCAACCCCTTGAGATGGATAAGGATGTTAGGTTTCTACTGTTTTATTCAGCCCTAGATTTCTCTCTAGGTTCCATTATCAAAGGCTATCATGTGACTCTTGATTTTTGTTGCTATTTTGGCATTGGGCACAGTGAAATTTGTTCCTGTAACTGAAAGTAAATGATCATAATACCTTCCATTTTCTAATCAGAGACAAGGATTTCTGCCAAAGAGACATTCTCAAAAAATAAAAAAATAAAAAACCCCCAAAACCTGTTTATTTCAACTGAATGGCATCAAATGTGTAGCTCTTTATGCATGTGTGTGTGTTTTATGTCATAGAAATAATTTCTATTAATATTTGATATGGGGTTATTCTCATGTGTGGGCTAATTGATAGCTTACAGGGTACTTGTGTTTTCCAGTCTGTTGTTTTTGCTCTGAGCAAAAATTTACTCAGCTGATGAGAATATTTTGACAACTCTGCCTGTGTGTCCAGAAACTGCAATTTGGTGTGAATTTTCTGGCTCCAATGACCCAATTTTAAGATGTAAAATAGGGTACTCCAAATTTATATGGAAATAATATAGCTAGCCTGGCTCCCCACAAACAGTGACAGACATTAAGACCATGTACAGCTCCTAATATATAAAAGCACAGGATGGAAACATCATGATTATTGTCTCCCAATCTCATTTGGAAATACTATAAATGTTGCTTACTGAAATCAACTTGTAAATAAAATTACAAAGAATTATGTTTTCTAGCTTGAGAAAACAGTTCAATTTATTTCTTAGGAATATCTCAGTCAACATTTATGTTTGATTTGTACCTTTAAAAATACAAAGTTCTTCATTTCTTGATGGACTCACATATACATATGCCCAAATAATTAATTTTCAAGAAACTGTTGTTTTTCTTTTGTGTTCAGTAGTTCAATAACTGCCTTTATGGAAATTCAGTGTGATTCCTATCTCCTCATTCATTTCTCGGCTATTTAACTTTTAAGATTCTGGTCACGTGAAGGAATCCACACTAAGTTTTATGGATGGCCAAAGGCAACCAGTGATTCTGTGTATGTGTGTGTCACACACAGACACACATATAAATTAACTGACTTATGATTAGCATAGGTATTTTGTGAACTTTAATATTTTAAAACCTGAAACTCAACCAACATAAGTACTGAGCTATCAGTAGTTATTAAAGATGCCTTTACCATAGGAGCAGTAAAACGTTATTCCACACTAGCTGACAGGGAGAGCAAGGCAACCTGCATTCCCTGGAAGTGTAGTGTTTTAGCAGCTTTCTCCTGCTAAAAACCCTGGTAGGTTGAGCCTAGCTTGACAGGATTGATTATATTGACCATTTTATGGGTCGATTGCCAAGAGATTGAATAGTTGATTTGATTTGGTCTTCCTAATGGCCAAAAGAGCCAGATGGCTTGATTGGAATGGTGACTGAAACAACAAATTCAACTATGAAAACAGTTGAATCAATGGTGATATGTGAACACCATCCAACATTTCAAAGAGATTGCTAATGTAGAAACTTCAAAGCCTGATTTTCAGATTCAACTGGGGCCCTTATTATTGATGGCTAGCTCGGAACTGGTATTGCAGTGGACAACTTTAATGAGGGGGGGTTCAAGTTTTCCATAATGCAAATCAACATTCTAAAGGGTAGGATATTTAAGCAGCCAGAAAGAAAAACAAGAAATTGCTAGTGCTACTGAAAACCCTTGAAAGCAAGCCAAGTTAAAATGATGATGGATCATGATATGAGAGTCTATAATAAATTATAGCACAAACATCATGACTCATAAGCTTGTCACACAAGAGCAATTTTAAAAAGTAATCCTTGCAAATTGATACCTATGTTCCCTGTTCCCTTATATCTGGAAGTAAGATTATACCAAGTACTAGCAAACTGTATGATACTGAATTAACGTTGTGTGTTAGTTGCTCCATCATTTCTGACTCTTTCGATCCCATGGACTGTAGTCCACCAGGCTCCTCTGTCCATGGAATTCTCCAGGCAAGGATAAGGAAGTGGGTTGCCATTTTCTTCTTGAGGGGATCTTCCTGACCCAGGGATTGAACCACGGTCTCCTGCGTTGCAGGTGGATGCTGGCTGGGCTACTAGGGAAGCCCCCAAATTAACAGTAAGACTTTTGAAAAAAGGCAGTATTGTGAAGGAAAGATTTGTATACGTCCATTATGACTTAACTGTCAAGCCGTAAGTATATTAAGCCTTAAGTATATTAAGTATAGATTCAAGGGATTAGATCTGATAGACTGCCTGAAGAACTATGGATGGAGGTTCCTGACATTGTACAGGAGGCAGTAATCATGACCATCCCCAAGAAAAAGAAATGCAAAAAGGCAAAATGGTTGTCTGAGGAGGCCTTACAAATAGCTATGAAAAGAAGAGAAACAAAAGGCAAAGGAGAAAAGGAAAGATGAAGTGAAGTGAAGTCACTCAGTCGTGTCCAACTCTTTGCGACCCCGTAGACTGTAGCCCGCCAGGCTCCTCTGTCCATGAGATTCTCCAGGCAAGAATACTGGAGTGGTTTGCCATTTCCTTCTCCAGGGGAGCTTCCCAACCCAGGGATTGAACCGGGTCTCCCGCATTGCAGGCAGACGCTTTATCCTCTGAGCCACCAAAGATAAATGAAAGATATACCCATCTGAATGCAGAGTTCCAAAGAATAGCAAGGAGAGATAAGAAAGCCTTCCTCAGTAATCATTGCAAAGAAATAGAGGAAAACAATAGAATGGGAAAGACTACAAATCTCTTCAAGAAAATTAGAGATACCAAGAGAAATTTTCATGCAAATATGGGCACAATAAAGGACAGAAATGGTATCAACCTAACAGAAGCAGAAGATATTAAGAAGAGGTGGCAAAAATACACAGAGACTATACAAAAAAGATCTTCATGACCCAGATAACCACGATGGTGTGATCTCTCATCTAGAGCCAGACCTCCTGGAATGCAAAGTCAAGTGGGCATTAGGAAGCATCACTTTGAACAAAGTTAGTGGAGGTCATGGAATTCCAACTGAGCTATTTCAAGTCCTAAAAGATGATGCTGTGAAAGTGCTGCACTCAATATGCCAGCAAATTTGGAAAACTCAGCAGCGGCCACAGGACTGAAAAACGTCAGTGTTTATTCTGATCCTAAAGAAAGGCAATGCCAAAGAATGCTCAAACTACTGCACAATTCCACTCATCTCACACACTAGCAAAGTAATGCTCAAAATTCTCCAAGCCAGGCTTCAACAGTACATGAACAGAGAACTTCCAGATGTTCAACCTGGATTTAGAAAAGGCAGAGGAGCCAGAGATCAAATTGCCAACATCTGTTGGATCATCGAAAAGGCAAGAGAGTTCCAGAAAAACATCTACTTCTGCTTTTCTGATTATGCCAAAGCCTTTGATTGTGTGGATTACAACAAACTGGAAAATTCTGGAAGAGATGGGAATACCAGACCACCTGACCTGCCTCTTGAGAAATCTGTATGCAGGTCAAGAAACAACAGTTAGAACTGGACATGGAACAACAGACTGGTTCTAAATCGGGAAAGGTGCATGTCAACGCTATATACTGTCACCCTGCTTATTTAACTTATATGCAGAGTACATCATGAGATGTATGATGAATACATATGAGATGCATGAAGCACAAGCTGGCATCAAAATTGCCGGGAGAATCATTAGTAACCTCAGATATGGGGCTTCCCAGGTGGTGCTAGTGGCAAAGACCCCACCTGCCAATGCAGGAGACACAGAAGATGCAGGTTCGATCCCTGGGTCAGGAAGATCCCCTGTAGAAGTGCCTGACAACCCACTCCAGTATTCTTCCCTGGAGAATCCCATGGACAGAGGAACCTGGCAGGCTACAGTCCATAGCATCACAAAGAGTTGGACATGACTGAAGTGACTTAGCAAGTACCACAAGTGAAAAATACAAAATCAGTTCTCTGAGATAAAATGAAGCAGAAGTATTCCTTCTGAGGGTTCTAGGACAGAAGTCCTCTGGAAGCTGGTGCCTTTTACAGTTCCCAGAGGCTACTACATTCCTTGCCTCATGGCTCCTTCCTCCATTTTCAAAGCTAGCAATGTAGCCTCTTCTCTCCTCTTTGCCATCCCTTGTGACCCTTGTGATTACATTGGAGCTAACTGTATTCCAGGACAGTCTCCCCATGACAACATTCTAAAATTAATCACATCTGCAAACTCCCTGTTACCAGGTACAGCAACCCCTACACAGGTTCCAGGAATTATTTTGTAGACATCTTCCTGTGTGTATGGTAGGGAGGGATGTGAGAGAGGCATCATTTAGTTTACCACAGGAGAAAAAAGTAAATCAAAAATCCAGTCACAAAGCTTTTGTAGCCACCTAAAGGCAATGGCACCCCACTCCAGTACTCTTGCCTGGAAAATCCCATGGACGGAGGAGCCTGGTAGGCTCCAGTCCATGGGGTCGCTAAGAGTCGGGCACAACTGAGCGACTTCACTTTCACTTTTCACTTTCATGCATTGGAGAAGGAAATGGCAACCCACTCCAGTGTTCTTGCCTGGAGAATCCTAGGGACAGAGGAGCCTAGTGGGCTGCTGTCTATGGTGTCGCACAGAGTCGGACACGACTGAAGCGACTTAGTAGCAGTAGCAGCAAGCAGCAGATAAGGGGCTTCCCAGGTGGCACTAATGGACAAGAACCCACCTGCCAAAATGCAGGAGACATAAGAGACATAGGTTGGATCCCTGGGGCGGGAAGATTCCCTGGAGAAGGAAATGACAACCCACTCCATTGTTCTTGCCTGGATGCCTGGCGGGCTACAGTCCATGGGGTCGCAAAGGGTGGGGCACGATGTTGTGACTGAACACATGTGCAACCAAGCAGGATACGATGGTAACTCAGATCACGTGGCAGTGGAATGGAGGGAAGCATTGAGACTGGAGAATTGAATATTGAGACTGGAGTATTGAGGCTACAACATTTTTGGCACCAGGGCTGATTTCGTGGAAGACAATTATTCAACCAACCAGGATTTGGGTGGGGGTTGGTTTGGGGATGATTCAAGCACATTATATTTATTGTGCACTTTATTTCTATTATTATTACATTAGCTTCACTGCATATCATCAGGCATTAGATCCTGATGGTTGGGGACCTCTAGTTTAGGACACAAAGTCAACAGGCTTTGCCAGTGAATTGGATAGGATAGGGGACTGAGAGGGATGAGGTCCGCTCTAGCTCAGTTTATATCTACTATGCCTCCTGGTTATTCTGAATGTCATCTTTATATCATAGACCAGGCAATTATTAATAAAACTTATGTTTTTAGAATACTCCTGTGTATTTCTAAAAGAAACCATCTTTGCATTTGAAAAGAAGCTCTATTTCTGTGTTTACTTTGGCATAGGTAGGAATTTTATTTTTAACTTTTTGGAAGAGTTGTGTAAAACAGTCTTCTCGGATTTTGAAACCTTATGAATAAATCATTTGAAATGGCCTCCTAAATTTGCTATTTATCCCATTAAGTTTGAAAATGAAAAAGAAGTTCAAGTATTGGAAAATAAAGTGAACTAGCAAATGAAAATTCTTTGAATGTTTGACATGCGTCAAGAACAGGTGACAGTTGAAATACTAAAAAAAAAAGAGAATTTTCCAGAGCTGACATCCAAAACTTTCACTTGTTTTGTATGGCATTGCAAGAAGGGACACTGGATTCTAGTTGGAGGTCTTCAGAAATGTCCAATGGAGAAGATCAGCAAAGATAAACCTGTTGAGAAGTTCCTTGACTGATTCCTATAGCCAGGAACTCCAGGGAATATTAAGGGGTAAGGAGAGGGAAAACATATAATAACATATGGGCATTCTTGGGTGAGACAATCAGCACATTACAGGTGCACCTGAAAGCAAATTCCACATATGAAAATAATAACTATTTTATGATGTTTGACTTATCTCTAAGAACACATCCCCAAATCTCATTCAATGAAAAATCCCTTTAGGAAAAAAACAAAATGATCAGCTTAAATGATGACTCTGCCCAGCAAACAGAGGAAAAGCTGTTTCAGAAGTTGATGAATTGTTGATTCATTTCTTTTTTGCAAGTTTCCAGCTGAATATGGAATGAAACATATCCCGTGCATCACACGCTTTCCTTTTTCAATTATTTCTAGCACATGCTATTGTTTAATAGTCTTCTATTGTTTAATATGGTCTTCTATGGCAAGATGTAATTGTTCTGAAATGTCATTAGATGTCTTTTATGATTAACTGTAGTTTGTCCTAAATGGAAAAGGTAAATTAATGCTATGTTTGTTTTAGTGACAGAGAACTAAAGTGTCATATAAGTCCACATAGGTAAGTTTAGCTGTATTAATCAAACAAACTAGGGCAGTGGTCCTCAACCTTTTTGATACCAGGGTCTGATTTCATGGAAGACAATCTTTCCACAGACAGAAATTGGGGGGGGGGGACGTTTGGAATTTAAATTCAAAATAATTTAAGCACATAACATTTATTGAGCACTTTATTACTATTATTATATCAACTCCACCTGAGATCATCAGGCATTAGATCTATAAACAAGTAATCTAGTATTATCTTTTTATGTCTTGATTTGGGGGAGGGGACCATTTTGGTCTGTAATGAAAGCTTTAGTAATTTATTGGTTCAGGTACATTTGTATAGCTCCTTCAGATGCCCACTTGATACAGAAACCTACTATTTAGAAGATTGCCTTTTTAAGCCTACTCAGTGCTTGAAATTTAGGCCACCTAAAGGTGAGGAAGTTCACCCATATACACCATTTCAGGTTTAGGTAAGGACTTAGGAGGGAAGCAGGAAGAATGAATGAATGAGACCTCACCTGTTATTAATATAACAGTGTTTCCACCTTCAAAAATGGGGGGCTGTATTAGATTCCTAGAATGGCTTCCAGCTCCTGTGAAAGATAGCTGGGGGAAAAGTATCTCACTCTCTCTTCCTCAGGACCTCCCACTCTGACACTGTTCCCTAGTGCATCCCCAAAGAATGGAAACATTTTATAGCTGATCATAAAACCATACAACTGTAGGCAAATGTATCACAGTATTTCTGAAACAGCATGCCAACTCTTGATTATTTATTATATCATGAGCTTATGAGTGAGTGGGCCATGTTTATCTTCCCTCCTAAGGGTGAGGACAAGTGGGCAGTGTCTTCCCACTAGGAGCTGACATAGCTGACTCCATATGAAGTGTGGTGGACGACATCCCAAGGTCAAAGAAAAGCCATGTGATATGGTGGAAAGAGCATGGGTTTGGGCAGCCTATAGATATGGCTTTGATTCCTACTTTGACCATTTTCTATCAGTGTGATCTTATGTAAGTTGAATTCTATTAGGTTTACTTTCCTCCTATGGTAAATAGGAATAATAATTCTATTTCCTATCAGGGTAGGTGTTTAGCAGTCATCCTTATTATGCTAAAACTATTTGTCATTGTAGGAAAGTCAAAACTTCTCAGAAAGGGGGAGAGGGTTGCCTACACATTTTCCTTCATTCTTTGTGTTGTGGTACTAAGAATCATCTTACATGCTACTGTTGTCAACAATTTCTTGACTAATTCTTGACCTTCTGATATATGCCCCTTTGTGGTTCAGACAACAATGTAATAAAATCCCCCTCTCCATGGTTTGCCCACACAGTAAAGTGAAAGACACAATTAAGCATGTGAACATTGTACTGTGGAATAAATAGTATCTGTGATAGTTTCATGTGTCAGCTCAACTGCACTAAGGGATGGGCAGTGTGGATGTTTCTAGAAGAAATTAGCATTTGAAACAGTAGACCAAGTTAAAGAGATCCACCCTCACTAATGTGGATGGGCATCATCCAATCTGTCGAGAACCCAAATAGAAGAAAAAGGCAACTGGAGAGTGAATTCCCACTGTTTTTGAGCTAAGACTTCCATATTTCCTGCCTTCAGACATCAGAGCTTCTGGTTCTCAGACTCTTTGGACTCAGACTGAATTATACTGCCAGCTTTCCTTTGCTTGCAGATGGCAGATTGTGGGACTTCTTGCCCTCCACAACCATGTGAGCCAATTCCTATAATAAATATCCTCTTGTATATATCAATATAGATCTACCCATCTGTCTGTCTATCCGTTCTGTTTCTCTAGAGAACCCTAATACAATTTCTGAATTAATATTAGCAATAATATTTACAATAATGGTAGCTAACAGCTATGAGCTTTTACTGTGTTCTGGGCTTTATGCTCATTACTTGACCTGCATAATCACTTAATCATCACAACAGTCTGATGAGACGGTTAACTATTATTATTCTCTTGTTTAGTCAAACACATTAAGTCTCAGGTTAAATAGCTTGCCAAAAGCCATGTAACTAGTAAATGCAGGAATGGAGATTTGAGTCCAAATCTGTTTGACTCTATAGCCTGAGCTTTGCCACTAAGCTATTTTAAATGATCCCCAGTTGCGGTGACACTCAAATGAAACTGTAATTGTGGTAATGCTTTAAAGACCTTGAAGAACTATCAAAATGGAAGGGCTTATTATTACCTAAATGATTAACTGAGCCTAGCACTGTTTATCCAGATGCTTGGCAGCATGTAGACAAAGCCTAAGGCTGTAATGGACCTTTTCCAAGTGGCAAAAGCTGAAATGTAATATGAGCTAATTGGTGACATGTCTTGATTTTCAAAGCATTAGGCAAAGCTCGTTAAGTGCAGCTTCCTAGTGGCATACTTATCTCTTTTAAGTTAACTGCACCTGTTTTACAATTTAGAGTGATTGCATAACTTCAGAACATTGGTGATTGTTCTCCAGCATTCAGTTTTTTTAGCAAACATTTATTGAGCACCCTTACTCCATGCTATGTGTGTTTATGGAGCATCTCCTGTGCTCAGAGTATTGTCTTTACAGGGCTTTGTGACTTATATTTGGAAACAGTATTTTGAAAAGCCCAGAGCAGAAAGACTGAGAAAAAAGCTGTTTTGTCCAGTGCAAATAGTTATTTACCTGGAGTTCAGAGGTTGTGTTGCTCCTTTTCAGTCACTAGTTGTTTTTCAGTTGCTAAGTGGTGTCTGACTATTTGCAACCCCATAGATGACAGCACACCAGGCTCCTCTGTCCTCCACTACCTCCCGGAATTTGCTCAGATTTGTGTCCATTGAGTTGGTGATGCTATGTAACCATCTCATCCTCTGCCACTCTCTTCTCCTTTGGCTTTCCATCTTTCGCAGCTTCAGGGTCTTTTCCAATGAGTCAGCTCTTAGCATCAGGTGGTCAAAGTATGGAGGCTTCAGTGTCAGTCCTTCCAATGAATGTTCAGGGTTGGTTTCCTTTAGGATTGACTGGTTGGACCCCTTTGTGGTCCAAGGGGCTCTCAAGAGTCTTCTCTGGGTTTAGGGTAGTGGTTTTCATATTATACATAGCAAAATCACGCAAGGTGCTTGCCTGGGTTTTACTACTAAGATTCTGATTTAGTTGCTTTAGGATGGTGGTTTTTAACAGGTGATTCTCATTGTCCAGCTAGGCTTGTGTAGTCACTGCTCCATAGCATCTTTTTCCACCGAAGCATCCAGCTAATGAAGGAATGCAATACAAAAGGAAAACTACCAGAAATTTGGCTTTAGTCCAACTTACTTGCTTCCTTTTCTCATTCCTCTCTATCCTTTTGGTCACCTCTATCCCTTTTAAGTGTCTAAGTTTGGGTTTATAAGAAAAATATTCACACTTATTTAGATAATCAAATAGTCAAAACCTCACTTGTTTATGAGATTGGGCTGACAATACAAATGAGTGAAGCAAGCCAGATGGAGACTGTGGTGAACTGGAAATTATAGACCCCATCTCACGTGAGGGTGGTGGAGGGAGCAACAGCTAAGACTATAATCCAGCCACGTGTTCTAAGAGTTCTCCAAGTGTCATCCTTGCTCTAGGAGCATTAGAAAACTTGTTAGAAATGCAGAATTTCAAACCCTGCTTCCTGATCCACTGAGTGAATCTGGTACTGGAACAGGTTGTGGGACAACAGTCTGTGGTCTTAGGGGATTCTGATGCAATATAACATTTTCAAACCACTGCCTATAGTACTGAAAGCCCAGTGTGACCACATTTGATTTTTCATGAAAAGCCAGGAATATTGCTTTCTTTTATTGAGCATTTTTAAATTGTGCTGTGCATGTTCATGTAACAGCTCCTGTGCTCAAATTATTCTGAACATCTCTCCTTGGCTTTCAAAGATTGACAACGAATTCAATTTTTCCTTTGTTGTTTTTTTTTAAATACACCCTGTTTTTTTTTTTTTTTTTTAACAAACATATCCTTGGGCTAACCTTCAATTGTCTCTATTCTACAAGGGTTAAATAGCTTTGAAATATGCTTCATATCTTTGTGACATTCCCCAACCCATGCTTAAGTATCCTGAGTAACCAATTAAACCATGAAATTTGGAATACTGGAATAGGTAATTTAGTTATGAAAACCTCAGCCTAGTTATGCTGTTAGTTTCCTGGATTAAAAAAGAAACAGAAACTAGGAAAAGATTATGGATTAAATCAGAGTCACAAGTTAGAATCCTTTCACTTTCAAACCAAATTTCTAGAGAGGGTCTATCCCTGGCTATTAATAATAAATTATATAAATCTGAAGTCCTCTTGACTTATTTCAACCTATTCCTCCTATCTGGAGAGTTGGGAAGGCATATAATGCCTGCTGCTACATCGCTTCAGTCGTGTCCGACTCTGTGCGACCCCATAGACGGCAGCCCACCAGACTCCTCTGTCCCTGGGATTCTCCAGGCAAGAACACTGGAGTGGGTTGCCATTTCCTTCTCCAATGCATGAAAGTGAAAAGTGAAAGTGAAGTCGCTCAGTCGTGTCCGACTCTTAGTGACCCCATGGACTGCAGCCTACCAGGCTCCTCCGTCCATGGGATTTTCCAGGCAAGAGTACCGGAGTGGGATGCCATTGCCTTCTCCGATATAATGCCTAGACTGTGATATTTACAATTCTAGGCCAAGTACAGTCATAACTTTTGCACTCTTTTTAATTGTTATTGAAGAATAGTTGATTTATAATGTTGTGTTCATTTCCAGTGTACAGCAAAATGAATCATTTATACATATATCCACTCTTTTTCTTTAATTCTTTTCTAATATAGGTCATTGCAGAATATTGAGTTGAGTTCCCTGTGCTATACAATAGGTTCTTATTAGTTATCTATTTTGTATATAATAGTGTGTGTGTGTGTGTCAATCCCAATTTAACCCCACCTTTACCCCCTGGGTTGGAGAAGGCAGTGGCACCCCACTCCAGTACTCTTGCCTGGAAAATCCCATGGACAGAGGAGCCTGGTAGGCTACAGTCCATGGGGTCACAAAGAGTTGGACATGACTGAGTGACTTCACTTTCACTTTCACTTTAACCCCAGGTAACCATAAGTTTGTTTTCTACATCCGTGACTCTACTTCTGTTTTGTAAGCAAGTTCATTTGACCCCTTCTTTAGATTCTGCATATAAGCAACATTTTTCTTTCTGTATCTGACTTATTTCACTCAGTATGACAATCTCTATTTGCATCCATTTTGTGGCAAATGACATTATTTTATTTTTTTTGTGGCTGAGTAATATTCTGTTATATCTATATATATAGATATACACATACATACCTTCAGTATCCATTCATCTGTGGATCAACATTTAGGTTGCTTCCATGTCCTACCTCTTGTATTAGTCCTGCAGTGAACATTGGGGTACATGTTTCTTTTCACTCTTTCTACATTTGAAGAATTTTGTGTGTGTGTGAGAGAGAATTGATTTACTTACAGTGTGCTCATCAAATGGTGGTTTTTGAAAGCTATTGTACTATTGTATAGCACAGGAACACTGGAGTTTAAAATATATCATAGGATGACCAATCATCCTAGTTTTCCCAGGATTGAGGAGGATCATGAAAAGGGGAACTTCCAGTTACAAAACCAGGACAAGGTGGTCATCCTAGTGTTTAATGCTAATGTTTCCCTTACATCACTTTACTTCAGATGTAGAAAAGAATAAAGGTGGAAGTTGGTAGAAAAGTTGCATTGTATTGCTAAAAGCTATTTTATAACTTGCTGAAATCAAAAGGCAAGCATTGTAGGAAGGCAGATTTTAGCCAGAAATAAGAAAAGACTTTCAAATGGAGGTACCACTCTGAAGTGCCTAATATGAGATCTAATGTCCTGGAAGTTGGGTAGGATCCAACAGAGTGCAGACCCTAGAGAGAGTTTAAAATATGGTCAAGTGTGGAGACAGAGGACAAACTTTTGATGCATGTGATCTGAAGTGCACATGGAGGTCAGGGAATTGAAAGGTAATCCTGTCGGATAATCAAGAACAGAACAGGAAGCAGAATACGAGGTGATTCAGAGCAAGTAGTCTGGCACAGATACAGCTAAGCAACAAGAGGCTGCTTGCAGCCTATTTTTGTGTGATGGTAGGTGGTTTTATGGCGTAAGGATAGACCTTATGAATTAAAGGCACAGGGCAGTAAGAAACTTGAACGTCTGCAGTGGATGAAAGGTTGGATTAAATGACCTCATATTCCCATTCAACTTTGATAATCTTTGAAAATTCAGATTCTGTTATAAAAGATACTTAACATGCTTATATTATTAATCTTTGACTCTATCTCTTTGAAACTTGGGATAATAAATCAAACTTCATAAGATGAATGTGAGGATTAAAGAAAATATATCATGTAGCACAATGCCTGGCACATCATAATTGCTCAGTAAACAGGAAGTTATTATGAAAATTCTTAAAATACATTTTCTTAAATCTGGTCTTTCTTGATAGAAAATTTTCTTTTTCTTTGGTAATTTACAAATTGTGAAGCTAATTTTTTAAACTGGTGAATGTCTCATAGTAAACATATTTCCAAATCATTGAGGTTTGGTGCAAATTTTTCAGTGTTTTTTAACATGACTAATACAATAACTTTTTCTTATACATAATTTAAGTTTTCAGCTAATAAAGTTTGAATTACATTTCTAGTTGCTTTGCATGACATTCTTAATTATATTCAGGTTAGAACAAATCTCTTTAAGTCATTTGGGATATAATACTAAATCATATTAATGAAATAAACCTCGCTCATTGAACTTAAATAAGATGCTGTGCTGCTGTGCTATGCTTAGTCGTTCAGTCATGTCTGACTGTTTGCACTGTAGCCTGACAGTCTCCTCTGTCCATGGGGATTCTCTAGGCAAGAATACTGGAGTGGGTTGCCATGCCCTCCTCCAAGGGATCTTCCCAACCCAGGGATTGAACCGAGGTCTCCTGCATTGCAGGCGGATTCTTTACCATCTGAGCCACCAGGGAAGCCCCAAATAAGATGTTATACAATCATAAATCATGACATATGACCACCCTGCTGCTGCTGCTGCTAAGTTGCTTCAGTTGTGTCTGACTCTGTGCGACCCCATAGAGGGCAGCCCGCTAGGCCCCCCAGTCCCTGGGATTCTCCAGGCAAGAATACTGGAATGGGTTGCCATTTCCTTCTCCAATGCATGAAAGTGAAAAGTAAAAGTGAAGTCGCTCAGTCGTGCCCGACTCTCAACGACCCCATGGACTGGAGCCTACCAGGCTCCTCCATCCATGGGATTTTCCAGGCAAGAGTGCTGGAGTGGGGTGCCATTGCCTTCTCCGATGACCACCCTAGGTTTTATCATTTATAATTTATAGTAACTCTGATTTAGAATTCATTTTACTAAGGCTGTATATTGTCACCCTGCTTATTTAACTTATATGTGGAGTACATCATGAGAAATGTTGGGCTGGATGAAACACAGCCTGGAATCAAGATTGTTGGGAGAAATATCAATATGTAGATGACACCACCCTTATGGCACAAAGTAAAGGACTAAATAGCCTCTTGATGAAAGTAAAAGAAAGTGGAAAAGTTGGCTTAAAGGTCAACATTCAGAAAACTAAGATCATGGCATCTGGTCCCATTAATTCATGGCAAATCGATGGGGAAACAGTGGAAACAGTAGCTGACTTTATTTTGGGGGGCTCCAAAATCACTGCAGATGGTGATTGCAGCCATGAAATTAAAAGACGCTTACCCCTTGGAAGGAAAGTTATGACCAACCTAGACAGCATATTAAAAAGCAGAGACATTACTTTGTCAACAAAGGTTTGTCTAGTCAAGGCTATGGTTTCTCCAGTAGTCATGTATGGATGTGAGAGTTTGACTGTAAAGAAAGCTGAGCACAGAAGAACACGTGTACACCCTTGGTGGGTTCATGTTGATGTATGGCGAGACCAATACAATATTATAAAGTAATTAGCCTCCAATTAAAATAAATAAATTTAAAATAAAAAAAAACAATTTATGTTTTTGAACTGTGGTGTTGGAGAATATTCTTGAGAGTCTCTTGGATTACAAGGAGATCCAGCCAGTCCATCCTAAAGGAGATCAGTCCTGGATGTTCACTGGAAGGACTGATGTTGAAGCTGAAACTCCAATACTTTGGTCACCTGATGCTAATAGCTAACTCATTTGAAAGATTGAGGGCCGGAGGAGAAGGGGACGACAGAGGATGAGATGGTTGGATGGCATCACTGACTCAATGAACCTGAGTTTGAGTATACTCCCGGAGTTGGTGATGGACAGGGAGGCCTGGTGTGCTGCGGTTAATGGGGTCGCAAAGAGTCAGACACAACTAAGCAACTGAACTAAACTTGAGTATTTCATTGAGAAGTAGCATATAATGGAAGGCCATGGAATAGAATAACTATTAAATGCATGGGTTTTTCTAGTCAGATTGAAATCTTGGTTCAGTATTGTGGAATCCTCGGGCAAGTCATGTATTTTGACTTATCCTCAGTTTTCTCACCTCTACAATAGGAAAAATGATGTTTACATCAGAGTCTTCTAAGTGAGGCTTAAATGAAATGGGTCATACAAACATTTAGCACAGGAAGTTGCTCAATGTGAATTCTTTCTAGCACCACTGCTATTATAAAACAATCTTTTAAAATCCTCATTTTAATGAAAGATATCAGATGTATTCTTTCTGTTTGAATCTGAATTCAGAACATTCAACTGTCCAATGGGAATGGGCACTGGCCCTAACAATCTGTTAATACCTTACCAGTATGTATCAGTTGACTACCAACCTACCTTTGATGTAGAGCTGAAGGGGTGGCAAGATTTCATGGGGATCTGAAAGCCCAAAGTCTGCAGTATGATCAGGCCAAAGAAGATCTGAGTATGGACAGGGCCACAAATGTAAGTCTAATGTCTATTGTGGTGTAGTGAAAGTGAAAGTTGCTCGGTCGTGTCTGACTCTTTGCAACCCCACGGACTATACAGTCCATGGAATTCTCCAGGCCAGAATACTGGAGTGGGTAGTCTTTCCCTTCTCCAAGGGATCTTCCCAACCCAGGGATTGAACCTAGGTCTCCTGCATTGCAGGCAGATTCTTTACCAGCTGAGCCATAAGGGAAGCCAAAGAATATTGGAGTGGGTAGCCTATCCCTTCTCCAGCGGATCTTCCCAACTTAGGAATTGAACCAGGGTCTCCTGCATTGCAGGCAGACTCTACCAACTGAGCTATGTATGAGGGAAGATCATCATGGTGTATTATTCTTTACTAAAGTCCTGGCAGGTTTATGGGTTTATGATCCAGTTTTCCATCTACTAAAGTCTGGTGCTGGGTATAATTTTTGGTATGGCATGATTATATTGCTTAGTGGGAAACTAGTGTGAAGACAGCTCAGCTGAGGCAGTAAATTGGCTCAAGATTGATGTGAAATGTGTGTTTGTGGGGATTTCCTGGTGGTTCAGTGGTAAAAAATCTGCCTGCTAATGCAGGAGACTCGGGTTTGATCCTTGGGTCTGGAAGATCTCCTGGAGGAGGAAATGCCAACCCACTCCAGTATACTTGCTTGGAGAATCCCATGGACAGAGGAGCCTGGCGGGCTACAGTCCATGGTGTTGCAAAGAGTTGGACAGGACTGAAGCAACTGAGCATGCACATATGTATGTCTCTATCCCACCAAATGGAGAAGGCAATGGCACCCCCTCCAGTACTCTTGCCTGGAAAATCCCATGGACAGAGGAGCCTGGTAGGCTGCAGTCCATGGGGTCGCTAAGAGTCGGACACAACTGAGCGACTTCATTTTCACTTTTCACTTTCATGCATTGGAGAAGGAAATGGCAACCCACTCCAGTGTTCTTGTCTGGAGAATCCCAGGGACAGGGGAGCCTGGTGGGCTGCCGTCTATGGGGTTGCACAGAGTTGTACACGACTGAAGTGACTTAGCAGCAGCAGCAGCAGCATCCCACCAAAGCATCAACTCAATTTCACTTCTAAAACATTGTGGGAGTGACCTATATGTGCAGCTTCATTTATGTATAATGAACCAGGTTTGGAAACCTGGTTTGATACCCCAGTGGTAATTCCAGATATTTCAGGATGTTAGCCAGATTCTCTGCCACAAATTAATGTTAAATATAAAAATATCTGTAACACATAGCATATTTGATAGGGAAGGGAAAATGCTAGAAATCAGACAATCAAAGTGAAAGTGAAGTTGTTCAGTCACGTTGCTCTTTGCGACCCCATGGGCTGTAGCCTACCACGCTCCTCCATCTATGGGATTTTCCAGGCAAGAGTACTGGGGTGGGTTGCCTTTTCCTTCTCCAGAGGATCTTCCCAACCCAGGGATCGAACTCCAGGTCTTCGTCTGCATTGTAGGCAGACGCTTTACCATCTGAGCCACCAGGGAAATCCTAGACAATCAAAGGTAAATTTATATATTTAAAAGGGTATTATAGCTCCAAAAAGAATTAGCAATCACCAGCAAGGTCTTTGGTAGTAGAAGAATAAGAGTTAATTTGAGTCTGGCAAAGGCATAATACAAATTCAATAAAGGAAACCAGTCTCTGGTTTAGTAATACCAAATATAGAAAGGGATATAAAAAATATAAAGGTGCTTCTTTAGATATATTAAAATAACTCCATATTAGCCAGATGATTTTGTATAAATGTTAGGCATTCAAATCCTTCAAAGCTACTAATGTCCTTAGCAGGTCAATATTGTGTTCTGTAGACCACAGGAAAAGAGTTTGTGTTTTATTCCTAGTATGATTTAAACTTCTGGATAGTTTTGAGTCAAAGAGTGTTATAGGATCAAATTTATATGTTGAAAAGATGATTTAAGATGTTTAATGGATAACTGATTTTAGAAGTACAAAAGAGGAATCACCCTTGATGAGAGATTTGAAATGATGGGGCCTAGGAGTAGAGTGACATTTGTAGAGGGGGTGAGAAAAAGTAAGATTTTAGTATTTATTTTGAAGATGAAGCTGTTGAGATTTCCAGGTATGTTTTATGTAGATTGTGGGGTGGTGGAAAGAGCAAAATCAAGGATGACTTCTAAATGTGTTTAAGCATTAAACATGATGATGCTCTTTCCTCATTTAAGGAAGATGTGAGGCATAGTGGGTTTCTTCTACTCTCACACTCAACTGCCAAACCTGTGTTAATCCTATCATCAATTTTCTGTATTTCTTCTCCTTGGATGGTAACACTATTGTAGAATCATTTCTCTCTGCTGATCGGATTCACCACTGTAGATTCATCTTCTTTCAAATCTTTTGTTGTTGTTTGTTTTTGTCACAACGCATGACATGCTGATCCTAGTTCCGGGACCAGGGATCAAACCTGCACCCCCTGCAGTGGAAGACTGGAGTCCTAAGCACCAGGGAAGTCTCCCATCTTCTTTTAATTTTCCTGAGTTCTCACTGTTACGCAGCAATATTGCATGTGACATATTCCAAACTCTTCACTCTTCTCAAGCCACCCTCCTCCCTTTGTTCCTCCTATTCTGGGCAACTATCTGTATGCAGTTGTTGACTGAAAAAATAGGCACAACAAAACATGTCCGAACTGTGGATTAAGTCTTAATCGGGCCAAAGTGAGGACAATAGCCTAGGAGACAAGCATCTCAGATTGCTCAGAGAAACTGCTCCAGAGAGGCAGGGGGGAAGATCAGTATTGTATATGATTTTAGTGATGCAGGGTACATGCAGTCAAGCACAGGTTTTGGGAGAGGCTTGCTGCTAGTGTTGAGGAGCAGATGTCACCACTAATGACTTTAGTGCTTTTCTAGATATGGGAGATGCAAGGATTGGGCTCATAAAATCTTTTCCTAAAAATAATTTACTCTGTCAAGGCCTGTTCTGCCAGGTTTTCCCAGAGCACAGAGTGCCTCATTTCTGATCTCTATCCTCAACTCCTTTCAGGATGTGATGAAGGTCATTGGCCACAGGGGCTTATGACTTAATCCTGTAGGTGTAGATGGCAAGTGCCAATTTGTAGTTGTAGTTGGCACAGTCATCCCTCGGAATCTGCAGGGTATCCATTCTAGGAGCTGACATGGATACCAAAATCTCCTGTTGCCTGTTCCCATAGTCAGCCCGTGTATCTGTGGCTGTGGAAGCCTCAGATATTGAGGACCGACTGTATTTTACTTTCTAGAGCATTTTAAAGTCATTTGATATAAGTTTTATCACATTTTTAGCACTTCTGATTCCTTCCTGTCCTTAAGGAGAGTTTCCCTATTCTTTTTCAACATTGACATTCCACTTATGCTGTTGATTAATAGAAGAGAGGATGGGAAATTGAATTTTTTCCTCTCTTCCTGGTATATTCAGAGAGCTCATTTTCCTTTGAGATTGCTAATTACAATGAGTGTGTTAGCCTAGATCTGTCAGGGGTCACCAAGTGAAGAAGGACCTCCTGGAACAGAAATGAGCACAAAGGAATGAAGAGGGGAGAAAGGGACAGAGAGACAGATACCATTTAAGTCCCTTTGGATCTTGTCCTGCTTAAAGCTACATATAGCCGTAGACTTTGTTATATAAGCTTGTATGTTTCAGTTTTAGATTTTGCTTAAGCTAGGTTGAGCAGAATTTCTGTCACTAGGCTAGACAGTAAATATTTAGGTTTTGGGGTGAGTCCTCTTATGGTGACCCCTGAAACCCCTCTGTGACTGTAGGAACCAAATTGAAAATAATTTTTCTGGAGTATAGTCCTTAAAACTTACTTTTAGAAAATGGAGACAGCTTGAACATGTGTTTTATTTATTTACTGGGGAGGGGGGAATCATGCTGTACAATTTTTTTTAAACTTTTTTGTATTGGAGTATAGCTGACTGGGTTTCCCTGGTGGCTCAGATGGTAAAGTGTCTGCCTGAAACACGTGAGACCCGGGTTCTCTCCCTGGGTCAGGAATATCCCCTGGAAAAGGAAATGGCAACCCACTCCAGTGCTCTTGCCTGGAAAATCCCATGGACAGAGGAGCCTGGTAGGCTACAGTCCATGGGGTCACAAAGAGTCGGACACGACTGAGCGACTTCACTTTCCCTTTCATAACTGATTAACAATGTTGCAGTAGTTTCAAGTGAATCACAAAGGGACTGGGCCATACATATACTTGTATCCATTCTCCCCCCAACCTCTCCCATCCAGGCTGCCACATAACATTGAGCAGAGTTCCCTGTGCTATACAGAAGGTCCTTGTTGGTTATCCATTTTAAATAATAGCAGTGTGTACATGTCCATCCCAAACTTCCTGACTATCCCTTCCCCTTGGCAACTGTACATTCGTTGTACATGCTATTTTTAAAAGGAGAAAGAAACATTGGGAGAGAGTTGATTAATGGAAAAAGTAAGAGGAAGAAACGCTTAAAAGCATAAGTAAGCAAGGAAAATCTTTGTCAGTGAGGAAGATGATGACTTTCTCTGAATCTACTCAATCTTAATGAGCCAATTTTGTTTACATGCCTGTCCTAGAACCAACCACTGTGGCTAGAGACATGAAATATTCTGGCTGACCAAGCCAAGGTCATGAAGCAGGGTTGAGCATGAATGACTGAAACCACCTTAAATGGGATAGCAATGGCTTCCCATAGAGGAAAAAAGTGAGACAAGAAAGGTTTGTGCCAGTGCCCTAGAGCAAAAGTCAGCAGACTTTTTCTGTAAAAGGCTAGACAGTAAATATTTTAGGTTTTGTGGACCATTTGGTTTCTGGTGCCACTCCCCAACTCTACCTCTGTAGTATGAAAACAGCCATAGACAACATTTAAATGAGTGGGGCTAGCTGTGTTCAAATAAAACTTTATTTACAAAAAAGGCAGTGGAATGTGTTTGGTCCAGTGGATTGTAGTTTGCTGACACCTATCTAGAAGTTTGGCGGTGTCCTTCTGTTTGAAAATCCCAAAGAAATTTTCTTAGTGCTCCTAATTCCTTGAGTAGGAACCTGAAGACAATCTAGAGTCACAGAAGAAAGGTATGGTTGTTAGAGCAGAGCTTCTTAAGCTGATTTTTTAGATGCACAATGATTTCTTATTCTAATAGTTATACTAGTACTCAAAATCCATGTTTTAATAGATTTTGTTGCTTATTGTGGTGCTGAGTTAGAGAAAGTAGAGTGCTGTAAGTAAAATAACATGAATGATTAAAATTGAAGAAACTGTTAATGAGCATTACTCACAGTTGGTTGTACTATGAAACCTATAGGTCTTTTGGATATGATTTTAAAAGTATATGCACGATACTGGATGCTTGGGGCTGATGCACTGGGATGACCCAGAGGGATGGTATGGGGAGGGAGGAGGGAGGAGGGTTCAGGATGGGGAACACGTGTATACCTGTGGTGGATTCATTTCAATATTTGGCAAAACTAATACAATATTGTAAAGTTAAAAAAAAAAAAAAGTATACCTGTTCTTGTATTCCCTCCTCCGTGCCTCATACCCTCTCCAACCAAGAGTTTGCAATACACCTTTCTAGGAGGTAGGCTTCCCCATTCTCTCCACTTGGGGACTTTTTTATTTTTAATGGGTTTAATGCAATTGACTGGCCCTTGGCTTGAAAATCTTTAAGATACCATGTAGTACTTGAGATCACCAATATCTGATCTCCACATGGCCAAGTCAAAGCCAATAGTTTTTGGTTTACCACATAAGATGACTTTTCTGTCTGTGCTCTGTTTCTGCTAATAGCAGTACTATCCAGTTAGTTACTCAGACTGAGAACTTGGTTCACATCTTTAACTCTTGTTCTGTCTGGACCATTCTGACTAATTATTTTAGGCATTTGTATCATCCAATGACTCTTCATTCTATTCTCTGTGATAGAACCTTTATTCTTTTTATTTATTTTATTTTATTTTTAAACTTTACATAATTGCATTAGTTTTGCCAAATATCAAAATGAATCCGCCACAGGTATACATGTGTTCCCCATCCTGAACCCTCCTCCCTCCTCCCTCCCCATACCATCCCTCTGGGTCGTCCCAGTGCACTAGCCCCAAGCATCCAGTATCGTGCATCGAACCTGGACTGGCATCTCGTTTCATACATGATATTTTACATGTTTCAATGCCATTCTCCCAAATCTTCCCACCCTCTCCCTCTCCCACAGAGTCCATAAGACTGTTCTATAACTTTTGTGGTGATGTCAGGAAGGAGTGCCTCTTACTGCTCTCCCATCCTCTGGTCTTTTGCTCTAAACAATCCTATACACCACTTCTAGATTAATCTTCCTAAAGCATGAATCTGACATATCATGCTCATGCTCAAGAGTAGTCAACAGTTCTGCATTATCTACTAAATAATGGCTAAATTGATTAATATAGCGTTCAAGATCCTTGAGAGTCTGTTCCCACCCAATTATTGGTCCTTATATTCTGTTAGTTCCCTCTATATTCCTTGCACTCCAGCATACCCAAGTACCCCCACAATCCCATTATACTGTTCCCCTCTGTGCTTTTTTCACACTCTCTTCTCCTGTCAAGAAGCCCCTCCACTTTTTCTTGTTGAAATCCCATCAGTTTTGAATTATTAAGTAAAATGATGCTGTATTCATATCATGGAATATTTTGTAGATATTAATATTGATAGTTTACAAGGGTATTTAACATTTATTCACTTACATGAAAATATCATAGAGCATCTCCTACATGCCAGACACTCTGCTAGATACCAAGGATACAGATGTTCAAAGGACAGACACAGCTGATGTCATCATGAAGCTTAAGTTAGAATGAGGCCTTTAGACATTGAGGAAATCAGTGGAGGTGTGCTAAGTGCTTGAATGATAACTGTGGGGTGATATGGACATTTAACCTAGCCTGAAGTAAATGGCAGCTTTTTGAAGACAGTCATGTTTTAGGCATACCTGAAACATGGAAAGATAGTGGTTCTTAAACTTTTTGGCCTTGAGACCCTTTGCATTCTTAAAAACAATTGAGCTTTTGTTTATATGGATTATACATACATACTATAATACTTACTATTAGAAATTTAAAATAATTGACAATTGAAAATGTGTATGTTAAGAGGTTTATTATTTTAATAATTATTAGCTGTATTTTGGGTTTCCCTTGTGGCTCAGCTGGTAAAGAATCCACCTGCAATGCAGGAGACCTGGGTTCAATCCCTGGGTTGGGAAGATCCCCTGGAGAAGGAAAGGCTACCCACTCCAGTATTCTGGCCTGGAGAATTCCATGGACTGTATAGTCCATGGGGTCACAAAGAGTCGGACACGACTGAGTGACTTCACTTTCACTTTCAGCTATATTTTACGAACCACAAACTGTTTCTCACACCACAAACTGTGAGAAAATTTGGATCATCTTATATTTCTACTAATCTCTTTAATATATGGCTTAATAGAAGACAGCTAGATTTTTCACATCTGATTCTGAGTTCAGACTTTCTTGATTTGTTGTTTTGGTTGAAGACTATGAAGAGAATCCAACCTCATACAGATATGCAGTTCAAAAATGGTGGAATATTTTAATAGTCTTGTTAGATAGTTGCAGATATTCTTCTTAGACACTACACCAAAACTCAACAAGTGGCAGTTTCTTGAAGGTCAGTTGCAATATGGAATCTGAAACTCTATCAATGAACTTTCCATACTCTTACATTAAAATCGCTTGGTCTACTTTATACTTTTAATGGATCCTTTCACTCTGAATGATTTTGACCTTGTGGATCCCCTCAAGGGGGCTCTTGAATTCACAGGGACCCTCTGATCACGTGTTGACAGCTACTAGAGTAAGAGTTACTGTGATATTTGGTCTAGCGCAAAGATAAATATTCCAGTGGTCAGATAAGCATTCATAGGTTATGATGTTATCGGATATACATTATAAAATATATACAGTAGGATAGCAGCTCATTAAAGGAAAATGATTGATAAAGAATTAAGTCTTTAAGGATATACTCCAATATGTTAACAGTCGTCTTTACGTGTCATTTGCTGCACTTTTAAAATTTCTCTAAACTTTTGTATTTTCAACAATGCGGTGGTTACTACTTTGAAAATTAATGAAAAATGAATCTTAAATATCTTTTAAAGTTCTGTTTATAGGCTATGTTTTTTATGAAGCCTTTTCTTATTCCTTCCGCAATCCAGAAGTAACCTCTCCTTGTTCAGTGCTTTCCTGACACCTAGTTTGCTCTTTTCCTCTTGGGACATCAATCATTTCATAGTGTTTGGTAGGGTTGTTCATACAGCTTGTATCAGTTCTATTTCCTGGAGGATAGGAACTGAAATTTGTTTCCCCAGCATCATATATATTTCTTTATATTGTAAAAAAGGGTCAGCAAATTTTTTTGGAAGTAAGTTGAAATCCTAAGTGTTTCACGGTTTTAATGATATTTAAATGTTATTACTAAATAACATAAAACTACTCTATAAAATTTGGGAAGATAGAGAAAAGTATAGTAAGCACAGCATCATGGCTATAGGCAAAGGCTTTACAATTCTACTGACATAGCTTCAAACCCTAGATCTGCCATGTGCTTCTTACTATCTCCACATGGCCATGGACATGTCTCCTAATCATTGTGATTCCTAGTTTCTCCATCTATGACATGGAGATTATAATCATGCCTTCCAGCACTGTTGTGAGGATCTGATGAAATAATGTAAATAAAACTCCTGGGATATAGTGATTCCTGATGAATGGTATGTACTTACTATCATCTATAATCACTCATCCATAAATTCACAAATTCATTTTAATGAATGCATTCTCTCTAGTAGATTCAGAGTCACTGGGTGAATAATATTTCTGTTACTGCCAGTCATCTTTGAAAGTGTACACTTATGATCGAGTCAGTTTGAGGTGATCTGGCCATTTCCAAATAAAAACGTGCCTATAAAAAGTTCAGGGCTTTCCTAGTGGCTCAGTGGTAAAGAACCTGCCTGCCAATGCAGGAGACGTGGGTTTGATCCCTGGGTCTAGAAGATTCCCTGGAGAAGGTAATGGCAACCCACTCCAGTATTCTTGCCTGAAAAATCCAATGGATAGAGGAGCCTGGTGGGCCACAGTCCATGGGGTTGCAAGAGTCAGACTCACATTAGTGACTAAACAACACACAACAACAAGTTTTAACTAAACCTATGGGCTACGATATTAGTAACAATCTGGAGTGGTGGCAAGAGATTCAGATGAGCAAGTGAAGAGTTGAATTACCAGCAATGTTTTTTATTAGAAGGCTATAGTTCATATTGTGATTTTTATTATATTTGTTAATAACACTATACTTTAGGCTAGGAAGCATGTCCTGGGGCTACTACAGCAGCTGTGCCATTCACCTGAATGAATATCTGGCGAACTAACAGCCAAATCAACACATTTGTTCCCTGCCTCTTGTCATGCTAAAATAAAAGAAAATATGCTCAACATATGAAAATGATACCATTGACTCTTTTCAAGTACCTGGCAATTTCCCAATGGTGATTGTGAGTTGTGATGAAGCATACCATCTCCTTAGAATGCACTGGCAGTAAATGGAAAGTTCTCATTGAAGAATCAGATCACTCACTGTCATCAATGCCCTGCTGTCCTTTTTTGCAAGTTCACACTGGCATTGACACTTCCAGACCTAGGCTAGTAATTCTATTAATATAGTAAGAAGAGAACGGATTAGACTTTTTTCATTGTCCCGTCTTATGGGGAACTAGGTCTGCTTCTGTGCTACAGACTGCTTGCCTGGCTCTGATACCATGGATCTGTGTGCTGCCTAAGACAAAAGTGGTCCTTGGATATGTTGTTTAGTCACTAAGTCATGTTGGATTCTTTGCAACCCCGTAGACTATAGCCTGCCAGGCTCCTGTGTCTATGTGACTTCCCAGACAAGAATACTGGAGTGGGTTGCCATTTCCCTCTCTGGGGATCTTTCTGACCCAGGGATTGAACCTACATCTCTTGATTGCAAGAAGATTCGTTACCACCGAGCCACCTGGGAAGCCCATATCCAGAGTTACCAGCCCTTTATTGTTCCACTTGGTTCTAATTGGTACCTTCCACTGTAGCATTTTGCCTAGATTTTCTCTCAGATACCAAATTCCTCATGTCCTCAAATTACCTACTTATGAATCCATGTCCCAATCAAAATGCTCATGTCTTTAGTATAGATTATTTTAATTGTGAATCAAGAGAAAGTCATATTTTTTAATTAAAAAATTTATACAATTTTAATGGTTACTTTACATTCACAGTTATTATATAATATTGGCTCTGTTCCCTGTGTTGTACAATATACATCCTTGAACCCATCTTACACCCAATAGTTTGTACCTCTCCATGCCTCTCCTCCATACCCCTCCTCACTGGCAACCACTAGTTTGTTCTTTGTATCTGTGAGACTCTTTCCTTTTTGTTATATTTACTAGTTTGTTGTACTTTTTAGATTCCACATGAGTGATATCATACAGTATTTGTCTTTTATTTCACTTAGCATAATGCCCTGTAAGTCCATCCATGTTGGTGTAAAGGGCAAAATACCATTCTTTTTTATGGCTGAGTAATATTCCTCTGTGTGTGTGTGTATGTGTGTGTGTGTGTATGTGTGTGTGTGTGTGTGTGTGTGTGTGTTTACCACATCTTTTATCCATTTATCCATTGATGGACACTTAAGCTCTTTCCATAGGGAAAGGCATACTTTTGCATTCACCCACATACATCAGTGACTGAGAGTTTCTTATTCTCCCACAAAGCTTTGCTGGCTTTATGTAACTTCATCCACCTAGTTTAAGCGTTTGGTATGTGTCACACCTTATTATGGGTCTGGTAAGTCCCAGTTCTTAAGCTTACCCAAGGTCTTGAGAGTGAGGTAGACATATAAACAAGAAATTATTGACACAATGTGGTACTTGCAATGCTAGAGATATAATATGTTACAGAGGAAGGACCTAATTTAATCTTGAGGTGCCAAGGAAAGTGACTTGGGAGACAAGATATGAACGGCATCTGAGAAGTAGGATTTAGCCAAGTGGAGTGAAAGTGAGGGGCATATGAAGCAGAATAGCTAGCTAGCATGAAGCAAAGGAGCTGCGAAACAACATTGTGTGTGATAAAACCTACAAGCAATTCTGAGGTAAAGAAAGTGGCAAAGAAGGAATCACAATCACAAGACAGGGAGACAGAAGCCAGTTCACTGAAAACTTTTTTGTGATTAAAAAAAAAAAAAGAGCTTTGTTTGGAGGCGGTCAGGAGGAGTGAAGCAAAAGAAAAAAAAAATTGATCAGAGAGGGAGATAGCAAAGATGCAGTGAATGATAGAATGTGGTGATGAAGGTGGAAATGTAGGAGAATCCAGAGCACAGATGGAAGGGTTGTCTTTGTAGGAAATCCTCCTTCTTCTGGACTTTGTGCTTCTGAAAACTCTATTTAAAATCTAACTTCTATGTTATATTGTGCTGTCTTGTACTCCATGGATACAAGACATATTCTCCTCCTCCTCTTTTGTTTCCTGCCTTTGTCTTAGTTCCTCCATTGCAGTCCCCAAATTGCACCATTGAACAAGGCTTAGAAAGTTTGTCCAGTGTCAAGTCACTGAAAATGAGTGTCAGAGCTTCACCTGGAAGCCAAGTTTTGGAATTCTAGGTTGCATACCCTTTTTGCTTAACTCAGATGATCATCCAAAGCTTTGTGTGTGAATAAATGGGTTGTGTGGGTGAATAAAGAATAAAGCCCATGATCTCAACTTTTTGTGTACAGTTCTACAGTGAGCTCATCTAATCGGCTAGTTCAGCATCTAGTCATCATAAATAAATGAACCCAGCATGTTCTGTGTGAAATGGGAAACAGAACTCCATTTCATCTCTGGGCTTCTTTGTGAACAATGTATATGCAAACTAACTTTTTATTAGTCATTTATTCTTTATTTTATATTGAGGTATACTTGACTCATTATGCAATACTGTTAGTTTTAGGTGTACAGTACAGTGATAAGTATTTTTTACAAATTATATTCCGTTAAGATATTGAGTATAGTTTCCTGTGCTCTACAATAAGACCCTGTTGCTTGTCTATTTTATGTATCTGCTAATCCCATACTCCTAGTTGTTCCTTCCCTCTTCCCTTTCCATAAGTTTCCCTTAGCCATAAGTTTGTTATGTCTGTGACTCTATTTCTGTTTTGTTTTTGTTTATTTTAAATTAATTTTCAGTTTATATTGGAGTATAGTTGATTTACAATGTTGTATTAGTTTCAGGTGTACCCCAAAGTGATTCAGTGATAAACATACATATATCCATTCTATTTCAGATTCTTTTCCCATCTAAGTTATTACAGAATATTGAGTTCTCTGTGCTATACAGTAGGTCCTTGTTGAATGTCTATTTTATATATAGTAGTGTGTATATGTTAATCCCAAACTCCTAATTTATCCTTCCCTTAATCATGTATCTTTGATTGATTTTGTAGATCACCCAGATGATCTGATTCTTCTCTCTTCCCTTCTCCTTACTTACCTTTGTTCTGTTTCCCTCTTCTTAAATACCATTGAGCCATCTCACAGAGAGCCAAAGTGGAGAGATCTATTGTTAAGCAAGTGACACTGTATACCAAAATTTGGGGAAAGTCTTAGCATTTGAAAGAGCTGCAGTTAAAAAAAAAAAAAAAAACCTCACATCCACTTTTGGTTTATTGAATTTCTCTAGCTTATACTTTTCCTCATTAGGATAATTAAGACATTTCCACATGTATTAGGCCTCTGGCTCTAATAAAATGAATAAAGTACATTAATAGGAGCAGAATATGCTGTTTGATTAAAAGGTCTTGAATTTGGGTTATGTACTACAAACGTTCTATCATTTATTTAGCTGTCTGCCCCTGGAAATACCTCAAATGAGATGGCATTGAAGACAAAATTAGGATCATTAAATTATTCAAACTCCTCCTCAATATATCATGCCCTCTTATTCTTCCTTTCATTCTTGTGCTTATGTAGTCCACAAATTTAATCTATTTGCATGTCAGACTTCTGGGCATGCAGATACGGCATTGAATGTTAACTTTCAGTCACTTCCACTGACTTGAGTAGGATAGCGTGTATCTTGTTGTCTACCTACATTTGACACTGCTTGTCTTTGTGTCTCTGTTGTCCCCTTCTCCTCACGCCTTCAACCTTTCCAAGCATCAGGGTATATTCTAATGACTCAGTTCTTTGCATGAGGTGACCAAGGTATTGGAGTTTCAGCTTCAGCATCAGTCCTTCCAATGAATATTCAGGACTGATTTCCTTTAGGATGGACTGGTTTGATCTCCTTGTAGTCCAAGGGACTCTCGAGCTTCTTCTAGAACACCACAGTTCAAAGGTATCAATTTTTCAGCGCTCAGCTTAAGTACAACTCTCACGTCCATACATGACTACTGGTAAGACATAGCTTTGACTAGATGGACCTTTGTTGGCAAAGTAATGTCTTTGATTTTTAATATGCTATCTAGGTATATAGATTTCTTCCAAGGAGCAAGCAAGAGTCTTTTAATTTCATGGCTGCAGTCACCATCTGCAGTGATTTTGGAGCCCAAGAAAATAAAGTCTGTCACTGTTTCCATTGTTTCCCCATCTCTTTGCCATGAAGTGATGGACTGGATGCCATGATCTTAGCTTTTGAATGTTGAGTTGTAAGCCAGCTTTTTCACTCTGCTCTTTCACCTTCACCAAGAGGCTCTTTAGTTCCTCTTCACTTTCTGCCATAAGGATGGTATCATCTGCATATCTGAGGTTATTGATATTTCTCCCAGCAATCTTGATTCCAGCTTGTGCTTCATCCAGCCCGGCATTTCTCATGATGTACTCTGCATATAATATAAATAAGCAGGGTGACAATATACAGCCTTGACATACTCCTTTCCTGATTTGGAACCAGTCTGTTGTTCCATGTCTGGTTCTAACTGTTGCTCTTGACCTGCATACAGATTTCTCAGGAGGCAGGTCAGGTGGTTTGGTATTCCCATCTCCTGGAGAATTTTCCATAGTTTGTTGTGATCTACACAGTCAAAGGCTTTGGCATACTCAATAGAGCAGAAGTAGATGTTTTTCTGGAACTCTCTTGCTTTTTCGATGATCCAACGGATGTTGGCAACTTGATCTCTGGTTCCTCTGCCTTTTCTAAATCCAACTTGAACATCTGTAAGTTCTCGGTTCACGTACTGTTGAAGCCTGGCTTGGAGAATTTTGAACATTACTTTGCTAGCGTGTGAGATGCAACTGTGTGGTAGTTTGAGCATTTTTGGCATTGCCTTTCTTTGGGATTAGAATGAAAACTGACCTTTTTCAGTCCTGTGGCCACTGCTGAGTTTTCCAAATTTGCTGGCATATTGAGTGCAGCACTTTCACAGCATCATCTTTTAGGATTTGATATAGCTCGACTGGAATTCCATCACCTCTACTAACTTTGTTATTAGTGATGCTTCCTAAGGCCCACTTGACTTCACATTCCAGGATGTCTGGCTCTAGGTGAGTGATCACACCATTGTGGTTATCTTGATCAGGAAGATCTTTTTTGTATAGTTCTTCTGTGTATTGTTGCCACCTCTTCTCAATATCTTCTGCTTCTGTTAGGTCCATACCATTTCTGTCCTTTATTGAGCCCATCTTTGCATGAAATGTTCCCTTGGTATCTCTAATTTTCTTGAAGAGATCTCTAGTCTCTCCTATTCTATTGTTTTCCTCTATTTTTTTTTTTTTGCATCAATCACTGAGTTATACAGTTTTTATTCTCTAATTTTTAATGTGGTTTTTCACACTGATTAATTTGTGTCTACTGAAAAATCCTTGCATCTCTGGGATAAATCCCATGGTATATGATCCTTTTAATGTATTGTTGAATTTGGCTTGTTAGTATTTTGTTAAGGACTTTTGCATCTATGTTTGTTAGTGATATTGGCCTGCAATTTTCTGTTTGTTTTTTTTTGTGTGTGTGTGGTATATTTGTCTTTCTTTGGCATCAGGTGATACTGGCTTCATAGAATGTGTTGGGTAGTGTTCCTTCTTCTGCAATTCTTTGGAATAATTTGAGAGGAATAGATGTTAACTTTTTCCTAAATTTTTGCTAGAAAATACCTTTGAAGCCATTGCCCCTGGAGTTTTATTGGTTGGGAGTTTAATTTTTTTCCTGGTTCAGTCTTGGGAGATTGTACATTTCTAGAAATCTGTCCACTTCTTCTAGGTTGTCCATTTTTATTGGTATGGAGTTGTTTGTAGTAGGCTCTTATGATCCTTTGTATTTCTGTGGTGTTAGTTGTAACTTCTTTTTTATTTCTGATTGCAAAGATTTGGGGCTTCTCTCTTTTTCTTGGTCCAGTCTAGCTAGAAGTTTAGCAATTTTATCTTTTCAAAGAACCAGCTTTTAGTTTCATTGATCTTTTCTAGTCTCTATTTTATTTCTTCTCTCATCTTTATGATTTCTTTTCTTCTTTTAACTTTGAGTTTTGTTTTTTGTTCCTTTAGGTGTAAGGTTAGGTTATTTGTGATTTTTCTTGTTTCCTGGGGCAATCTTGTATCACTATAAACTTCTGTCTTAAAATTGCTTTTGCTGTGTCCCAACGATTTTGGATTGTTGTGTTTTCTTTTTCGTTTTGTTGTTGTAAACGTTTTTTTGATCCATTCAGCAACTCTGTCTTTGGATTAGAGAATTCAACCCATTTCAAGTCACTGAAATAGATGTGTTATCATTGGGATTTTGTTAATTTTTTTCTGGCTGCTTTGTGGTTCTTCTGTTCCTTTCTTCTGTACTTGCTCTCTTCTATTGTGATATAATGGTTTTATGTATTCGTATGTTTAGATTCCTTTATCTTTTGTGTATCTAGGTTTTTGTTTTGTGGTTAGTATTTGGCTTACATATAATTGCTTATATTTATAACTGTATTTTAAGTTGATAAAAACTTAAGTTTGAATGTATTCTAACATTTTATATTTTACTCTCCCTTACACTCTATCCCATTTTGTTTTTGATATTGTATTTTATATCTTTTTATCTTGTATATCCCTTTAACTATCATAGTTATACAAATTTATACTTCTTTTAATATTCATACCAGCATTATAAGTGATTAATCCATTACTGTTACTATGTATATTTGCCTTTACCCGTGAGATGTATACTTTTGTATGTTTTCTTGTTCTTAGGTAGGGCTCTTTCTTTTCAGCTTAAAGAAGTCCCTTTAACACTGTTTGTAAGGTTGGTTTCTTGGTGATGAAATCCTTTAAGCTTTTGTTTATCTAGAAAACTCTTTTCTCTGAATGATCACTTTGCCATGTAGCATATTCTTGATTGGAAGTTATTTTTTTTTTTTCTTTCAGTAGTTTGACTATATCATGCCATTCCCTTCTGGCCTGAAAAGTTTTTGTTGAAAAATACGCTTATAATTTTATGTGGGCTACCTTGTATATAACATGCTGTGTTTCTCTTTTGCTTTTAAGATTCTTTTAACATTTTAGTTATAATGTACCTTGGTGTGAATCAGGTTAGGATCACTGATTGGTTGCTTCTGCACTGGGCCCTGAGGTGGTGAATCTAAGCACAGGAGTCTTTCAAGAGCTGTTTCTGAGTTCACTATAGCCTTGTGGGTCTTATGAACACAAACCCTGTTGGTTTTCAAAGCTAAATATTTTGGGGGCTCATCTTCCAGGTGAAGGTCTTAAGCAATGGAGTGCCTGATGTGGGGTTCAAAGCATTCACTCTTTAGGGAGGAGATCTGGGTTTTGAGATCCTTCCCAATTTTGGGAGGGGTTAATGGCAAGCTTGTGGCTCTGCATCTCTTACCCACTTTTATATGGCATTTTTTCCTGTTTGCCCACTGTTTAGGAGTCATTCAGTTAGTTTAAGGCTCTTTTCAGAGGAAATTTTTCCGTATGTAACTATACTTTTGGTGTATAGTGGGAGGTGATTTCAGGATCTTCCTGTGTCCCTCTCTTGAACTAGAATCCTGTCTTCTTGATGATATATCACTTTACACCCATTAGAACTGGTATCTCACTGTGGTTTTAATTTGCACTTTCCTGATAAGTGATGTTGAGCATCTTTTCATGTACCCGTTAGACATTTTTCCAAAGAAGACATCCAAATGGCCATTTAGGTCTTCTGCCCATTTTTTAATTGGGTTGCTAGTTTGGTGTTTGTTTTTTTATATTGAGCTTTATGAGCTGGTTATATATTTTGGGTATTAACCACTTGTTTGGATATATGGTTTGAAAAAATTCCCCCATTCTTTATGATACCTTTTCATTCTGTTGTTTCTTTTGCTTTGCGGAAGCTTTTAAGCATGATGTAGTTCCATTTGTTGATTTTTGCTTTTGCTGTTTGTTCTTTTGGTGTTGTATCCAAAAAATCACTGCCAAAACAAATGGCAAGGAACTTCTTCAAGGAGTTTTGTTATCACTGACTCTTAGGTTTGAGTCTTTGATCCATTTTGAGCTAATTATTGTGATTGGTGCAAGATAGGGGTCCAATTTCATTGTTTTGCCTATGTTTATCTAGTTGTAAGAGTTTTATAGGACATTCACCTTGATTTTGTATGTATATAGCCACCACATTGGTTTGGTTTAATAAGTATTCTTATTTGAGGATAACAGTATATAAGAGGGACCAGTGGGGTTTATGGAAGAGCAAATCCTTCTCCTTGACACTGCCACTACTTAGCTTTCTTATGTCTAACAAAGGAAGAGAATCCTAAGTCTGGTTTAATTTTCCTTATTTCCTTTATTTTACTTAAACTTTCAGTACAAAATTCCTCTATGCTTATTCTTTCATTTGTCCATTTCCATATGTAGCCCATAGCTCCCCCTCCTATAATTATCTTCATCAGGTATGATTTGAAATTCGGATAAATACTTGAAACAAACTCCTTATGGCTGAGGAAGCGGTTAGCAGAAATTCATATGCACTAGAATTTCACACATGGTAAACTAATTCTGTAGAGATTGTTAGATTCTCACAGTTGCCTTTTTTTTTTCCATTTGTAAAGTAAGTATCAGAAAAAGTTTAAGCAACTTGCCTAGGATCACACAGTGGTGGAACTCAAATTTGTTTCTAAACTCCACGTTTTTTTTTTTTTTTTTTGGCTACATAATGTGAACACCACACAGTAGGCACATTGTGGGAAAAATGAGGCCTGATTTGACACAGTTCTTTGAGACAAAAAGACCAGTCAGAAGGAAAAAAAAGTGATTGAAATCATGGGTTATTTTTCATTGTCTTTTTATAATGTCTTTTTTGTGTGCCTTGTATGAAGGGGAAGGCCAAGAAAGCCCTTTTGTCTGCTCATTAACTTATTAGCATCAATAGAAAGCTTTTTAATCATGACTGGCCAGTCTGTCTCCTACTTCTCTATTTGTTGTGTTAAAAGCAGCATGATACTGGAAGAAGGGAAAAAGGAGATGCTGAATAAGAGACATTTTCTTATAGAAGTGATAGTGTTTAGTTTTTTTATAGTGATAATAATATCAATTCCTCCATCATCCTACAACAGGGACACATTTATAGACACATTCATAGAGGCCCCACTGTGCCTTATATCATATAATGCCCTTTCCCAAACCAGAGTACTTCAGTAAATGGTTATTGGTTAGACTGACTGAGACAAGGTTGTGATCAAGCACATATTTTGAATTACATGGATTCTTCAGACCCTGTCTCACGTTACTAGCTTGTCATTTTTATATAGATTAACATATCATCAAATATATCTCAAAATCATGCTCAAGGATCTGATTAACTAAAGATAGGTTATCTGCAATTTTATTCTCCAAAAAAGATTTTCAAAATACACCACTAATTTGAATCATTGAACAACGTAACTCTGAACATTTAGTCAGCAGCTCTCCCAAATCACTGTTTTGTTGGATCACCATGTTTAGGAATATATATTTAGCATTTCTGTAGGTGTGGGAAATACATATTTGTCAAAGCTACTATATAAAAATGGTTATATACAATGCCAAATTTTGTCTGATCACCATGTTTAGGAATATATATTTAGCATTTTTATAGGAGTGGGACATACCTATTTGTCAAAGCCACTATATAAAAATGGTTATATACAATGCCAAATTTTCTCAGTGACCTCTAATATTTCTAGTTATCTTTGGGCTAATATATAAAAAATTTACAAAAAGAAATCTAACATTTTATCTAAAGTCTAATTTCATTAAATTTTGAGATTTATATACAGTGAAATTCTCTAAAGTGTTTGAACAAGTTATATACTCACTCCAACTAAATATGAGATAACATGGCAGCAGCTTTCAAAAAAGAATTATAAGTGATAGATGTATAAATGGTAAAAAATTACTCTACATATTTGACTTAAAAATAGGTGACAGGAGAAGATAGCTTCCTACTCCCAAGTTAATATGCAACCCTACAATTGAAATAAAATAATGTTTTGCCCTACAGATATGCCTACTTTGTTCTATAAATAGGCAGTCATGGTACAGCAGTCTGTTCAGGCAAAACAAACACTGCCCTAGCCAGAAACACAGTCCATATTAACATACCTGTCCCAGAGCTTCGAATCAGATCAGTGATTTTAAAGCCAAATAAAGGCCTTAGTTACATATCTCAAGGTAGATTCAATCCTGGATATTTTTAGAACTATTTTTCATCAGAATGAGAATGAGCAGTCTTTTTTTATTTGCTGTGTTATTTGCTGAATTTAATTATATATTAAAATATACAGTATTCTCTCCTATTATGAGTAATCAGGTCATGCAAATGTGCAGGTTTCATCATTACATTTAAATATGTTTCATTGGAGACAAACAGTGATTTTTTTCCCACATATATCTGCCTGGAGGAAAACATTTGATCTTTGACAATTAAGAGCCTCAGGATTTAGTTATTATATCATTAGGTAAGAATACTTTTTACTAACTTATCCCAAGTATAAAGGAAAACTTGAGATCACTTTGACTTATATAATAACCTAGAACTTTTATACTGCATCCACTTAATTAGCTAGTCTCTTGCCCCGCCACACACACAGAGTTAATCTCTAAATAGAGATTGCCTCAGAAAAGAACTCTAAAACCTAAATAGACCTCTCCTCACTCCAACTTTGATCAGATGCTCCTTTGTTACTACATCTTTCTGTAACATCCAAGGCAATATATAATAAGTAATTCTTGTTAAGCATTTATATATGTGCCAGGCTTTTATACTCATTATCTTATTTAATGTAAACATTGCCAAGAGTTTAAATAATAGGCATTGCAAATTGTACCCATAATTCTCCCTTGTGAGCACCACATAAATAGATCAGGCTGTTTGTTCCTAAATTAATTCAGCTTGTGGGTTTTTTTCAGTTATAGTTTGAGATACTGAAACTAGACAAGGAGGTCCATAGTTCTTACCTGACGGATGTGGAAAATGTGTTGCATCAGTTGTTTTATGTCATTGTGCAAATGGAATAATGTCTGGAAGGGAAAAAATACAGTAGGCCTCTATCACTTCTACATAATGTAAAAATATTATTTGCCTCCCAAAGAAATACTGAAGTTAGTTAGTCAGTCAGGAGTTTAAATGGAGAAAAAGTATGAGAAAAGGAATGTAACGTGAAATAAGATAAATGTGAAATAAGCATGAGAAAAGATATTTTGAATATTGTCTGAGGAAGCCAGATCCAAAAAAGAATGCTAAGAACAGCCTGAGTAGAGGTGGATATCTAACAATGGACATGATCACTGAGATGTGGAAGAAGAACATGGGAAGAGAGTAGAATTTAAGATGAATTTCTCAATGTCATGTCCAATTAGTGCTGCTTACTCATGTAGCTGGGCTCTGAAGAATTTTCAATATGATAATGGGACTTTTCCTAGAGAGAGTGTACCATGTAGTAGAAAGATGGGCTTTTGTGTCAGATAGACTGGAGTATGAACCTTCACTCAACTACTTCTAGTAGTGTGACTTTCAGTAAGTCACTTAAATTTTCTTATCCTATTACCTCGTCTGTTGAATAGCTGTTAATATCTCCTTAGGATTGTGTGACTTGCATGCATGCTCAGGTGCTATGTCCTATCCAACTCTTTGCAACCCGATGAACTGTAACCTACCAGGCTTCTCTGTCAATGGGATTTCCCAGGTAAGAATACTGGAGTGGGTTGCCATTTCCTTCTCCAGAAGATCTTCCCAACCCAAGAATCCAACCCAAGTCTCCTGCATTACAGGTGGATTCTTTACCACTAAGTCACCAGGGAAGTCCAGGATTGTGTAAGGACTATATGAAATAGCATGTGTCCAACCTTTAGCCTTAAACCTGGCACACAGTGCGTACCCACAAATAAATACCAGCTGTTCCAAGAATACACAGAAGAACTATACAATAAAGATCTTCATGACCCAGAAAACCATGACGGTGTGATCACTCACCTAGAGCCAGACATACTAGAATGTGAGGTCAAGTGGGCCTTAGGAAGCATCACTAAGAACAAAGCTAGTGGAGGTGATGGAATTCCAATTGAGCTATTTTAAATCCTAAAAGATGATGCTGTGAAAGTGCTGCACTCAATATGCCAGCAAATTTGGAAAACTCAGCAGTGGCCACAGGACTGGAAAAGGTCAGTTTTCATTCCAATCCCAAAGAAAGGCAATGCCAAATAATGCTCAAACTACCACACAGTTGCACTCATCTCACACGCTAGCAAAGTAATACTCAAAATTCTCCAAGTCAGGCTTCAACAGTATGTGAACTGAGAACTTCCAGATGTTCAAGTTGGATTTAGAAAAGGCAGAGGAACCAGAGATCAAGTTGCCAACATCCGTTGGATCATTGAAAAAGCAAGAGAGTTCCAGAAAAACATCTACTTCTGCTCTATTGAGTATGCCAAAGCCTTTGACTGTGTGGGTCACAACAAATTGTGGAAAATTCTTCAAGAGATAGGAATACCAGACCACCTGACCTGCCTCCTGAGAAATCTGTATGCAGGTCAAGAGCAACAGTTAGAACCAGACATGGAACAACAGACTGGTTACAAATCAGGAAAGGAGTATGTCAAGGCTGTATATTGTCACCCTGCTTATTTAAATTATATGCAGAGTACATCATGTGAAATGCCAGGCTGGATGAAGCACAAGGTGGAATCAAGATTTCTGGGGGAAATATCAATAATCTCAGATATGCAGAGGACACAATCCTTGTGGCAGAAAGCAAAGAACAATTAAAGAGCCTCTTGGTGAAAGTGAAAGAGGAGAGTCAAAAAGTCGGCTTAAAACTCAACATTCAAGAAACTAAGATCATTGTATCTGATCCCATCACTTCATGAAAAATAGATGGGGAAACAGTGAAAACAGTGACAGACTTTATTTTCTTGGGCTCCAAAATCACTGCAGATGGTAAGTGCAGCCGTGAAATAAAAAGACACTTGCTCCTTGCAAGAAAAGCTATGACCAACCTAGACAGTATATTAAAAAGTAGACATTACTTTGCCAACAAAGTCCCATCTAGTCAAAGCTATGGTTTTTCCAGTTAGTCATATATGGATATGACAGTTGGACCATAAAGAAAGCTGAGCACTGAAGAATTGATGCTTTTGAACTATGGTGTTGGAGAAGACTCTTGAGAATCTCTTGGACTATCAGGAGATCCAACCAGTCCATCCTAAAGGAAATCAGTCCTGAATACTCATTGGAAGGACTGATGCTGAAGCTGAAACTCCAATACTTTGGCTACCTGATGCGAAAAACTGACTCACTAGAAAAGACTCTGATGCTGGGAATGATTGAAGGCTAGAGAAGAAGAGGACGACAGAGGATAAGATGGTTGGATTGCATCACCAACTTGATGCACATGAGTTTGAGTAAGCTCCGGGAGTTGGTGATGGACAAGGAAGCCTGGCTTTGCTGCAGTCCATGGGCTCGCAAAGTGTCGGAGACGACTGAGTGACTGAACTGAACAGAATGGTTCCTTCTGAGTTTATAAAGTGGTTGTCCATTGTGGCACACTATTTCTAGAAATGAAAGATTATGAGACAGGAATACTTAGCAAAAGTACTGAAATAAAGAGCTAGGAAACCTGGATTCTAATACTGGCTTTCCTATTAGCTTATTATTCAACTTTGGGCAAGTAGTTGACTCTCAAAGTTTTCTTATGTTGTCATATAAACAGTAGGATCACTTCATTTCTAATAGGCCCTCAAAATCTCACATTCTGTGATTCCTGAAAAAAAAAAGGTGGGGGGGAATTCTAAGAGATGAACTATTGATTAGGCATTTCATTTGTAACAGCAAAATATGAGCTCTAACCAAACCATGTAACAAAATACTTTAACTGAATTATAAAAGAGTAATTTTTAAGAGGTAAAAACTGTTGCAACCCATAAATACTCAAAATTAAGACTGTACTTCATACAAATAGTTAATTTTCTTCCAAAGTATAGACCTCTTAGCCTAGTTAGAAATAAACATTCATTATTGTGACTGTTCTTATATAAATTCATTTTGGGTTCACTTTTCATTGCAGGATCTCTGCACAATTTTTAAATATCATGAAGGCATAAACATGATTACAGCTTTCTCATTTTACAGGTGAATAAACTATGATGCAGAAAAATTAAATAAATTACCCAGTGCCCACCCATGAGGGACAAACCTGGAATAGAGCCTAATTATTCTGATGCCAAAAATACCATTTTCCCCGCTGCATCCCCCACCATCATTACTCACTTCCATATTCCCAGAGGACCCATTTGCTTTTGATAAGCTCAGACATGTCATTTTCTCTCTCAGTGCTGCTTCAGTCTTTGAAAGGGAGAGGATATCTCTAGTTGCAATTTGGCCCAAATAACACCATCTCAAGTGAGAAGATCACTTACACCCACCTAACATGAGCGCTACTTGCCTTTCTAGTCCATGGCACTTTGTGAAGAAAATTGATCTTTTACAACCACTTAGTAGCATCTCTCCAAGTCCTATAGCAGTATTCTGCCAAATGGCATCCAGCTCATCTGGATGTGTTGAGTTTCCAGATCATAAACTCCTAAAGGGCAGAGTCTATGATTATTTGGCTAACTTTATATCGCTTGCAACTGTGGATGCTTAATAAATACTATTTCACAGTAATGATGATGATGACAAGTTAATGCTCCTCAAAGTGTCAACCAACCAGTCAATTCAGTGAAAGTCAAACTGGTCATTTGACATCATTAAAAAAGAAAAATCCCGTTACTTGATTGAATTCTTCAAATTATAGCCAGTTGCTTCTAGGCTTGTAGAGACATAATGTTAAAGTTTCTTCAATATTGAGAAGAATGGTACTGCACGTTCATTAGTAGTAGTCACTTTTATCTCCTCAAATTAATAAACTATCATATAGTGGCCTGGAATTTCAGGAATTTACTATAGCCCTTCCAAGCCATTAATTTGTCAGAATATTCTTGGCAGATAAATGCCCTGGCTAAACTTGATTAATATTGACTTAATACAATTAAAATTGAGTACCCCAAGACGAGGCTTCCATGTAGCATTTTTTGATTTAAATAAAGTGGAAAAATAAAACCATTAACGCCAATGAGCAATGGATAGTGCCAGCAATGAAATACTGAGGATCATCAGAATTATCTTGATAATTGCTATAGTGTACTCCTTTACTCACATATTACTATATACACAATTTGGAAAAAAAAAAAAGCTAAAAGACTTACCACCTCACTTCATGACTTATTCTAGATCTTATATGTTTTCACTACAGAAAAGAAATGGTAATTATGTGATATGATAGAGGTATTAGCTAATGCTACAATACTGATTTTATGATATAACTGTATCAAATCGATACATTGTATACCTTAAACTCATACAGTGTTATCTATCAAATTGTATGTCAATAAAGCTGAAAATGTAAAGATACAGTAGTTAGGGAAGACATGTAGTGTTTATGGATGTATAGACACATTGTCAGTGGAAAAAAAGATTCTATATAGAGACTCACTCATATATAGCAGGAGTCCCTAGCTTCCAGAATCTAATGCCTGATGATCTGAGGTGGAGCTGATGCAATAATGGGGACTGCTGATAGTCAATTGATTTTTGACAAATTTTCCAAGGTAATTTCTTGTGAAAACATGATGTTTTGAGAAAATGGTGCTAGAAATATTAGATAGACAATACAAAAAGAAAAAGAAAAAATGAACTTCAATCTCAACCACACCATATATAAAAATGAACAGAAATGTATCACAAACCAAATAGAGAAATGAACATTATACAGCATTTAGAAGAAAAGAGATCTTGTTAACAACCTTGGATTTAACTAAGATAATCTTACAGGGGACAAAAAAGTAATAAAAAATACACTGCCTTCTTAAGATATACTTTTGGTGAAACATAATTTACTATCTTAACAAGGCAGTGATACAAATATGAAAACAGCTTAGACTTGAGAAAATATTTATAAAGCAAATATCTAACCAAAAACTTTTATCTAAAATATCTAAAAAAAACTTTTACAACTTAATTGTTAGAATAGAAACCACTGAACTAAAAATTGGCAAAATATTTGAAAATGTAACAAAGAAACTCAGCATTTAAACACGTTAAATTAGGCTCATGATCAATAGCCGTGAGATGTCTATTAAAACCGTAATAAGATACTGCTACATACTCACTAGAAATGCTAAAATTAAAAACACTGAAAACACCAAGCACTGGTAAGGAGGTAGAAATCATATATACTCCTGGTGATAATGCAAAATTACAGAATGACTTTGAAAACAGTTGGCAGTTTATTATAATGTTAAAACTAAACCTGCCATACAAATCAGCCTTTGCATTTGTAGGTATTTATCCAACAAACAGAAATCGAAGCATATGTCCATACAAAGACTTGTACATAAATGTTCATAGCAGCTCTATTTGTAATCTCAAACTGGAAACAAACCAAATGTCGTATTGATATAAGTGAATGAATGAACAAATTTTAGTGTATCCATATAAGAGAATGCTACTCAGCAATAAAAATAAATTATTAATACAGGCAACAACATAGATGAATCTTAAAATAATTACACTAATGAAAAAAGGCCAGAAAATAGAGTATATACTGTAGAATCCAATGTACATATATAAAAACCATGATAAAATGCAAATTAATCTACAGCAGCAGGAAGCAGATTAGTAGTTGCTTGGGGAACAGTGGTTGGGTTGGCTAGGAAAAAGATTATAAATGGACACCAGGAACTTTTAGGGGTAAAGGATATCTTCACTATTTTGATTGTGGTGGTAATATACATATAGAAAACAAATTTTACATTTTATTTGGGGGATGTTTGTGTGTGTGTGTGTGTGTGTACACTCATCTGACTGTATGTGGTAACTAACAGGAAGGATTATATATTTAGAAGCCAGTTGGGTTTAGGAACAATCTTGATTACAACATATAACAATTGGTTAGAGAAAGATGTATAAAGATGTATTTGCAAAGTAGAAGAGAAGGAATGGGCAGAGAAGCAGAAAAATAAAATGAGTATTATAGAACCTAAGGGGAAAGACTATTTCAGGAAGGATTGAGTTGCTTGTCAGTAGTAGACATTGCTCCTAAGAGGTCAAATAAAATGAGAATAGTAAAGTTTATTTAAATTAGAGACACTGGTAACCTCAGCCAGATCTATTTTTATAGAGGAATGGGGCAGAAAGCTAAATTATCACAGTGGGTTGGTTGCAGATAAAGAAATGGGGACAGTGGATAATAGTCACTTTTAAAGATTTCTGGCTGGTAAAAATACAAAACAGAGATATAGGTGGAAGTAGCCCAAGGGAGAAGAGGAGTTATGGGAGGCTTTTTAAAAAATCACAGGCACAGGAATTCCCTGGCAGTTCAGTAGTTAGGACTCTGTTGTTTCACTGCTGGATTTAATACCTGGTCAGGGAACTAAGATTCTGCAAGCTGCACAGGGTGGCCAAAACCAAAAAACAAAACAAAACAAAACAAAACGGAGGGCAAATGGCTTCCCAGGTGGCACTAGTGGTAAAGAACCAGCCTGCCAATGCAGGAGACATAGGAGACCCAGGTTTGATCCCCGGGTCAGGAAGATCCCCTGGAGGAGGGCATGGCAACCCACTCCAGTATTCTTGCCTGGAGAATCCCAGGGACACAGGAGCCTGGCAGGCTACAGTCCATAGGGTCGCAAAGAGTCAGATATGACTGAAGCGACTTAGCACACACAGCACGCACTACAATATTTATAACAGTCTTGTGCTTGAGATGGCTCTTGAGATCACCTATTTTGAGGTAAACTCTATCAAAACCAAAGAAATAAAAACTCAAAACTCATCACTTAACTATTTTGTACTATTATCTATACATGAGATTGTTTTTATTGATTGTGTCTGTGTGTTGGGAATATTATCTGTAATGTTTACTACTACTACACATGTCTAATCTATAATCAGTAACTTCACATGGGTCACTTGAACTTGGCCATGGAATTCCAAAATATTTATACCACAGAAATTGGTAAATACTAGGAATAATGGCTCGATTTGCTAAAGTTTGTTTTTGTTATTGATTATCTAGCAAATACATGATAGAGAATATCTTAAAGCTGATTAAACTTTAAAATTATGTCTAAGACCATGACTCTGAACAGTACAAAACAGTAGAAAAACAGTACAAAAATTGAGGAACTACTATTCCAGTATTCAACAGATTCAGCTGAAAATTCACTCACATCACTGAAGAACATGCTATATTTTGACACTTCATTTTTTCACTTTCATCTTATTTGCTTATAGAAACAATATCAGTCAAGATTCATGCCACAACTACATTCATTTGTTAATTACAACCACAGGTTGGCTATGAATACACAAGTTCATCAAAAGCAATGAAAGCATTCAGTGAGAATCAATTGATTATATGGAATTTATAATAAAGAGTATAGGATATTTTATTATTTGTAAATTGTGTGCTACACATACTTTCTGTTAGTAAAATATATGCTCATGCACATATATTCATGCATTTTTCTAGATAGCCAGTTATTAAACATTTATTATCACATTTATATCAATGAGCTATAATAAAATAGATCAGCAAAATTTTTTAAAAATCCACAGTTTGTTAAATTACTATTCTTTGAAAATGGAAATGACCTTAAATCATGGACAAGACAATATGGGCTTGGGGAAGAGTCAGAATATAGATATAAAATATATATGCGAGAGATGTCCAATTTAGTAAAGTACATGGCTGGGGTAAAGTTCAGAGGACATTGAGTTTACCAGCTTGGATCAATAACCTAGACTCACACCAGACCATGATTAAAACTCAAGCAGTTCATTTCATTTGTCATTCAATTAAGGCTCTGTAATAAAAGTAATAAATACTTAATGTGGACCAGCCACTGTGCTAAATATTTTAAGAACCCCTATGCGATAGGTATTATTACTACTGCCATGATATGAGCAGAGGAAAGCAATGCTTACAGAGATTTATTAACTTGCACAAATTTACAGAGCTATTTAGTAGAGGAGCTAGCATTTGAGCAAAGTTCTGCATGACACTAATTGTAAAGTTTCTGGTGCTCCTAACCACTGTATACGCCTGCCTCTCTCTTTTTTCCCCCTTTATTAAGGTATAATTAACAAATAAAAGCTGAATATACTTAAAGTGTATGGGCTGATATTTTTAATATAGATATACTTTGTGAAATTATCACATAACATTGTTGTATACTAGATCTCTAGATCTTACCTTGTATAATTGAAACTTTGTACTCCTTAACCCGAATCTCCCCACTTGTGACTTCACCCAAACCCAGGTAATCAGCATTCTATTCTGTTTCTATGAGTTTGACTTTTTTAGATTCCACATTTCAGTGAGATTGTGCATATCTCATATATGCCTCATATTTTATTTATCCATCAATGGACACTTAGGATGTTTCCATATCCTGGCTACTGTGACTAATGCTGCAATGAACATGGTAATAAGCAGAGCACAGACCTCTCTTTGTCATCTTGGTTTCATTTCCTTTGAATATGTACCTAAAAGTAGAATTGTTGGATCATTCTATAGTTCTATTTTTAATTTTTTGAGGAATCTCCATTGTTTTCCATAATGACTACACAATCTACATCCCCACCAATAAGAGTATAAAGGTACTCTTTTTTTCATATCCTTGCCAACACTTGTTATCTTTTGACCTTTGATAAAAGATATTGTAACAGATGTGACGTGATATCGTGCCGTGGTTTTGATTTGCATTTCCCTGAAAGTCAGTGATGCTGAGCACCTTTTTGTATACCTGTTGGGTCATTTGTAAGTCTTCTTTGGAGAAATGTATATGCAGGTCATTTGCTCATTTTTTTCATATTGTGTTATTTCAGTTTTTCCTACTGAGTTGTTTAAGTTCCTTATATACTTGGGATATTAATTCCTTATCTGATACATGGCATACAAATTATTTTCTCCTATTCTGTGGATTGTATTTTCACTCTGTTGATTTTTGTTTCCTTTGCTGAGCAAAAGTCTTTAGTTAGGTACAATCCCATTTTATGTTTGTAAAAGCATGTTGACAAGTATTACATGTTATGCTTGCATTTTTACAATTATAGTATAAACATAAAACACAAAACCTTCAGTGTTAAACACTGATATCCCATGGTTGCCTTGGATTTAGATAGAAGTAGTTTATATTTTCATAGAAGGAAACTTTCAAAGTTTTGTCAGTGGTTATAGCATGTACTATTATTCTTCATCAAAATGTTCATGAATTCTAAAAGGCTAGTATTAAAATTGGTTATTATTTTTTTCTTGAATATTCTAAAATAGGCCAGTTTTGATTAGCTTTCAGATTCTCAGAGCATGAAATATACATGGAATACTCAAGAATATATTTTAACACATTTAGGATAAGTTTGTTTATAATTACAAAAGAAATACCTCCAACTTTCAGATATTGAAAGAAAATACCCTATGAAAACATGAAAGGCATTTTGGGCCAAGTTACTTCTTAGTGAAAATAAATATATCATCTTGATCAATGTTTAAACCAACATCTTAAAAACATTAAAAAGTTTTACAATTGTTAAACTATTCCAGCTCCTAAGAAATAAGACATTTTCAAATGAGGCGATTAGAAAATGTTTTAATCTCAAATTCCCTTTAAATGCTGGACATATGATTTAATACCTAAGACGACTCTGGATAAATTATTTGATAATATTTATAGGGTGATACTTCTCCTGGTAGACATGTTTCACACCACTGTTTTTAATTAATGCTGGGAAAACACTTGATAATTTTAAATATGATTAATGATAAACTGTTAATCCATTAATCAGCCTATTTAGAAATTTAGATGACATAAGGTTCAATAAAGGCAACAATCTGATAATTGCCCAATGTGCAATTCTGCCCATTAGTAACACTAAGCCACAAACTTGATATTCCACTCAGTTGCATTACATATTTCCACGTATGTGATTTGACCTATCATACAATAGGTACACAATGTCAAGGTTTTTCCTCCTTTATAATTATTTAAGAGCAGATCAGTGGTTTAGGAGGTTAGTAAAATACAGAGAACATAGTGGAAAAGTACAAAATAGCACTTAAAACCAATGCCCATACTCATGATCATAAACAAAGAATGTTAAGTTTTGTGTAATTTGCCTTTCTTTAGAACATAAAGCCATTAATTTGAATCTGAGGTATATACACAATACACAAACGACCTTATGCAAAATAATTTTTGTAAGTTATATTTTAAAATATTAGAAACTAAATATCTGTGTTGATTTGTCTTTTGACTAAATGTAACAAGAAGAGACTAACATTCAACTAGGGAGGGCAATACTGATAATAAAGCTCTTAAAGTGAAGAATGTCTTCCTCTCTTTCTACCTAACAGGCTACACAGTGTCTTAAAAGAACCTGTGACGAGAAAAATGTCAAGTGCAGCTTTAAGACTTTGTGTCAAAAGGAGCTAATGAGAAAGCAGATTGGAAGGTAAGACTTCATGTGTGTTTTGAAATAAGTGGTCTTAAACTTTTTCTGTAAGAAGACAATTTAGTTCATATTTATCTATCTATCTATCTAAACCACTAATTTTTACAGCTTTCAGGTAAAATCCAACACTTGGTTTATACAGAGTCTATGAGAAGAGATCAGTAGAGGTCATTTAATCTTAAATTGTGAAATCATTCAAATCCTTAACATAGTCTCTACCCAGTAAGAGCACAGCATACCTGGATATGTCACTGGTGATCTCTAATAAAAGTTCCCCAAACTGGAAGATTTTTGCTATAGTGATGCATTATTCAACATCTTGTTTACTAGTAAGTCAGCAATCCAGCCTTCCTTAAGACCTTATGGGCTAACATTTTATAGAGAGTTCTCTAATTATAGAAACCCTTGGTCTGTACTGTCCACAATAGAGACATCACTTTGCTGACAAAGCAAAGACAAAAGCAGAGACATCACTTTTGCTAACAAAGGTCCATATAGTCAAAGCTATAGTTTTTCTAGTAGTCGTATAGATGTGAGAGTTGGACCATAAAGGAGGCTGAGTGCCAAAGAATTGATGCTTTTGAATTGTGGTGCTGGAGAAGACTCTTGAGAGTCCCTTGGACAGCAAGGAGATCAAACCAGTCAATCCTAAAGGAAATGAACCCTAAATATTCATTGGAAGGACTGATGCTGAAGCTCCAATATTTTAGCCATCTGATGCAAAATGCTGACTCATTGGAAAAGACCTTATGCTGGAAAAGATTGAAGGCAAAATGAGAAGAGAGTGGCAGAGGAGGAAATGATTGGATGGCATCACCCATTCAATGGACATGAATTTGAGAAAACTCTTGGAGCTAGTGAAGGACAGAGAAGCCTGGCATGCTGCAGTTCCTGGGGTCACAAAGAGTTGGACACAACTTAGTGACGGAACAACTGTCCACAACTATTACAAACTCTGTTAGTATAGAAAGTGTTCCAAGAAGAAGGGCGAGATTCTTGGCCACTAGTATTCTACATTAGGAAGCATGTATCACTACCTCTTCTACATTACTTCATTCACAGAAAATTGGTAAAGAATGGCACTTTTCCTTTCATTATCCACCCCAACAATGACAACAGTGTGCTCCTGGGGACTGAATAGTCTCCATATCCTGGTGAAGAAGGATTCCCCTCCTTGGGCAGCTGACCACCTTTTCAGCCACTGGGTAACCTAGACACTCCCAGCTCAGGCCGAAGTGGAGGAGGAAGATGTGCTAGAGCCTGTACTTTTGCTTCTGCTACTGAACTGACTGCTGGCCAAGCTTCCTAGGATCCAGAAGGAAGCTGAAACTGAAGCAACACTGCCTCTGGCACACTCTTCTGGCTTATAGACATGGTTTCCATGTTCTCTGTCATGAGCGTCATGGATCACTGTCCTCCTCTAGCTCAGGTGCCTTGTCTTGAAATTCAATAATTCTTTTTTCTGATTGATAGAGTCGCTGTTGAAGTTCTCCATTGAATTTTTCATTCATTATTTCTATTGTATTCTTCAGCACCACAATTTCTGCTTGGTTCTTTTTCCTGGTTTCTATCTCATTGTTGGAATTCTTGTCTTTCTCTGTGTTGTTTTCTTGCTATTGTTATCTGTAATATGTCTTCTCCTGTAGCTCATTAACAATTTGTCAATCTTTATAAAAATTTACTATGCATGTATCATTTGATTCCGAAGTAATCTGTTATACAAAAATCTCAAAAGCAGGAAAAACAGAGTTTTCAGTAGCATTGTTTTAGTAGGGAAAAGTTGGCAACAGATTGGTTAAATTAGTCATAGTTCAATTATGCTATACAGCTATTATATAGAATACCACATAGCTAGTAAAGTGGGTTGTAGTATTATATCTATAGATACTGCCATGAAAAAGCTACTGAAGATACATTATTAAGCAAATAATTTACAACACAAAATGCAGGTTTTCATGGCAGGTGGCCACATAAACAACATATGAGACTCAATGGGTTAGTTTGCTAGTCAGATGATTAGATATAGCATCACACTGTGATATATGCATCACATTGTGGATGCGTAGAACCAACCTGAAAATATATACATGTGCTAATATGAGGAGTTGTGAAAAAAGAGTGGACTGAAAAATGGGACTACACTTATTTTTTCCTTTGTTGCCTATGCTGCTGCTGCTGCGTCGCTTCAGTTGTGTCCTACTCTGTGCAACCCCATGGACTGCAGCCTACCAGGCTCCTCCATCCATGGGATTTGCCAGGCAAGAGTACTGGAGAGGGGTGCTGTTGCCTTCTCCATTGTTGCCTATATAATATATTAAAACAAAAGTGGGTATATATTTATTTTTTAGAAAGTAGCTTCCACATTGTATTTTTGTTACTGCCAGAATCAATGGCTGCAGAGTCAGTAATTAATAATTTTAGTGTGTTTGGTACATAGTCAGATAGGGATGAGTCCTTGGGTTTACTCTTTGTCAGTAGAGCCAGATTAAGACACAATGTCAGGTTAGTTAAACACATATATGAGGGTCTAGAATGTTCTTGATAATCCCAGCTGCCAGTGACAAGAGCTTTGTTTGAACACTGAAGTAGAAATATATTAGATATAGTGTCTTATAAGGCCATTAAATCTTCCTATTTCCGTAATGGAATGGCATGTGGAAAGGTGAGGAAAAATCATAGATAGATTCTTAAACTCACAGAAATGCATAGTAGTGTTCAAACTCTGTCAGCTTTCAACTTTACTACTGTTAATGTGCAAAACTGAGAGCAACTATAAATGTGTCTGACATGTTTTGACAATTTTTTCAATGCATATAAGCAAGCAAAAAAATAGCATCCTAGTAAAGCTTCAAGTATCAGGTAGGCTACTCAACTGACACCTACAAAGTCATTTCTAGATGTGATTTCTCCTGTTCTAACCTATATTCTCATAGTACTGTTAAAACTTGACCCCATCTTAATACTGATTTCATGGTCTTTTAATTAAATCCAGTTCAAAGAAAGGACTCGGTTCCTGAACCATATGCATCACATTTGGAGGAACAGAAATAATGATGCTCTTGATTTAATGCAATGTCTCTCTTTCCTGAACATTTTTTGGGGGAAACATAGGTGGAAAGCTAATAGAAGAGGATGAACAGTTGGGCATCCAGGGGAAGTTATAGTAAATATTGAAAGGAGAATGATTTTCAAAGAGTATGAAAGTATAAATGAAAAGTATACTTAAGCAGGGAGAATAGAAATTTAACAAGAGATGCCTAAATCGATAACATCTCACGAACTGATCATTAACTAATATTAATAATTCAGGTTTGACAAAATGGATGAATAGGTATCTCTTTCTTTCCATTTCAGTTCAGGTAGGGAGTCCCTAAAATGGTCAAATATGTATTAAACACATATGTTAAATACATATGTATTTAATCATTCTGAGACAAATGCCCAAGTATAATCCTTCCTCCAGTGTGGAGTGGAACTGATGACTTGCCTCAAACAGAATATAGCAAAAATGATATAATAGAAAGTTGTTTCTTGAGGCTTGTTTATAAAAATACTCTGGCTTCCATTTTACTTGCTATTTCTCATGCTATCTCATTCATATTCTCTCTCTGCCATTGCTCAGGCAGAAGTCAACTATCATCTTCTGAGTAATTCAAGTAGTAAGGGACTGATATCACTAGCCATAGCCAGGGAGGAACTTAGCTAAACACCAAGCAGGTGAGCTGGGAAGTGAATCTTTTCCGGTCTGCTGAATGCCATGTGACTGAGCTTGAAAGCAAGTCCTCCCTCTTTTGAGTTGTGTTAGAGATCTTCAAGCAGAGGTTCCACCACATTCTTGACCCACAGAAACTGTGAAATAATAAATGCTTGCTGTTTTAAACCACTAATTTGGAGGGTAACTTGCTATGCAGCAATAAAAATTATTTGGGTTGGCCAAAAAGATCTCTTGAATTTTTCCACAAGCTGTAACAGAAGAACTCAAATGAACTTTTTGGCCAATCCAATATTTAGTGCATCTTTTTTCCTGAAAAAAATATATTAGGTTAAGTTTCGTAAATCATTCCAGTTAAATATATGAGAGGAGGAAGCTCCCTATTTATTCAGACGTGTTTTTTTTTTTTTTTTTTTTTTTTGGGTAAAGAAAAGATAATTCAGTAAAATGGATTCACCTCAATTATTAGTTTTGTTAAATTCTGTTTTCCTATAACAATTGCTAAGGTATGGCATCTGCTTGCAACACAGGAGACCTGGATATGATCCCTGGGTTGGGAAGATCCTCTGGAGAAGGGAATGGCAGTCCACTCCAATATTCTTGCCTGGAGAATCCCATGGAAAGAGGAGACTGGCAGGCTACACAGTCAATGGGATTGCAAGTAGCTGGACACAACTGAGCAACTAACACTACTACTACTAAGGCATGGCATAGTCTAGTGGGTACACTATACCTGGAAACATGGCGACTAGGTCATAAATGAAGATATGCAGACTAACATGTCCACTTTTGCTGAATTCTTTCTGTACGTCAGGTACCATTCAAAGTGTTTTTTTTAAACATGTATTTATTACAATGGGTAGAAGATATTAAGAAAAGGTGGCAAAATAATTGTCTGAGGAGGCCTTACAAATAGCTGAGAAAAGAAGAGAAACTAAAGGCAAAGGAGAAAAGGAAAGATATATCTGAATGCTGAGTTCCAAAGAATAGCAAGGAAAGATAAGAAAGCCTTCTTAAGTGATAGATGCAAAGAAATAGAGGGAAACAATAGAATGGGAAAGACTAGAGATTGCTTCAAGGAAATTAGAGATACCAAGGGAACATTTCATGCAAAGACTGGCACAATAAAGGACAGAAATGGTATGGACCTAAGAGAAGCAGAAGATATTAAGAAGAGGTGGCAAGAATATGCAGAAGAACTATACAAAAGAGATCTTAATGACCCAGATAACCATGATGGTGTGATCACTCACCTAGAGCCAGACATCCTGGAGTGTGAAGTCAAGTGGGCCTTAGGAAGCATCACTAAGAACAAAGCTAGTAAATGTGATGAAATTCCAGCTGAGCTATTTCAAGTCCTAAAAGATAATGCTGTGAAAGTGCAGTACTCAATATGCCAGCAAATTGGAAAACTCAGCAGTGGCCACAGGACTGGAAAAGGTCAGCTTTCATTCCAATTCCAAAGAAAGGCAATGCCAAAGAATGTTCAAACTACCACACAGTTGCATTCATCTCACACGCTAGTAAAGTAATGCTCAAAATTCTCCAAGCCAGGCTTCAACAGTATGTGGATCATAGAAAAAGCAAGAGCATTCCAGAAAAATATCTACTTCTGCTTTATTGATTACACCATAAACTTTGACTGTATAGATCACAAGTAACTGTGGAAAATTCTTCAGGAGATGGGTCAGACCACCTGACCTGCCTCCTGAGAAATCTGTATGCAGGTCAAGAAGCAACAGTTAGAACCAGAGATGGAAAAACACACTGGTTCCATATTGGGAAAGGAGTACGTCAAGGCTGTATATTGTCACCCTGCTTATTTAACTTATATGCAGAGTACATCATGTGAAATATCAGGCTGGATAGAGTGCAATCTGGAATCAAGATTGCCGGGAGAAATATCAATAACCTCAGATATGCAGATGACACCACCCTTATGGCAGAAAGTGAAGAGGAACTAAAAAGCCTCTTGATGAAAGTGAAAGAGAAGAGTGAAAAAGCTGGCATAAAGCTCAACATTCAGAATACTAAGATCATGGCATCCGGTCCCATCACTTCATGGCAAAGAGATGGTGAAACAATGGAAACAGTGACAGACTTTCTTTTCTTGGGATCCAAAATCATTGCAGATGGTGACTGCAGCCATGAAAATAAAAGACGCTTGCTCCTTGGAAGAAAAACTATGACCAATCTAGACAGCATATTAAAAAGCAGAGACATTACTTTAGTGACAAATGTCCGTATAGTCAAAGCTATTTCTTTTTCAGTAGTCATGTATGGATGTGAGAGTTGGACCATAAAGAAATGATGAACTGTGGTGTTGGAGAAGACTCGTGTGAGTCCCTTGGACTGCAAGGAGATCCAACCAGTCCATCTTAAAGGAAATCAGTCCTGAATATTCATTGGAAGGACTGATGCTGAAGCTCCAATACCCTGGCCATCTGATGCAAAGAGCTGACTCATTGGAAAAGTCCCTGATACTGGGAAAGGTTGAAGGCAGGAGGAGAAGGGGACGACAGAGGATGAGATGGTTGGATGGCATCACCAACTTGATACATATGAGTTTGAGCAAGCTCCAGGAGTTGGTAATGGGCAGAGAATCCTGCTGTGCTGCAGTACATGGGGTCACAAAGAATCGGACATGACTGAGCAACTGAACTGATTACAGTATTTAATGTTCACCCCAAAAGCTAAGTAGATTTTTTTATTCCCATTTAACACATAAAAAAAGAAGCATGGAGGGCCATAGAGCTTAAGCCACTTGCCCCAAATCATACAGCTCAACGATTCAAACTCAGGCAATCAGAATCTAGAACCCACCATCTCAACCACAACAGTGTACCAACTCTCCTAAGAACCCATGTTCAATCCTGGGACTGCCTTCCTTGTCGGAGTGTTCTGTTCTCTTTGGTCACAAAGCACCAAAATTTAGGTGCTAGGTGTAAATATTAATGAGGAGAATCATTAACATGTAGTGAATCAGAGATTCCATGGAAGATATTACAATTAGAATAATTAAGAATGAGGACTCAATCCTATGACAACAATAGCAGGAAGAGGCATGGGGAGAAACTGATGTTACCAGAGCTTGGTGTGAACTGCAGCCATTAAGGAGGCAACCCAACAGGAACTGGGTCCATGGAAGAACATGGCCACCATCTGAACTGTGCCAAGGCAAGTGATGGGTGGCAAGAACAAATATCCTGACTGGTCTCTTCCTCTGATTTCCTGACACTTCCAAACATGGGCCAGTTCAGTTCAGTCACTCAGTCGTGTCCGACTCTTTGCGACCCCATGAATCGCAGCATGCAAGGCCTCCCTGTCCATCAGGAACCCCCAGAGTTCACCCAAACTCATGTCCATCGAGTCAGTGATGCCATCCAGCCATCTCATCCTCTGTCATCCCCTTCTCCTCCTGCCCCCAATTACTCCCAGCATCAGAGACTTTTCCAATGAGTCAACTCTTCGCATGAGGTGGCCACAGTATTGGAGTTTCAGCTTTAGCATCAGTCCTTCCAAAGTACACCCAGGACTGATCTCCTTTAGAATGGGCTGGTTGGATCTCCTTGCAGTCCAAGGGACTCGCAAGAGTCTTCTCCAGCACCACAGTTCAAAAGCATCAATTCTTCGGCACTCAGCTTTCTTCACAGTCCAACTTTCACATCCATACATGACCAGTGGAAAAACCATAGCCTAGACTAGATGGACCTTTGTTGGCCAAGTAATGTCTCTGCTTTTTAATATGCTGTCTAGGCTGGTTATACCTTTCCTTCCAAGGAGTAGGCGTCTTTTAATTTCATGGCTGCAGTCACCATCTTCAGTGATTTTGGAGCCCCAAAAAATAAAGTCTGACAGTGTTTCCACTGTTTCCCCATGTATTTCCCACGAAGTGATGGGACCAGATGCCACGATCTTCGTTTTCTGAATGTTGAGCTTTAAGCTAACTTTTTCACTTTCCTCTTTCACTTTCATCAAGAGGCTTTTTAGTTCCTCTTCACTTTCTGCCATAAGGGTGGTGTCATCTGCATATCTGAGGTTATTGATATTTCTCCCGGCAATCTTGATTCCAGCTTGTGCTTCTTCCAGCCCAGCGTTTCTCATGATGTACTCTGCATATAAGTTAAATGAGCAGGGTGACAATATACAGCCTTGGCGTACTCCTTTTCCTATTTGGAACCAGTCTGTTGTTCCATGTCCAGTTCTAACTGTTGCTTCCTGACCTGCATATAGGTTTCTCAAGAGGCAGGTCAGGTGGTCTGGTATTCCCATCTCTTTCAGAATTTTCCACAGTTTATTGTGATCCACACAGTCAAAGTCTTTGGCATAGTCAGTAAAGCAGAAATAGATGTTTTTCTGGAACTCTCTTGCTTTTTCCATGATCCAGAAGATGTTGGCAATGTGATCTCTGGTTCCTCTGTCTTTTCTAAAACCAGCTTGAACATCTGGAAGTTCACGGTTCACGTATTGCTAAAGCCTGGCTTGGAGAATTTTGAGCATTACTTTACTGGCATGTGAGATGAGTGCAATTGTGTGGTAGTTTAAACATTCTTTAGGTTTGGAATGAAAACTGACCTTTTCCAGTCCTGTGGCCACTGCTGAGTTTTCCAAATTTGCTGGCATATGGAGTGCAGCACTTTCACAGTATCATCTTTTAGGATGTGAAATAGCTCAACTGGAATTCTATCACCTCCACTAGCTTTGTTTGTAGTGATGCTTTCTAAGGCCCACTTGACTTCACATTCCAGGATATCTGGCTCTAGGTGAGTGATCACACCATCATGATTATGGTACACTGGAGAAGGGAATGGCAAACCACTTCAGTATTCTTACCTTGAGAACCCCATGAACAGTATGAAAAGGCAAAATGATAGGATACTGAAAGAGGAACTCCCCAGCTCGGTAGGTGCCCAACATGCTACTGGAGATCAGTGGAGAAATAACTCCAGAAAGAATGAAGGGATGGAGCCAAAGCAAAACAATACCCAGTTGTGGATGTGATTGGTGATAGAAGCAAGGTCCAATGCTGTAAAGAGCAATATTGCATAGGAACCTGGAATGTCAGGTCCATGAATCAAGGCAAATTGGAAGTAGTCGAACAGGAGATGACAAGAGTGAACATTGACATTCTAGGAATCAGCAAACTGAAATGGGCTGGAATGGGTGAATTTAACTCAGATGACCATAATGTCTACTACTGTGGGCAGGAATCCCTTAGAAGACATAGAGTAGCCGTCATGGTCAACAAAAGAGTCCAAAATGCAGTATTTGGATGCAACCTCAAAAACGACAGAATGATCTCTGTTCGTTTCCAAGGCAAACCATTCAATATCACAGTAATCCAAATCTATGCCCCAACCAGTAATGCTGAAGAAGCTGAAGTTCAATGGTTCTATGAAGACCTCCAAGATCTTTTAGAACTAATACCCAAAAAACGATGTCCTTTTCATTATGGGGGACTGGAATGCAAAAATAGGAAGTCAAGAAACACTTGGGGTAACAGGCAAATTTGGCCTTGGAATACAGAATGAAGCAGGGCAAAGGCTAATAGAGTTTTGCCAAGAGAACGCATTGATCATAGCAAACACCCTTTTCCAACAAAACAAGAGAAGACTCTACACATGGACATCACCACATGGTCAACATGGGCCAGACCCAACTGCAAACCAGAGGGCAAGGACCCCTGGGTGATAGAGTCCACAGAGGGCACTCTCAGAAAACAGAACAGGGCAGAGATGGGAGAAAATAGATTTGGCTGGCTTACCACCTCTCCTAATTGAAAGATGCTGTTTTTTTTTTTTTCCTTTTTTTCTTTTTTTTTAGTGAGAACTCTAGAAGAGGCTAAATTCCAATCCCACTGAGCCAATAGTTATTTGTATAATTTGGGTTAAGTGATATACCCTTTTTCAGATTCATTTCATCAAATGTAAACAAGTGACCATTATCTGTCCCTCCCTCATAAAGCTGGTGTAAGCATTAAATGAGACAATATATGGACAGGTTTGGAACAGTCCCTAGATACAGTAAGCACTTAATAAATGTTAACAATTATTGTGATAATATCTGACAGAGGAGAAAAAAATTGAACATAGAGTTTTAGGCTCTCTTCTTTCCAGAGGAAAACAGCTATCCAAATAATTGGAGAAAGTAGGTTAAAGGAGAAATACCGTGAAAGAAAGTAGGATGTCTTGCTATCCTACAAAGCCAAATATGCTTTGCATACAAAATTTTTTTAACCTTCACAGTCGACTAAGTAAATAGTATTCCTGTTTTACAAGTGAGGAAGCTTTAATGAAAGAACTTGACCAAGGTTTCAAAAGCTGCCATGTAACAGAGGAAGCACCAGTGGGTATTCACATCAAGGAACATCTGACTCTCTTTTTCACCATGAGAGACTTCTGGGTTATAAAAACCAGAAGAATGGAGGAATTATCCTAAATTGTGAAGAGGTGTTCTGTCATTTAGTTAAATTTAGGTGTTTCTTATATTCCATCTTTACACACACATCACTGCTTGCCTGGTGCAAGCTTCTGAGCAAGATACACACAGGCAGGGCTGTGCCCAGCCAAGGGAGAAAAGAGCCTGGAATCCAGCCCGTTATCCATCTAACATTCATTTGCCAAAGAGGTATTTTTTCTAGTTAACACATTAGTGAAATATGAGCTAATGGAGACCCTAAAATCATGGTGATGGAGACGACCATATCCCACAATCTACTGAAAATTCAGATTGTGCCTTCATGATCTGATAGAAAGAACCTAAATTGTTTAGTATCTAGAGATGTTGAGTGAGAGCTACCTGGCCTAGGAGTAAAGCAGGATGGCCTTAAGATGTAAAATCCTGAAGAGATGGCCAGAGGTAAGCTGTATCCAAAAGCATGTAGGTAAAGTAACTAAAGTGATGTGGAAATGCATCTACCTGTAGCCCAAGATTACTCGCTCTGTGGGATTCACTTCTTACACTCTTAACTGCTGCCTTGACTTAACACTGATGAAGACAAATGGCAGGCACTGGTGCTGGGGGGCAGGAGGGGAACTGTGTTGATAAGGCTGTTAGCTAAAGAAGGGACTCAGGGCTCATTTCAGCCTAGGGTTGGAAGAAGCAAACTAACACAGGGTGGCCTCTGCTGTTTCACTGCAACTTATTTCTTACTCTTTACTGAGTTATTTGGAGCATTATTTTATACGTCTTTAATTTTACAATTCAATTCCCTAAATGGAATTATAACAACATAAGGCTACCTATGACCATGATTATATACTTTTTCATCTCATGGAACATTGACACAAAACTCTAACGAGTATTTCTCATGAAACAACCACAAATTTCATTTTATCTTTTAGAGAGAGAAATTTGATCAGAAGAAATAAGTTTAAGTTGGGATTCTGAATGATCACTAGCATTGTCACTTCAGTTGTGAAAGATTCTCTTATTTTCTGAGGACCTTTCAAGTTATATAAGAGGGTATCATTTTTAAATGTATTAATATTTAGGGGAGAAAATGCATTTCTCCTTTATTAGCTTTGATATACATATAATGTCACAGTTGTAATAAATTACTTCCTGATTTTTTTTATTGCAGTGTAGTAGTCACAGTTACTCCAAGACATTTTCCAGCTGTTCTTATGGCATATTCAAAATAAGCAAGAGCCATAGCAGTGTGAGAAGATGTGAGATCGATTTCGATGTAAAAAGAAGAATTTAAGTCCTGGAGTCAGGGGGGTCCGTTGGTATGCAATGGAACTCACACTAGCATAAGCAATGGGGAGATTTTATTATATGGATGCTCCTTTCTCCTAGACCCCAAGGGCAGAAATACAGCCGAGGCCTCGTGAGGTAGTGGAAACATGAAATGTCATCTGAAAACTATTTATCCTGTGTGTTTATTTTTTTTCAGTCTTATGGCTTAATGGCCTTTCATTTTTGCTTTTGTTGGATGTTTTCATTTTTCTTTCTTGAAGGACTGGCTCTCATAGCTTATCTCTACACCTGGTGTGCAAGGGTTACCCCACAACACTCAACTCATCTTTATATTCTATAAGGAGACTAAAACTCACATTAGGCCAAATATATCTGCTATTAAACCATGATGGCCAACAAAGGAATGGAAATCATAGAAGAGTGATCTTTGGTATTTAGTCCTGCAGTGACCTGCTATTGGGACCACATGCATACAACCCCTCTCCTACAGTTTCCCCCATTCCAAAGGGATAAATTCAGCCCCTGCTTATAGTATTTTAACAAAAGCTTTTATCCACTTATAAATAGATAACAAGGTAACCAAATGTTTCAGTGACAAATCCTTCCATTGAAAGTTTAGGAAAAGATAAAGGGTGAAATAAAAGGAAATAGAGACAATGTCCTATTGAAAGAGAAGAAGCATTGCTGTGTAATAGTTACCACTAACCCAGTGGTTCTGAAAATTGGGCATAACCTGGAGAAATTGTCAAAACCCAGATTACCAGAGCCAGGAATTTCCAGAGTTTCAGATTTAACAAGCAAAAGGTGGGGCACGCGTAGGTGTATTTCACCAAGTTTCTGAGGGTCATATACAACTGTATTTGATGCACTGTATCAGCAATACCCCTGTGTCAGAATATTTGTCATTATGTTTTTTGGCTGAGCACAAATTGGCTCTTAATTTTTCTCATACATAATTTAGAGATACTCTGCTGTACTAGAATCAGGCAGGCAGGCACTAATACAGGAAGGAAAAGGAAACTAACCAGAGCCTGATTGGTTTTGGAAAATACTGATTTATCCATTAAATAGCTGCTGATATTACGCCCTCTTGCAGTTCCTTTCTGAGTCTGCTGCTCTGTATTTCTATTGCTGCAGAAAAAGGAAAATGAAAACAAGGACAAAGCAAACAAAGAAAACCTGGTTTGATAAGATACTGCAGAGTAGATTGGTATGTTCCATAGAGCCATGCACTACATAGGGTATTAAAATGGAAAGAATACACACTTGGGATAAAAAAAAATGTTTACAGTCTCATGAGGCACCATTTTATAAAAAGATTAACTAATTTACCTTCCCTTCAGGAGAAAAATATCTTGTGAGAAATAAAGATTTGAAATAACAAGAAAATAAATTCTTCGGGGTGTTTTAAAGTTCTGTGTTCACTGAAAGCATCGGTTTTGAAAAAATCTCCTCTACATACACTATGTCCTGGCCTCTTGTGTGTTTATATGATCAAGTGCCAAGCTGCTACATCTGTAGATACATGACACTATGCATTTGTCAAAACCCACAAAAATTCACAGCAGAGTGAACCTTAATGTCTATAAATTCAAAATAAATACTTTAGGAAGGAATGCAGACTGTGACAAAAGAATGTAATTCTATTAGGAATGCATGCAACAACCTCACTAAGGAAGAGGGCACAAGAGATGCTGACAAAAGTAATTTGGGAAATGAATGGAGATGGTAAGCTTAAAGGCAAAAGGAATGGTATGTAAACACTGTACTCTAGTTGATAAAATTATTTCCCATGGAAATACAGGTTAACAATTCTGAGACCACTATACATGTATACTAGAATTTAGTAATTAAGTAAACAGAGGGCAAATGGTGGGAGGTTACCAGCAATGGGAGCAGGTGTGAATGGTTATGGGGTAAAGGATTAGGAGGAAACATCAGTTTCAACTCATGTTTAGTTACATACTGATAGATGTGTACAGAAATCATTACAGCCATGTATACACAGATTGATATACACATACATGTTTCATTGCTCTATCAGCTAAAAGCAATGCCTAGAAGCAATGCCATCCCAGTGGCAGTGAACATACCCAACACTTAGATCTTGGTTTCTACTATTCTCCTATAAGAGGAACCAAGACTCCCTGGGGAAAGGCTGATTCAAAGGTTGTGGCAAGTAGCATACAACAGATGGCTGGAGCATCTTTTAGTGCAACATATTAAGGAAATGCTCCAAGGATCAGAATAATGGGAGTATGTGAAAAGGACATAGGAGCCAACAGGAAGAACTGTTAATGACCAAAGCTGGAACAATTCTAGTAACAAGATAAAACAACATTAAGTTACAGCCCAAAGTACAAAATATATAGCCATGAGTCTATACTGATATAAATGACTAGATAAATACATGAGGTGAATAGACAAATCTCCTTGTGGAAGAGACATTCTGCTCTCACAGTGGAGGTTGTGCATAGTGATGTCCTTCCAAAGTGTAGAGTATGGAAAAGGGGTGAAACAGTAACTTTACAGTCGAGAGGCCTGACAAACACTACCTCAGCCAGGTGGTCGAGGTTAACAAGTGATGTGATGTGATGAGAAGGGTACGATCTCTCTAAAACCTATAACTCCAGTCTAATCATGAGGAAAACATCAGAAAAATCCAGACTGAGGGACTTTCTACTACTTTCAGTAATCCTCAAAACTGTCAAGGTTATTAAAAGCAAGTAAAGTTTGAGAACTCTCACAGCTGTTACTTTCATGTACCAGAGACTGATTAAAATTCTCAATCCTTTTTTTTAGCTACTTTTCCTCACTTCAGATTAAATCCTAGGTGTTCCCAGTCACAAGGTACTGCACACGGCAGCGGTGTGGACTGCCGCTGAAACACTGGTTTCAGCTGAAATCAGTGGTTGTCAAGGGATGTCTCTTAGATTTCACCAGGTTGGATTTTATCATGAGAGGTATACCTGCTCCTAAAGAGTGAGAACTGCCTCCTGCTCCTGAGGTGTCCTCTGCCTTGGCTACCAACTAAATCAACTTAACAAAAAACTATGGGCTAAAACACAAAACATAAGATAGGATGATGTAGGAGGAGTGGCCAAGATGGCAAAGCAGAAAGACCCTGCGCTCACCTGCCATGGGCACATCAGAATTACAACTGTTGTTATTTACAGAGCAACTGTCGGTGAGAATTACCTGGAGACTAGCAGAAAAGGCCCTCTACAACTAAAAATATAAAAAAGGAACCAAAAGGGGACATGTAGGAGGAGTGGAGATGTCGCATAGTCAAAACCCACAGCCCCACGGAGATAACCACAGAGTGGAGGATAATTACAATAGAAAATTTTCTTATCATGGAGCAAGAGTCTGAGCTCCACATTGGGCTCCCCAACCTGGGGGTTCTGTACTGGGAAGATGAGCACCGAGAACATTTGGCTCTGAAGACCAGTGGGGCTTGCTTCTAGGAGAGTCCGAGGGCCATCACATTTTTCAAGACCCAGGGCAGAAGTAATTTGAAAAGAGTCTGGATCAGACCCACTTGCTAATCTTTAAGAGCCTCCTAGAGAGGCAGGAGGCAACTGGGACTCACCTTGGGGACGTAAATGCGGACAGCAGCCATTTGGGGAGCTCATCCTACTACAAGGGACAGGGAAGCCTGGCGTGCTGCAGTCCATGGGGTTGCAAAGCATCAGACACGACTTAGTGACTGAACAACAACATCCTAATACAAGGACACCAGTGCTGGCAAGTGACATTTTGGAATCCTCCCTCTAGCTTATTAATGCCTACCAGGCAGTAGGCATAAGTCTTTATATGATGATAGATGGTAACTAGATTCATCATAATGATCATTTTGAAATGTACAAAAATAATATTATGTTGTGTACCTGGGAACGAACATAGTGTTCTAGGTCAATTATACCTCAAAAACAAACAAGAAAACTCATACGGCCTTCCCTGGTGGTCCAGTGGTTAAGAATTGGTCTTCCAAATGCAAGGGATGTGGGTTTGAACCCTGACAGGGAGAAGTTAAGATTCCACATGCCACAGGGCAACTAAACCCACAAGCCCAGCTAGAGATATGCCTGGGCACTGCAACAAAGATCCTGTGTGCAACTAACGCCCAACCAATACAACCTTAAATAAAAATATACACTCATAGAAAAAGAGATCAGGCTTGTGGCTACCAGAGGTGGGACATTGGAGAGGAACTGAAAGAAGGTAGTCAAAAGTACAAACTCCCAGTTATAAATAAGTACTAGGGATGTAATGTACAACATGATAAATGTCATTAACATTTCTGTATGTTGTCACTGAAAGCTGTTAAGTGTAAATCATAAGAGTTGTCATCACAAGGAAAAAAATATATATTTTCTCTATTTCTTTACTCATGAAATGATGAATATTCACTAAACTTACTGTGATAATAATTTCATGATATATGCAAATCAAATCATTATGCTGTACACCTTAAACTTATACAGTATCTCAATTCTATTTTGATAAAAACTCAAAAGAGAAAAAAAAATGGAATGATGTAATAGAGAGTGAAGTCTGAGAAAAATCACTTATGGAGGGGAGCTGGCCTGACTGAGGGAGGGACTGTTTGGGCAGAGAAACCATAAGGGTACAGATTCAGGAAAGGTTAGGGTATGAAAGGAATATATAAAGGCATGAGAAAGTGTGCTAGATGAGATTAGAAAAGCAGGCTGTTGGATCAGATGGTACCTTGAAGGTCAGGGTCTATTGCATTTCTCCTTAGTGCAGTGGTAATCATTTGAGAATTTTAAGTACCATAGGGGTGTGACATGATACAATTTTTTCCTTAACTATTTTTTATTGAAGTAACATACACAAACATACAGATTAGAGAGCTAATTCATGGATGACTATTGAAGTGTTTACATGTTAATTGTCCTCCAATGTCAATATCATAACTCTGAAAGCAGTCTCTTCTCTTTTTGCTTACGAAAGAAAAATCTTTTATTGAACCATGTAAAAAAATCATGGCTGATTCATGTATGGCAAAAACTGCTACAATATTGAAAAGTAATTAGCCTCCGATTAAAATAAATTAATTTACAAAAAAAATCATAGGTCATATGTGGCCTACTGGCACAGAATTTTCTTTTGGCACACTCAAAGATTAAAAGGCAGAATGGAGTACAAAATAACCTTCTATTGTTGTGGTACGTATACACAATGGGATATTACTCAGCTGTAAAAAGGAATGCATTTGAGTCAGTTCTAATGAGGTAGATGAAACTGGAGCCTGTTATACAGAGTGAACTAAGTCAGAAAGAGAAGGATAAATCCTGTATATTAACACATATATATGGAATTTAGAAAGACAGTAACAACGATCCTACAGGCAGGGCAGCAAAGGAAACGTAGATGTAAAGAACAAACTTTTGGACTATGTGGGAGAAGGCGAGGGTGAGATGATTTGAGAGAATAGCATTGAAACATGTATATTACCTACCATATGTAAAATAGATGACCAATGCAACTTTGATGCATGAAGCAGGCAGGGCACTCAAAGCTGGTGCTCAGGGACAACCCAAAGGATGGGGTGGGGAGGAGGCTGCAGGATGGGGGATAAACATGTATACCTGTGGCTGATTCATGATGATATATGGCAAAAACTATCACAATATTGAAAAGTAATTATCTTCCAATTAAAGTAAATAATTAAAAAAAAAAAAACCTTCCGTTAATGACCTTTTCCTGCTCATATATTTTATCTCCATTTTATAACTAGGTTGCTGAGTACTACTAATAGTACTCATTTTTCTTGAACGTTTTTTGCTATTAATATTTTGGTATTTTTTAAAATCTTTTGTTACACACTGGTTTATTTAATATAATTTCTTATTGTGATGTAATTCACATACTATAAAATTAACCTCTTTATAAAATTCAGTGGTGTTTGGTCTATTCAGAAAATATACAACTATCACCACTTTAATTCCAGAATATTTTCATTACCCCCACATGAAACTCTGTATCCTTTATCCTTTACCCATCAATCCTATCATCACTTTCCCATCCAGCCCTAGGAAACTACTAATCTACTTTCCTTCTCTACAGATTTTTCTACTCTGGACATTTCATATAAATGTAATAATCATAATATGCTGCCTTTTGTGTCTATATTGACCCATTTTGCATAATGTTTTCTAGGTTTATAGTGCAAATCAGGACTTCATTCCTTTTTATGACTGAATAGTATTCAGTTGTGTTGCTATACCATACATTGTGTTTATCCATTCATCAACTGATAGACATTTGAATTTTTTCTACTTTTTGCCTATTATGAATAATGCCACTATAAACATTCATGTACAAGTTTTTGTGTGGATTTATGTTTTAGATTCTCTTGGGCATAGATTTAGGAGTGAAATTACTGGATTATGTGTTAACTATATTTAACATTTTAAGGAACTTCCTAATTGTTTAAGAGGCCACATTTTTACACTCTCAACATTAGTGTATATGGGGTGCATTCTTATATATTCTTGCCAACAATTATGTTTTTTTATTATAGCCATCTCCGTGAATATTGTATCATTTTGATTTGTATTTCCCTAATAAGTAACATGCGAAGAGTTGACTCACTGGAAAAGACTCTGATGCTGGGAGGGATTGGGGGCAGAAGGAGAAAGGGACAACAGAGGATGAGATGGCTGGATGGCATCACCGACTCGATGGACGTGAGTCTGAGTGAACTCCGGGAGTTGGTGATGGACAGGGAGGCCTGGTGTGCTGCGATTCATGGGGTTGCAAAGAGTCGGACACGACTGAGTGACTGAACTGAACTGAATAAGTAACGATATTGAACATTGTATGCCTATCAGCAAAGATTTTGCTATTGCTTTGTGTGGTTGTTTTTTAAATCAAATAAAAGCATAAAAATACATTCATACTGTCTAGTATATTTTCCATTATGTTGCCTTTTGGGGTATTCCTCACTTATTAGTGAGGGTTTAAGTTATTGTCTATATCTCTTCATTTCAGCCTAAAGAACTCCCTTTACTATTTCTTCTAGGGCCAGCAACAGATTCTATTAATTTTTGTTAGTCTCTTGTGTACCCCACTATTATCCACCCCCTGAGATAAGTTCTGGGTATTCATTGAAAGGACTGATGTTGAGACTGAAACTCCAATATTTTGGCCACCTCATGCAAAGAGCTGACTCATTGGAAAACATCCTGATGCTGGGAAAGATTGAGGGCAGGAGGAGAAGGGGACGACAGAGGATGAGACGTTGGAAGGCATCATCAACTCGATGGACATGGCTTTGGGTGGACTCCGGGAGTTGGTGATGGACAGGGAGGCCTGGCGTGCTGCGATACATGGGGTTGCAGAGTCGGACATGACTGAGCAACTAAACTGAATTGTGTACCGCACTATTATCCACCCCCTCAGTTCAGTTCAGTCACTCAGTCGTGTCCAACTCTTTGCAATCCTATGGACTGCAGCATGCCAGGCCTCCCTGTCCATCACCAATGCTCGAGGCTTACTCAAACTCATGTCCATTGAGTCGGTGATGCCATCCAACCATCTCATCCTCTGTCTTCCCCTTCTCCTCCGCCTTCAATCTTTCCCAGCATCAGGGTCTTTCCAAATGAGTCAGTTCTTCGCATCAGGTGGCCAAAGTATTGGACTTTCAGCTTCAGCATCAGTCCCTCCAATGAATATTCAGGACTGATTTCCTTTAGGATGGACTGGTTGGATCTCCTTGCAGTCCAAGGGATTCTCAAGAGTCTTCTCCAACACCACAGTTCAAAAGCATCAATTCTTTGGCGCTCAGCTTTCTTTATAGCCCAACTCTCACATCCATACGTGACCACTGGAAAAACCATAGTTTTACTAGACAGACCTTTGGTGGCAAAGTAATGTCCCTGCTTTTTTTTTTTTAATTTAATTTTATTTAACTTTACAATATTGTATTGGTTTTGCCATATATCAAAATGAATCTGCCACAGGTATACATGTGTTCCCCATCCTGAACCTCCTCCCCCTCCTCCCTCCCCATACCATCCCTCTGGGTCGTCCCAGTGCACCAGCCCCAAGCATCCAGTATCGTGCATTGAACCTGGACTGGCGACTTGTTTAATATATGATATTATACATATTTCAATGCCATTCTCCCAAATCATCCCACCCTCTTCCTCTCACACAGAGTCCAAAAGACTGTTCTATACACCAATGTCTCTTTTGCTGTCTTGTATACAGGGTTATTGTTACCATCTTTCTAAACTCCATATATATGCGTTAGTATACTGTATTGGTGTTTTTCTTTCTGGCTTACTTCACTCTGTATAATAGGCTCCAGTTTCATCCACCTCATTAGAACTGATTCAAATGTATTCTTTTTAATGGCTGAGTAATACTCCATTATGTATATGTGCCACAGCTTTCTTATCCTGCTTTTTAATATGCTGTCTAGGTTGGTCATAAATTTTCTTCCAAGGAGTAAGCAGCTTTTAATTTCATGGCTGCAGTCACCATCTGCAGTGATTTTGGAGCCCCCCAAAATAAAGTCTGACACTGTTTCCACTGTTTCCCCATCTATTTGCCATGAAGTGATGGGACCAGATGCCATGATCTTTGTTTTCAGAATATTGAGTTTTAAGCCATTTTTTTCACTCTCTTTTACTTTCATCAAGAGGCTCTTTAGTTCTTCACTTTCTGCCATAAGGGTGGTGTCATCTGCATATCTGAGGTTATTGATATTTCTCCCGGCAATCTTGATTCCATCTTGTGCTTCTTCCAGCCCAGCATTTCTCATGATGTACTCTGCATATAAATTAAATAAGCAGGGTGATAATATACAGCCTTGACGTACTCCTTTTCCTATTTGGAACCACTCTATTGTTCCATGTCCAGTTCTAACTGTTGCTTCCTGACCTGCATACAGGTTTCTCAAGAGGCAGGTCAGGTGGTCTGGTATTCCCATTTCTTTCAGGATTTTCCACAGTTTATTGTGATCCACACAGTCAAAGGCTTTGGCATAGTCAATAAGACAGAAATAGATGTTTTTCTGGAACTCTCTTGCTTTTTCAATGATCCAACGGATGTTGACGATTTGATCTATGGTTCCTCTGCCTTTTCTAAATCCAGCTTGAACATCTGGAAATTCACAGTTCACGTATTGCTGAAGCCTGGCTTGGAGAATTTTGAGCATTACTTTGATAGTGTGTGAGATGAGTGCATTTGTGTGGTAGCTTGAGCATTCTTTGGCATTGCCTTTCTTTGGGATTGGAATGAAAACTGACCTTTTCCGGTTCTGTGGCCACTGCTGAGTTTTCCAAATTTGCTGGCATATGGAGTGCAGCACTTTCACAGCATCATCTTTTAGGATGTGAAATAGCTCAACTGGAATTCCTTCTCCTCCACTAGTTTTGTTCATAGTGATGCTTCCTAAGGCCCACTTGAGTTCACATTCCAGGATGTCTAGTTCTAGGTGAATGATCATACCATCATGATTGTCTGTGTCATTAAGATCTCTTTTGTATAGTTCTTCTGTGTATCCTTGCCACCTCTTAATAGCTTCTGCTTCTTTTCAGTCCATACCATTTCTGTCCTTTATGTGCCCACCTTTGCATGAAATGTTCATCCACCCCCCCCCCTCAGGCAACCACAGTGTTCAACAATTGCTTCTAGTTGCTTTCAACAAATGCTCCCTGGAGAAATACTGTTCATATTGGGCAACTGCTTCTTGTGGTCTTCCTATGCATCATATATATTTTCCCTAAAACAAACAAGAAAAAAAAAGATGGCAAGAATGATCGAATGAGTCTTTCAACCACTAGGTTGAAACAGCACTTAGGGAAAATGCAACAACACGGTATGTATGGAATATAATTTGTATTCAAGAAGCTTAAATATTGATCATGTCCTACAAAAATCAACTAGCTGTCTTTCATATTCTCCTTGCTTAGAATGAAAAATCACCCAAGGTATGCTGAAATCCTTACTTACATTGAATAAACAAACAATGTTTGTTTCAGCCATCCATTAATAATAATATTACATATGCTTTCAAATCCCTACACTCCAACTTCTATAATAATTACCCTCTACAACCCATTAAGAAAGTGCCTGTGGGGAAGTGGTTTGCTGTTTTAACAAGCTTAATTTAAAATAGAAAATTTTAAGGCACCAAAAAGTACAACCTGATGATAATTAAGAATATGCAGGAAAAAAAAAAAAAAAGAATATGCAGGAAATACTGATTATTTATATGGAAGTTTGGCATCCAGAGTTCATCCAAAGCAAACTAAAGACAGCTATAACAGGCTATTGAAACTCTGTAGGCATATCTGCCAGGCACTGGGGAATGAAGGCAATTATAAATTTTGAGTGTATAGCAGGTTAGCATTTTCTCATCTCTCAAAGCATGAAAGCAGCACTTCATCCACAATGTATAATGACAAGCCTGGCTTATTGTCTCTCCTGTTAAGATCTTCGGTGAAAACCACTTCACTTTTGCCTGCAGGTTCAACCTGGTTTGCAGTTCTAGGGCACAACCTGCCTTCTGGATGAGTTAAAAACTACTCTCATAGATCCAAAGTTCTGAGGTTTAGTATCAAGTCAGAGATACTGACCTGCCTCCTTGTTTCAGTAAGTAGTAGGATACTGCCTTAATCCTTTATGTTTCAGATCTTGCCTGAACCATTTTTTATACACCATTATAGCATTAGGTAGACTCCCCTGGTGGTTCAGACAATAAAGGATCTGCCTGCAACGCAGGAGATCCGGGCTCAATCCATGGGTTGGGAAGATCCCCTGGAGAAGGGTGGCTACCCACTCCAGTATACTTGCCTGGAGAATTCCACGGACTGAGGAGCTTGGTGGGCTACAGTCCATGGGGTCACAAAAAGAGTTGGATAGGATTTAGCAACTAAACAACAACAAATAGCATTGGGTACATTCAACTTGAGAAGAAATCCAAAGAGTCAACGCAGAGGAAATGCAAGTTCCAGAGACAAGCTTTTTCTATGTCACATCTTTTTCTGGTTTCAATGCAAGGACATGCATTTTTATACTCAGTGTGCTTTGGTGGATCAGATACTTAGGTCAGAGCAAAGTTAACTATTAGAAGACTTATGTTCTAGTTGTAGCTTGTCACTTACTAACTGTGTGACATTTCACTCTCCTAGACTCAGTTTTCACATCTGTTTAATGGGGACAATCATCACTGTACACATTCAGTGAAAACATGGATTTAAAGCACTAGGCATCATTCTTGGCACCTATTAGGCTCAACAAATCCTGCTGGTGGGTGAGAAGTTAGAGAAGGAGGAGGAAAAAATGATGGTAGAGGAAGGAGAGACAGTTGGATGAAAAGAAAACAGAGGAGGAATAGAAGTAAGAACTAGTGGTGGGGGCTCCCCTGGTGGCTCAGTGGTAAAGAATCCACCTGCCAATGCAGGAGACAGGGGTTCAATCCCTGATCCAGGAAGATCCCACATGCCACGGAGCAACTAATCCCCTGTGCCAAAACTATTGAGCTTGTGCTCTAGAGCCTAGGAGCAGCAACTACAGAAGCCTGAGTGCTTGAGAGCCTGTGCTCCATGACAAGAGAAGCCACTGCAATAAGAAGCCCATACACTGCAACCAGAGAGTAGCCCTTGCTCATCACAGCTAAAGAAAAATAGCACAACAATGAAGACCCAGCACAGCCAAAACTAAATAAATAAAATTATATATATATTTTTATTATATTTATATAAAAGAACTAGTGGTGGTTATGGAATGGTGCTGAAGAACACAGATTTTTGTCCACAGTGCCTGTGTGACCTCAAGCAAATTAGCTCATCACTTTGAACATGCCTTGGATTTTTAGTGTGCAAACCTAGAAGCTGATAGTAATTCGTATGCATATTCACAGGATTGTTGTAAGAATTAAATGATAATGGATGTGAAGGCACTTTGATACCTACTAAAGTCAATAGAAGCCTAAAAGATTATTACTACAAAAGGCAGTTATGTGTTGGGCAAATATGTAATAAAATTAAGTGTTGTTCACATAAGCTTCTTCTTAACCTCTTCCATAGCATTTGAATGGATCTGAATTAGGCTTTGACAAGAAGCCAGGTGTGAACTAATCACTTCCTGGAAGGTTCTTCTATGGACAAAGTATTGGAAGTTGACTGCTACCTGAAACATCTTGCAGAGTAGAATTGGTCCTTATATCAGTAACTTCAGATATGCAGATGACACCACCCTTATGGCAGAAAGTGAAGAGGAACTAAAGAGCCTCTTGATGAAAGTGAAAGAGGAGAGTGAAAGAGTTGGCTTAAAACTCAACATTCAGAAAACTAAGATCATGGCTTCCAGTCCCATCACTTCATGGCAAATAGATGGGGAAATAGTGGAAACAGAGACAGACTTTTTTTGGGCTCCAAAATCACTGCAGGTGGTGACTGCAGCCATGAAATTAAAAGATGCTTGCTCCTTGACAGAAAAGTTATGACCAACCTAGACAGCATATTAAAAAGCAGAGACATTACTTTACCAACAAAGGTCCATCTAGTCAAAGCTATGGTTTTACCAGTAGTCATGTATGGATGTGAGAGTTGGACCATAAAGAAAGCTGAGCACCAAAGAATTAATGCTTTTGAACTGTGGTGTTGGAGAAGACTCTTGAGAGAGTTCCTTGGACTGCAAGGAGATAAAACCAGTCCATTCTAAAGGAAATCAGTCTTGAATATTCATCAGAAGGACTGATGCTGAAGCTGAAAGTCCACCTGATGCAAAGAACTGACTCGTTTGAAAAGACCCTGATGCTGGGAAAGATTGAAGGGGGAAAAGAAGGGGACAACAGAAGATAAGATGGTTGGATGGCATCTCCAACTTGATGGACATGAGTTTGAGTAAGCTCCAGGAGTTGGTGATGGACAGGGAGGCCTGGTGTGCTGCAGTCCATGGGGTCACAAAGAGTTGGACATGACTGAGCAACTGAAATGAACTGATTAAATGAACACCCTTATCTATATGTATGGATGATCTCTTCCAAATCTATTTGAAATCTGTGAAGGATGAAACAGTTTGGGTAAATGTATGAAACTAGATCAGATGCTCTGGGAATCCAATCATTTAAAAATCAAATATATCAATTTTTTTTAATGAATTCTCAGTTTTAGCACCCAAAGATACAGCCCATGAATAATTTGAACCAATTACCTTGAAACCTTCCATCTTTGGAGAAAATACTTTTAACAGGTTGTCTAGATCCTTCTTTTCTTTTTTAATCCTTTGGCCGTGGGGTCATAGTTCCCTGACCAGGGATCAAACCCATGACCCCCGTGTTGGAAGCAGTCTTGGCCACTGAACCAGCAGGGAAGTCCAAGGTCCTTCTGTTCCTAAGATGGAATGGTATGTGGTGGCATGGCCCTTTTCCCCCATCTACTCCTTGATGCTGTCCCTAAACACTTTTTTTTTTTTTTTTAAAGCATTTGCGTGGTTGCTGAGTCGCTTCAGTCGTGTCCAACTCTTGGTGATCCTATGGACTCCTCTGTCCATTCTGGCATTCACCAGGCAAGAATACTGGAGTAGGTTGCTATGTCTTCCTCCAGGGGATCTTCCTGACTCAGATCGAACCCAAACTCATGTCTTCTGCATTGGCAGGCAGGTCCTTTACCACTAGCACCATCTGAAAAGCCCAGCGCTAGTTAAAGCATGATGGCAAGCTTTCCATTCTCAAACCACCAAAAATTTAGGATCCTGTTTTCAGACTGACCTGCCCTGCATGTGTTCTTAGTCGCTCAGTCATGTCTGAGTCTGTGTGGCCCCATGGACTGTAGCCTGCCAGGCTCCTTTGTCCATGGGGATTCTCCAGGCAAGAATACTGGAGTGAGTTGCCATGCTCCCCTCTAGGGGATTTTCTCAACCAAGGAATCAAGCCGAGGTCTCCCACACTGCAGGCAGATTCTTTACTGTCTGAGCCACCAGGGTTAGGTCCTAAAATTTCCTAATTTGATAAATTAGTAAAATTGAGGTCTCAGAATTCCACCCATGCTCTCTTGGTTAGCTGATGACTCTCTGTGAGATAGGTAAGTAGGTGGTAGGTAGGTAGACAAAGTTCTTCAGTTCTAAGTAATAAGGGGAAGTATATATAGAATCATGATTGTATAGAATCATATTTCTATCATTTTTTTTCTTGTGACAATCTAAGTAGCACTGGATGATTCATGAAAAGAAGACACTTTGATATATAGTGATTTCTCTGTTCTAAAATAAATACTCCCAGGTCTCTCGGCATTTGAAAGTTAGTTGATACTGTATTTATGTATTTTTACAACAGTATTTACTTGTGAAAAAAGAAAAGCCTTCAACAGAGCAGAAATCAATGATTTATAGCAAAGTAGAAACTAAAGTCTTAGAAATCCTAGGGATAGCATAGCATTGTAGAATGCCATTTCATCTTTCTGGAACTCAGTTTCTTCATCATCACTTACCAGATAAAATACAGAACTCCTAGTTAAAATGGAGTTTTCAATAAACAACTTTTCAGTATGTTTCAGATATTGCACAGGACATAATTATGCTTAAAAAATCACTCACTGTTTATCTGAAATTCCAATGTAACTGGGAGGCCTATATTTTTATTTGCTAAATCTAGCAATACTGTGGTAAAAATGGCAAGTTCGGGAGGGGATGACACAGGTAAGTTCTAGTAAATGTGCTGCCAAAGTGAGCACAACACAGGTAACTTCTAAAAGGCTCTTCCAGCTGGAAACGTCCAGATTTCTGTTGAAGGACCAGCCTGGCAAACTATCTGCCTATGTGATCAGATATGAGTATACGCTTGTAAGGCAGTGCTTCTCAAAATTCATTCTGCTCATGAATCCCTTGGGATTTGTTAAAAAAAAAAAAAAAAAAAAACAAGTCTTAGGCTATACCCTATGAATTTCTGATTCACCAGTTCTGGGGTGAGGCTAGGGAACCTGTACCTTTAACAGTCAAGCCAGGTGATTTTGGTACAGGTGTTCCAGGACCTTACTTTGAAAAACATCGCAACTTTCTCCTACAAATGCAGAAATTCTGACCACCTGGATGCCAGAATTTCCCTACTCTTCATTCATTTGTGAACATACAAAAATTGAATGCTGCTCTTCTAATCACACAAAAGGCCCACTGTGAACTACTGTGCTCATACTTTTTTGACTAACATATTTAATGCTAAATTGGTCATGAAATTGGTTTTCATTAATCTGTGTGGAAGTGAGGAAAATTCAACTTAATCATATTCTAATAATGAATGAAAGCATTCTCAACAAAAATAAAATGCTGTTTCCTTTTAATAAAGGGAAATGACTTGTTGAATACTAGGCATGGCAATGATAGAACAAATAAGAATGGAAAAGAAGCAGCATGAGGAAGTGTTCTGACAAGAGAAAGCTAATTATTTTAATCCAATTCAATCTGCTATTTGACTAAAAGGTCAGAGAACACTACATAAAGCCCCTATACAAAGCTCATCTCCAGAGAGGAATCAATATTCTGCAAAAGTCCATTTTTTCCTAATTTGGTATTTCAATACCTCTCCCTTCAGAGCATGTCTAAAGTTAACATTTAACACCCTCACCAGAAGTTTTTTTTAAATATAAATTTATTTTAATTGGAGGCTAATTACTTTACAATATTGTATTGGTTTTGCCATACATCAACATGAATCCACCATGGGTGTACACATGTTCCCCATCCTGAATGCCCCCCTACCACCTCCCTCCCCATACCATCCCTCTGAATCATCCCAGTGCACCAGCCCCGAGTATCCTGTATCATGCATCGAGGCTGGTCTGGCGATTCATTTCACATATGATATTATACATGTTTCAATGCCATTCTCCAAAATCATCCCACCGTCACCAGAAGTTTTTATTGTAAGCACAGCTACTTCAACTTTAGTTCTTCATCAGACCAAAAAAAAAAAAGGTCTAATTTGGCCATTAGACCAAAGATTGACTGCTTTGGGGGACCAGAACTAGATTTTTATTGACCTGATGAAGAGTGGTTTAAACTCTAGTGTGTGCAAATACCACCTAAGGACATATCTACACATCCAGAGATAGCCAAGAGGGGGATAAATGTAGCTTAATTGTCGTAAGTTTGAGTAAAACAAAGAAAAATCTTTTTGTAAGATTATCCCACTATAACAAGTATCTTTTTTTTTTTAAATGTGGACCAATTTTATTTATTTTTTTCTTTTTTTTTTTTTTCCAATTTTAAAGTCTTAATTGAATTTGAATTTGTTACAATATTGCTTCATTTTTATGTTTCAGGGTTTGGGTTTTTTTTGGGCCCTGAGGCATGTGGGATTGTAGCTCCCCAAGCAGGAATTGAACTTGCATCCCCTACATTGGATAAGCACTAGACCACCAGAGAAGTCCTAAGTTATCTTTGATTCTCTTTTCTGACTTAACTCTAAGAGATCTGCATTTCCATTTTGTCAGAAGGAACTAAGATGAATCCATTACAAAATACCGTGGCAGCATTTCTTGGGTAATTCTTTTTATTAATGCTACATGGCAATAAAGCAGTGTATTTAATATGACAGAAGTCTGATTCTAGAGCCAGAATTCTTAGATTTCAATCCAAAATGTACAACCTATTAGGTGTATGACCCTAAGTTCAGTTGGTCAGTCGTGTCTGATGCTTTGCAACCCCATGAACCTTAGCACACCAGGCCTCCCTGTTCATCACCAACTCCTGGAGTTCACCCAAACTCATGTGCATTGAGTTGGTGATGCCATCCAGCCATCTCATCCTCCGTCGTCCACTTCTCCTCCTGCCCCTAATCCCTCCCAGCATCAGAGTCTTTTCCAATGAGTCCACTCTTCACATGAGGTGGCCAAAGTATTGGAGTTTCAGCTTTAGCATCCGTCCTTCCAGTGAACACCCAGTACTGATCTCCTTTAGAATGGACTGGTTGGATGTCCTTGCAGTCCAAGGGACTCTTGAGAGTCTTCTCCAACACCACAGTTCAAAAGCATCAATTCTTTGGTGCTCAGCTTTCTTCACAGTCCAACTCTCACATCCATACATGGCCACTGGAAAAACCATAGCCTTGACTAGATGGACCATTTTTTTTTTTTGGAAGGACGTTTGTTGGCAAAGTAATATCTCTGCTTTTTAATATGCTATCTAGGTTGGTCATAACTTTCCTTCCAAGGAGTAAGCATCTTTTAATTTCATGGCTGCAGTCACCACCTGCAGTGATTTTGGAGCCCCCCAAAATAAAGTCTGACACTGTTTCCACTGTTTCCCCATCTATTTGCCATGAAGTGATGGGACAAGGTGCCATGATCTTAGTTTTCTGAATGTTGAGCTTTAAGCCAACTTTTTCACTCTCCTCTTTCATTTTCATCAAGAGGCTTTTGAGTTCCTCTTCACTTTCTGCCATAAAGGTGGTGTCATCTGCATATCTGAGGTTATTGATGTTTCTCCCAGCAATCTTGATTCCAGCCTGTGCTTCTTCCAGCCCAGAATTTCTCATGATGTACTCTGCATAGAAGTTGAAGTTTAAAAATAAAATATAAAATTAGAAAAAAAAATAAAATAAAATAAAAGAAGTTGAATAAGCAGGGTGACAGTATACAGCCTTGACGTACTCCTTTTCCTATTTGGAACCAGTCTGTTGTTCCATGTCCAGTTCTAACTGTTGCTTCCTGACCTGCATATAGGTTTCTCAAGAAGCAGATCAGGTGGTCTGGGATTCCCATCTCTTTCAGAATTTTCCACAGTTTATTGTGATCCACACAGTCAAAGGTTTTGGCATAGTCAATAAAGCAGAAATAGATGTTCTTCTGGAACTCTCTTGCTTTTTCCATGATCCAGTGGATGTTGGCAATTTGATCTCTGGTTCCTCTGCCTTTTCTAAAACCAGCTTGAACATCTGGAAGTTCACAGTTCACGTATTGCTGAAGCCTGGCTTGGAGAATATTGAGCATTACTGTACTAGCGTGTGAGATGAGTGCAATTGTGCAGTAGTTTGAGCATTCTTTGGCATTGCCTTTCTTTGGGATTGGAGTGAAAACTGACCTTTTCCAGTCCTGTGGCCAGCCTAGAAATGTATATATTACCAGCTTTTCTTTGCCTCAATTTCTACCACTCTAAAATGGGGCTAGAACTTTCCTCATGATTGTTCTGAGGATTAGATGAAGTAATGTGAGTAATGTTCCAATAGTGCCTGGTACATGCATAGTAAGTGGAGGATTGAAAGATGGGGGCTATTAGCATATACTTCTGATTCATGACCTTTCCAAACATTCTCCTAGCTGGTGACGGCCCTCACCTACCATTTTGGTCAGAGTTCATTTAAGATCTAATATTCTTTGCTGTAGAATGTTGAATTCTCAGACAAAACACAAACTTTGTGAAATGAAACTACAAAATAGCTTACTTTTATCCTTTGATTATATAATCATTTTCTTGGTCTTATCAGTAAATTGGGTGTGTATGTATGTTAAAGATAATGAAAACACACACCATCTCACAAGGCTGAGGTTGGCACAGCTCTTGAAGATAGAACAATTTCCTCTCTGGAGCCACGTTTAAGTCTACAGGCTCTTTGTGGAGCCCTAAATTGTTTGAGACAATTTGTTTTATTTGCCTTTTAATGCCAAGCCTGTGTGTTCAGTGTCTGCTTCTGTCTTCATTCCTAAGATTCCCTGCCTTTCACTGTTACCTGTAGTCCTAGAAAATCTGGCTTCTATTCTGAACAAGTTCCTGTGTTTTAAGTACAAATAGGTTTTCACACAGTCCCTTTTCCTAATCTGTTCCTCCATCAGTTCTGACTCAGTGTCATTTATGCTCTGAAGGAAACTCTACCAGGCCTTTCTCCAGGTTCTGTGTACCTCTTTCAGCAGTTTCTCTAAGTATGGAAGTTTTCTGGGCTGTCTTATTTATAACTATGCCCCTAAGATGAATGACAATGCCTAGCACACAATAGTCAAGATAACGCACTAAATGAATGAATAGATTTATCTCCACCAAAACATATATTTCCTTTCGTTTATGTCCATCCCTCTTTATTGCCTAACTTTGTACTTAAATTTATTTTTTACTATTTTAGTGAACTCATTACCATCAGTCCACTAATACTGATTTGGCCTATACTTTCTTTAAATACTTTTTTTTTTTTTACTACTAAGTGTTATTAGATCTGCCCAGACATTCTATTTCTACTCAAGAAAATCTCATCCCCATCTCCAAAGCCTGGTGTGCTACATAGGCAATTAACATACTAGAGAAACTCTTAATCTACACGTTATATTTTAATTCCAGATCAAGTCCTCTGTTTCTAACCAGATTGAAATCCATCATGACCATTAAACAAAGGAGATTTATTATAGAAGCCAACTCCATTATAAACAATTCCTACCTTTGTCTCACATCCAACCCATAACACTAAACACACTATCAGATTAATACTTAATGATCAATATCTCAGGTTATGGTAGGAAATGCCAATACAATTATAGAGAGGATAGACAAAGGCAGATTTGGGCCATACTGGGTGGCATTTAATAAGGAAATAACTGGAACCTGAAAAGTAGTTTGTCAGGTATTTCTTACAACAGGTTGGTGAAGAGCTTCAGTTTGGGTCTTGGGGAACAAGATGCCCCTAAATAAATGTCACAGGGAGTCAAGAAGAAATGTGTGGCATTCAGCATCAAATCTGTGAAGTCTTCTAGGAGATGACCTTCAGTGGATAGGCACAGTCCCAACTGGATCTGCCAGAATACCCCGTAGGGAGCTTCTGAAAAAGGATACTCAGATTAGTAGCATGTGTGTCTGGAGGGGAGATATTTCTGTTGACTACTCTAATAAAGCAGAATTGATCAGATTTACTTACTCATTTAACATTTCTGTGCAGGTTACCTATAATGCCAAATCTTTTTTTTCCTTCAAAAAGTTTTTGCTTTTTTAATAATCCAGATAGTTTTAAACATCTTCTCTAACTTTGATGAAGCATCACATTCCTTTTTTAGAAAGTGAAATTGCTGTTCTCAAATGGAAACAAATTTTACATCAAAGAGCTTGAATTCAATGCAGAGGGGGAAAAAGCCAAATATGTAAAGCATCTAGCAGCTGGCAATGATATTGGCCAAGGCTGTCTCTAAACGTGCAAAATGGAGAGATATGAGGTGGTTTTTAAATAGTTCCAGAAGTTTCACACCTGTATTAAAATTATCTGAACATTTTTAAACTAAAGTGTAACTTAGCTCAAGTGACGACATGAAGACCTAACTCCAAAGTCCCCTTAATTTTATATAGAGAAAGGCAGACCCTATCTATGATACTTCATATCTATTTGGTTGGTTAGAAAAATCTAGATAGTTGACTGCATTTTGTAATTTTCATACAGATGGTTAGCAACATGGAGCCAAAATGAAGGCCAGCGAGAATATATGTAACCTTTTCCAAAGGGCAGAGAAAACCATTGTCAAAATATTTTATGATAGAAAGAATGAGGTTATGCCAGATTTAATACAGTTATAATGGTAGTGTACTCATAGGCATAAAGTGACCTGGACACCCAGAGCCGAGGCAAGCTCTTAGAAATGCAGCTCAGACCCTCTTACTGTGATCTGTAATCACTGTTGGCTACATCCGTCAGCAAATATTAGTTAGAAGACTACATTTTGACAAAAAGATTAGAAAAATCAAAGAGGTATTAATAATGTCTCTCGAAAAATTGCCTAAATTCTCAGTAAAGAAGCAAAATAGAAGGATGCTTTCTATTTGTGGCTCAGCTGGTAAAGAATCTGCCTGCAATGTGGGAGACCTGGGTTCGATCCCTGGGTTGGGAAGATCCCCTGGAGAAGGGAAAGGCTGCCCACTCGAGTATTCTGGCCTGGAGAATCACATGGACTGTATAGTCCATGGGATTGCAAAGAGTCGGACAAGACTGAGTGACTTTCACTTTCATAGCTCTTTAACAGCAAACTCTGTCTGAATACTTGAAAAAAATAAAAGAAAAACCCAACAACAAGCAGACCCTGTGGCAGTGTTGCTGCCTCACCAGGAATCGACTCTGTGCCCCCTTGCACTGGAAGCATGAGTCTTAACCATTGGACCACCAGGGAAGTCCTGTGACCAGTTCTACTGACACTGTGCCCCTGTGTAAGAGATTGCACAGAGGAAAGAGAGACAGAGAAGGAAGGACATGGCAAAGTAAGCGGAAGGGAGGAGGTAGAAGGGAAAAGAGAGAATTTTCTTTCAAACAGGAGGACCTTTGTTTCAGTGTGGCAGAGAAAACCGGTTCATATATTTTCCTGCAGCTCAGGCTTATGTTAAGGCTGTTATACTTGTGGCTAAATCTAACTGATAGATGTGTCTGGCTCCCTGGCACACCCTGACAGGGTTGGTATGGGGACAGGAGGCCTCGAAGAATCCACCCTTCTCCAAATGTGGGTTGGCCAGCCACCCTTTTTCAGCAAGCTGATGGCAGCCTCCAGGTTCCAGTCAACTGAATCAACCATTGGCATTGTACAGACAGGGCCACCCACCAAAGCACTAATTTGACCCCAAAGTCTTTTTTGTTTTGGTTACTGAGCAAACAAGTGCTCACAAGATGACTGATTCCTTCATATGGACAAGATTCTCATAGCTGAGCAGGAATGAAGGCCAGAACGTCCTTTTTTTCATTTTTCACAGGGAAATAAGGAGATCTCATTGGGAAGGGGGAGATAGAACTCTTTACCAGTGATGTAGCAGCCAATGTGGTTGAGGAAGGGTACCTGATAATTGAGAAGAAAGGACATAAATAAAGAAAATGAGATTACTGGCACAGAATCTGAGTATGAGTTCAAACGAACATTGGCAGAATGGAAGAAACAGCAGAAACCTGTGTGATAAACCACATCTATAACAGATTTCCAATAGTCTTTTATATGAAATTATTTCGGTGTGTAATTTCCCTGTCAAGCCAGCTATTCAAAATTCTAAACCAAGGTTTTCTTGGTGTGTGAATACAGATTTCTATTTCATTTGTGACAAGATATACCTGACAGATTAACTCCCTAAGACATTTTATTTGGGCATTTTTTTATTCAGTTATTTTTTGTTTTCCCTAACAGCAGAGGATAGATGGCTGGATGGCATTGCTGACTCGATGGATGTGAGTCTCAGTGAACTCCGGGAGTTGGTGATGGACAGGGAGGCCTGGCGTGCTGTGATTCATGGGGTCGCAAGGAGGCGGACACAACTGAGTGACACATTTGATCTGATCTGAACAGCATACACTGGAGAAGGGAATGGTAAACCACTTCAGTATTCTTGCCTTGAGAACCCCATGAACAGTATGAAAAGGCAAAATGATAGGATACTGAAAGAGGAACTCCCCAGGTCAGTAGGTGCCCAATATGCTACCGGAGATCAGTGGAGAAATAACTCCAGAAAGAATGAAGAGATGGATCCAAAGCAAAAAGAATACCCAGGTGTGGATGTGACTGATGATAGAAGCAAGGTCCAATGCTGTAAAGAGCAATATTGCATAGGAACCTGGAATGTCAGGTCCATGAATCAAGGCAAATTGGAAGTGGTAAAACAAGAGATGGCAAGAGTGAATGTCGACATTCTAGGAATCAGCGAACTCAAATGGACTGGAATGGGTGAATTTAACTCAGATGACCATTATATCTACTACTGTGGGCAAGAATCCCTCATAAGAAATGTAGTAGCCATCATGGTCAACAAAAGAGTCCAAAATGCAGTACTTGGATGCAATCTCAAAAATGACAGAATGATCTCTGTTCGTTTCCAAGGCAAACCATTCAATATCACAGTAATCCAAGTCTATGCCCCAACCCAGAGAAGGCAATGGCGCCCAACTCCAGTACTTTGCCTGGAGAATCCCATGGATGGAGGAGCCTGGTAGGCTGCAGTCCATGGGGTCGCTAGTGGGATACGACTGAGCAACTTCACTTTCAGTTTTCACTTTCCTGCATTGGAGAAGGAAATGGCAACCTACTCCGTGTTCTTGCCTGGAGAATCCCAGGGACAGGGGAGCCTGGTGGCTGCTGTCTATAGGGTCACACATAGTTGGACACGACTGAAGTGACTTAGCAGCAGCAGCAGCATGCCCCAACCAGTAACGCTGAAGAAGCTGAAGTTGAACGGTTCTATGAAGACTTACAAGACCTTTTAGAACTAACACCCAAGAAAGATGTCCTTTTCATTATAGGGGACTGGAATGCAAAAGTAGGAAGTCAAGAAACACCTGGAGTAACAGGCAAATTTGGCCTTGGAATATGGAATGAAGCAAGGCAAAGACTAATAGAGTTTTGCCAAGAAAATGCACTGGTCATAGCAAACACTATCTTTCAACAACACAAAAGAAGACTCTACACATGGACATCACCAGATGGTCAACACCAAAATCAGATTGAGTATGTTCTTTGCAGCCAAAGATGGAGAAGCTCTATACAGTCAACAAAAACAAGACTGGGAGCTGACTGTGGCTCAGATCATGAACTCCTTATTGCCAAATTCAGACTTAAATTGAAGAAAGTAGGGACAATCACTAGACCATTCAGGTATGACCTAAATCAAATCCGTTATGATTATACAGTGTAAGTGAGAAATAGATTTAAGGGCCTAGATCTGATAGATAGAGTGCCTGATGAACTTTGGAATGAGGTTCGTGACATTGTACAGGAGACAGGGATCAAGACCATCCCCATGGAAAAGAAATGCAGAAAAGCAAAATGGCTGTCTGGGGAGGCCTTACAAATAGCTGTGAAAAGAAGAGAAGCAAAAAGCAAAGGAGAAAAGGAAAAATATAAGCATCTGAATGCAGAGTTCCAAAGAATGGCAGGAAGAGATAGGAAAGCCTTCCTCAGCGATCAATGCAAAGAAATAGAGGAAAACAACAGAATGGGAAAGATTAGGGATCTCTTCAAGAAAATCAGAGATACCAAGGGAACATTTCATGCAAAGATGGGCTCGATAAAGGACAGAAATGGTATGGACCTAACAGAAGCAGAAGATATTAAGAAGAGGTGGCAAGGATACACAGAAGAACTGTACAAAAAAGATCTTCATGACCCAGATAATCACAATGGTGTGATCACTGACCTAGAGCCAGACATCCTGGAATGTGAAGTCATTTGGGCCTTAGAAAGCATCACTACGAACAAAGCTAGTGGAGGTGATGGGATTCCAGTTAAGCTATTTCAAACCCTGAAAGATGATGTTGTGAAAGGGCTGCACTCAGTATGCCAGCAAATTTGGAAAACTCAACAGTGGCAACAGGACTGGAAAAGGTCAGTTTTCATTCCAATCCCAAAGAAAGGCAATGCCAAAGAATGCTCAAACTACCACACAATTGCACTCATCTCACACGCTAGTAAAATAATGCTCAAAATTCTCCAAGACACTTTCAGGAAAACAAAAAGCTTTGCAGGCCACACTATGATACTTCACGACCATCCATTCAATTGCACTTGTTCAATCAGACAAGCAAGTTGTACTAAGTGATAAATACTAATGAGTTTGGCCTAACATTTCCCCCAAACACTGCATCTAGAAAATAATAAGCAATGAATTGATGATGAGATATAGGATGATCGATATGCTTGTGTACAGAATGATCAACCCTCAGAAATAGTCATTCATCACTACAAAGCAGGCAGGTGTTATACGGTGAAGACGATTTTTAAAGAGGAATAGAGGGAGGAAATGCCTAACCTGGATCTTGGATAGAGAAAACATGCTTTATGCTTTGGCTTGAGAACATGAGTTCATTTAAATTCAAGCGAGTTGACTTTCTTAAATATAATTGTATAATTCTTAGAAATTTAAAGACTTCAGACTGTCCACTGGGGAAACGCCAATATTGCTCTCTTTGATATCACAGAAATCTTGCCTCTATTCGGGATTGTCAAATGGCTTTGAAATTGATGTGTTCAGTCATTAAGCACAAATACTTGACAAAGCTTCTTTGATTTCATAGATTGTAAATCCTTGGAACACTGCAAGAAGCCATTTATGAAATTGAGCTATTGATTTTGCTAATCTATGCAGTGATTACTAGAGGCAGCCTAATGAGTAGATGCTGCCTCAACAGTATGCTTAAGAGGCCCCATACAGGGCTACAGCCAAAAAGTTTGTTCATCTGGGCCTGAGCATTCCAGTCTGAACAAGTTCTTTACTAAAATATCAATGTTCTTGTGTAAGGACACAGTCCTTGATTTTTTTTTTTTCATTAATCCATTCACTCTTCTAATAAATACTGAGTTTCTACTCTGCCCATTGTACTTTTGAGAGGGTTCAAAAATAAATATGCTCTGATCCCCACTTTCAAGGACCTTATCACCTTAGGAGAGGAGATATAATATGGACACACATAAATATGAATTAAATAGAATGGGGAGGAATTAGCTGGTAATTAAGACAATGACTGAAAACCAGAATAGGTACGAGGTCAGAGGATAGGGTTAGAAAGAAGCAGCTCCAAAAAGACAGAAGAGGAAATAGAAGAGGGAACTAAATGCATCTCATTTTATGCATCATAATTATGTTCTTTATTGTTTCCTTCCTGGAGTTAGCCAGAATGATTAGAGAAGGTAAACAAGCCACTAGGTTTTAAGCATAACCAGCAACTCTAAAGAAGGATATGGGGACAGTAACAGGACTAACCATCCAGTTCAGTTGAGAATATCAGCCTTGAGGGATCAAATTACAGACATACAAATGAGCAGCTTAGGGCTAGACTGCTTGCTCGCGTCTGTATTCATTCCTTAACAGTCTAAAAGAGGGAAACAGAAAATAAATTGATATGAAAAATGCTTGTAACCTACAAGAATGGTAAATGAGACCAAGGTACAAAAGATGAGTATAGAATTCAATTTGGAACTGAGAACACATTTGTAATTTACTGTTTTCCATTTCTCCCTAGACAAGACTTTGAATGTTTCGAGGTTTGTTATTTGATGTTTTGGTTTTTTTTTTTTTTAAACAAAACTTTACTATCTACAGAATTTAGCTACCGGAAGAAATTTAAGAATTCCTAACAATGTTGACATTTAATAGCTTTCACCACAACTTAGTAACACAGCAAAGGAAGTTGTTATAGTGATACCAGGAACATAATAGCCGTCAACATCCTTACGCAGATAGATGATGATGGTGATAACTCATACTTCTTGGCTTCTTGGCAAACATTGACTGCTAAATAAAGTGAAAGGCACTCAAATGCATCTACTTTAGTTAAAAGATGGCTATCATTCTTAAATGTTATAATATCATTTATACTTGGAAGTTTCTTACAAACATATTTCAAAGAAGAGTTCCTAGGCAGATCAACTGTGCTGAGAAGAGCATTACACAGCCCCTAGTCGGACACGACTGATGTGACTTAGCAGCAGCAGCAGTCTGCAGTTTGGGGCTTCCCTGACAGCTCAGTTGGTAAAGAATCCACCTGCAATTCAGGAGACCCTGGTTCGATTCCTGGGTTGGAAAGATCTTCTGGAGAAGGGATAGACTACCCACTCCAGTATTCTTGGGTTTCTCCTGTGGCTCAGCTGGTAAGGAAGCTGCCTGCAGTGCAGGAGACCTGGGTTTGATCCCTGGGTTGGGAAGATCCCCTGGAAAAGGCAAAGGCCTGGAGAATCACATGGACTATATAGTCCATGGGGTCGCAAAGAATCAGACATGACTGAGCGAATTTCACTTTCAGCTTCCCTGGTGGCTCAGATGGTAAAGAAACTGCCTGCAGTGTAGCAGACCCGAGTTTGATCCCTGGGTTGGGACGATCCCCTGGAGAAGGGAAATGCTACCCACTCCATTATTCTGGCCTGGAGAATTCCATGGACTGTATAGGCCATGGGGTTGCAAAGAGTCGGTCACCGACTGAGCAACTTTCACTTTCAACATGCAGTGTATATAAATGGACTTTACAGCCAATGTCTGGACTGGTTTCTTCTATTAGAAAAGATGAAGTATTAGATGATAATACATTTTGTTGTTGCTATTGCTATTCTAGGAAACTTTCCATTTATTTCCCTCTTGGAGGACTTAAAGATTTTTCTCAAGGATTTTTGACCTCTGGCTTCCTAATATACAGTCATCACCTGTTGGTCTCAGTCACATGGACTACTATAGATAGTTCTTTCATGCATGACAGATTACCAAACAATGAAAGGGATGCACTTTAAATATTTTGCTTTCATTTTTTCAAAAAATATACTGAAAATAAATGTTTCACTGAGAAGTAGTTTGCTGCTAATATATAATCTAGGTATTATCAGGAAAATAGGGGACGACCTATTCTCTGCCTAAGTGTATTCTATGTAAAACCTACTCACTAAGTGCTGCCTGCCCTGTCCTTATTGCACACAATTAACTAGTGGTTAGCCATTGTATCTCCTTCATACACTGCCATAAAATGTCTGCTAAAGCTTCTCTCCAGACATGAGAACTCTGTGGTTGGATCTCACTGCTGCAATCACTCAGAGACTTATTTGTTGACTCAGGTTACAACAGTTTTAACAGCGTCAACACCACAGTTCAATCTAGGGTACAGAATCTCACAATAAAATACTCCAGATCCATCTAGGGTATCAATCCAACTATCCAACACTCCCTTCTGCCCTTAAGACCACCTCTCTCCTGCACTCTCACCTACCTCCCCAAGCCCTGGTTGGTCACAACACAACAGATCACACCTTTGGGCCTGAGGGTAGGATTCATGAAAGACTGAATAGGGGAGGCCACATTTAAGCTGAGTCTTTTTATTTTTTAATGCAGTATGATCTTTAATTAAGTACAAAGACTTTTTAATCATGTCATCTAGAGATAATTTTATCCACTGCTCTGTTTGAGTAGGCATCAATATGAACAAAAGGTAAGATAGTTGTATGGTGAAAAATGCAGTGCTAGGTGTTTTATAAACATCTTATTGTTTTTCAAAATGTAGTGGCTTTATATTTTTTAAAATTTATTTTATTAAAGTACAGCTGACTTACAATGTGTTAATTTCTGCTGTACAGCAAAGTGATTCAGTTACACATTTTCTGTATTCTTTTCCATGATGGCTTATGACAGGATATGGAATACAGTTCCCTGTGCTATACAGCAGGACTTTGTTTATGAAGTAGTTTATCAAAATTTCTGAGCTCAACCCTCGCCCTCATGAAAAAGAATCCAGTGAGAGTGGGGTCCAGGAATTTGCAGGCTAAGCCTCTCTCAGGTGATTCTGATGTACCTTGGGAATCTGTACTACAGACTAGAGTCAACATCATAAAATGTTGCATGCTTTCAGACATAATGACTTCATTTTGATGATAATGGCAACATATTAATTGGCTCCCATATTTCTAAGAAAAAAGTAGCCTGCTCTAATATTTTGCCTGTTTTTTTTTAAGACATTTTTGAGAAAGACAATGTTATATGCAGTTGTGAAATAAAAGAGTTTGGCCAACTACTGTAAAAAGAGATGAAAAGTAGCCCAATAGGATGGTGAAAACATTTGAAAGACTAGTTTTGGGTGGAGAATTTGGTATTTAACTCAATGCTCAGGCTTTGATTTGAGTAGGAACATTGTATATTCCCAACTCATTTTGGAAGGACCTCTGGCAAGATGGCATTAAATAGAAATTCACTATATTAACATAGAATTTGAGATAAATGAAAATTAATTGCCCTTTCAGTGAATTCATAGTGGACTCATAAAAATGCTTTTTTATTCTGTAAGGCCCTTCAATATTCAAACTCCTCCAGCACACCATCTGTTCAGTCTTTCGGTACATCTGCAAGTTCCATCTCAGTGACAGAGAGATCGGAGAGCTGTACAGCTTTAGAATATTTTAAACAGATTATGTAAAAAGTATACTACTGAAAAGTCTCATGATGCCTGTTTCCTAAAATGTGGGAATTTCAGTCAATAAAGTAATATTTGTACCATCAATACAAACTTTGTTGATGTTATTTGTCTTGATTCAGAAATCAAGGAGTTGACTTTTCATCATCACACATTCTAGACAAAATTATTGACACACCTTACAGACAGCACTGTGAATCTCAAAGTTTATAAACTTTTAATCAAAAAACCCCAAATATCAGTTGATGTCATGTTTCTATTTGGGGGAAGATTCCTTTTCTAATTTTACATGCCAGAATTTATTTGAATGAATTTCATTATTACATGTAATCATTCATTAGGTATTCAGGAAGCTTTTATAGTTTCTGTTTTAAATGTTCATGTCAGCATTTGTAATCTCTTTGCTTTCCCCCAGAGAAAGGAGAGTACGTTTTTGAAGGAGTTAAAAAAAATCTCTTCCCCATAGGTTTGAAATGAATCTGAATAAAAGTCTAGATTTTTAAGAAAAACTGTTCTCATCAGCCATCTTATTAGAAACTGCAAGTTGTAAAATTCTGACATTTTTCCATATGACTACTACAAAATAATTTAATGACTTACTCATTAAATTGTATTTTATTTTTAAATGTTCAATATTACAGAACTGAGTTATCTATTTATTTACTGATCTTTGACACTGAAAAACAAAGATAATGTCAAGACGGTATCCCAGACCCTCTTCTCTTCTCCTTGGTAATACCAAAGGAAGGTATGTAAAAATAATATTCTGTGATTTCAAACATGACTTGAGATACTAAGCTTAACACAATACAAAAGAATAAACAGAATCTTCACTGCTGCTTCTAATTGTTGACCTAATTTATCAGCTAGTGAAATGAGTAGATGTCAATCTTCTTGATCAATGTGATGAATAGAACCTGTGTGTTTCACAGAACACCTTATAGGAAGGTCAGCAAATTCTTAAGGGAAAATGTTTGATAGATGCTATTAACTGTACAAGGCTTGGGTGTATTGCTTATTGACATGTTCTTAAGCTAAATGATTTTCACTCATGCTTGAAGGTCAAACCAGCCACCCTTTGATAAATTACCAGCGACAAGAGCGTTCTTGGTGAAATGCTGAACTCTTAGTCAGAAAATTAAGAGTCTTTCATAAGCTTAAAATAGGTCTGAGGGCAAAGGAGAAAGAAAAAAACAAAAGGGTTGTTAGGGAACTAGAGTGAGAAGCAGTTTCTGTCTGCAGTTGTCTTTCTTCTGAACAATAAAACAGGAAATGCCTCTCATGGCCACCTAATGAGGGCATCTTAGACTCCAGCCTTCCTAATTTTGCATATGCAGACATCACGGCAGTACCCAGCATCAGGGTGCTCATATATCTCCCTGGTAGCCGAATGCTGGTTTTCAAAGTGCCCTTGGATCCCAAACAGCTAAAAAGGCATTGTGAGCAGATGGCAATTGTGTGATGAAAAGTCTAATTGTATTTGCCTTCTCTAATGGAGAGAGAGCCAGGACAGCCAGGCAGGTCAAGGCATGTGGGCAGGACTAACATATTGTGTATGGAGAGAAAACTTGGAAAGCTCAGTTAGATGGCTAATGAGATAACTTACAAGCCCCCAGGCTGATTGTGTGCCTGCAAAATGATGAAGGAAAGGCAAGAATTGAAGCACTAACCCAGAAAACGCAGGCCCATAAGCCAAGCCTCCCGAACACTTTGTAGAACACAGCATTGAGACCAGACAATTCTGTATGCTCTTGAATTTCAGCTCTACCACCTAAAACCTGTGATGCTGAACAAACTAGTTGCCCTCGCCAAGCCTTAGTTTTCTCATCTATAAAACGATGATAATGCTAATCCTACCATAAACTGCTATGAGGATTACGTAAAATAATACAAATACAGGGACTTCCCTGGTGGCCCAGCAGTTAGGACTCTGTGCTTCCACTACAGGGGGCATGGGTTCCTAGTCAGGGACTAAGATCCTGCAAGCTATGGCCGAAACACATTCATAAAAAAGATAAAAAATAACATAAATAGAGACAGCACTTAAGAGTTAGGTTCATCATGCTACTGCTGCAGCTGCTAAGTCACTTCAGTCATGTCCGACTCTGTGCGACCCCATAGACAGCAGCCCACCAGGCTCCCCCATCCCTGGGATTCTCCAGGCAAAAGTACTGGAGTGGGGTGCCATTGCCTTCTCCAAGGTTCATCGTAAGAGCTCAGTGAACATTATCAGTTTTGTCAATTATTGAAATGATGAAGGCAAAAAATATTTGGGTGGGAGGCTCTTATTATTTTGGGATTCCTACAAGCAGAGCCTGCAGTAGGATTATTTGCAATGGAAGAAAACTGCACATATAGAGCTTATACATGATTTGGCTTGAACTTGATGCTAACTAGAACAGCCTATCTTATGACCTATCAAATATGCATTGTATGTCTGCTTCAACCATTAGAGAAAAGAATGTATTTAAAACTCAAAATGGAACAACTGTCATTCAGGCATCCAAAATGGAGCTGGGTAGCCACTGTAGATGTGGTTTCAGACATGTTCCTGTATCACTGAGAACTTGAATTCCCTGAAGTATATCACACTCAAGGACACCAATAATTCTCAAAATAATATCGGCTAGCAGCTGCCAGCTGTAAACCTGTAGTATCAAGGTCTCCCCTTATAAATATGCAACCATTCTGGACCCAAACCAATCCTTCTTGTTGTTGTTCAGTCGCTAAGTCATGTCTGACTCTTTGCAACCCTATGAACTGCAGCACACCAGGCTTCCCTGTCCTTCACCATCTCCCAGAATTTGCTCAAACTCATGTCCATTGAGTCGATGATGCCATCCAACCATCTCATACTCTGTCAGCCCCTTCTCCTCCTGCCCTCAGTCTTTCCCAGCATCAGGGTCTCTTCCAATGAATTGGCTCTTCACATCAGGTGGCCAAAGCATCAGTTTTTCCAATGAATACTGCTGTAATTATAATTCTTGACAAACAACTTATGTAACATTGCAGTTTTTGCCTATAAGAGCCACCTCCATTTTGTAGTCTAGTGGAACACAATTCAATTGCTTCTTGAATCTGTGTCTCCTGTGTTATAGTCCTCAGTTTGGCTTAAATAAAACATTTTTCTATTCCTATTATAGATTGTTTATTATTATTTCCATCAACATTTGGAACAAAATACCAGTGGCAATTTCGGGGTGACTTCTCAGGTTTTAGCAGAATCAACAGTGATCTCCAAAGTTGGTTGTGCACATCCCTTCCAGGGTTTGTGTTCAGGGATGTTATATTGGTAGCTTGAAATCAGCAATGGTGGTATTATTTATAGCATTTGCTGACTTCTATGGTATAATCAACCTCCATCACTCTGCCCCTTCCAGCCAGTTATTAAACATTTTACCAACACGTCACTGTTTGTAACTAAATAAGGAAAAGATATTTCAAAACCTAATCTCTACATGATTTCTAAGGTGGGGTAAAGGCTGAACAGGGAAAGGTCCCAAATGTCTAGAAGCAGCCAAGATGCTTCTAGTTAATGGCTTTTTTTGTACACAAAAATATTCGCCTGCACCCTGGGTTCTACATCAACCAACAGGGGCATCGATGTTCTGCGGACTGTGGAACCAGCAGCTAGGGCCACTGTACTATACCTTTTTTATACAAAGGATTTGAGCATCCGTGGATTTTGGTGTCCATAGGAGTCCTGGAACCAATACCTTGCAGATACAAAAGAATGACAATCAGTTCAGTTCAATTCAGCCGCTCAGTCGTGTCTGACTCTTTGCGACCCCATGAATCGCAGAACACCAGACCTCCCTGTCCATCACCAACTCCTGGAGTTCACTCAGACTCACGTCCATCGAGTCAGTGATGCCATCCCGCCATCTCATCCTCTGTTGTCCCCTCCTCCTCCTGCCCCCAATCCCTCCCAGCATCAGAGACTTTTCCAATGAGTCAACTCTTCACATGAGGTGGCCAAAGTATTGGAGTTTCAGCTTTAGAATCATTCCTTCCAAAGAAATCCCAGGGCTGATCTCCTTTAGAATGGACTGGTTGGATCTCCTTGCAGTCCAAGGGACTCTCAAGAGTCTTCTCCAACACCTCAGTTCAAAAGCATCAATTCTTCAGTGCTCAGCTTTCTTCACAGTCCAACTCTCACATCCATACATGACCACTGGAAAAACCATAGCCTTGACTAGACAGACCTTTGTTGGCAAAGTAATATCTCTGCTTTTTAATATGCTGTCTAGGTTGGTCATAACTTTCCTTCCAAGGAGTAAGCATCTTTTAATTTCATGGCTGCAATCACCATCTTCAGTGATTTTGGAGCCCCAGAAAAATAAAGTCAGCCACTGTTTCCACTGTTTCCCCATCTATTTGCCAGGAAGTAATGGGACCAGATGCCATGATCTTCGTTTTCTGAATGTTGAGCTTTAAGCCAACTTTTTCACTCTCCTCTTTCATTTTCATCAAGAGGCTTTTTAGTTCCTCTTCACTTTCTGCTGTAAGGGGGGTGTCATCTGCACATCTGACTATATATATACCTAATTTCATTGTTGTTCAGTTACTAAGTTGTGTCCGACTCTTTGTGACCCTATGGACTCCTCTGTCCTCCATCTGTTCCTGGAGTTTGCTCAAATTCATGTCCATTGAGTCAGTGATTCCATCCAACCACCTCATCCCCTCTCACCCCCTTCTCCTCCTGCCCTCAATCCTTCCCAGGATCAGGGTCTTTGCAAATGAGTCGATTCTTTGCATCAGGTGGCCAAAATATTGGAGCTTCAGCTTCCATATCAGTTCTTCCAATGAAATATTCAGTGTTGATTTCCTTTAGGACTGACTGGTTTGATCTCCCTGTTGTCCAAGGAACTCTCGAGAGTCTTCTTCAGCACCACAATTTGAAAGCATCAATTCTTCGGCCCTCAGTCATCTTTATGGTCCAGCTCTCACATCTGTACATGACTACTGGAAAAACCATAGGTTTGACACCTAATTTCTTGCCCTTATTTCTGGTTTTATTTTCTTTACTCACCCTTCTCCACTCCTTTGCTGATAAATAATCTGGCTCTAGCAATAGACTGAGCTGCTACAGTAACACAGTATCTCCCGCATTGACTAGCAATAGACTGGGAAAGAACAGCAGGACAGGAACACAGAACTGAGTCTCTTAGCAACCTGAAGTCACTCAGAAGAACAATGGAACCATTTATGCCACTGTTGATTTTCCCAATAGGATGCTATATCCTGACCCAAATAGTTCAGAGTTTGCAGTACTACTTCCCAAACTGAGTAATCAAATTCACTAGAAATGTTTTCAAGCCATGCCTAATATCCCTGCAAATCAGTCGAACTCCCTGTTGGGTGGACAGGAACTATCTAGCAACAATTGCAAACTGAATCAATGAGAATGCAGCCAAAATCATCCCCAGGGATTCTTTTCAGTGCCAAGATACAATAATTTAAAGTAAGAAGTTCTGTCTTCCAAATCCCCGATCAGCATCTCGCCCTTTGGGAAAAACAAAAACAAAGCAGAAGATAAAAACAGTGAAACTTATTTTCAAAATTCATATATATCTCCTCAGGGAGTTAAGAGGCATTTAGAAAAAAAGGTTTGATTATACCCCTCAAGACATCCACTTCCCACCCCAACTACATACCAGGCATTGAAAGAATAAGATGCTTCTCAGCTTCAAACTGTATGTGCTGTTGATGGATTGCACTGCTAGGTATCCTAAATCTAATATAAAAAGCCATAAGCAGCAGCTTTTTCAAGTTCCCCTGAAACTCTGGGAGCAACACATTCTGAGTCCACAAGCAATGTGACATTTAGAGGGGCCTTTAGGTTTAGCCATGACAAAGTGTCATAGTTATTACATCTTAGAATAATACTGGATATAAAATAACAAGTATGGTGGGGTTAAATTTTTTTAAATAATATTGGTAAATGAGATTTTAAATTATACAAACATTATGGGCCCATTTTTTTTTAAGGCAAGACATAAAAATTGTTCTAGAAAATTTCTCAAGGTCTGCCATTTTCTATTCTTCAGGACTCAGCTTTTCTACAACAGGCATTCCTACTCCTATTGTTCATTCTCTCAGGTCACTTTTGTTTTTGGTATTTATTAGAAATTACAATGCATGATTATTTCATTTATCTATTTAACATATCTGATAAAGCCTAAATGCCATTACAGTGCTTTCTTATCATGTAACTTTCAAAACGCCCTCTCTTTTACTGTAACATGGGGGGAATGACTATGTGTTTATCACTGTTGGATTTTCAGTGTCTGATACAATGCCAGGCTCATTAAGTGTTTACTGAATGGATCAGATCATGTTAATCATACTGCTGAATCTTTCCGTATCAGTAGACTGTTTTCTTTTTTAACAGTTTTGTATTATTCCATTATATTTGGTAACTCCTTTTTTGATGGCTATTAAATGCAAAAAAAGCAAAATGGCTGTCTGAAGAGGCCTTACAAATAGCTGGGAAAAGAAGAGAAGTGAAGAGCAAAGGAGAAACAGAAAGATATAAGCATCTGAATGTAGAGTTCCAAAGAATAGCAAGGAGAGATAAGAAAGCCTTCCTCAGCGATCAATGCAAAGAAATAGAGGAAAACAACAGAATGGGAAAGACTAGAGATCTCTTCAAGAAAATTAGAGATACCAAAGGAACATTTCATGCAAAGATGGGCTCAATAAAGGACAGAAATGGTATGGACCTAACAGAAGCAGAAGATATTAACAAGATGTGTCAAGAATACACAGAAGAACTGTACAAAAATGATCTTCATGACCCAGATAATCATGATGGTGTGATCACTGCCCTAGAGCCAGACATCCTGGAATGTGAAATCAAGTGGGCCTTAGGAAGCATCACTACGAACAAAGCTAGTGGAGGTGGTGGAATTCCAGTTGAGCTATTTCAAATCCTGAAAGATGATGCTGTGAAAGTGCTGCACTCAGTATGCCAGCAAATTTGGAAAACTCAGGAGTGGCCACAGGACTGGAAAAGGTCAGTTTTCATTCCAATCCCAAAGAAAAGCAATGCCAAAGAATGCTCAAACTACTGCACAATTGCATTCATCTCACATGCTAGTAAAGTAATGCTCAAAATTCTCCAAGCCAGGCTTCAGCAATACATGAACCGTGAACTTCCTGATGTTCAAGCTGGTTTTAGAAAAGGCAGAGGAACCAGAGATCAAATTGCCAACATCTGCTGGATCATGGAAAAAGCAAGACAGTTCCAGAGAAACATCTATTTCTGCTTTATTAACTATGCCAAAACCTTTGACTGTGTGGATCACAATAAACTGTGGAAAATTCTGAAAGAGATGGGAATCCCAGACCACCTGACCTGCCTCTTGAGAAACCTATATGCAGGTCAGGAAGCAACAGTTAGAACTGGACATGGAACAACAGACTGGTTCCAAATAGGAAAAGGAGTACTTCAAGGCTGTATATTGTCACCCTGCTTATTTAACTTCTATGCAGAGTACATCATGAGAAATGCTGGGCTGGAAGAAGCACAAGCTGGAATCAAGATTGCCAGGAGAAATATCAATAACCTCAGATATGCAGATGACACCACCCTTATGTCAGAAAGTGAAGGGGAACTAAAAAGCCTCTCGTTGAAAATGAAAGAGGAGAGTGAAAAAGTTGGTTTAAAGCTCAACATTCAGAAAATGAAGATCATGGCATCTGGTCCCATCACTTCATGGGAAATAGATGGAGAAACAGTGGAAACAGTGTCAGACTTTATTTTTTGGGCTCCTAAATCACTGCAGGTGGTGATTGCAGCCATGAAATTAAAAGATGCTTACTCCTTGGAAGGAAAGTTATGACCAACCTAGATAGCATATTAAAAAGCAGAGACATTGCCAGTAAAGGTCTGTCTAGTCAAGGCTATGGTTTTTCTAGTGGTCATGTATGGATGTGAGAGTTGGACTGTGAAGAAATCTGAGCACCAAAGAATTGATGCTTTTGAACTGAGGTGTTGGAGAAGACTCTTGCGAGTCCCTTGGACTGCAAGGAGATCCAACTAGTCCATCCTAAAGGAGATCAGTCCTGGATGTTCATTGGAAGGACTGATGCTGAGGCTGAAACTCCAATACTTTGGCCACCCCATGTGAAGAGCTGACTCATTGGAAAAGACCCTGATGCTGGGAGGGATTGGTGGCAGGAGGAGAAGGGGACAACAGAGGATGAGATGGCTGGATGGCATCACTGACTCGATGGACGTGAGTTTGGGTAAACTCCAGGAGTTGGTGATGGACAGGGAGGCCTGGTGTTCTGCGATTCATGGGGTCACAAAAAGTCGTAGGTGACTGAGCGACTGAACTGAACTGAACAATACTTCCAATAGGAGAACCAGGAAATAAGAATGCACAATCACATATAGATGCACACGCTTGCAAGTGTATGCACATACACTCATACTGAAAGTGATACACTAATAGAGATGGTATGTGCAGATGAAAGGGCAGGAAGATGGAGCATGAAGAGGCAAGGTGAGGTGAAGCAGAACCAATAAGAGAACATTTTAAATGAAAAATAAAGGCAATGTAATCAGGTGAACAGGGATCCATATAAAGAGAAATGATAATGTCTCAGAGTAGAGGAATTAGAACAAGTCCACAGATTCACACAAACATGTCTATAGAGAAATAACTTGAAGCTTTACATTAATACAGTAATATTTTGGATATTAAGACATGTTAGATTAAAAGAGTGAGTTCTTCTCAATATTGACAAACGCCCTTGACACTGTAATAATCTAGCCCAATATAATGTCCTATTTTCAGATGAGTAGTTCCATGGGGTTGTAGTAAGAAGAATTTCTTACCAAAAAATGTATTTCTGAGCCATAGATAATGATCACAGAATTCTTCAACATTTTAAAAAATAATCACTCACATGACGTAAAAGGATATAAAGTGAAAAGTCTCCCTCTCCTATCTTTTTTCATCTCTACCCAATTTCCAATCAATCCCACTTCAAAACAAGGAAATGCTCCTTTTAGTTTCCTGTGTAGCTGTCTGGTGGTTTTTAGGCACAGCAATATTGATTCTTATTGCTCTCTTTTTATTAAGATGGAAGCACATTGAACACAATTTTCTGCACGTCATTTTTCTTCATTTAATTATCTTGGAAATCTTTATTGTAAATAGCTTCACCATTTATTTGTTTTTACATGTACCTAACAGTCCATTGTATGGATATACTGTAATTTAGTATATATGTGGATATACCATAATCTAGTCTGTCCCTGATGGTAGATATTTACCTTGCTTTTGATATTATAAACAATGCTGAAACTAGTAAGCAGATACACTTACCAATATGTATTTCACTTTGTGCATTGTGAGAGTCAATCTGTAGACTAACACTGAATGCATTTGAATATTGCGACATCACCATTTGACTCCATATAGATTGTGCATTTTCCACTCCCAGCAGTAATATGTGAGAGTGGATATTTCCCCATGCCATAGCCTCACTAGCTTTTAGCTTTATTTCAATCCAAAAGGTGATAATGCCATCTCAATATCTAATTCACAGGTCTCTTATGAGTAAATATGATTAAATTCAATGTAAATAAGTACTACATGCACTTATTTTTTCCCACAAACTATCTGTTCATATCCTTTGTCTACTTTCCTGTTCATTTTTTCTTATTCATTGGGCAGTTTTCTTTATATTGGAGAGATTACCTTTTGTATATGAGTTGTCTCATGCCATCTGGTACACACTGGGCCATCCATTTCTTACTTCAAAGCTTTTATTACCAGCTCTTGCTTTTGGGTATATACTGGTTCAAACTACACATATTTAGTTATGAGTTTTTCATATACTTATTTCTAAGGGAAGCTTTGCTTCTACATATGCCCCAAAAGAGATGCCTATGGCTACATGATGGTACAGTTCTGTGTTTAGTTTCTACACGCTGAATGTTCTTCTGCCACTGTAGTGGTGGTGAGTCTAAATAATTATAAACTCCTTTTATAGTGAGTAAAGGTCACTTTCCTTTAGTATATGAGCTGAAAATGGAAGCTTTTCCTTACACAGCAATACCTGAGAATTATGACATTTCCTGTGACACAATATTAAAAAGCCACTTGCTAAATTACCATCAATTATAGCAGTTGAATATTTTGTAGATGATATCACTGATATTGCTACCAGATAAAACTTAGGATAATCAGCAAAGTTTAAATTTCAGATAAACAGTGACTTTTTTTTTTTTTAGCGTAAGTATGTATATCACATACTTACAAGGGGTAAGGGGCTTCCCTTGTAGCTCAGTCGGTAAAGAATCTGCCTGCAGTGCAGGAGACCCGGGTTCAATCCCTGGGTTGGGAAGATCCCCTGGAGAAGAAAATGGCAACCCACTCCAGTATCTGTGCCTGGAAAATCTCATAGACAGAGGAGCCTGATGGGCTGCAGTCCATGGGTTCGCAAAGAGTCGGGCACAACTGAGCGACTAACACTTACTTACTTACTTATATATATCACAAATATTACACAGCATAAACTTATAGTAAAACATTTTTCTTTTTTTGTCTGAAATTCAAATTAAACTGGGTCTCCTATATTTTCATTTGCTAAATCTGACACCACTGATTATATTTTCATTTTTCTCTGACCAGGATCCCAAGACTATGGTTTGCTGATTTTGAAACCTGTGCCTGGCTGACAATATATGGAATTTTAAAGCATGATTATAAAAAAACTCTATGATGGATAAAAATATTTTTAAGATCATCAAATTCAGCCACACATTTGATGTGTGAATTCAGTCTACAATATCTTTCACAAGCAGTCATCCATCTTGTAAATGGATGCTTTCAGTTGTAGGAAACTGTCACTATCTAAAAGACAACTCCTTTGATGCCTGCATTGATCATTCAGTAAACCATTTCTCAAATTAAGCAAATACTTCCTTCTTTACTTTCCCCCCCATTCATCCTAGTCTTAGTGGTTACTGAAAACAAGTTAAATCCCTCTTCTATATTTATTTATGTCAACCTTTCAAATATCTGAAGACAGTAGACCACTCTTGAGAGTCTTCTTTCTCTTTGATAAATATTTTCAGTTCCTTCAATTATCTTTTATAAAAAAAATTGTTTCATCTTATGCACTACCAAATATTGATTTTTCTACCTTCTATGTACCAGACACTGTGCTAAATGAAATTACATTATAAAGAACAGTGTAAAATTCCCCACCTCTCAGGATACTCTTAGTCTAATGACAAACATTCACAAAGCTCTGTGACAAGTGCTATAATAAAATTATAAACAGTATTTTTTAAGAACATGGAAGAGGAATATCTAAGTTTACTTGGAAAGGAAAAGGGAGAATGGGTGACAGGGGAAGATTCACAGACAGCTTAGCATGTGATGCCCGAGCAGTCTTGAACGTTTAGGAATTTTCCATTTGAACAAGGAAACAGGGAGCATAAATTGCTAAAGTCAATCTATATTTTGACATACTTATTCTCTAGGAACTCTGCTACATTAGACAATGAGTTCATCATTTACTTCTTGAAAAATTAGGTTCCTATTTAAAGCACACTCTGCTCTCATTATTCCTTCCACCTTCATGGACTTCTTCTGGTCCCACCTCTTCCCCTTCAGTGTTGTTCTCCAGGATTCTGTTCTTTGTAAACTGCTTTTCTTATTCTCTATTTTTAGTGATTTCATTTAGTTTTGTGGTTTTTATTACCATGTTAAATGTTGATTTCCAAACATATATCTCCATCCTGGACCTCTCCCCTGGGATTCACACATTTGTGTGTGATCCTCAAGCACTTCAACCACAACTTGTCCAAAACAAAATCCTCCTTCATGTTCTTCACTTAGATTGAACTAGCTTTATCCTGTATTAGAAACTTGGAGGTACTTCTGACTTCTATCCATTGTTCCATACATTGTTGTTGTCATTGCTGTTTAATCAGTCAGTCATTCCTACTCTTTGCGACCCATGGACTGTAATCTTCTGGCTCCTCTGTCCATGGAATCCCCCAGGCAAAATACTAGAGTGAGTTGCCATTTCCTTTTCCAGGGGATAGTCCCAACCCAGGGATCAAACCCAGGTCTCTTGCATTGCAGGCCGATTCTTTACCAGCTGAGCCACAAGGGAAGCTCAAGAATATTGGAGTGGATAGCCTATCCCTTCTCCAGCGGATCTTCCCGACCCAGGTATCGAACTGGGGTCTCCTGCACTGCAGGCAGATTCTTTACCAACTGAGCTATCAGGGAAGCCCAGTAAACCAAGTCCAGCAACATATAAAAAGAATTTTATACCATGACTAAGTGGGATGTATTCCAGTAATGCTAAACTGCTTCAACATATGAAAATCAATTAATGTATCAAATCAACAGAATTAAAAATAAAAATCACAGGATCATGTTAATAGATGCAGAAAAAGCATTTGACAAAATCTAACCCATTGCATCATGAAAACAAAGCAAGAAATGGAGTGGTGCTTCCTCAACCTGATAAAGAACATTTTAAAAACCACAAAACACATTTCATGCTTAACAGTGAAAAACTATATGTTTTCCTCATAAGATCAGGAAAGAGAACATATGTTCTTCCCACTTCTGTTTAATACAGTACTGATGATTTTAGCCAGGACAATTAAGCTAGAAAAGGCAAAAGCATCCAAATTGGAAAGGAAGAAGTAAGTCTATTTCTATTTGCAGATGACACAATCTTGCATACAGAAAATTCTAAGAAATCTACTTAGAAACTATTAGACATGAAAAGATGCTCAACATCACTCATTGTCAGATAAATGCAAATCAAAACCACAATGAGGTAATATTTTACACCAGTCAGAATGGCTTCTATCCAAAAGTCTGCAAGCAATAAATGCTGGAGAGGGTGTGGAGAAAAGGGAACCCTCTTACACTGTTGGTGGGAATGCAAACTAGTACAGCCACTATGGACAACAGTGTGGAGATTCCTTAAAAAACTGGAAATAGAACTGCCTTATGATCCAGCAATCCCACTGCTGGGCATACACACCGAGGAAACCAGAATTGAGAGAGACATGTGAACCCCAATGTTCATCGCAGTGCTGTTTATAATAGCCAGGACATGGAAGCAACCTAGATGTCCATCAGCAGATGAATGGATAAGAAAGCTGTGGTACATATACACAATGGAGTATTACTCAGCCATTAAAAAAGAATACATTTGAATCAGTTCTAATGAGGTGGATGAAACTGGAGCCCATTACACAGAGTGAAGTAAGCCAGAAAGAAAAACACCGATACAGTATACTAACACATATATATGGAATTTAGAAAGATGGTAATGATAACCCTGCATGCGAGACAGCAAAAGAGACACAGATGTATAGAACAGTCTTTTGGACTCTGTGGGAGAGGGAGGGGGTGGGATGGTTTGGGAGAATGGCATTGAAACATGTATAATATCATATATGAAACATATCAGCAGTCCAGGTTCGATGCAGGATACAGGATGCTCGGGGCTGGTGCATTGGGATGACCCAGAGGGATGGTAAGGGAGGGAGGTGGGAGGGGGTTAAGGATGGGGAACACGTGTATACCCGTGGCAGATTCATGTTGATGTATGGCAAAACCAATACAATATCGTAAGGTAATTAGCCTCCAATTAACATAAATAAATTTATATTAAAAAAAAAACTATTAGAACTTACATGCATGTGTGTGGGTTTAGTCAGTCAGTCATATACAAGTCTTTGTGACCCCATGGACTGTAGCCTGCCAGGTTCCTCTGTCCGTGGAATTTTCCAGGTAAGAATACTGGAGAAGGTTGCCATTTCCTACTCCAGAGGATCTTCATGACTCAGAGATCAAATCTGCGTCTCTTCATCTCCTGTATCTCCGGCATTGTCAGGTGGATTCTTTACCACTGTGCCACCTGGTAAGCCTATTAGAACTAATAAATAAGTTCAAAAGAGTTGCAAGATACAAGATCAATATACACAAATCAATTGTATTTCTATGCACTTTTAATGAACAGTCTAAAAATGAAATTAAGAAAACACTTCCATTTATAATGGCATCAAAAAGAATCAAATCCTTAGGAATAAATTCAACAAAAGAAGTGAAATAGATATACTCTGAAGACTATGGAGCATTGCTGATAGAAATTAGAGAACAACTCAGTAACTAAGAAAATGTTCCATGACTGGAAGACTTAACATTGTTAAGATGGCAATACTCACAGAATTTATCTGCTGATTCAAAGCAACTCCCATCAGAAACCTCAGCTTATATCTTGTAGAAATTGCAAGCTGACTTTGAAATTCATATGAAATTGCAAGGGACCCAGAATAGTCCAATGATCTTGGAAAAACAAAGTATGAGAAACACTTTATAATTCTGAAACTTAATGAAAACAAATATAATAAAGTGTGGTACAGAAAAAGGATATATAGATCAATGGAATAGTGTTGAGAGGCCAAGAATAAACCCATGCATCTCTGGTCAACTTAATTTCAACAAGAGTGGCAAGACCATGCAATAGTCATTTTAACAAACGGTGCTGGGACAACCAGATAGCCACATGCAAAATAAGGAAACTATACCCTTACTTCACACTGTATATGAAAATTAATACACTATGGATCAATGGCATAAATGTAAGAGGCAAAACTATAAAATGATTAGAAGAAAACATAGGGGTAAAATGTGATGACCTCGAATTTGGCAAGGATTTTTTAGATATGACACCAAAATCACAAAAGAAAGCATCAAGCATCAAAAGAAAAAATAGATAAATTGGACTTCATCAACATTAAAATGTCCTTTTGTGCTTCAAAGGACAGTATCAAGAAGACAAAAAGACATAATAGAGCAAAATATTTTCAAATCATATATCTGATAAGGGACTTTATCTAGAATATATAAAGAACTCAATGAAGCTGAGCAGAACCCTATGGGGCCTTCTGGGGACAAGCACCCCACTCCCATGCCCTTCACTTGCCTCTTGTTTGTAGAAAACTGTAGTCTTACAGGCCTTCCCCAAGTCACAGAAGCCTGGCTCAAAAATTAATGATTGGAAGGATGTGAACATGTAGTGACAAAAGTAGCAGTTGGACCAGGAGAAGTAGTAAAACTGTCACTGTTTGCAGATGACATGATACCATAGACAGAAAATCCTAAGGACGCCACCAGGAAACTACTAGTGCTAGCCAAGGAATTTAGTTAAGTTGTAGGATACAAATGAGTTTCCCAGGTTGCTAAGTGGTAAAGAATCCACCTGCAGTGCAGGAGATGTGGGTTTGATCCCTGAGTCAGGAAGATCTCCTGGAGAAGGAAACGGCAACCCACTCCAGTATTCTTACCTGGGAAATCCCATGGACCGAGAAGCCTGTGGGCTGTAGTCCATGGATTAGACATGACTTAGCAATTAAACAACAACAGGATACAAATCCACAGAAATCTCTTATATTCCTGTACACTAACAACAAAAGATTGGAAAGAGAAATTAAGAAATAATCCCATTTACCACTGCAACAATGGGGTCTTGAATTTGAGATGCCAAGAATACATCCAACTAGAGATATCTGGTAAGCAGTTGGAAATAAACAAATGTAGATATGAGAACCAGAGAAAGGTTCTGGCTGGAGATACAAATTTGGGAATCAATGATTTCCAGGTGAATTAAAACTGATATCTTAAGGTGTAGAATGAAAAGGAAAGATTCACTTAAAAGGTAGAGTTCAGAATTTAGCAAAATTCTCCTGAGGTGGTCTGTTAAACACAAAGAACTATGAGATATGGACCTATCATCTCACTCCATCCAGATGCTGCAGTTCTATTGTAGCTTGGGACTGCATTAGCTTTCTGAGCAGTACTGACTGATACCAGTCAGCAAAAGCATTTAAGTTTGTTGTTCATGGAGGCTGCTGTATTTCCCCTAGTGGATACACACACAGTTGGTTTTCTGTGTTTAAATATATAACTTGTATTTATCTATGTTAAGTTGGATCTTACTACATTTATCCATCATTCTGATATATTCAGATCACATATCTTGATTCTGCCATTTAATGCATTTAGTATCCTTCTGAATTATTTGACAAACACAGATTTTATAAATATGCCTTTGATGCAACATGAAACTCCTTAATAAACTGTTGGAAAGATCAGGCTGAGAACAGATTCCTCACTTGAAACCTCTCCTCAGAATAGCAGTCTATTAACCATTCTCTTTGGGTGTGGCCATTCAAGCAGCTAACAATCCCCCCCAATTATACTAACAGCTCGACACATTTCTCTATTTTTTCCACATATATCTCATTCCATACCTAAATATTAAATCAAATCTCATGGGTGAATTTCAGATTCACTTGTTTAGTAAATTCCCCTGATATTGAAGGGCTTTAGATTATGCTGGTATGACTTGTTTTCAGTAAGCTAAAATTGAACTCTCATGATAAGTTCATCTGCTACTGCTACTGCTAAGTCACTTTAGTCGTTTCTGACTCTGTGCGACCCCATAGACGGCAGCCCACCAGGCTTCCCCGTCCCTGGGATTCTCCAGGCAAGAACACTGGAGTGGGTTGCCATTTCCTTCTCCAATGCATGAAGGTGAAAAGTGAAAGGGAAGTTGCTTAGTTGTGTCCGACTCTAGCGACCCCATGGACTGCAGCCTACCAGGCTCCTCCGTCCATGGGATTTTCTAGGCAAAAGTACTGGAGTGGGGTGCCATTGCCTTCTCCATAAGTTCATCTAGTGGCTCACAAATTATGCTTTTAATAAATGATCTAGAATTTGTCTCAGGATCAATGTCAGGCTCACTCTTGTCTCTTAAAAATTGAGAAGCTTTTGGTCTATTTCTAATTTTCCATCACCCAGTTTGGAATGAGGGGGATACTGAAACAGTCAGTCCTGTGAAATATGTTTGTAAAAAAAACCAATGTTAATAAAAAGTAGATACAGATAGATGGTAGCCTTCAGAGCCATTAAGGGATGCAGTATCTGCCAGTGCCCGGGAGATGTCATTTACTTGAGTCTGGAAGCTGGGATTCACATCATGTGAGGGGGTTCCTTAGTTTGTCCTGTGGTTCAGAAGATGAGTCCTAAGAATTAGTCAGCCATCAACAACATAGTACACTGGACAGAATACTGGGCCCCAATCTATGCTGCACTCTGACAGAGATTATACATATATCCTGCCCCTTCTCTTGGGAGGTAAAATACAAGTGAGCAGATAATCATCCTATCTTTTGGCAACCCACACCTTGATTTTTATCCATATAGGATCCTGGAACTGGTAGATATTACATAGATTGTGGAACAAACTCACAATTACAATTTTAATCATAGCAGTTCTAACTACTATACTTATGAAGTACATAAGAACTCAGAAACATAAAATAATAAGTGATCAGAGTGGAGTGGATCAAGAAAAAGGTTTTGGAAGAAGTGAGTTTTCTAAAAATAAAAATTGGTTAGGGTATACAGCATGATGTTTTGATATACACAGTGAAATGGATGGATATACACATATCCATCCCTTCATACACTTGTGTGTGTGAGAGAGATGAAAGCAACTGAAAACGTCTTAGCAACTTTCCTGTACACAAAAGTAGGAGATTTTTTTTTTTTTTTGCTGTCACTGTGAGGAATATGGGGGTCTTAGTTCTTTGACCAGGGATCAGACCTGTGCCCCCTGCAGTGGAAGTGCAGAATCTTAACCCCTGGACTGCCAGAGGAATGCCAAGTAGATGATATTTTGAGCAGCTTTCAAAGAAAGGGAGGGGCTCAGATTCAGGGACTGCAGTGCAGGTGGTAGCTCTGACCAGGAGTGAAATCCAGTTGCTGTTGTATTTGGAAGGGTACATGCTAAGTCACTTCAGTTATGTCTGACTCTTTGTAACCCCATGAACTGTAGCCCATCAGGCTCCTCTGTCCATGAAATTCTCCAGGCAAGAATACTGGTGTGGGTTACCATGCCCTCCAGGGGATCCTCCCAACGCAGGGATCAAACCCACACCTCTTATGTCTCCTGCACTCGCAGGCAGATTCTTTACTTCTAGTGCCACCATTTGGAAGGGTGGAGGCAGCAAATAACTGGGTACTTCTAGAGGTGCGAATCAAGAATCCTGGGAGGATGGGAGCACTGCAGAGAAGCAGACAATGTCAACAACAGGTTTCAGTCTCTCCCAGTATTGTTGGTCACAGGGTGTCAAGTGGACAGTGAGAAGAGTCCTTCACCAGATATCCTCGGGACTTAAAATGGTGTTTGGCCCATTGGATGTTGAATGAAGTATGAACTAATTTGGTAGAAGTTATGTGTTCTCTTTCATCAAATTCAAATTCCTCACAGCCATTTTTGTTCTCCCCATTTCCACGTGAAAATAATTCTGATTGACAGAGAACATACATGTCAAGTAGGAGTTGAATAATTGTGATTCCTTTTGGCATTTATAAAACATCACCTAATACACCTCAGGCAGCAAAACATCTCTTTCTTGACCACTTAATTGTTTTGCGTGTAGCTTTAAAAGGGTGATCAATTTATCCTGGTTCTCGGGACTGTCCCAGGCTTAACACTAAAAGTGTCATGTCCTAGGGAAACACTCATTTCTTTGCTGTCTTCCGTTCATCATTAATGGCATCAAAATTTTTAAAGATTTTTTCCTTCTAGTAACTCCATTTTATAAAGCTATATTAATCTAGCACTTTAATGTGCATCATCACATTGTATCTAGAATTCAGGGAACATAAGAGCAAGCCTGGCCCCTACAGACCATGGGGTCGCAAGAGTTGGACATGAATGAGTGACTAAACCACTACCGCCACAAGGGCTGCCATAACAAAGTACCACAGGTTGGGAGGCATAAAAAAACCAATTTATTCACTCATAGTTCGAGAGACTAGATGTACAAAATGAAACTGTCAACATGGTCATGTTCCCTTCAAAGTCTCTAGGGAAGAATACTTCCTTGCCTCTTTTAGCTTCTGGTGGTTGCTGGCAATCCATGGCAATCCGTGGCTTATGGTAGCATTGTTCAAGTCTCTGCCTCCACAATCACATGGCTATCTTACCTTTGTGTATATGTCCAAATTTATGAGTACCTGTCATTGGATTAGGGGCTACCCTATTCCAGTAGGACTTCATCTTAACTTGATTACATCTGGAAAGGTCCTACCTACAGAAAGGTCACAGTCACAGTTTCAAAGTAAACATGAATTTGGGGGGGATACTATTCAACCCAATATAATAATCTACAGTTAATTCATACAATAATTCTAACACTATCAACAGAATGTCAAATCAATTCTCCATGTCTTCCATTCAACAGTGCTGTAGTCATTCTTAATTATACCACTTAATCATAATCATCATTACATTTCTCAGCTGTCTCTTCATTATCATGGCAGATCTAGCCTTTGGTTTCCAGAGATTCTATTTAAGTTCTGTGATTATCAGTCAAGCAGTGTACTCTCTTTGCCAGTTGAGTGTTTCTGAAGATTTTGTATAAATTCAACTGCTGCAGTTTAGAACCTGGTATCCTTAATATGTAGCTCTTGAGGTAGATTGATACATAGGCTTCTTACCAATTTGATTAGACGCTGAAGTATAAATATCTTCAATCATACATATCATAAAAAAAAAAAAAAAAAAAACCCAGGGGAAAAAAAAAACCTCTTCTTCGTTTTTCAGCTCTATCCTTTGCCAATTGACTTTCAAAATAGCTTCCCATTTCTATATGCATGAGCATGTCATGAAAACATTAAATTGCATTCAAGGCCAAAGTCAAGAGGCAATTCTGTGGTCTTCCTAATCATATTTTCATATTCATAATATAAGACTTGTGATTTTTCTGACTTTTCAATTCATGTATTTGTATGTGTTTTTCTACCAGTACCACCCAGTCAAATAATACTTGAAGGTAAATCCTATTACTTTGAAGCATGCAGCTTCATATCAGGAAGTTACTTCTATCAGTTAAATTCAATTTTGTCTCTTACAAAGTACAGCTTTTACAAGACATTTCAAGATTTCCAAACCTGGCTGTTTCCACTGTTTTCATCTTGTTTTGAAAATATACGTTGATTTGAATTTTCAGCTGGGGTGCTCAACTTTTTATATGTTCTTTACAAAAATTTTTATCCTGATTAGTTGACTTGGACACAACATAAATCACAGTTTGGTTACACACAACAATGCTCAATACAAAGCAGTGTGTCTGGGCTATTAGGGGCATAGATCAAGGTCTTATCAATGGCACCTTCAAACGTCATAACTTTTTATCTTTACATGATAAACAGAGTTAACAGCTCAAGATAGATGTCAGGAAATGAATTACTATTGCAACAGAAACTTGTATTGTGATGTAATTGTGTCCGCTGAGTGACTTGACAGAAAACACTCCCATGGCTGGGAACTTACTTCCTACAGTAAGACCCTGTTGCATCTCCCATTCTCTGTGAACCTCTAATATGACAATAGAATACTAAAGGCTTCATTAATCTCTCCAAGTCTTGGTTTTCAAAATATAAAGATATTAGTTAAAAAAATTACCTAGGCTGTTTTCCTTAACAAGAAAAGGTATAGCCAAAAATTTAATAAAACAATGAAATCAATGATATCAAACTGCTCATCACTTGACGTAGGCTATGGACACAAGGTAAGGCACTGTGAATATTCCCTGAAAGGCTATATACATGGGTGAGAACAATTTAGAGGGCAAAAAAAGATTTCCTTCTTATTGGAAAATTGGACTGAGAATAGAAGTATGGGTACATTGTTTGGATTCTAAACCCAGTATAACTACTTACTGGCTGTATGAATTTGACAAGTATACTTCAGTTTCTTTATTTTAAAAACCCTGGTGATAATCATAAAACCTAACTCACATTGTTCTTGTTAGGATTAAATGCTACACCATTGGTAAAGCACTTGGAATGGCATCTGGCACAATATAAGAAGTCAATAAATGCTACCCAGGCATAGTGCAGGTGGTGGTGGCAGTAGTAGTGGTAACAGTAGTAGTAGCAGCAACAACAATCATAGGTAGTGATAGTTACAGTATCTTCAGAATTACTGCCCTAAGTTGCCATTGACCATGAATCAAAAGAGTAGGGGTGTTATCTATGTCAATGATTAGGATACTTGTCTTAACCCAAACACCCTCCCAACCCCAACACCTTCCCAAGAAGATAATCACCAAAACCTATGGTAAAGGATGGAACAACCTCAGGGACTGTGATTTCTCACCTTTCTGAGAGAAGTAGAGGGAGAATTGCAAGGAACCAGGTGCACGATATGGGAGAGTTTTGGGTCTCTACTGGATCATTTTATTATTGGTTATTATTCTTGTGGCTGCTTTTTTGGTAGGAAAAATGGAATCTCACTTCTTGGAGAGAGATCCAGAGTGGCAAAAACCAGGGATGTTGCCTTGGTGACAATGATGAAAAAAGGAGAAGGAAGAACACATAAAGCCTCAGGGGTGTCCTATAGATAGTGGTGTGTCTGTATTCTGCCTAACCTGTGCCCGTCAAGGGAAGATCAAAATACTTTCAGGATGGTGGGGGTGGATGGAGTGGAGTGGCCCGAGTAGCCAAAAACACCAAACAGCAGGAGAAATGGTAAGCAGAGGGTAGAGATGACTGAACATTCTCTGAGATTTTTTTTTTTTTTTGGAGGAAGACAAACCAGGTACAGTCTTTGGTGGAATGAAGGGTCAGATGGAGCTTGAAACTGAGAAGAGGATTGTCCACATGAGGTTGGGGGTCCCCTGGATATAAGTGAACAGAATATTATGATTTCTCCAGGGATTCCTCCATCCCCCCAGTCTATATTAAAGAGTTCTGCAAAGTATATCCCTATTCTTGCTTATACTGATTACAATCAGAGAGTAAATTATTTCCCCCAAGGTTCTAGACAATAAAAGCTGAACCATTCAATCATCCTCAGACCTTAGTACAACAGAATCTACCTGGGAATCTTTTTAGAAAATATATAACCCTGGGTTGTACCTTGTAGAAATTCTGTTACAACAGTAGATTTGGGGTGAGGAGGGTCTTAGGAATCTGCATTTCTTTTTACCAGTTCCTTAGGCAAGTCTGATGAAAGTGATCCATAGGCCACATTTTGAGAAACAATGACATATCCCTGATCTCCAGGGTGACTTGCAATTCCCTAGCTGTCCCAAAATGTTGCTTACTGTCACAATTCTTGAAATTTTACCACTGGAGTAATGATTTTTCCTCTGTGGCAGCACATTTCCTTTGAGGAACATTTGAGAATCTCCTAGAGGCTTTTTCAAATTGCCTCTGAGACTTTGTCTCATTCCCCTTTATTGAGAATCACTGCCACTGAGCCACTCTTGTATAGAATGTATGCTGCATCCTGAAGTGTGTTGGATGGGAAAGGTGTTACAGTACTAATATCTAACAATTTTTAACTACATACTGCTTGCAAAGCACTATGATAATCACTTAATAAAGAAATAAAAACTATTATTATCCCCAATTAACAGATAAGGAAACTGAGGATTTAAGGGGCGAAGGACTTGTGTAAGTTACACCTCTGTTAGTGATATAGCATAGATTAGAATGTACATCCCTATGTTATCAAATTCTATGTTCTTGCCACACTGCAAGAGGGCTTTGGAGAAACATACCAGTAGGATAAGCAATCCCTCTCCAAGAGCTTCATATAAAGGGCAATGAACCCTGAGAAGATTAGCACAATGTATCACTGACACCTCAGGGACCCAAGATAGCAAGTGAGTTGGCCCTGCCAGGTTATTATCTTTTGTAAATAATTTCTGCTTGTCTGGGCAGGGTGAACAAGTGAAGGGCAAAACTTGATAGGAAATAAATGTGCTAATTCAACTTGTCTGAAGTTTACATCAAAATTACAGTTTCAACTTCAAAGCCATGGATGTGAGTTCCTGAGAATTTATCAGACACATTCTAATGTCTTGAACAGTTGTGAGAAGAGCAAAATGCAAGTTTGGGCAAAAAATCCCTTTATGAGCCCTGTTCAGAGAGCAGATATGAGCCTGCAGTTGCCCCTTGCACTGAATTGTGTGGAAGATGATGAACAACAGAAATCTTTGGGGGCAACCGATAAAGGACAGGGGCTTCCCTGGTGGCTCAGACAGTAAAGAATCTGCCTGCAATACAGGAATTGCAGGAGACATGGGTTCGATCACTGGGTCAGGAAGATCCTCTGGACAAGGAAATGGCAACTCACTCTGGTATTCTTGCCTGGAGAATCCCATGGACAGAGGAGCCTGGCTGGCTACAGTCCATGGGGTTGCAAAGAGTCGGACATGACTTAGCACCTGAGCAAAATAAAGGACAGAAGCTTCCAGGATTCCCTGCTGTATGGCACATATGTCCTTCCAACTTCACTATGTTCAAGAGGTATTTCAATAAATCCTCATTTAAGTCAAATAAGGTTGTTTATCTTCCTCAATAATTGAAGGTATTAGAAAACCTGTTTGGCTTCAGGCTTCATTACAGCACTAATTCTAGAGTTTTTGTTGCACTTTCTTGCAAAGAATAATACAATAGGGAATCCACTGGTTGTCCAGTTGTTAGGATTTGGCGCTTTCACTGCCAGATCCCAAGTTGAATCCCTGGTCGAGGAACTCACAAGCCAGATGGCATAGCCAAAAAAAAAAAAGAAAGAAAAAGAATGATACAGTAGATATAATAATCTTTCTGTCCCAACTAAGGATGTTGTAGTGCATGATGATCATAAACGATGATGACAACTGATTGTAGAAGTTACTCTGAAAAGATGCGCAAACAATGAAGAGACTGGAATGATGCCAGGGAATGTCATCTAGTTTCCCAGACAGGTCTTGACCAAGAGGCATCACTCTTTCTAAATTCATCACAGTCCAAGGTTTATTCTCCCACTATCAGGCTTGAATAAATGATTTTATTAAATTGCAAATGAAGTACAACTCTCAAGGTTGGAATATTAAGCCATTTATCATAGATACTGATTCATATAATCAGATTATCAAGGTATTAATTTTTATAGATGGGTAACAGAATTTGCCCCAGCAAAATATGTGGTTGGCATAATGATTGTTTTTGTGTTGTTTTCAGGAACAGTAGTGGAGAAAGCAATGGCAACCCACTCCAGTGTTCTTGCCTGGAGAATCCTAGGGATGGCAGAGCCTAGTGGGCTGCCGTCTATGGGGTCGCACAGAGTTTGACACGACTGATGCAACTTAGTAGCAGCAGCAGGAACAGTAGAGACAGGAGAAGTTCTGAAAATAGAGTAGAATTTATAGTTTTGTAATAAAATTTTATATTTGGTAAGGAAATCTCCATTTTTAAGGGTGTCTCCTCCTCTGTACAAGGAAGAGAAGATGACTAAATCATGAGAAAAACAAATCAATGGAGAAGGCACTGACTTCTGTGTAACAAATTATCACCCTTGTTTACCATGCTTTTCCTGGCAATTTTCCCCCAAATCATTCTACTGCTGTCCCCTGCAGCCTACACCCTAACTTTTCTTTTTCCTTTGGTTGAAGATGGTATTTAAGCCAGAGTTATAAACCATCTCTTTGAGTCACTAATTTTTCCCTTGGTGTCTGCCATGTATATATTAGGTATACATGCTAAACTTTTGCTTTTCTCTTGCTGATCTTTTATTATAGGTCTCTCAGCCAACAACTGGGAAGGTTTACCCAACAACTGGGAAGGTTTCATCCTTTATGGGAAATTTTATCCCCAAATTATTAAAAAAAATAAAACTCACAGAAACCAGAGTTTTTGCACTGATAAGGCCACTACTATCAAATACTAACTGCTGCTGCTGCTGCTCACTACAGTCATGTCCGACTCTGTGTGACCCCATAGATGGAAGCCCACCAGGCTCCCCCGTCCCTGGGATTCTCCAGGCAAGAACACTGGAGTGGGTTGCCATTTCCTTCTCCAATGCATGAAAGTGAAAAGTGAAAGGGAAGTCGCTCAGTCGTGTCCGACTCTTAGTGACCCCATGGACTGCAACCTACCAGACTCCTCTGTCCATGGGATTTTCCAGGCAAGAGTACTGGAGTGGGGTGCCATTGCCTTCTCCGAAATACTAACTAGATGTGTACATTTAGACAAGTCATGTAGCCTCACTAAAACCTCAGTTTCCTCATATTTAAAGTGGGAACAAAAATGGTAACTGCTTGAAAGGATTAAAGGAGAGAATGCATGTGAATCTCTTAATCTGCCTGGCACAAAGTAAGTCCTCAGTAAGCCCTATCTATTATTATTATTGCTAGAATAAAAACATTGTTTGGTAAGATTACTTGTAGGAGATAAAATCTGATGCTCTAATCTTAGGGCTCAGCTTTATAAGATTCAGCAAGAGCAATAGCTGGTAACCACTCTGGAAACCAATAATCAACATCCCATGTACTGTCATGTCCTTGAAGATATTTTCACTAATTAAAAACCTTATTATTTTAAAACAGAAATCACCTCACTAGGTGATGACTTAAGTACTGTCACTTGAGAGAGAACAAACTCAATGTCCTGATGGGCAATAAGGAGATACATGGTATGTTTCTTATTGCCTCAACCCTAACTAGAGATCCAAGGCTTATATCAACAGAAAATAGTGAATCATTTCTCTATTGCAGAAATATCAGGTGTTATAGCATTGAATTCTTTAGTTCAGTGTCAGAGAAAGTGGTTGTGGACATGTCAATCACCCAAGACAGCAAGGCCAAGGTTAAGAACAATGCCTGACTGATTTGGCCAGTAAAGATACATGGAGTCACCATTAGATTCAGACATTACCAATGTAGAGAGCATAAGGAAGAATAGCCAAAGGTGATAGATCCACATGATCCTTAGTCTGCACACCAAAAAGAAAGACACACACACACACACACAAACAGGTAGGTGACTGTAATGTTGTTGAGAATCCAATTCAGTCTACAGGGAAGAGATTTTACTGTATAGCTCTGATAAACACAGGCCAAATATCTTATATGTCTTCAGAACATGGGCAGTGATGAGAAACTCTTTCATGACAGCCTTTCAGGGAAGGTAGGTACATGAGTGGTAGCTACTCACAAGGCTCTCATCCTTTCACATTTCAAAAAGAACACGAGATGTTCATCAAGATTCAGATAAGCTTTGGTATAAGCCTTGGCCTGTCTGGCCTATGTAGAAACATGAACAATTTCCAGGGCAACGTTGTATAGCCATTCCTCCACAGAAGGAACATAATTGAACTCTGGTTAAACAAACCCATAATAAAAGTCAGAACTTTGGAAATTAGAAGTTATTTATAACAACTTATTCTTAAGGACAGATCTTCTTAGAGGCAAAAGTCTATGGACATCCAAAGGTCTCATAGACTAATTCTAGCTAGTTTTTAGCAAGAGAATCTGGAACTTCAGTTTTCCCATCGCACATGTAAGGAAGTACTTGGAAAGGATCTGAGCACAAGCATTTTCCACTCCTAGAGGCTTTCACTATGGCATACTATGCTAATTTGCTATGTGGTTAACAAGTATGCAAGTCAATATACACAGCTGACCACTGAACCATGTAGAGATTAAGGGTGTTGAGCTCCTATGCCATTGGAAATCCAAATATAACTTTATAGTCAGGCTGTCCATATCTGCAGTTCTTTGTCTATGGGTTTGACCAACTGTAAATGGTATAGTACTGTAGTATTTATTGAAAAAAAATTCACATATAAGTGGACTCAATTCAAACTCATATTGTTCAAAGGTCAACCGTAGTATTTATTTTGAAATGATTTTGCAGTGTAACCCAAGTCGATATTAGGAAAGGTAAGGACAAGCCACTTTATTGTTTATTGGCAAACAATGGTTTTAAAGAAATTTCTTTTTTAATGATAAGTAATTCCAGCAGAGCCAAACCAAATAAAAAATACACTAATCTTATATACAGACTATAAAATTACAGAAAAAGTAAAACATTGTTAGTTTTGTAAAAGAAACATACTTCTAAAGATTACTTAATAGAGAAAATAGGAAATTTATTTTAAATTAGTTATTATTCTCATTAAAATACAAAACCACATGGTTTTTATGAAGCAGGAATAAAAGAAAACTATAAAATAAGCATACTTTTGTGAGATCTTGATTAAGGAAATAGAAAAACAAAGACATACAACTAAAACTGATGAGGTAAAAAGTGATATAACCAGAGATTAAAATATAAACAATCTATTTGAAAATTCCCAAAGCATCAATGTAGTCATGGCATCAAAATGATGAAATAGGAGTTTTCTACCATCTTCCCCTCAAGGAACACTGACTTTGAAAATTAACTACAGAAGACTCAAAGAGTCCAGTGGAAAAGTACAAGCATACCACTGGAGCAAAGAAAATCCAATATTGGATGCATTACAGAGGGTAAGAGGAATAGTTTCACTTTGCCCACACAGGTCCTTCCTCAAGAAATAACTTCTCAGCCTGTGATTTTTCCCATGGGGAATAGTGAAAGTAGGTGAGTTAATGCCTAGTTTCTGAAGCTATGTAGAGCACTGACAAAGAGACCCACCTTGCTTCTCATCCTATACAGAATATTGAGGTGTTCTGCCTGTGAGGTAGGCAGCAGCTGAGAATAACATCCACAGCTCCTGGAGGGCAAACAGGTGTGGATTCAGTTAACCACATCTTAGGCTCCATCAGTAATCCTGCCTATGGGCTGCTGAGGACATCTCAACTATGGATCCCTCCAACTGGCCCACAGGTACTTCCAAAACTCCATGTGTCCCACTCATATAATCCACCCACTCCATGGCTAGCTTCCTGTGAATGTCTCCAAGGGTGGTCCAAGAGAGCCTTTGTAAATGTCTCATGAGCATGCTCAGAAAGCCAGCCTGACCCTGTGAGATGCGGAGAAAGCACACAAATTTGTATATTCAGCAACACCTCAGGGAAAGCAAATAAAGACTGGCTCTGCTAGATTGAGATAAGACATACAATTTAAGAGTTCCTCCATAAGAAAGAACAGGAAGTATGGAGCAGGCATATTCATATGAAAGTTCTGGGAAAGTCTCAGAATCCCTAAGAGGGCTGATGGAAGGTATTTCCCTCTCAAAGCCAGCCAGCAAAGACTAGTAATGACTAGAAAAGGTGACTGCTTATTCAAATGTGAAGATAATAATGCAAGACTTAAAGGAACAGGAAATTCAAGGAAATATGACACCAAAGAATACAATTTCCCAAGCCAACTACAAAGAAATGGAAATCTGCAAATTGTCCAATAAAGCATTCAAAATAGTTGTTCTCAGGAAGTTCATTGAACTGCAAGAAAAAATGGAAAGATAATTCAATGAAACCAGGAAATGACTACTCACACAGACACAAAAAAATCAAGATTTACAGAGAGATAGAAATAATGAAGAAGAACCAAATAGAAATCCTGGAGTTGAAGAATACAATGAATGAAATGAAAACTGCAACAGATTGTATCAATAGCAGACTAGATCAGGCAGAAGTAACAATCTGTGAAATAGAAGTTATCTGAAATTATGCAGTCAGAGGAGAAAAAAGAAAAGCAGTGAAAAAGAAAAAATTCTACATAAAGTATTGTATAGCATTAAGAGAAACAGTCTATGCATTATTGGAGGCCCAGAGGAAGAGAGGGGGATGGAGCAGAAATCTTTTAAAGAAATAATAATGGCTGAGAACTTCACTAATCTGGGGAGAGATTTGGATATCCAAATTCATGAAACACATAGGTCCTCCCAAACTTTCACCTTGTAAAGGTCTTTTCCAAGACATGTTACAATAAAACTGTCCAAAAGCAAAGACAAAGAGAATTATTAAAGCATTGAGAGAAAAATATTCCTCCAATACAAAGGAATTCCCATATGGTTACCATTATGGTTTTCTCAGCAGAAATCTTGCAGGCCCTGAGAGAGTAGAATGATATATTCAAAATGCTGAAAGAAAACAAACAAACCACTAACCAGGAATTCTTTACCTAAGAAAGTTATCTTTCAGAAACGAAGGAGAGATAGACTTTCCTAGACAAAAATTTATCACCACTAAATTTACCACAAGAGAAATGCTATAACTAGGTCTTAAAGCTGAAACAAAAGACCCTAATTAATTAACATGAGAACATGAAAATATAAAACACACTGGGCAAAGGAAAGTCTATAGTTAAATTTAGGATAATTTGTTGATGGATACACAATGAAAATGATGACATTAGAAACATAAAATGGTGGGAAAGGAGTAAAAGAAAATTTTTGGATGCGTGATACTAAATGGTAAAATGTTAAAAGCCTTCGCTCTAAGATTAGGAACAAAGCAAGGTTGCCCACTCTCATCATTAGTATTCAATACTGGAAGTGCTAGTTTGAGCAATTAGGCAAGAAAAAGAAAACAATATACAAATTGGAAATAAATAAAATTGACTCTTTTTGCAGTTATGATCTTACATATAAAATTTTTTTTCTTTTCTTTTCTTTTTTAACTTAACAATATTGTACTGGTTTTGCCATATATCAAAATAAATCCACCCCAGGTATACATGTGTTCCCCATCCTGAACCCTGCTCCTTCCTCCCTCCCCATACCATCCCTCTGGGTTGTCCCAGTGCACCAGCCCCAAGCATCAAGTATCGTGCATCGAACCTGGACTGGCAACTTGCTTCATATATGATATTATACATGTTTCAATGCCATTCTCCCAAATCATCCCACCCTCTCCCTCTCCCACAGAGTCCGAAAGACTGTTCTATACATCAGTGTCTCATTTCCTGTCTCGTATACAGGGTTATTGTTACCATCTTCCTAAATTCCATATATATGCGTTAGTATACTGTATTGGTGTTTTTCCTTCTGGCTTACTTCACTCTGTATAATAGGCTCCAGTTTCATCCACCTCATTAGAACTGATTCAAATGTATTCTTTTTAATGGCTGAGTAATACTCCATTGTGTATATGTGCCACAGCTTTCTTATCCATTCCTCCGCTATGGACATCTAGGTTGCTTCCATGTCCTGGCTATTATAAACAGTGCTGCAATGAACATTGGGGTACACATGTCTCTTTCAATTCTGGTTTCCTCGGTGTGTATGCCCAGCAGTGGGATTACTGGATCAAAAGGCAGTTCTATTTCCAGTTTTTTAAGGAATCTCCCCACTGTTCTCCATAGTGGCTGTACTAGTTTGCATTCCCACCAACAGTGTAAGAGGGTTCCCTTTTCTCCACACCCTCTCCAGCATTTATTACTTATAGACTTTTGGATTGCAGCCATTCTGACTGGCGTGAAATGGTACCTCATCGTGGTTTTGATTTGCATTTATCTGATAATGAGTGATGTTGAGCATCTTTTCATGTGTTTGTTAGCCATCTGTATGTCTTCTTTGGAGAAATGTCTGTTTAGTTCTTTGGCCCATTTTTTGATTGGGTCATTTATTTTTCTGGAATTGAGCTGTAGGAGTTGCTTGTATATTTTTGAGATTAGTTGTTTGTCAGTTGCTTCATTTGCTATTATTTTCTCCCATTCTGAAGACTGTCTTTTCACCTTGATTATAGTTTCCTTTGTTGTGCAGAAGCTTTTAAGTTTAATTAGGTCCCATTTGTTTATTTTTGCTTTTATTTCCAATATTCTGGGAGGTGGGTCATAGAGGATCCTGCTGTGATATATGTTGGAGAGTGTTTTGCCTATGTTCTCCTCTAGGAATTTTATAGTTTCTGGTCTTACGTTGAGATCTTTAATCCATTTTGAGTTTATTTTTGTGTATGGTGTTAGAAAGTGTTCTAGTTTCATTCTTTTACAAGTAGTTGACCAGATTTCCCAGCACCACTTGTTAAAAAGATTGTCTTTAATCCATTGTATATTCTTGCCTCCTTTGTCAAAGATATGTCCATATGTGCGTGGATTTATCTCTGGGCTTTCTATTTTGTTCCATTGATCTATATTTCTGTCTTTGTGCCAGTACCATACTGTCTTGATAACTGTGGCTTTGTAGTAGAGCCTGAAGTCAGGCAGGTTGATTCCTCCAGTTCCATTCTTCTTTCTCAAGATTGCTTTGGCTATTTGAGGTTTTTGTATTTCCATACAAATTGTGAAATTATTTGTTCTAGCTCTGTGAAGAATACCGTTGGTAGCTTGATAGGGATTGCATTGAATCTATAAATTGCTTTGGGTAGTATACTCATTTTCACTATATTGATTCTTCAATCCATGAACATGGTATATTTCTCCATCTATTAGTGTCCTCTTTGATTTCTTTCACCAGTGTTTTATAGTTTTTTTTCTATATATAGGTCTTTAGTTTCTTTAGGTAGATATATTCCTAAGTATTTTATTCTTTTCGTTGCAATGGTGAATGGAATTGTTTCCTTAATTTCTCTTTCTGTTCTCATTATTAGTGTATAGGAATGCAAGGGATTTCTGTGTGTTGATTTTATATCCTGCAACTTTACTATAATCATTGATTAGTTCTAGTAATTTTCTGGTGGAGTCTTTAGGGTTTTCTATGTAGAGGATCATGTCATCTGCAAACAGTGAGAGTTTTACTTCTTCTTTTTCAATTTGGATTCCTTTTATTTCTTTTTCTGCTCTGATTGCTGTGGCCAAAACTTCCAAAACTATGTTGAATAGTAATGGTGAAAGTGGGCACCCTTGTCTTGTTCCTGACTTTAGAGGAAATGCTTTCAATTTTCACCATTGAGGATAATGTTTGCTGTGGGTTTGTCATATATAGCTTTTATTATGTTGGTATGTTCCTTCTATTCCTGCTTTCTGGAAGTTTTATCATAAATGGATGTTGAATTTTGTCAAAGGCTTTCTCTGCATCTATTGAGATAATCATATGGTTTTTATTTTCAATTTGTTAATGTGGTGTATTACATTGATTGATTTGTGAATATTGAAGAATCCTTGCATCCCTGGGATAAAGCCCACTTGGTCATGGTGTATGATCTTTTTAATGTGTTGTTGGATTCTGATTGCTAGAATTTTGTTAAGGATTTTTGCATCTATGTTCATCAGTGATATTGGCCTGTAGTTTTTTTTTTTTTTGTGGGATCTTTGTCAGGTTTTGGTATTAGGGTGATGGTGGCCTCATAGAATGAGTTTGGAAGTTTACCTTCCTCTGCAATTTTCTGGAAAAGTTTGAGTAGGATAGGTGTTAGCTGTTCTCTAAATATTTGATAGAATTCAGCTTTGAAGCCGTCTGGACCTGGGCTTTTGTTTGCTGGAAGATTTTTGATTACAGTTTCAATTTCCATGCTTGTGATGGGTCTGTTAAGATTTTCTATTTCTTCCTGGTCCAGTTTTGGAAAGTTGTACTTTTCTAAGAATTTGTCCATTTCTTCCACGTTGTCCATTCTATTGGCATATAATTGCTGATAGTAGTCTCTTATGATCCTTTGTATTTCTGTGTTGTCTGTTGTGATCTCTCCATTTTCCTTTCTAATTTTATTGATTTGATTTTTCTCCCTTTGTTTCTTGATAAGTCTGGCTAATGGTTTGTCAATTTTATTTATCCTTTCAAAGAACCAGCTTTTGGCTTTGTTGATTTTTGCTATGGTCTCTTTTGTTTCTTTTGCATTTATTTCTGCCCTAATTTTTAAGATTTCTTTCCTTCTACTAACCCTGGGGTTCTTCATTTCTTCCTTTGCTAGTTGCTTTAAGTGTAGAGTTAGGCTATTTATTTGACTTTTTTCTTGTTTCTTGAAGTATGTCTGTATTGCTATGAACTTTCCCCTTAGGACTGCTTTTACAGTGTTCCACAGGTTTTGGGTTGTTGTGTTTTAATTTTCATTCATTTCTATGCAAATTTTGATTTCTTTTTTGATTTCTTCTGTGATTTGTTGGTTATTCAGCAGCCTGTTGTTCAGCCTCCATATGTTGGAATTTTTAATAGTTTTTCTCCTGAAATTGAGATCTAGTCTTACTGCATTGTGGTCAGAACAGATGCTTGGAATGATTTCAATTGTTTTGAATTTACCAAGGCTAGATTTATGGCCCAGGATGTGATCTATCCCAGAGAAGGTTCCGTGTGCGCTTGAGAAAAAGGTGAAATTCATTGTTTTGGGATGAAATGCCCTATAGATATCAATTAGGTCTAACTGATCTATTGTATCATTTAAAGTTTGTGTTTCCTTGTTTATTTTCTGTTTAGTTGATCTATCCATAGGTGTGAGTGGGGTATTAAAAGCTCCCACTATTATTGTGTTATTGTTAATTTCTCCTTTCATACTTGTTAGCATTTGTCTTACATATTGCGGTGCTCCTATGTTGGGTGCATATATAATTGTTATATCTTCTTCTTGGATTGATCCTTTCATCATTATGTAGTGACTTTCTTTGTCTCTTTTCACAGCCTTTGTTTTAAAGTCTATTGTATCTGATATGAGTATTGCTACTCCTGCTTTCTTTTGGTCTCTATTTGCATGGAAAATCTTTTTCCAGCCCTTCACTTTCAGCCTGTTATGTGTCCCCTGTTTTGAGTTGGGTCTCTTGTAGACAACATATGTAGGGGTCTTGTTTTTGTATCCATTCAGCCAGTCTTTGTTTTTTGGTTGGGGCATTCAACCCATTTATGTTTAAGGTAATTATTGATAAGTATGATCCCATTGCCATTTACTTTATTGTTTTGGGTTCGAATTTATACACCCTTTTTGTGTTTCCTGTCTAGAGAATATCCTTTAGTATTTGTTGGAGAGCTGGTTTGGTGGTGCTGAATTCTCTCAGCTTTTGCTTGTCTGTAAGCTTTTGATTTCTCCTTCATATTTGAATGAGATCCTTGCTGGGTACAATAATCTGGGCTGTAGGTTATTTTCTTTCATCACTTTAAGTATGTCTTGCCATTCCCTCCTGGCTTGAAGAGTTTCTATTGAAAGATCAGCTGTTATCCTTATGGGAATTCCCTTGTGTGTTATTTGTTGTTTTTCCCTTGCTGCTTTTAATATTTGTTCTTTGTGTTTGATCTTTAATTTGATTAATATGTGTCTTTGGGTGTTTTGCCTTGGGTTTATCCTGTTTGGGACTCTCTGGGTTTCTTGGACTTGAGTGATTATTTCCTTCCCCATTTTAGGGAAGTTTTCAACTATTAACTCCTCAAGTATTTTCTCATGGTCTTTCTTTTTGTCTTCTTCTTCTGGGACTCCCTACGATTGAATGTTGTAGCGTTTAATATTGTCCTGGAGGTCTCTGAGATTGTCCTCATTTCTTTTAATTCATTTTTCTTTTTTTCCTCTCTGATTCATTTATTTCTACCATTCTATCTTCTAATTCACTAATCCTATCTTCTGCCTCTGTTATTCTACTATTTGTTGCCTCCAGAGTGTTTTTTATCTCATTTATTGCATTATTCATTATATATTGACTCTTTTTTTATTTCTTCTATGTCTTTGTTAAACCTTTCTTGCATCTTCTCAATCCTTGTCTCCAGGCTATTTATCTGTGATTCCATTTTGATTTCAAGATTTTGGATCAATTTCACTATCATTATTTGGAATTCTTTATCAGGTAGATTCCCTATCTCTTCCTCTTTTGTTTGGTTTGGTGGGCATTTATCCTGTTCCTTTACCTGCTGGGTATTCCTCTGTCTCTTCATCTTGTTTATATTGCTGAGTTTGGGGTGTCCTTTCTGTATTCTGGCAGTTTGTGGAGTTCTCTTTATTGTGGAGTTTCCTCGCTGTGTGTGGGTTTGTACAGGTGGCTTGTCAAGGTTTCTTGGTTAGGGAAGCTTGTGTCAGTGTTCTGGTGGGTGGAGCTGGATTTCTTCTCTCTGGAGTGCAATGAAGTGTCCAGTAATGAGTTATGAGATGTCTATGGTTTTGTAGTAACTTTGGGCAGCCTGTATATTGGAGCTCAGGGCTGTGTTCCTGTGTTGCTGGAGAATTTCCTTGGTATGTCTTGTCCTGGAACTTGTTGGCCTTTGGGTGGTGCTTGGTTTCAGTGTCGGTATGGAGGCGTTTGATGAGCTCCTGTCAGTTAATGTTCCCTGGAGTCAGGAGTTCCCTGGAGTCAGGGTTTGGACTTAAGCCTCCTGCTTCCAGTTATCAGTCTTATTTTTACAGTAGTCTCAAAACTTCTCCTTCTATACAGCACCATTGATAAAACATCTAGGTTAAAGATGAAAAGTTTCTCCACCGTGAGGGTCACCCAGAGAGGTTCACAGTGTTACGTGGAGAAGAGAAGAGGGAGGAGGGAGTTAGAGGTGACCCGGATGACATGAGGTGGAATCAGTAGAGGAGAGAGTGGGCTAGCCAGTAATCACTTCCTTACGTGCACTCCACAACTGGACCGCTCAGAGATGTTCACGGAGTTATACAGAGAGGAGAAGAGGGAGGAAGGAGACAGAGGTGGCCAGGAGGATAAAAGGGGGGAATGTAAAGGAGGGAGACAGATCCAGCCAGTAATCAGTTCCCTAAGTGTTCTCCACTATCTGGAACACACAGAAATTCACAAAGTTGGGTAGAGTAGAGAGGGGTTAGGGAGGAGACACAGGCGACCTGGTGGAGAAAAAGGAGAGTCCAAAGCGGGGAGAGAGCAGTCAAGCCAGTAATCTCGCTTCCAAGTCAAAAATGGGTACTGAAGATTGGGTTCTTCAAGGTACCAAATTGGTAACAAATACCTAAAAGCAAAAATTTAAAATTCTAGAGTAGAGTTTGGAATTTCAAAAATACAATGTTAAAGAAAAGAAGAAAGAAAAAAAAAAAAAAAAAAAAAAAACAAAGTCACAAAAATTATAAAGAAAAATATAGGTACAAAATTGATAACAAATACCAAAAAGCAAAAGTTAAAAATCTAGAGTAGTTTGGAATTTCAAAAATACAATGTTAAAAAAAGAAAAAGAAAAAAAAAGAGAAAAAAAGTCAAACAAAAGTTATTTAAAAAAATATAGGTACAAAATTGATAACAAATACCAAAAAAGCTAAAATTAAAAATCTAGAGTAGAGTTTGGAATAAAAAAAAAATACAATGTTAAAGAAAGAAATGTTAAAAAAAAAAAAAAAAAAGGAAAAAAAAAAAAAAAAAACAAGGTCACAAAAATTATAAAAAAATATATATGAAGTTTGCTTTTAAAAAAACAGGGTTTTTTTTTTTAAAAAAGTAATAGTAGGTTATAAAAATGAAAATTAAAGGAGTAATAGAGGACTTAAAAATTTAAAAAAATTAAAAAAAAGAGAAAGAATGAATGATCGTAAAAATAGTAAAAATATATCTAGGACTTTCTCTGGTGTTTTTGTGGGTATTGTGGGGTCAGTTCATTTTTGGCTAGTTCCTTGGTTTGGCTTGTATTTCTCAAGATCTATAGGCCCCTTCCTATGTGGTCAGTACTAACGACAGGGTTTTAATCTATTGCCTGTCGCTTCCAAGGCAGTTCCCTCTGTTATAGCTTCTTCTGTTTGCTGGTCTCTTCAGTGTCTGATTTCCACCCTGATACAAAGGGGGCGGTGGTGGACACTTTTTTTTTTTTTTTAGGCTGACTTGTTCAGTCATGCTGTGGGGAGGGAGGAACACTGCAAACAAATAACACTGGTTTGTGCTCACAGTGCCTCAGCCACACTGGGCCTGCCCCCGCTCACGGCAGGTGTAGCCTTCCTGCCCACACTGCTCAGGCTCTAGGTTGCTCTGCTGGGAACCATCTGAGGCCAGCCCTGGGCTGCTTGCACCTCCCAGGTCCAAGCCACTCAGGTTCAGGCACTCGGGTAGTCCTCAGAGGTGCAGACTCGGTTGGGCCTGCGTTTTGTGCCCTTCCCAGGTCCGAGCAGCTCAGGTGATGAGGTGTTTGGCAAGCGCGGTTGCTGTGACTTATTGCCTCCCCACTGCTCGGTTTTCTAGGTATACAACTGGCGCACCTTCTCAGGTGGATGTTGACCATCCAGAACCCCAAGAAGTCTTAGTTAGCAAAGAAGCCTGCTTACAGTTTTGTAGATAATGTCTCTCTGGGGCTGTGATTGCCCCCTTGTGGCTCTGGCTGCCTGTCACTGGTGGGGGATGGTCTGCAGCCGTCTATCTCTCTTCAGTCCTTTGTTCCGTGCGCGGGCCTGGTGGTGTCTTAGGTTAGGGCTGGCTTTTCGCATGGTAGTTATCCCACAGTCTGGTTTGCTAGCCCAAATTAGTTCGCTCAGATAGCGCTCAGAGCATTCAGGCCAGATGCTTACTCTAAGCGATGCAGCCCGCGCCTCCCTGCCCAGCCCCCGTTTGCTAGTAGGGGGTTCAGGCGTCTGCGCTGCTTCTCCGCTGAGGGAGTTACTGTTGGGCTTGTAATCTGTGGGTTTTAATTGTTTATTTATTTTTCCTCCCTGTTATGTTGCCCTCTGTGCTTCCAAGGCTCGGCACAGACTCGGCAGTTAGAGTGTTCCCTGGTGTTTGGAAACTTCTCTCTTTTTAAGACTCCCTTCCCAGGACAGAGCTCCATCCCTCCCTCTTTTGTCTCTTTTTTTGTCTTTTATATATTTTCCTACCTCCTTTCGAAGACAATGGGCTGCTTTTCTGGGTGCCTGATATCCTCTGCCGGCATTCAGAAGTTGTTTTGTGGAATTTACTCGGCATTTAAATGTTCTTTTGATGAATTTGTGGGGGAGAAAGTGGTCTCCCCATCCTATTCCTCTGCCATCTTAGCTCCTCCCCCTAAAAATTTTTTAAACTCAACAACAACAACAAAAAAACCTGTTAGGACTAATCAATAAATTCAGTCAAATTTCTGGATAAAATATCAACATACAAATTCAGTTGCATTTTTATATAGTAACAAGCTACCTGAAAAATGAAAGAAAACAGTCATACTATGTGTGATCTTACTTATATGTGATATATATTAAAAATCCAAACCCATTACAGAGAACATATTGGTGGTTTTCAGATGCAGGAGGTGGCAGAGGGTGGGGATTGAAATGAGTGAAGGTGGTCAAAAGGTACTATCTGGTTATGAGATAAGTAAGTCCTGGCAATGTAACAATATACAGCATGGTGAAAATAGTTAACAAATGCTTTACAGTAAGTCCCCTACATTCATAGGAATTCCATTCTGAGAGCACATTCATTAGTCAATTTTTCAGTCCAACAAAGTTAGCCTAGGTATCCAACTAACACAGTCTGCTATATAGTATTGAACTGTAATAGGTTTATAATACTTTTCACACAAATAGTACATAAAAGCAAATAAAACATTTTTAATCATATAGTACAGTACCTTGGAAAGTGTAGTAATATAGTACAACAGCTGGCCAGCAGTACCAGCTACATCACTGCTGCTTTTACAGTTCTGGACATCCTGGGTTTGAAATAAACATACTGTACTTCTGTACTCTACATAGTACTCCACAGTAAAGTACACAAAAGCAGAACCACTTGCAAAGAATGCATACTCATTGAAATGTATGCCAGACATATGAACTAATCTACGTGATTGGACACACAGATGCACTTTTGCATCTTTGAAAGTTTGCAGCTTGAAGATTCATATGTAGGGGACTTACTATATTGTATATTTGAAAGTTGCTAAAAGTAGATCTTAATCCTTATCACAGGAAACAAATGTGTAATTATGTGTGGTGATGAATGTTAGCTAAACTTGTTGCAGTAATCCTATTGCAAAATATAAACATATCAAGTCATTATGTTGTACACCTAAAACTAATGTCAGTTATATCTCAATTTGAAAATGAAAACAATCCCATTTACAATAGTACCCAAAACAATAAAACTAGTAGGAATACATTCAACTGAGAAGGTAAAAAACTATACACAGAAAACTATAAAACACTGACTAAAAAGAATTAAAGACACACAAAACATCTAGAAACATGTTCAAAGATTGGAATAATTAATATTGTTAATATGTCCTTAATATACAATGTAGATTCAGTGTAATCCCTACCAAAGTTCAATGGAGTTTTTCCACAGAAATATAAAAATCTTAAAATGCATAAAGTACCACAAAAGACCACAAATAAAGAAAGCTGAGTGCTGAAGAATTGATGCTTTTAACTATGGCATTGGAGAAGGCCCTTGAGAGTCCCTTGGACTGTTAGGAGATGCAACCAGTCCATCCTAAAGGAGATCAGTTCTGAATATTCATTGGAAGGACTGATGCTGAAGCTCCAATACTTTGGCCACCTGATGCAAAGAACTGACTCATTGGAAAAGACCCTGATGCTGGGAAAGATTGAAGGTGGGAGGAGAAGGGGACGACAGAGTGTGAGATGGTTGGATGGCACCACCGACTCAATGGACATGAGTTTGAGTAAGCTTTGGGAGTTGGTGATGGACAGGGAAGCCTGGCTTTGCTGCAGTCCATGGGGTCACAAAGAGTTGGAAAAAATGGAGTGACTGAACTATTCGTCTTAAGAAACAAGAACAAAGCTGGAGGCATCACACTTTCATCACAAAGCTATCGTAATCAAAGCAACATGGTGCTGGCATAAAGAGACACATAAACCAATGAAACAGAATCTAGATCCCAGAAACACAACTGCACATATATAGTCGATGAATATTTGACAAGGAACCAAGAATATTCAATAGGAAAAGATATGTCTCTTCAATAAATAGTGCTGGGAAAACTGGAAATTCATATACAAATGACACTGGACTCCTATTTTATACCACTCACAAAATTACCTCAAAATGGATTAAATATTTAAATGTAAGACCTGAAATCATAAAACTTCTAGGAGAAAATATAGGGGAAAAGTTTGGCATCATTCTTAGTAACAATAATTTTCATATGACACAGAAAAGGAAAAGTAACAAAAGCAAAAATCAATGAGTGGGATTACATCAAACTGAAAAGCTTCTGCACAGCAAATGAGTCAACAAAGAGCAACCTACAGAATGGAAATAAAAGTATTTGCAAACCATTTATCTGACATAGAATTAATATCCAAAATATAAAAAGAAACTCATACAACTCAACAGCAAAAACGATTTAAAAAATTAGAAAACTGACACAAGGCCTGAATAAAACATCTTTGTAAAAAAGACATAAAATGAGCAACAAGTACATTAATAGATGCTAAACATTACTTTTCAGGGAAATGAAAATTAAACTAATGATATATTACCTCATACCTTTTAGAATGGCTATGATAAAAGGATAACAGGTATTAGTGAGAATATTAAAAAAGGTAACCTCTGTGCACTATTAATAGGAATGCAAATTTGTACAGCTGTTATAGAAAATAGTACGGACCTTCCTCAAAAACTTGAGAACAGAACGAGCATATGATCCAGTAATACTACTCCTGCGTGTATATCCAAGGAAATGAAATCCAGATCCCAGAGATATCTGCATCCCCAAATACACTGCAGCATATTTCACAACAGCCAATACATGGCAACAATTTAAGTGTCCACCAATGGATGAGTGGATAAATAAGATATTGTGTGTATATGTACACACACACACACACACACACGATGGGATCATTTTCAGTCATAAAAAATAAATCTTGCCATTTGCAACAACATTAATGGATATTTGGACCTTGTAGATTTTATGCTAATGAAATAAGTCAGACAAATAAAAATACTGTATGATCTCACTTATATGAGGAATCAAAATAAGCTGAACTCATAGAAACAAACAGTAGAATGCTAGTTCCCAGGGGCTGGGAGGAAATGGGTAGATGTTGGCCAAAGGGCAAAACTTCCTATTAAAAGATGAATGAGTTCTGGGAATTTCATGTAAAGCATGGTGGCTATAACAATACTGTATTATAGACTTCAAAGTTTCTAAGACAGTAAGTATCAAATGTTCTCCCATAAAAGTTAATTATATAAGGTGATCTATATGTTAACTAACCTTATTACGTATGTTTACCTAAATATGACATTATATACTTTAAACATATATGTTAATTATATCTCAATAAAGCTTGGGGAAAATGGGCATAAGTCCTTAACAGACATCTCATCAAAGAGTGTTTGCTTGCTTCACATACAGATGGCAAACAAACATATGAAAAGATACTCCACATGAGATTTATTGCAGGGATGCAAGGATTCTTCCATGTAGGAAAATCAACATGATACACCATATTAACTAATGAAGAATAAACATATCTCAATAGATGCAGAAAAAGCTGTTGACAAAATTCAATACCAATTTATGATCAAAACTCTTCAGAAAGTGGACACAAAAGGAGTATACCTCAACAAGAGCTTCCCTGGTGGCTCAGATGATAAAGAATCTGCCTGCAATGTGTGGAGAGCCAGGTTCAATCACTGGTCAGGAAGATTCCCTAGAGATAGCAATGGCAACTCACTGCAATATTCTTGCCTGGAGAATCCCCATGAACAGAGGAGCCTAACAGGCTACAGTCCTTGGGGTCAGAAAGAGTGGGATGTGACTGAGGACTAACTTTCACAATTACAACTCAACATAATAAAGGCCATATATGACAATTCTACAGCAAACATCATTCTTAATGGTGAAAAGTTGAAAGCATTTCCTCTTAGATCAGGGACAAGACAAGGATGCCCACTCTTGCCACTTTTATTCAATATAGTTTTGGAAGTCCTAGCCATGGCAATCAGGGAAGAAATAAAAAGAATGCAAATTGGGAAAGAAGTAAAACTGTCACTGTTTGCAGATGACATGATACTATACATAGAAAATCCTAGAGATCCCACCAGAAAACTACTAAAGGTATTCAATGGATTTAGTAAATTTGCAGGATATGAAATTAATACACAGAAATCTCTTGCATTCCTAAACACTAACAATGAAATAGAAGAGTAATTAAGGAAACAATCCCATTTACCATCACATCAAAAAGAGTAAAATACCTAGAAATAAACCTACCTAAGGAAGTAAAAGACATGTACTCAGAAAACTGTAAGATACTGATAAAAGAATCAAAGATGACACAAAGAGATGGAGAGATATACCATGTTCTTGGAGTGAAAGGATCAATATTATCAAAATGACTATACTACCCAAGCAAACTACAGTTTCAATGCAATCCCTATTTCCAATGGCATTTTTCACAGAATAAGACAAAATATTTTAAATTTGTATGGAAACACAAAAGATCCCAAATAGTGAAAGTAATCTTGAGAAAGAAGAATGGGAACTGGAGGAATCAGGCACCCTGACTTCAGACAATATTACAAAGCTACAGTAACCAAAGGAGTGTGGCACTGGTACAAAAACAGAAATATAGATCACTGGAACAGGATAGAGTCCAGAAAAATCCACACACCTATGGTCAACTGATCTATGGCAAAGGAGGCAAGAATGTACAATGGAGAAAGAATAGTTTCCTGAATTATTGGTGCTGGTAAAACTGGACCATCTACATGTAAAAGAATGAAATTAGGACACTCCCTAACACTATACACAAAAATAAACTCAAAGTAGATTAAAGACCTAAATGTAAGGCCAGATACCATAAAACTGTTAGAGGAAAACAGGCAGAACATTGACATAAATCGCAGCAAGATCTTTTTTGACCCACCTCATAGAGTAATGAAAATATAAACAAAAATAAACAAATGGGACCTACCTAATTGAATTTAAAATGTTTTGCACAGCAAAGGAAACTATAAACAAAAAGACAACCACAGAATGGGAGAAAATATTTGCGAATGAAGTGACTGACAAGGGATTAATTTTCAAAATATACAAACGGGTCAAAGAAAAAAAAACCAATAAAAAAACAGGTGGAAGAACTAAACATACATTTCTCTAAAGACATACAGATGGCCAATAACACATGAAAAGATGCTCAAAACAGCGCTAGTTATTAGGGAAATGTGAATCAAAATAATAAATGTTGGAGAGGCTGTGGAGAAAAGGGAACCTTTCTACACCGTTGGTGTGAATGTAAATTGGTACATCTACTATGGAGAAAAGTATGGAGGTTCCTTAAAAATTAAAATAGAGCTACCATATGATCTAGCAATCCCACTCCTGGGCATGTACCTGAATAAACCTATAATTCAAAAACATACATGCACCCTCAATGTTCATGGCAGCACTATTACAATAGCCAGGACATGGAAGCAACCTAAATGCCCATGACCAGGGGAATAGATAAAGATGTGGTATGTGTGTGTGTGTGTGTGTGTGTGTATATATATATATATATATATATATATATATATATATAAAATAGAATGTTACTCAGCCCTAAGAAAGAATGAAACAATGCCATTTGCAGCAACATTAGAGATTGTTATACTGAATGAATAAAGTCAGACAGAGAAGGACAAATATTATATGATATTACTTATATGTGGACTCTAAAAAAAAAGGTACAAATGAACTTATTTACAAAACAGAAATAGAGTTACAGATGTAGAAAATTATCTTATGGTTACCAGTGTGTGTGTGTGTGAAAGACACTCAGTTGTGTCTGACTCTTTGCGACCCCATGCACTATACTGTCCATGGAATTCTCCAGGCCAGAATACTGGAGTGGATAGCCTTTCCTTTCTCCAGGGGATCTTCCCAACCCAGGCATCGAACCCAGATCTCCAGCATTGCAGGCAGATTCTTTACCAGCTGAGCCATCAGGGAAGCCCATGGTTACTAGTTCAGTTCATTGCTCAGTCACGTCCAACTCTTTGCTACCCCATGGACTACAGCATGCCAGGCCTCCCTGTCCATCACCAACTCCTGGAGTTTACTCACATTCATGTCCATCGAGTTGGTGATGCCATTCAAATATCTCATCCTCTGTCATCCCCTTCTCCTCCTGGCTTCAATCTTTCCCAGCATCAGGGTCTTTTCAAATGAGTCAGTTCTTCGCATCAGGTGGCCAAAGTATTGGCCCTTCAGCTTTAGCATTAGCCCTCCCAATGAATATTCAGGACTGATTTCCTTTAGGATGGACTGGTTGGATCCACTTGCAGTCCAAGGGACTCTCAAGCTTCTTCTAGAACACCACAGTTCAAAAGCATCAATTCTTCAGCACTAAGATTTTTTTATAGTCCAACTCTCACATCCATACATGACTACTGGAAAAACCATAGCTTTGACAAGATGGACCTGTATTGGCAAAGTAATCCAGGACTCAGAGACTCCACAGAGACTGAGACAGAACTGTGTTTGGATGTCTCCTGAGGAGGTATGGGTCAGCAGTGGACTGCTGTGGGGGCAGGGCCTCTGGGTGCAGCAGACCTGGGTATGGCATAAGCCCTCTTGGAGGAGGTCACCATTAATGCACCATAGAGTGGCCAGAATTTACACAGAACTGGGAAACAGACTCTTGGAGGGCACAAACAGAACCTTGTGCGCAGCAGAACCCAGGAGAAAGGAGCAGTGACCCCACAAGAGACTGACCCAGACTTGCCTGTGAGTGTCCAGGAGTCTCTGGCAGAGGCATGGGTCGGTGGTGGCCTGCTGCAGGGTTGAGGGTACTGAGTGTAGCAGTGTGCATAGGACGTTTTGAAGGAGGTCACCATTATCTTAATTACCTGCATCATAGTTTGGGCTCAGGTCAAACAACAGGGAGGGAACACAGCCTTGCCCTTCAAAAGAAAATTGGATTAAAGATTTACTGAGCATGGCCCTGACCATCAGAACAAGACCCAGTTTTCCCCCTCAGTCTCTTCCATCAGGAAGCTTCCATAAGCCTCTTATCCTTCTCCATCAGAGGGCAGACAGACTGAAAACCACAATCACAGAAAACTAACCAATCTGAGCACATGGACCACAGCCTTGTCTAACTCAATGGTTACCAGAGGAAGGGACAAATTAGGAGATCAGGAATGACATATGCACACTACTATATATAATGTAGATAACTAATAAAGACCTGATTTGTAGCTTAGGAAACTCTACTCAATACTCTGTAATGACCTATATGGGAAAAGAATCTAAAAAGAGTGGATATATGTATATGTATAACTGATTCACTTTGCTGTGAAGCAGAAAGTAACATAACATTTATACAACAAAAGTTGTATAAAAATCCTGTTATTACTAAGAGGGATCTCTACAATTGGTGTCAAATACTTTAGCATAACAGTGCACCCAAAGTTGAAAAACAAACAAAAGTAAAAATAGAAACAAACAAACAAACAAAAAAAAGAAATGATGCTCCACAGACTATGTTGTTAGGGAAATGCAAAATGAAAAGACAATGAAGCATCATTATATACTTACTAGAATAGACAAAATCCAAAACTGACAACACCAAATGCTGATGAGAATATGCAACAACAGAACTCTCATTCATTGCTGGTGGGAATGTAAAATGGTACAGCCACTTTGGAAGATTGTCTAGTTTTGTAAGAATTTGCCAACATATTCTTATTGTTGATTGTACAATCAACAATACAGGCTTTTTTATCTACCAAAAAAAAACCTGAAAATGTATGTCCACATAAAAACTTGTGTTTTCATGTTTATGGCAATTTTATTAATAACTGCCAAGACATGGAAGCAACCAAGATGCCCTTCAGTAGGTGAGTGGATAAACAAACTTACATCTAAACCAATAAAATGTTATTTAGTACTAAACAGAAATGAACTAGCAAGCCATGAAAAAAAAATCACAAAGGAACTTAAACGTATTACCAAGAGAAAAAAAAATCAATCTGAAAAGACTACATACTGTATGATTCCAACTATATGACATTTTGGAAAAGGCAAAACTAGAGAGACAGTAAATGATCAGTGTTTGCCAGGGATTGTGGGGATGGGATGGGGAAGAGAATAAATAGGTAGAGCACAGACGATTTTTAGGGCAATGAAAATACTTTGTGTGATACTACAGAGGTAGATAAATGTCGTTATACATTGGCCCAAACCCAGATCAGATCAGATCAGATCAGTTGGTCAGTCGTGTCCGACTCTTTGTGATCCCATGAATCACAGCACGCCAGGCCTTCCTGTCCATCACCAACTCCCGGAGTTCACTGAGACTCATGTCCATCGAGTCAGTGATGCCATCCAGCCATCTCATCCTCTGGCCCAAACCCAGAGACTATACAAAATCAAAAGTGAATTCTAGAGACTTTAATCAAGAAGGCAGAGTAAGAGAATACAGAACTCACCTTTCCCGATGAATGCATCAAAAATACATCTACATATGGAATAATTCTCACTCACTGAAAACTAATTGGAAACTGGCAGAATGATCTCTGTAAAACCAAGGCTGTGAGAAAGATACATGTTAAACAGGTAGAAAGGGAAGAAAAGTGATCAAGACTCAGAGAAGAAAAGAAATTACACAGTGGAGACCCTCCCTGGGGAGTGAGCAATTCAAGCTACATAATGGGCTCCATTCAACTTGTGTTGCAGACCCACACTGGAGCAAGGGCATCCATGACGAGGAAACACTTGGCTGTGAGACACTGTAGTGGCTCAAATGCTAAGAGGTGTCCGAGGAGGCAGGGGACAACTATTATTGTCAATTGTGCAGGTGGAACACCAGAGTAAGACCAGATCTCTGATGTCAGCCAGATAGCGACAGCCCATGCCTCAGTCTTTGCTGAATACCCACCCTTGTCCTTCTTTCTCCAGCACTGCTCCCCTCTTGGGCTGAGGGTGCTGGTGTTAGGAGTAGGAAGAATACACACTTAAAAGTGAATTCAGCCAGCCTGTACTTGACCCTCAGGGTTTCTGCTCCAGCAACATAGGAGCTGAACTCCCCTCAGTAGATGACAGCCATTGAGCAGAGATGAAGTCCCACCCCACACTTGGCTCTGGCCCTATTCCTCCCTCTCCAGCCCCATATCCTATCAAGGTAATAGCTGCCAGAAAATCTTTAGAAAACAATAACTTGCATTCACATAAAATTCAGCTCTCTCACCTAAGCCACTGGGCACATGCAGCCTCTGTTAGGGAAGCTCCAACATTAGGACATCCCTCCAAGACTGCCATAGGTAACTGTTTCACCTATTTTTCCTAGAGACAAGAAAGATAAGCAAAATGAGAAG